>NC_044305.1:44920307-46251996 GCF_007474595.2 Lynx canadensis | reverse complement strand
CTGGAGAATCTTCTAGAGAAAACGATTTTAGACTACTAATAGCAATAGATAATACATAGAGATTTTATTGTACCAGGTTTCCTTCTAGAGGTTTGTCATATTAATTAATTTAATCCTGACACCACTCCCATGTTATGCTCCTTGTATACTTTATACAGAGAGGTTAAATAATTTCCTCAGTGTCACATAGGCAGTGACTAAAAGATTTGAAGCCAGGGGGCTCAGCTTTATAGTTTATTCTCTTAAATCCCTGCTGCCTGGCTGGTGGCAATTCTAGGTAACCTCTGAGGTCTGTCTCATCCTGGGCTGGTCATAGGGCAGGACTATGTGCCAGACGCCCTGTCTGTTGGGTGAGTCATGGCTCTAACCTTGGGCACACCCTGTAGGTGGTCTTGTCTCCCTCCCATCCCCTGACCCCATCTTTTTTTTTTCAAGTTTACTTACTCATTTATTTATTTTAAGAGAGAGAGCAGGGGAGGGGCAGAGAGACAGGGAGAGAGAGAATCCCAAACAGGCTCCCAGTTGTCAGCACAGAGCTCCACATGGGACTCAAACTCACAAAACATGGGATCATGACCTGAGCCGAAATCAGTAGCTAGACGCTTAACCAACTGAGCCATCCAGGCGCCCCACCACCACCCCATCTTTATTCTGACAGGCATGGCCATGGATGATATCTGTGCTTATCAGCATGTGCAGATTTCTGACATTATTTTATAACTACATAAATAACTCATGAGTAATGTTTCTTTATTTAAAAAAATTAAAAAGACAACTTTACAAATAAGGCTTAAAAACTCCCTTTTGACAATCACCATTCTTGTTTCCTTTCCTCCCTAAAGTAACAGCTGCTATCAGTTTTGGGTATAGTCTTACAAAATATTTTCTGTGCTGCATATACACTTAGAATACTTAGAATGTAGTAGTACTTCGTACTTTAAGGGAGCTTCTGTTCCCTTCAGAAGTGGTATTATGCAGTGTATATTATCTGGGAATTCCTTTCCTTACTCAGCAGTGCATCTGAGAGGCCCTTCCGTGTTCCTACCCACAGACCTGCACGTTCTTTTTAGAGTATCTCATGTGTGGACAAATCGTTGTCTATCTGTCTATTCCCCTTTTGATGGATAGCTAGGTTACTTCTAAATTTGTATTATTCCAGACATTGCCACAGTGTACTTTCACATGCTCCTTTGTGCATATGTACAAATATTCCTTTGGTGTAAATAATAAAAGTGAAATTGCTTGGTGTGTACATATTTTATTAAACAGACACAAATATCACTTAAGATTTTTATGATGTTTTCCAAAAATGTTTAGGAATTCAAAACTCTATAATGCCCCCAAATTACTATAAACAGCTAACAGAATACCAATAAGAGTTGCAGGCAGTGAAATGCAGTAATGGTAAGAATGAGAGTCGGTAATACATATGAATGGTAAGTTCACACTTTTTGCTTCCATCAAGAAAATGTATTAGAATGCAACATGGCTAAAAATGATGTTAATAATGAAAACCCTTCAAGGTACTATAATTGAAAAAAAAATTAACTTATTTGCAAACGTGTCTGAGGTCTTTTGTGGTTTGTATGCATTTCCATTCGCCTGCACAGCCCATGCTCTCAACCAGGAGCTCTTCTGCCTGCCAGCAACTCCAAGAGGCACAGCACCACTTCTCCACATGGACATTCCAAGGAACCCTGAACAACATGTGTTGAAACAGAAATGTACCCAAGGATGAAGGGATAGGTCTGCTGGCCATACTGTAAGTGGCAGTGCATCCTGATGGAAGTTGACGTAGAGACTGAACTGGTGCATGCCACACACACACTCACTCACTCACTCACACTCATGCACACACAAATATACACACATACATAGTGAAGCATCCACACACTTCTGCAATGCCAAGGTTCAGATATGAGGTCTCTGATTCCCAAAAAGAGCACCATGGGGTGGGGGGAGGAATATGCCATTGGCCACATATCTGGGGGCATCCCAGGCCCCTTGGAGCTTACTTTGAGTCTATGAAAAATGAGAAAGAGGATTTACTTTTAGTGAGTGGAACCCCAAGACCAGCTTCTGCCAGGATACCTTCCTTCTCTGCTATAAACCCTCCTGCTGTGTCCACCCTCTCTCAAATGGAGACTTTTCTCTGATCCTCAGACCTACCTGGGACTAAAAAACAAGTGAACTTGGTGCCTGGGTGGCTCAGTCGGTTGAGCTTCTGACTTCGGCTCAGGTCATGATCTCACAGTTTGTGAGTTTGAGTCCCCTGTCAGGCTCTGTGCTGAGGGCATAGAGCCTGGAGCCTGCTTCGGATTCTATGTCTCTCTCTCTCTCTCTCTCTCTCTGCCCCTCCCCCATTTGTGCTCTGTCTCTCTCTCTCAAAAATAAATAAACATTAAAAATAAAAGTGAACAAAGTTGGTCCTTAGGGAACCCTGATTTCCACTTTCTCGGTACATCCCCCACTGAAGACAACCCATTTTTCTTTCTTGTCACTCCTGGTTCCCACAGACTTTGTCTTTTTTTCTCCATCCCTTTCCCTTTCCAGACATGCCTTCACAAAAGTAGCTTCTGTCCACTCTCTAGATCTATGCTAGTCAGAGAGCAGTCTTAGGGGTCCACGCTGGTGCGTGTACACTTTGTCCCGGTCTGCAGTGGGACCGCATAAACATTTAACTTTAGGGCTACTAAATCTAAGCACAAATTTAGACTTGAATTTTGAATTTTTATTTCATTATCTTAGTAATTTTTACTGAATTTTACAATCATGGATTCGAAATATTTTAAACATGTGTCTTTGAGTCAGGATATTCTCTTTCTCTTAACTTCCTCTGTGGATTAGTTATTTCATGGTTTGTGGAGCAGGTGGGACAAGAGGTCCTGATTCTAGGTACCCCTCACTGCAAGTGACTGTCCCCTTGGCTGGTGTGGGTGGCTTGTGTAATGTCATGTGCTTGTGAAGAAGGATTTTGATGTTTTGAGGTTTCCTCTTTTTTTAATGTTTATTTTTAAATTTCTTTTAATGTTTATTTATTTTTGAGAAAAAGAAAGAGACAGAGTGTGAGCAGAGGAGGAACAAAGAGAGGGAGACACAGAATCCAAAGTAGGCTCCAGGCTCCAAGCTGTCTGCACAGCACCTGATGCAGGGCTCAAACTCACGAGCTGTGCGATCATGACCTGAACTGAAGTCGGACACTCAACCGACTGAGCCACCCAGGTGCCCCTAATGTTTGTTGATTTTTGAGAGAGAGAGCACAAGTGGGGAAGGGACGGGGGTGGGGGGGGGGCGGTACAGAGGATCCAAGGTGGGCTCCAGGCTGACAGCAGGCAGCTGTCTGCTCAAACTCAGGAACTGTGAGATCATGACCTGAGCCAAAGTCAGAAGCTTAGCCAACAGAGCCACCAGTAACCCCTTGAGTTTTCCGCTTTAGTGTTTTCAGTAGGAGTGCAACTTTGGGACAGTCCACATATGAAGACTTCTGCCTGTTTAGGACCTCCAAGAGCAGCAAAAGTTTTTCATGGTTCTTCTTGGTGCTTAAGGGTAAACATGACTGAATTTTGCCAACTGACACTCCTGTTATCTATTGCTAAATAATTAACCGTCCCCAAACCTAGTGGTTCCTTAACAGACACATTACCAAAGAAGATACACAGATGGCAAATAAGTATATGAAAAGATGTCCAACATCATATGTCATTAGGGAAATGCAAGTTAAAACAACCATACAATACCACTGCACACCTATTAGAATGGCCAGCATCCAGAACACTGACAACACCAAATTCTGGCAAGGATGTAAAGCTACAGGAACTTTCATGCATTGTTGGTGGGAATGCAAACAGTATAGCCACATTGGAAGACGGTTTGGTGGCCTCTTACAAAACTAAACATCGTTTTACCATATGATCCAACAATCATACATGCTTGGGGATGTGTGAGAAATCTCTGCACCTTCTGCTCAATTTTGCTGTGAGCCTAAAACTTTTGTAGAAAAATAAAATCTTAATACAAATGAATTGATGCTAGTTTAGGGGGAAAAAGCTATTTAAGCCAACAGCACCTCTTGTTTCACTCATGAATAAGCACTCTGGGTGGAGCTCAGGGGGAAGAGACACCTCTACACCACTCAGTGTCAGCTGACCAGCCCAAAGGCTGTGCTGGAGTCATCAGAGGCTCCTCACAGCTGGCACCTGGGCTGGGAGATGCAAACAGGTGGGGCTGGAGCACCTGGAACCCCCCACCCTCACCCTCCATACCCCAGTGTGGTCTCTTCAGAACAGCGGCTTCAGAATAGCTGGACTCCTTACAAGTGAGTGCAAGACTCACAAGGCACTTGTTTCAAAGAAAGAGGCATGCGGAAGCCATGTCACCTTCTATGACTTAGCCCCAGGGTCACTCACTGTGACTTCTGCATTCATTGAGGCAGTCACCAAGGCTCACCCAGGTTCAAGGGAAGGGAGAGAGACTCCACTTCTTGATGGGGTGTGAGAAGGTTCTGGAAGACACTGGGGGTCAGAAATATCATTGCAACCATTTTGGGAAGATAGAGTCTACGACCACAGACACATAACTGTAACAGGCAAACATGCAAGGAGTTAACTGAGGGTGTCAAGCAAGTCTAAGTGTAAAGGTGCCCGGAGCAGTGGCCACCACTTGATGTTGTGCTGTGGCTCTGACTTAGCTGAGAGCCCACTGGCCCAGTGTGGCCACAGTAGGCTGTCAGGACCATATCTTCAGAGAAGAAATGATTGGTGGGGTCTTTCACTCTTTGCTAAGTATTCCAGTCAAAGCTGTTGTCTGTGGCTCTGAAGCCAAATCCATCTAATGACCAGTACCCTGCTCTACCCAACCAGACCAAAAGCCCCCTCCACCATGTAGCCTTCCTTGATCCTCCTCTCCTAGCAGGATGCACCATCCCATCTTTGGGACCATGACTGAACCGCCCACTAAGCTCTCAGCCAGAGCATGCCAAGTCGTTATCTTTCTTTGCCATTGGCTTGTTGTGTTCCGTGAATAAACTGAAAGTTTCTCAAACTCTGGGGCCACATTTGCTGCTTTGCTTCATCCCTGGCTGTGCTGGCCCAGTGACAAGCACACGCAGGCTATTGATTGTTGATTGCAAATGAGAGAGGAGAGTGGGCAAAATCCCAAGGATGCAGCCACAAAGCCATTTATATTCTTTTCATGGAAAAAAGTTGAAATTCTGTTTTGTTTCTATTTCACAGGGAATTCCACTCATATACATACATTTATGTGTGTCTTAACTGTGTGGTGAACAAGCATTTGTGTGAGTGTTTCTGTGTGTTTATCCATATGTGTGAATGTGTATGTATGTATAAAGGTGCATATGTCTGTGTTTCAGTGTGTTTGTGTGAGCGTGTGGATGTTTATGTGTCCGAGTATATACATGTTTGTGTCTGTGAGTTTGTGTAACATGTGTGTGAGTGTATGCTTGTATATCTGTGCATGCATATTTGTGTCTGCAAATGTGTATGTGGGTGTGTGAATATGTGTGTGCTGTGTGTATATATGTGAGTGAGTGTGCACACAGCCGCCATCCAAAGTCAGCCATAGGTCTGCAAGCCTGGGCCGTGGGGTGTCCTATTCTCATTGGTGATTCTTCCAGCATCCTCCAGGAGGCCATCCTTACTTCCTCTCTGGGACGAGGAGCTGAGCAGAGGTCAAGTGACTTGCTCCAGATCCCACAGCAAGTCGGGGCAGCTCTGTGAGGGTCTGATTGCCAGGCTCACACCCCCCTGTGAGGCCGAGCTGCCTCTCTGTGGCATGTTGGCGTCTCGCCCAGGCCTCGCTGCCCAGCTCTGAGAGCTCCCATTGTGGGCGACAAGTGGCTGTGTGCCATCGCCCGAGACTCCGCAGGTGACGGGTCTGCTCTGAGATGCTGAGGGAGGAGCAGCTCCCGAGGGGACAGGAAAGGGGACACCCTTCATTTTGTGTGGCTAAAGGGCTGGAAATAACGGACGTGTAAAAGGGGGAAAGAGGAGAGAGGAAACCAAAGCTAATGAGGAATAATGAAGATGTCGAAAAGGACACACACGGAGAATGGGGGAGGGGGCCATCAGAAGCGGAAAGCACACGCACACAAACAGCAGCAGGAAGCAGAGAGAGCTGGAGACCACATTGGCTCAGGAAACGTTTTGTCTCTTGCTTTAATTGGTGACCCCACTCAGAGTTGCTGGAAGTGGGCACAGATCAAGAGACTTGAGTGTTGGTGTGGAAAACAATGGGAGGCTGAATGGCATGGAAAGGCAGCCAAGAAGGGCTTTCAGTCCCAGGCACCAGTGGATTTTAGAGCTACTCCTCTGGGCAAAGAAGTAAGGCTCCAAAACCTTCCCAAACTGTGCTCCCAGCGGGACTCTTCATGGAAGAGGACACCTGGACAGAGGTGCCCGCTCGTGTGAGAGCTGGAATAGCAGATGTGCCAGCTGGATACTTTGCGTGGGGAGGCAAGAATGTCACTGGAAGTGGAGTCACATGAAGGAAATGACATTCACCAGAGCTTGTCTCATCAAGTGTGACCAAAAGGAATTCTTTTGAATAAGCTACTTGGGGTGGGGGAGTAAGACCTCCCAAGGGTCGGGCTTAAGTAACCACAGGCAATGAACTTCCATCTGGAGCGGAGATTGCTGGTTAACAGCAGATTTGTGTCTTGTATGTTGGGATATGTGGGTTACGGGCCAGAGCAAAATAACCTCCGACGACAGAAGAGCCAAGACTGCCGTCAGCAGGTGCCTTACACCACACTCCCCCACGCCTCTTCCCTAATGAACAAATGTTTAAAGAACATCAGCTTAAAGAAGCACCAAGTTATTTTCTAGGAAAATTAATACAAAGTAGAAACATGTTAAAGAATAAGAATGCGTAAAGAAAACTGTGGCTCAAAATGCACAGGATGGTACATAATGCTGCAATAACATAGGGGTGCATGTATCCTTTTGAATTAGTGTTTTTGTTTTCTTCAGGTAAAGCCCCAGGGAGTATTATATGCTAAGTGAAATAAATCAGACTAAGAAAGACAAATACCATTTGATTTCACTCACAAGTGGAATCTTAAAAACAAAACACAAAACAACAACAAATGAATAAATAAACAAAAAGCAGAATCAGACCTATAAATAGAGAAAACAAACTGATGGTTGTCAGAAGGGAGGGGAGAGGGGTTTGGGTTTGGGTTAATGAAAGTGGGAGAGACAGGCTTCTAGTTATGGGATGAATAGGTCACAGCCTAAGGAATTTAGTTGATCATATTGTAAGAAGGATGTATTGGGACACTTGTGGTAAATATAGCATTATGTATAAACTTGTTGAATCACTACGTTGCACACCTGAAACTAATGTAACATTGTGTGTTAACTACACTAAAAAACAAAAAGACACTTCAAATTTAAGGGAAAAAAATGCACAAGATGGGACCACAGTGAAAGGGGCCAGCCTACCAGAAGACTCCCAAGAGGCTACAGGCTCAGTGTCAGCAGACTCAGGGATGGGCAAGTGAGAAAAGAGGGACACAGTAGGGAAGAAATTAAAGATCAATTCCCCAACCACTGAACTATTCACTCTGCACACCTCTCTCCTCTCTGTCTTCCTCCAACTCTGAGCACAAAGAAAACAGGCCATGCAGCATGTACCTCTGGCTTCTGGGAAAGAGAAAGATGACAGTGGCAACAGCAATGCTTTTATCTCCACATTGAACAAGACACTAGGCATTAAGAACCGGGACTCATAGAGTCAGCCCCAGCACTCAGAGCCAAGACCTCCCTGTGATGGTATTTGAGGGGTCCCCGGCATAAAGGCTTCTTCTCTGCTTCATTCTAAAGTGAAGTCTGCGAGTCAATCAGCCCTGCTCTTCTTGAAGACTCCCCATCCAATCTACACAGTTCATAGCCACAAAAATGTACAATGGCTACCTAGAAATTATCAAAACCATGCAATAAGAGAAGCAAAGTTATCAGAGGATTTAATCTGAGTCTTCACATTATAATGGCCTATTGAATACCAGCAACAGGAATGAAAAATGATTCAGAACTATATAGATACTTGCTAAATGTCAAAACACCAAAGATGCAAAGAACATACAAAGCATTTGCAGATATAAAAAATAGGTCATATACAAAGAACGAAGACTCACAGTAATGTTAACAATATTGGGTGTTATTAGACAATGCAGAAAGGCATTCAAGGTTCTATTAGAGTGGTGCCTGAGTAACTCAGTTGGTTAAGCGTCTGACTTTGGCTCATGTCATGATCTCAAGGTTGGTGAGTTCAAGCCCCACTGACAGCATGAAGCTTGCTTCGGATCTCCTGTCTCCCTTTCTCTCTGCTTTTCCCTTCTTCTCTGTCTCTCTCAAAAATAAAAATAAACATTTAAAAAAAAGGTTCTATCAGAAAATTAATTTACTTAATAATGTTATACCAAAACTAATGTATGCAATATTAACCAAAATATTAATAAATCTGAGATAAAATAAGCACATTTTTGATCATGCAAGAACTCAGTAATCTTTTTACACATCCTTTCTATGGAAATTAATGAGGTGCCACAATAACAAACGAATGAAAACTAATATAAGTGAAAAGGTGACATAAAAACAAATAGAAGTACAATAAAAAGAAATCTAAGGATTATGGTTAAAGAATCAGCCTAGAATGAAATTAGTCCAAATTAGAAGAGAAAGTGAGTAAGGTCCATGAAGAGTATCTTTAAGGAAAACTGGATAGGGGTGCCTGGGTGAGTCAGTCAGTTGAGCGTCCAGCTTTGGCTCAGGTTGTGATCTCATGGTTCATGAGTTTGAGCCCCACATCGGACTTGCTGCTGTCAGCCTGTCAACATGGAGCCTGCTTAGGATCCTCTGTCCCCCTCTGTCTCTGCCTCTCCCCCACTCACTCTGTATCTCTCTCAAAAAATAAACATTTAATAACTTTTTTTAAAAAAAAATCTGGAATAGAATTAACTGGTGGAATCAGTAAGAAGTCAGAAAATATTTATGACATGGTAACACATGGTAACATCTCTACAAAAAAAAAAACATTAGAAACTCTAGAATACAGGAAAAACATTCAAGAGAATCAAAGTCTTGGTATGAAAATGACTAAAATGTGGCCTGATTTTGAGAAAGGAATGGAGTGTAACAAAGGGATTCCCTTTGCTCTAGAGTGCTAGAAATGTTCTCCTTTGAGTGACATAAGATTGTTGGCATTGAACCCATGAAGAAAGAAAGACCACTCTCTCTACTTGGCTTTGCAATTAAAGAGAGTTATCAAAGCATAATAATGTACATTTAGTTTGTTGGTTTTCAACTTTTATTTTTTTTTTCAACGTTTATTTATTTTGGGGACAGAGAGAGACAGAGCATGAACGGGGGAGGGGCAGAGAGAGAGGGAGACACAGAATCGGAAACAGGCTCCAGGCTCTGAGCCATCAGCCCAGAGCCCGACACGGAGCTCGAACTCCCGGACTGCGAGATCCTGACCTGGCTGAAGTTGGACGCCTAACCGACTGCGCCACCCAGGCGCCCCTCAACTTTTAGAATCAACCTATAGGAAAAAAATCTAAGAATATTTCAATATGGTAACAGACTATAAATGTTAGCAATCTAAACAATGTAAAAGTCAAGATAGAGCTGAAAAAAATATGGAAATGTAGAGAAAAGGTGGAGGAAAGGGGAGGGGAAATAATATTTCACCTTAGACCATGAAGAATCAGGATATAGAGTCTAGATTTGATGACTAGACATGGAAATCCATAAATTTTGCTTAAAACTCCCCATTCTTCTTCAACTAAATCTTAGTTTGGGTTGCCCCAGTCGCAAACCCTAATTTAAGGATTCAGCCACAAGTAATTTATTTGGGAGATAAAGAAAACTCTGGTAGAAAAGTAAGGAGGTGAGACAAGGAAGGCAAGGGCACATTACCTCACCTGTGGTCATTGTGGGTGACTGATGCATGGTGGGAGAGCAGTCTTGGATAATGACAGGTTGGCGGTTGAAAGTTTGGCCACTGTGACCCATCTAATAAGAGCAATGGGGTATGGGTAAGTCAACAGTAACGTCTGCTATGTATACCTATTAAAAATCAGAAAAGGAGACATATTTCATAACAGGCATATACCACAATGTATTCTATGATGTATTTAGTGTTGGAGCAGAGGAAGATGAAACCAGGTGTTTAGAGGAGATACCAGGAGACAAGCTGATTCACCCAGTAAAAAACCCAGTAGAGGCTAAGGCACCAGAGGGGCTAAGGCACCAGAGGGAAGAGTGAGGTCTAATGAAGAATGTTGGAAACAAGGGAACTTACTGTCTATTTAAGGAACAGCTAAACTGCTAAGGAAATGGGGAGGAAGATAGCATGGGAAGTGGTCCAGGCAAACTTCCTGTTTCTGAGTTGAGTCTGCAACCACTTGTGAACACTTCTGATGCTGAAATCTCTACATCTAGCTCAGAATAGGCACTTAATAAACATTTGCTGAATGAATGAATGAGAATCTTCTCAGAGTAACCAGATATTTCATCTGCGAAGTTCCCTCTATAAAATGAAACAAGGTGCATCTTGTATGGCATCTTCTGGAGACCTCTTGGTTTTCCATAGCCATTCTGCTGCTAAAAATAATCAGAAGTAAATGTGAAGTAAATGCCTGTGTCTTCAAAGGTTAGAAATTATACTTAATGAAAACTCTTAAAAAAATAAGAGAGATGGATTTTAATCCTTAAAACATCTTTGAAATTAATATCAGTCCAGGAAGCCCAATAACCAATAATGAGTTCAAGGACAACAACAAAAACAAAAACAAAAACAAAAACAACAAAAGAGAGGAAGATATTATTTAAAAATAAAGAAATGCCTCACTAAACCTTACCAGAACTAAAATACATGAGTCTCCAGATTGAACTCACCCATCAGATGCCTGTCAAAATAGGTAGGAATATATCTACACCAAGGCTTATGATTTGCCAATTTCAGAATCCTGCTGACAAAGAGAAGACCCTAAGAATTTCCAAAGAGAAAAATACAATTTTATATACAAAGGATTAGGAATCAAAATGTCTTTGGATGTCTCAATAGCAACACCAAAGCTAGGAAAAAAAAAGTTTCCAACCTGGAATTCTATACTCAGCCAAACTAAAACAAGTGTAAAGGGAAAATAAAGAAAAATATATATATATATAGTCATAGTCAAGCCTTCCAAAAATGTATCTTTTAAGCCTCCTTTTTTCAGGAAGCAACTTGAGAGGGAGGAGGAGAGGTAAATCAAGAAAACTTAAGACATAGGATCCAGAAAACATGAGATCCATCCCAAAAGAAGAGAGAATCCAATGGTGGTTAAAGGATGTCCCACGATGAACAAGTCCAGGAGGGATGCCATCAAGATGATAAACAGATCGATTCTGGAAATGTTTAATCAAACATTTAATCTTGAAAAGAAACTTCTGGAAGAAAGCTGGAAGATGAATTAGTGATACATAGTATTTTCTAAATAACAAGCAAATGGTTTTGTTTTCAAAAAGACTATTACCAACTGTGCCAGGAAAAGTTGTACACAAAAGAAAAGTAACTGTAGCATACAGTCTGGCCCAGTTGCAAGTGACATTTACTTATGCTACAACCACAGTGGCATGGTTGGGGATGGAAGGTATGTATAGAAGTGTTCCAAATTCCCATCTCTTATAGCAGGATGCCAGTGTATAATATCTCAAACTGAACAGTAAGAAATAGCAGTAAAAACATATAGTTTGAAATGTAGTAATAAATCCAAATAGCTAAAGTGTTCAATTTCATTGCCTCCTCATGATAGTGGGGGTGAAGGAGGTGAGGGTTAAGTTACTGCTGTCCTATTACCAGCCTTATGAGACTGTATGATTTTTTAAAACCATATATCTATGTAACTTTGTACTTGTGAAAAATGTGTATTTAAAGAAACAGTGTAAAATAAAAATTAAATTTAAAAAAGGAAAACAGTGGCACCTGGATAGCTCAATTGGTTAAGTGTCAGACTTCGGTTCAGGTCATGATCTCCCGGTTCATGAGTTCGAGCCCCACATCGGGCTGTCTGCTGTCAACACGGAGCCCGCTTCAGATCTTCTGTCTCCCTCTCCCTCTGCCCCTCCCCCACTGGTTCAATCTCTCTCTCTCTCTCTCTCCCTCCCTCCCTCCCTCTCAAAATAAATAAATAAACTTTAAAAAAAGGAAGACAAACATATGTAAAATAATTGAGAAAGTTTATCTGAAACTCTTACTACCAGAGATAGCCATTGTGTAACTGTTTGATATATGTTTCTCCATCCTCTTTTGTGAGCACAATTAAACCAAACAGCACCACATTAGACTGTATTGTGAAAGCTCACTCTTCTCCAAGAATAGTATCTCTTGGATGTCTCTCTGTCAATCTATGTGAACAGTCTCAAAAACATTATTATGTGAACAATATTAATGACTGCTGAGCAGGACTGTTTTAAGGATTAAATGCTTATGAGACACTGAATGTGGAATCACTATGTAAATTACAAGGCAAGATAAGTAGTGTTGGTTATAGCTATAATTATAGTTAAAAATATAGAAAATTTGATGCAAAGCCAAAGTGCTTCATTAAGTGGTATACTCCATGATCAACAGATATTCTCATTCATCATACCCAGAGATCACAGAAATCACGCCAGAAGCTGCTGGGTTTCCAGGAGTACACCTGAATTAGAGCACGCCATGCATTATTTAAAACCAGGAGAAACAGCCTAACAGATGTTCTAGATAATGGCTGTTTGTCATAGATATTATCTCCTTTGTCTGGGAACATGTACTCATGTTTATAGAAGCCCCTCTTGGGTTCTACATACTGCATAATGATAGAAACGATTCTTGAAAATGCAGCTATGGGAGCACATTTTTTCCACTGGGAATCTAGTGTGACCGCAGCACAGCTTTGGGCTGACAAGCCAGCTTGGTCAGCCTAATGTGGTGCAAAGTAAGGGCGCATGACCTGGCTCTGCTTCTTATGAGCTATTACTAAATTTCTAGGAACCCCAGTTTCCTATTCCCTAAAATGGTACTAACAAGACTTTCCTCCCAAATTTGTTAGGCAGATAAGATGTAATATGCATAGTGTGCCCAGCATATTAGAGGCATTTGCTAACTGGAGTCTGTTGTTGCTTTGTGTGTATTTATAAGGAAGAGATACTAAGACACAACTGCTTTTGCCTTATTTTTCATGAATTCTATTAATTTTAGTGAAAGCAATGAAGAGTTCATTCCTAAACCCTACAAACTGAATTTGAATTCATCCAATATTAATTTCACATGTGTACACCTGATGGTAATCAAAGTATATAGCAAATACATCATACACTTTGGTGTCCAACCTAGATTTGAGTCCAAGCTCCATAAACTTCGAAGCAAGAGGCCTTGGGCAAGTTACTTGAGGTTCAGTTTCTTCATCTCTAAAATGGGCATAATAACATACATACACCTCAGAGCATTGTTGTAAAGATGTAAAGAGAGCATACTTGAAAAGTACCCAGCACAGTTCAGGTTTTATTTTTTAAGTGATCCACAAACCCATCCTCTTAAAATCTCTCTCCAACAAGGGTCACCTGGGTGGTTCAGTTACTTAAGTGTCTGACTTCAGCTCCAGTCATGATCTTGTGGTTTTTGAGTTCAATCCCCACATCAGGCTTGGTGCTCAGAGCCTGGAGCCTGCCTCAGATTCTGTGTCCCCGTCTTTCTCTGCCCCTCTTCTGCTCACACTCTGTCTCTTTCTCTCTCAAAAAAAATAAAAAGTAAAAAAAAACATCTCTCTCCAACAAGAAGACTCTACTGCATGTATTTCCCAGATGGAAACATACTCTCAGACTAGTAGATACTGGTTTCAAGTAGCTGACATGCTTTCAAAAAAAAATTTTTTAGTATACTTGGCACACAATGCTACATTAATTTCAGGTATACAACATAGTGATTTAACTTCTCTATATGTTATCTATGCCTTCATAATCAAAGAACAACAGATTTCATGTCAGTACCAAGACGCTGATGCATTATGTTCCACTTACAAAGGACTGTATGTAATTTTCTTCTAATGTTTTAATAGGTTTAAAATCAAAAGAGTCCTGGGGTGCCTGGGTGGCTCAATTGGTTGGGCGTCCAACTCTTGATTTTGACTCAGGTCATGATCTCATGGTTTGTGAGATTGAGCCCTGCATCGGGCTCTGTGCTGCCAGCTAGGAGCTGCTTGGTATTCTCTTTCTCCCTCTCTCTGTGCCCCTCCCCTGCCCTCATGCGCGCACTGTCTCTGTCTCTCAAAAATAAATAAATAAATAAATAGTCCTGAAAACAAATTGTTTTTGTTAATTAAAATAACCAAAACAAACAAAAAAAAAAAAGAAGAAAGAATCATAAAGGAAAGAGAAGTTTGTAAACCTGAGAATCCAGCCTTATCTCTGCTCTAATTCATTGAACGAACTTGGACAAGCCCAAAGCCTGTTTCTTTGCTTGTGAAATAAAAGTGTCCCTCTTTCATGCTACTACTCAGCATCCCTCTGGAGATCCTAGCCAATACAATAAGATTAGAAAAAGAAGTTAAGGGTGTAAGCATGCTAAGTGATGGGTCAACACTGTGGTTTATGTGCAGACAATATGATTATCTACATAGAAAATTTTAGAAGATAGGCAGACTATTAGATTTTTTTTTCAGTTCAACAAGATTTTCAGATGCATGGTAAACACACAAAAAATTAGTTATGTTCCTTTACATCAACAATGACCAGTTAGAGAGATTGGAATTACAAAAGGAAATACCTTTTTTTATAATAGCAAAATTACTACACAGGGCCTAAGAATCAATATAACAAAATATGTGCACAACCTTCATGAGGGAAATTATAAAACATTACTGAAAGACATGAAATGAAAATGAGAAAATGAAGAGATGAAATGTGTTCATGTTTGAAAAGACAGATCTATATTGTAATAATAGTGATTCTTCTGAAAAATCATCTAAGTTTAACATAATTTCAATCTACACCCAAACCAAACTTTTTTGGAATGCAATACACTGATTCCTATAAAATCAATTTCTATAGAACCATAGTTTATAAGCAGCGGTGATTTGTCCCCCAAGTGGACATTTGACATTGTCTGACGATCCAGTGGGGAGAGACCAGAGCTTCTGCTAATCATCCTACAGTGCACATGCACACAACGCCTCCTACCACAAAGAGTAATCTGGCCCCAAACATCAACAGTGCCAAAGCTGAGAAACCCTGATATAAAAGAGGAAAGATTTTTGGAATATATAAGACTAAGTTTAAAAAGAAGAATATGTAGGGAGGGTTGCCTTATCAGAAATCAACACATAATATAAAGTTTTAGTGATTAAAATCATATAGAAATGGGGATAGACACATTTACAAATGCAGAAGAATAAAAACATCAAATTCACACATAGATGGAATATGTCAGAGAGGGTATTACAATTCCATGGGGTGGAAAAGATGCAGTCCACAATAAACGATGTTGGGGAAAACAAAAACAAAAGATTTCTTATTCACATCGTGCACAAAAATAAATTTTGGGTGGGCACAAGGCCCTTGAAAACATTAAGCCCACTGTGAGAGATCATAATTTTGGAAAGGAAAGAATTTTGTTTTATTTTTTTTTATTGAAGAATAATTGACATACAATATCCCATTAGTTTCAAGTGTACATCATAGTGATTTGATATTTTTATACATTACAAAATGATCCCCATAATAAGTCTGGTTACCATCTGTCACCATACAAAGTTATTACAACATTATTGAATATATTCCTTATGCTGTACATTACATCCCTGTGACTTATTCATTTTATAACTGGAAGTTTGTACCTCCTAATCCCCTTCACCTATTTCACCTGCCCCCTCCCAGTACCTTTCCCCCGGTAACCACCAGTTTGTTCTCTGTTATCCATGAATCTGCTTCTGTTTTGTTTTGCTCATTTCTTTTGTTGTTTAGATTCCACATATAACTGAAATCACATGGTATTTGTCTTTCTCTATCTGACTTATTCCACTTAACATTATACCCTCTAGATCCATCCATGTTGTCACAAAAGGCAAGATCTCATTCTTTTTTACAGCTGAGTAATATTCTGTTGTGCATACACATATTACACACACACACACACACACACACACACACACACACACGTCACATCTTCTTTATCCACTCATCTACCAATGGACACTTAGGTTGTTTCCATATCTTAGCCATTGTAAATAACGCTGCAATAAACATCAAGGTGCATGTATCTCTTCAGATTGGTGTTTTAATTTTCTTAAGATAAGTACTCAGAAGTGGAATTGCTGGTTTGTCTGGTAGTTCTAGAAATTAACTTCCTAAAAAGTTATTTTTTAAAAAAGGTAACTGTAAAATAATGAATATATTAACTAACTTGATTATGTGTAAATATTTCACAATGTGTACATATACATATGTATATGTACATATATGTATATATAATCAAATTTAAATACACTTTAAGTACATGTGACTTTATACCTCAATAGTTGAGGGGAAAGTCATTTAAAAACAGAAAATGTAAAAAAAAAGCCATAATTTTATCAATTCAAATTTTCTAAATGGGTGTGTGACAAAAGATAACATGAGCAAATATAAAAGACGAACATCATCTGTGGAGAAAATGCTGCACACACAACTATTCAGAATATATAAAGAACACTCAAGGGATGACTGGATGGCTCAGTTGGTTAAGCATCCAACTCTTGTTTTCAACTCAAGTCACCATCTCAGGGTAATGAGATGGAGCCCCACAGCAGGCCCTATGCTGAGTGTGGAGCCTGTTTGGGATTCTCTCTCTCCCTCTCTCTCTCTCTCTCTCTGCCCCTCCTCCCTCAAAATAAATAAATAAACATTTCAAAAAAAAAAACCCACTCATACACTTAAGAATAGATTTTAAAAGGAAAGGAAGAGGTTAAGTCAGAGGAACTCTGAAATGATACTACCTAATTAAGGTTTAGGTACTTCCTAATTAATGCATATAAGCATTTTCTTGGATAGTCTAGCATTCATTCCATTCTAACATAAAACTGCAGACCTTTAGATGCCCCCTAAAGGCCTAACTGCAGCTTTGCAGAAAAAGACCCTACAAAAACTACCACCTGCCATGAACTTATAGATGTCCCGTGTTCGTATCTATTGTGTATTACCTGATAGTGTCCTATTTCTCAAGCCTTTACAACTTGCCTTCAATTAATTTGTAAGTTGTAATTGCCCTTGGGTCATTTGATACAGCTTATAACAAAATCCAGCAAATACTATGGTGGAAGGAAAAGACAGAATTTTTGGTAACTGGGGGCAGGTTTTAGCATATGGTGCATGTAAATCCCTGGGCTGTGACATCCTGGGTGTCCTTCCTTTGGTAGCAAATGAAAAAAATAACAACCCTTCTGAAAGTCCCTTTCCCTCTCTGTCATATGTGTGCCCACCAACAAGTGAAATATGATACACTATGATACATACCAATCAAGAAAATAAGAAAACAACCCATATATTCTGATCATGAGCATGAGATGGAAAGCTGAATTGTGTTCCTTTAAAAAGTGGGTCTCACATGGAAGAAATCTAAAATGCCATTCAACTACCTACCTTAATCCTCAGAACCATAGAAATGTAGAAATAGGATGGGCATCAGAATATATCTGGTCTAATCTGTCCTCAGTATCTCTCTAAGGATCCCCCTAATACATCCCACCCTAAACCTATTCCAGTGACCTTGACATCACATATACCATAGCCAATGAAATGAGAGTCAGACACAGGACTGTGTCTGTTCAGTATCCTGGTAGAGAAGGGATTCTGGAGGCAGGCAGCCATTAGCTGTGTATCCTTGGGCAAGTCATTTCACCTCTCTGGGCTTCTTCCATTCTCTCAGCTGCAAAATGTGAATAAAAGCAGTGCCTCTTTCATAACTGGTGGGAGGACTAGATGGGTTAATCCAGGTGAAGTATGAGAGAGAACACAGCCTAGTACACAGCCAGGACTCTGCGGTTGCTGGATGTTATTAATATTATTCTCTTCTTAAGAGATGTTAAATGTAGGTAAAAGAATTACCCAGATGGGTAAAAAGTTAGTCAGTTCTCAATTATCCACTCTGATGGAAACAAGCAGTAATGCACTATATAAATACCACAAACTATGGACAATCTAAAACTGCCCTGTCCAAGGGGCTCCTGGGTGGTTCAGTCGGTTAAGTGTCTGACTTTGGCTCAGGTCATGATCTCATAGTCTGTGGGTTCAAGCCCTGCATCAGTCTCTTTGCTGACAGTTCAGAGCCTGGAGCCTGCTTAGGATTCTGTCTCTCTCTCTTTCTACTGCAACTCCACTCATGCTCTGTTTCTCTCCCTCTCAAAAAATGAATAAATATTTTAAAAAATTTTAAACTGCCCTGTCCAATATGGTAGCCACTGGCAACATGAGGCTATTTAAATGTTCATTGATTAGAATTAAATAAAATTTAAAATTCAGTTCCTCAGTTGTACCAGCCACATTTCATGGTCAATGCCATTCATGTAGCTAGTAGCTACGATAGAAAATATTTCTTTGTTTTTATTTTTTTAAATTAAATTAAATTTAGTTAACATGTAGTGTAGTATTGGTTTCAGGAGTAGAATTTAGTGATTCATCACTTACATATAACACCTAGTGCTCATCCCAACAAAGTGCCCTCCTGAAAGCCCATCACCCATTTATCCTAACCACCCCCCACTTTCCCTCCAGCAACCCTCAGTTGCTTCTGTATTTAAATCTGTATTTAAATTGCTATATTTAGCAACCTTCTGTATTTAAATAAGAGTCTTTTATGGTTTGCCTCCTTCTCTGTTTTTACACAGAATAAATTTCCATCATCAGGGTAAGTTCTATTGGACAGCACTGATGAGGAAAAATTTTATCTTCTCATATATGAACAGAGACAAATATCTGTATTCTCTAAGCACAGATAAGCAGGGCAATGGGGGTGGTGATCTAGAAAATGCCGGGTGGCAAAGGAATCTTCCTTGAGTTACCATTTCACGTAGCAAATCACAAACTCCTAAGTAGTTTTCTTCATTGAAAAAATATTTTATTACTGGTTCAGATGGTATTTCTATCTTTAACTTTTTATCCAAAGAAAACCAAAACACTAATTTGAAAAGATGTACATAGCCCTATGCTTATTGCAGCATTATTTACAATAGCCAAGACATGGAAGCAACCTAAGTGTCCACTGATAGCTGAATGAATAAAGAAGTGGTATGTACGTACAATGGACTATTACTCAGCCATAAAAAAGAATGACGTCTCGCCCTTTGCAACAACATGGATGGATCTAGAGAGTACGATGCTAAGTGAAATAAGTCAGACAGAGAAAGACAAATACTGTACGCTTTCACTTATATATGGAATTTTAAAAATACCCAAATGAACAAAGAAATAAAGACTCTTAATACAGAGAACAAACTGGTATTGTCAAGTGGGCAGGGGGGAGATGGGTAAAATTGATAAAGGGGTTTAAGAGGTATAAACTTCTAGTTATAAAATAAATAAGTCATGGAGATAAAAAGTACAGTATAGGAAATATAGTCAATAATACTATAATAACATTGTATGGTGACAGGTAGTGACTACACTTATTGTAGTGAGCACTAATTAATGTCTAGAATTCTTGAACCAATATGTTGTATACCTGAAACTAATGTAACATTGCATGTCAATTACACTTCAATAAAAAATGTAAAAATAAGGGGCACCTGGGTGGCTCAGTTGGTTGAGCATCCAACTTCAGCTCAGGTCATGAGCTCATGGTTCAAGGCATGGGTTCAAGCCCCACATTGGGTTTTGCACTGACAGCACAGAGCCTGCTTTGGATTCTCTGTATCCCTCTCTCTCTGCCCCTCCACCACTCCTGCTCATTTGCTCTCCCTCTCACTCTCGCTCTCTCCGTCAAAAATAAACATTAAATTTTTTTAAATTTAAAAACAAAAATATTTTTAAAACTCATTTCTAGGAAGGAAAAAATCCAGCATAAGACATTTTGATAACCCAACATTATAATTAAGATGCCATTAAGGGTGGCACATGTGATCCAGAGAGAGCTGGGGTGCTTGGTCATGTGCACATGCAGGTCCTATTCTGAACTCATTACAAAGCCAGTATGTCTGTGGCTCAGTAAGATGTCCTGACTTAGTTTTTCTATTACTGTTATCATGGTGGATCCAAACAGACAGATGCATTTACTGGTTTTCCCTTCCAACGATAATAAAAAGAAACAGTTTATAAAATCAGATTATATAAAAAATTGCCTAATGATAATAATTTATAAGCTCATTGTGGAATAATGATGTATTCAAGAGTCGTCATTGTAAGATGAAAGAAAGGTAATATGAAAGATTCTCTCTGTGAAGAATGACTACGGATGAATTGCGCTGAGATACAATTCTCTGATAAGGGACAATAAGAACCTCTAGAACACTTAATAATAGACTACTCAGGGTGAATTGAGGATTGCAATAAAAGCCCATAAATTAAAAAGTTTCCATACGATTTCTGATAAAAGACATGCCAAGGTGAAATAAAGAATCATTGGAATCAACTGATATCCTGCCTATAGCCTCATAGGTCGTGAAGAGGACATTTCTAGGAAACTATATAAAATATAATTTCTTAAGCCTATGAATTTTAAAAGCCTAGGTTTCAACTGCATCTATTTAGGATTCTTTCCTTGGTGAGAAGAAAAATTTTAGAAAAGAAGAAGCGAGGATTCCGTGGAACTCAAACTGTGTCCCTTCACACATCAAGCACTGGGGAACACAGCATGACAGCAGGTACAATATAAACTAAACACATCTTGTTGATTTACTGTAAGCAAATGGCTTCAAAAAGTTCATACTTTTTACAGATGAAAGAGCCAGGGCACTGGGAACCAGAGAAAACTGGGGCATCAGGAAACTAACCAATGTGCCCAACATCGTATACGTGGTAAGTGGTGAAGCCACAATTTAAACCCAAGCAGGCTGTCTGTAGGTGGAGGTTTTATGGCTGCCACTCTTACAGTTGCCTAAACGTGACACATCTGTCCCATGCTGCACTATTCAGCAGCCAACAGGAAGAGGGGAAGCTTACATCCCCATGGGTAACGCTCTTCAAGACATGCCAAGTTAAAAGAAAAAAGTAGGGGAGGGAAAGGAAATTGCAGAATTATACGTATGATCAAACACAAAAATAAGTCTTAAAACCAAAGTTATATGCTTTCTACATGCTTATGTGTGTGTACAAATGCATAGAAAACATATGTACACCAAATACCTAAAATATATGCCAGGGGTGTCTGGATTAAGGGGCTCAATTAGTTTAAGGGTCTGACTCTTTGGGCTCAGAAGGGTCATGATCTCACAGTTCGTGGGTCAGCTCTGCTGACAGCACAGAGCCTGAAGCCGCTTCAGATTCTTTCTCCGTCCCTCTCTGCCCCTCTCCCACTCATGTTCTGTCTCTCTCTCTCTCTCTCTCTCAAAAATAAATAAACATTAATAAAATAAATATGCCAAACCTCTGGGGAGGGCAGTGGGTTTGGGATTAGGGTGGAGTTTTCAAAGTGGGGGGGGGTTGCTTTTATCTCTACATCTTCTTTATTGTCTGATTTCTTTAACAACAATATAATATTGAATTACCTGGGAACTAGATAAACAAATAGCTAGCACATGTGTGTGCACGAACATACACATGTGCATATGCCCACAAACAGAAGTATTTATATGTCTGAACAAAATTCCTTACAGTCAGAAAAATCTTTCAAGATATTACCAATTTGGATAAGAGAGATAAATGCCATTCTATCCCTTGCCAGAACTTACAAGTCATTCACCTAACTTACTAGCCATCTTTTTTCCAAGGTGGGTCCTACAAAGGGAAGGGTAAGTGGCATATGGAAGCGAGGGCAAATACCGGTCTGAGTTTCCATAATATACTACCCTTGGCTCATGCTTGTGTCCACACAGTGGGTTCAATAACCACACCACTTGCCCATGAAAGTTTCTGGCACCCAACTCTTCAAGCCATGGGAAGGCAACAGCAGGGCATTTCCTAGAACAGTCTGGATGGTATTTGGGCACCGCACCTGGCTGTGTGATAGATCAGCAAAGCTCTTTGCTCTTTCGGAGATTATGTACACTACCCAATGTAACCTAACAAATCTATCAGTCAGTTTCCCACCTTCAGCACTATTGAAATTTCAGCCTGAAGAATTCCTTGCTGCAAGCAGCTGTCTAGTGTACTGTAAGATGTTTATCAGCCTCCCTGTCCTCTATGCACTAAATGCTGATATACCCTTACCAGTTGTGATAACCAAAAATGTCTCCAGACATTTACAAATGTCTCCTGGGGGGAAACTGGCCCTGACTGAGACCCACCACCTAAGTTATTATAAGCCCATCTTCATGGAACCATCTGAATAGAAGACCCATATTCTATTGATCCCACAAATAAATAAGAAACTCCTACTAAGGAAAAGTGTGGTACTATGAGATATCATCTATCAGTTGAAGTTTAATTGTAGAAACACAAACCATCACAAGTATCTTAAACAGACATGCATTAAGTCAATGGGATCAAGTGCTTACACAATCTTTGGAAGGGCTGGAGAGCAGAATCCATACCAGACTAGGCCTCCAGAAGTGGCTTTCAGAGCAACACTGTGGATCTGTTCCACCAGGACAGACACTAGTCATGGGACAATCAGGATGAGTGGGACTCAGAAGGCTGATATGGGACCTATTGGCTCTAGAAACACATCACCTTGACTGTGATCCATCTCAACTATTGGTCCAAACCATACTGCACCAGATAGATACACACAGGCAAAATGACAAATGCCCTTCACTCAACCTCTTGACACTAGAAAACTAGAGCCTGAACATTGGAAGTGTGCCACAGAACAACCCAACTCTTCAGTTTGCTTGCCAGAACACAAAGTGGAAAAACCACTAGCATGGCTCCACTGCACCTCTTGCTTTCCACCATGCACAGGTGCATCCAAATGAGATCCAGAACTCCACCCCAAGGGTAAATGAGGAAAGTTCCACTTTGGTAAAATTATTGAGTATTTTGCAATCATAAAATATCAAACTAAACTAGTTTAGTTTTATCATATACTTTTTGTACCATTTTGAAATATAAATGGTGTTTCACATTATATACAAAAGACCAAAACAGCAAATATAATAAGCTTACCAACATTCAAGAACTCTGAACCTCATTTTTTGTTGTTTTTTTTGTTTGTTTTCTGAGTTGACACATAATGTTACCTTGGTTTCAGGTGTAAAACTTAATGATTTGACAAGTTTATACATTATGCCATGAGGACCTCTGAACTTCTAATCCTACTCAAGCACATCCATTGTTACAGTTACATCCATTGTACAGAAGATAAAAATGAAGCCAAAGGAAGTTAAATCACTTTTCCATTGTCACACAGTTGGGACATAAGTCTGTACTCTTGGACAATTGAGAAGACCTGGGTGTCTTCTGACTTCCTCACAAGAAAGAAAGTAGTGCAGATCTGGGTGGCCTTAAGATGACCCATCAGACACTGTTAACCTGTGTCCCCCTTTAGCAAACCTAAAGGAGATATGCAGAATGTCTGTCTGCAGAATATTCAAGGAGATATACAGAATGTCTGAGGAAATGAGTATTTTTAAAAATTTTTTAATGTTTATTTTAGAGAGAGAGAGAAAGAGTGTGTGTAAGTGGGGGGGGGGCAGAGAGAGAGGGAGACACAGAATCCGAAGCAGGCTCCAGGCTCTGAGCTGTCAGCACAGAGCCCAATGTGGGGTTCGAACTCACAAACCAAGAGATCATGACCTGAACCAAAGTTGGATGCTCAACTGACTAAGCCACCCAGGCACCCCGGAAATGAGTATTTTAAAATGCATTATATTTCCACTAAGTACTTTGCCTCCTGCATCACCTCAAGATCCAACCACTTCCTTCCTTCCCCACTACCATCCCCAGCCCATCTAAGCCACTGTCACCTCTCTCTGGGACCATTATCAGAGCATGCCAAAAGACTTCCCGCATCTATTCCAACCCCGCCCAGCCCATCCTTCAGCTGGCAATCAGGGTGATCATTTCAAATCACAAATCTTGTTAAAATATCCCACTGTTTAAAATTATCCAATGGTTTTCCATTCTTATGAGGATAAAAAACCATTAAAAGCCTAAGGTTAGCTCTGTTTTTGCTTATCATTATATCCTTAGCATCTAGGATAACTCTTGGCATTAATACAGATTTGTTGAATGAATGAATGAGTGAGTGAATGAATGAATGAATGAAGCCTGGAGATGGTAGAGCAGGATTCCTTTAAGGGTTTCCCAACTTTGCTGGATTGGGTGGGCATCTCCAGGATCTCCCCAGAGGCTTCAGACTTCCACAGATAACCATTCTCCTCTCTGGAGGTAAAAAGCAAAGCAAAGAATGCCAGGTTCTCTTGAGTACATCTGTGAAATTCTACAAGTTGCTCTACAAGTGCTTAAAGTGCTACAAAACTGTCACTGCCTAAATCCCAGGGGAAGGTCCTTGGTGAATCACCCAGGCCACAAGGATACTATAACCAGCTATGGCTTACCAGTATGACAACTGTTGAATTCTCTGGTAATTTAGCCTTTCTTGGTATTAATGGGAATAATATTGGGGGATAATATCTTACAATGTCATTTTGGGCATTAAGTGATATTAAGTGGGACATTCTGGGTTTCATCTCTCCTCTTTACCAACGCAAATATAAGTGCTGATTGAGTGCCATGCTGCTCTACATCAGAGAAGGAGACTTCAATCCCCACTCTCCCAGCACTTGAGAAAGGGGAGGAAGGGAGAAACTTCTCTCTTTCTTCAGCTTCCCAGTCTATACTCTGAGCCTCTATTTTAACTGTGAGAAGTAGTAAACAAGATAGGAGTCTATTTCTCTCACCCGCTGATGCCCTCCTGCCTCATGACTTACACCACACACACACACACACACACACACACACACACACACACAGATCTGTGCAGATCTGTGCAGATCTGGATGGCCTCAAGATGACCCATCAGATGCCGCTACTCTTTGTCTCCCTTTAGCAAAGCTTCGAGAACTGTTAAGACACCTTTTCTCCTTAAAGTCCTCAGGAACTCATGCTCCTTCTATTTTGTAGCTTCTCTGTGTATGCTCTCCACTCTCCACTTGACTTCATCGTTCAAAGTGGCTGCTCCAGCTCCAGCTAGTATATCCCTCATCTCAGCCAGGGGGATAAAGAGGCAAAGGAAAAATAAAAACAAGCAAAGGGAGTTCTAAGAAGCTGCCATAAGACACTTCTCCTTTTACATCCCATAAAAGCCAAACTGGGAAGTGTCACCTTTATTCTGTGCAATCATTGTCCAGCTATAAATTCAGGTTTTCTTCCCACAGAAGAGGAAAACAGATAGGGGATAGGGACACTTCGCCATTTCCACCACAGGCTTCAGTTCCTTGAACACACATTGGCCATTAGAAATAACATCACACAAAAATATTTTTTTAAATACCTGCCCTGCTGCTTCATGACTTACAACACACACACACACACACACACACACACACACACACAGAGCCCCATTGACCCACGAGCATCAGAAAGTCTAATCCCTTTAGTTCTGCATTGGTAACCTTGGTGATGGGGCTTTTCCCCCCAAGCCACCAGATGCTGAGCTGCCTCCTCACATTGGCAGCCGGTGGGACGATGGTGCCATTCCTAGGCAAGGGCCGCCATTTTGAACTGTGTTTCTCATTTGTTTCTCTCCTCAAGATGCCACAAAGCCCTTCTGTGCTCAGATCAGATGCAACCACCAACATGGTTTACCTTTCCCAGACTGTCTTTTGGAACTGCAGTGAGTACCCGTGCCATGTCTGTTTGTGAAAACAGGAAGTAAGACAAAGGAGAGGAAAAGATTCTTTCAACATGAAATAACAGCATATTATGTTTTCTATACCATCAATACAATGGCTTTAAAACCAGAACAGTAGTTAGGGTGATCCCAGCTCCTTGCCATTTTGTGGGGCTCCCTAGGGAAGATGGAAAAACAGAGAGTGGTAACACAAGAGGCAGAGTATTAAATATGAGGATCTCACATCCTTTCAGTGAAAGCAATAGCCATGTTTGCTCACGGCTAACCAGTCAGAGAGGGAAGATGATTTATTATAAGCTGTTGCAGAATATATTATGCATGGTAGAGGCATGGAAAGGTCTTTGATATGTATCTGAAAGAGCTTCAAATCCATAAAAGAGATAAATTTTGTATGAAGAGTGTCACAGAGAGGCCGGGAAGAATCTCTGACACATCTTCATATCACAGGGAATAATGAAGGGCGGCTCTACTCTCACAACCAGGCATTAATTTCACTTAAAGAGGCCGTCATTAGCATATCGATACAACCGACTGCACATTGTGAGCCGTCTGTGCTATTGGGAAATACAACCAAAGACTCTATGGTCAAGGCCTTGATCCACGGTCAAGAACCAGGGTACGTGTTCTGTTGATTGTTTCCCCTCAAAATGCCGATCTGATCTCCGGTTCCTACCTAATCTTCCAAAACCACAATTTGAGTGCAGTAAACTGCCTTTTTTAAAAAAATAATTCTTATATTCTGACCTTCTGGAACCTTCTGGGAAGCAAAATCCCTAACATGTGTGTGTGTGTACATGTCTCTGAGCTTCGGCCTCGCCTCCCAGCCTGTTCAGGGGCCTGTCCCCTGAGGTGACTGCAAGTGGGACCTGGCTCCCCACAGTCTGTCCCCTTCACCCTGCCTTCCCTGTCTGACCCAGCTGTGAGGAAGTCAGGGAAGGGTTCTCTGGAGTCGCTCTCAGCACTCTGGCACACAACCAGTTACTGGGCAGGCAACATAATATTTGTTGAGAACGCCTCTTGTTCTTGAATTATGGCTTCCTGCTGCAGGCCACTGCCACTGTTTGAATTGGGCTGTACCTAATTACGGTTTTATTTGCTTTAATAAAGAGACATCCAAGAGTGTGGAGAGTCACACACAAACAATAATAGCAATAATAATAGTAAACTGTCTGTCTAAACATCTGCAATTAAGACATTCGTTGTTAATTGCATTAATTAACCTCCCCACGGAGCAGCTGGTGAGGTTTCTGCTGCAAGGAGAGGAGATGACAGTTCCCAGCAGCGCTTGGGGTGGCAGCCTGCTGGAGAGCCCAGGCCTGGGTCACCAGCAGCCTATATGTTAGGAGGGAGGCACCTTTCTGCAGAGCAGCTTGTGGCCCCAGGAGAAATCAGAGACCAAACCACCCTTGTGCAGGACCACACAGCCTGAAGCCTCAACCAAAGCAACCGCAAGCTGCAGGCGCCTGGAGAGATGACTAATGCTTATTGAGAGCCAGTCCTACGGAGATGCCAATCATTACAACACAACAATAATAATAACATGTGGGTTTGGTCCAGTTCTCAAGTCTCCAAAGCAGGAGGACCCACACCGCAGCCCCTCTGCTTTGGTGCAAGGCAGAGCAGGAGAACCTGGTGGAATGCTGATCCTAAGCATTAATGCTCCCTTCCCAGCAGGTTAACGTGATTTTAATGTTTTGCAAAGATGCACAAATATCATCTCATCCTCACAAGTCCTGGAGACTCAAGGGGATACATGGTTGTACTGTTCTGCCAATGAGAAAAACAGCATGACAAGAATGAGTTTCCCCTATCCAAAGCCACGGTTACTCAGAGCTGGTACCAGGCTCCAGGTCTCCTGCCCATGCTTTTTATAAGCCGCTGAGTATATGGCCACCATGTCCAAATATTTTTTAAATATGGTGACAGGAGAGAGCCTTTGTTTTGTACCCAAGGAACTCAATCCCTAGATTTATCAAAATAGCTTTGTTAATCTGAACTAGAAGCTGTTATACTAATTCTCCAGTTTGACTTTCTTAGTTCCCATTAAGTGCATTCCATTCTAAAAAAAATGATAAATAATATGAAGAATGAAATTTCATGTGTTTGGTCAACAGCATGTGTTCTGCTAATATGTGTTGGACATTGCACCAGGTGCTGGAGATAAAGCAAAAGCAAAAAATGAAGCTCCCATCAGGATGCTTACATGACATCACAAGGAATTTTGAGGGGTGGCTGTGCTCAGTATCCTAAAGCAAGGGCACATGGCATGTGAGATTTATTACATCAGGGAGACGGTTACATGGGCAAGGCGAATGCATGGAGTAGAGGCTTCTGGGAGTGGGACAAAGGATGACAAAGAGAAAAGGATATAAGTAGAGGTCAGTGGTGGGAAGGATCAAAGCATTATCGAGGAAATAAAAATGGCCAATGAGGTTGCACGTTATTAAAGTACATTGGAGACACAAGCAGGGGTCTGACCCATTAGGTCCTAGCTGTATCCATAATGATGAAAAGCAGCTGATGGAACATCACTGAAGAGTCTAAGTATAGGAGCACCAGGTTAGTGGCCACTGGATGAAGAATGGATGTAAGAGAGGGAAGGGAGCTAGGTTAGGCCTGAACCCTAATCATTGCTATGGAGAGAAGCAGCAGGTGGTATCAAGGAATCATTGTTGAGCACAAAATTAATAGGATTTGAATAATATATTAGATAATAGGTGTAGGAGAGGTCACTGATGGCTCTTAGGTCATCAGCACTAGGCAATCCCTCAATATGTGTTGGGGGACCCTGGAGAAGGACCAATGTGAGGAGAGATTTTGGCTTGCTTTGGGACATGAAGACTGTGGGTGCCCTGAACTACACAAGAGGATATGCTAGCTGGGCAAATAGGTCTAGAGCTTGAAGATAGATGCTAGCCAGAACCTGAACTGGAGGGTCACATGTGTGCAGGTAGAAATTGAAACCATAGAAGTTGGTGCGATCATCTCAGGACGAAACATGGAGTGAGAAGAAAGGCTGAGCCCTAAGCAACTCTACTATTTAATTCTAGAGGAGAAGGTGGTGAACATGACCCCCAGTGAGAGAAATAATGTGCAGCAGAGGGCCAAGAAGGAAAACCAAAAGAGTAGAGCAGCCTGCAAGTCATGTAAGCAAATATGCCAATAAAGAAGAGGTCAATGTACAGGCCACTGAGGGCTAAAGGGGACTGACCACTGGGGAGTGTCTTTTGGATTTGGGGATTAGAGGTTGTGGGCAGCATCTGTTAAGGTAGAAGAGGGGGTAAGGAAGGAGGCAGATGGGTGCAAGAAGAGTGGAGAGAAAAGAAATGGGGACAGTGCATTCAAGTGCAATGCATCTCTTGAAAAAAGAATTATGGGACAGTAATTAGAGATGGGAGAGTAACTGGAGATTTTGTGGGGCTGAAGGCAGGTGTGGTTTGTTTTTTAATAGAAGAGATTTTGATTATGGATTAAAGCAAATGGAAAAAGCTTGCTGCATAGTATATGTAAGAATTGTGCATTTCACCATAAGTAGATTTTTACTTAGCAGAAAAGAAATAAAAAAAACTAAGTTTGAAGACCAGTTCATGGTACGCATGCCAAAGTGTCTAGGGAGGAAGTGTAAATGTCCATCACTTACTCTGAAATGCATTTAAAGAAAGAGAAAGCATTGGTGGCTGGCTGGCTAGAGAGTGCCCAGAAGGAGGGCAGATATGTGATAAAAACCAACACAGCAAAATGTTCATTGTAGCACTGAGGTGGTGAGTGTTCTTAATACAATTCTTTCAACCCTTACAATGTTGATGGAAAAAGTAATAGGAAGAATCCAGTTAACAGGAAAAGACTATTCAAAAGAAAAAGGAAAACAGATTTTCCAAGGAGGTGTGGGGAGATAAGGGTGGTAAAGGCATCTGGCCGCAGTAGGAGGATAAGGAGTTCATAGAAACCAGAGAAAAAGGAAGAAGAACCCAAATCTCCTTACTCAGTCATTATTAATCAAGTAATGGGTCCAAAATGGCTCATCATATGACATCAGTAATGAGTTGCTTTTTTATCACACTGGTAGTAAATTTGCAACAATCCCCACGACTTAAGGCAGATCTACAAGGTGGTTAGAAACATGTTGCTAAACAAGCTGCAGACCTTTGAACTTCCCATCAAATGACCTATCAGCCTGAGTCCTCCTGTGGCCCATCTTATAAGAACAGGTCAGGTGGCCACATCTAAAGCACTCTTTCTCCACTGTTGCCCAATCATCTCCCAAGCCTCAAGGAGCACAAGCATTGGGATCAAACTTGGGCTCAAGACCCAGCTGGATCCTTGGCTAACTTGGCAACTTCAGTCACCTCCCCCCCACCCGCCTCGTAAAATGGGGACAACAATCACTTCCACCCCTCCAGTTCACTGAAAAAGTTAAATGAGTGAGGTCTTGTGTATATGAAACATTCAGGTCCACACCTGGATCATAGCAAGTGCAAACCCAGGTTGTTCCAAAAATGCAAAGTTTAAGTACAATTCATGCACAAGTATGCACTATCATAATTCAGAAGCCACTTTATGATGTTTGAAAGAGCAGTGGGACTTATGCTTTGCAATCACGTTTGCTCCCTGATCACATCCCAAGCTGCATAAAATGTGTCCTCTCTGCTGTCCCCATTGCCTTAGGTCATGTTGCTGGTCCACATAAAAGCCCATTTGAGAATCATTATAACCCAAGCGGCTTTCAGATTGGCAGCTCATCACTTCTGAAGGGTCCCAAGGCGGTCACAGAGAAGTGCCCTGGAGCCTTATTTTCTTCCTTGGGTCAAAAATCCACCTGTGGTAATTAGCAAGATTAGTCCTGGACCCGACTGAGTCTGTGTGTAGCTACAAGACCAAACGAAGCCCTTCGACATGCCTCATGGAAAAAGTGTCTCTCTGATTTTCTGCTCCAAGATCTGAAAAGCCACCTTCTATGAGCTGGGTAGAAAACTCCAATTCATTAACTGATTACAACAGAAAAAGAAAATCTCAAATGGCTTGTTGACAATCCTGGTAGCCATGGTGTAACCTAATCCTTATCTTTCATTACCGTGCTTTTGTTAGGAAAAGAAAAAAACAACATTTGTTTTCATGGACATAACTTCACAGAATGCTTTCTGTGAAGTGCAAGATTTAAAAAAAAAGCCACTTATTGGAAGGACCCAGATATACTTGAAAGTGCTAGGGAAATCTCACTCTCTGTGTAGAAGTCATATTTTCCTCATTATTGGCACAAGCCAGTCGTTAGCAACTATTGGCTAGGGTTATGTTAATTCAATATACATAAACCCTTACAGTATCTTACTGAAGGCAGGGGTTTCAACCTCCTACAGCTCAACTCTGCCCTTGATATGCTCACAAATCACCCCCTTCAATATTAGTCCTTTCTTTTTTTTAATTTTTCTTTAAGTTTATTTATTTTGAGAGAGACAGAGCCAGGATGAGCACAGGAGGGGCAGAGAGAGAGGGAGAGAGAATCCCAAGCAGGCTCTGTGCTGCCAGCTGCGGAGCTGGGAGTGGAGCTCAAACTCACAGACAGTGAAATATTGACCTGAGTCAGACGCTTAACCAACTGAGCCACCCAGGCACCCCTCAGTCTTTTCTTAAAGCAGAAATATTTGCAGATAATGTCAATGGATACAAGCAACAACAGCAAAGTGAATGGGCAGGTAATAGTCCTGCAGATCTCACCTGAGCTTATCATTAGCCTCTCACCTATGTGCTAGGTGACAACAGGAGTTAGGAACATAGCACACCCATGTCCAGGTGACTCCTGTTCTATTTGACTTGCACATGTTACAGGGTTTTTTTTTTTTTAATGTTTATGTATTTTGAGAGAGAGAGAGAGAGAGAGACAGAGAGAGAGACAGAATGTGAGTGGGGGAGGGGCAGAGAGAGAGGGAGACGCAGAATCCGAAGCAGTCTCCAGGCTCTGAGCTACCTGCACAGAGACAGATATGGGGCTCAAACTCAAGAACTGTGAGATCATGACCTGAGCCAAAGTTGGACGCTTAACCAACTGAGCCACCCAGGCACCCCCAATGTTCTAGTTTGTTTTTTTTTTTAATTAAATGACTGTATTTTAAAATCCTGAGGGAAGGAAGGAAGGAAGGAAGGAAGGAAGGAAGGAAGGAAGGATTGAAGAGAAAATTTACAAAAAAACAGCATTTTATCAGATGGATACTCCTTGAAATTCTCTCATAATTCAAACCTTAAGACAAAGGGCAGAAAGTGTTTCTGATTTTAACCAAAGCATAGCCACCTTGAGTCTGGGTATGAGGGTGTCAACTCTATGGTTTCTACAATTTGCAATTCCCCGCCCCCTCCACATGTGATTTTAGGCCTGATCCAATTATCTATTGCTGATCAACAAACCACTCCAAACTTAGAAATGCAAAACAGCCAGCATTTCATGTAGTCTTATTTTAGGGATTCTGTGGTTCCAGAATTCAGGTAGGGCAAAAACAGGATGGCTGGGATCTGCCTGGGACGTCTGGGGTCCCAGAACAGTGGGACTTTGGAGCCCTGGGGAAGCTCCCTCATCCCATGATTGGCATATGGGGTGTAAGTTTTCAAGAGCCAAGACTCAGTTGGTTTTTCCAACCAGAGCCCCTCCACTAACCTCTCGCCTTGGGTGTCTTGAAACACATTGCTGGGCTCTGAGAGAGAGTATCCCAGGAGGGAGAGCTCCAAGAAACTCAGGTAAAGCTTCAAGGCTTCTTCTGACCTAGTATCAGAAGCCACGCAGCATCGCCTCTGCCACATCCTATTGTGACAAGCTAATCACTAAACCAGATGCCACCTCCTGATGGAAAGTGACAAGATCACACTGAAGAAGAGCAAGCAATATGGGGACATGAATGTAGCCATCTTTGGAAAATGCAATCTGTCCCAAAGCCCTTCTTGACAATTATTCAAAGCTTTGTGCAGAAAGTAAAATTTTAGTAATATATGTGTATCTTACTGTTTCACATTCGCTACAATTCAAATGTGTAAAAACTGCCACAATGGCACCACGTGGCAAAGAGCTATTGGCCTTCCCACTGGCAATGTGGATAGAGCCAGGACAGCTTGAGGCCCCTGAGTCCTCCAGGCTGATGCCAAGTTCAAGTGCCCCCTTGGACTCCTCTCAGCCTGTTTTCTCAGCAGTGAAAGAGAGGATGGTCATGGACACTTCAGAGGGAGGTTGCAGAGATTAAATGACATCATCCGGGCCACCGGAAAAGTTTTCAGTCGGTAATAACTGTGTTTTCAGGAACCCCACAAGCTAAGAAAACAATCAATGTGCAAAGGTAAATCCCAAATGTAGAGCACCTTCCAGGTCACAGAAAACCTGGTGAAAGCTATTTTCCCTTCAGTCATGCTTTTGTCATTTCTACCTCCTCTTGCAAAAAAAAAAAAAAAGAAGGAGGAGGAGGAGAAGGAGGAGGAGGAGGAGGAGGAGGAGGAGGAGGGGAAAACACAAATGCACATCCTACCTGGTTCTTCAACCATTAACCAAGGGCTGTAAACAGCTGGGTCCCCAATTTCATTCCTTTAATTTCCCTCAAAATTTGATGACTCTTTCTCACTGAGGCCAGTGGAGGAAGCTTGGGGAGTCAGAAGACAGCAGTACAAGGTGAAGACCCTAAAAAAACAAAATACTTTGCATAGGCCCATAACAGGAATCCACTTCCAGGCTTTTCTAAAAATGGACATGGGATTTGTTTTAGTCAGGTATGGTAAGACACACACACGGAAAGAATTGTCACAAAGGAAGACATGTATGCTTATAGATCCCTAGAAGCAAAAGGCGGGCTTCACAGGGCCACGTGGGGAAGTACCAAGGTCAATCAGGAGGCAAAAGAGTGAGACAACATGGCCCAGAGTCTTTATTGGGGTTTTCACAGGAAGGAATAGGGGAGGCAGGGTCGGAAACTAGGTAAGCTTAAGATTGGAGCATTTGAATAATTTCGGTAGTCTCTGGGCTGTAGGGGTGGTCCCCTGGCACCTGGCACCTGGCACCTGGCCCAAGTGTGAGTTAGTTCAGGGGGAATGTTGGCTTGTTGTGAGAGAGTTTGGTAAAGGTGATTGTTGAGGATGTGGGCTCTGGACTGGTTGGTTTGTACAGTTGACACTTGAACAACATACAAGTTGGGAACCAATTCCCCCCACCAAAATCCACCTATAACTTTTGACCCCCCCCACCAAACTTAACTACTAATAGCCACCTATAACTTTTGACCCCCCCCCCACCAAACTTAACTACTAATAGCCTGCTGTTGAACAAAAGCCTTACAGGGGCGTCTGGGTGGCTCAGTTGGTTAAGCGTCCAACTATGGCTCAAGTCATAATCTCACAACTTGAGAGTTCAAGCCCTGCATTGGGCTCTGTGCTGAAGCCTGCTTCGGATTCGGTGTCTCCCTCTCTCTCTGCCCTTCCCCTGCTCACACTCCCTGTCTCTCTCTCTTTCTCTCAAAAATAAACATTTAAAAAACATTCAAAAGCCTCACTGATAACATAGTCACTTAACACATATTTTATATGTTTTACATATTCTATACTGTCTTCTTATAATAAAGTAAGCTAGAGAAAAGAAAGTGTTCATAAGAAAATCATACAGATAAGAAAATACATTTATAATTCTATACTATTATTTATTGGAAAAAATCCATATATAAGTGGACCCATGAAGTTCAGACCCATTGTTCAAGGGACAACTCTACCTCAAAGGTGCACTCATGGGGGATTCGTTTGCCCTCTTTAGGAACAATCTACCCTGGAAGGAGCAGTGCCTCTAGGACCAAGGGTCCAAATACCAGAGCAATAAGAAAGAAAAAATAAGAAAATAGGGTCAGTACAGGTGTTAATTTTCTTCTTAACCATTTAAGATCTGCTTAGACTTGATGATACAACTTTCTTTTTTTTAAATCAGAGATATAATTGAATTATTATGTTAGCTATAGGTATACAACAGAATGATTTGATATTTGTATATATTGGGAAATGATCACCACAATCATAATTGTCCATCCATCACCACACATAGTTACCCCTTTTTTCTTGTGATAAGAATTTTTAAGATCCAGTCCCTCAGCAACTTTAAAATATATAGTACAGTTTTATTGACAATAATCACCATGCTGGACGTGACATCCCCAGTGATGATACAATTTGCCAGAGAAATGAGCAATGTTTCCTGGTGTGGTCAGCAGCTGCAAGAACACACATTCCCTGTACCTCAGGCACTATGCTGGGTGCTAGAGTTACAAAGATAACTCAGACAGGGATCCTACCCCCTCCATGATTGTGGGAGGAGAAGAGGGCAAGGTACCAGGTTACACAGTAGGTGACAGGTGCCACAGAGAGGTACAGACATGTGCAGGGCAGGGGGAGTGAGTTCATAGGACTGATCACACCCATGCTGGATTTGAGGAGGGCCTTACAGGGAGAGGGGACCATGTGTGCAAGAGCATGAGGCCAGGAGAGAGCAAGGCATGTGCAGGAGCATATAGCTCTTACTAACAGTGAGAATCACTCATGCTATTGGAAGAGGTGGTGTTCACAGGACATGAGAGAATCACGTGGCCATAGAGTGGAAGGCAGCAGCCAAGAGCCATGGAGGGAGGGACACACAACCCAGGCCTCCTCCCATGCTTATTCCCACAACCTGAGATCCCTCTGGAATGGTCCATGCACCTGGCCATGGGGCCAGATGGCAAAACAGAGAATGGAGATAGGAGGGATTGATCAAGGGACAGTGGGAAGATGGCACCACTTGATAGGAGCACAAGATGGATGTAAAGAGAAAAGAGAAAAGATCCACTTTCTTCTCCAAAACCCTTGGGATGCCCTAAGCACACTGAGCCCAGGGATGGAGCCGCTTAGTCTCTTATTTGCATAAAGGTAGCAGGTCACGCAGACAAGCACACAAGTTGCATCTAGAAAAGAGGAGACCAGGACACTGGCTGGCTCCATCAGTAGAGCATGCAACTCTTGATCTTGGCGTTATAAGTTCAAGCTCCATATGCCTGGGTGGCTCAGTCGGTTAAGCATCCGACTTCAGCTCAGATCATGATCTCGCAGTTTGTGAGCTTGAGCCCCACATTGGGCTCTGTGCTGACAGCTCAGAGTCTGAAGCCTGCTCCGGATTGTCTCCCTTTCTCTCTGCCACTCCCGCACTCATACTCTGTCTCTCTCAAAAATAAATAAATATTAAAAAAAATTTAATAAGTTCAAGCCCCATGTTGGGTGTAGAGATTACTTAAAATAAAATAAAGTAAAATAAAATATTTAAAAAATTAAAATTTAAAAAAGGAGACAAACTCCAGGGCCCCTCATTCATTTCTGAGAAGATGTTTGGCCATGTTCACTAACAAGAAGTCTCATAATAACACACATGGAGATACTGTCTTTCACTTACCTAAATAGGAAATAACACAACATCATTTTGGTGAAGAGGAAACAGACACCATCATACACAGAGGACAGGTACAAACTTGCAACTCCTCTTAAAATACACAGACACTTCAGCCAACAATCCCACTGCTAGGAACAAATCCTTTATGTGTCCTCTCACATGGGCACAATGACAATTGTACTGGGCAGTTCACCATAGTGTTGTATGTGATAGTAAAGATTGGAACAACCTAGGTGTCCACCAAGGGGGGAGAGATTAAATAAAGTATGATGATCCACCTAATGAAATGCCACAAAAAGGGAATGGAGAAGGTGTTTTTCCTCAGCCTTGCATAATCTCTCATTGTTTGATGAAAAAAGAGGTGTAGAAATATGTGTTCAATGTACAATTATTGGTAGTTCTTGAGAATACTTTTTTTTTGACTCACACATTAACAATCTCTGCAAGGATACAGAAAGATCAATGACATTGGCTGACTCTATGGAGCTGTGTGACAGGAAGACTGGGGAGGAAGGAGACCTGTCACTATACAGCCTTTTGTGGTTTTTGAATTTTGAACCACATGAAAGTATTGTCTATTTTTTAATTAAAAAGATGGATGAATGGGGTGCCTGGGTGGCTCAGTTGGTTAAGCGTCTAAATCTTGGTTTCGGCTCAGGTCATGATCTTGTGGCTTCATCGGTTCTAGCTCCACATGAGGCTCTGTGCTGGCATTGTGGAGCCTGCTTGGGATTTTCTCTCTCCCTTCTCTTTGCCGCTCCCCGACTTGTGCTGTATCTGTCTCTTTCAAAATAAATAAATAAACTTTAAAAAAAGATAGATGAATGGATAAAGAAGATGTGTTGTATATATATGCAATGGAATATTACTCATCCTTAAAAACGGATGACATCTTGTCACTTGTGACAATACAGATGGACCTAGAGGGCATTATGCTAAGTGACATAAGTCAGAGGAAGACAAATACTGTATGATTTCACTTCTATGTAGAATCTAAAATACAAAATAAATGAACAAGCAAACAAACAAACCAAGAAACAGGTTCTTACAGAAAACAAACCGGTGGTTTCCAGAAGGGAAGTGGGTGCAGGGAATGGGTGAAATAGACAAAGGGGATTAAGAGGTATAAACTTCCAGTTTTAAAATAAATAAGTCACAGGGATGAAAAGTACAGCATGACAAGCATAGTCAATAATGTTGTATAACGTTGTATGGGGACAGATGGTGACTACACAAATCGTGGGGAGCACTCAGTAATGTGTAGAATTGCCAAATCACTATGTTGGACACCTGAAACTAATATAACACCATATGTTAATTATACTTAAATAAAAAATATTAATAAAGAAACAAAAATAAAAACACAAACTCCAGGGCTGGGGATGCAGCTACAGGTTCAAGCAATCACCACACTTCTCACCCTGACCCTTGTCTACCTCTTTCCTTCCACTCAGAGTGTGTAAACCCACCCCCTCACCTCACTCCCACCATGGGCTCATCTCCAACCTCTCCTTTGTACAAGCTTTTACATTGCAGATTCAAGTTTCTTACTTGAACGGAAGTCGGAAGTGTCTGCATGACTATCCTACATAAAACCTCACATTTGTGCACCAAGTTACATATACAAGGTGCTCTTATAAAGGGGGGGGAGAAAAAAACAGTTGAAATGTCCATCAGTAGGGGAGGAAGCCAAATAAAGCAGATTACGTACACACTGTAAAATATTATGCAGTGGTAACACAGCTTCCTTTTATATTTTAAAACTTACCTAAAGTTTTTATGTCTACAACATGTGTCTACATTTTATATATGCCTGTATGTACAAACTTTTAAGATAGATAGAAATATAAAATATGCATATAAACATATATTAAATATCTCTATAGATACATATAAAATATATTTCATATGTACATATACAATATATAGTTCTAGATGTCTACACTTCTGTATGCACATAGAGAAAAAAATACATATATAATATGCATATGTAAAATCTGCCAGTGCATAGGAAAAGGGTACATACATCTCCCTGGGGTGCATCCCTTTGGAATGAGGGAAGAAAATGAAGACAGAATGAACTTTTCATTCTATAAACCTGTATAGGCCGAAATTTTTCTTGTATAGGGGTTGTTACAATACACATAATATAAAATTTCTCATCTTAGCCATTTTAAGTGTACAATTCAGTGGCATTAAGCACATTCACACTGTTGCACAACCATCATCCCCATCCATATTCAGAACTTTTCCTTCTTCTCAAACTCAAACTATACTCATTAAAGAATGATTCCCCAACTCCCCCTCCCTTCAGTCCCTGGCAACCACCATTCTTTCTGTCTCTGTGACTCTACTTCCGGTGCTTCATAAAGAGGAATCATACCCATTTTGTCTTTTGTGCCAGCCTTATTTCACTTAGCTTAATGCCTGCTGGTAGAGGTTTTTCAACAGTAAAAATCAAGCTCTTGTTACCTGGCATGACAAGTATTGACCACTAGAGGGCACTAGAGATTGCTAAATGTTTCCCAGTTTTAATTGGAGGAGGGGGCGCGGATGCAATGAGTGTTAAGGAAGCTCTTTACCCTCTCTCATTGAGGGTGAAGGGCCCTTTGCATGTTCTGGGAGGGAAAACTAAATCAGAACTTCCAGTGAGAGTTGGGCTTGCCCTGAAACTTGCTGTCTGTCTCTCCACTCCCTTGCTCAGGGTGGATATATGGGGAAATGGGAGCCATGTATCCCACGGCGCCCACAAATGAATGCACCTGCGATGTTCTGCATGATGCTGCTCCAATGCAGAAAGTATCAGTGAGCCCGTCTTCGCTCTTGCCTTCTGACTCCGTATTCAAGGGGATGCCCTGAGAAATTTGCGGAGCGGGGGAGGGGGGGGCGGGGTAGAGAGGGCGTTTTCGGTTGCTTAATCAGAGTGGAGAGAATTGTCGCACTTGGGTGAGGGAAGACTAGAGTTTGGAAATGCCCAAAATTCAGCCTGAAATGCATGTCTGGGGACAACTTGTTTATAATTCCCGACCCTAGGCCCCCAACCCTGACACAGGAACATAAAGTGTTATTGCCTGGCTTAATGGGTGCTGAATTGTGCAGGAGTCCAGCCACAGTGTGAGTCAAGGTGCTTTGTTGGGTCTGGAACTCTACCTAGAGTTTTTGACTGGCTTAGAAAATCATGGCACTGACGGCAGCGGGGAAGCACCGGGGTAGCACAATGCATTAAGCCCCTGACTCTTGGTTTCAGCTGAGGTCATGATCTCACAGTTTGTGAGATCGAGCCCCTTTTTCAGCTCTTCATTGACAGCGTGGAGCCTGCTTGGGATTCTCTCTATCCCTCTCTCTGCCCCCTCCCCTGCTTCCTCTCTCTCTCTCTCTCTCTCTCTCTCTCAAAATAAATAAACTTTTAAAAACCGAAAAGAAAAAAGAAAAGAAAAGAAGAGAAAACCATGGCCTAATGGCCACGTAGTTGGTGGTGTCTGATGACCCACAGCACCCTCCAGGCTGGGTCAGATTTGGAGCCATGAGTTCATATGAGACAAACACCTGACCCCTTCATCACGTCTTCTAGAGAACTGTGCCAAAAAATTTACCCGTCAAATATATATTGTATTATAGATATTATATGTCTATATCTATATCTACATCTAGATAGATAGATAGAGATATATAGATATATAATTATATGTTACCAAAGGTGACTTTTGAATTTCCTTTTATTTTTCCTTTAAATTACAGAAAGAACATTATTTTATATTTTTTTAGTGACATGTGTAAGTCATACTGTCTATGAGTTTCATTTCAGGAAAGTAAACGATGTTTTTTAAAATAGTTTTTAGATCTCCAACTCTGGCTTCCCATTAGAATCGCCTGAGGAGATTTTTAAAAAATGACATCAGTGCCACAGTCCCACCCCAGACCAAATGAATCAGGGTTTCCCCAGATGGGGCCAGGTGTCAGTAATTTTTGAAAGCTCCCCAAGGTAATTCTGACATGTCAGCATTACCTTATTAGAACTGCAGAATCCAGAATCCTACCCCAGACCAGATGAATCTGAATCTCGAGGGGTGGGGTCTAAGTATCTGGATGTTTTTTTTTAAACACCCTCCTGGTAATATATGTAAGGCATAAGGATTTTAAAAGAAGGAGAAAAATTATTGTTATTTTGCAGATAATATGATTGTATACATGGAAAACTGGAAGAATTTATGAGAGATTAGAAGTAATAAGAGTGTCACAAGGCTGCTCATTGTAAAATCAATATACAAAAATAAACTGCATTTTTCTATGTCTGTAACAAACAGAATATAAAATTAAAACAAAAAGACACCATTTACATCTGCATCAAATATATATAATATATATAATATATGTAATATGTGTACATATTATATATATATATACATATGTATATATATATATATACATCAAGTACCTAAAAATAAATCTAACAAAAGACTTCAGGATTTTTATGCAGAAAACTATAAATTTTGTTGAGGGAAATTAAGGAAGACCTAAATAAGTACCATCATATTCATGGATTGATACCATAAAAATACAAATTATACCCTAAATTAATGTATATTCACTGCAGTCCCAATTAACCCAACAAGCAGATTCTAAAATTTATATGGAAATTGAAAGAACCAACAACAGTCGAGATCCTCCTGAAGAAGAAAGAGGAGGGTAGACCTGCTCTACCCAACATCGATACTTAAAATAATACTATATTAGTTAAAGCAGCATAATATTGGTTGAAGGATAAATAAATAGGCTAATGGAATAGAATAATCTTTAAAAGACCCAGATATATAGGGATACTTGATTTTTAACAAAAGTAAAATAGAAAGACAATGGGAGAAGGAACAGACTCTAAGATATATGTGGCTAGGGCAACTGAGCACCCAAAAGGAAAATATGAAATTGGACCCCTACCTCACACCATACACAAATTCAATTCCAGGGGAGTTCTCAGTGAAAAGCAAAATGAAAGACAAAAATTTATAATAATACAAAGCATTTAGGAGGTATCATAGGAGACTGTCTCCTTTGGGATGGAGAAAAATTTCTTAAACAAGACACAAAAATATACTAATCATTAAGGGAAAAAAATGATAAATGTGAATACATTAAAAAATGAGAATTCTATTCATCAAAAACCACCATTAAAAGACTGAAAAAACAATTTACACAGTGGAAGAAAAGATTTCAGGCACACAAAACTGAGAGTTCAAACGAATTTCAATAAGACAGGTAATCTTATAGAAAAAATGGACCAAAAATACATCTTGCATATATATGTCACAAAAGGGAATCCTAATAGCAAATATACATATGAAAAATGTCCAACTCCATCAGTAATCAATTAAATGCAATTTAATCTAATGTTTATATTAGCCAAAAACTGAAACAATCCAAATATCTGTGAACTATGGAATGAATAAATAAATTGAAGTATAATCATGCAATAGAATACTATAAAAACAATAAAAGTAAATTAACTATAACCACATCATAACATGGATGAATCTCAAAAACATAATGTTGGGTAATAAAAATACAGATGTAAAATAATACATAGTGCATGGTTCTATTTATAGGCAGTTCAAAAATGGGCAAAAGAAAACTATATGTTAGGGATTCCTACATAGCTGATAAAACAATCAATGAAGTAAAAAAAAAAAAAATAGTCACAACAGGAGCCAGGAGAGTGGTTACCTAGGGAATGGTTATCAGAAGGTGAATGCAGGGGTCTTCTGGAGATGGCAATGTTATAACATGTTACCTAGTGGTGACTAAGACGAGTTTCACTTTCTGTAAGTGTGCTGCATTTCACAAATTTTCAAAAATAGAACAATGAAGTTATGAATATTCCTGTGCCTGTCTCCTGGTGTGATGTACAAGAGTATCTTTAGGGTATGTACTACGAGTGAAATTGCTGGATCATAGGAAATGCAAAGTTCATATTTCCAAGATGGTGCCCAACTATTTAGCAGAGGGGTTGCACCAATTTACAGCCCCACTGGCGGTGTTGAGTTGGTCTCAGCAAATCACATCTTCACCAATGCTATCAGATTCTTTCATTTTCGTCACTCCAGGGAACACAGAATATACCTCCTGATCACCTAAATTTGCACTTCATTGATTACAAATGACCTGGAGAATCTTATATTTCTTCACCTCTTATTTATTCAATCTTTTCACATGTGGATAGGACTATTTTTCTGTTGTATAAGAAAATCTTTTCTATCCTGAAATTAGACATCCCATAATTTCTCTGAAAAAATTTTTAAGTTTTACAGTTCTCATTTTTATCTCATCCATCTAGAATTAATTTCAAGTAGGTAACGAGAGGGATTAATTTCATTCTTTCCCATATGTTTAATTGGTTGACCCAACACCACTTAGTAAATGGTCCAAGTTTCCGATATCCATGGGTCTGTTTCTCAACTCCCTGTTCTGCACCACTGGTCTATTTGTCTGTTCTTGTGCCAATATCACATTTATTAATTACCATAGTTTTGTGATAAACTAGTTTGTGATATTCTTGCTATCTGGTAGGTGAAGTCCCCCAATATTATTTTTTAAGGAGAATCTTGACTATTTCTACCTTCTTAATGTAAGGGTTTTTGTGACTCATGGACAGCCCGTCTCAAAATCTTCTGGATCCTTCTAGAAGTGGGATCTGTGTCTTCTAGACAAACAAAGAGCTAACTGGAAACCCTCCTTTAGATGCTTTACTTGTGTCAATTGACTTCATCTTCACAACAGTCCTGTGAGTCAGTAGTGCACCAAGGACAGGGCAGTGCGGATGAAGGTCAAAAGCAATACTAACACTGATGAAAATTCTGCTTTTTATTATAACCATGGCCCTGCAAATCTAAACAGCATCAGTAAGAAAATACTCCTCTCTGAAAACAAAAAGTGTTGATCAAAGTCCTCAATAATGACTGTGATCACTGATGAGTTTCAATTACATATGTGTGTGTAAGCTTCAAATTGGCATATTTTTATTACTTATCCTTTATTAAACATTGTGTTCTACATGGAAGTTGGTTCCTAGAATTCCATCATACAGTAGGCCCTTGACCCACGTGGACTCAACTCCAGGCTATTTCATATACAAGGGTTCCCAGGTTCACAGTTGTATGAACTCACTGTTTCAGGTGCAACCATGTCTCCAACCCTGGGCCACTATGTATGCACATATTAACAGTAGATTCTGAATAAACCATGATAGCAGAGTGGTTATAAAGGTGAAAAAGCAAAACTTGAGTTACTTCAGCTCTATTGTTCTACAGTTGTTATTTGAGTTTAAATTTAAAGCAAAACAGTAGGCAAATTGTGAAGTGACTTATTTTAGTGTAGAAAGTTGAGTCCACATCTGAGAAACTGACTACAATAAAACCTTGGTTTGTGAGCGTAATTCATTCTGAAAACATGCTTGTAATCCAAAGCACCTGTATATCAAAATGAATTTCAAAAATCATTGGCTTAGTTGTGATCATGTGGTGTTCGGCATTGCGTACTACTCATATTGCAAGACATCGCTTGTTTATCAAGTTAAAATTTATTAGAAATGTTTGCTCATCTTGTGGAACACTCGCAGAACAAGGTATTCACAATCCAAAGTTTAACTGTAATTGTGTTTGAATAGTATCTTTCCAGTTAAAATTTATTTTTATAATTTAAATGTTCATTCTGTGACTAAAGAGGAAAAAATCCAGAAAATAGGACTAGTTCTGATTACCTGGTGGTTACCGAAAGCAAGTTTGTCCTATCGAAAATAGGGGTCACAGATGATATAGCAGATACATCGGAAGGTGTACCGCTGCCCTAAGGTAAGCATCCCTCTACCAGGAGCACTCTGTAGTGGGGATAGGGTAAGAGCCAGGGGTTCTACAGTCCAGCCAGACTCACACCCTCTGCCAGGACACTCCACTGGCCCTGTGTAGTGCTTCCTGCTATCTAGGGCAGTAAGCCAGACATCGTAGTTCTGGGTCCTCCTGCCAAACTGAGGGCATAGTCCATCTCAGACCAGGGGCATGGGCAGTGCTCTCCTGCCAGGACAGTGCTTTGCTTCAGTGAACTCAGGGAAAAATAACTTATATAAACACTGACTACAGCTAAAATGCCTCAGTGTGAGAACAGGGGGTCAAAGTCCAACAGGATGTGTGGTGAGATGCAATTAGCCGGAAACCTGTAGCAGAACCCAGGTCTCTATGCTATTTCTGGTTCTCAGCCCCTGGTGAGACCCCATTAGATCCTGAGGCATCCCATCTTTCACACACAGTGTTCCCCTTATCTGTAGCAATCAAGGTCATAGTCTGCCCATACCCTTTGGGCACTCACATCCACACAGCAAAGCTGTTCCCTATAAACACCTGCAGCTCTTTACCCTTAGGACCATCTGGTCTGGTCACAGGACCTCTCTCTCCCTGACCATAAGGCAAGCTAGAAGGGCCAGAGACCCATGCCCAGAATCAGATCTCAATGCAGAATGATGGACAATTGATGGTTAGATGCCCAGGTCCTTTTCCTCTCAGGAGAAATGACACTGAGATGCTTCTTCTATACTGTCTCCCAGAACTTTCCAGCAAAGCTGCTCCATCCAGCACTGCTGGATGTTTTCCCTTCCTGCCTCACTTCCCCACTCCTGTCTAGAACCACCTCCTAACTAAGCCACTGCAATTGCTTCCCTGTCTCAGGGTCTGCTTCTGTGGATTTCCGCACCAAGATGATATTCTACACATCTTTGTTCACTCAGTGACTGGTGCCTAGTACACAGTAGTAGCTCAAGAAACTGTTTACACCAGATCAAGAAGCAACTATCTGAGGCTGTTCTCATGTAATCTTCATCTTTGGCTCTGTTGCTAAAACAAATGCTGAGTAGACACTCTCCCCGGCTGAATTTCTCATTGAACTTCCAACTGAGGGAATGCTGACCTAATTTGGGGGGTGGAGGACATGTAGAGATGGCCAGCCACTTCTTCACTCTCCTAATTTTTGCTTCGGGAAGTAGAAAGTCCAGAGGGCAGGTGTCTCTATGAACCTGAGCTATGAGCTAGGAAAATGAGTTATCTCTGCTTGATCCTACACTGTTCCTGAGAACATTAGCCCTTCAAGGCATTTGTGGACCTTATTTGAATGTATGTTGTATTTGGGTATTTGAGTGGATATTACCTTACAACCAGTTCCTTTTACTGCAGACCTTCTCAGAGCCTTTGATGCACTGCTATGCACTGAAGTCACTTTGAGGAGCATCACTCTATGCAGCACTTTCATGGAGAAATCACCATCTTCCCCCACTGTTTTTTTAAAATTCAAAACACCCCATTAAATTGTGCAGACTAGTGTGTCTTGGAAGGCAGATTGGGAAAAGTTGCCCTGCATCTTCAGGCTACACAGTTTCCTCTTCACTGTCCAGGTCTCCCCCACCCCACCCTGCTCCCCAGCCTTGAAATGCTAGTCCATGAACATCTCCAAGTTGCAATGATTTCTCTCTCCGAGAGGTCTCTTGGTCTTTCCTTATTTCCTTCTTTTCCCAGGGGAAATATCCAGGAAAGCCCTCCCATGTCTCTAGTCTGGGCTCCCCTAGTCCTCTGCTTTGTTTCCTGACCTACGGTCTGTGCTGTAAACCTACTCCTGCCTGCCACAATCTGTCACATGCCCACTTCTGGGGCTGACTTCCTGCCTGAACTAAGTCAAATCTAAAACTCTTACTGCACACAAGCAACTCATCCATATTCTTTCCTACCTGCACCAGCCAGCTCACTAACATTATTTCCTCCTATTTTATACATGAAATGCCTCCTCCACATATATTTTTACAATTGTCCACAAAGTTTGGCCCTTTGGAAGCAATAGACATTTCTGCAATTCTACACTAAACCAACATGTTACTGTTCAATTTTGGTTTTCTGGTGATCACCTCCACCCCATTCTTGAGCCCCATTATGGCCATGATAAGCTCCCTGTTTCGGATTTAAACGTGATAAGTCTAAGATCTTTCCTATTGTACAAATAAGGAAGCTAAGCCTTAGAGAGATGCACACTTCTCCAAGGTACCATAGTACTGGCTTTTCAGTTGTTAGTCTTCTGAATCCAAACCCAGTGTTCTTGTCACTATGTCCGGGATACTCAGTGGAACACAAGATCACTACAGAGAACTATAGGTTTTATCTGTATTTTAATGTGTATTAGCAAAGCAATAAAACTGCCACACCCAATATATGATGTCTGGGGCACTCTTGTTTAGAACAGTAGTTGTGCAAGTGTGGCTCCCACACCAGCAGCATCAACACCACCTGGGAAAATGATAGAAATGCAAATTCAGAATGCACACTCAAGTTCGGTAACTACTGGCTATAGCAAAGTAAGTAAAAAATTGAATTAAGTCTATTAACAAAAATCACAAAGTAAAGGTAAGTGATTTGTGAAATAGCAAACGTTTCATAAGTTGTACAGGAGTGATTGAATTTGAAGCCTCCAGGAGTTCAAAGGTAGAAAGGCCCATCCCATCCCAAGGAAATTAGTCGCACCCCGAAACATTGCAAAAGTCCCCTAATGCTGTCAAGGAGACCTTGGCTGCTTTTTTTGTCTGTTTGGCTTACAGACAAAGTTTAAATGTTTGATTCTGGCCACTTAGCCCTCACTTTTGGATAATTATAATATAAAAGGGTCCTCTCTTGTAAGATGATTCATCCATATGACTTGGGACTTTCCCCTTACAATGGATAAAGGAAAAGGTTTAGGGCCTCAAAGATGTGAACATTTCTCAGTGAAGAACAGCCCCTCCCCATTATATAAACCCTACTTGCCTTGAGCACGAAGACCCTGTGGCTTCTCAGTGATCACGTGGGAGGGGTGGGCCTGAAAAGGCCTTCACAATCACAGAGCATCCATACGACCTTGAACACAGACTCTTAAGGACAACCTGGGACACACGTGGTCTTCTTGATAATGAGAGAGCCAATTTCAGACGGGGCCCTCAGAATGCTTCAACCCAGCCCCGCCAAGGGCCCTGGGTCCTGGTGAAGTCTGATACATCTGCTTACGATAGCCTTGACCCACATCCGTGAAAATCCTTGTTTCTACTGTTGGACCCGCCTTCCCATTGAATAGGTGAGTGGAGTGCTTTGTTTCAACCCCCTTCTTTAAGGGTCCCGTATGTTTTTTTTAACCATGTCTGTGTGGAATTCTCTGACATTTGCAAGAGAGCAGATTTAACATTTAATGAACGATTATAGCAGGCAAAACACAAATGCAATATGTTACTTGTGAGCGGAAAAGCTCTAAAGAAACTTTGGTCACTGCTGAGGTGATGTAAAATCCAAAGATGCCGTCTCCAGAGGGGGGCTCATCCTCCTTTAGCCACAAAGACAAGGCATTTGTCTTACATTGGAAGACATTTCAGATATTACATAAGTAGTATGAAAAGAATGAGATGCATGGCTTTTTGTTTCTTCAAGGCCTATATCCTTTTGTTGATGTTGTTTTATGTTTTTTTTTTTAATCCTGGTAAAATACACATACCATAAAATCTGCCACCTTAACCACTTTTCAATATACAGTTCAATGGTATTAAGCACACTCACATTGTTGTGCTGCCATCACAGCCAGCCATCTCCACAACTCTTATCATCTTGCACAGCTGAAGCCCTGTACCCATTGAACATCAGCTCTGCATTCCCCCTCCCCTTGGTTTGCCTCCTGATAACCAGCATTCTACTGTCTGCCTCTGTGGATGTGAGTCTGTTTCTGAGTGTGACAGTTACATGACTCATTGCTAAGTCCTGATGGGAATAAAAAGATCTTACCCACTTAGCAGGTGAGTGATGGATTCCAGCATCTCCAGGATTCTCAGTGTCGCCACAAAGTACAGTTCACAAAATGGGGCCATGGTGGGGTTTCCTGTCTCCAGCTTGTGTTCCTTGTTTGTTTAGTGGACTCTCCCTGGTATAGTGGCAGAAACATTAGACTTTGATTCAGAAGATTAGGGATTGAAAACCCACCATTGAGTTAACTTGAAGAAGCTATGTAATGTCCCCAAGTCTCTTAAATTGGATCCTATTTTAAAAATTGAAAGGTGCCATGTAAAAATCTCAATTTCTAGATTTTTTCGAAAAATTCCAAAAAGCTGGCATCAAACCAAACCCCTCAATTTTTCTAATGGGGAAAAGATTTGAACAGACACTTACCAAACAAGATATGCAAATAGTCAAGAAGCATCCTCCCAAAAGATGGTCAGCATCGTTAGTCACTGGGGAAATGCAATAAACCATGATGAGATACACATCTATTAAAATGATAAACTCAATAAAACTGACAACACCAAGTGCTGATGAGGACACAGAACAACTGGAATTTCGTATATAAACAGTTTGGCAGTTTCTTACCAGGTTACACATACACTGATCATATGGCCCAGCTTCCCTCTCCTGGGTTCTTACTGGAGAGAAATGAAGAAAGTATGTTCACTCAAAAACCTACACACACAAGGGAAACTGAGTGGCTCAGTAGGTTGAGTGTCTGACTCCTGATTTGGGCTCAGGTCATGATCCCAGGGTCGTGGGATCAAACCCATGTTGGGCTCAGAGCTGAGCATGGAGCCTGCTTAAGATTCTCTCTCTCTCTATCTCCCTCTCTCTCTCTCTCTCTCTTTCTGTCTCTCCCTCTCCCTCTGCCCCTCTTTCAGCTTGAGCTCTTTTTTTCTCTCTTTTAAAAAATAATTATACACACATGTTCTCAATGGTTTCATTCATAATCACCTGGAAACAACCAGAATGTTCTTCCACAGGTGAACAGAGACAAACTGTGGCCCATCCATCCCATGGAAAGCTGCTCAGCAATAAAAAAGAGAAACTGATGATACACCCCACAATGTGTCACGTCTCAAATGCCTCATGCTAAAGAAAGGAATCCAGGCCCAAAAGACCGCAGAGCATATGGTTCCATTTACGTGACATTCTGGAAAGGGCTGAACTACATGATGGTGGTTGCCAGGGGCTAGGGTGGAGAGGGGTTTACTTGAAATGGTCCTGAGGGGAATTTTAGGGGGTGACAGAACTGCTCCGTATCTTGATTTTGGTGATGATTACATGAATGCTATATGCATTAGTCAAAAATTTGAACTGCACACTAAAAAAAGTGAAATGATAAATTATACCTCAATGTACCTAACCCACCCTCCAAATAATATAAATATATAGATGTAAATGTAAATATAAATAATATAAATACAAATATAGATATATAAATATGAATATAAATGTAAATCTAGTTGGCATCCCTGGGTGTACCTTCTGCATGGCCATGGTTGACCAAATAGGATGAAGCTGGGCCTTGGGGCATGGAGCTCACCTTTCTTAGTTTGGGTTTCCCCAAGTACAGCTCCAGAGATTGGGACTTGGGTGCAATTTATTTGGTAGGGGATTCCAGAAAGGAGGATCGAGGGGGATGAAACAAGGCAGGAGGAAAGCCGGGAAGGTTAATGACCTGGTCCATCCAGACATGGAGGTGCCCTCTGGGTGTGACCCCTTTGTAGAACCAACCTCCAAACTGTCCATTCATGTGACTGGAGGCTGTGGCACCCACTGAGGTTGCTCTTCATGGAAACAACCCCTGTAGCCATGCTGGGTTAAGTAAAACTCCCAAGGCTTGGAGAAAGCTTTGCTCCAGAAAAGGGAGGCATTACTGCAGACCCAGCAGGAACCCACCTGAGCAGAACAGATGTGGCCAAAATTCATCGTCAGTGTAGTGTGACACGGGCCCTGGGGCATGCGCTCCACCCCTTCCTACCAGGAGTGCTCACCTGCTGCCGGCACCCCTTGTACCCAGAGGCAGGACAGACAGATGGATCATGAAGTGAGGAGTAAAGAATGGCTAAGCAGTACCCTCACAGACAACCAGCAGGAAACAACATGCAGGGATCGCAGGCAGGAAGAAGGTTATGTGGAACACCAGTGCAGGCCCGCTGTTAGGAGTGAACCTCCAGAACCAAGAATTCCTCAAGACTCTGAAATGAAGGGGTGCCTGGGTGGCTCAGTTGGTTAAGCGTCCCACTGTAGCTCAGGTCATGATCTCATGGTTCATGGGTTCAAACTCCATGTCGGGCTCTGTGCTGACAGCTCAGAGCCTGGAGCCTGCTTCGGATTCTGTGTCTCCTTCTCTCTCTGCCCATCCCCCACTTATGCTCTGTCTCTCTCTGTCTCAAAAATAAGTAAATAAATGTAAAAAATTTTCTTTTTTAATTTTTTTAAAAAAGGCTCTGAAATGAAGCTACCACCACCCAATGGAATGAGGACCCAGAATACTAAATAAATCCAGTTATAAGAAAAGACTTGCTGTCTCTTGCACACCTACATTTGTGTACTCAGTTTCTACTTGCTGTAAGTCTGATGTGTTTGCAAAACGAACAGCTGGTCTGTGGTCACACACTGTCTTCCTTCAGCTAGGCAGTCAGGAGCTCATGGAGAAAGCGCATCAGATGGTTATGCTGTGTACGCAGCTAGGTAACTTAAGCGCAGCCCTGTAACTTGGTTCAACAACTCCAAACAGTGTGTCCACGCCCTTAGGGCCTGAGATGCACCAGTAGAGGCAGATACAAAGATGAGGACAAATGTGTGCACCATCCAGGAGGGAGTATGGAAAGATACAAGGCAGAACTTGTGATCATATTGTCTGATGAGGCGGCGCTTGGGCCACGGGAGAAGGATGACATCACGTCTGATTTGGAGGAAAGGCTTCTGCCCTGAAGTAGGCTGCCACTGAGATGGGCTTGGGAGGATGGGGAAGATTCTCAGGTCAAGGCTGCAGGTAACAGGATGAACAAAGTACCAGCAGAAGGAAGAGCTGAGCATGCTTCTGGTGTCCGATGCAGGAGGACAACGGAGGAGAAAATCTGGAAGGAAGATGGGGCCAGGCCCCAGGGGTCTTGCTGTTCAAGTGAGGAGCTCCACTGAGTTCTGCTCTGACTGACATTAGGGGAGCCAGGAAGGTCTCTGGAAGGGGAGATACATGAGCTGAGCAAGACTAGGCTTTTAGCAATGCATTTTCCATGACATGTGAGAGAGAATCCCCTGCTTTGGCTTCTCTCTTTCCTTCACCCTCCCCCAAATTCAATCTGTGTCTCTATCCCTCTCTTCTGTTGTTACCTTCTCTCTCCTTTCCATCCCAGTACCCCCCTTCCTTCTTTCCTGCTGGCCTGAAAACCTGCTCAGCCTTCAACTCATCCTCACGCTCAAGCCTGATGCCCAGGAAAAACGTTCAGGAGTCATTTTCTTAGAGAGAAAGGAGAGTTAGGGAATGACCTTGATTCTCATCATATTTAATGAGCCAAGGGTAAGAAAGACCAGCAAAGGAAAAAGAAAAGGAATATGGAGTAGGAAAATAGGGATAAGGCAAACAAAACATGTGTAAACTGGGAATGGCTTTTTCTTTGGAGTTGAAAACATGCAGTTTTGTGTAGATATGTATAGGTCAAAGCAAAGGTGTTGATTCTTTTAGGCAGGTAGACAACCTTTTGTGGCCCCATGTAGTGTGCCTAATGCCAAAAGCCAGCTTTAGCCTCCAAGGGCCAGGATGAGTGAATCAGAGGAGAGGAGCGTTTTCACACTTCATTTTCATCCTGAATTGACAATCATCTCCAATGAGGGACAGAAACTAATATGATCAAGGCTCCCAAAAACTCAAGCATCCTCTCCTTTCACACTCTGCGTCTCCTGACCTCACCCGTGTGATGGTGGGGACAGCAAGACATTCCATACTGTGATCTTAGCAACAGGCTCACTACTCTGAAAATGCCAGTTCAAGTTCACAAATCACTTCTGTGTCCTGAAGGTTGCCATTTTAAAGGCTCTTCCTCTAGGAGCTGCAGACTGGGGGAGACAGAGAAGACCTCCAGCCTCCCCTCCAAGTACATTGTCCGGCCCCCGGGACACCTGCCCTGGTGGCTTAGCAAGTCCCCTGACTCAGGAGTGAGCAGGGACACATGTCTGCCTGTGCACTGGACCAATGCCAGAGCTTCTGAATATGTTCTTTGAAGTCAAAGATGCCTGATAGTACCACTGATCATGCACACTGCTGAGATCCCTGCATCCGCTTCCCGTGAAAATTATTAGGATTTTGCCTCAAAAATCACAACAGCATTTGACCTAATAGAAGAGGCAGGACAAACAAATACGGTGCTTCCATTTTATTTTATTCTTCATTTCTTGCATTTCAGAAACAGAGAAACCAGGGAGAGAAGAAGCTATTGTTGATGCAGCTTAAACTTTAAAGATCACACTATTCAAGAAACTGCCTTATTGGGGAAAAACATAAATAAGGTAAAACCCTGCCAGATGAACTTAATGCAAGTGGGATGCTTTTATGGAATCAGCTATGTTTTCATTGTTTGGCCTGAATTGCCCATATTTTTGTATTCATTGCAGACAATGAGTTCTTGTGACATTCCGGCATACATTATAGTGGGGGGGAAAAAACCCAACCTGCTTTATTTGTTCCATTTTCTGCTTTTAGACATAATGGAAATGTTAACATGCTTAACATCCGTGGCCTCTCTTACAGCTTCGCTTCACTTTTCATAGTTATCATGAGTCTTGGTGAGGGTAGACGGTACTTCCACACAAGAGGTGCACGCTAATGGAGCTTGGAAGCTGGCTTGTTCTATATTCTCCACTGCGCTAACTCTCTCCCTTCATTCTTTTAAAGACTTTCACGGCATATAGTCCCCATTATGATTAAAATTATCTCAACTGTCCTTCAGAAAAGAATGTAAGGCTTTTGACTAAGTGAACCAGTTCAAGGAAAGCCTCCCAGGAGTCCAGGACATGAGGATAACGTTGTTGAACCCCTTTTATATGCATTCAGTTCCACCCACAGTTTAGAGCCGGCTCACTCCCCTCGCTGGATGGGTTTCCCTTACATTAATTGATAACGCTATAAGTGTTTAATTTAAAGTTCACACTTAAGGTGAGAGCCAGATACATAAATTATTTCGGCTTCATTGGAGGGAGAGGAGGAAGCAAAAATATTCTTGGTTTAGTAAACCCTATTCAGGACTAGAATTTGCAACAGAATGGCCATTCCAACACAATGACTGGATTTTGCAAAGAAGTGGAGGTGAATTAAAAAAAAAAAAAAAAGTGGCCAAACTCTACATTTCTTTAAAAAAAGAAATTTCCACTTAGTAATAGATATTTCCCTTTATGGTTATCCCTCCCATGTACTTTTGCTATTTCTGTAATGTAACAAACCCCACCACTACCATCACCCTCCCAAAGGAAAGACAGAATCTATTATACAGAGAAACAGCACCAATTTGCCTTCTGATACAGCTTAGAGGAAGTACAAGGACACTTCTGGACCCACCAAGCCCTTCACAGGTGACTTGGGGAGGACTTCTGGTCTCCCTTGGGGACGCAGCAGGCACAGATGTGGAGGAGCACAATGAAGGTCCAAGCAGAGCCTGATGCTACCATGTGGAAGGCAACGGTGTTCAGACCATGAGCTTACCCAGGTAGGTTCTTCTGTAAGCTAGGTGTCTGGCACAATACAGGCACCTCCATGAACTTGGAAGGCTTTACACAGCCCAAAAGGGGGCCTAAAGAGTAAACAGGAATACTATTCAATTTTTTAAAAAGGAAGGAGGTTCTATCACAGGCTACAACATGGATGAAGTCATTATGAAGCCATTATTGAAGACCTTATTCTGAGTGAAGTAAGTTAGTCACAAAAGGACACATACTGTCTGATAACACTTGTACAAGGTGCCTGGAGTAGTCAATTTCATAGAGACAGAAGGTAGAACAGTGGTTGGTGGGGCCTGAGGCGAGGGAAGAATTGAGATGTGTTGTTTAATGGGGACAGAGTTTCTATTCAGGATGATGAACAAGTTCTGGAGATGGATGGTGGTGGTTGCATGACAATGCAAACATAATTAATGCCTAAAATGAATGGTTAAGACAGTAAATTTTATGCGACACATATTTGACCACCATGAAAACATTTTTAAATGAAGACTAAACGGCAGAGGTGGCCACTGGAAGGTAGTTTCTGTAGAGTAACAAATCATGGTGTCATCAGTGTGTCTCCTCTTCTTCTTCTTCAGCTGGGGTTAATTTCTCTATCACACAGCAGCCCAGCTTGTGCCAAAATTCACTTATGATTCCTGATGCCTCCCATCTCATGGCTTGGGGCCCCAGAGTGCTGTTGCTCTAGTGCCTTGACCGGCTGCTCCTCACTCCCCTCAGGCTACCCTAAGTTCACTCAGCTGGATGGGTCTAGAGAAGTTGGAGTCTTCCCATCAAAAGTGGGGGGGGGGGGCAGCTGCAGAAGCAAATACTTTGGTCAATAAAACAGAACTCAGACAAGGCCCTTTTATACATGAGCCCCTAGTGTGAAAAAACGGGCCACTGGACCTCACCAAACTACCAACAAAGCACTGTTCTGGCCAACAAAGTGGAAGTGGATGTTGGCTAGTGATTGCTAGGAAATGCTGCTTTCCTGAGGCAAATATGGTTCCTGACCTTCTCATTTTCCTGATGTGAAATGATGGGAAGCAAGATGTGGTGCCACCATCTTGCCCCAGGAGGCAACAACATTCCATCCAGAGCGTGGAAAACCGGAGCCATCTGGGAAACTGATAACCCTGTGGAGCCTGAAGTTTCAGCCCCAACAGCCTCTCTGTGGAACATGGGATCACCTACAGGTGACACCATAGACCAGCCTACCAAGCCAAGTTTTATTTTGCTCTTTTCCTGTTGTTGACTATTTAGAATGTAAACAATTTTGATATTATAATTATTGCTCACACATCTGTGAATGTGAAGTATTGGGCACATCTCTCTTAGGATAAATTCCTAAAAGTGGAAATTACTGAGTGAAAAATATTGTTAGAATTTTAAGACAAATGCCAAGTTACCAATTTATGTACACTGCAGTTTATGAGAAGGCATAATGCCCAGGGCCGGTGTGGACGTTTAATGCCATGTGCATGAGGTACTGTAGAAGAGATTAAAATATAGCAATAAATGAGTACTTTGTACCTTTTAATAAAGTAAAACAAAAACATCAATTCTTTATATTTTTTTAAAGTTTATTTATTTATTTTGAAAGAGAGAGAGGGAGGGAGGAGCGCAGAGAGATACATAGAATCCCAAGCAGGTTCCGCACTGTCAGTGCAGAACACGAACCATGAGATCATGACCTGAGCCAAAATCAGGAGTCAGACACTTAACTGAGCCACCCTGGGCCCCCAACTCTTTATATTTTTAGAAAATCCACAACATTGGGGCGCCTGGGTGGTTCATGTAGGTTAAGTGTCTGACCCTTGATTTTGGCTCAGGTCATGATCTCACAGTTCGTGGATTGGAGGCCCATGTTGAGCTCTGCACTGACCACGTGGAACCTGCTTGGGATTCTCTCTCCCTCTCTCTCTACCCCTCCCCATCTCATTCATGCGTGCATGTGGGTGTTCTTTCTTTCTTTCTGTGTGTGTGTGTGTGTGTGTGTGTGTGTGTATACCAAAATAAATAAATAAACTTTAAAAAAAAAGACTCAAAAAATCCACAGCATTATTTATGAACAGCAACATAAGAGATGGGTCACAATGTTACAACAAAGCATTACATGGCCCTTTTGCCTCACTGGCTTTATTTACATCTCTGGCACCAAGCACAGTGTCCAGCACATAGTAAGTGCTCAACAAAGTCTGTACAATGAGTATTACTTACAAATAACACATATATGCATGAAAGTTACAAGTCCCTACAGCTGTGTTAGAAGTTGAAAATGATTTACAAAGGAGGTACATCCATTCGCAGGTATCACACATTAAAAGATCAAGAAGCAGCTTCAGGATGCATCACAATTTTCAAAGCAGTCCACAAGAAGAGCACTACCATCCCATTTTCCAGATGGGGAAAGTAAGGCCTCAGAGTGATTAAGTGATTAGTGAAATATATTTGAAACTAAAGTGTCCTTAAAATGACTTGTTCACTCAGTCCAAGCCTCCCTGCTCTCCTGACAGGCTTGGTGGTGGGTTTTCTCCACCTGTTCCTTAAGTCAGTGAGATTAAACCAGCCAGCACCTCCCTCCCCTGGTTTCCATCCTGGCCTCCCCCGCTGTCTGTTCCCACATGCCTCTGGCTCACCAGAGTCCCGCAGCAGTAAACACGCTCTTTTGAATTCCCTTTCCTTCTGCATCCTGAGTTACTCCGCCTTACTATTCTCCGAACTTAATTTGAGAATATTTGTTCAATTTGAGTATGTTTTTGACCTGCCAGGTATCTGTGAAACAAAATAACTCCTACTGATAGCTTCTTATCAAGAGTAATTTGAAACATCCATCATCGACTGCTGAATGTCAAAATAAAGGTTGAGAGAAATTCCTGTTTCCCTAAATATGTTTTCTTTTCACTCTTGTCAGCGTTGCTGCCAATCCTGAAATTACAGCATGCCATGGAAGACCTCAGAAATTGAAGCTTCAGAAACTGCTACAATGAGAACATACAAATCAGCCCATAGATTTTCAAGGCCCTGGGTGAAGTCACCTCTGCCAGGCTGCTCTGTTGGCTCCCAGGGTTCATTAAGATCCAGAACACAATGAGCGTCCTGAGGAGGCAGCCATCCCTCCTTGCAATCCTGGTTAGAAGTTCAGCTGTACATTAGCTATTCTGTGCTTCTGTCAACATACAGACTCCTCTGTATGACAATGGTTAAGCAGAATAAGGGAGATAGAGACAAATATACATTAATAACCCTTGCTGTTTAAACAACCCCATGATTTTCATCAGGTAGAAGTCAGAGGGTGTGTGTGTGTGTGTGTGTGTGTGTGTGCTTTTCTTTTAGTTCATTCTTTTAGCAAGTCAGCTACAAAGGATATCTGGGTGCACCTGCAAACAGAGACCCAGCAAGAGATGGAAGGTGAGGACAGAGGTGTGAGCATAGACTTTCGAGCCCTAGGAAGGAACTTCTACCACGGCGATGTTACTCTCTCTGCCATCTTGAAGAAAAGTCAAGTGCTTCTGTGTTCCAGCAGAAGATCCCTCATTGTCCATTCCCAGTGATCAGCCCTGGAATAGTCTGGAATTCTCTTCAGACAAGACAGGAAAGAAATCCAATTATTTCAGAAAATCTACAAATATATATTAAACACAAACCAAATGCAAGGCCATTGTTATGCCTGAGGGTATATAAAGATATGCAAAATGTCCTCTGCCTTTAAGGGATTTAGCTTTGTAAAGGGAATTCTGGGGAGCAGGACTCAGGAGAGGGATGGTAGACATGAGCTGGCCGTTCAGAGGGGCCCCACAGCATCAGGATGAGGCTCCATTTCTGGCCTGTAACTGCCTGGGAGACAGTGGTGTGGGGAGGGCGGCCAGTGGACTGCTGTGCATCCCTTTGAGAAGGTGACTGACTGCAGTCAACTTGCCGACTATGAGCCACTCCAAAGGCCTTCTTCTGTCACCACTCTCATCAGACACAGTTCTGGTTATGACCAGTGCAAAGTCTGTGAGGTAGGGCCCCAGGTCAGTTTTGCATTCCCATTGAATACACAACTCAGCTGGTACATGTGTTTGCCCTGTGGCAAGTCCCCCTTCTACAGAACTGAAAAGCAAACAGGCCTAAAGAGGGCGAGCAGCAGTCATTCAGCGATCACAAAGCACTACCAATGAATTCAGAATTCAGAGGAACTGAGCCATAGAAGAGACCTCTGCTGGGGCTCCTGGGTGACTGTCAGTTAAGTGTCCAACATTCGCTCAGGTCATGATTTCACAGTTCATGAGTTTGAGCCCCACATCAGGCTCCACACTGATGGAACGGAGCCTGCTTGGGATTCTCACCCTCCCTCGCTTTCTGCCCCTCCATTGCTCATGCTCTTTCTCTCTCTCTCTGTCTCTCAAAAAATAAAAATAAATAAAATTTTAAATAAATGAAAAAAAGAGAGAGAGAGAGACCTCTGCCAACTTCAACTACCTTCTCAAGACTTCTATGACAAGGGAAAAGGGCCACTCATCTTTGACCCGGCTGTCAGCTGTTACCTGCAGCACAGTTCACCCCTGACCAACACCAACACACTTACATCGTGCAGCCAGTAGAGAAAAAGAGAGAAAGCCCCTGAAAAATCTTTCATTGTTTTACTCAGGAGGTGACTTCAACAATTACACCTCTCTCTCTTAAGCCAACAGCCAATGGAACTTTGGGCCAAAGGAAGAGAATTTGAAAATTCTCTGGGAAAAAACTGGAGAAATGGTTGGTGACTGCAAGGCTTTGATTTCATGCCTCCAAGGCACTGAACTCAGTTGGCAGCTACGTGGTGATGTGGCTGAATCAAAGCAAGCCCTCTGATAAACTCGGTGCTGCTTGCTAACTGAACCACTCCAACCAACCTCAACAGGCTGCATTTGGACATTCCTAACACAAGAACCCTTTCATCTCCAGATAGTACTCAGCTTGCTCTTTCAAAGGCTGTCCTGAGTCCATTCTCACCAAGAAGCAAGGCCCCCCGGGCTCCAGGCACAGAAGTAGGCCATGGATGTGAATTACACTTTGTGACAATAGCTCTGAATAAGAACATTACATTTTTTTACACTTGATCAAATTTTTTAAACTATGGTAAAACACACACACACACACACACACACACACACACACACACACAATTTACCAGGTAAGTCTTTTTTTAAGATTTTTTAAAAGTTTATTTATTTATTTATTTATTTATTTATTTATTTTTAATATAATTTATTGTCAAGTTAGCTAATATACAGTGTATACAGTGTGCTCTTGGTTTCGGGAGTAGATTCCTCTGATTCATCACTTATATAAAACACTCAGTGTTCATCCTAACAAGTTCTCTCCTCAATGCCCACCACCCATTTTCCCTGCCCTCCTGCCCCCAACTCCCTTCCACCCTCAGTTTGTTCTCTGTATTTAAAAGTCTCTTATGGTTTGCCTTCTTCTCTGTTTGTAACTATATATATTTTTTATTCTCTCCCTTCTCCCATGGTCTTCTGTTAAGATTGTCAACTTCCACATATGAGTGAAAACATTATTTATTTATTTATTTTTGAAAAAGAGAGAGAAGCAGAGAGAATCCCAAGCTGGCTCCACAGTGTCAACACAGAGCCCGATGTAAGGCTCGAACTTGCTAACCATGAGATCATGACCTGAGCCAAAATCAAGAGTCAGACACTTAACTGACTGAGCCACCAGGCACCCCCCCACACTCCAAGTAAACCCTTTTTAAGGGTGCAATTCAGTAGGGTTAAGTGTATTCACACTATTGTGCAAATATCCAAAATTTTCGTCTTGTAAAACTGAAACTATATATCCATTAAACAACTTCTAGTTCCATAGTCCCCAAGCCACTGGCAACAACCATTCTACTTTCTATTCCTAAGAATTTAGCTACTTTAGATAACTTGTATGAAGTGAATTTTCAGTATTTGTCTTTCTGTGGCTGGCTTATTTCGGTTAGCATAATGTCCTCAAGGTTCATCAATGCTGGAGACTGTCAGGATTCCCTTCCTTTTTTAGGCTGAATAATAGTTCACTGCATGTACATACTACATTTTCTCTAACTCTTCATCCATTGGTGGACATCTGGATTGCTTCCTTGATCAACTTTTTATTTCTCTTATCTTTCAAATCATCAACCCCTCCTGAAAAGATCATTCGGAGGTCCTTCCCTTAGATACACACTATTGGTTTCCATCTATTATTCTCATTTGAGCATAATCATTAAAAAGTAAAAAAAAAAAAAAACCTGGACACTTGAATGTGTTTAACACTATGTTTTAGTCATACAGGCCCAAAACAGCATGTATGCAAACGTGAGAACATCATGAATGGCAGCTGTGGTCATTCTAAATAAATCATCCACAGACCACAAGGAAAATAATCTAACATTTCAAGATGGTATTTGAGACAACCCATAGAATATTATCTGCCCCTATTCCATGAATTTAAATGCATACTTTGGTTGCTATCAACAATAGCCAAATTATGGAAAGAGTCCAAATGTCCATCAACTAATGAATGGATAAATAAGATGTGGTGTATATATATACAATAGAATGCTACCTGGAGATGAAAAAGAATGAAATCTTGCCATTTGCAAGATGGATGGAACTAGAGTGTATTATGCTAAGCGAAACAAGTCAGCCAGAGAAAGACAGATATATGATTTCACTCACATGTGGAATTTGAGAAACACAACAGATGAACATAGGGGAAGAGAAGGAAAAATACGATTAAAAAAAAGAGGGAGGCAAACGAAAAGGGATTCTTAAATACAGAGAACAAACTGAGGATTGCTGGAGGAGAGGTGGGTCGGAGGATGAGTTAAATGGATGATGGGCATTAAGGAGGGCATTTTCTGGAATAACCACTGGGTGTCATATGTTAGAGATGAATCACTGGGTTCTACTCCTGAAGCCAAGACTACACTGTATGTTAACTAACTTGTATTTAAATTAAAAAAATTAATAAAAACAACCATAAAAGAAAAAAATAAGTGCATACTTTGCTATAAATGGTAGAATTTAAAAAAATTTAAGTTTAGCCATTTATTTTGAGTGAGAGAGTGAGTGGAGAAGGAACAGAGAGACAGGGAGAGAGGAACAGAGAGACAGGGAGAGAGACAGGGGCTCCCCAACACAGGACTCAAACTCACAAACTGTGAGATCATGTCCTGAGGCAAATCCAAGAGCCAGGTGCTTAACTGACCAAGCCACCCAGGCGTCCCTATAAATGGCAGATTTTAAAACATGGCTGTCATAATTTGCAGCTCTCTCCATCAAATGTAAGGTCTAGTTCCCCATCCCTTGAATCCAGGCTGACTTTGATAAATATAACATGGCAGAAGTGACAATGTGGCATGTTCTCAGAGCCTCAAGAGAACTTGCGGCTTCCACCCTTGTCCTCTTGGAACACTGCCCAGAAACCACTATGTGAGGCAGCAGGTGAAACCTCCTGGCTGGTGAGAGCCACGTGGGAGAGTCATCACCAACTGCCAGCCATGTGAATGAGGCCATGGTCAACCTTCTGGCTTAGCCAACCTCCAGCTGAACACAGCTGCACAAGTGAGCCCTGAGGAAGCCAGCAAAGAAAACACAGCCCACCCACAGAATCATGGGAAACCATGGTCCAAATTACAGCAGCAACTCGATGCAGGCACTAAATTTTCTCTGTGCACATATTACGTTTTTAAGAAAAGCTTTTTTCTTGAATAAACAATATATATTGGTTTTCTTAAGAAAAAAAAAGGGAAAAAAACCCTCTACTCCTACTAAGAGCCATTCACCAATGTTAATATTTTGTCATTAATATTTCCTTCTTCTATGTATAATTTATTTTTACTTGGTTGTGATCATATGATATAAACCATACTAAAAAAAAGTGTTTGTTTTCCAGAAACTAATATATTTGTTTGATGCAATTTGTCCAACCAACCAGTATCTACTGGACATCTGCTAGTTTCTAGATTAAAGTGTACCACTTAAGAGCTTGGAATGTGACCCAAAAAATCCATTGACCCACTGTGCTTCCCCAAATTTGAGCAACTTTACGTGGCTGACTCACTGTGTTCTCATCTGTAAAAAGGGTATAATACCATATGACTTGCAGAATTGTTGAAAATTATAAATGTGATAATGTAGGGAAAGCATGGAACTTAGCACCTGAACAGAAAAAGCATTTGATAAAGAATAGTTATTTTTTTAATTATTTTTTAAATGTTTATTTATTTTTGAGAGATAGAGCATGAGTGGGGGAGACACAGAGAAAGAGGGAAACACAGAATTCAAAGAAGGCTCCAGGCTCTGAGCTGTCAGCACAGAGCCCAATGTGGGGCTCAAACTCAAGAGTGTGAGATCATGAGCTGAGCTGAAGTCAGACACTTAACCAACTGAGCCACCGAGGGGTGCTTATAATGAATACTTGCAAACATAAAGAATCCTTCAGCAAAAAAAAAAGACAGCAAAAGAAATTATACAAGAGAATCTCAACCAAATACACTCCCAGCCCAGAGTTGAATTCCTCCAGTAACAGAAGACTCATTACCTACAAAGCGTCTCTGGATAGGTATTGCTGTTCAAAATTTTTCCTTATACAAAGCTAAAATCTGTCCTACCCCAATTCTCAACTATTTATCATCATTTCAACCCTCAAGTCTAGACAAAGCAAGGGTGCAGGGAATCCTCTTCCATGTGGGAACCCTTCCAGCACAGACCAATAACACTTCGTGGGTTGATGTAAACATTCTACACCTATGCCATCCAGTATGACAGCCACTATACACTGATGGCTAGTGACCATTGGAATATGACATCTGTAGGTAAGGAAATCAATTTTGTATTTGATTCTATTTTAATTAATTTTAAAAAATGAAGTTCCCAAATCAGGAGACTATAGATGCTGGAGAGGATGTGGAGAAACGGGAACCCTCTTGCACTGTTGGTGGGAATGCAAACTGGTGCAGACACTCTGGAAAACAGTGTGGAGGTTCCTCAAAAAATTAAAAATAGACCTATCCTATGACCCAGCAATAGCACTGCTAGGAATTTACCCAAGGGATACAAGAGTACTGATGCATAGGGGCACTTGTACCCCAATGTTTATAGCAGCACTCTCAACAGTAGCCAAATTATGGAAAGAGCCGAAATCCATCAACTGATGAATGGATAAAGAAATTGTGGTTTATATACACAATGGAGTACTTCGTGGCAATGAGAAAGAATGAAATATGGCCCTTTGTAGCAACATGGATGGAACTGGAGAGTGTTATACTAAGTGAAATAAGCCATACAGAGAAAGACAGATACTATATGTTTTCACTCTTAGGTGGATCCTGAGAAATTTAACAGAAACCCATGGGGGAGGGGAAGGAAAAAAAAAATAGGAGGTTAGAGTGGGAGAGAGCCAAAGCATAAAAGACTCTTAAAAACTGAGAGCAAACTGAGGGTTGATGGGGGGTGGGAGGGAGGGGAGGGTGATGGGTATTGAGGAGGGCACCTTTTGGGATGAGCACTGGGTGTTGTATGGAAACCAATTTGATAATAAACTTCATATATTGAAAAATAAATAAATAAACATTTTAAAAATGGAAAAAAAAATGAAGTTCCCCTTGGGGAGTCTGACTCACACTGCCACCACAGTCTATGTGGGCCTCTGTGCCAGCTGGAAATGGGTCCCCCTCTGGCTGAGCTCATGAATTGGCAGGGAACCCCTCTCAGAGAATGATTGGGGAAAAAGTGCATGCTCTAAGAGGAAGCCACCCTGAAGATTTGCCACATGAATTCCATGTCTGTGAGAAGAAAAAGTTTCCCCTACACTAAATAGATGCCCTGGGACCAAAGAGCTCAGTTTGGTAATGAGTTCAGAGGCTAGATCACAGCTCCCTACCCAGTGCCTGTGGCTCCAGTTCATTAACTAGCCACCTAACTATACCATGCACTACAATGACAACCTATAACAGCACTTCCTAAACTATGTGCAGAGAAAGACCAGGGTTTAAAAATGCTTTCAATCAGCCTCAGGCCACGACTTTTGTAAAATACAATAAAAATAAATTAGGGCTGCTTGGATGGCTCAATCGGTTAAGTGTCCAACTGTTTATTTCAGCTCAGGTCATGATCCCAGGGTCATGGGATTGAGCCCAGAGTGGTGTTCCACACTGAGTGTGGAGCCTGCTTAAGATTCTCTCTCTCTCCTTCTTCCCACTCCTGCTCGCACATGTATGCTCACTCTCTTTCTGTCTAAAAATAAATAATCAGAAAAATAAAACAAAAAAGGACAAAGTACCAGCCTGAATTTTGTTTTTATATTAATCAGACAGAAAATTGTTTTTCAACAAATACAATCAAAACAAACATTTTGAGCAAGACAAAAGAATTACAAAAACTTGACATGTTCTTTCAAAGGTATGTGTAAGCAATTATTGTATAACATGGTAATTACACTCATAAGCTGCTGCTGTTTGACATTTGGAATCGTGGGACAGTTAATCCGGACCACACATTCTCTGACACCTCTCCCACTGGAATGTAGGACTACTGTGTCCTCCTCTTAGATTTGAGTAGGCTCTGTTACCATATTGACCAACAGAATATGGTAGCAATGACACTGCCCCAGTTTTAAGGCCTGAACCTCAAGAGATGGGAAAATTCTACTTCCTGTCTCTTGGAGCCCTCACTCTTGAACCCCTCAACCACCATGTAGGACATCTAGCTACTTTGTTGGAGAGACCCTGAGTCTACCTAGGATGGAGCCCAGTCTTCCAGCTGTCCTTTCCAAGGCACTGGGCGTGTGCAAGAATATGACTTGGACCCTCCAGACCAGAATAGGCATGAGCTGAACAGCACCAGTGATCCCGGTCAACACCAGGTGAAGCAGAACCACCCAGCTGGACCATGCATGAACTCCTAACATTAAAAACCCTAAGCTGTGATAAAATGATTGTTGCACTTAAAGTACTGAGTTTTGGGGATAGTTTGTAATACAGTGATAGATAACCAAAACAAGAACTAAACATAATATTTAAAGTTTTTAATATAATGAATAAGCCTTCTCAACTATTAACATACATGACCCAATTTGAACTGATAACAATTTTACTCACAGGACACAATGTGTAGTTAACCTGTTTCTAGGTCAGCTTTGATAACATTTATAGCAGAGAAACCAGTCCACAAAAGTACATTTTTTGGGGATGGAAGAAAAGATTTTTAAACAATTTCAATAGACTCATAATATTTGCTTTTAATTTCTGTTCCAAATGAAGAAAATAAGGCTGTATCTTTTTTCTCTATCAGCCCCTATGTATAAACAAACATACCTAGACACAGATACACAGATGTACACGTCTCCACCACACACCCATATTTTTTATTATGTTATTTATTTATCTTTAATCAAGGTTAAGTGCACCTTAATCCCCATCACCTATTTCACCCATAACCCCATCCAAACCTTCCCCTCTGGTTACCATCAGTTTGTTTTCTATAGTTAAGAACCTGTTTCTTGGTTTGTCTCTATCTCTCTCTTTCTCCTTTTCCTTTGCTGGATGTATTTTAATTTTCATTTTCAGACCCTCGTCAGAAGCCAGTCACAAAAATTTATCCTACAGAGAAGAAACTGGCAGTTGGCAGAAGGGAGGTGGAGGAGGGGGGAAATGAAATGGTGGATGAAGAGGAACAAATTTCCGGTTGTAAAATAAATCTCATGGGGATGAAAAGAACAGCACGGGGAATATAGTCAATAATACTGTAATAATGTGTGCTGACAGATAGCAATGACACTTACAATGGTGAGCATTGAGCAAGGTATAGAATTGTTGAATCGCTATATTGTACATCTGAAACTAATATAACATTAAGTCAACTACACTTCAATGACAAATAAAACATTATTGTATTAAGTTATAAGATATAGCAAAGGTGATGGGATGTTACTTCCATGATTAGATTATATGAGTTTGTGACTCCTATCTTGCTTGCAGACACTTTTCTTTGCCGATTCTGACAAAGTCAGTTGCCATGTTGGGGAGACCCACATGGCAAGAAACTGAGGGTGGCCTCTGGCCAACATCCTGTTAAGAAATAAGGCCGTCAGTGCAAAAACCTAAAAGGAACTGAATCCTACCAATAACCACGTAAGTAAGCTATGAGACAGATTATTCCCTGGCCAAACCTTCAGATGAGACAGCAGCCCTGGCTCACACTTTGTTTGCAGTTTGTGAGGAAACTCAGAAAGCACAATCCAGCTAAACAATGCCTGAGTTCTTGAGCCATGGAAATTGTGAGGAAAAGAAATGTGTGTTATTTCAGGCTTCTAAGTTTGTGGCAATTTGTTACACAGCTATAGGTGATAGAGATTTTGATTTCTGGAAGTGGGGTCCTGCTATAACAAATAATTCAAATGTGGGAGTGGCTTTGGAACAGAGAGTGAGCAGAAGCTGGAAGGACTTAGAGCATTATGATAGAAAAAGTCCTGGACTTTGAGGACACTTGCCAGTGAAGGTTCTAAAGGAAGTAAGGAAATTGTTATTGGAAACTAGGGCAAGAGGGCCCTTGATATGGAGTGGCAGAAAGATTAGCAAAATTATCATCTGCAGTAACACAAAAAGTATATGTCCCTGATGGACTTGGTAATCTAGATAAAGAGATTGCCAAGAGAAGGTCTGAAGCTCCCACCTGGCCTTCTCTTGCTGCTTATGGTAAAAGAGAGAAGTTGAGAGAAAGACATTATCAAAACCACTTTATATTGTTGTCTCCATTGGTCTTGCAAGCTTTAATGTCAGAAATCCTTCTCTACCATGGGAAAAAACCTGGCCTGACTTTCTAGCTCATTCTTAGGGAGCAGAAATCTTGGGATCCCCTTAAGCCATGAACACAGTCTTAGTGTCAGAAATCAGCATGCTCAGTCCAAGATGTCAATCAGAGCCTTCACTTAGGTAACCATAAGTTTTCACCCACATTTCTCCTGATCCCTCTGCCCATATCTACTCACATCCTCATCCACCCACTAGATGCAGGTTTGCACCCACCCTTCCTCCCCTCATACACAGGTTGGGGCGGGGGGTGTCAGGGGGCAAAGCTACCAACAATTCTTGCTCAGCTAGTGGCCTCTTCCTTCCATCTAGCAAACGTTAACTTGGACTTCCTCTTCTTGTTACTTGCTTGAGTTCTTGGAGATTCCCACTTCTTTGGAGGACCCCACCCCCATCCCTCTGCCATGCATTTTTCTTGGCTCAGGTACAGATATCCTAAACTCTGCTGCTTGAAACTTTTTCCTCAGCCTCTAGGAATCCAGAAGTAGGAATAGGTGGATTTTGCACATGACTGACAAAACTGAAGCCCCCAAATCTGTCCTACACAGAACATTCAAGTTTATTAAGTGACTTTTCACAAGTCTTGATATTCTAGCATAATGTTTCTTCATTGCTTTATTAACAGGATAAGCTATACAAATAGGTTTTGTAAAGTGAGATTGACCCATTGCTTTGTATTTTTAAATAAAACCAGCTATAGTTTATCTATGTCATGGGTTGTTTCAAAGAATCAATGCCTAGGTTTATTATTTAATATTATTAGCTTTCTGTTTTCTGATTCCCTTATTTCTGATTTTAACTTCTTAGTTCTACCCTCTGGCCTTATTTAGATGTTTTGTTACTCTGTTATTTTTAACTTCTGGAATGGAATACTCAATTTGTTTTTATTCCCTTTTTTTAATTAAAGTGTTTATAAAAGAAAAAAGAGGCAAACAAGCAAAAAATAAAATACAAAACAGACTCTTTAAAATACAGAGTACAAACTTGTATTTTTGAGAGGAGGTTGGTAGGGGGATAGGGGACATATATTAAGGGGATTAAGAGTACACTTATCTTGAGGAGCACTGAGAAATGTATGAAATTGTTGAATCATTATATTGTACACCTGAAACTAACATAACACTGCTTGTTAATTGTACTTGAATTATAAACATATAAATAAGTAAATAAATCAAAAGAAAGAAGGAAGGAAGAGGGAAGGAGGAAGGGAGGAAGAGAGGAAGAAAAAAAATTCATAGCTCAGAAGGGCCTAGAAGCCATTAGCACCTCTAGTGCCCACATCTTGGTTTCTAAATACCATTCCTCACTGAAAGGAACCAAAGTTCCTTCTGGAAATGGTTGATCCCTGGGGTGTCTGGTTGGCCCAATCTGTAGAGCAGTGGAATGTGTGACTCTCGGCCTTGAGGTTGTAAGTTTGAGCCCCACATTGGGTGTAGAGATTAGTTAAAAATAAAATCTGAAAGAAAAAAGGAAATGTCGATTTCACGGAAAGTACAAGATGAATCTGGAATACCTTGTTGTGCCAGGACACAAAATGAAGCGCTCAAAAAAATAAAGGAATGGGTCAAAAGGACACAGGAGTCAGCTTGAAGGAGCATCCACTGGGAAAATCTATGACAATCTGGAGACCAAAATGATAATGATAGTAACAGCTTATAATCCTTTGAATACAGTAAGAATCTATGAGCCCAAGAGACTCATAAATATGGAAAACAAACTGAGGGCTACTGGAGGGGTTGTGGGAGGGGGGATGGGCTAAATGGTTAAGGGGCATTAAGGAATCTACTCCTGAAATCATTGTTTCACTATATGCTAACTAATTTGGATGTAAATTTTAAAAGATAAAAAATAAAATAAAATAAAAGAATCTATGAGCCCACACTGACATGAATTATTTCTATCCTGGGGAAAGTAAATTAAATAATTTAAAACTTCTAGAGTGACAAAAATCCCTAAGAAAGACCCTTTAAGTAGCTGGCCTAAGTTCTAAGCACCAAGAAGGCAAAGCTGGGTTTTTCTTCCACACAGAAGTCTTCGTGAAGGACAGGAGTATGGACTGAGGTGTCCACCTATGTCTCCAGGAAGAGGCCCATTGGCCACAGAGACTTGGGCTCACACCTCAGTTTGGCTCACCACATCTCTGTAGGAGGTGGGTACTATGGTCATTTCACCAGATATAATGGCTACACACAAAATTCAGAATATGCTGGCCATACCCTGCCTTTGTATGCTGTGCTATTAGTTTTCTATTGCTGTGTAATAAATTACCACAGACATAGATATTTAAACAAGACAAATTTAACCCAAGTGTGGATTGGCTGGGTCCTCTGATCAAGGGCTCACCAGACTGAAATCAAGGTCATCCTGAGGCTGCAAATCTCATCTGAGGTTTGGGGTCTTGTTTCAAACTTACTGGTAGAATTCAGTCCCTTGTGGTTGTAGGGCTGAAGTTTCTGGTCAGGGACCTATCTCAACTCTTAGAGGCTGCTTAAGGTTCCTAGCCACGTGGTCTCTAGGCAGTTCCCAACATGGCTGTTGGCTTCCTTCTTGAACAACAGGAAAGCATCTCTTTAACGTTTCACACCTTCTTTTAAAGAACTCATCTGGGGTACCTGGGTGGCTCAGTCAGTTAAGTGTCCAACTCTTGATTTCAACTGAGGTCATGATCTCACTGTTTGGGAGTTCAAGCCCCCTATTGGGCTCTGCACTGCTGGTTCAGAGCCTGCTTGGGATTTTCTCTCTTCCTCTCTCTCTGCCCTTCCCCCACTCTCTCTTTCCCTCACAAAATAAATAAATAAAGGAAAAAAAGGACTCACCTGATTAGATCTAGCCCACCCAGATAATCTTCCCTGTGATAATCTCAGAATCAACTGACAGTAACCCAATCAAGGGAAAGACATCCACCATATGCACAGTCCTGCCCATACTCAAGGGGAAGGATCATACAGGGATGTATTTCAAAGGAGCTGGAATTTGGGGGACCTCCTTAGAATTCTATCTACCACAACCTCTGGTGACAGGAGAAAGTCAGCCAGGAATCCAGCTGTACCGTGGATAGCCCACCATGTGGAAAATTGAGAGTGGCTTATCCCTTAAAATCTAAATATTTTGCTTTAATTTTTTTTAGGAAAAAAAATAGCAATAGCACCAGTGGTAATTTACCCTAAGAATATAACTGAGAAATATACACTAATGTATGTACAAAATAATGGCTGGGATGTTGGTTTAGAAAAGTGGAAAATTGCAAACAACTAAATGTCTGTCAGCAGGGGACCAGTGGAATAAGTACTGGAACATCTCGTTTAATGCCAGATATATATTTACTGATGGAAAATCATCCTAGAGATCTAGTCAAATATAAAAGCAGTTCATAAAGCCATGGATACACAATAACCCCGTTTGTTTTATTTATTCATATTTCCCGGTATCTATGCATTTAAAAGCCAAGAAAAATATAAATCAAACTGCTAATAGTTGTGATGCCTATGGGGTAGGATTATAGGGGTGCCTTCACCTTTTACTTTACATTTTTGCATTATTTAAATTGCTTTCAACAAGCATTTAATTTTCTTATAATTAGCAGCAAAAAAAAGCTATTTCATTTTTATACAAGAGTACAGAATTTTAAAGAAGGATATTATTTTCTCCTTCAGTCGCTAACATTACAATCCAATTTTTTTCTCTCCGTCTTCAACTTTTCATACCATCTTGTCAAACAATACTAAATTGAGTGTCCTTAAAAGAAAATTTGACTTTCTTGCTGACGAATGACAAGTCTCTGAAATATATCAAATGTGTGCAACACCAGGACATGTGGAATAATTTGAACACAAACGAAAAAACCATAATATATTTTTCTAGAACAATATGGTGATAATCACAAGCGAAACCAAAATCATTTATGTACTACAAATGTATTACTTGCTTATCAGTTTCTGATTCATTTACTTTCAAAATTTGCTTATTCCTTCTGTTAAGACATTGCTAAAGCCATCAGCCAGTTCATCTTTAAGAAAGTGCACACCAGCTCTCGTGTCATATTGATTTCTCAATGTGTCATTATGGTTAAGTTATTCTACACCAAACAATGCTAATACTCTGAAATAATAATAGATTGCAGTCTTGCTGAAGTATTAGCTTCCAACATGTGGCTGTCTTTGCATGTTAAGAATTAATACAGCCCGCCAGGAGCTTCTTGTCATCTTGCTTCCCAAGTTCTCACACACAGGCTGTGTACTTGTCAGTCAGTCCTGTTTCATCCAAACAATTTTGCAGAGCAGTTATAGTTTGGAGATAAAATTTGAAATATATGGTCTTCATATGTGCAGATGGCTGCTGTAAGCAACAGAAGCTCAAGCTCTGGGCCCCCGTGGCAGTCCTCCAGGAAGTTCCTAACAGGCAGCTAGAACAGTACCAGGCTGTGGACAATGCCCTGCAAATCATCCATTAAGGGTCATTACATAAATCACTGTGTCTGAAAAATCCCAGCTGTCCTCACTTCCTCTGAAGTTCCTTCCTCCTCTGAAGAGGAGCCACACTTGACTCTACTATCCTAGGGGATACAATCCCTTGTTTAACTGCAAGAGTCTACATGCTGTCCTTGACAGTTCAGTTTGCCTTTCAGCCGGACTGTAAAATGACAATAGCACCAGGGCACCATCTGTTCCACCCAGGTGTGTGTGTTCTGTGGCTCTGCTCAGCTCACTGAGGAAGATGGGGAGGTGGGGAGTGTGGTGTCTCAGCTTCTGTTTGGTTTCTGTTGTGGAAAGTGCCTTCTGAGTGGCTTGACAGTATGGGTGTTGTGCCAGGTAGTCATGTGGCATTATGTGCCATTTTGGAATATGGCGAACCACTATCTGTGTTTGTGCCTGGAACAAACATACCATTTTCACCTGGAATAACTTAGTCCAGGTGAGTTCAGACCAGCCGAGGGCTGACTTTGCTCCTCGTGAAAGGAGCTACTTCCCCAAGAAGCCAGAGGCCCTTCCTTTAGATGTTGTTGCTCTTCATAGAGATCCCCACCTTCATGACAAGTAGGAACAAGAGTGAACATCTGGCCAACTTCAGAAATAGTTCAAAAGCCAACAGGTCTCCAAGGATCTCAGGCTGGCTGGCCTTCTCCCAGTTTTCTTTAAAGAAACATGTGTGAGCCAGCAGATATCATGCACTGAATGAATTCCATTCATGCATGGATACGCATTGGAAAATGGCAAAGATAAACATTTTGATGATTATGTAGTTGTTTTTAAAATGTAGTATAGTTACCCCCACCTAACATTACAGATGGAAAAAAAGATTAAAATCAGAGTTTAAAGTACATGAAAACTAAATGTTTGGTTTATTTGGCTAGTATAGTTTGAAGAACCAGCAGCAGGTTTGACACTTCCCAGTTTATGTTTTACCATAAAAATTCACACAAATTTTGACCTCTATTCCACAATATGTCTGTATTTTTCATATTAGAAAAAATAGTGTTACCAACATTTTAATGTGAAGGGATAGAAAGGTCCCCTTACCTATTTTGTTGCCTAGCTGGCAAGAAGTTACATTATGCATATCTTTGGTTTTTGGAAAGCTGGCTGCTAGTGAAGACAGCTGCCACTGCCTATCAAAGTTGGCATTCAGGCAATTTTTCTTCTCTGTTTGGGCATTGCTATGTTTTGAGAATCCAAACTTACTTACAAATGCATTAAAATAATCCTCAGGAAAATGCATGTATGTACAGACACACACACACATGCACATACACACTCTGCTATGCACCGCAAACAGTGTCTGCACCCAGTTGAAAGGCTGCCAATAAATGACAACAGGGAGCTGCATCTGAGTTAAGGCTAAGTGAACTCAAACCAAACAGACCGTATTGATCTCAGATCACATCTGATTATGGAATTGCCATCATCCTGTCTTCTGGTATTGTCACTTCCTTTTACCTCTTGACATGTTTTTCTGGTGCCTCCAATCCAATCTGATTCTTCCCACACTGCCATTTCTAAACTCTCCGCTTTCAAATAAATGCCTCTCCCTTGGGTTCTTCACTGTTCCTGGCATCTCATATATGAGTCTTGCCCATTTTCTCAGGTACCCTCGCTCCATTCCCCAGTGTCACATCCATCCGTATTCCCTTGGTCCAAAGAATTCCCCACAATTTGAGAACTCTGTCTTTATCTGAGCATGAGCCTGGTGGAATCTTAGCCCACCACCACCATCCTGAGATCCTCTTCTTTTAGGGAGAACTTAAGAAACAACTTTGGAAGGCCAGTGAAAGTTCTTGCCATCTTTTATCCTATCAGCAAAAATATAGTGGGATTGGCTGTCACGGGGCAAGTGCCAGGAAGTATAGATAGGAGTTAGCACCTCCCTCTCCTGCAAATGCCTCAGTCCACTCTCTGTAGTTGATAAATTCTGGTCTAGGCAACAAAGAGAGGGAAAGTGTGACTGGCATTGTCATGGGAAGGAGGAAAGAGAATTCTTTTCAAATGCCACTTAGAGATGTTTGGAACAGTTGAAGATTTAATTATCCATCTCTTTTAAGATCCACTTTGTCCAGGAGCTACATCATTGACTAGCAGGTGGACACATAGAAAAATGCCTTAGGTTGTCACCATATTTAAACATGTTAAGGGAAGCCTTTTAACTCACAAATTTTTCTTCTAGGAAACTATTCTAAATAAATACTCTCCTATTAGCTTGAACATTGGTACATTCAAGGCTTTTTTTGGTGCCTTTTATGAAATGAAAATGGGGAAAGAACTCAATGTCCATCATTTGGAGATATGTTAAATAAATTGTGATGGGTTGATATTGTAGAATGTTATGCCACCATGAAGAAGAATGAAAGAGAGACATGGAAAGATCTTCAAGATATATTGGTAAATGAAAAAAGGCAAGAAAGAGCAATGCATATAGTATGGTATAATACATAAATAGTATATAGATGCAATACATGGGAGTATATGTACATTGCATGTGTGTAAATATAGCCCCAGTGCTACCCACAGGGGATTTCACACAAATTAGAAAAGTCATCCTCCTTCAAAGCACTTTACTTCCACTTGTTGGAGAAAACGTCATAATAAAATTTAAAATCTAAAAAACTCTGAATAGACAAGGACATTTTCCTTCTAAGACCATTTGGAAAATGATATCCTAAGTGGTAGTCCTGTCTCCAGAAGAACATTGATTGACCGGAATTGGACTAATCAGAACCCAGCCAGTTCTCAACAAGGCACCATCAAAGGGATGAACTTGCTCAGAGCACAGCAGAGAAATCTACTCCTCACTCCAGGGGGAAGGTTGGGGCAGGGGTGGAGGGCAGAATCCATGTGCTCCCTAGTGCTAGAGCACAGTCTGACTACTCACACTCTGTTTCCTACAGCTGTACAACTCCAGAACCTGCCAGATCCTAGAACACTTCTTAAAATGCTCCACTACCTTTAGCATACTTTGACCACTTTGGAAGAATTTTGACAAATACACTCTAGAAATACTTCCAACTACAGAATGAAACCAAAAAATCACATTAGCTCTAAATTAAATTTTAAGTGTTATAACCATAAAATCCTCATTCCTCAAGCATTTATTATAATTTAAAATTGTAGTGATGTAGGCTAGAAGGGAATCAATTGAACATTTGGTCCCAGATCCACTGATTATTTATAGTTTCAGTCCTCAAAAAACTTTTAGAAAAAAGCCCTGAACATTTCAAAAAGTAATTGGTAGTGGTGAACTTCACATCATGTTCTCTCAAGAAAAACAATTAAGGACTCTTAATTGATAAAGCACCACACAAGGTGCTCCTTTTCCCCCTTGTCTCACACTTAGGCCATCTGAAATTCTTCAGACATCATTTTCCAATTCAGTATTTATTACCCACTCTGAAGGAAAAGGCCATGGGAACACATTTTAATAATTATCAGCATTCACTGTTGGAACATCTTGTCACCTCCATGTCCTCATGCTGCCCCAAATGAGTTTCCTTTCCTTCTGACTGCACCAGAAGTGGAAAGTCCCTGCTGGGGGTCTTTTACATAGTGCTTGCAAACCACAGTTTCCATCCCTCCCCCTGGAACCCCGTACTACAGGGAACAAGGATAGATTGTAAGTTTTCTGAGTATCCTCCAAAGTCTAAGATGGGAAAAGTAAGCCCCTCCATCCTCCATAACACAAGTAAGAAGCATCTGTCATGTCTGGCTGGAATGAACAGTACTGGATGTTCTCCTAGACAAATGGTCCCTGCAAATCCCAAGGGGACATTCTGCATATGCATCTCTTTTGGAGTCTATCAATATTGATGCTGTGCTCACGAAACAAGTCATCACCAACCACAGTCTCTCGTTTCCCCTCTGGTCAGCTCTATGTAAACACTTCTGTGACTCTAAGTGTGGGCTTTTCAGGAAGCAGTATACACACCTCTCTCCTTGTGCATAGCACGCATCCATTCCTGCCATGAAGAGGCCTCTGGGAGGTAGTACAAGACTGTCATCATAATTTTTCCCCATGAAAACCCTGGCCCCGCACCTAAACGACCTTCCAGTTTTGCAGACTTGGGCCAAGAGAAAAGGTGTGTTCAACCTCTGGCTGCAAACAACCCCACTGATCTAACAATGAAGTGGTATTTCCCCCAGAATGGAAACACGTGCTAGGGAAAACAAACAAACCTCTGAATGCTATCTGTAACAGCTCCATCTGCTGGTTCCCAGATAATGTTACAGATCTGACAGGTGGACATCGATCATATTGATCCAATAATAAACAGTGCTTTATAATAGAAGTCTTGTCGTCTTTCTTCTCAATCCATCCAGAACTGCTCCTACCCCAGACACCAGCCAGCATACACAAACAGCAACCTGGGATGCTAAAATAGAATGTGAGGATAGCTTTGGAAGACAATCTGGCTAAATACAGAACTCTCCAGCATAAAGGGAGAGTTAAAAGGACCATGATAAAAGGACCGTCCTGCCCTCTTTGTGGTGTTGAACAACACAATTTCCTCTCCTGTTCCCTGGGTTTTCATCCCCCAAGATGGAAGTAGTGATACTTGCAACTCAGGTCCAAGTGACGGTAAGAGGATTACAGTAATGGGGCTGTGTTTGGTATGCTGTGAGCTCCTTAAAGCCATGAGTCATATAAAGATCAAGGCATTACAATTACATCTTAATATTCACTCGCAGTTATTAGAAATGCCTAAAGTCTCCCATTAATTCAGTGAGAATTAGATGTCTATCAGAGTTAGATGCTATGATATTAAAAATATAGGGGTGGAGAAAAAAAAGATGTGACAGAGCATTAGTAGGTAGAGCTCAAATGTACCAAGTTTATAGTTGCCACATCAGCAGAAAGAACAGTCCTAGGTAACTTGCTCTTCTGAAGCTATTCAATACATACATGCCCATTTTCCTAATGGGAATACTATTCAAAAGTATTCTTTTCATTATTTTAAAAGTCATATACCTTAAATGCCAAATTCCCACCATCAACTGCACACCAACTCCAAAGCCGTTATACTCAGAGGCAGGTACTAGACATGGACTACACTTTGGCATTACAGGGTATGGATTGGGGCTTTGGAGCCTCCATGGTCTTCATTGCCCCTGCTCTAAACTCATTTCAAGTGTTACAGATTCAACTGTGTCCTCTTAAAAAAGATATATTGGAACCCAGACCCACAATACCTTCTTAACATGACCTTATTTACAGATGTGTTCTTCACAGAAATAATCAAGTTAGAATGAGGTCACAAGGGCAAGCCCTAATCCAATATGACTGATTTTCTTATAAAAAAAAAGGGGGGGGGGAATTTGGAAATGTGAACAGACATGTGCAGAGAGAACACAATGTGAAGAGACAAGAGGAGAAGAAGGCCACCTACAAGCCAAGGAGAAAAGACCTGGAGCAGAACATTCCCTCACCACCTTTAGAGGGAGCCATCCCTACTGACATCTTAACTTTAAACTCCTCTCCAGAACTGTGAGACAATAAAATTTCTATTGTTTAAGCCACCTGGTTTGGGATATTTGTTACTGCAGCCATACCAAACTAATACACCAACTAAAAACAATGAGCTTGTTAATTGGTGGGTTGATTTGTTGGTTGATTAATTGATGGAATAATGGTAGAAGCAACAACACAAGAGTTATTCTATTTCCTCTATGCAGAATGGAATAACTGGGATAAATGGAAAATGCCATTTTCTCTGAAGGGAAATCCTCACGATATAAAAAGTTCATATGCAAACAATTTTAAATCTTAAGCCTAACAAGATTTATAAATTCTCAGATGATCTTTAAACTGACAAGAGAAAAAAAAATAAACTGACAAGAGAAAAAAAGAAACTTTTTCCTCATTGCCAAGTCCTTTATCAAGTTCACTTCCATGATGCTTCCCATTGAAATTGAAAACTGTCAAAGAATCACTGAGATTTATGATAAGTTGTTTCTTTCCCCAACAGCAACATCAGCATCGGTTAAAACTTGACAACCATAATCTAGATGACAATTTTGTGATTGGGTCTGAATGTAATTTGTTCTTCCTCCACTGCTGTAATTGCCCAGACCTTACCACTGACTTTATTGTGATATCAGTCACCATGATACCTTTTTTTCCCAAAAGATTTCCCAAAGAGCTAAACTCACCAGAGCCAGATAAATATTAACTTCTCCAAGAAAACCCTAGAGGGCTCAAAAGCAACCTTGTAATTCAGCCGATGGATTGCCCATCACCTATGGAAAGCTGCTAAGGATGGGGAAAGTATAAACCAGCATAATTTCCTATCTTCATTCTCTTATTCCTAACATGTGAACGTGTCAGGGAGTTAGTGACCATGAATTCAGAATAATTAGGGGAAATGTCAATTCACTTACTCTCTGTGTCTTGTTCTAAGTGCTTTACTTCCAATATTGCAGTGGGGCCAGATGCCTTCTAGGAAAATCTAAGCCAGTTGTTTCTTCTCCAGGTTGTACAAGCCCAGGTTGTATATGTCCTCCCTAAGCATTCCCTTCCTTAGTGCAGACCTCATACCCCCAGAAGAGATACAGAACAAAGAAGTTAGAGAGGGCGTGGATGATAATAAAAAGTTAACATATAGAGAACCCACTGTCAGAAAAGCTTACTATCCCCACCCTCTAGATGACCTTGGGCCTGGCCCCACTTAATCACAAGATTTGATTTAACCCAGTCCTACTCCTGTTTAGTGACTTCCTGTCCATAAGAGAAATACACCAGGGAGACACAACCCCTAACCAGAAATCAAACAATCTGGCTTCACTTACATTTAAAATGCGATACTTCTCTAAACCACTGTTACCTGAAAGTGACAAGATCTTCCATCTCAAACTTCCAGTCTTCTGCCTTATCCTTTTACTAAAAAACAATAAAACAATCTATGAATCTGTTGTTTATTTAGTCCTGAATGCCAGCAGCCAAGGCAGTATTCCTCATTGATACCAACAGAATGGACTATGAATCAAAGAGAAAGAAAACGCTACAAGGGGAACATATTTAAGAGAGAAGGAAAGGGAGGAGAAAGACCAAGAAAGCTCATACTGGGTAGGGAATACTCTCCAGAATTTCAGTGACAGACAAAGTCATGTGTCATGATGTATGTCATGGCCAAGAGCAGGGCTTCTAGAGTCAGGTAGACCATGATTGGAATTCCAGTTTTTCTATAACTAGAGCTAGTAATAATGATGATAACTGAAGTGAGAAGAGTGTCTACCATGTGGCAGGCACCACCAGACACTGTGCTTTACATACACTATTTCATCCTATTCTCACAGCAGACTAAGAATAGGTTCTATCATGATCTCCATTTTACTCAGGGGGGAAATGAGGCACAAAGAAGTAATTTGCCCCAGGTCACAAGACAGAGGAGAAATTTATATCCATGCACTCTGACTCCAAAATCTATGTGTAAATTCCTTAAATATCAGGTTCCTTAACTTTAAAATGAAGGTAATAATTTGGAGTGCCTGGGTGGCTCAGTTGGTTAAGCATCTGACTCTTGATTTCAGTTCAGGTCATGATCTGATGGTTCATGGGTTCAAGCCACTACAGTGCAGAGCCTGCTTGGGATTCTTTCTCTTTCCCTCTTCCTCTGGCCCTCCCCCTACTCCGCCCCATGCTTTCACACACACTTTCTCTCTCTGTCTCAAAATAAAAACTTAAAAAATAAAAATAAATTAAATAAAGGTAATAATTGGTGTTCCCTAACTTATGAGGTTATTGTGGGAGTTATAATAATCATATAATCATATATATTAAAGACCTTAGAACACTGTCAGGGACATAGTAAGTGTTCAATAAAATACATGCCATTAAAGTCCAATCCCCTATACTGGCTAGAATTTAAATGGTAACTACTTTGAATGGCCCCAAACAGTAGTTGATTCCCATTTTATTGTTCCACTCATTCTTTTCTAAGAATTAGCTCAACATCAAGCATGGCTTACCCTAAATTTGCATGGTTCTTAGAATCCAATATTCTTATTTAGAAAGAAAGCAATCCTATGGTCTTAAAAATATCAGAAGTCCTCTTAATTCATTTCAATGAATCAGAGATCAATATGAGCAATATTCCACTATTTCAAAGTATACTGCAAGCCTATGTTTATTCTAGGAGGATTAAAGACTTAGAGATCTTGTGTATTTGACCTTCACAGGGCTCATTTTACCCTCAAAACCCAAAACAATTTCCTTGATTTTATTTACAAACAACTGGATATTTTTATGGGCTGCAAATGGCCTTATGTTGGCCATGTGTATTTGTCTTATAGGAAGCACATCCAATGTCTGATTCAGAAGTACTAGTTATAAAGAAGAATATTTACCAGGAATGTCCAGGGAGTGGTCCAGGCCAATGCTAGGAAACAGGAAGGACAAGATTTGGGGCAGAGGACACAGCATTGTGTGACATTGTGTTGTTATAGCTGCTCAGAAACTTAGCTCAAGACTTTCCACAAACACTCATGGATCCTGGGGTAGAACTGTCAACATCAGTTAATTAGGGGAGTTATGGTTAATTTTATGTGTTAGTTTGGCTGGGCCACAGTGCCCAGACATGTAGTCAAATACTATTTCCGTGAGGGTGTTTTTGAATGCAATTAACATTCAAATCAGAGTACACCAAATTACCTTCCATCATGTGGGTGGGCTTCATCTAATCAGTTGAAGGTCTGAATAGAACAAAATATTTGTATCCTTCCCCCCACAGCACAAAAAGGAATTCTCTTGTCTGATGGTCTTCAGACTTGAACTGCAACATCAGTTCTTCCCTGGGTCTCCAGCTTGCCAGCCGGCTGTGCACATTCTGGATTTTCCAGTCTCTATAGTCATGTGAACCAATTTCTTTTAATCAATCTCTTTCATCTTTTTTTTTTAATTTTTTTTCAACGTTTATTTATTTTTGGGACAGAGAGAGACAGAGCATGAACGGGGGAGGGGCAGAGAGAGAGGGAGACACAGAATCGGAAACAGGCTCCAGGCTCTGAGCCATCAGCCCAGAGCCTGACGCGGGGCTCGAACTCACAGACCGCGAGATCGTGACCTGGCTGAAGTCGGACGCTTAACCGACTGCGCCACCCAGGCACCCCTCTTTCATCTTGTTTTAATGCTGTGATACTTGAGTTATGTTAAGTATTTTGATTGGTTTTAATCTGTAACATATTTGAACTCCCTGAAACTGTGGAATATGAGCTTTTTTGTAGCTGGTGATGAGCCATTCATTGTTGGCCAGAAATATACACAGAAGTCTTCCATGATAATTTAGGCTTACTGAGAACCACTGAGAACTACTAACTCTGCAGGTTCATTGGATCCTTCAAGTTTCTCATCATTTTCTATGTCTGACTTTTCCCACAGCACTTTCTAGTGCATTGCTGTGCCATGGACAATTTGGAGAACTCAAGCATTAAAAGAATGGTGTTAAATGATTGTAAGATATTAAAAATTTTAATTCCATGAGTCCATGATGGGGCCCAAGGGAAAGGAAGCTCTTCTTTACAGAAAAAAAATACCAGCAAGTACAGATGGGAGGAGCAATGGAATTCAAACAATGGATGCCAAAAACCAGTGGTTGGAAGTTATTGGGGAATATGGTGACAAAGAATATCAAAACAATGCCAAAGTATTGCTTACCCCTCAGATTACTTACTAATCACTTACTAATTCACATGGTACAATTTGACAATCACCATCTTAACCAAGTAATCAAATTTAGCCTCACTAATGGAGGAATTTGCTTCCCAACAAACTGCAATGTGACATACCACACATGTGATGCTCCCAATCCAGACTCTAGATCTAACATCCAGTTTATGGCTGTGCAGGACATAAAGAAGCAAGGGAAATGACACCAGGAAAACATAGTGCGGCAGGTCCAGAATGGGGGTGGTATTCTACAAACGGTCTGGGTTCTTTAAAACTTGATGCCAGAAAGAAGGGAAGGAAGGAAAATAACAAGGACTGTTGTAAATTCAGAGCATAAGGACATTTAGGTGCCTGGGTGGATTACTCAGTTAAGTGTTCAAATCTTGATTTCAACTCAGGTCATGATCTCATGGTTTGGGAGTTCAAGCCCCATGTCAGACTCTGTACCAGCAGCGCGGAGCCTGCTTGGGATTCTCTCTCTCTCTCTCTCTCTCTCTGCCCCACTCCCCTTCTCTTTCTCTCTCAAAATTAAAAAAAAATCAAAGTATAATGATGTAAAAAATAAAAAAAATATATAAAATGCAGTAACGCAGCATATAAACCTTGAGTAAGTCCTGGGTCTGGACAAAATCAATAGGCTATAAAGATACACTTTGTCATGGGTCAAATTTGAGCAAGTTATGGAACAACTTCTGACTTTCTGAAGCATGGCAATGGTGTTGTAATTATGTTGTAGAAAGTGTGTTCTTAGGAGACATGTACAAAGTATTTGTGGGGAAGTATCACAATGTCTACAACCTTAATTCTAAATAGTTTAACAAAAATAAAATGTCTTTACTAGGGTGATAAAGTATCTGTGCCAAAATGTTAACAATTGTTGAATCCAGGTAGAGGGCGAATAAATGTTCACTCTACTATTTTCAATATTTCCGTTTGAAAATACTCAGAAAAGAGTGGGGGTGAAAATCAGCTTTCAGAATTACTTGTCTTCCTCCATCTCCTCCAGCCCCTCCTAACTTCTAGCCTAGCACCTTCTAGCCCTGATGGAAAAAAAAGGGATGAATTTGATATTTTTAAGCAGCTTTATTGACAGATAATTTACATACCATACAATTTGCCCAATTAACTGTACAAGTCAATGGTTTTTAGTATATTCATAGAGTTGTGTGACCATCATCCCACAATCATTTTTAGAACATTTTCATTACCCCAAAAAGAAACCTCCCATCCCTTAGCCATCACTTAGCCTCACCAGGGTCCCCAACTCTAGGCAACTACTAATCTAGTTTTTATCTCTAGATGCATCTGATTTTTGCTCCTTGAAGATTTGACACATGTTGCCAAATTCCCTGCCCACTGCTAATGCTTTAACAAAAATGATCTGTGTCCAGCTGCGTTCACTCACCCAGGAGCTGCAGGAGATAAGAGGGAGCTGGTATCATTCTTGACCTCTGGGGGCCCAAGAGTGTCACAAGACCATGTCTTCTGTCTTCTGGCTCTGCTAAGGGGTGCACTGGAGGAAAAGAAGTGGGTGTGCTTTCAAATAAAGTGGACCATGATTCCATCTCAGATGAGCTCAGATGACTCTTTCACTGGCCGAGGGCAGGTGGAAGGGTCATTGCCCATCTGTAGAGTCTCTACCACACCCCATTTGCATTCTGACATTATCTACAGATACTCTGAGCTTCCTGACAGCACCTTCTCCATGATCAGGCATGGTGGTCACTGACTTTCCTCCATCTCAGCCCTCACCTCCATGGAGCCACCCTGGCCACTATGCATGATGCACAGGTGAAACACAAGCAAGGTACTGGCCTTCCTTGATTGGCTGGACTGCACAGTGGCCTAGGCAGCAGTGAGAGGTAAGGAACTCTTTCTGCAAGAAGCATAGTAGAACTCTTCTTGAGACCATGCAATTATATACTAGCTGAATTCAACGTTTATTTATTTTTGGGACAGAGAGAGACAGAGCATGAACGGGGGAGGAGCAGAGAGAGAGGGAGACACAGAATCGGAAACAGGCTCCAGGCTCTGAGCCATCAGCCTAGAGCCTGATGCGGGGCTCGAACTCACGGACCGTGAGATCGTGACCTGGTTGAAGTCGGACGCTTAACCGACTGCGCCACCCAGGCGCCCCTATACTAGCTGAATTCAAAGCAGTATAAAGTTTTGTTTGGGTTGATTTTATTTATAAATACAAAGAACTGCTCTCTCCCAGAGGGGTACAACACAACCACCTTGCAGACGATGATACCTTTGGAGAACTTCATGGAGGAAGGTTTTTCCAGTGTTAAAAGTCCATGAATTTTGAGTCCATGGATAGAACAGAAATGTCTCTAAAGTAATAATAGTATAAAAGACTACGGAACTGGAGAGCCTGGGTGGCTCAGTCGGTTAAGCATCCAACTCTTGATTTCATCTCAGGTCATGATCTCACAGCCATGAGATCGAGCCCTGAATCAGGCTCCATGCTTAGCTCTCTCGTTCTCCCTGTGCCCCTCCCCTGCTCGTGAACACATGCATGCTTTCTGTCTTTGTCTCTCTCTCTCCCTCTCAAAAAAAAAAAAAAAAAACACTATGGAACTAAGAAATGACACTGCATGAAATCTGTGTAGGTCTGAAGGTGTTTAGGTATATCAAGTTTAGCACCAGATTACTAAATAAGCCCAATAAGAAGACAAGTGAGTTGTACCTAAACAGTTGTATTTCATTTAAATCTTGCTCCCCACTGCATCTCTTTTATAATAGATTTTTATTAGCATTTACCTAGTCAATGCCCTGGTACATTTGCTATTTTTAACTAGGGTTTCCTAAATGGAGAGTGGTATGAAGACAGATTTGATGTACTCTTTGTTAACATCTCTCAGTTTTCCACCTGGAGACCACCACACACCAACGTTATAAGCTAGCTCTGGGCATCTCTGTTCACTGCATAGCAGGTGTCAGCAATATGGGCAGAAAAACACAGAAGCCTCTCTCCAGGGCATCTGCTAGACAAAGAGACCCATTCTCATAAGGGCTACAAATGTGAGGGTCTGCCTTCAAATCCCCTTGTCCAATTTTGGGCACAAAACACTATTTTCACCCAAAGAAGCTATTCATCAATAATCCCAGAGTTTACATTTGGAGGTGGTGTAAACCCAAAAATACGCTCTAGATTTGGGGGGTTAACTGTAAACAAAGATTACAGAAAAAACCCAAGAAAAAAAGAATGAAATGCAGTAATAATTTTCCAAGATCACCAGCTCCACAGGCTTGAGTGCAGCCTCAGATTTCTCTGAAGTAACTAAAGATTTCTGGGAACTCACTCTACCACCCAGGAGAGCAGACTGGAGAGGCACTCTTTGTGCTTGGCACTTAAGATTAAGAGCTTCATTTTATAGCTCTTCTTTGCACCTGTTGAATGGATTCCTCATCCCCACCCCCACCCCATATCCACTCTTCCCTTCTCTCCCACCCTCTTTCTACAGCATCATTTTTCCATCCTTAACCGCCATCTAAGGACCGTTATCCAGTGAACACAGACCCAGGATAACTTGTAATAGTCGAGTCAAATGCTTATGTTTTTCCCTGCAGTAGAGCAACATTTTTCATCTCTTATTTTCCTTGGCCAGATGGAAGATGTCATTCAGGGAACCCCAGGTGTTTTGAAGATGAAAAGGAAGGTAGGGGGCCTGACTCAGTGCTTATTAACCACAGAGAGAATTTGGTTCACTTCAAGAAATAGTAAAATAATGGCACAGGAGAGACAATGACTCTTAATGAATTCATAAGAGTAAAGTGTGAGGTGACCAGTCTGGGCACATGCAGTCCTGAGGCCTCCTTCCAGAGGAGTAAAAACAAAACAATTGTTTTCTATTACTACACAGTATTTACCTCCCTTTCCTGAAGCACACAGGGCAGCTCCAATTTCATGTCCAATGCCAGGATTGCCTCTGTCTGAGTGCCTTGGCTCCCATTTAATTTAAATAAGGTGGGTGACATCTGACACTGGAGTCCACAGTCAGGTTTGAGGTAGGACTAATCTCAGTTGCTCCCTCAGCCAGGTGGACTGTTCCAATTGCATCTCTGCCCCCTTCAAAAAAAAAACCCCTCCCTCAGGAGTCAGGGAGCTCCCATCCTCAAATCTCACAGGGCCGAAAATCTTCAGCTTTCAAATGCCACCTTTCCTGTTCAGACCAAAGTCCCATGGAACGTATCCACCGCCTGGAAAATGAAACAGCCTCCCAGGCCCTCTGAGAAAAAAAAAAAAAAGGAAACAGAAAAACTACAGAAATAAATCCCAGAGGCTGTCTCTAATCCTGGACAGGTGGCACCTTGGCACGGGTGCACTGAAATCACTTTCTTCCTAGGCCGCAGAGAGCTGAACCCCTTTCCCAGAAAGACCAACACCCCTCAATCTGGAGGGGGTAAGCGTCCTGGGGGCGGAGCCTATAGCCCGGGGCGAGAGGTCTGTGACCTCCCGAGAAGTCGTACTATCGGCCTTGGGTCGGCGTATCTAATGTAAACGCTGTTTCACACATAAATAACGTGCCACATCTGGCCCTTCGGTTTTATGGCGTCTTAGCGACCGAGCAATTTATAGATGGCGACCTTGTTAACCAGCAGCCCCGGCTCTAGGCTGCAGGGTCCAAGGCACGGTTGCGACCGAGGAGGGGCGAAGAAGAGGAGATATCTGGGGTCCCAATCTCCAGCTCAGAGGGACGCTAGGGAGAGGGCACCTACCCGCTTGTTTGGGGGGCTCGGGGCCGAGGCAAAGTGGCAGCTCCCCCCCCCCGAAGCCCGCCATGTGGCAGCTGAAAGAGCCATCGAAGCCCAAGTGTGTTTGCGCTCATACCCAATTTATTACCGCTGAACATATGGCCAATATTTTGACTCACGTCAGTCGGGCAAGGAAAACAAACAGAGCGCGCGCGGCGCTGGGGAGCGGCCCCCTCCGCGGAGGCTGCGCGGCTGCCTCGGGGCCCGGAGTCGGGAGGGTGGGGCCGCCGGGCCGGGAGCCGGAGCCGGGAGGGGGAGCGCTCGCCGGCCCGCCGCGCAGCGCCACTGCCCGAGTGCCCGCCACTCCGCAGCTTGGGATAAAGAGCGGCCGGGGACCTGCACGCTGGTGGAGCCCTGGCCCCAGCGGCTCGGCCGCGCTCCAGGTGAGCCTCCCGCTCGCATGCGGGGCGGGCGTACTGGGGGGCGCGAGGAACCCGGCGGAGCCCGAGAGCCGCAGTGGAGTCGGCGTCGCCCCTCGCGGTCAGGCGCGGGCCTCCGCTGCCGCCGGGGAACGGAACGAGCTCCAGGCGCTGTCTCTGCGGCGGGCCAAGGGAGAGGGGTCTTGGGGCACTGCCGTCCGGCCAGGCTGTGCCAGGCTTTGAGTCCTCCGCGCACCCTCTGGAGCGCCCCTCCCATTCGCGGCGCCCGACTGGGCTCTGTCCCCAAGCCGTGGAGTCCTGAAGCAGCAGGTGGGCAAGTGCAGGGCGTCCGAAGTCATCAGCGGACTCCGCTGGTCTAGGGGGGCGGAGGCACTCGGGGAGGGGCCGGTCCCTCCCCTCGCGCCCCCAGACGGTAAAAGTTTTACCTGCAGCCTAGGCCAAGTGCTCCTGACGCCGTGCGCTTTCCCGCGGAGCCGCTGAAACGGGACTGCCCGGTGGGGCTGGGCAGGTGCGCGGCCGGGAGGAGGGGAGGTGGAGGGCCGCGGCGGTGTTGCAAGCCCCGCCCGGGAGGGCGCGCGGTGGGGGAGGGGCGCCCGAGGTTGGGGGTGGGGGGTCCGAGTAGGTGGAGGGCTAGATAAAGACGCGCCTTGAAATGCTGCGCGGCTGTAGTCGCGGCGCCGGGAGTGGGAGGCGGAGCGGGCGCTCCGGGCGCCTCGCCAGCCCCCTCCCCACTGCCGGGTGCCGGATGCTCCGGGGCTGCCCTGGCCGCGGTAAGGGAGGGCGCGCCTCTGCACCCACCTCCGCCCGGTGAGTCTCCTGCTGTGAGCAGTGGGTGGTCGGGACTGGGGGTTAAGGCGGAGGCAGAAGTCCCGAAGGTAATTTGGAGGTGGCGCCTAGTGGAGAAAGGGGTTCTCCGGCGGAACCGGGCCGCAAGGTAGCAGAAGGAGGGTAAGTGGAGGGAGTCGCAGGCAGGAAGGCCCAGCGCGGGGGCGCAAGCCGTGGTAGGGGGGAAGAGGAGGCGGCCTAAGCTTGGACTTTGAGGGGGCGAGTGTCTCCGGGGCCTCGCCGGGCACCAGACAGTTCTCGTTTGCGTCAGTAGAGATCGCCAGAGGATCAGAAATGAGCCTCTGTGGGGTCTGCTGAGGTCCTGGTCTCCCAGGGGCGCCCCCTCAGCTCCAACCCTTTCCCCCAGCCACACACAAACACCGCAAGGAGCAAGGGGCCCTTTGGTGCGCCTCTAGCGCCTGCTCCACGCTGGTGGCGCCGGGGGGTGAAAAGGGGGCGTTGCGTCTGGAGGAGGGTCGCAGACCTCTGGTGCTCAGATTGAAGACCTGAGAAGGAGATCCCCAGGACCCCTTCCCTCCAGTGCCCTCGCAGATCGGTTCCTCGTCCTGCCTGGCCCTAGCCTGTTTCAGCGCAGGCTGAGAGCATGGCTTCCCTGCGCCGGCAATGACTACATTGCACATCAGCCCGCCCGACCCAGCGTTGGGTGTTGAATACTAACCCATTAGAAGAGGCCGCTTGTTTTTCCAAGTCTTGTGGTAATGATTTTGTCACGTGCTAAGAAGTATATTCAGATAAGAACGTGCTTTCAGCGTCGTGTTTCTTTGAGAAACCCAAATCTCCTGCATTGAAATCGCCCTTATCGGGGGGAAGGTCGGGCTTGGCTGGACGAACGTTCCTGAAGGCAACACTGACGCTGTGTAATCTCATTGTAACATATTTAATCATCAGAGCAGCGCGAACGAATAAAGCAAAGGGGTTCGCCCCGGAGGGACGTGGCGTTTGGTTCCCCAATAAACCAGTGACAATGGATTGGCTGGGACAGGCTCATTTGGCCCAAGGGGGGCTTAGAGCTGCGTTTTTAAAGAAAATATTGGAGGGAGGCCGGTTCCATTTTGTAGCGTGCCCCGAGCCACATTTCGTGTTCAATTTAACATCCATGAAAGTTAAACGGCTTTTCTCGCCTTTTATTTTATTGGATGCATTTTCAAAGATGTCATTAAAGTGCATTTATCAAAGTCCTAACATATGTCCTCGGGGTTTTACGCCCACACAATGAGGCTGATTAATAGAGAAATCCTAATTTCTATTACAATTTATGTCCTCGGGAGATAGTTGCCTTTCTTTCTTTCTTTCTTTCTTTCTTTCTTTCTTTCTTTCTTTCTTTCTTTCCTTCTTTCTTTCCTATTTGAGGCAGATAATTGGGAAGTGTTATGTATTTCACCTTGAAAAAAAGACTAGGGGAAGATAGTTCACTAAGATGCCTGCTAGCTGCCCCTACAATTAAATGCAGGGGAAATCCAAGCTCTAGGTGCCAAGATCAGGTCTTCTTTCCACGGTTTCTCAGAGTGGCTACTAAGTGGGGGGAGGGGCTTTTTCCCAGACACAGAATCTGAGCTCCTTCTCTGGGCCTGGAAAACTTATCTGTCCAAGAAGTCACCTTCTTGGTGACTTGGAAGGATTGTCCTTCCGGGTCAATTTTAAGAGTTAACATAGTATTAACCAAAGAAAGAAAAAACTCACCTTATGCTTGAACCCAAAGGGGACTGAAATTTTCTTTCCCTTCTCATTAGCCCCCACTTTCTGGCCATCTGGTCCAATGGCTGTGGGTCTCTCCTGCCAGAGATTTGCCCCTGTGGTGGCCTGACCTCAGAAAGTTGTACTCTGACTGGGCTTTAGGCCTCCCCAACACAGGCTGCAAGGAGTCACTTTCCTTCTCCCAGGAGCAGAAAGCAATGCCAGTTGGTGCTTGAACCCACCAGAGAAAAGCCTGACTTTCAGTTTTCTGGTTAGGAAACGTCTCTGCTTGGGGTGGTACCCTGGGCCACACACCTCGACTTCTTTCATGGGGAGGCCAGAGCTCACACCTTGCTTCCTGCAACCTCCACCTGATATCCAAGCCGCCATCGGGCCGTTTGGGAGGTGTGCATCTTAAAGGTGAGCGTCTTTATCTCCCGGCTCAGGGACCAGACTGGGCGACATTTTCCTTCCCCCACTGATTTCGAGTGCACGCCACGCTCCGAGTCCCCAACCCGCGATAAAATAAACCTTCCCCCTCCGACAAAACCTTTGTGTGCGCGCCTCTAATCCTCGCCAGAGCAGGAAGGTGCAACGCGCTTTGTTTCGGGAGTGAATGAAGACAAGCGCTTGCACCTTGGCGCTAACCAGACAATAAATTAATCCACTTGAAGGTTGTTATCCGAGATGGGATGTGCGGGGAACTGAGAGCTCAGCCACATACTGTACCAAGGAAGGAGTTTCTTTTCAACCTCTTTCGCTCCAAAAAGGAAGAAGAAAAAGAATGAAATCAAACAAATCAGTGTTTCCAAATAAAGGGGAAAGACCTTGTATTTTTAATGACTGGAGGCGATTTGTGGGTAGGGAGGGTGAGGGGTGCCACCTAGGGCTGCGGAAGCTTTGGGCTCCTCAAGGCCACCCCTCTTTAGAACTGACCCACAAGGTGCTCCCCAGGACTTTTTCTGCCCTAAACTCCCCTGGAGGACGCACGTAAGCTGCAAGTTTTCACCAGCCTGAAAGGGGAAGGATGTGAGCAGAGCGGGCTCCCAAGAGGCTCTCTAGCCCAGAACGGAGATGGAGAGGTGTGGGGGCGGGGCCGAATGCCACCCCAGCACGCCCACTTCATCAACGGGCACACCAAGCCAGGCTCCCAGGCGTGGGGTGTACCCAGGCCTCTCCTCACTTTTCACAAGTATCTTCCTTTCTTGCCTGGTTTCCTGCGTTTTGGACCTCACCCCTCCCCCAGCCAGAGGGACGGTAAAGCTGCGTTGTGGGGCAAATGAGAAGCTGGAACGCAGGGCGCACCAGGGCCGTCCACATGCTCCGGAGCTCAGAAAAGGCGTTCGTGTTTGAGCTACCTGGGAAAGTAAACAGGTAAACACTGGGCCGACTTGGAGGGCCACTTGTCCTGGAGTGGGGCCACTTAGCCTGTGTACATTCACCTCCCCTCCTGGGCCTCCGGCGATTGTTTAGCTCCCCAAGCCGTCCTCTCCAGCCGCCTGCGCTTCAGTCCCTCCGGAACCCAGAGCGGCAGAGGGAAGCTTAGCCGCCTGAGAAACCTCCCAAAGGAGGTTCCGTCTGGCCTCTAGGAAAAAAGATTCCTTTGTCCCTCTCCCCCACCTGCCCTGGGGGGGGGTGGCTGCGCTTCCCTTTGCACCCATACTAAACGTCAGAAGAAGGAATACAGACTTCTGAGATTTCTAGAGCACCTGGAACCCCAACGCTGAGGATGAACACCAGGGACAAGGACTTCTAGCTGCCCTGATAACCCTGGCAAGGGGTGCTAGTTGGTGCTGCACACCAAAGACACCCAAACTATCTCAGGCCTAGAACATGCTAAGATCAAACTTCCAGCACCCATCTCAACTTCTTCCCCAAGTTTGCAGCCGCAGAAGGCCCCTAGCAGAGTGCTCACCAGTCCTTCACCACCGGCAGAGCTTAAAGCCCCAACCCAAATGTGGTGGAACCAGGACAGTGTCTTCTCCTGGCTGCAAGATGGAACCTGGAGAGAATTTATTAAAGTACCCAGTTGGGGAGACTAGAGCACATCCAAGTACAGCTGAAACTGGTGCCAGGCGACACGCATTGTTTAGAACTGACAGGGTGTGGGTAGTGGGGATATTAATAAAGGATTCTAGAGATGGGACAGGGGTGTGGAGCTGGGTCTTCAGCTTGCTGGGCGCATGGGATCTCCCTGGACACGAGATCTCAGGCTGGAAAAGGCTGGGCAAGGCCAGGCTGGGGTGCTCCCAAAGAGACCTCTTGAGGAGTCCTTGGAATGCAATCACCTGTTTAATTTGTGTGGAAAGGTGTGTTTGGTGCTGGGCCCTGGCTCTTCCCTGCTGCACGAAATCGGGTAGAACTTGGAGCGTGCTTTGGCACAGGACTTGCCCCGGGCAGCCAGCTGGTCCGGCGCCGGCCTCCCAGCGTCCCCAGGCCACTCCTGGGGGACTTGCATTTTATGATCTTCCTCTAACAAGCAGAGTTTCTCCCCTTCAATTATGAGCCTCCCAGCGGTCTCCCTGCGCCTTTTCAATTGCAAATGTCAGCGCTCTGGAAGCGGACGCGGGAACCACACGGGCGACGAAGCGATGGGGAAAATGGACTTGCGAGGTCCCAGGAGAGAGACCCTGAGCGCAGAGGCTCCGGCTCTGCGGGGAGCGGAGCGCGGCTGCTGGAGGCGAGGCGGAGGTTCCCGAGACCAAGGGAAAGAAAAATGCGAGTCCGAGCTAGGGTGAACGTGGAGGAGGAAGCTGATATCCAGCCACTGGCCTGTGCTGGCAGGAAAAGTGTGGCCCCGCCAGTGCTCCTGGAAGGGAACCCTGTGACTTGAGGTGTGGAAGTTCTCTGGCTAGTGGAGACCAAGGGAGCAGTAATGGTTGGGGAGCTCAACCTTCCAGAATTGAGCTAGGGGTCTCCTTCTCCAGGCCCCATTGTCAGCACTCCCTCTCCATGATGAATTCCCAGGAGCCTGGATTCCGGTGGGAAAATAGTGGTCTCTCAGGTGCTTGGCCTACCGTGGAGGCTCCCAGGGAGAAGGGAGGGGCCCAGACAAATGAGGGCAGGATGATTACATCTTGGGAGAAAGGCCCTCTAAGTTGGAGGAAGGGAGGGAGACTTTGGGAATGGAGCTAGGTGGTTCCAAGGTGAGGAAATGAGCGAACTCTGAGAGGGAGCCTGGAGGTGACACCCCCCCCCCCCAAGATGGCTCTGAGGATGTGCAAAAAGGGACACTTCTTGCCAAAAGACCATTTTTCACCTAACCCAAGAATTGATTGACCTGGCCCAACCAGACTCATTTCTGGCCCTTCCCCATCCCTGGAGACTGCTCTAGTCCCCAAGACACCCCCCTCCTTGGGAGAGAGGAGCAAGGGGAGGAACCACAGGAGGGTATTTTCTGCAATGCTCGCGTTGAGGAACTTTCTCTCGCCAGTTATTTATTTAGCAGTGGACTAACAATGGCTAGGGGCAGGCCCAGCCTGCCTCTGTTTCCAAACTCAGCCGGCCTGCCTCCCCCCACCCCCCAACTCCTGGAGAACCAACTTCCTCGCTCCGACAGGACAGGGCAGAGAGCTCCCACGTGAAAGGGGGGAGGGGGAGGCAATGGGGAGAGAGGCTGGGAAAGACAGACTGGAGAGAGAGAGAGAAGAAAAAAGCACGAAAAGTAAGGGGTTCGAGGAACACGATTCAAACCAGTTTCTAATTCTTGCAGGGAAAAAAAGAGGAAGGAGGGGGAGAAAGGAGAAAAGAAAAAGTAGGAGGAGAAAGAGAGGAATGGGGAGCGTCGACATGAAGGGGTTTCCTTAATATTGTGGACGGATTCAGAAATGAATGAAGAGATAGTCCATTGAAAAGGGTTGAACGCCATGACAACTAGGAACAGCCTTAGATTTATTCCAAACAGTTAGGACACGTTGAAAGAGAGCGTCAATCATGTATTATTTCGCCACTGAAATAAATGCAAAAACCGAGCCGGGACAAAGGCTTCCAACGGGAGCGGGACATTTGTCTACATTTCGCTCATTGTCCGCAGCTTAGCAATCGGTTTGTATTTGTGTTTGCCCGGGTCCGACCACCCAGGACGCGCCGACGAGGGGCTCGCTCTAACCTGGGCCATTGTCACCCACGTCACATACTGGGGGCGAGGCAGCCAGGGCTGCAGAAAGCCGCCGAACGGCTCGAGGAGAGCCGCCCTCGCCGGTCGCTGGCAACCCGGGGGCGGCAGGGTGGAGGCGGCCGCCGCAGCTGAGCGTGGAGCAGACGGGGCGTCCGCGCGTTCCGCTCCGCGCCGTGGGGCTAAGGGCAGAGGGGAAGGCGAGACCCGGAGCTCCGCGCGCGGCCCTTTCTGTTCCTTTCCACCCCACCCCCACCCCCGGGCAAAGCACCTTCAAGACGCATTTCTGGGACGGACAGGAGCCTCAGGTAGCAAACCTTACCCCTCAACTGCTCTCTCCCCGACAAAAAAAACTGGAAAGAGGGGCGGGAAGTACTGCTTTGACTTCTCTTCCCCAGCGCCCCAGAGAAGGTGCTGCCCCAAGAAAGTTCAGTTCCCAGGCTGGCGAAAGGTTGGAAACTTCACACAAACCTAATGCCCGCTGGCAGCCTGGAGCTAGTACTCCCATTGCGCTCCTGGGGTGACTAAAAGGAGACGAAATTTAAGGACTTGCTTGAGAGAAGAAAACTCCGAAGAAAACAACACCATCCGCCTACTCTGTGACCCCCTCCCCCGTGGCTTTCGGGGTCCTCACCCGGGCTGGATACAGCGCCCCTGTCTCTCCACTCCTCCCCTCTCCCTTCCTAACGCTCCACCTCTGCTGGAGGCTGGAGAGGGAGGGGGCTGGAAGGTCGAGGCATAATAATGGGCAAGAAGGGCTCGGGGCCGTTTGCCCTTTCCTCTACCAGGAGACCGCGGCCCGCGGAGCCCAGAGGCGGCGGGGCAGGGGACAGAACCCAGCCCAAGTTCGAGTTCCCTACCCCCCACCCGCCCCTCCCTGGGCCGCCCGCAAAGCAGCGAGTGAACTGCGCAGTCCTCCCGGGCCGCTTAGAAAAGGAAGGGGGTTGGGGAGAGAGAGGCGGAGTGAAGGAAATAAATAAGTCTTTAGCAAATAAAGGGTGGCTGGAGGGGGGTGGGGTCGTTTGGTGGTGGCTCCGGCCGGCCCCAAGCCGATCCCTCTCCTGGGTTTCGGGCTCTTTCGGCGTTAACTAGAATCAATTACTTGCCTTGTCATTTCTAGTACTCATCCTTAAGCCTCAACCAAAATATTGACCTAGGAGGCTTACAGAAGTTGGGCTCTTGCCATTTGAACCGGATCTTGTTTAGGGAACCACCAGCGATGAGGAGAGATTTCCGCGGCTCAGCCTTCGCCCCCTCCCCCTTTTCCAAAGGCACCACAAATCGCCAATTTTCTGGCTTGCTGGGGGCGGGCGCACGGGGGCGGGGAGGTAGGAACCGGTGAATGTTAAGATTGGTTTTTTGGGTTTTGGGGTTTTTTTTTTTGTTTTTTTGTTTTTTTTTTTTTGCTTTGTTTTTTGTTTTTGGTGTGTGTGTGTGTGTGTGTGCGTGTGTGTGTTTTGTTTTTTTTTTGTTTTTGTTTTTGTTTTTTTTTTTTTGCTCCTCTCGGTTTCTGTTTTGTTTTCTCTCCTCCTCCTCCGCTTTTTTAAAGATGCAATTTGTTAAAACGGCCTTTTCAAGTGTGTGGACTCGCGAGCGACGCGGTGGTCCTTTGTATGTAAATACTGGGTAAAAAAGGCTCGCCCCGTCTTTGCAATTAATTGACACGTTACACCTCTCATCTTGCTCTAGAGGGCCGTTGGCTGGGAGCGCGGAGCTCCCCAAAACCCACAATTTCACATCTGCAAATACTGTCTTCATCCACTTGACTTCCAAGACCCGCCCACACGTGTCCAACCTTTGCGTTTTAATGTCTCCCCCCCTTTTTTTTCCACCCTTCTCTCGCTCCCTCTCTGGCTCCCCCTCCCTCCCTCTCTTTCCCTCCCTCTCTTTCTCCCCCTCTTCTCCCCCCTCTCCCCAGGTTCGTGAGTGGAGCCCAGCCTTATATGGACTGATCGCTCGGGCAATGGCCCATTTTTTCCTCGCCACCAGCCGCCACCGCGCGCCGAGCGGCCGCCGGAGCCCGAGCTGACGCCTCCTTGGCACCCCTCCTGGAGTTACAAACTAGGGCCCGGCCCGCAGCGCTCGGCGCACTGGCCCGCCCAGTCCCCGCGTCCATTTCAGCGTGGTTTCAGAGAAGACACAGGCGTTGCTTTTGGCCTTTTTTTCTCCCCTACCCTTCCTTATAGTTTCTTTCGCTTTTTTAAAATAATAATTATCTCAATAATTAAAGCCCACCCCCTCCTCCCCTCCCCCTATCCCTCCCCCCCCATACCCCCTCCCCGCCCCAACTGGGGAGCGCCACGAATTGACCAAGTGAAGCTACAACTTTGCTGCATAAATTGCGGGGTCCTGAGCCATGTCGCTGACCAACACAAAGACGGGGTTTTCGGTCAAGGACATCTTGGACCTGCCGGACACCAACGATGAGGAGGGCTCGGTGGCCGAAGGGCCAGAGGAGGAGAGCGAGGGGCCGGAGCCCTCCAAGAGGGCCGGGCCGCTGGGGCAGGGCACCCTGGACACGGTGCAGAGCCTGCCCCTGAAGAACCCCTTCTACGACAGCAGCGACAACCCATATACGCGCTGGCTGGCCAGCACCGAGGGCCTCCAGTACTCCCGTAAGTAGCGAAACTTGGCCGCTGCGGCCGTAGCGCCTCTCTTCCCGTGGCTGAAGCTCGGGATGGACACTGGGGGAGAAAGGGGAAGGAGCCATCTAAACTCAGACCCCTCGCCCTGCTCCTCTGGAAAGATTTTTAACACTTGTTAATGATGCCCTAGCTCTTTCCCCCTTTTCAGCCTCCCCCCCCCCCACCATCCCCGTACCGGAAAAAGACTTGGTCTCGGATGTTTTTTTCAAAGCAAGAAATTGGGGAAACGAGGGGGAGGGGAGGGGAATACCTCCCAAGGGCTGGTTACAGAAGTCAACCCAGGACTGATGGCTCCGGTCGGAACCCTCCCCCCCACTCCCCCCATCCCCACAGACAGGAGAGACTGGCCTGGAGCACTGGAGCGAGCCAGCGAGCCTCGGGGTACGGGTAGAGGGTGGGGGAGGCTCCCGGTAGCTCGGGTATAAATAGCTCACCCTGCCCCCTTGCAAGATCATAGAGGACGCTTTGTGCGGTGCGGAGGGTGTCCAGAAAGTCCGAAAGCAAAAACGAAAGCCCCCAAAAACGTTCCTTAAATGGCCGAGCCGATCAATGCCGGGATTGTGGGGGTTTTCTTTTAAAAATCTACCCACGTTCCTCCGGAGAGGAAACTGCTTAAGGGGGCCGGAGCCCTTAACCCGCAACGATCTTCTCCGCGCGCCACTCTCCCCAAATACGCACCCACACTGTGAGAACCCCTAGAAACGCGAGTCTGGAGCCCCCCACTCAAGTCGTTTTTCCTCTTTCCCCTGGGGGAAGCCAACGGTTTTGTCGTGCAGGGATCAGGGCGGGGGTCAAGGCGAAGGCAGTACGGCCAGGCTTCGCGGCGCCGAGGGCCGAGGGCGCACGGAGGATCCCGGGCGCTCAGGGTCTGGCTGTGCCGGCGCGCGGCCTCCAGGCGCCTGACGCGCTTCTCTCTCCCCCAGTGCATGGGCTGGCGGCCGGCGCGGCGCCCCAGGACTCAAGCTCCAAGTCCCCGGAGCCCTCGGCCGACGAGTCACCGGACAATGACAAGGAGACCCCGGGCGGCGGGGGGGACGCGGGCAAGAAGCGGAAGCGGCGGGTGCTCTTCTCCAAGGCGCAGACCTATGAGCTGGAACGGCGCTTCCGGCAGCAGCGGTACCTGTCCGCGCCCGAGCGCGAGCACCTGGCCAGCCTCATCCGCCTCACGCCCACGCAGGTCAAGATCTGGTTCCAGAACCACCGCTACAAGATGAAGCGCGCCCGGGCGGAGAAAGGTATGGAGGTGACACCCCTGCCCTCGCCGCGCCGGGTGGCCGTGCCCGTTTTGGTCAGGGACGGCAAACCGTGCCACGCGCTCAAAGCCCAGGACCTGGCAGCCGCCACTTTCCAGGCGGGCATCCCCTTTTCGGCCTACAGCGCGCAGTCTCTGCAGCACATGCAGTACAACGCCCAGTACAGCTCGGCCAGCACCCCCCAGTACCCGACAGCACACCCCCTTGTCCAGGCCCAGCAGTGGACTTGGTGAGCGCCGCCCCTCCGAGACTCGCGGCCCTAGGCCCAGGCCCCACCCCGGCGGCGGCGGCGAGGAGGACTCGGTCCTTACGGTGGTTATTATTATTATTATTATAACTATTATTCTGGAGTCGAGCTGACTCTTGGCTCCGTTGGGGAGGCGCCGGGAGGTTGCCTGAGACTCCCTGGAGTGGCAGATTCCATCCACGCAGCTCTGCCCCATCCCTCTCTCTTTCGGAACCTTTGGAGAGGGCTGAACTCTAAGCCCTGTTTACAGAATGTTTGCGCAGCTTCGCTTCTTTGCCTCCCCCCGGGGGGGGGGGGGGACCAAATCGTCCCAGCGATAGCGTCCTCACTTGAGAACGAGAAAAAGACCAACACATCCCCCTCCCCGCTTTTGTGAATTTTGTAAAATATGTTTGTGTGAGTAGCGATATTGTCAGCCGTCTTCTAAAGCAAGTGGAGAACACTTTAAAAATATAGAGAATTTTTTCCTCCTTTTTTTTTTTATAAGAAAATGCTAAATATTTATGGCCATGTAAACGTTCTCACAACTGGTGGCAGATTTCGCTTTTCGTTGTAAATATCGGTGGTGAGTGTTGCCAAAATGATCTTCAGTGCGGGCCTGTTCTCCCTCGGGGCCCATCTCCTTTCTTTGTGGTTTGTTTTTGGTTTGCTTCTGTTTGGTTACTCCTGCTTTCTTTTCTTTTTATACTTTGTTCAGTGCAAACATTTCTCAAATATGAAAAAGAAAAAAATGTGTAGGCGAGAAGCCCCCTGCCCCATCTCCGGGTCCTGAGCCCCGGAACTTGGAGCTCAGCGGTTCCGTGCGGTTCCCCAAGAGCGCCGGGCGCTGAAAGCTTTCGATTTTTTAAATAAGAATTTTAATAAAAATCCTGTGTTTAAAAAAACCAAGCCCGGCCCTCCCGTTTGTCTTACTTTGTCGCCCTGCGCCGGGCCCGAGGCCTCATCCACGCTTCCCCTCGGGGCAAGGAACCGGGGACTCCCAGGGCGCTAGAGAGGCTCGCGAAACAGGCCTCGCCCGGGCGGGCTGGCCAAGCCCTGCGCCTCGGATCCCGGGCTGGGGCGGGAGCGCTTGGCCTTGGGTCTTCGAGCTGTCGACCCGAAGCCCGAGGTCGCCTGCCCTCTCCCGGGCCTTTAGAGCCTCCTGAATCGGGGACCGCAGCGTCCTGGCTTCGGGAGGATAACTGACTTTGGAAAACGCCATAGCGAAGGGAGCAAGCCCCCCTCGCTCGCCCAAATCTACGAGTGGCTCCTTCAGCCTGAGAAGCTGTTGAAGCCACTACACTCGATGACTTTCACTTTGTTGCATTTGATTTACCTCGCGCGGAGAAGGGGGGTGGGGACGCTGAGGTTGAGACTGGTCGGCTTTCTCTCTACTCCCCACCCCTTTTTCAAAATCCGCTGACTGGAGGCAGCTTAGGAGACCGCTCCAAGATCAGGGCGAGGAGCGGAGAGGGGAGCTCGAAGCTTTGGCAATAAGAAGGAACGCGGGGACCAGGGCGTGGGGGAGGGAGGGAGCTGCTGCAGCCTCCTCTAGGCTACTGGGCCCTGGAGAGCCTGGGAGCCCGAGTCAGTGGCAATCCTTACAAGTGGAATCTGCCGCCCCCCTCTTCCACCCCCCGTCCTTTCTGGGTTTCCAGCCCCCAAACCTGGGTCTGGAACCCACGCCTCCTCCCCTCCTAGCATTTGGCTGCGCGCGGCACTCCAGGCCAGCCCTGTGATGTGAACCTGAGCGAACTGCTTGCTAGAAAGTAGGGGTTTGGAGGTGGGGTGGTGCGCCCTGGCATGCAGGGCCGTCGTGGGGGATGGGGAGCAGGCAGCGAACGAATAGCCCCCGGCTTGCCTGGAGGAGGGCTCATCGGCCCTTCCCTAGTACGGAACTGATTCTATCCCACCCTGGTCTCTGGGAGATCTCTTTAGCGGATGCTGGCGCACACTTGCCGGCACAGGGGAGCGTCTCAGGTGGTCCTGCTTGGGGGGAGGAGGCGCTTCTCTCCTCTATCTCGCAGATTTCCGAAAATACCCGGGGCTGTGTAGCTCAGAGCCCAGCGGGCGCTGAGATGCCTGGGGATTGAAAGTCGGCCCCATTCGGAAATTGTATCTCTCGTTTTCTCTTGAGCTCCACCTTTATGACTGGGGAGGGGATGCGGGGGGCGAGGAGGCAGAGCAAAGGGAGCGGTCCCAGCTGACTTTCTCACTCCCTCTAGTTGATGATCAGATTTAATTCAATATCTAAAGTAAACATGATTATCCGTGTGACCAAATCTGCGCGTCAATAGCACTCAGCGCAACACGCCCAGGGACGTGATTACACGTTATTCCTGCATTGCGCACCCGCCCCTGGATAAATGAGGGCGCTAGAGTCTTTCTAATATCCTCCTAAATGTCCTTACCCATCTCCAGGTTCATCCGGGTTCACCCAGGTTTTCCTAAATGCTGAGAAGTCTCCCTTTGTTCCCCACACTAGCTTGGAAATGTTTGGCGTTTTTCCTTCTTGCTATTTGTAAAGGCCAAGAGAATTCTCCCCAAATCATTTATTGTTCAATAGTCGAATGCCCAACTTGCCCTGATACCAAGCATTCAAGACCCCACCGGTGACTTCCTTGTAACCCCCAAATCTGCCGGGAAGGGAGATAAGACTTCTTGGAGTGGGTTTGTCAGGAGGCCTGAGGCATAGCTCCAAGACTCCAGTTGATTTTGACTGTCCCAGGCCCTAGGGCTCCGGGGGAACCAAGAATGATCATAGGAACCCCTTTGGCTTCCAGAGAGGAAGGAGGCAAGGTGGAAGGTCTAAATTCTCCAAGACTTCCACTGAGTGCGCGTTGGGGGCGCATTGAGGGTGCATTTTGGGCGGTGTCCAGGACTGCAGGCCTGCAGTCTGGGTATGCGCTCGAGCGGCTGGGAGCTGGGGAGGTGGGTCCGGCGCCCGCCTCTCTCTGTCCTCGGGTCCCCATGGAGTCAATAAAAGCGCCCGCGGAGCCCTGTGTGGCCCTAACCCCAGCGCCCTGGGAGCGCACCCGGCGCGGGGTCCGCTTCGGCAGTCTATCTTCGCCCAATCTACAGCGGGCCGCACAAAACGGCACAATGGGAGAGCTGGGAGCCGGGGATGTTAGAGGCGTGCATATTAAAAAGAGACAGAGAAAGGATCGCAGGGGACAGAGAGAGGGGAAGAGGGAGAAGGGGCCCGTCCTCCCTCCCCCTCCACCCCGCACCATTCAGCGCGCTTATCGCGGGCAGTGAATCCCGGAGTCAGGCAGAAGTCTCCTTGGGGTTTTGTTGGGCCTGTCACTGGGTCCCTTTGTCATCCGCGGGCTCCATGCTGGATTCCATATGGCCAGCTGGGCCGAGGGAGCGCGAGGAGGGACCCGCACAAAACCCAAATTGTGTCCGGCTTTCAAACCCTGTATTGTTGTCTGTGAAAGGAAGACGCATTAAAAATTCGTGCTATATCTATTGGGGAGGAGGTTGGAGGAGGGGAAAAAAAGCCACCCCTGTCTTTGATGGCTTCAGAGGGCGCTTGCCCTGCCTAGGCCCCGTGACACACTGAGAGCTGGATATCCCTCTCTCTCTCTTTTTCTCTCTCTCTCCCCTCTCCTCTTTCTCTCCCTCTCTCTTTCTCTCTAGTCTGTCTCTGTTCTCTGTCTCTGTCTCTTCTAGCAAACATTGGCTCTAACACTCAGGCTCGGGTATATAAACTGCCCTCGGGGTTTGGGCTCCTTGCGAGCACTTTGCGTGTTCCTGTGTGCTGGAACTGAGAGCTAGGCTTGGTCGGCCTGGGAGCCTCGCGTGGAAGCCACTGGTCAGCGCCAGCTCAGAAGGAGACCAACGTGCCCAGGGCTCAGTCAGGGATGCTCGGGTCCCACGGACTTCAAGGTTCCAGAGTACATGCTTCCGCCAAGTCGCGACGCCCAGGCGCGCGCAACCATCGTTCCGCGCACTGCAGGAAGCACTCGGAGAGGCCCAGGGGGCCGCTGAGTTCTGGCCCAGCTCCGTTTCAGCTGCAGCTGGTTCTGAAGCCACTTCCGCCGCCGAGTTAGACCTTTCTGTTACCAACCCCCGGTCATTCGAATTATGGGCGGGGATCCCTCTGGCATCTCGGTGCGACAAGGAAGCCGGTTCAGAGATTTCTTTCACCGCCACCCCTCCTCACGTTGGGAGAGGAACTTGCGTTTTAATTCTCAGTATCTCCTGAATCATTTTAGTAAAATTAAGTAATGGGGACACGGAGCAGAGCTTCCAAGGAATTTGCCGGGTTTTGCCTCACCTAAGCAGTCTGAGTTATCGTGGAGCAGTAGGAGAGCATTTGGGCCACGCGCCTCTCCGCCCCCCCCCTCACCCCCCCCCCCCCGCCACCTATAGCCTGGTCAAAAGCTCCCATAAACAACCCCTAAACAAAAAAACTATGTGCTAAAACAAAGAGCTCACGCTGTGGAAATAAACACAGAACCCACACACGTCGCCCCCTTAGGCAACAGTCACTCAGCCCTTCATGAGCAAAACTAAGTCAGTGGAAAGTACAGCTAATCCCAAATGGAGGCCTCCCTTTCCCATTTAGTACTACTGTCATATTTCGTATAATCAGATAACTTGCTAAGAGTAGGAATCCCCTTGTCAACGCTCCCCACCCTGGCCAGGGAAAGCACTTATTTTCCTTACCTATTGACTGTTAGGCTTAGTGGAGACCTGGTGTGGATTTCTCGAGCCTTTTCAAGAGCCTGGTCATTGAAAAGCTAATCCAATATTTACCAAGCATAAGGACAGTTCTCGGACGTATTTATTAAGGCCCATCACTAAGTGATTACTTGGACTGAAGACAAAAGCGAGGGGAGGGCGCGTCCCGGCTCACCAGATCCTGCCTGGCTGGGGTCTCCCCACCCGTAAGTAGGAAACCAGGCGCAAACTTGTGAGATGCTGAGGTTCCCCTCCCGTACTTAAGTGGCGTGTGGATTAGATATTATGTTGGTCGGTATTTCAGGAAATATGTACTTGTGGCTTCCTGAGAGGCCAGGCGCAATGACACTCTAAACTGTGTCGATATATCATCTTTTATCCAGGATCTGCAAATAAACCCCTGATCCCCCCAACGCATTATAGCCGCTGCTATCTCTCCAAGGAAGCGATCTGAGTTTTATTGCTTTCACCGACGCCCCAAGTCACACACACACACACACACACACACACCCTCCCCTCTTCCACGCAGTCTGGTTTTTAAAGGCTCTAATATTTTTTTTTCTCCCGGGGCATCATTATTAATAAACAGGAGATATAGGCCTTGGCGCCGCCACCCGAGCAAGTATGGAAATGCAGGCCCGCGGGCCACCTGACCGAGCGCGCAGCTCGCTACCAGAAGCCGCACAGCCTCGGGCGGAAGAAACTGGAGTGGCCGCGCGCCGCAGCCGACACCAGGAGGCGCCCGAGTTCTGCTTTCTGGACACAGCGCTGCGCGCCCTGCCCCAGTGCCGGGAAGTGCCACCAGGCAGTCCGGCTTCCCGGTCCCGGGCTGTATTTCCGTGGAAAAGAGGCCGAAGCCTGGAGAGGGGACCCAGGAGGAGTCCGCGGCTCCGAACCAGGATTAGAGCGTGCAAGTCAGGCGGCTCCATCACAGCTTGCTGGTGCACAGGCGGTTCAGAAAGTGCGCATGGACAGAAACAATCTGCCCTTGAGGACACTCTTGTTCCTCGGTCGTAGTTTCCTCCTACTCTTCTTCCTCCACGTACGTGTCACCTGCAGTGTCCGCCCCAGCTTCCATCCAGTTGTGGCACAAACAACAGCAAACTGGTTCCGTAGTCCTGGTGTGCGCTGGCCACTGGGAGGGCTCCACGATAGACACGTCGCGGTCTCTGCGAACCTGAGCCGTACCACGCACGTATCGGCCCCTATGGGTGAACGCAGAACAGGCAGTTCTGTAAGGGAGCGAGAAAATGCTTCCGAAGAGGATTCTGAGTTTGGTTGGGGGCGGAAGTAAGGTTACTAGACAGGAGAGACCCTCATCTCTCATTCACCTTGAGTCGGGACTCCTGCTACTCCTGCCCATATCCAATCCCGATTCCAGCGGGTGCTGCTAACTGCGAGGAAAGGTGATTAGAGAAGCCCTCCACCAACCTTGCGCCTTTACTCCACCGGCCAGGGGAGGGCGGTGCAGTGGCGCCATCTGGCCACCAGGAAGAGACCCCACGCGGACGCCGGGCTTTGGGGTCCGGGCGAGGGAGGCAAGAATGCACCGCACCCCAGCTGAGAGCACCTTGTGCTGAGGGATTGACTGGGGCGCAGGGCGTATCTGAGAGTGGAAAGGTCACCAGATTGTAAATGCCTTCTACTTCCACCCGGCTCTGGTGCCTTTCTGAGAGGCTGGGTCTGGGACAGCGGAGTAGGGGCTGAAAAGAATGTAGAATGAAGGACAGATTGCTCAATCTTAATCACCGTGCGCCCCCTAAAATAGGACCCGCAACTCGAGCTTGTGACATTGATTTTTCCCGTGAATACCCTGGGTGGGACTACCTCCCATCAAAAGCATTCGTGGCTCCAAACGTCGATCCTTTTACTTTCTTAAGCGCCCCCCCGCCCCGCCCTTCACCACCAGTGAAGCGGTGTGATTAGGGAGTCTGCAGTGCTCAAGTTGTCCGCGGGGTGGCGCGATTGGATAAGAAAAGATTTCTGCGCCGGTCACTGTCCCGGGTGATGGAGTGCAGCTTGGACACCTGCAGGATTTAAGAAATGTCTCAGTGAAGTATTCTTCACACCAAGGCTGGTGTGTGTGTGTGTGTGTGTGTGTGTGCGCGCGCGCGCGCGCGCGCTCGCGTGCATGTGCAGGTGTTGTCCGCTTTTTCTGTAGAATGAAGGACAGATTGCTCAATCTTAATTCCAGAAGAATTAAAACTCTGCCCTTCAACTTGGCACCTGGAACCTGAGGAAGAGGCTAAAGGTATCCCGCCCAGCCCAACCTCTTTCTTCCTCCCCCACCCCCCAGCTCTTCCAGCTGCTGATGCTGACACTGTGTGACTGCCACAATCAAGACACATTTCTGTCACCCCAAAATGTTCCCTCCTATCAGAATGCTTGCAGACGTCAATTGAAAGCTTTAGATGAAAACAAGCCCATCCCTTTCCTCAGTGCTTGTTTCACACTTTCCCCTTGGTTCATAAAATGGTACAAAGAAAGCCACAGTTCTCTGTTCCCAGCCCTGATACCTGAAGATGATGAGCACCACCATCATTTATTGAGTATCTACTGTGGCCAGGCACCTATTAGACACTTCTACATCCTCTTATCTGATTGTCATACTCAATCTGTCCTTATACATATGAGGAAACGGAGGCTCAGAGAAGTACCCTGTATACGGACAAGGTAGTGATCTTACAAAGAAAAAGTCCTGGGGTGGAGGTGGGATTTACTGGGATTTTCAATCCTATTGTAGAATAGTGGATGTGGGCAAGGACTTCCTCCTGTTCTAGAGAAGGCAGCTGGGTGGCAGGCTACTCCACAGAGCAGGGTTCTGCCAGTTCCCATCAGCAGCAGGAGCTCAGGTAGCAGGCTGGCTGGTCAGGACAATGCCAGGCCCTTGATCTCTTCCAGGAAGTTTGCACACCAGCTCCCTCCACTGGGTACCGTGTAGCTGTCCCGGGCCAATGAGTGTTCCTGAGAAGTGAGGGGGAACAAGGTGAAGGTTCCACCTGAGGGGTACCCTCTGAATCTGTTGCCATAGCTGGGCCCATGGCCTGCCATCTCTTTGGTTTTGATGAAAGCAACTCCTTTGTCCCCACAGAATGATAAAAGATACAAGAAAAATCATTTTCAATTGCCAATTGATCTTATATCTTTAAATGATTACGTGTCTTTTAGCTGAAATGGGGGAAATGGAAAATAAGTTAACATGTTTTTTTGGGTATAGTGCTGGGAGATTCACAAGAACTATTCAAAGGAGTTTTACTAAAGCATTTACTTCCAGACTTCTCCATATGTCTTTCACTCTGCTAGTTACAACATAAAAGAGTTGCCTCGGTATAGACTGATATCATACAAGGGGGAGATAGGTTTGTTTTGTTTTTTGTTTTTTGGTTTTTTTTTTTTTGAGGTCAAGCCAAAGGATTCTGATTGTTGTGTCAATGACAGGGGATAAGATACCTGGTGGTCTGACCATGAAAGGCACCTTTCAGAAATGGCCAGTCCCTCTCCACAGGTGCACACAGCCAGCTCCTCCAGGTGTGACAGGACGTGGCCTTAATTCCTGCTGCCACAGCTCTGGATAGGAGAAAGTGTCCATTGCAGATAGCAGCATGGTGCCCACAGCCCCTGGGCACTCCCTGTGCCCACATGTGCCAGTGGCTACCTACTCCCAGCACTGTGGATCACTGCCTGAAGGAGGAATGGGGTAGGGGGTTGCTAGACTCCTGGGACTGTTGGCAAGTGCTGGGAAGTTCATGGTCCTCAACCAATTTTAGGTGGCAGTTGTTAGACAAATAGCACAGCTTCCTTGGCCCAGGTAGAACAATGGGGACTTATGTCCTATGCCATCACCCCGATGCCTACAGTGGGAGGGAGCCCCGCTGCCCTCAGTGGCAATCTGCTCATTCACACACCCTGTACTGGCTTCTTTCTCTTCCCTGTCTCACTTCCCACTTCCTTGTTGATCCTTCCTGGGATCTTCGCCCTTATTAACTACTTGCACATGAATCCTTGTCTCAGGCTCTGCTTCTGGGGGAACACAAACTAGGATACAGATCCTTGAAATCTCACTTCAACCTTCATTTTAGACCTGGTGTTGGTCTTTCAGAGGTCACTCATGACCTAATGGCCCATCCCAGTGAACTCTCACCCCTTGTATTCCCTGGCAATGTCACCGTTCATGCATCTTTCTGTCCTAATTAGTTTTCAGTGGCAAGGGATCAGTGAGCCAAGCCACTGTATAACGAGGGACACAAGACTAAGCAGCAGCTGGCCAGTCCCTTTGTCTGCCCAGGGTCAAACCTGGGACATTCAGCTGCCCTTATGCAGACTCAGAGCTCTGGCTCTTCTTCAGAATTCATCCTCAAGGCCAGTAACTTGGTCTTTTCCCATCAGAAAAGGGCTCCCAGATCCTCTGAGCACAGCTCATATTCCTGCCTCCCAAGAGGAAGAATCTGATTGGGTCAGAGAGGTACCCTTCAGTAGGCAGAATCCCCTCTGGTCAGGTTCCAGGTCTCAAACACCTCATGGGCAGTTGGCTTCCCTAAAGTCTAATCTACATGGCGACTATTGTCTTGGGAACACAGGACACCAAGGACCCACAGCACAGGCACAGGGTGTGACATCCACATGGAGAAAGAGCCACTCTCATTACTCAGAAGACACTGCAGAGATGGCGTGTTATGGGCTGAATTGTGCCTCCCCCCCACACAAATTCATAAGTTGTCACCTCAATGTAGAATGTGTGACTGTACTTGGAGACAAGGGGCCCTAATCCAATCTGACAGGTGTCCTTATAAGTAGGGGAAATTAGGACACAGACACACACGAAGGGACGACCATGTGAAGACAGAGAGAAGACAGCCATCGGCAAGCCAAGGAGAGGGGCCTCAGAAGAGCCCAACTCTGCAGACACCTTGATCTCAAAGTTTCATCCTCTGGAATTGTGAGGGAATACATTTCTGTCACGTAAGCACTCCTGTCTGTGGCACTTTGTTGTGACAGCAGAGCAGATTAATACATGGAGACGTAGAGTCTCATGGCCTGGACATTTTTTACCATGAATGTCCCTCTGTCTTAGACTTTTGTGTCCTGAATCCCACTTTGTCTCCTCTTCAAGGCTGAAGTGGCCACCTCCCAGGGCTCCAGCCTGATGGAACCCCACTCTTCCTTCCTGCCAGGAGAGATGGTGTTTCTTCTCTGGGCCCCTGGCTCCTGGAATGACAAGCAGGTCTTCCCTTGAGCAATTCAGTGACTTAGCCATGTGGCCCAGGGTCCACTTAACTCCATGTGTATCCTGTGGACCCACTACTATAATTCTCCTCTCTACAGGCCTTGCAGGACCAAAGAGTGTGGATGACAAGCCAGAGAGCTTCAGTCAGAGTATTAATGAGACGGAAGGAAGAGGCTGCGTGGCAGATGATGAATCCCTAAGCAGGTGGACTCCAGAACCCAAAGTGTTCTCCATGAATTCCCTCCTATTTCTAAGACAGACATCAGAGACAATATCTCCTTCCCTGGGCAGGAGCTCAAATCCCAGCTGGAAAATCCCCAGGGGAGTGGCTGGGATGGTTTGGAGAAGTGACAGGTTCCCTGTGTGGGCTTGGTCCCCCTGAGCATCCATTCTTGTCACCCCAGGGCCTGGATCCTGGTTGCTCAAGCTCTCAGTTGCAAATGAATCTCTTCAGCTTTTGAGAAAAGGCAGATTCTGGTTCAGCAGGCCAGACATTCTGCATTTCTAACCATCCTTGGGGTTTTGAGGGTCTAGATGACAATCCAAATGCCTTAGTAAAGTTGACCCTATTAAATTATCAGTAGGAATCCTGCTAGAATGATTATCACCCCCCAAAACAAGGGTAGAGAAACTTTTTTAAATGGTCTTTGAATCATTTGAGAAATAAATAATCAAGAGCCATATGAGCCATATGAGTAAGAAGTAATCCAAAATATATGTTGACTATTAGAGTACAAAAAAATCTTAGGAGCATTTTGTAACAGTGACCTCCCCGAATTTTCCAGACAGAAAAACTGAAGTCCCAAGAAGGAAACATATGCCCTGTCACAAAGCCAGGTCCTCTGCTCCAATGCCCACACACCTCCTACAGTGACAGCTGCTAGACCCTGAACTTGCCCACCTTTAAAACTGGGGCCATGGGACTATGACACGTTTTTGACAAAGCACAAACCATGAGAAGGCTGTGCCAGAAATCAGAAGATGCCTTGTATTCATGTGCAGCCTTGAACAAATACCTCATGCTCCCTAAGCCTGTTTCCCCACTGGTTACGAAGACTTAAAAAGGATACACCTGCCCTTTGTAATTCAAAAAGCATCACAAGGAGGTGGTGGGTTTGTTATTGAATCATTTGAAAATAGTGGTGTCAGACTCCTAGTGGGAATCCCATCACACACTTCTCAGGCAAAGGACTTAGGTGAGGGGAGGGAAGGAGGGGTCAGACACTCAGACAATGAGTGAGGACAGAATGGGTAGGGACAGGCTGGAGGGACAGGCATGGGCTGGGTTCTGGAGTGAAGGGTGAACAAGGTAAAGAACTCTAGGCGCACCATACAGTGGATATTTCTGCAGCAAAATGTCCTGTGTCTGTGCTCTCCAATATGGTGGACACTAGCCACATGTGGCTATCAAGCACTGGAAATGTAGCTAACAGAACTGCAGAACTGGTTTTTACATTTTATTTAATTTTTACTCATTTAAATTTAAATAACCACATGTGGCTAGTATTGGACAGGGAAGATGTCGACCATACCCAACATTGGTTTAGAGCTATAAAAGGAAAATATGTGTTAGTCCTTCTAACTTCCCTATAAAATGCTAATTAACATCATTGCAGCTAACTCAGATTCACAGCTTCTCGATTGTTTATTTTATTTTATTTTATTTGACTTTATTTTATTTTTATTTTAGAGAGAGCATGTGCACAAGCAGGGAAGGGGCAAAGAGAGGGGGGAATAGAGAATCCCAAGGAGACTCCACGCTCAGTGAGGAGCCCAACAAGGGAGTCGATCTCATGACCGTGAGATCATGACCTGAGCTGAAGTCAAGGGTCAGAAGCCCAACCAACTCAGCCACCCAGGAGCCCGAATTGCTCTTATGAAATTTTTGGTTCACTCAGAAATGAAGAGCCACAGTGGCAAGGGTTAGGAAGTGGGATGGGAGTGGAGAGTATGTTTATCCCTTCACATACTCTTTCTGCCCTCAGTCATAAAATGCCTCAGTTTGGATAAAATTCCATAAAGTATCAAGAGGTTTTTAAAGAACTATGGGGAATCTTGGTTGATTCCTGACTATACACACACACACACACACACACACACATGCCTGCAACACTGGGGGCTGAGGTGGGGGATACTCAGAAATGTCCATTATCAGTTAGATGGAAGGAAGAATGGAGCCACCTCCGGCAGGTTCTTAACCTTTCATGTACCAGCAGTGACCCCTTTGGCAGGCCGCAGAATCCTCTAGAACCCTTCTCAGAAGAATGCATTTATAAAGGAAATTAGATTGAAATATAATTCACCTCTTGCAGATGAGAAACTGCAGATTAGGAGCTCCTGAATTTCCACGGTGACAGTCCCTTTGCTTTGCCCCCTGTCCCCTCTCCCAACCAGGCTGCCTGCTTTGCCAACTCAGGGTGAATCAGGACAAGAAGACCAGTCAGGACTTGCCTTCTTCCCTGGAAGGTGTGACACTGAAAGGCACAAGGACTGCCTTCTGTGCCAAAGAAGTGTGGAATCACCACAGACCAGGTCATGGTGAGACAGTAGAGGGACAATATTGCCCCAAGGCAGAATTTTGGTCTTAAGGGGAACATGGTGGGTGAGGGACTAAGAGATGGGCTGCTGGGTTTGCTCCCATGTTAACCCTTCCTGATTCCCATTTCACTCCTTTCTGTGGACATACTGCTGGGTTTGCTCCCATGTTAACCCTTCCTGATTCCCATTTCACTCCTTTCTGTGGACATAATGCCATTTTGTGAAATTAAGCATGATATCAGCAACAGGAGAAAATAAGGCAAATTGAAATACTACTTTTTTTAAGTTTATTTATTTATTTTGAGAGAGAGAGAGCATGCATGCACGAGCAAGAAATGGGCAGAGAGAGAGGGAAAGAGAGGATCCCAAGCAGGATCTACATTGTCAGCACAGAGCCCCACCAAAGTGGCTCGAACTCACGAACCGTAAGATCATGACCTGAGCCAAAACCAAGGGTCAGATGCTTAACCAACTGAGCCACCCAGGTTCCCCTAAAATACCACTCTTGATGCAAACAGCCTTTTAAAGTTTACCACCCTGATCCAATGCAATTAGACAAAGCAATTAGGAACACTTGTCAAGCACTGCCAGCCCCACCAGTTGGGATGAAAGGCCCTAAAGGGGACTTGGGCGATGCTCTGGAGAGGCTGCCCATGTGGGGGGCGCTGGGAAAATGACCGCAGCTGGGTTAATTAATCAAATGGGGAAATCAGATAAAAATTCACCTTGCAGGAGGAGCTCAGAGCTTTCAAATGCAAAGAGTGCAAAGTAAACAAAGCAATCCATTCTAATCTGGATCCTTACTTTTTTTTTTAATTTTTAAAAAATATTTATTTTTGAGAGAGAGAGAGAGACAGAGACAGAGTGTGAGTGGGGGAGGGACAGAGAGAGAGGGAGACACAGAATCTGAAGCAGGCTCCAGGCTCTGAGCTGTCAGCACAGAGCCAGACTCAGAGCTCAAACTCATGAGCCATGAGATCATGACCTGAGCTGAAGTCAGATGCTTAACCGACTGAGCCAACCAGGTGCCCCTTTGGATCCCTACTTTTGATAGTAAAGTTGGAGGATTATTTCTGACTGAGTTCAACTATGTGGTTGAAAAATAAGAGAAGGCAGTGCTAGCATTGCTTTCATAAAGATCCCAGGATGGGAGCCCTGGATGGCTTACTAGGTTAGGCCTCCAGCTTTTGATTTCGGCTCAGGTCATGATCTTGCAGGACATGGATTGGAGCCCCTCAACCGTGATTTGCACTGACAATGTGAAGCCTGCTTGGGAGTCTCTATCTCCCTTTCTCTATTCCCCTCCCCCATTTGCTCTCTCTGTCTCTCTCTCAAAAATAAATAATAAACAAACAAACAAGTAAATAATAAACATTACAAAAAAAGATTCCAGGATAACAAACTGGTAATATTATGTCCGACAAGAATTTTTCCATTCATGGATTGTTCTTTTTTTCTTTTTGTTCCCCCACCATTTATAGAACACACATGTATGCCATAATCTAACCTTCATGGATTCTGATAAAGCTAGTCTTAAAAGCAAATTGATTTCTTTAAACATTCTAACACCACATCAATTTAAAAGGTTCTTCAGACTTTGCGAGGCATGAAAGTTATTCAAATAGAATTTACATGAACATCGTAATGTATGTTTAGTAATGGTTGCAATGAAGCTGTTCCTGGCTGTGTCAGATACTAAAAACATACTTTTATGTTAAATATCAATATTTTAGAGCTTTCTGCTGAAAATTTCAATGAGGTCTGTTTCTAAAAGGTATGATGTGTCAAATCCTTAGTAAAAGTAACAATATACCACCCTACTTTGTACACAACTTAAGCTTCTAATAAGCCTCATAACATGTACCCTTTCTGCAGAAATAAACAATTTAGATGCAGTGTGAATAGCCACCAGAACCAAAAATAGACATGATCATATGGTGTCTCTGGGTACCCTGGTGCCCAATTTTTAACTTTTGTTTAGACTGATGCAGAGTTTGGTCCTTTTTGTCCTTTCCACCCTTCAGCCAGGCTGGCCATGACTCAGCAGTATCTGGAGTCCCCCCTCATGGTAGGCCCCCAATCAGCATCTACTGGTGCTCTTGAACAAGAGGAGAAAATGCTGTAGAACCGACAAAGCATGGTAGAAAGTAAAGGTGTTAATCAAAATGTTGCTTTTGGGCACCTGAGTGATTCAGTTGGGTAAGAGTCCAAATCTTTTTTTTTAATGTTTATTTATATTAGAGAGAGAGAGAGAGAGAGAGAGAGAGAGCGCGCAAGTAGGGGAGGGGCAGAGAGAGAGGGAAACAGAATCCAAAGCAGGCTCCAGGCTCCAACCTGTCAGCACAGAGCCCGAAATGGGGCTCAAACTCACAAGCTGTGAGATCATGACCCGAGCTGAAGTCAGACAGTTAACCAACTGAGCCACCCAGGTACCCCGGTAAGTATCCAACTGTTGGTCAGGTCTTGATATCAAGGTCATGAGTTCAAGCCTCACACTGGGCTCCATGCTGGGCTTGAAGCCTACTTAATAAAAAATGTTGCTTTTACCTAGATTATCCATCATCATCTTGACGAGAGAGCTCTGAAGGACAAGAGTGGATCCAGGATCCTCGCAGGTGATAGAACTTTTCTCTCTGGGCTTTGTCACCAAATGAATCTTAAATGTTTGGCTTGTGGGGGCTGTAGCTTAATATGAATCCTAGGAATGGTTTGTGCTCAGCTCTCCTGGAGGAATTACTGGGGTGGGTGGTGGTGGGGGGTGGTGAGGAACACTCTTTAAAAAGCTCTGGACCAACTTTGCAAACAGAAGTTTCTAAAATAAAAATGCACACATTTTCCAGGCTCCTCTAATGTCAGAATTCTAGAACTTCATAACCAGGTTGTATCAGCCTTTACGTACCTTGATTTCTGGAGTTAAGACAGCTTTAACCAAAGAAAACATCAGTAGGTTTCCTACTGTGCTATCAAAAGCCAGGACTGAGGATGCACCTGGGTGGCTTAGTCAGTTAAGCATCTGACTTTAGCTCAGGTCATGCATGATCTCATGGTTCATGAGTTTGAGCCCCAAGTCGGGCTCTGTGCTGATAGCTCAGAGCATACACCCTGTTTGGGATTCTGTGTCTCCTTCTCTCTCTGCCCCTCCCCTGCTCATTCTCTCTCTCTCTCTCTCTCTCTCTCTCTCTCTCTCTCTCTCTCTCAAATAAATAAACATTAAAAAAATTTTTTAAGTCAGGATTGAGGATATTCCATGACAAGATGTCTGTCAGAGGAATCTAAAGTTCTTCTGCATACAACTCCTACTGCATTTGGCCACACACCAGTGTGTGTTTGCTTTTCACCCAATTACACAATGACACATTTCATCATCAGAGAGAACTACTTTTCTGGTATTTCAATTGGTAGAATCAATGAAAGTGGGAAGAATCTGTTTTGAATAGTTCTATATTATAATTTTGCAAAGCACTTTTATGGTTTTATATCTTGCCAGGCCAAAGAAACCTGATGAAGCAACTATCTGTGTTTGGAGACTTTTTGTTGAAAAGGACACTAATTAATTTTTCATTGATTTTGTGTTTTGAAATTATTTTAGATTTTCAGAAAGTTGCACAAATAGCTCAGGGAGTTTCCATCTGCCCCACCCCTCCCTCCCCACCTAGATTCCCCTGAGGTTAACCTGTTACATAATCATAGAATGACCAGCAAAACTAAGAAATTAATACTGGAACAACAGTCCTAACTACAGACATTTGTATTTGTTGGGTTTGCCCATTCGTGTCTTTTTCTGGTCCAGAACTGACTCCAGGATCCCACTTTCCATTTAATTTGGCAGTTGCTCAGTCTTCCCTTGTCTTTCATGACTTTGACAGTTATATTTATTTATTTTTTTAAATATTTATTTTTATTTTGGGGAGAGTGCAAGTGGAGGAGAGAGAGAGGGGAACAGAGGATCTGAAACGGACACTGTGTTGGCAGGATGACAGCAGCGAGTCCGATGTGGGGCTCAAACTCATGAACCGTGAAATCATGACCTGAGCAATTGACTTAGCCACCCAGGTACCCCTCATGACATTGACACTTTTAAAGAACACTGGTCAATTACCTTATAAATGTCTCCACTCGGGTTGTCTGATGTTTTCTCCTGAGATTGTGCGTTTGGGGCAAGAATACCACAGAAGTAATGTTGGGGCCCTCTCAGTGCATGAAGTCAGGGGTATGTGATGTTGATGTCTGTTATCACTGGTGATGTTAACCCTCATCATTTGGATAAGGTGGTGTCCTCCTGGTTCTCTGCTGTAAGATTAGTATTTTCCCCTTTGTCATTAACAAATATCTTAGACCATGCAGATATCCTGTTCCTCTTTAAACTTTTGTCCTGATTTTGGCATCCAGCAGGGAACCTTACCTTTCGTGATTATTACTATGGGGTGACTTAGTAGAGATTTTGTATCTCCCTCATTCACAGGGACACTTTTGAATAAATATGTAGGCATTTCAAAACAAAGTTAATGTACTTGGGAATTTCTTTCCAACACTAACTTTCAAAGATATTAAAAGCTATCTCTAGGGTCTGCTCTGGGTATCTACTCCCCTCCTCTTACTCAGCTGTGATTTCTCACAGTAGAAGTTTGGTCTCGTTAAATCAAAGGTAACCTCAGAAATTAAATGCTACAAAAGTGACATTAGGAACAGAGAGGGGGGATAGAAGGAAGCGGAAGTGTTGATACTAAGCAACCAATCCCAGGACCCTCACCTCTCCACCCATTTTTATATGTTCTTGGGAAGCAGGCACAATTTTTTAAAAAAAGGTAAATTTAGAATGTGCTGGTAGGTATTTCTTTTAGTGTTTATTATCTGGAAACTTCTTACAAAGGATACAGCAGCTTGTTCTCAAAACAACTAAGAATGCACTAAAGGTGGCCCCAAACTTCTGCTTGTTTCCAGGATAGCTCTGAATATTAATGTTCAAATAGAATACCTTATTCTTTATTTGGTTTCAGAGAAGAAACATGATCAAGAGCTGAGCGTTGTTTGTCCAGAGATGGAGGGCAAAGCAATCTTCCACTCTAAAATATAAAAGGCTTTATAAGAAAGAACTTGCAACAAAGTCAAGGCTGCCCAAGACCCGAGTTACTCAAATTCTACAGGGAAAAAGTAAAGGTGTCTGTGACTGTAGGAAGTAGACATTTGGAAACAAAGGAGATTGAGAAAAGGGTTGTTCAAAACATGACATGTCCAGCTCAGTTGGAATCCAAAGTCTTGATTCTGAAGTAATCTTCTTGCTGTCACAGTGATCCTTACCTGCCTGGGTGAGTTTCTCTACACCAGGAGGGAAGTGATGAGGTGCTGATTTAACCTCCAGCCTTATGAAAGGCTGTGTCTTATTGTCTTTGTCACGAGGGGTGGGGAGGTCACAACAGGTCAGCCTAGGTAACAACTCATCATTCTTTAAAGAAAATAAATTTTAGTAATCATTTAGTTTCTAAATTAATTTCATTTAGTTCACATTTGTTTAGCATTTACTGTGATCAGGCACTGTTTCAAGTGCTTTGTATGTATGAAGTCATTTAATCCTTACAACATCCCTAGATGGTAGGTATCATTTTATAGATGGGAAAACCACATCATGGGAAGGTTTAAGTTACTTGCCTGAAATTGCACAGTAAGAGGCAGACCTGGGATTTAAGTTCATGCCATCTGGAGTCAGAGCTGGTACCTTAAGCTTCCAGCTCTGTGGCTACAAAATAAGTGGCTCACAGGTGTTATCACATAAAAGGGAAATGGCATCTTTTGTAATGTGAGATATCAGAGTAGATGCTTGGGAAAAGCACCACTAACACCATCTATGACTCAAGAGTCCAATCTTAGGTGTTACAATTATATCTCATAAGCATCATACCTGCCTATCAGACAGCTCCTCTGGGTCACAATGAAGGCATGAAGGAAAGGTGCAACCTTCATACCTGGTGCAGGCTTACCTGAAACATAGCTCCTCCCCCTACCTTCCATCAGGAGAGGGCATGGGATCAGGCAAGATCAATTTGTCAGCAGCACCCTGTGTTCTGGCCAGCTCCATACAAAGCCAATCTCAGAACATGATGGCTTGCTTATTTATTTATTTATTTATTTATTTATTTATGTTTATTTATAAAAAACAAACATGTCTGAGAGAGAGACAGAGACAGAGTGAGCAGGAGAGGGGCAGAGAGAGAGAGGGAAACACAGAATCAGGAGCAGGCTCCAGGCTCTGAACTGTCAGCACAGAGCCTGACACGGGGCTCAAACTCACGAACCAGAGATCATGACCTGAGCTGAAGTTGGACGCTTAACTGACTAAGCCACCGAGGTGCCCCAACATGATGGCTTTTTTAATGAAAGTAAACCCAAAGCAGGAAAAAGGTCCTGAGTAATTATAGACAAAAGTAGGTCAAAGCAATGGTACAAGGAATATGTATTCTTTTTAAAATTTTTTTAAAATTTATTTATTTATTGTGAGAGAGACAGAGTGTAAGTTGAGGAGGGGCAGAGAGAGGATCCCAAGTAGGCTCTGCATTGTCAGCATGGAGCCCGACGTGGGGCTGGAAGTCATGAGCTGTGAGATCATGACATGAGCCGAAACCAAGAGTTGGATGCTTAACCGACTGAACCCCGCAGATGCCCCAAGAATATGTATTCTTTACATGAAACTGGACTCTGGAAGAAAACAAATAGCCCCAGATGTAACTAGGTATGTTTTCTCATAGGTGAAATCAAGGGGAGTGCAGCTGCAGCCCCAGTGTTGAGGAGCAGAAATGGGAAGGGCAGTGTCCACCACGTGCCCCTATCCCCATGAGACCACTGCCTGGGGGGCCCTCACTCTCAGGAGCAGCAGAGCCCCAGGCAAGGAAAACCCCACTAACAACCTACCAAAGGAGCCACTAGAGTTATAAGGAAAGAAGGAATTGAAATCTAAGGGGACAAACATCTTAAGAGAGGCGGGGGAGAGGGGAGACTAGACAGCAGTTTGAGGAGGAAAAGGGGCATGTGAGGAGAGAGCTGCCCTGCCCTACCCTTCAAAGGATCCATATCAATATCACCTAGATTTCCACTCATGTTTCTTACAAAGTTTTTATTCCCTCAGAGTAGTGGTTTTCTGAGTGTCATGGAAAAGCAGTATCGTTGAATTAAGTCATATTATATACAGAACATTCCACCACAGAGAGACGCCAGCTCTGTGCAAGAACTTGTCCCTGGCCTGAGCATGCCACACCCCCAGCTCTTTCTATTTTTCATGAGCTTCTTTTCATCATCCACATTAACTCAGTTTCTTTACATTTTCTCTCATGTGCACAGGGTCACCAGTAGCTTTTGGGTTTGGGTTTGGAGGGGTGGGTTAGGGCAGTGCAGTGACATTCTTTGTATGTGTGATCAGTTTCTAGTTCAAGTGTTCTGGTCACCTATTCCTAGTGTAACAAATCAGTCCAAAACTTAGTGGCATAAGATACTGTTTGATTCTGCTCACAGAGTTTTCTGGTCAGGAATTCAGACAGGGCTCAGTATGGACAGCTCATCTTTGCTCCTCAATGTCTGGAGCCACAGCTGGTCCAAACTGGGGTTGGAGCCAGTGATGATGGAGGACCCCTTCCGAGAGGGCTTCCATGGTTGATGCTGTGGAGCCTGCTGTAACACTACTGGTACTTTGTAGGTAGTCTCACTGGCTCTTCTCTCTGGCTGCTTCTAACATATTCTCTCAGTCGTTGGGATTTTGCAGGTTCACTACAATGTGTTTTCTATTTATCTCGGTAGACAAGGGTTGCATTTTCTGTGCCTGTAGGTTAGTATCTCTTGTCAGTTCTAGAAAGTTCTCAGGCATGATCTCTTCAAATATTGCCTCTACTTATCGCTTGTCTTTTCTGGACTTCTGATTGGATGTCTGTTATACCTACTCATTTTATCCTTCATGTCTCCTTATCTCTTGTTCATACTTTCCGTTTGTCTCTCTATGCTGCAGTTTGGGAAATTCTCCAGCTGTCTCTTATACTTTACTAACTTTTAATTAAGTGTAAATTTGAGTTTAACTCATCCAATTAGTCTCCAGGTTCTTTTTTTTTCAACAACTACATTTTTTTTTCTAAAATTTCTGATTGTTTTTTTTTTCCAAATCCATCCTGTAATTTTTTTAATGTTTATTATTTTTGAGAGAGAGACAGAGACAGAGACAGAGAGCAAGCAGAGGAAGGGCAGAGAGAGAGGGAGACACAGAATTGGAAGCAGGCTCCAGGCTCTGAGCTGCCAGCACAGAGCCTGATGCGGGGCTCAAACTCACAGACTGCAAGATCATGACCTGAGCTGAAGTCGGCCATTTAACCAACTGAGCTACCCAGGTACCCCTACCCCATAATTTTTTTAATTCTCTTATTATTTTTTTCATTTTTGTGATTCTTTCTACATAGTCTTTCTATATTCTGCATGTGAAATTTCAGTGTCTGACATTCTGGAGTTTAAATCTTTTATTTATTGTTTCTACTGACTCTCACTCATGGAGAATTTTTTGTGTTTGGTATCTTCAATTTTAAGCTCATATTTGATTCTTTAATGTGTAGAAGATTAAGAGCCTAAACTGAATATTCTTTTCTCTAGTCCACTCTGGAGACTCGATACTGGAGTAATCAATGCTGTAAAACTCCAGGGGTACTAAAGATCTAGGATCACTCCCCACCCCCATTACAAAGGTCTCCAGCTTAATCCTGGGATCTCAAGGTTTCTTTCCATATCCCAACTCAAAAGATATTGGAATTTTCTGCCAGTACTTTTGAACTCTTACCTGTTGCCATAAGAGGTGTCCAAGGTGGCCATTGCTTCTTCATTCTGGGTCCCGGAATGAGAGCCACACAAAGTAGTGTTAAACCTTATAACCTAGGTAAGAGTCACTGCAGATGAACCACAGATCTAGAGCAAAGAAAATAAATATTTGTTGTTGTGAACCTCTGAAATATGGAGACAATTTATTAGGTTACATTGTCACAGAGAAGATGAATAATACAGCATATATGTGTGTTTGAAATAACATTGCCCTTTGTATGGATGTAGTGTGAAGTTGGGTGCGGCCATGAACAACTTTTAGAATCCAAAGTGGAAGGTGATGTTTGTTCATGGTGAGGCCTCTTCCTCTGTTCCAGGTGGGACCATTTCAGTAAGCCCCTTCAAATCAAGCAAATGTGAGGCAGGAAAATATTTACTTTATGGTTATTAGTGATGCCTTTCAGATTGACATATTAAATATCCTGTTTAATGCTAACAAGCATTGTCTTTATTAGAACAGAGTCATCTCCACTGAGGCCATGAAGACTGACATTGGGTCTTTTGTTTCATGGGACTTGGGAACATGGACACAAAGAAAGAAGACAAAGTGGAGAGGATCCTGGTTTCAGGGGACAAGTATGGGGGTCATCAGAGCTAGGCCCAGAGGAATCGAGTGCGAAGGATCATGGCCCTATAGACCATAGCAATAGTAGAAGCTAATAGTCCTTTTCAAGTCTTCCTTTTTTTTCTGTGTTGTAGCTTCCTACATTTCCTTCACAAAAATTTGCAAGCATTTTGAGTTAGTTGTGTCAGCCTCATTTTCTGTTGCTTTGGTGTTGCTTTGGGTCCACCCTTTAGGACAAAACATCCCTGGCAGAAATGCTGTGCGATGGAAAAACAACAGTGAGATAGAGCAGATAGTTGCTGAAGCTCCATGTAGGCAACACCAAGTGACCACCAAGATGCATTTGTAGAATTTGACAGCATCCCTAGGAATTCTTAGGAAGACAAAGAAAAAGGAACCAGTGAAAGACAAGGACTCTTCAGCAGATCCTGAGGATAGGATCCTGGACACTTCTAGTAAGTATTAAAGTCTCTTGAAGTTGATGAAGACAAACAGATGCTTGTTTATTTATCTTTTAATGTCTTTAAAGTTTAATATACACTAAAAAAAGACACATATGATAAGTATATGGCTTGATAAATTTCTGCAAAGTGACCATACACATGAAACTAGCAGCCAGCTCAACAAAGAGAATATCCCCACACTCCCTGAAGCCCCCAGCCTTCTCCTAGTCACTACCCCATCCAAGGGTAACTGAGATCCTGACCTGTAATGCAGAGGTTAGTCTTGCTTGTTTTTGTACTTCGTATAAATAGAACTACACAGCATGTGTTTTCTTGTTTCCAGCTTCTTCCACTCAAGAGTGTAATAGTGAACTCATCTGTATAGTTGCATATAGTTATGGCTCATGAATTCTTGTTGCATTCATTGTATGTATATAGCAAAACTTACTGATCTATTGTACTGTAGGTGAGCATTTGGGTAGTTTCCATGTTGCGGCTATTATGAATGTTGTTTTTATGGACATTCTAGTCTATGTATTTTGTTGAACAGTTGTATACATTTCAATTGGGTATATATACATAGGAGTGGAATTGCTAGGTTTGCTTGTTTTTAGAAAAATATCACCTATTTCCAAAAAGAATTTGGAATGGATTAAAATAAAAATAAGCTACAGATACAATAAAATAGAAAATCATTCAAAATTACAGGTCATGAAGTAAAGAATAGAGTGTGTTTTTATACATGCCAACTCAAAATTAACTATTGTCCCCTAATATGGTCCATCTTGTTTACCTTCTTTTTGTCAAAGAACTGAAACACACCCTATCTTTTAATGTCTTCTGCCCATTTCTTCACTGGATTGTTTTTCAGGTGTGGAGTTTGGTGAGCTCTTTATAGATTTTGGATACTAGCCCTCTGTCCAATATGTCATTTGCAAATATCTTTTCCCATTCTGTTGGTTGTCTTTTAGTTTTGTTGACTGTTTCCTTTGCAGTGCAGAAGCTTTTTATCTTCATGAGGTCCCAATAGTTCATTTTTGCTTTTAATTCCCTTGCCTTTGGGGATGTGTCAAATAAGAAATTGCTGCGGCTGAGATCAGAGAGGTTTGTTCCTGCTTTCTCCTCTAGGGTTTTGATGGTTTCCTGTCTTACATTCAGGTCCTTCATCCATTTTGATTTTATTTTTGTGAATGGTGTAAGAAAGTGGTCTAGTTTCATCCTTCTGCATATTGCTGTCCAGTTCTCCCAGCACCATTTGTTAAAAAGACTGTCTTTTTTCCATTGGATATTCTTTCCTGCTTTGTCAAAGATTAATTGGCCATACTTTTGTGCATCTAATTCTGGGGTTTCTATTCTATTCCTTTGGTCTATGTGTCTGTTTTTGTGCCAATACCATGCTGTCTTGATGATTACAGCTTTGTAATAGAGGCTTAAGTCTGGGATTATGATGTCTCCTGCTTTGGTCTTCTTCTTCAATATTACTTTGGCTACTTCTCCAAAGAAGTATGGATGTCTATCCAGATGGCCAACAGGCACATGAAAAGATGCTCAACATCATTCATCATCAGGGAAATACAAATCAAAACCACACTGAGATACACTTCATGCTGGTCAGAGTGGCTAAAATGAACAAATCAGGAGACTATAGATGCTGGAGAGGATGTGGAGAAACAGGAACCCTCTTGCAAAGTTGGTGGGAATGCAAACTGGTGCAGCCACTCTGGAAAACAGTGTGGAGGTTCCTCAAAAAAGTAAAACTAGATCCACCCTATGACCCAGCAATAGCACTGCTAGGAATTTACCCAAGGGATACAGGAGTGCTGATGCATAGGGGCACTTGTACCCCAATGTTTATAGCAGCACTTTCAACAATAGCCAAATTATGGAAAGAGCCTAAGTGTCCATCAACTGATGAACACACACTATGAGGTGGTTTATATTTATGCCAAATAAATTATCACACAGTAAACATAGAACAACCTCAATCATATTTTATTAAAATAGAATACAGTAATAGGTCTATATTTGCCTTAATAGTATTGTACCCATGTCCATTTCCTGGTTTTGTCAATGTGCAGTGGTCATGTAGGATAACTATTTTTGCAATTTCTTATGTCTTGAAATGTTTCAAAATAAAAAGGTTGAAATTAAAAAGTAATAGTAAGATTTTTAACTACCCATAGTAGAACTAGAACTATCTTAATATTGTGTATCCTTCTACTTTTGTCCCTATGAAATACAGGCAATTTTACAGTCTACTGTTTTCCATCACCCAACACATTGAGAAGATTACCTCAAGTTTTCACACCAATCTTTTCTAATGGCTGCCCCAAGTTTGTTTATCCTGGCCACTGAAAGTTTAAGTTGCTTCCAATTTTTAGGCCAAGGTAAACCAGAACCACACAACAGTTAATACAAGACTCACTGGAGAGGAGAAGGTAGAATGAGCCTGAGGTCCCCAATGTGTCTCTGTGGGAGTCACCTCCTCAGCCTTAGCTCTACAGAGAGGAGAAGGTGCATTAGCTGAGGCACCTGGCTTGCAAAACAACCACCATGTTCTTGTCAGGCAAGTCCACTGGAAATTTTAATGCAATAATTTTTAAAATTTGTATTTTGATAACTATTTTGTGGGTAATAAGCTTCTTCATCCACTAAAGACAGAGTCTAATATTTCACATAGATAATACATATCAAATCAGCAGTGAAACATATCTTCTAGCCCATCAGCTCTACTCAACTCTAGATATTATTCCTGCAGACATCATCACCCCTCTTCTAAATGTACCACACATGTGAGGTATGCAGTGTTGTTCATGGCAGCGGTGCTGGTAAGAACTACCAGAGTGCTCACCAATAGGACACCCATCAGGTAAGTCATGGCAGATCCTTAAAATGGAGTATTATAACTCCTTTAAAAAAAAAAGGAATGAGGAAGCTCCCTTTGAATTAATGTGGAAAAATCTGTAAGATATATGATGAAGTGTAAAAATGCAAGTTGAAGTACTCCAGTGTGCTACCATAATAAGGAATAAATAGTCATATTTGTGTAAATTTACGTAAAACATCCAAATGAGACACTGATAGTCATCGCCTGTGGGGAGGAGAACATAAAGACCGGGGAAAATAATAGAAGAGGAGAATATTCACTGAATATCCTTTTTGATACATTATCCCTTTTGATTTATGAGGTAAGTGATATTTTCTATTAAGAAAACAAAGTCTCAAATTTTTCAAATAAGATTACATTTCACACAAATAATTACCTCTCTAGGCAGTTTGCTACTTGTGCTTCTACCATATTCTCAGCACAAAGTAACGAGGGATGAGAGGAGCCACAGCTGTCACTCTCTGGCTGGAGTACATCAGGAGAGGTATACACACCGCACACTCACACACACACACCTTCCCTATCCCTGCCCACCTTGAGAAAATTAAAATGTTATTAGTCAATAAGGCCCTTCACCATGGATTTACACATACAGTGCATCCTGTTTAGAAATATCCTCCAACAGAGGCGCCTGGGTGGATCAAGTCAGTTTAAGTGTGAGACTCTTGCTTTCAGCTCAGGTCATGATCTCACAGTTCATGAGTTTGAGGCCCGCACTGGGCTCCGTATTAACAGTGCAGAGCCTGCTTGGGATTCTCTCTCTCCCCGTCTCTCTCCCCTTCTCCTGCTCACTTTCTGTGTCTCTCAAAATAAATGAACTTCAAAGCATTTTTTAAAAAAGAAATATTCTCCAACATTTTCATTAAGTCATTGATAAAAGAATCTAGGACCAAATACAGTAAATTTCATCACATATTTTTAAAATATGGGAGGAAATGATGAACTATGAAAACATCTAGAGTGAAAGTTTTATTTTTTTTTAACGTTTATTTATTTTTGAGACAGAGAGAGACAGAGCATGAAAGGGGGAGGGTCAGAGAGAGAGGGAGACACAGAATCCGAAGCAGGCTCCTGGCTCTGAGCTGTCAGCACAGAGCCCGACATGGGGCTCGAACTCACATATCGCGAGATCGTGACCTGAGCCGAAGTCGGACGCTTAACCGACTGAGCCACCCAGGCGCCCCTAGAGTGAAAGTTTTAATCCACAGAATGGATCTGAAGTGATGGTTGGTTGGGTGGATGTCATGGAGGAATGAATGGTGTGACGCCTTGGTGGGTGTTCTGAAAGTAAGTGAGGAAAAGGAATTTAGTGGGAAAGGCCATTCTAGTGATGCAAGGGGTGGGTGACCCATCCACACACACTGCGCAACCCCATGCAGATACAAGGTGGAGGTCCCAAGGTGAAGAGCGAACACCAAGAACCAAGAACCACCACAGTACAACTGCGCATGCAAGGTGAGAATGAAACACTTTCCTTCCTCTTGAGGATCTGAACAATCCATGGTGAGGCTAGCACTGGCAGAGCTTCAGGCCAGTGCTCCTGGATAAAGTAAGGGTGTTCAGAAAAAGCATGGACTTTTTTAAAAAATTTAATTAATTTATTTATGTTTTAGTTTACATCCAAGTTAGTTAGCATATCATGCAATACTGATTTAAGGAGAAGATTCCAATGACCCATCCCCTATGTAGAACACCCAGTGCTCATCCCAACAAGTGTCTTCCTTAATGCCCCTTACCCATTTAGCCCATCCCCTCACCTGCAGCCTCTCCAGCAACCCTCAGTTTTTTCTCTGTATTTAAGAGTCTCACATTTTGTTCCCCTCCTTGTTTTTATATTATTTTTGCTTCCCTTCCCTCATGTTCATCTGTTTTGTATCTTAAATTCCACATATGAGTGAAGTCATATGATATTTGTCTTTGCCTGACTGACTAATTTTGCTTAGCATAATACCTTCTAGTTCCATCCACATTGTTGCAAATGGCAAGATTTCATTCTTTTTGATTGCCAAGTAATGTGTGTGTGTGTGTGTGTGTGTGTGTGTGTGTTCCACATCTGCTTTATCCATTAATCTGTCGATGGACATTTGGGTTCTTTCCACACTTCGGCTATTCTCAATAGTGCTGCTGTAAACATTGGTGTGCATGTGCCCCTTCGAAACGGCACACGTGTATCCCCTGAATAAATATCTAGTAGTACAATGAAAGCATGGACTTTTTACAATTGTGTAGATGGGATGGTCTTTCCAGGAATGACATGAAAACCAGAGATCCCTGCTAAAGTGTCTGTCAATTTTTCTGTAATTTTGTTAATTTTCCTTATCTATGTCAAGGCCATGTTGTTAAGAACATACAGTTCCTGATTTTTATACTTTATTATAGATTATTACATTCTTAAATTTAAATTTATTTATTTAAATTCAAGTTAGTTAACATACAGTGTAGTACTGGTTTCAGGAGTAGAACCCACTGATTCATGTCTTATATATGACACCCAGTGCTCATCCCAATAAGTGCCCTCCTCAATGCCCATCACTAGTTTAGCCCATCCCCACACCCACCTCCCCTCCAGCAACCCTCAGTTTGTTCTCTGTATTTAAGAATCTCTTGTGAGTGCACCTGGGTGGTTCAGTCACTTAAGCATCTGGCTTTGGCTCAGATTATGATCTCACATTTTGTGAGCTCAAGCCCCAATTTGGGTGAGCACTGCCTCTCTCTCTCTCAAAAATGGAAAAAAAATCTGTGGTTTGCGCCCTCTCTCTGTTTATCTTACTTTTCCTTCCCTTCCCCATGTTCATCTGTTGTGTTTCTTAAGTTCCACATATGAGTGAAATCATATGATATTTGTCTTTCTCTGACTTATTTCGCTTAGCATAATACACTCTAGTTCCATCCACATTGTTGCAAATGACAAGATTTCATTCTTTTTGATCACTGAGTAGTATTCTGTTTATATATATATATATACATATATGTGTGTGTGTGTGTATATATATATATATATATATATATATATACCACATCTTCTTTATCCATTCATCAGTCAATGGACATTTGTGCTCTTTTCATAATTTGGCTAGGAATGCAAATTATTGCAGCCACTCTGGAAAACAGTATGAAGCTTCCTCAAAAAATTAAAAATAGAACTACTCTATGACCCAGCAATTGCACTATTAGGTATTTATCCAAAGGATAGATTGTTACTTTTATCATCATCCTTATTTGTGTTTCTCACTTTAATTTTTTTTTTTTTTACATCATGGTTCACCAGCTTTCTTTTGGTCAATTTTTATGTGTTAAGTCTTTTTCTTTCTTCCTCTCTGTTTACATATTTTGATTACTAAAATATTTGGGCTGATATCTACCACTTTATATTTTATGTTTACCATCCTTTTCCTTTGCTTCTTTTGTTCTTTGTTTCTGTCTTATAATACATTGATAAAATTTTACATTCTCCCTCTTTTGATCCTCTGCTCATTTGGAATCTTTATTCTTTTAATGGTAGCCCTTCAGATATTACCATGAACAATTAACTATGCATTTTTTCTAATACTTATTCATCTTTTCACTTTCTATAGACCACAAAAATGACTTTAGGATACTTTACCCATTAAATACTACTCAATACTCCCTTCCCTATATTGTTATTGTCGTTTAGAATTTGATTTTATCTTTTTTACACTTCAAAAGAGTTGTTTTTTTTAGTTTTATAGTCAATAGATAATTAATTTACCAATATATTTTACCAACTGATAGTAAATACTTTTATTTCTTTTATTAAAAATTTTTAAATTTTATTTTAGAAAGAGAGAGCATGAGTGGGGGAGAGGAGCAGAGGGAGAGAGAGAGAGAGAGAGAGAGAGAGAGAGAGAGAGAATTTTAAGCAGGCTCCATGCTCAGCACAGAGTCCAACACGGGTTTTGAACCCACTACCCAGGAATCATGACCTGAGCAGAAATCTAGAGTTGGGTGCTCAACCAACTGAATCACCCAGATGCCCCTCTTTTTTTTTTAATTTTTTAATGTTTATTTATATTTGAGGTGGGGGAGGGAGGAGAGAGAGATGGAGACAGAATTCGAAGCAGGCTCCAGGCTCTGAGCTGTCAGCACAGAGCCTGATGCAGGGCTCAAACTCATGAGCTGTGAGATCATGACCTGAGCCAAAGCCAGACACTTAATGGACTGAGCCACCCAGGCACCCTGCCTCCCCCCTTTTTTAAAGTAAACTCTACACTCAACAGTGGGGCTCAAACTCACAACCTCATAATCAAGAGTCACATGCTCTACCAATTGAGCCAGCTGGCACCTATAATTCTATTTCTTATAGCCCATGATCTCCTGCATTTTCAATTTTATTTTTTACTTAAGGATACCTTTTAAAAAATTAGAATATGAAAATAAAATTTCTATAAGTAAAAATATTTTTATGTTGTCTTCATTCTTGAAAAAGAGGTATTTACCCCTCAGCACCTTGAAGATATTGCTGTATTGTCTTTGACATTTGCGTAGTTATGAGAACCCTGCTGTCAGTCTAGCCAGAATTCTGAGTGGGGGATCCCCTACACCCAGCCCTAAATACCTTTTTTAGAGCCAGGTAAAAGTACATAAGGTGAAATGTGTAGATCTTATGTATACAATTGAATAAGTTTTGAGAAATGTCTACATTATGTAACCAACTCTCTAATGATCTGGGACACCTCAGTCACCCTGGATCCAGATCCTCAGTGTTCATCCTTGCTTTACTGCAGCTTCACTATGATAGGTCAAAATATGGATTTATTTTTATCTGTTATCTTTGGTACTAGGAAGCGATCTTTTTTAAAAAAAAAATTTTTAGTGTTTATTTATTTTTTAAGAGACAGAGCATGAGTAGGAGAGGCGCAGAGAGAGAGGGAGTCATAGAATCTGAAGCAGGCTCCAGGTCTGAGCTGTCAGCACAGAGCCCAACGCAGGGCTTGAACTCACGAACTGTGAGATCATGACCTGAGCTGAAGTCAGATCCTTAACCGACTGAGCCACCGAGGCACCCCTAGAAAGAGTCTTTTGACTTGAGGGCATATGACTTTTCTTTATAATGGAAAATTTTAAGCTCTGATCCCTCCAAATGTGGTTTCTCTGCCATGAACACCATTCTTTTCTTCTGTATCTCCTAATGAATGACTGTTGGAGTCATTCAGTCTGTCATTTATACCTCCACTGATTTTTCATTTAAGTGCATGTTTCATAGGTGTGTAATTGTTTTAAAGTCTCTATCACTGTTCTACATCTTACTTTTAGATTACGATTCACTGATTTTTCTTCCCTTGTCCTCCCTGGTTTTTAAATGACTGTAGGACTATATTTTTATTTTATCTTCAAGATTTCAATCAGTTCTTCATAATATTTGCCAACTATTATTTATGCTCATTTCATTATTATTTATTTTTAAAGATGATTCAAGTTTCTCCACATCTTTTATAAATAAGTACTTAAATCCACTGAGATACCTGTACTACATGTTTATAGTAACTTTCATAATAGCCAAGTACTAGGAAAAAACTCAAATGTTGCTCAAGAGAATGGTTAAACAAATTATGGTATATTCATATCGTGGAATATTACACAGCAATAAAAAGAATAAACTGCTGACGAAAGCAGCAACATGGACTGAATTTCAGCATCATTACGTTCAATGAAAGAAGACAGATACAAAAGAACACATAGTGTATGTTCATTTATATGAAGTTTGGAAACAGGCAAAAAGTAATCTATGATAATAGAAATCAGAGGGCAAGTGTCCAATATGACTGGAAAGGGACCTAAGAGAATCTTCTGGAGGGATGAAAAGGTTTCCTATCTGGAACCGAGTGGTGGTTATATATAGATGATTACGTATATAAAAACTCAGGGAGCTGTACACTTATAATGCACTATATGTTAGTAATCGTTCAAAGGAAGGAAGGAAGGAAGGGGAGAAGGATGGAAGGAAGGGAGGAAGGAATGAAGGAAGGAGGGAAGGACAGAAAGAGAGAAGGAAAGAAGTGGGAGGAAGGAAGGAAGGAAGGAAGGAAGGAAGGAAGGAAGGAAATGGAGAACAGAGTGGGGGAGGGAAAGGGAGAGAGATAGGGCAGGGGAGGGAGGCAAGAACCAAGGGAGGTAGAAAGAATGAAAGAGAAAGAACCAACCCCAGGAATGTGTCCTCACTCAGCTCCTGGGGCTTCTAGAAATGGCAGATCCAAGCGTCCACATCCTAAATTAGGAGTAAGGTTTTGCAAGAAGGACAGGTTTGAAACAGGAGACTGGTAAAATATTGCAAAAGCACTGGGCCTCATAAGCACCTCCAAGGATAATGGCAGGGCTAAAACTGGGACATCAATTATCAAGTGGCCAGAAAGAAGAAGGAATTTTCATTCACTTCCCCTATATCACCACCGGAAAGTCATACTCGGTGCCACTGTGTGTAGAAGGTGTTGGCTCTGCAGTAGTAGTGCTTTCTACTACCGTGTGCCTACATCTTCCAGGGGCAGAAAGAGGTGCCGTAAGTTTATTTGCTGCTGCTGCTGCATCAGAGACTCAGAAGCAATATGGAGGCATAGCAATAAGGATTAGGTCTACCTCAGAATGAAAGAAAATTCCAAAGGACAGTAGCTTATCTCAGATAGAAATTTACTCTTCTCTCTCACAAAATAAATCTGGAGGCAGATCCAGGAAGCATAGGGCAGCTCCACAAATTCATCAGGAGTCCAGGCTTCCTGAAGTTCTCTGTTCCACTATCCACATAATGACCCTTGTCCTCATGACCCAACACTGTGGCTGGAGGCGTGGTGGTCACATTTGTGTTCCAGGTTAGCTGGCCACGTAAGAAACAAAGAAGGATGTGTGTCTGCTCTTGAAGGAATATTACACAACACTTCTACTCTCAACTCATTGGCAAGACCCAATCACATGGCTACATCCAGCTGGAAAGCTGGGAAATGTTGTTTTTTAGGGGATCACATGTTTGCCCTAAGTAATATCAAGACTCTTATTATAAAAGAAGGAAAGAAGAGGTTTGTTGTAGACAGACAGCAATCTTCTGCAGAAGTCAATATATATTGTTTACGATAATTTTCTCCACAATACATATTTTACCTATTAATAGAGTTGGCAATATTTTAAGAAACTCTTTGTGGCTGTCATATTTGGGAAAGATGTTCATAATTGTTTTGCACTTAAATTGAATCTGTAGAGTTAAGCTAGGCAATTGTGTTGATAAAAGTATTGAGAAAATAATCTCTAAGTCTTTATGTTAGCACTCAGAATTTTAAAGATTAAATAATGCATAGAAATATTTAATTTTTCAATGAATTCCGGGTAATTCTATCTGTATCATGAAGAGCAAGACACCCTTTTCACCTCCTGGGAACTCAAATGAGGAAGGCTTAAAGGTTATTTTCCTGCCATCTGAAAGACATTTTACCATCTACCTGTATCACCTTTCCAAAAAAAATTTTTTTAGAGAAAAAAATGTGTGAGCTGATTAAGAACCAAGGCTACCTCATTTCCATTTACTCAGGGAAGAAGTGGGATTTGGGGGATTTGGGCTAATGGAAGTTCACGGTCAGCAAAACCCTTACATCCCTCCACTACTGAAGGCTGTGCAGCAAAACGCAGCTTTGAAAGATGGTAATGGTGCTGCGGTCATGCGTATGCCTCTAAAGAATAGAACGTGTTGTTCTCCTTGTGACTTACAGTGTAATGAAGCCTAAATCAAGAGATTCTGGTACTCTCCCTTCCCCCGAGAGCAGTCCTCAGTGAGACAAAGACGAGGCTGAGGTTTGGTTGTCCTTTACCCTTCCGTAGTGGCTATTTATGATCTTCTGTCACTCCTGTTCTAAACTCCACTCCTGTTTAAGCAAATTTACTTTCAACTCTCCACTGAGTTCACCAAAGACGAGTAATCCTTCTGCAACTGGCAGGGCTGAAGATTAAGCCACCCTGGGCAATTAAGCGGATCCCGAGGTTCAGCTGGTGTGCCACAGTTTACATTCATTACAGCCGTTTAGCAAGGTTCTATGGCTTACACCCCTGCTTCGTGTGAGGATTTGTGCCCCTCATTAGCATTCCCATAGCAGGCAAGGATGCTGTGGCATGGGCCACTGTCAGGCTGTGTCACCGCATTATGAGATTAGGCCTGCAAATTCACCCTTCTGCCACGAGCCGAACCCGCTAGCACTTGGCCTCTGTGAGCGGCTGGGCGGGTTTTAGAAGGGAAAGCTGGAGAGGGTGCCCCTAAGGAAGTGTAAACAACCAGGGTTGATGAATGCGGTTATGGAATTTGAAAATGGGGATTCAGCTTTGTACCCACATTTGTACCCGCAATGGGGGACAAACGAACTTCACTTTAAGGACCTGTAATTTGGTGCTTTTCAAAAGAGACCTATACGGCCACCTGGGTGGCTCAGTCAGTGTCTGATTTTGACTCAGGTCATGCTCTCACGGTTCATGGGTTCAAGTCCTGCTTCAGGCTCTGTGCTGACCGTGCCTCCCTCTGTCCCTCCCTCGCTTGTGCACACAGTCTCTCTCTCAAAAATAAATAAACATTAAAAATTTTTTTTTAATAAAAGAGGACTACAAGTATGGTAGCATCGTGGCACATAAACTGTTGCTGCTTGACCAACGTTCTCAAAAAGTCCCCACAGCATACACCAATAAGCACTTATTTAGTGCATGCACAAATCTGCATGTCTGGGCATCCAGCGATCTAGTCTGGGTGTGGCTAGGGTGACTCAGCTCGTCTCCCCTCGACTTTGGCTCTCCACATCGGACTGGCAGGTTGGCCCAGGCATGTCCTTCTCTTGATGGCGGCGGAGGCAGAAGAGCAAGAACTCACAGGTGCTGTTGGACCCTGTGCCTGTGTCTCACCTGCTAACAGTCCCCTGGCCGAAGCAACTCACCTGACCAGAGTCAGGGTGTGTGCAAGTAAAGGACACAGATACAGAAAGGAGTAAAGAGTTGAATGCAATCTGCCAGATGGGACAAAGAGGCTTGAAAATATGCCCCCAATTAATGATGAAGAAAGGAAATGAGTCGATGAACAATTATGTACACCACTTTTTTTTTTTTTTAAGTTTTAAAAAATGTTTATTTTAGGTGGTGCCTGGGTGGCTCAGTCAGCTAAGCGTCCAACTTCGGTTCAGGTCATGATCTCACTGTTGGTGAGTTTAAGCCCATGTCGGGCTCTTTCTCTGCACCTCCACCACTCACCCTCTCTCAAAAATAAATAAACATTTAAAAAAAGAAAAATTACTAGAAGACTGACAGCTTTATTAAGGCCCTAGAGCATCATAGAATAGTATAGCTGGAACTGAATTTGGGTCATCTGGATCAATGGTTCTTCGCCTTCCTGAGGTCTGGATTCTTTTTACCCATATGAATAAATATACAACATTTTAGAAGCTTTCTGTGGACTCTTTGGAAGCTATCGGTAAGCCCCTGGAAATCTATAAACCAAGGTTAAAATTTCATTGTAAGGCAACCTTTCATTAGGACTGGTGGGGAAACAGTTACATTATGATTGCTTTATGCTTCATAGAACTCTTTCAGCTGGTGTGAGATTTATGCACGTGGTTGAATTTGGTATTGAATTGAAGTGAATACAAACCGGAGTACATAGTCCACTGCTTTAAAACCTCCGGTATACTCCTCACCCAGAATAAACCCCTACTCCTCCCAAGAAGAGATCCCTGGCCACCTTCACAAGTAAGCCCTTGCTTCTTTCTACCTTTCCTCTTGCACCTGGCCACCCAGGTTTTCCTACTTTTTCTTGTGCTTGCCGAGTTTGGGGCCCTGCACTTGCTGTTCCTTTTGCCTGGAATACACTTTTCCTGCCTATTCACACAACTCTCTCCCTTGCTTCATTTCAAATTCTGTACAAATAGAGGGCTTCTCTGAACACCCTATTTAAAGCGCTACCTTTGAGGAAACAATCAACAAAACTAAAAGGCAACTGACAAAATGGGAAAAGATAATTGCAAATGACATTTCAAATAAAGGGTTAGTATCCAAAATTTATAAAGAATTTACCAAACTCAACACCCAAAAAACAAATGATCCAGTGGAGAAGTGGGCAGAAGACATGAATAGACACTTTTCCAAAGAAGACATCCAGATGGCCAACAGACACATGAAAAGACGCTCAACATCCCTCATCATCAGGGAAATACAAATCAAAGCTACTCTGAGATACCACTTCATGTTGGTCAGAGTGGCTAAAATGAACAAATCAGGAGACTATAGATGCTGGAGAGGATGTGGAGAAACGGGAACCCTCTTGCACTGTTGGTGGGAATGCAAATTGGTGCAGCTGCTCTGGAAAACACAGTGGAGGTTCCTCAAAAAATTAAAAATAGAACTACCCTATAACCTAGCAATAGCACTACTAGGAATTTACCCAAGGGTTACAGGAGTGCTGATGCACAGGGGCACATGTACCCTAATGTTTATAGCAGCACTTTCAACAATAGCCAAATCATGGAGAGAGCCTAAATTCATTCATCACTCCATCAACTGATGAATGGATAAAAAGCTGTGGTTTATATAGACAATGGAGTACTACTTGGCAATGAGAGAGAAAGAATGAAATCCTGCCATTTGCAGCAATGTGGATACAATTGGAAGGTATTATGCTGAGTGAAATAAGTCAGTCAGAGAAGGACAGATATCATGTGTTTTCATTCATATGTGGAATTTGAGAAACTTAAGATCATGGGGGAAGGGAGGGAGAAAATAGATACAAACAGAGGGAAGCAAACCACAAGAGACTCTTAAATACAGATAACAAACTAAAGGTGGATGGGGGGGTGGGGGAGAGGAAAAATGGGTGATGGGCATTGAGAAGGGCACTTGTTGGGATGAACACTGGGAGTTGTATGTAAGTGATGAATCATGGGAATCTACCCCAAAACCAAGAGCACACTGTATACACTGTCTGTTAGCCAACTTGGTAATAAATTATATTTTTTTTAAAAAAGTGCTACCTTTCAACTGCTCTTGCTTTACTTATTATTTTTGTTATTAGTTGTTTCTCTCTCTCTCTCTCTGGTGGGTAAAACTACTTGAGAGCAGGGACTTTATCTTGTACCCCAGCATCTACCACCAATCCTGAAACAGCAGCCCTCAAGTAGGTATTAAACGAGTAAACTGACATGTTACACTACAAGATATACATCCATAGAGAAACCCTAAAAAGAAAATGTATCTGAGTACATTCTATAACCAAACTATAAGACTGCTATTTTTATACAGTTCAGTCTTTTTTTTTTTTTTTTTTACTATTTATTTATTTTTGAGAGAGCGAGAAAGACAGAGGCAGAGCATGAGCAAGGGAAGGTCAGAGAGAGAGGGAGACACAGAATCTGAAACAGACTCCAAGCTGTTAGCACATAGCCCAATGCGGGGCTCAAACTCAGGAACCATGAGATCATGACCTGAGCTGAAGTCGGATGCTCAACCGACTGAGCTACCCAGGAACCCCCTATAGAGTTCAGACTTGTAAAGAAAGTGGAGCCCTTCTAGTCCTCTGGATGACTTTCATGTAAGAATCTTAATATTTAATATCAAAATACATAATGACAGTTCATCAGATCACACCATTAACCAAGGTAACTAGCCCTATAGGGATTTTGTAGGTTTTTTTTTGTTGTTGTTGTTGTTGTTAGCAATAGACTCGCTGGTACAAATGGGAGTGTTGTGTGATGAAAACTTCAGAGTGAGAACCTGTGGCTGCAGATTAGTGGGCATGTTGGCCTCTTTACAGGTGGGTGCCATCAGGCTCAGTTTCTTTGTGTGTGGTTTTCTTCTGTAATACCAATCTGAATCTGGAGCATCTTAGAAAACACCAAATGGAGACAGTGAGGAGGTTATAAGCTATCCTTAGCAGTGATTTATGGAGGCTCTGATTTCAGAGGTTAACAAAGATTTGCTTTGGGTTTATGTGCCATTTTCCAGAGTCATTCTGAACTGACAGATAAATGTGTAGCCCTCTTTGCTGGCACCTTTTATGGGTAGGTGCAGCTGGATGAAAATCAGCCACAAAGGAGATCCCGGTGTTATCATTAATGGTGACTTTGTGTAACAGATGTTGTCTACGTATTAGAGGAGACTGCTTATTTTGTCTTTTGCAAACATGAAGCCTCTTAAAACTATTATGTACTAAACATTGTCTGGAAAATTCCATCCTATTGTAACCCAGTCCTCATTCAGGAAGTGGAGCGGTTTGGAATTAAGAGAGTACAAGAGAGACTCAAATGAACGAATACTACATCCATTACATTTGTGTTTTTCATGATTATGGTGAAGAGAGAGACCAATAAATAAATAAATAAATAAATAAAAGGGTATCACAGCACTGCCAAGAGAAAACACACACATTAAAAACAAAAGTCTACATGAATAGGTACTGAACAGTGATGAGAAATTAGGGCGGAAATGGGGTTTTGCCTCCTGTCTTTTGCAAGCAAGCATCCTATTGGCTTTATTGTCTAAGAGCAGAGTAGATGACAAAGAGTTGGAAATTTAACACACAATGATTAGAAAGTGATTTCATTTCACTTACCATCTGGTCAGCTCAGACTATTTTTCAGGCAAAAGATTAACCATTTTTTAGGTACGTTAGGCCACAATTCTCCCCACTGCCCACCCACACATGCACAATGCACTACTGATAGCCGGCTACCATATTTCTCTACAAATATGTATGAAATCCATTTTTATTTGGAGGCACCTTTAGGGATGGCATGCTGCATGTCATCAAACAAGTAGCTTCCACCCTTTTCTCACCAAATAAAAGGCAACTTTTACCAGACCATAAAAAGAAGGTTGGAGAAGGTGGAATTGTACCTTCAAATAATCACTTTGGGAAGAAATTTGGCTGTTTAATCAAAAACTAAAAAGACTTCAAACATTATGCCCCAAAAATGCCACTTCTTGGAATCTACTTTTAAATAATTCAAAATACTAAATGGCACATCACAAAAATACATTTTTATCATAGCAAAAATGTCATTAATATAATAATAAAATTGGAAGGCACCCCAAATTCTTACATTAGGTTATATTTAAATTACTATACATTACCTAACAAAATATTTTTCAGCCATTAGAATTATGGTTATCAGGACTAATAACATGAAAACATTTATGCTACATATTAAATGAAGAAAGGCAAAATTGCATATATATGAGAATTTATATCCTTATAAAATATGAACATAAAAAAAGACTTAAAGGAAATATATCATAAAGGTAGATACTCTTGTAAAAACAAAGGAAGCATAGTGCAATCTTAAGAGTAACTATTTTCTTCAGTGAGCACCAGCTGGTGTATCCAGAGGCAGTTGTCTATATATTAAACTACTTTATTATATGCTTATCGTTCCTGGCAACCATCCTCCCTCTGGCCATATTTTCAGAGTGTTCAAAAGTTCACCAATGTGAATAAAAGGGTAAATGTTTGTATCAGCATTCATCTCAACACTAAAAGCAGCACACCTGTTTCTCCTCTAGACTCAGGAGGGGACCAAAGTGTACAAGTCCCTTCATCCATTCCAAGATTTTCAGAAGAAGGTCAGTATAGGAGTGTTGAGACAATGAATTGTGCTGCCATGTTTTGCCTATTTAATTTGTCAGCATAATGATTTCAGGGTGTGTCACTGCAATCAGTACTAAATAATAACAGCCTTTCCATCTTGGATTCTTTTTGGCATTTTAAGTAGAGAAAGGTTGGTTGACCTAAGGGATTAATAAAGATCTCCAGACTGCTCCTACTTTGAGGATCAATACAAAACACCTGTGCTTCACATATCCTAAGCATTATCATTGTCTGCCAAGGAGCATCAAATCCTGGAGACAGGGAATATCTATGGACTTATAGATGTTGAACATCAGAACCAAATATAACCTGCTAAAGTAACTCATTTTTTGTTGCTGTGGCTGCCAATGACATATTGCTCAGGTACTGTAAATAACTTATCTGAGAGATGCATTTATTTTATAATAACTTCCCCTTACCCCATTGAGATGAAAAACTCAAGTTTAAAACAAATAAATAAAAATCTTTGCCACCAATAGATTAAGGGGAATGTAAATGTTATCCTGGAAGTGGGGCAGGACTCAGGTGGAGAATTCCCACTCAAGCATCATGCATGCATGAAGGCCTTACTCTATGCCTGGCACAAAGCTGGATTCTGGTTGCTCCAAAAGCATTAGGCTTATTCCTTGTCCTCAAGGACCTTAAAATCTAGTGGAGAGGCATGAGGCATATGTACCTGATGTATCAGGCAGTCCCTATTCAACAGGCCATAGACAGAAATTGTTTCAATTTTCTCTAGCCTCTGCTTCCAAGTGGGCTGCATCAGATGCCTCTGTTCTCATCCTTTACATCCTTAGGTTCATCACATAACTTCCCTAGTTCAGTAACAATGGAAAACAGTATGGAAGTTCCTCAAAAAATTAAAAATATAACTACCATATGATTCAGCAACTGCACTTTGGGTATATATCCAAAGGAAATGACAATAGGATGTCAGAAAGATAACTACACTCCAATTTTATTACAGCATTATTCACAACAGCCAAGATATGGAAACAACCTAAGAGTGTCCATCAACAAATGAATGATAAAGAAGAGGTGTATACACACAATAGAATATTATCCAGCCATGAGAAAGAAGGAAACCCTGCCATTTGCAAAACATGGATGGAACTCGAAGGCATTATGCTAAGTGAGTTAAGTCAAACAGAGAAAGACAAAAACTGTATGATGTCACTTATATGTGGAATCTAAAAGAGCCAAATTCATAGAAACAGAGAGTAGAATGGTGGTTACTAAGTGGGGGAGGGGGGCAGGAAGAGGCAGGAGATGTGGGTCAAAGGGTACAAATTTCCAATTATAAAGCAAATAGTTCTGGAGATCTGATGCACAGCACTGTGATTACAGTAAAGAATATTGTATTATATTCCTCAAAGTTGCTAAGAAACTAGATCTTAAGTGTTCTCACAAAAAAGAAATAATTAAATGATGTAATGGAGGTATTAGCTAATGTCATGGTGGTGATCATGTTGTAATATATAAATGTATCACATTAACATGTTTTACACCTTAAATTTACACAATGTTATGTCAATTCTATCTCAATTTTTAAAAAAAGAAAAAAAGAAAGAAAACTTCCCCAGTGGCTTTTGGTTATTAAGTTCAGTCCATGGAATTCTACTGAAATCTCATTTCCTCCCATCCCCAGTGTAGGTTTCAGCAGGGACCTTGAATACATCGAGTGTGGGGTACAGGGTACACAGGGTAGGACAAGGATGAAGAGAGCAGAAGGAATGTATCTCTTTCTCAGATGGCAGCAGCTGGCATTCTCTCTCCCCTGTGTCATTGCTTTTCTGGTTTGGAGTACTTGTCCTTGAGGGCCTCAATAAGGCAGGCTCCCAGCACTAGCTTTCATGATGCACTTACTCGGGTAGATATGGGAGACATCCAGCAGCAGTGGCTTCTCATAAAGTTCCCTGCTAGGAACTGCTTGTCATTCTCCTTTCTTGCAAGCCCCATCTCTAACCCAGTCCTATGGAAGCCTCACTCCTTACTTGGCCTGGGGACAGGGAGAGTGCTGGACTCCACCATAAGGAGGAAGAAGATGAGCTGATCCTGCTAACACTTCCCTTCTTCAAAGCCCACTCTGGCCTCCCGGAGTACCTCTGAAGCAGAAAAGGAGGAGAGGGCAGGGCTGCTTGTAAGAGATCTTGCTGGGAAGGGTGTAGGGAGACGGGTCCTGTCCTTAGTTGTTAGCTGCTCTCTTGAAAATCAGAACAGTGGTTTCCAACCCTGGTTGCTCATCAGGATCACTTTGGAGAGCTTTTGAAAGCTCCCAATGCCTGGGCTAGCCCACCCCACACCAATGATATTGGAAACCCTAGGCTGGGGCCGACAAGGTTGGGTCATTTTTCAAAGTTAATTTGAGTATGCAGTCGGGGTCTGGAAGGACTACAGTACAAATATTCATAGCAGAGATTCTCGCCCTGGGCTGCACACTACATGAACAAGAGGGCTTTAAAAAATACCGAGCCTGGGTCCCATCTCAGAGATTCTGATATCCTTGGCTGGGCACTGGGGTTCTTTCCTGAAAGTACCTCCCCTGCTTATGGAGCTCTTTCTGCCTGTGTCTGCATCACAGGATGCCCAGGGGAAGCCTCGGGAGAGGAGGAGGCTTTTTCCGGCCAGGCAGGTGCCCAGGCCAGCAGCCCCTCAGCAACCTTGTCCAGCTTTGAGCTGAGTCTTCTCTCCTGGCATAAGCTTCTCCAGTTACTCCCCCTCCACCTCTGCCCCTGCTGACTGCCCATGCAACTGCTTCAGTCATACACTAGCCTGAAGAAGAAATCTTCACATCAAAGTCTATGCTTAGGGTCTTGGCTCATTGTGATGAGGAAGATTGAAAATACAATCTGCCCTAATGGTACAAATGCCACACTGCCTCTGGGTGTACCTTCTCCCTGCATGGCAGGGAGCCCATCTTACAGCATCATGAGTCTGGTCTGTCCAAGGCTGTGCAGACTCTATCTCACAAATACTCAGTAATGCACTGAACTGCATCTGGGTTTTCCAGTATTACATTCTTTTTCATCTTACTGTAAAATGAACCCATCTGATAGCTCTTCTGGAGGTTTCTGATTAAAAATTATAAAGAAAATCTAACAGGTTCTTGTGTGTAAGTCAAGATCATAGATGTCCTTCTCTTTTACGTAAATTCTGTTCAACCTCCAAAATTCTCCTTCATTTGAGACCACCCTAACCATTCCAGCCAAGGCCTATACCCCCTATTCATGAACTCCAATAATTTTTTAGGTTCAGAACCATATGAGTTAATATGCATACTGTGTGTAGGCCCATATATTTATACAGACATGAAACAGAATGTTGAGTAGGAAATTTTTGTTGCCCCAGAGCTGGTGGCTAGAGAAAACATGTTCCATATCTGAAGTTGGCCTGCACATCAGAAGCCCCCAGATGTCTCACAAGCCATCAGGTCCTCACAAAGAGGTCATCCAGAGGGCTCAGCAAGACCTCCACTGGAAGATCTGGAGAGGGGAATTCAGACACCAGCAAAGTGACTTTGCATCTGGGTGACTCATCTGGTTTGGGTATAGAGTCAGGTCTTCTCAGATAACATGAAAATGTGGTCTGAGAAAGCAGGTGACCTCAAGGTGAGGAGCCAAGTCCTGGGGGACAGGACAGGGGAAGGTGGAATTCAATAAGTATGGACCCTGGGGGTTAAAAATGCTACCAGAATCCTCCCAGAGAAAAAATTCATGGTAAACTTTGGACCCAGGGGGTCATGAAGTATAGAACACAGTAATTCAGACTGCAAGTGAGTGAGACAAATAAGGGTAACCCAAGTTTCTTGGAAAGGGCAGCACTTATATCCCAAGAAAACAGAATTCTCACCCATAGAATGGAAGCTTAAAGATGCCAAGGGGAATCTTGGCATCCTTGAAGGGAAAGCACCTTCCATGTCATAGGCAAGGGGCTAGGGAGTATTACAAATGGCATCTCTCTTGATCTTCATTTACTTACTTATTTATAGCACATGAGCAGGGGAGGGGCAGAGGGAGAGAGAGAGAGAATCTTAAGAAGGCTCCAGACCCAGTACTAACCAGACATGGGGCTTGATCCCATGACTCTGAGATCATGACCTGAGCTAAAATCAAGAGTTGGACTGACTGAACCATCCAGGCACCCCTCTCTTAATTGTCACATCAGTCCTTTTGCAATAAATATTATTGTTCCTATTTTTACAGCCAAAGAAATCAAGGCTCAGGAAAGTTAATTTGTTGAGGGCAGAGTTGGAATTTGAACCCAGATCTGGCCCTGTGTTCCTGAAGCACACTTCAACTCCCAGTTTCTTTTTAGGGGCCTCAAATAATTTCTATTTTAAAAAGTTAAAGTTCAAGCTTGCCTGAGTGGCTCAGTCAGTTAAGTAACTCACTTTGGCTCTGGTCATAATCTCATCTTTTGTGAGTCTGAGCCCTTCATAGGGCTCTGTGCTGAAAGCTCAGAGCTTGGAGCCTACTTCAGATTCTGTGTCTCCCTCTCTCTCTGCCCCTCCCCAACTCACATTCTGTGTGTGTGTTTCTCTCTCTAAAATAAACATTAAATTTTTTTTTTAATTTAAAGTTCCAAGTAAGGAATATCCACCGTGGTTCCCATCTTTGTCCAGTTCGCCAGGAGAAACCCTAGGGCTGTGATGCCCTGAATTTCTTAACAGTGCACACTGGTGGTGGGGAGCGTGTCACATTGTCTGCATTTAGGCATGGGAAGGGGACATGGGCCAAGAATAAAGGATACCATGAACAGGAAGATTTGACAGGTCAGCAAATATGTCCAATTGGGTGAGGCCATTATTTATGTTGCCACAGAAACCGCTGTTACCCGATTTAAAAGCAAAGTTTATTGTGAAAATTTCCAAGCATTGAAAAGAAGAATATTCAATAAGCCCCCATATAGATATGACCTAGTTTTCACAGTTACCTAGATGTTTCCACATTTGCCTCATCTGTACTTTTTTATAACCACTTTTTTTCTTGCTGAAGTGTTTTAAATCCTAAGCATGTCATTTCACCCCTCTATACCATAATACACATCTCTAAAATATATGGACATCTTGTTACATAACCATAATGCCATTATCACGTCTAGAATTATTTTTTTTAATGTTGATTTATTTTTCAGAGAACCAGAACACGAGTGGGGAGGGGCAGAGAGAGAGGGAGACATAGAATCTGAAGCAGGCTCCAGGCTGCGAGCTGTCAGCACAGAGCCCGTCGCGGGGCTAGAACCCACGGACTTCGAAATCATGACCTGAACCGAAGTTGGACGTTTAACTGACTGAGTTACTGGGGCATCCCCCAAAATTATTATTTTCAAGGCCAAGACTCAGATGAGGCAAGCAAGGCACCAAGGGTGTAAAATTTAAGGAAGCGTTGCTTTTGGGACCATGCCATCCATGTACAGTCAACACTTGAGAATGGGTACCCTCCTATCAGCTCTGTATTTGATAGTGCAGAATCTCATTTCCCTTATTGTTTCAAATTTTCTTCTTTTATAACTGGTTTGTTTATTTGGGATCCAAAAAGAACCAGAACTTCCTTTGAATTGTTACATGTGTACACCTTTTATTTAGGACAGTCCTCACCCTTTTCTGTTTCCTGCTTTTGATTTATCCAAATACTGTGTCACACTCTTCATTTGTCTGCTTATTCCTTGTTGATATCTTTAAACTTGTTTCTCTATTCCCTGCATTTTCTATAAAGACTGAGATTCATGGTGATATAAATGCATTCAACTTTACATCTATTTATAGAAAATATTTATATCATTTATAGTTTTTTATTGATTGTAATGAAATTGTCTATGATATTGTCTTAGAATTCATGTTCTCTGCATCTATAATTTTGCAATAGATCTTCTCGTGTTTATTTTTTTTTAAGTAAACTCTACACCCAATGTGGGGCTCAAACTCACAACCCTGAGATCAAGAGTCACATGCTCTACCAACTGAGCCAGCCAGATGCCCCTTGTCTGTGTTTCTTGATCACTATTCTATCTTATTAATATTCCAAAGAACCAGCTTTTAATTGTATTGAACCACTCTCCTGGGTTTTTGTTTCACCTATTTTATATTAAGTTATTTTCATTATTTACTTCTTTCTACTCTGCTGCTATTTTACAAACTTATCTAAATCTCAGGTCCTGCCAGGACTCCATGCATTCAGTCATGGGTATGTCCATTCTGCAGTAGGCCTCCCCCCCCTTGGGATACAATGTCTTCTTTCGGTCACTTCCACTTGCCTTCCATCTTTCAAAGATTCATCATTGTTCCAGTTACTATTGCTGCATAAAAAATCATTTCAAACTTGGTTGTTTAAAACAATAACAATTATTTATTTTTCTCAGGAACCTACAATGTGTATTGAATTGAACAGGGACAGGTCATCTCTGTTCTATGTAGTACCAGCTTGGAAGGTACAACTGGGTGCTAGGGGATCTGCTTTTAGATGGCTCATTCACATGGAGGGCAACTTGGTATTGGTTATCAGAGCTGTGGACCAGGGGCCTTGGTTCCTTTGCACAGAGACTTCTCCACCAGCTGCTTGGGCTTCCTCATAACTTGGTGGCTCTGTCAAGACAGCAAAGCAGAAGTATCTGGCATTTTCATGATTTGGTCTCAGACATCACGTGACATGCCTTACACTGTCACTATTGATTGAGTCACAAAAGCTCATTCAGGTTCATCAGAATGAGACTTACACCTCACCACTGGATAGAAGGAATATAAAGATCACACTGTAACAAGAGCATATGGCAAGGAGGGAAAGAGCGTATTATGGAAAGTATATTATGGAGGGAAAGGAGAGGGAGATCTGGAGTATAGAGATCACTGACACAAACATTGTCTTTCTGCCATAAATGATCAGATGCATGGTTTGAACCTGTGCCATCAAGCAGAGAAGGAACAGTAACTGTGCTTACCTACATGGAAGAGGCAATCTTTGTCCATTTTTGGGCTGGTGATCTTCAGTCTGCCCCACACCCATTTTCCACACTTCTCTTGGCTCTGTGTCCTGGGAGGCTGACCTCTATAAGCTACATTATTTGGGCTTCTGTGCCCTCTGGCTTCCAGTTGGGAGATGAGGGAGTAGAAGGAGAAAGGAGTGGGGTATTTATCCCCCTTTCATGCCTTCTCCCATCTCTGGTTAAAGAGAAAATCCAAAGGAAGGGTAAAATAGAAAATAATACACTATTTAGGAATGGCCACAATGAGATTCTATCTACTCTTAAATATCACTATTTTTTAAAACTTGTGGTGTAATACAGTTGGTACCTAGGTATATCTTTGTCTTTGGTTAGAAGAATTATTTTAGTCTAGATTTAAACATACATTTTACTCTTAACTGATTGAATTGAATTCAAAGAAGAGGGACACATGGAAACTTACTTTTATTTATTTTTTTCTTTTCTTTTTTTTTTAAAGAATTTTTTTTAACATTTATTTTATTTTTGAGACAGAGAGAGACAGAGTATGAACGGGGGAGGGTCAGAGAGAGAGGGAGACACAGAATCTGAAACAGGCTCCAGGCTCTGAGCTGTCAGCACAGAGCCCGACGCGGGGCTCGAACCCACGGACCGCGAGATCATGACCTGAGCCGAAGTCAGACGCTTAACTGACTGAGCCACCCAGGCGCCCCTTACTTTTATTTTTTATTTTTTTAATGATTATTTATTTTAGAGAGAGAGAGAGAGAGAACCGGGGAGAGGCAGAGAGAGAGGGAGACACAGAATCTGAAGCAGGATCCAGGTTCTGAGCTGCGAGCACAGAGCCCAACGTGAAGCTTAAACCCATGAACCATGAGATCATGACCTGAGCCAAAGTGGGATGCTTAACTGACTGAGCCACCCAGGTGCCCTGGAAACTTATTTTTAAATGTTAACTGGCACTATGCAAAAGATTGTAAAGCAGTGTTGATTTAATGAGGTTTTCAGCTTCCTATGCCTGGTAAGTCTTAAGCCAAAATTTGCAATTTCAATTTTTTTTTATATTTGCTATTTGATAAAACAGATGATATGTTGTATTTCCAGTGACATTTGCTGATATGACAATAATAATAATAATACTGCTGTGAACAACTCTGTATTTCTGACTGCACTTTGGATCATTTCTTAGTATGCATTCCTAGAAGAGGAATGACTGGGGCAAAGGCTATCACCATTTTTCCTGCTCTCGGGTACAGAGCAGAGCCCTTTTCCGGGCTTGTTATAGTAAGTCATACTTTCACCAGCCATTTCATAGCCCCAGTCTCAACACACCCTCAATAGCATCACTGATTCTCAATGTTTTGTAATTTCATAAGCAAAGTGGTATCGCATAGCTGTTTAAATTGGCATTTATTTCATTACAGATGAGTCTGAATCTTTTCACATATTTATTTTTAATTCATATTTATGTTGCAAAGTTATCTTATTCTTGTTCTTCACCTATGTGAATATAAGGCACCTCTTATATTTTTCTCATTGCTGAGATCTCTTGTTAAGATTACAGACTTAGGTGGTGCCTGGATGGCTCATCAGTTGAGTGTCAGACTCTTGATTTCAGCTCAGATCATGATTTCACGGTTCATGAGTCTGAGCCCTGCATAGGGCTTGGGATTCTCTCTCTCCCTCTCTCTCTGCCCCTCCCACACACATGTGCATGTACTCTCTCTCTCTCTCAAAAATAAATAAATATTTTAAAAAAGATTAGAGATTTAGTTTTAAAATCCTGTTACCTGCAATATTTGCAAATTAGATGTTATATGAACAGTCTTGAAACTTTCAAAGGTGATTTTTTTTCCTGGTTGGCATGTGTATGTGTGTTTTCATATTAATTTCAATAATGCTACTTTTAATTGTCTCTTTTAGTTGTATCTATACAGGCAATATATTATGAAGAAACAAATTCAAGACCAAAGCAAAGTTTATATGGATGTTTCAGATAAAAGGAACAAAAGCAGAGTGCTGCCTGTTTCAACTGGATCATTGGTACAGGTCTTACCTTAACTTTCCATAAGTAGATATACCTTATTAAAACATCCACTACTTAACTTTGTAATGGTTTTCTACTTTAATATCGATGCATCTGTGTAGAATGCAAGAAGTTAAATGTTCAAAGTGCTAGTTGAACATAACTCTTCTTCTGATGTCTTTGGGTTCCTGGTAATAATTCCTGTAACAAGTAGTTTCAAATGCATTTGGGATTTGCCTTATTTGGACCATCTGAGACAAGTTTGAGTTAATGTGACTCTTTGCTATAAAAGCTGCTGAAGAATACATTTCCTCCATAATGCAGGGGTCCACGTGGAAAGAGAACATTGTATGTTTGCTTTAGTATATTGCATTAGAAATTCCAAAAACTGATTTTGTTTCAGGGTGATTCATTGTCCCAAGGATTTGGTCTTCAAACTGGTGTTTCCTTCATTTCATTCTTGGAGAACTGCAGGCACACATATTTGTTAATATTGAATACATGAGTGCCATCACTGGCTTCCTTATAGGATAGGTACATGAATGACATCCCAAAATGACACACAAAAAAAGTCTTCTCAAGCATTTTTTTAACTTTAGAATATAATGGTTCTTTATATTAGAAAGCTTTCATTATCATCACTTAGGAGAAACTAAGTCTTCCAATGCAGAACATCTTTGCTAAAGATAACGGGAGATCTGTAAAAGAGTTTACAATCAACATGGCACATAGGAGAAGTGTTTTATGGATAACGTTTGTTTTTTACACCAAATATTTATAAATGTATATGACTCAATATATGTAGAGCTTAATTGGCACAGAGACATTCTCCCATGTGACTTTCAATCTGCACTTGAATCTTCTACCTGGAATCTTTCTTCTTCATTAAGTACTTGATTGTGGTCAGTGATTTTTGAAGTTCCTCAGCACTTTGCTTAAGTTCCATTTCAGACACACCTTGATCAACTTCTGTATCAACTCTGCCCACTTCCCTTAAACAAATGCTTTCTGAAGAAGCCCTCAGTCACATCTCTGCTACAGAGATTGCTGAACATCAAGTCACCTGATATTGGCTCAAAGCTGGACACTACTTGATATATTTTTTATCCAGAAGACTAAGCAATTCTTTTAAGAATTTTAAAGAGGCCAGGCCAGACCAGGCTTCTTATGAAAGCCTAATTGACAGGCAGCTCTCTAATCAGAATGAAATTCCAAATCATCTTTCAACATTTGCCATATTGATAAATACCACTTGGAGTATCTGTGGCTATTTTCTGAATTTCACCTTGATATTCTGTCCATGAGCAGTTTTTTTTTCCTTTCATTGCACCTTCAACCTACAGCCTACAGCCCCCACCCCTTCTAGTGATCTTTTCCCCCCCATTAATAGCAGTGTTTTAGTGATTGATGGTTTTTAAAAAGGACAAATAATAGAGGGATAGAGTATAGATGTTATTTTAAGGTCAGGAATCATCTATTACCATGGCTTGAAGAACGTTGACAGATTTTTGTTTTACCCCTGCATAATTTTTTAGGAGAAACCAGGGATAGTAAATATGGAAAGACATGAAAATGATAAACTTCCCTGCAATGACCTTATAACTACAAGTCAATCTATAGACAATTCCAGAATTAAAACATCTTTTGGAGATCTCTATTTCACTCACTACCATCATCATCAAAATCATCAAGATTTGCAAACATGTATGGTGTATTTCCTATGTGTCAGGCCCCGTGATTAGTATTTACATGGATTAAACTACATTCGTGTCCTTTCGGGAAGGTGCTATTACTATGTTCATTTACAGGTAAGTAGAAAGTTGGGCTGTTTGGTGCACTTCTCACAGCTAGGAAGTGGGAGCTGGGGTATAAGGTCAGGCAAATGGATACCTGAGCCCTCGAACTTCATCACTTATACACCATCCTGCTTTCTGTCATGCAGGTTCAGCCAGGAGCCAACCTTTCAATCTCCCGTTCCTCCACTCCTTCTATTCAATTACTCCAGTCCCATTGATTCGGAGTTGGCTCCTGAGACTGCCCATTCTTGGCTCTCAAGTCTTCATTCTCCCCATGGCTGGGCTTGCACCAGCTTTCGTTGACTCTCTCCTCCGTGACTGTGGTCTCTCTGCCTCAGTCTTCCCTCTGCCCAATCAATTCTCTGCATTGGCACAAAGCAAGAAACCAGTAAGTTCAGGTTCCACTAAACAAAAGTAGAGACATGACCATGTTACTGCCCACTGATGGTAGAGTAAAGTTTCAAGACCTGAGAACAGTGTTCAAAGTTCTTGGTGTTCAGGTTCCTAGCTTGGTCTGCCATGCCCTCCTGAGAGCCTATGGTATAGTAACCTGAGATTCAGCCTGAGATTATAAAATTACCCAGACAAGTTGGGACTTCCCTACTGTGTGCCTTTGCTCAAATTCTTTCCTCTATTTGTAATGTCCTTTCCTTTACCCTACTTCTAATCCTTATTTTCTGCCTATGCTTTCTTCAAGGCCCTGCTCAAGCACCATCTCCTTTGCAAAGGCTTCCTGACACCTTGAGTTAGAATACTCACTTTCATTGGACTGTTCATACAAGTCCACACTCCTCTATTCACAGTTCAGAAACTTAAAATGCTCTGAAGACTAAAATTTATTTTTGTGATTTTGAAACAAACTTTTTTGGTGGCCTAACCTAATCCAAACTGACATGAGACTATTTACAGTCAGCGTGAAAATTCACATTTCACTTTAAAAATTTAAAAAATTGAGTATGATTACTGTGTGGCTCCCAAGATCCCAGTGGAGGTGTTACATAAAATGTGGTATGTGTATTATATTGCCTTAAATTCTGAATTCCATAGTGCCTCTGGTCTCAGAGTTTTGGATAGAGGATTATGGACCTATACCTAGTGCTCACCACAGTATTTGGCATTAAAGGTACTTGTCATCACCCATCTCACCAGCCACCTAAGGGCAGAGATTATGAATAGAACCAGACACTTACGTGGCTGACATTCACACTCTTCATGTAAGCCATGAGAGGCATCAGGTATGAGGTCCCTAAACTTTCCACTATAGTCCCTACATTTCTTCCTTTCTGTTTTTAGGTTGCATAGTTCCCACACCTGTCCAGCACCAGCTCCTTCAATCTGCAGTCTTAATCCCACCCTTTCTTTAGACTTCGTTGCTTTAATTATCCCCTATATTCTCTATATTACCTGTTGGCTCTTTTTATTCAATCTACAAGAAAATTCAAGTCTTCCCACTGTTTGAAAACCTTCAGTATCCACCCTGATTAAATAAACAAATAGAGAGCTCTTCTTTATAGTAATAAACAAACTAATAAAGGCAGAAGGAATAAATTTTTTAGAAAAATATCACATTTTGTAATCATCAGAGTAATAATTGATTCAGGCAACAATCATCAATGGATACTGAAACTAGGAGGTGATTATTAAGGAGCAGGATATTTACATAGTCTCAAAGTAACTTTCCACGAACTACAAATTATAGAAGGGAAATAGTTACTTTACAGTGGAGAAATGTAGCAGACAAGTGATCAAAGTTCATATCCCCAACATGGTGACAAAATGGCATCATATGCCTCCTGATATAATGCTCTATAATATTCCTGCAATAATTAGTAATCTTGATCAAATTTTGAGGAAGCATCATCAAACCCACATTGAGGGACATCCTATAAAATAATCAGTCTGTACTCCTCAAAAAATGTTAATGCCAGGGCGCCTGGGTGGCTCAGTCAGTTGAGCAACCAACTTGATTTCAGCTCAGGTCATGATCCTGGAGTCATGGGATGGTGCCCCGGGTTGGGCTCTTTTCTGAGTGTGGAGCCTGCTTAACATTCTCAATCTCTCTCTCTCTCTCTCTCTTTCTTTCTTACTCTGGCCCTCTTCCCCAACTCATGCTCTCTCTCTCTTTAAAAAAAAAAATTAAATGTTAATTCCATGAAAGACAAAGAAAGTCTTGGAAACTGTTCCAGATTTAAGGAGATCAAAGAGACATAACAACAAAATGAAATATACTATCATGGTTTGGACCCAGAATGGGGAAAGAATAGCTGTAAAGGATATTTTGGGGACAATTACTGAAATTTGAAAATAGAATGTAGATTAGATAATGATATTATATCCATGTGAAATTTCTTAATCTGATAACTGTACTGTTTGTAATGGAAAATAATGTCCTTGTTTCTAGAAAATACACAGCGAAGAGTGCCTGGATGGCTCAGTTTGTTAAGTATCCAACTTCGGCTCAGGTCATGATTTCACGGTTCATAAGTTTAAGCCCCATGTCTGGCTCTGTGCTGACAGCTTGGAGCCTGTAGCCTGCTTCAGATTCTGTGTCTCCCTCTCTCTCTGTCCCTCCTCTGCTTGCACTCTGTCTCTCTCAAAAGTAAATAAACATTAAAAGAAACATAAAATTCTCTTAAAAAAAAGAAAATACACAGTGGAATATTTAGTTGCAAAGGGGGCATGATATCTTAAACTCACATCATTCATAAACAGAAACTAAGTGAGAGGATGATAAAGCAAAGAGGCAAGATGTTCACAGATGGTGAATGGTGAATCTGAGTGTATGGGAGATCTTAGTATTATTTTTGCAATTTTCATGCGAGTTTGAAATTATATCTGAATATAAAGTCACCAAACTTTTCCTAGATTCTATCTTAACCTAAAGCTAACATCTTGTTTCTTCCTCCTGTGATCTCAGCCTTCTCATACCGACTCCAAGTTCTCATTTTGTGTTCACTTAAGTTCCAGTTCCAATTACAGTAAAACGTTGGTTTGTGAGCATAATTAATTCCAGAAACATGCTTGTAATCCAAAGTACTTGTATATCAAAGCAAATTTCAAGAACCGTTGGCACAGTTGGGATCATGTGACATTCAGCATCACATAATACTTGTATGGTGAGACATCGCTCATTTATCAAGTTAAAATTTATTAGAAATGTTTGCTCATCTTGTGGAACACTTGCAGAACAAATTACTCACAATCCAAGGTTTTACTGTACTTCTTTTTACTTCTCATCCATCTTTACCTTCACTGAGCTTTTTAAAAATCCCCCAACTCTTCTGTAAAATTTTAACTTCCTGTGGGTTCCACAATAAAACTCTCTTGTTTTTACTCCACTTTTCTCATCTTTCTGATAATGTTCACTGACTCCTCATCCGGTGGTTTTCCCCCAAGACATCTTCACCTTTTTTTCTTTCCACTCACCATTCTCTAAGCGTCTCATCCATTCCCACTGCTGTCTCCCAAGCAGTTAAATCCAGCCCTGGCTCTCTCCCAAATGCTATAACCACAATATCAATAGCCTAAGGAAGAGTTTCTCATGTAGGTTCCCAATTTTGCCAAAATTTATCATCTCTCTTCCCTCAAACCTCTTTGGTTTGTCCACATCTTGATCTCTAAAATCCTTAACCACTCAGTCTAGCTTGGAAATGCAAGATTGCTTTAACTCTTCTTCCCCATATGTACTCTGCCACTCTATTCTCTCCTCTACTCTTGGCCTTTAACAGGGGTTGGGTCCAGCTGCCTAGAAACCTGCTAGGGTGGCTGATATTAATGATACCATCCAGCCTCTTACTAGGCTATGGCCCAAATCCCTTAGCATGCGAGTCAAACTCTCAGTCCAGGGGAACCTACCTCTTGGCTCCACCTCTTACCACTCTATGGTGCTCCTCAGGCCCCAGTTACACTCGGCTTCTAGCTGGACACCAGGCACATTGTATCATCTCATTCCTGTATCCATCCTCACATGCTGTTCCTTCCATCCTTTCCTAATCTTCCACCTGATGATCCCACTCATCTCTCAAGACCCAGTTTAAATATCACTCCCTTTACAAAGCCTTTTATTATCCTTCTTGCCAGATTTAATTGAACCAGATAATTCTCTGGGCTCCCATGGCACTTGATTTATCTCCTGTTTTAGTGCTATCTGCAACTAAAGTATAGCCTAGTTAGAGGTATAATACTTGTCCCCCAAAATGATTCATTTTTTATTTCTAGTAACTCCTAAGCACACAGTAGGCTTTCAACAAATGTTTTATATATATATATATATGAAATTTATTGACAAATTGGTTTCCATACAACACCCAGTGCTCATCCCAAAAGGTGCCCTCCTCAATACCCATCACCCACCCTCCCCTCCCTCCCACCCCCCATCAACCCTCAGTTCAACAAATGTTTTTAATTAACTTTCATTTCTGCATGCTACAATTATGCTAGTTGCCTTGAGACATGTCTAACAAAGTCTGCCAATCTTACTTTAAAGGCCTTTGTGGTTGCCCAGTTACGGCTCTTCACTCCTTTCTCTATTGCTTGTTTTTGGCTCCATGCATAAGGCCTTGGCTTCTGCTTTGGTCCTCATTTCTGTGCCTCCCTGCTCTGAGAGCTAGTCAGGCATCCTGCACTACCCTAATGTCCCATCTACCTCTTGCCTGCCCTCTTCTCTGGAACCTGAGTTTCTGGAAGAGATAGAATTACACCTTGACTTAGAAGAATGAGTAAAGGTAACCATTCAATCGTCTCAAAGATTTTCACTCTATTCTTTTGTCCCATTCTCAATTCCCTGTCACATGAGCTGTGCTCTGTATTGGGTGACTGTGGGCCAGAAAAACATTGATGTTAAGCTCCTTGTGAGACCTTACAGAGCATCTAATAGCAACCCTTCAACTTACAGATGAGAAAATTAAGACTCAGAGGTGAACAGGCTTGTCTAAAGTCTTCTAGGCAGTTGGCAAAAGCCTTCTGAGTTCACTGCTCTTTCCACTCATATTACCTCTGTGAAGAGCAGTTCACATGTCATCACTCATGACTGTGAAACAGTCTCCCTGTAAAAGCCCATTTCATAACCCTAGCTCATCTTATTTAGTACATGGCAGTCATGTTCCAATTTTTGATTGCTGAATGAATTATATTTCTCTATGTTTGCCAAGTAGGTTTTTGTGTATTGTAAATAACGCAGAAGGACAATGTCTCGCATATGGAAATTGACTAAATATTGGCCCTTATTTTGTCAGATAATTGTAAAATAATAAGCACCTGGGAAAAAATCAGATATAGTTTTCTATGCCATATTGTCTTCAACAACATTGGATTTGGTTAACAAGGAGGAAAAAAACAAAGTTGAAATGAGAAAAATAAAGAGGGTTATTTACATCCTGCTTTGTGTGTATGTCCTCAAAGAAGCTGTAATGCAGCACAATTTCAATGATTGTCACAAAATTGGTAGTTCTTAGCAGCACCTATGATTCTCCATTGATCTGATTGTTCCTGAAATTCATTATAAAAGAAAGATAAGGATAATTTTCCTGGGACTGTTGTCAACCATTCGATTGTATAAGCAACAACCATTTTCAGGTTTTTTCTGAGTATAAAAGGACAACAAAGAGAAAGCAATGATTAAGAAAAAATCCACAGAACATGTTATATTCAAACCTCCCTGTATGTATCTGTATTTGTTCTGTCTTTAGAATTCAAAAGTCAAAGAAGGCAAAAAAGTATTTACTTATGATTTCACTTTAGTGTAATACTTCTGTAGCTCATGTAAATGTTTTTTCTTCTTCTTATATTTGGCAACAATTAAGTGCTTTTATTTTTAAAAAATCTGAATCTTCAAAACAATACCTGAGCCATTCCCAAAATAAAATGTCTTCCCCAGAATTTAAAAGTATATCCAGTTACAAACAGAAGTTTAATGACACCTAATATGAGTATAATTATATGGCCATTTGTGTGATGATTTGTCTACCTTTCTCACTCATCAGTAAGTGCCATTAAGCACAGATGTTCTGGTTTGGGGTTCCTCCAGAAATAGGTCCTGAGATGAAGATTTTACTACAAGTGGTTTATTGAAAGGTGAGCCCAGGAAGCACACACTAAGAATGGAGCAGTGAGAGACAAAAGAAGGAAGTCAACAAAGGGTGCACTATTAAGCAGGTAACTTCTGGGTGCTTCAGATTTGTCCCCTCCTTGGAGATTTATATACCAACTAACACCCATCTGGCATAACTTGAGGGCTGCTGGGGTAGGAAGGTATTAACTCTCAGTATTTCTGTCCTGAGGATAAATAAATCTTCGGCACCAGGACACCAACAGTTTTGCTGTAATAGTTTATGGCCATTTTTGATCACCACTGCATCACCTAGCAGAGAATGTGCCCTACAGTGGATGCTCAGTGTTGGAAGGAAGGAAGGAAGGAAGGAAAGAAGGAAGGAAGAAGAGGGAGGGAGGGAGGGAGGGAAAGGAAGCTGGGAGGGAGGGAGGGAGGGAGGGAGGGATAAATTGTCCTTCTAAATCCATATCCAGTCTAAGCATCACACTGAAACTGGATAACTGATGGATAATCTGTTCTTAATGTGTCCATTTACTCTATTTTATATATCACTATTGCCTGCTGCATATCCATAGTCTCCAAAAAAAATTTGAAGAGGTAAGAAATGCATTTACAAAGCTAAACAGAAGCTAAGCAGCTGAAGAAAACAGCAAAAGGAAGAGCAAAAATTTTGTTCTTCAGACGATAAGAAAAAATGGGCAAGGTTGCCATTGTGACCAGCAGATCCTCAAAGAAGAATTAAATCAATTCTCAGAACTGATATATCACTGATGGAAGAAAAGGAGTCATTCTGATGAGAGGGATGATGACCAAGCAAAACCATGAAACCTGAGCTAGTAATCTTTGGTGCATCCCTTTCTTCCATTCTACTCCTAATTCCCATACTCTCAAACTGACCAAAGTCCCTGCTTCCACACAGACTCAGCAGCAATCTCTTTCCCACCATGAAAGCTACTCCCATGTTCTGGTCATTCCTCATTCCTCCTCCCATCAAAGCATGCCTATTCTTTTTCTTTTTTTTAACATTTATTTATTTTGAGAAACAGAGAAAGACAGAGCATGAGTGGGGGAGGAGCAGAGAGGGAAATAGAGAATCTGAAGCAGGCCTCAGGCTCTGAGTTCTCAGCACAGAGCCTGACACGGGGCTTGAACCCACAAACCATAAGATCATGGCCTGAGCCAAAGTTGGACACTTATCGGACTGAGCCGCTCAGGCACCCCAAACATGCCTGTTCTATATCCTATAGAATCCCAGCCCCTATCTGAGTTTGGTCATGCCAAATGACACTAATGTGAATGGGTGAGAGAATGTGTATGACCTCTCTCAGAACTACACAGTGCATTGCAACAACCACTTTTCAGAATAAGGCCTTACTCCAAAGTGGTTTCTTTAAATACCACAAACTTATAAAGAAAATTCTTCAAAATAAGACACAAACCTTTCATTTGGGAATCATTTTAAACTTATAAAATGTAGCAAAAATAAAAACAGCACAAGGCATCTCTGTACCCAGATTATTAACTACTATTAACATTTTACCTGATTTGCATTATCATTTCTCTTCTCTTTCTCACTTGCTCTCTCCACATACCTTTCGCTGAACCATGAAGGTTAACATACATCATGGCCTTTTATCCCTAAATAATACATATGTGTTTCCTAAAATTAGGAAATACATGCACACAGGACAGGGGTCAACTTCATGAATTTCATTAGCATAGCACTTTTATCTCATCCGTGTGTAAATTGATTTAATGATTTCTTTCATAGCATTTTTCCCCTTGTAGTATAGAATCCAGTCTAGGGTTTGGTACTGCATTTAGTTGTCATGTCTCTTTAGCCTTCTTCTATCGGGACATTTCCACACACTTCCTTTGGGCTTTATGACATTGGCATTTTTGAAGAACACAGTGCCCCCTCCAAACTTTAAATAGACCCATGATCCAGCAATCTACCCTAAAGATACAATGGTTAAAGCATGAAATGATGCATGCTATTCACTGCAGCACCATTTGTAATAACAAAATACTGGGAACAACCTAAATTTCCATCAATAGAGGATCAATTGATACATGTACATCCATACAGTGGGGAATCATGCAGTTGTAAAAAAGAATAGGAAATATATCTCTATGTCTACAGAGTAACCTCCAGGATATACTGTTAGGTGATAAAGGCAAAGGAATAATAAGTGTGTATTATATACTCCCATTTATATAGAGAGAATATAAAATGACTTCTTTCATATATATAATATATATATATGTTATGTGTATATATATATTATATATATACATATGTCTTTATATATAAACACTGGATCTTTTTAATATTATGGAATTATTGCTTACCTTTATGTCTGATTATAATATTGTGGTTATTTTAAAAAATAAACCTTAAAAAGGAAGCATTAAAAGATATACTCCTACTAGTAGACCAAGAAATAGGGGGAAAATCTCAGAGCTCAAAAATAGAGAAATGGAACATAGATGCAAAACTCCATAAAAATGTATGAAATCAACCATGTTATAAAAAGGAAAATATATTATAATTAAGTAAGATTTATCCCAGTAAAGCAAGACTGACTAAATATTTTTTAAAAAATTATCAATGTAATTTACTACATTCACAGAATAAAGGAGAAAAACAATATCATTCCAGACACGCCTGGGTAGCTCAGTCAGTTAAGTGTCCGATTTGGGCTCAGGTCATGATCTCATAGTTCATAAGTTTGAGCCCCATATAAAGCTATGTACTGACAGCTCAGAGCTTGAAGCCTGATTCGGATTCTGTCTCCCTCTCTCTCTACTCCACCCCTGCTTGTGCTCTGTTTCTCTCTCTCTCTCTCTCTCAAAAATGAATAAACATTAAAAAAAACAAACATCATTTCAACATATGCAGAAAAACATATGATGAAATTCAACATTGACTTAGGATAAAAATTCTCAGGAACCTAGAAATAGAAGAAAATTTCTTCAAATTGATAAAGGGCATCAGCAAAAATATGTACAACTAATATAATACCTAACAGTGAAAGACTGAGTGCTTTCCCCCTAAGATTGGAAACAAGGCCAGGATGTCTGCTTTCAGCACTTCTATTCAATATTGGGCTAGAGGTCCTCCTAATCTTTGCTGTAAGGCAAGAAAAAGAAATAAACTCACAAAGATTGAACAGGAAGAAGTAAAACTGTCTGCACTTGCAAATGTGAGCATATATGTAAAAATTTCAAACACGTCTACGAAATACTACTAGAACTAGAACTAACTCATGAATTTCACAAAGTCACAGGATACAAGGTTAATATGCAAGTCAACTGTATTTCTATACACTGATGACAATCTAAAAATTAAATGAAAAAAAAAAAAAGGGGCGCCTGGGTGGCGCAGTCGGTTAAGCGTCCAACTTCAGCCAGGTCACGATCTCGCGGTCCGTGAGTTCGAGCCCTGCGTCCGGCTCTGGGCTGATGGCTCGGAGCCTGGAGCCTGTTTCCGATTCTGTGTCTCCCTCTCTCTCTGCCCCTCCCCCGTTCTGTCTCTCTCTGTCCCAAAAATAAATAAACGTTGAAAAAAATAAAAAAAAATAAAAAAAATAAAAATTAAATGAAAATATATCATTTACAATAGCAAGAAGCTCGTAAAATACTAAGAGATCAATTTAGTTAAGTGTATGTAATATGTATACACTAAAAATCCTCGAAATTAAAGAAGATCTAAATAGTGTTCATAATCGTAAAATTCAGTATTGTCGGGATGACAGTTCTCCACAAATAAATATACAGATTCAATACAATTCCAATCAAAATTCCAGTTAATTGTTTTGCTGAAATTGAGCATATCTCTTAAATAGCTGCAGTCTCCTTGGAATTTTACACAATCCATCCTGGACTTGTTTCCTCTCATCAGTGATGTGAAATGAAAATTACCACAGTCCAACAAGAATGTGTAATATTTATAATTTGACAATGAAACATCTCAATTCAGATTATTGCTTTATTTTGCATATTTTTAATTTTATAACTTATCCTTTAAGTTTTTGCCCATACCGACCTACTGAACTCATACCTGAATTCATCTTGAATAAGGAAAAGAAAATAAGAAAGAAATGATGGTAAAGATTGTAAGAAATGATGGTTTGCACCCCAAAAAGTTGAAATAGAATTCAAAATATTTGGCTATAAAACCAAAGTTAAATGTAAAAAATACTATATCTTGCCACAATAAAAAAAAATGAGATAGAAAAAATTCTACTTGAAATTTCAAAGGCCAAAAAATGAAAATAAAATTATGCCATCACTAGTCTTCCAAACAAATTATTGTAAAATATAATGTAAAAATGTACCAGTTACTTAGATCTAAAACTTAGTAATATAAGAACATAAAAATGGGGATGAGGAGAAAGGAATAAAATCATACCAAATCTTTTACTTAACACAACAGAGTAATATATGGTGTTTCCCTCTTATCTCTGAAGATTATAGAAATAAAGTTTAAAAACGGCTTCTGGAAAACTCAAAGGTAATTATTAGCAGAATTTAAAACAGTATATATGCTTTTTGATCACTGAAGATGAACAGAAAACACATACTGTGCACATCGAGAACCATCTACAAGAGACAAAAAAAAAAAAAGGATAAAAACAAGAAAACACAAGATGACAGAAGCAAGATCAGATGTAACAATGATAATTACAGTTAATTATAATAATAGTTAAAATACATTAAAAGACAAATTCTCTGATTCAGTAACAACAGTGTGACACCAAAAGTCTAAAAGGTCGGGTCAGCATCTGTCAGACAGATTCAAAAAATAAAAAAGCAAGAGTACAATATTAATATTAAACAGATTAGAATTTAAGGCAAAACATTAAAATGGGCAAAGAGTATTAGAACAGATAAAAGAGCACAACTCAAAGTGAATTTGTTTCATGAACTGGTACTTTCTAAATACAGTTGCAGCCAAACATACAAAAGTTATATATTTGTATCTTGCACTTGCAAGAATAAATTTATCAAATTTACATATGAACAGGGGCAGCAAGAAATAGGGTAGGAACAGGGAAGAATCTTTTAGTGAATCTCTTTAGTTGACAAAAGATAATTCTCATAGATCACGTGGTTTGGAAACAGACCCTAAGACAGAGTTTGCATGCAAGAGGTTTACTGGAGTGTCTTCTCAGGAATACCATCTGTAAGGGAATGGTGGAAACCAGATTGGCACAAGGAGAACTTGAACTATGCTGCAGTCACAACAAAGGCCTCAGCAGATCTTGGGAAAAGCTCTGGAGCTGACACGGTCCTTCAAAATATTTCCCCATTGAGGCAAGCGGAGCATAACTTTGTACTCCTGTATCTATCAACCAGTCATTGGCTACAGACTGCACCCAGGGAGGGGACTTAATTTGGGACAAGAGAGCTCCCTTCAGCTGAAGACAATTTCTTCAGGTTAGAAATCACCACTCCATCCTAACAAGTTAAAAGCTGCACAGACTGAAAAATCAACTTTTCTTGGATCAATAAGAGAAGGAAGAACACAGGGCAAACTATTGCCCCCAAGGTTGGAAAGACAGGTGAATAGACACAGTCAAGGCTTCCTGGTGCACACATTCATGAGTGGAAGCCACTGTCAGGGCAAAAACACCAGAACTACAATTGGAGAATTGCTGGAGGCCCAAAGCAGACAACTCTAAGAGTTAAAAGCTAGAGGTGGGTCCTGTCACAGAGGCTCACAACACTGAGATTTGCCACTGGCAAGTCAACCACATTCCTACAGTAAATATCAGAGAAAAATCCCCTCCTTCTTCCAAGAGGAGCAGGGGGAAAAGAACCATTTTGAAATACACTAGACCATTCTGTTCTTAACAAGGCCTGCCCTCGGGGGAAGCTAGTTAACCAGAGTGTAACCTGCTGGGGTATTATCAGAAATGAACTGACCCAGGGAAGGGAAATACTGAACTCAACTCTAGCTGGTTCTAGCCATCCTGTCCCAACAAAGTGGGGGGAAAATAAACTCAGAAAACTGAGAAACACCTGTGAAGTTCACAGACAAGAGGCACAGACTCACTAACAGATTGAGACCTAATCATAGGCTTATAGAACAATTCTGTCTCCCACACCTCACTACCACATCACTAGGGGCCTATTTACCACAGTTTATTTTAACTAGTACATCATGTCAGGCTATTAAGAATAAATGATAATACACACCAAAAGGCAAAAAAGTACAATTTGAAGAGACAAAGCAGAACTTTACATGGCAGATGTTGGAATGATCAGAGTGGGGATTTAAAACAACTATGATTGGGGTGCCAGGGTGGCTCGGTTGCGTAAGTGTCCAACTCTTGATTTTGGCTCAGGTCATGATCTCATGGTTCATAAGATTGAGCCCTGTGTCAGGCTCTGTGCTGACACCATGGAGCCTGCTTGTGATTCTCTTTCCCTCTCTCTCTGCCCCTCCACTGCTTGTATTCTCTCTCTCAATCTCTCTCTCTCTCTCTCTCTCTCTCTCTCTCTCTGACTCTCAAAATAAATAAATAAATACAAATTAAAACAACTGTGATTAAAATGCTAAGGGTTCTAATGGGTACAGCATGCAAGAACAGATGGGCAATGTAAGTAAAGAGATGAAAGGCCTAAAAAAAAAAAAAAGTGCTGAAGATTAAAAAGGAAAACAGTAACAGAAATGAAGAATGTGTTTGATGGCCACAACTGAGGAAAGAATCTCTGAGCCAGAGGATATATCTGTAGAATCCTCAAAAACAAAAATCAAAGAGAAAAAAAACTGAAAAATACAGGACAGAATATGCAAGAACTGTGCGACAACTGCAAAAGGTGCAACATACGCATAATGGGAACACTGGAAGGATAAGAGAGAAAGGAACAGAAGAAATAGTTAAAAGAATAATGACTAAGAATTTCCCCAAATTACTGAAACACTAAAACATAGATCCAGGAAGCTCAGAGAACTGAATAAATGCCAAAAAACAAACAAACAAAAAAAACAAACAAAACAAAACAAACAAACAAAAAACAACCTCTAACTTTATCTTTGACTTTCTGCAGTTGATAATCCAGATGAAATGAACCAACTGCTTAAAAGACATAACATGCCAAAACTCACACAGGAAGAAATAGATGATCTGAATGGGCCTATATCTATTAAACAAAATGAATCAACAATTAATAATCTTCTGAAACAGAAAGTACAAGGCCCAAATGAGCTTAGTGATGCAATATACCAAACATTTATGGAAGAAATTATACCAATTCTCTACAATCTCTTTCAGAGGATAGAAACAGATGGAAAACTTCCTAACTCATTGCATAAGACCAGCATTACCCTAACACCAAAAGTAAACAATGCCATTACAAGACAAGAAAAGTACCAGACTAGTATCTCATGGACATGAATGGAAAGATCCTCAACAAAATATTAGCAAACTGAATCCTAAAAAGTATTAAAAGAATTAAAAGAATACATCATGACCAAAAGTGGATTTTTTCCCCAAGTATGCAAGGCTGGTTTAACATTCAATAATCAATTAATGTTTGATTCCATCACATAGACAGACTAAAGAAAGAAAAAAATCACATGAATGTATCAGTAGACGCAGGAAAACCATTTGACAAAATCCAACATCCATTCATGATAAAAACTCTCAGGAAACTAGAAATACAGGGGAATTTTCTCAACTTGATAAAGACTATCTACAAAAATACTACAGCCAACATTATACTTAATGATGAAAAACTCAAAGATTTCCCACAAAGATCAGGCACAAGGCAAGGATGTCCCCTCACACCAATCCTTTTCAGCACAATACTGGAGTCCTTGCTAGTGCAACAAGGCAAGAAATGGAAATGACAGATATACCTATTGGAAGGAAGACAAAAAACTGTCTTTGTCCACAGACAACATGATTGATTGTCTAGGCAGAAAATAAAAAAAAAAATTATTAAAAAAAAAACTGGAACTAATGGGGATGCCTGGGTGGCTCAGTCAGTAAAGTGTCTGACTTTGGCTCAGGTCATGATCTCACGGGTTCGTGAGTTTGAGCCCCATGTTGGGCTCTCTGCTGACAGCTCAGAGCCTGAAGCTTGCTTCAGATTCCATGTCTCCCTCTCTCTGCCCTTCACCTGCTTGCACTCTGTCTCTCTCTCCCTCAAAATAAATACACATTAGAAAAAAAATTTTAAAGAAAAAAACTGGAACTAATAAGTGATTACAGCAAGGTTACAGGATACAAGTTTAATATACAAAAGTCAATTGCTTTCCTATATACCAACAATGAAAAAGTAGACTTGAAATTAAAAACACAATACCATTTACATTAACACCCCCAAAACTGAAATACTTAGATATAAATCTAACAAAACATGTACAAGAGCTATATGAGGAAAACTACAAAACTCTGATGAATGAAATCAAAGAAGAACTAAATAAATGGAGAGATAGTCCATGTTCACAGATAGGAAGACTCAATATTATCAAGACATTAGTTCTTCCCAATTTGATCTATAGATTCAATGCAATCACAATAAAAATTCCAGAACACTATTTTACTTATATCAACAAAGTGATTCTAAGGTTCATATGGAGAGGTAAAAGACACAGAGTACACAAAGTTGGAGGACCAATGATATGCAACTTCAAGATTTACTGTAAAGCTAGTAATCAAGATAGTGTGGCATTTATGTAATAATGGGAAGTTAATAGATTAATGGACGAAATAGAAAGCCAAGAAATAGGCCACCATAGATATAACCAACTGATCTCTGACAAGGGAACAAAGGCCATAAAATGGAGCAAAAATAGTCTGTTCAACAAATGGTGGCAGAACAACTGGACATCCGTTTGCAAACAAAACAGAAGAATCTAGACACAGACCCCCCACCTTTCACAACAATGAACTCAAGATGGATCACAGACCTAAGTATAAAACACAAAACTATAAAACTCCTAGAGAATAACAAAGGAAAAAACCCAGATGACCTTGGGTATCGTGATGCCTTTTTAGGTCAAAGATATGACCCATAAAAGAAATATTTTATAATCTGGACTTAAATAAAATTGAAAACTTATGCTCCACAAAACATAATACCAAGACCTCACCAAAGAAGATATGAAAAGATATCATACATCCTATGTCATCAAGGAATGCAAATGAAAACAACAACAAGAGGAGCAACTGGGTGGCTCAGTTGGTTAAGCATCCAACTCTTGATTTCAGCTCAAGTCATGATCTCACAGATTCAAACTCGATCTCACGAGATCGAACCCTGTGTCAAACTCTGCATTGACAGCATAGAGCCTGCTTGGGAGTCTCTCTCTCCCTCTCTCTCTGCTTCTCTCTCTCTTCTCTCTTCTCTCTCTTTCTCTCTATCTCAAAACAAAAAATAAAATAAAATAAAATAAAATAAAATAAAATAAAATAAAATAAAATAAACAATAGATACACACCTATCAGAATAACTAAAATCCAGAGTACTGAAAACACCAAATACTGGTGAGGATGTGGAGCAATAGGAACTCTCATACATTGCTGGTGAGAATGCAAAATGGCACAACCACTTTGGAAAACAGTTTGGCAGTTTCTTACTTTAAGATCCAGCAACTGTGCTCAAAGGAATACTTACCAAAAGGAGTTGAAAATTATGTCCACACAAGAAACTCCACATGGATGTTAATAAAAGCTTTATTTATAATTGCTCAAACTTGGAAGCAACCAAGATGTCTCTCAGTAGGTGAAAAGATAATAATCCTTTATTTATCCAGACCATGGAATATTATTCAACACCAAAAAGAAATGAGCTAACAAGCCACAAAAAGACAGAGAGGAAACTTAAATGCATATTACTAAATGAATGAAGTCAACCTGAAAAACCTACATAATGTATTATTCCAACTATACAGCACTTTGGAAAAGGCAAAACTATGAAGACAACAAAAAGGTCAGTGGTTGCCAGGGATGGGAACAAAGGGAGATGAATAGGTAGTACATAGAGGATTTTAAGGGAAGTAAAAATATTCTGTTTGAAAACTTGTCATTTTACATTTGTCCAAAACTATAGAATTTACCACTCAAAGAATGAACCCTAAAGTAAACAATGGACTTTGGATGGCTATGATGTATCAAATGTAGGTTCATCCTCAGTTTAAAAAATGTACCTTTCTGGGGGTGCCTGGCTGGCTCAGCTGGTAGAGCATGCAACTCTTGATCTCTGGGTTGTAAGTTACAGCCCCACATTGGGTGTGGAGATTATTTAAAAATAAAATCTTTAAAAAAAAAAAGTACCATTCTGGTGAATAATGTTGATGATGGGGAAGGCTATGTATATGTAGGATCAGGGGGTAGGTATATGGTAAATCTCCATACCTTTCTCTTAATTTTGTTGTAAACCTAATAAAACTTCTCTTAAAAAAAAAAGTCTTAAAAATTTTTTCAAATAACAAAGCTTACCTTCTTATCTAGCATCCAGGAAACATCTACAAAGTTGATTGAATATTAGGTTACGGAAAACACATAAGTACATTAAAAGCATATTCTTTGGTGATGTTACACTACAAGAAATAATCACAAAAGTTATGAAATAAGACAATAGTCAGTAAAAATTTTAAAGTAAAATCCAAAATAATAAAGCTAAAGTCAAATGACAAAAAAAGTTACTATTCTAGCAAACAAAAGATACTTATAAATAAAAAATGGAAAAATGTCTTAAAAAAGTGAACAAAAGACATGAACAGGTAACTCAGAAAAATAGACTATTTATGACTAATAAACATGTGAAATATGTTTGGTTTCACTTAAAATTTTAAATATGAGGGGCGCCTGGGTGGCTCAGTCGGTTGAGCGTCCGACTTTAGCTCAGGTCATGATCTCATGGTTTGTGAGTTCGAGCCCCGCGTCAGTCTCTGTGCTGACAGCTCAGAGCCTGGAGCCTGCTTCTGATTCTGTGTCTCCCTCTCTCTCTGCCTACCCCTGCTTGTGCTCTGTCTCTCTCTGTCTTCCAAAAATGAATAAACATTAAAACAATTTTTTTAATAAAATGAAATTTTAAATATGAAATAAAACAATATCAAGATATTTTTATCAGTTTGACAAATATTAAAATAATTTTTAAAAATCCATTGTTGGGGCGCCTGGGTGGCACAGTCGGTTAAGCGTCCGACTTCAGCCAGGTCACGATCTCGCGGTCCGTGAGTTCGAGCCCCGCGTCAGGCTCTGGGCTGATGGCTCAGAGCCTGGAGCCTGTTTCTGATTCTGTGTCTCCCTCTCTCTCTGCCCCTCCCCCGTTCATGCTCTGTCTATCTCTGTCCCAAAAAATAAATAAATAAACGTTGAAAAAAAAATCCATTGTTGCCCAGGAATAATAAGCAATCCCTGCAAGGATGGGGACAGAGAATCTAAATTGGACCATCTTCCTAGAAGGCAGTTTAGCACTGAATAAAAACTATGGGGCGCCTGGGTGGCTCAGTAGGTTGAATGTCAGACTTTGGTTCAGGTCATGATCTTGCGCCCATGCGTTCGAGCCCCACGTCAGGATCTGTGCTGACAGCTCAGAGCCTGGAGCCTGTTTTTGATTCTGTGTCTCCCTCTCTCTCTGTGCTTCCCCTGCTCTCACTCTTTCTCTCTCAAAATATAAAATAAACCATTAAAAAAAATGCATACCAGATGACACAGCAATTTTACTTTTATGAATTTGTCCCATTGTAGAAGTTTATTTTTCCCTTAATAAAACTTACTTGTAGTAAAATTCACCCTTTTTCATGTAGAGTTTTGACAAATGTATACAGTCATACAGAATAGGTCCATTACGCCTCACCAAAAAATTCCCTTATTCTATCTCTTTGTAGTCAAACCATTCCCCTAAAATTACTACTGATCTGTTTTCTTTCACTATGGTGTTGCCTTTCCCAGAATGTCATATAATTGAATTATACAGGATGTAGCCTTTTGAGGCTGGCTTCTTTCACTTAGTACAGTGCATTTGATATGCATCCATTGTGTTGCATGTGGTATGACTGTACCACAGTTTGTTTATACATTCCCCAGGTGAGAACTGTTTCCAGTTTTTTACAGCTTAGTGGGTTTTTTTTTCTTCTTTGGATCATGTATATCTAAGAAATCTTTGCCTAACCCAAAGTCACAAAAATCTTCTGTTTTCTTCTTTATACTTTTAGGTATTACATTTATTTACCTTTATTATGTGTTTGATTTTGGTATGAATCAAAGTTCACTTTATTACACATGGTTGTTCACTTATTCCATCACCATTTGTTAAAAAGACTAGCCTTTTTCCATTCCATCACCTTTGTATTTTTTTTGAAAATTAATTGACAGGGTATGTGTGGGTTTATGTATGGACTCTATACTGTTCTACTGATCTATGTGTCTGTCTTTTCATGTCGTGATGACTTGTAGCTTTATAGTATGTCTTGAAAACAGGTAATGTTAATTCTTCCAACTTCGGTCTTTTCGCTCTCTTTTTTTTTTTTTTTTTTTTTTTTTTTTCCAAATCATCTTGGCTCTTCTAGGTCTTTTGCCTTTCCTTATGAAATTTTAGAATCAGCTTCTCAATTTCTATAAAAATTTCTGCTGGTATTTTGATTGAAATTGTGTTGAATCAATTTGGGGAGAAGTAACATCTTACTAGTAACAGTCTTAAAATGAACATGATATATAGCTCTCCACTTATTTAGAAATTTGATTTCTTTCATCAATGTTTTATAGTTTTAAGCACACAGATCCTGAGCATATTTTGTTGGATTTCTATTTAACTATTTCTTTTCTGGTTCTATTATAAATGGTACCTTTTAAAATTTTCAATTTCTGGGGCACCTGGGTGGCTCACTCGGTTGAGCGGCCGACTTCGGCTCAGGTCATGATCTCGCGGTCTGTGAGTTCGAGCCCCGCGTCGGGCTCTGTGCTGACAGCTCAGAGCCTGGAGCCTGTTTCGGATTCTGTGTCTCCCTCTCTCTGACCCTCCCCCATTCATGCTCTGTCTCTCTCTATCTGAAAAATAAATAAACGTTAAAAAAATTTTACGGGCTCCTGGGTGGCTCAGTCGGTTGAGCGTCCGACTTCGCTCAGGTCACGATCTCACGGTCCGTGAGTTCCAGCCCCGCATCAGGCTCTGTGCCAACAGCTCAGAGCCTGGAGCCTGCTTCAGATTCTGTGTCTCCCTCTGTCTCTGGCCCTCCCCCCATTCATGCTCTGTCTCTCTCTGTCTCAAAAATAAATAAAAATGTTTAAAAAAAATTTTTTTTTAATTTAAATAAATAAATAAATAAATAAAATTTTCAATTTCTAATTGCTCACTACTAATATATAGAAATATAATTAATATTTGAACATTGGTCTTGTATCCTATGATCTTGCAAAACTCAGTAGTTCTAGTAGCTTTTTTAAAAAACTGAGATAAAATTAACATATACAATTGTATTAGTTTTAGGCGTACAACATGATGATATGTACAAATTGCAAAGTGGTTATCGTTAAGTTTAGTTACCATCCATCACCACACATAGTTTCCAGCTTTTTTCCTTGTGATAAGAAATTTTAAGATCTACTCTCTTAGCAACTTTCAAATACGCAACATAGTACACATTAACTGTAGTCATTATGCTGTACATTACCTAGCCCGGACTTATTTATCTTATAACTGGAAGTTTGTACTTTTAGGCCACCTTTACTCATTTCACCCACTCCCACACCCCACTTCTGGTAACCGCAAATCTCTTCTCTAAGAGTTTGAGTCTTTTTTTTTTTTTTGATTCCACACATAAGTGAGATCATATAGTATTTGCCTTTGTCTGACTTATTTCACTTTAACACAATGTCCTCAAGATCCATCCATATTGTCATAAATGGCAAGAATTCCTTCTATTCATATAGCTGAATTATATGTATATGCAAAAGACATATATGTGTGTATATATATATATGTGTATGTATATATATATGTGTGTGTATATATATACACATATATATATATAGCTAGTGTAAATAGTGCTGCAGTGAACATAGGGCTCCAGATATTTTTTTCAAGATAGTGATTTTGTTTCCTTTGGATAAATACCCAGAAGTAGAATGCTGGATCATATAATAGCTGTATTTTTAATTGTTTGAAGAATATAATGTTTTCCATAGTGATTGTACCAATGTACTTTACCACCAATAGTGTATGAAGGTTCCCTTTTATCCACATCCTTGTCAACATTTGTTATTTATTGTCTTTTTGGTAATATCCATTCTGACAGGTGTGAGGTGATATCGCATGGTGATTTTTTAAATTTGCATTTCCCTGATGATTAATGATGTTGAGCACCTTTGAATACAACAGCAGGCCATCTATATGTCTTCTCTGGAAAAATGTCTACCCAGATCTTCTGCCCATTTTTAAATCATATTGTTTGGGATTTTGTTCTATTGAATTGTATGAGTTCCAGTCCTACTTTTCTGAGAATTTTTATCATGAATGGATATTGAATTTTGTCAAATGCTCTTTCTACATCTATTGAAGAGATCACATGCTTTTTCTTCTTTCATCTGTTGATGCAGTGAATTAATTACACTGACTTATTTTTTAAATTTTGAACTAGGCTGTGTTGTCATGAGGTATTATAAGGATGGAAAAATAAAATTTAAAACTGTCCTTATTCACAGATTGTGTGTGTATAAAGTTAAAAATAGTGTACAAATAAATTAGAATTAGTGTATTTTGCAAATTTGCTGGATTTAAAGTATTTGTATACAACTATATTTCTATATCTAAGCAACAGTCAGAAAATGAAAATTTTGGTATTCCATACATAATAACATTTAAAATCATTTACTAGAAATAAATTTAACAAAATATATGTAAGATCTTTACGCTGTAAGCTATAAAACATTATTGAGATACCTAAACAAATGGAGAGATATACCATGCCTATGATTGGAAAACCAACATTATAAATAAGTCTTCTTCCAAATTGATCCATTCCAAATACTGTAAAAACTTTAATAGAAACTGACAAAGTGATTCTAATGTAACCATATATGGTGATGGATGGTAACTAGACTTACTGTGGTAATCATTTCACAATGTATTCAAATATCAAATCATTATGTAGTACACCTGAAACTAACATAATGTAATATGTCACTTATAAACTTTAAAAAAGTCCCCAAACTATATCAACACCTTTAAACTGGCTCCCCTCTAAACTCTGCTCAGTCATTTATTTTAATCTAAAGGATATTTTTGAGGATTTTTACCTTTAATTCTGTTTCTTCCTGAATTGTTTCTATGTTTTGGGACCTATCAGGTATTCTGTTCACACTGAAGTTTAAAGATGGGTTTTGTGTGTGTGCTATGTTTGTGTGGTGATAAACCATAAAATTATGGTATTAATTTCCTACCTGAGAAGATAGACTTGACTCCAGTGTAGGCCTTCCCCATGCTTTGCAACAACTTGTTTCACACTCTCTTGATAAGCTACAAAATGAATGTTCCCATTGGGCTAGGACTGAGACGCAGATGAAAATACACTCTTTGTGCCCTCTTTCCTTGCCTTTCCATTCCAGCATTTCTTTCTTTTTTTTTTTTAATTTTTTTTTTCAACGTTTATTTATTTTAGGGACAGAGAGAGACAGAGCATGAACGGGGGAGGGGCAGAGAGAGAGGGAGACACAGAATCGGAAACAGGCTCCAGGCTCTGAGCCATCAGCCCAGAGCCCAACGCGGGGCTCGAACTCACGGACCGCGAGATCGTGACCTGGCTGAAGTCGGACGCTTAACCGACTGCGCCACCCAGGCGCCCCTCCAGCATTTCTTTTTAAAGGTAAATCAAGGTTTTTTTTCCCCCTAGAAGGGGAAAGAAGTCATAGAAGTTTTGTGTCATCTGAAGTTTGTGTATGGTGAGAAGAGGCAGTTGTATTCTCCTTAGTGGTGGCAGTGGTGGTGGTGTTACAGGGCAAATGGCTCAGGGAGCACCAGTTGATGTGGTATCCTGCTATTTTCATTCCCATCTGTCATTGCATAGTAACCAGTTAGTGGAACAGCATAGGAACCCCTGAAACATGCAGTTTCCAGTGGTCTTTTCTTAGGGTTTTAGTCATTCATTTGTATATGCTATGAACATTTAGTAAGTGATTATAAAATTTATATGAAATGTATAGGGCCAAGAATAGCCAAGATAATTGAAGAAGAGTGAGATAGGAGGACTTAATCAGATATCAAAATTTATTATAAAGTTACAGTAAATAATACAGGGTGGTTTAGTGCTTGGGAAGACAAATGAACTAATGGCACAGAATAGAATCCAGAAAGAGATCATATAATTTAGGCATAAATTAGAACATTAAATAGTAATGTTAGAGGATCATCATATTGTATTAAAGTTTAACCTTTTCTTGGAAGCTATGTCTGATAACATCATGATTATACCCATGTAGCATTATTTCATCATCATATTAGTAGTATGTTTATTTTTATAGGGGATAATATAGAGTTATCTTTCAATAATTAATGTGTCAGTATGTTGAATGCAATTTTAATAGAAGATTGTTATGTTTACCTTGGTCATGTTATAGTGTAAATTATATCAGGATTGTACAGTACTTACTTGCTGAAACTTTTCTGAGTTCAGAGCTTAGTGATTTATTTTTTTAATGTTTATTTATTTTTGAGAGAGAGAGAGAGAGAGAGAGAGAGCAAGCACAAGTGGGGAAGGGACAGACAGAGAGAGGGAGACAAAGAATCTGAAGCAGGCTCCAGGCTCTGAGCTGTCAGCACAGAGCCCGACCCAGGGCTCAAACTCAGGAACTGGGAGATCATGACCTGAGCCAAAGTCAGACACTTAACTGAATCACCCAAGAGCCCCCAGAGCTTAGTGATTTGATTCCGTTGGACTTAAGAAACAAATCTAATCCATGTTAATGCTGATAGCACAATCCCTTTGCATTTTACTAAAGAGTTTCTGATTTCAAGTACAGGGAGCCAACATCACTCTTTTTATTGGAAAATTATTGCCGCTATTTTAGGTAAAATTTGTTCAGCATTTTCCAAGAAAGCTGGACCAAAACCTATTACTTTCTTATTTTTAATTTTTGAGAGTTCTATATTAACAGGTTTTATATTTGCCAAATACATCTAGTAAAGAAATCCCTCAACTCCATGAACTTGATGCCAGTGTGAAATTCATGTTGATCTCTCAGAAATCTATGGTTTGTAATTCCAACAAGTATAATAATGGAATAAAAAGGATTTATGCAGGAGTGGCTCAGTTGGTTATGCATGTGACTCTTGATTTTGGCTCAGGTCATGATCTCATGGTTCTTGAATTGAGCCCCATGTCAGGGTCTGTGCTGAAAGTGGAGCCTGCTTGGGATTCTCTCTCTCTCCCTCTCTCTCTGCCCACCCCCCCCCCCACCGCTCACATGTGTGCACACACTCTCTCTCTCTCTCAAAAATCAATATGAATATTTTTTAAAAAAAGGATTTATGGCAGTGAAAGGTGTTTGAGTAATACCTTGAAAAAAAAAGAAAATTTTTGTACATACAATAAAAACCTGTGTAGAAAGCATGATCAAAGGATTAAAAACATAGTATAAAAATAAAAGGACAGAATACTAACTCTTTAAAAACAAATAACTACAAGTGGAATTCATGACTCAAGATCTTGGTGTTTGACAAGCTTTTACAGAAGGCAAAAATTAATTACCTGGCATGGCATTAAGTGATGAAAAAATAAGTAACATTTGATTCTTCAGTTTTCCCAACCACATATTCAGGCCCTGAAAATTAGTATTGAACATGAAACCACATTTATTTCAGAACTAAATAGATTCACAAAGATATATGTAACTAATCTAAATCAAAGAACCCACTGAAATCAAATAACCACTTACACTCTCAACAAAAGCAGGAATATCTAAGAAGGAAATGCTCCACTATGTCTGTTTGTACTATTGAAAGTGGTTACCAAGAAAGACAGAAAATCTGAAAAGCAAGCAGTCAAGGGCAGTAACTGCTGCCTAAAGAGAGAGAATAAAATTACTGTGAATAATGGAGTGATTTCAGGAGGAAATGAGAAAATCATATATCAATGAATAGAATTTTTACAAAGAAAAATAGCCACAGTTTCTAGATATTCAGCATTCTAGAAATAAATGTATTGCTGACATCTGATTCATAGGACATTAGTAACTAAATCACCAAATAATGGAAAACTCAGGACTGAGGCATTATTAGAAGAGTATAAGATCATGTGTGTCCATGTGGCTGAGGAAATCATTTAAAATCTGTCTCAACATAAATGACTGACCTATCAAGAAGCCTAGGTTAGGTGTGGTGAACACAGACATCATGATTATCTGCAGTTCCTGACACAAATATTTTTGTTTTTATTTTTACTTATTAAATTTTTTAATGTTTATTTCTGAAAAAGTAAGTGGGGGGTGGGGGGCAGAGAAAGAGGGAGACACAGAATCTGAAGTAGGCTCTAGGCTCTGAGCTGTCAGCATAGAGACTGATGCAGAACTCGAATTCATGAACTATGAGATCATGACCTGAGCTGAGATCAAGAGTCAGATGCTTAACTGACTGAGCCATCCAGGAACCCCAAATATTTTAATTTTTTTGAAGGTGTTTTGTTGGTTTTGGCTATTAGCAACTCCATAAATAAATACCTTTGGTATAAACCAGCATTTTGGGGGGAGTGTAAATTCCTTAATATACTGGTGTCCCCACCTTTCAGGATATATAAATGTTACTGTTCAGTGATTGGTGGTTATACTAAGGAGACTGACTGCTATGGGCCTGTAAGACACATCCCTGCCTTTGCCCCTCTGCTCCACATTTGGGAGAGCTGATAAAAAAAAAAACCTTTGACTCCAAAAGAAGATTCAAACCAAACAAGCTTCTGGCCCCACACAGAAATCCTCTCCCTAGCCCCAGGCCCAGCCCCAACCACAATAGCATGCCAGTCTCCTTTCCTTACTCTCTCAAGCCACTTTGGATCTTCTTGGATGCCTGCACTACTCTCCTCAGAGACCTGTCTTATATTTCGATTAACTTTTCCATACCCTCTTGGTGTGTGTGTGGTGTCATCAGTCTCAACACATGAAACAAATATTGAGAGGGTGTCCATACTGTTTCTCAGAGTGGCTACAACAGTAATTAATAACATATTGCTTACCCAGGTTTCTTTTCCCTTATACAGAAAAATCTAAGCCAATTGGTTAGTGGCCTAAAAATTATAAAGCTGTTATATATTTGGTCAAGACTGGAAACAAAACATTTGTTCAACTTAATAACAAGAGAAACATGGGTTCTACCTTTCATTTACTTACAAAACATTTGGGGCAATTGTATTAAAACTGTGTGGATATATCCAATGTCATCAAAGTAGGCTCTTGGCTGCACTCAACTTCTATGGTGCTTATAAGATTCTATTTCACCAAACCTGTGAAGAAGTGACTTCATAGTACCCTCTTTCATTCAGCATGGGAAGTCATCCTACAATAATCCTTCCCTTAACAAAACAAATTCTCCATGTTAAGATTTTTAAAAATTGTTAGGAGCAATAAACACATTTAAATATGTTTATAATCATTGAGTGGGAAAACTGAAAAACCAGAAGCCACAAAGGAAAACACCAACACATTTGACTGCATAAAAATTTTAAATTTCATTTGGCAAAAGACACTAGAATCAAAATTAAAAGAGAAACAAACTGGAGGGAATATCTGCAATGTATACACAAGAACAAAGAGTTAATATTTTTACTATATAAAGAAGTCTTACAAATCAATACAGAAAAGATGAACATTACAGTAGAAAAAAATATGAACAGACAATTCACAGAAAAAAATCCAAATACTATTCACTACATGAAATGATCCTCAACTCCACTGATAATCAAAGGGATGCTAATGGAAACAATAACATATTATGTTTCCCCTGGTATAGGTTTGGTGTGAGACAGATAAAAAACAATAATAATAAAGCCCAAAGCTGGTGAGAGTGTAGGGAAATGGTGATCCTTATCCTGCTGCTAACATAAATGGTGTTGCTTTCCTAAAGGGTAATGTGTATCAAAACATAAACTCTATTCAGTTCCACTTCTGATATACATATACATAAGTATACATCCTGAGTAAATCATGTTCAGGTAACAAAGATGTACATACATGGATGTTCATGGGGTTGCTATTTGTAGTACCTGAAAATTGGAGCAGCATAAGCACCTGTCAATAAAAATCTGGTGAAGTAAACCATGCTATAACAATCCAATAGAATTTCATGCAGTTGAAAACATGGACAATGCCATCAACATAGGAGTAAATAAAGAAGACTACTGTCTGAGTGGTATCACCCCATGTATGTTTTGAAAAATGCATAAAGAAAAGTGGAAAATGATATACCAAATCTTTAAATGGCTGACTCTGGGAGTTATGCCCTGGAAGAGAAGGCAGGGAAGGCATGACAAAAGGCTCTAGGATCATTTGCACAGATGCCTCCCTAGAAGACTGAAATTTGGAAAGCAAAACAGAATAATGAAGCCTTCAGGTAAAGTCACCTTCGCCTCTGGCCCCAGCTGCCTGCTGCTCCAAGTGTTCTGTCATTAAGGGTGCAGGGAGATGTCTTCCAATTACAGCAGTCCCTACAAGTAAGGCACCATGAACACAATTGGTTTCGGTAGCCAAATCAGGGGGCTTAGAATGCTTTTTCATTTAGCATCACTGAGCTAGCTATTCCTGGCTGCAGTGCCCTCAAGAAAAGGGAGATGAAAGGGTCTGTTGTAACACTGGAATGGGGTGGGAGTGTGGGAGGGGGGGGTGTTACAAATTGCTAAGGAACTCTGGAAACTACCAGGACTGACTTAATGAGCTGTGCCCTGGCCTAGGCAGAGGAGATGGTAAAACAAATCGCTTTATCAGGGAGGGAGGGAAATGGCAATGGCTTGCCTTCTGGGAGCTGTCAGAACATGCTGGGGCAGAGTTCCTTCAGAGGCACACTCTGCAAGTTGTCAATTGAAAGACAGAAGGCCAAGCTTCTGTAAGCAGGAAACACCACAGAATAGTGGAAGCAACCTAATGAAACTCTTAGCAGGTGCAATGAATATCCCTATCTGTAAACCCATCTGCAACTTTCTGGAATCTTGTGCTCGTCATGTGCATGACACAGAGTGGGAGGTAGGTATGGTCTGGGAGTGACCATGCTCATCCAGTGTCATGACAGAGGAACATTTCCAAGGCTATAGAAAGCCAACCCAATGATAGAGAATAAGAGTCACTGGGGCAAAGAATAGACTAGATCAGAGTTCTCTGGGTCAAGGTAAACAACAACAACAACAACAACTCCTCTCATTCCTCTCCCTTCCTCAGTCACGGCTATTCCCAGAATGAGAGACTGATTTAGAGCCCCAACCCCTGGAGACATAGGGAAGAGCAGAGATTTTAGTGGTTGATATTCCATCTCTTGCTCTCTGTACTCCCACCACCTCCAACAATAGAGACAAAACCTATCTACTGCTAAATATGGGCTTGAAGAGAGAGTACTTGAAAAACAAAATATCTGGTGGAATACAGCTTTTCTCAAAGGAACCAAAGTAGTCTTGCTTTGGATGTAGGCAAGGGAGAAGTTGGGGTCCCACCAATCTTGATACACTCGTCAACTCGAACCCAGGATAGACAAGAGGAAGTTAGACAAAAACAAAGAGACTTTCTGCTAAGAGTTCAAAGAAAGAAATGTCTCTACTTTCTTAGTAATGTTTTACTCTTGAATACTTTTAATATTGAAACAGATTAGACTCTTAAATACTGAGAACAAACTGAGGTTTGATGGGGGGTGGGGAAGAGGGGAAAGTGGGTGATGGGCATTGAGGAGGGCACCTGTTGGGATGAGCACTGGGTGTTGTATGGAAACCAATTTGACAATAAATTATATTTAATATTTAAAAAAAAGAAATAGATTTTCTCAAAATTACAAAGTAATTATGGGACCAGACAACCAGGATGGCAAAAAATGGTTTCACTGTGATATCTGAAATAGTTTCACAAGATAGATTTAAACATGTTAACATTTTCATTTCATTATACTGGCAACATAATTAGTTTCAGAATGTAAGTACCAAAGGTGTTGATTCAAATGTAATCTCAGTATTTTAGCTTGGAAATATAAATGTCAATGAGTTATAGTAAGATATTTTTAAAAGTCAAAATGTATACATATATATACATACAAATCTTTGCTTTATATTATTTTGGCACGTCACAGCTCAAGTAGTGGGATAACAATGGCCGTAAGTGCTAGGTCTTAACCACACTAATGAATTTAAAATTTATAGAATTTTGATCAATGAAATAAAAGTGAGAGCTCAGAAATTTTATATATACACATATATGGTGAATTGATTTTCCACAACAACAAAAAAAGGCAATTCAGCAAATGGTCCTCAAATAATGGCATATCCACTTTTGAAAGGAAAAAAGGGGAAAAGAAAGGAAGGAGAGAGGGATGAAGGGAGAGAAGAAATGATGAAGGAAGGCTGAAAGGAAGAAAAAAAGTAAAATAACTACATCTGTACTTCCTCACATCCTCACAAAAATGGACTGAAAATGGATCATAGACCTAAAAGTAAAATTTAAAACTTTAAAAGGGCATGATTGAATTTTTTTGGTTAATGGAAATATTCTATATTTTGATTGTGGTGGTGATTACATGACTGTAAGCATTTGTCAAAGCTCAGAGAACTAAACATACAAAAAAGAGTGAAGTTTAATGTTTATAAATGGCAACTTAATTTAATTTTTTTTAATTATGAATGCTAGAAAGGGATCACTTTACATAAAACCTATCAACTCTATTACTAACATCAAATGTGACTTAAGTCAGGATAAAAACCTAAATTTTCTCATCTCTTTAATAAGTATACTGATTTTTTTTTTCAACGTTTATTTATTTTTGGGACAGAGAGAGACAGAGCATGAACGGGGGAGGGGCAGAGAGAGAGGGAGACACAGAATCGGAAGCAGGCTCCAGGCTCTGAGCCATCAGCCCAGAGCCTGACGCGGGGCTCGAACTCACGGACCGCGAGATCGTGACCTGGCTGAAGTCGGACGCTTAACCGACTGCGCCACCCAGGCGCCCCTAATAAGTATACTGAAGTCAATATAAGTGGTTCCTAGAAAATAAAATGAAAAATAAAATGAGAAAATATATTCATAAATATGCCATGGGTTGATTAGTGGGAAACAAAACCCCAATGAATTGAATAGAGTTCAGAAACCATGAACTGCATACAATTCAGAAACATTGTTATTTCTAAATCATATTTCTTAGCCCTTGAAAACAACTTTTTAAAGACCTGATTTGTTTTTTAACCTCTGGAAACATGAATGTTTCTTCAAAATATAACAGGAAGATGTAAAACAACCAACCAAGGTCTTTCCCTCTTTATCATTATCAATAAAGCTTTTAGTGCAAAAGCAATACAAAATAGCCATGCCACAAACAAGCACTATATTTTCAGCAAGCATGCTACATACAGCAGTTTCCCAACAGTGGAGATAAAAATTTTAAGACCTTTTGAGCCCATCTCTTCCCTGAACGTAAGTTCCTGCATAAGGGGAAAGTCACTTCCGGAAACTTGTGCAAAGGCATTTTCTTTCTCCTCTGCTCTACAGGCATACTTGTGAGCAATGTCATGACAGCCCAGCACACATGCAAGTGTGCCCACTGGCATTTCATTTGGAGGCATGGCTGTCAGCAGGGCTGGTAACCCACACACAGCAGCCTGCTACAAGAGGAGTCCAAAGCCTAACCCTTAGATATACACATATTAGATACATGGAATGGGGTTCAGGACACTGTACATCAGCTTCCTCAGAGGCCATGCCATCACCGTTACACATGTGTACAAATGGATTTAAACTCTATTTAGACAAAAATTGAAAAATAAGTGGAGGTTTTTCTCCTTTGGGAGGTTAACAGGATACACTGAAAATCAAAGAACCTCCACACTGAAAGCTTTATAGTACCACCTCTCATCCAAGATAGTTTTTCCTTTACTGCAAGTACCTGAGGAGTTGTCCCTTAGCTTATGCTTCCATGTACCCACCCATGAGAGCAGGAAAAACTTACTGGCATTCCCAAAATAATTCACAGAAGTGGATTTTCAGAGGCGCCTTGGGGGCTCAGTCGGTTAAGTGTCCAACTCTTGATTTCAGCTCAGGTTCAGGAGATAAAGCCCCAAGTTGGGCTCTGCACTGACAGTGTGGAAGCCTTCTTGGGATTCTCTCTCTCTCTATCTCTCTGCCCTTACCCCCTTCAAAATAAATAAACTTAAAAAAATAAAATAAAATAATTTTTCTAGAAGTTCCTTATATTGAATTAAGACTTGACTACATGGAAATTTTAATTTCCACTAATAGACCTTTTGGTGCCATTGAGAACAAATCCAATCTCTCTTTCATATTATAACTCTCTAAATATTTGAAGGTGGCTTTAATTTTCCATTTAAAAACTTTTATGTCAGCTGGCAATTCGCAGAACAAAAAATAAGTTGTTAAAATAAATATACAAAATTCTACAGTCCAATAAAGTTTACTTTGTGGCTACTAAGTGTTTAGCACACTTCACTTCCAACATGTAAAAAGCTTAGACGTCATCACTCTCCTCTTTACAACAAGAAAAAAGCTGAACAAACTGAAAACCAAAGGCTTTTCTTGGACCCATTAGAGAATTGAGGATGCAAGGCTGTCTGCCACCTTGATATCTGGCAAGATAGAAAACCTAGCATGTCACAGCTGAGCTCTGCTTACCTGGAGCAGAAATGCTAGAGCCATAAACTGGTAGGGACCCTTAAATGGTAAATTTGATTAACTTCTAGAGGCTGAGGGTAGACTAGTGTAACAGTGAGAATATCTTGGGGCTCAGCCTTGAGGGCAACTACACTTCTTGAGGGGGGAGGGGGAACCAGCTTCTTATGGTAAAAAACCAAGAAAGATTCCCTCAAGACTGTGGTAGGGGAAGGGGAAAAGTGACATTGTGAAATACACACAGAGAATTCCCCTACAAATGCCCACTCTCCAGTGGGAAGGACTTTACCAGAGACTTCTCCAACCTGGGGAAAGAACATTTCTCCAACTCTAGCCCTCTCTAGCTTTCCTGCCTCACCAAAGATTATGGGGAGCTAAGAGACATTTCTGACAGTCACACTCAGGGACCGAGGTCCACTAAAAGGCTGAGATTTAATAAGATTATAGAGAGGCACCTGGGTGGCTCTGTTGGTTAAGCATATAACTTTGGCTCAGGTCATGATCTCACGGTTCATGAGTTCAAGCCCCACATCAGGATCTCTGCTGTCAGCACAGAGCACTTTTCAGATCCTCTGTCACCCTCTCTCTCTGCCCCACCCCCCTCTCAAAAATAAATAAACATTAAGAAAATTAGATTTTTTTTTACCACCACACCATCAGGGCTCCACTATAAAAGCAGTGGATTATTGGGGCGCCTGGGTGGCTCAGTCGGTTGAGCGACGACTTCGGCTCAGGTCACGATCTCGCGGTCCATGAGTTCGAGCCCTGCATTGGGCCCCTGTGCTGACAGCTCAGAGCCCAGAGCCTGTTTCAGATTCTGTGTCTCCCTCTCTCTGACCCTCCCCCGTTCATGGTCTGTCTCTCTCTGTCTCAAAAATAAATAAATGTTAAAAAAAAATTTAATAAAAAAAAAAAAAAGCAGTGGATTATAGCCGAAAGAGCTTCAGGACACAGACTCTATTTAAGAGAGTCCTTAGTTAAGCCCTAAAACAACAGGAGAGACAAAAGCAAGGACACTAGAGAAATTTGAAGCCCCCAGCATCTATAGTTACAGAAAATATTAAACACAGCCCAAATCTTAGCCAGATTAACATTAACATCTTACACTAAAAGCCTATTTAACAATTACTATTGCCTAACACATAATGTTTGACTTTCAACAACAAAAAAACTAAAAGCCATGTTAAAAGGCAAGAAGAAGCACAGTCTGAAGAAACAAAATGAGCATCAGAATCAAACTCAGACATGGCACAGATTTTTTATCAGACAGGGACTTTAGAATAACTGTGATAAATATGTTAAGAGATCTAAGGGAGAAAAATGCACAATAAACGAGAATGCAAGGGTAAGAGAAGCATAGAGATGGAAACTCTAAGAATCAAAAGGAAATACTAGAAATCAAAACCACTCAGTGGGCTTGAAGAAGTGTCAATAGAAACTTCCCAAATTGAAATATAAAAAGAAAAAAAAAAGAATGAAAAAGACAAAAGTATCTAAGAATTGTTGGACAATTTAAAAATATATAACATACACATAATTGGAATACCAAAGGGAGAAGACATAAGAGAACACAGTAGAAGAAATACTTGAAATAATAATGGCCAAGAATGTTCCAAAATTAATGGCAGACACAAACTAAAGATCCAGGAAGCTGAAGGAATACCAAGTAAGATAAATACTGAAAAAATCTACACCTAGGCATATAATATTCAAACTGTAGAAAACCAAAGACAAACAGAAAACTGTAGAAAACCAAAGACAAACAGCCAGAAGGGAATAGGGCTAAGGTTATTATAGAGGAGTAGGGATCAAAAATACAGCACACTACTAATCAGAAACATGTAAGCAAGAAAGAGTGGAGTCAAGTTTATATAATCAGCACTGTGGTAAGTGCTACGAGGAAGAGATGATTTTATCTGGAACTAAAGAGTTAACTAATTGGAGAAAGAAGATTAATATATTAAAAACAGGTAATCTTAACAATTACAGCCAAGTTGGGGAGCCTGGGTGGCTCAGTCGGTTAAGCGTCCAACTTCGGCTCAGGTCATGATCTCGCGGTTCATGGATTTAAACTCAGAGTCGGGTTCTGTGCTGACAGCTCAGAGTTTGGAGCCTGTTTAGGTTTCTGTGCCTCCCTCTTTCTCTGCCTGTCCCCTGCTTACGCTCTCTCTCTCTCACAAAAATAAATAAACATTAAAAAAAAATTGCAGCCATGTTTAAAAGTGAAAATTCCTTACTTTATTTCTCCTACTTCTGCTCCCTAGGAGTAATTCTGTGTAACTGTTTGGTGTGCCTCCTTCCAAATAATGTTTCAGGCATATAAACAGATTGATGAAGTTGTTTTTTTTTTATTTTTTTTAACATTTATTTATTTTTGAGACAGAGAGAGACAGAGCATGAACGGGGGAGGGGCAGAGAGAGAGGGAGACACAGAATGGGAAACAGGCTCCAGGCTCTGAGCCATCAGCCCAGAGCCTGACGCGGGGCTCGAACTCACGGACCGCGAGATCGTGACCTGGCTGAAGTCGGACGCTTAACCGACTGAGCCACCCAGGCGCCCCACAGATTGATGAAGTTTTAAGTGTATATTTAAATACATGATTCTTTTTTTCTTATTTTCTTTCTTTCCCTCTTTTTTTTTTAACAAAATGGGATTATAGTGTATGGTTTTGCAACTCGCAAAATCACGGATATCTGTTCACGGCTATGAATGCAGCTGAATGCTGCCCTCCCCCACTCTTTTCAGTGACTACCTGGCATTTTCCTGTTGATGGGAATTCATATTATTTATAATACTACAAATTATGCTACCATAAGGACAGAATATGTGTGTTAGTGTGTGTGTGTGTGTGTGTGCGCGCGTGCGTGTGTCCTCGTCCAACATATTCTCATCAATAATGTGCCTTTGTGGTCCTATTTGGAATTCTCCAAATTCTAGATAGAATGTAAATCTTTCTGGGAGAGAGAAGTGGCTTTTCATGGCCTTTTTAATTTGGAGGTTTCTAAATACTACCGGGGAATGAGCACCTTTTCAGGTGGTTATTAGTCATTTGTGTTATTTATTTTGTTTTGTTTTTTTTTTTTCAACGTTTATTTATTTTTGGGACAGAGAGAGACAGAGCATGAACGGGGGAGGGGCAGAGAACGAGGGAGACACAGAATCGGAAACAGGCTCCAGGCTCTGAGCCATCAGCCCAGAGCCTGACGCGGGGCTCGAACTCACGGACCGCGAGATCGTGACCTGGCTGAAGTCGGACGCTTAACCGACTGCGCCACCCAGGCGCCCCTGTGTTATTTATTTTGTAAATTATCCATTCTCTATTGACTTACTTGTTTGAAGGCACTTTTATAGTGGCAATATTAATCCTTTGTGTATAAGTTGCATGAAAAGGTGCTCAACATCATCAGGAGAATGCAAATCAAACCACACTGAGATATCACCTCACACCTGTTAGAATGGCTATTATCAAAAGACAAGAAATAACAAGTGCTGGCAAGGACATGGAGAAAAGGGAAGCCTTGTGCACTGTTGGAGGAAATGCAAATGGTGCAGCCACTATGGAAAATAGTATGAGGTTCTTCAGAAAATTAAAAATATAATTATTATATGATCCAGCAATTCTACTTCTGGGTATTTATCCAAAGGAAATAAAATCACTATCTTGAAAAGATAATTAGTTTTGCATGTTCACTGCCCCATTATTTACAATAGTCAAGACATGGGAACAACCTAAGTGCCCATTAACAGATGAATGGATAAAGGAAATTATATATATATATTTCAATATATATTTATATATATAATTTATATATATATATTTCAATATATAAACATGTATATATACAATAGAATTTTATTCAGCCATAACAAATAAGGAAATACCACCATTTGCAACAACATGGATGGATTTTGAGGGCATTATGCTAAGTGAAATACTGCATGATCTCACATATGAAGTCTAAAACAAACAAACAAAACCCAAACTCATAGATACAGAGAACAGATTGGTGGTTGCCAAGGGTGGGGGGCATGGGGGAATAAACACAGGTGGTCAAACGTCCAGTTATAAGATACATAAGTCCTGGGGGTGTAATTTACAGAATAGTGACTATAGTTAACAATACTGTATTATATATTTGAGAGTTGATTAAGATAAGATTAAATGTTCTCATCACAAAAAAAAAAATGCGTAACTATGTGCAGTGGTGTAGGTTAAGTAAACTTATTGTGGTAATCATTTCACAATATATACATATATCAAATCATTATGTTGTATACCCAAAACTAATACAATGTTTTGTGTCAAATATATCTAATTTTTTAAAAAAGAATCCAGCTCTTTCCACATAATATTCTCCAACAATGACAAAATAACAACAAAGACAATAAATGTAATTGATAAATCTAATTGTGCACTAGGAACTGTAAGTTGGAGTAGGGCATCAGTACAGAGATCAAGAGGGCTGGTAAACTGGAAGAGAAGTGCAGAGCTACTGTACTCTTCTTCTCCCTGCTGAATATGTGGTGAAAAAGAAAAAGTGGTGGCAGCAACCAGCTTGAGAATCCACCCATCAAAGTTTGAGATCTGCTAATCAGAATATCAAGGACTGGGTTTGAACAGTTTTTCAGTTGTGAGGGGTGTGAAGAGGAGATAGAATCAGTATAGGAATCACAGAATGAGCATGAGGTCAAAGGGGAAGCAGTACCAGAAACTAAGGAAGTTTCTCCCAAAGTGACGATAGTCAGCAGCATCAGCCTTAGCACAGAAGTCGAAAAAAAGGTACTGGATAAAATCTGTTGGATTCGACATAAAGTTTTGGTGGCCAGGTTTTGTTTTGCCTATTATGCCCCTTCCTCCAGTTGGGAGCTGTTCTCTATCCTCCTCTCAAACACACACATATTTTGAACCTGATAGTTCTTGTGGTAGCTGCCTATTAGAATTGTGGCCAAAGTGAACAAGCACTCTAAGCCAACATTAGAATTAAAGTAGAAATGAGTCTGAGAAAGGAACCACAGAACAGGAGGCCCAGAACTGTTACTGGCCATTTCTTGCCACATAGAGGAAACTGATCTACAGTAGGAGAAACACCACCAACATGCAGAAAGATATCGGGAAATGAGTGTGCTAGTGACATTTAAGTTTCTGGTTCCATTTCTGACACCCAGCTGCATGCCTATCCTTCTCTGGCCTATGAAACTAACTCCAGTATCATTCAAATAAATCCCCCTCTTCACATAAGCTACTTCAAGGTAGGTTCCTATAATCTGAATCCAAAAATAGTTGTGAATAATACAATATGGGTTTAAATGCAAATTAGTGGAATGAATTTCTACATGGGGCTATGTATTTTTTTTAAACTAAGTTGACAGGTCTACAACTGCTAATGGTGGATAATGGAGATGGCTTCACATGTGGTGATGTGGCAGACATTCACTAAATGTTCATTGACTTAAAATGCCTCTTCAAACATGCTTCTTCCTGGAATACCATTTCTACCTTCTAACTCACTGATCTATAAAGTTCATCCCATATATCACTTCAGCCAGGTAATCTTCCTTGATTTTCCACAACCCTTTTCCTCTCCTCAGACTGAGTTAGGGGCTCCTCCTTTGTAATTTCATAGCCCCTTATGCATAACTACCAAAGCACTTTAAAATAAAAAATAAATTGTAAATGTTGCTCACTTATCACTCTCTCTCCTTCACCCTTCCCTGTTCCTACCACAGGACTTCATTGAGCACAGAACCTGTCCTGTCTTCTTCTTTGTTATCTATAGCTTAGCATGTGGTGGGCAATTCTCAAATGTTTACTGGATAAGGGACTGAGTGGATAAAGCACATATTCATGTATGTGTGGAAAAGGGCTAAAAGCCATTCCGTCTCCAAAGATTCTGTAGTTGTTAGTTTAGCAGCCAAACAATACTGGAATAAACTTACTTGCAAAATATTGTTCTAGTTACAGAGGTATTCTTTAGTAGTATACCATTTGTTGTACTGGAGAGTTCCCATCGAGGGTTTTTTAGACATAACCTTCCAGATGTTTCCACCTTGACATAGAACTACCCAAAGGGAAATTATCTGCATAAGAAACTTTTCAGTTTGGTTGATTCCAGGATTATCCAGATAATTTTCTGGAACAGAAAGGTATTTCTTTTGTGCCTGAAGATTCATGTTTTCCCAAAAGAGAAGATAATATTATTTAACACTTTGGCTGTAGGACGTCATGGAAAAGAAGAGATTAATAAGTAAAGGGGAGGTGCTGGAGGATGGTAACACTCAGTCCTCAAATGAATAAATCTTTCCACACATCCAAATCCATTTCTATACTAATGTTACTTCTCAGTTATCTTCTTTGACATATTGTGGGTTTCTAACTGCTGCAATAAAACATAGTATTTTAGGAAATATGTCCTTTTCTTGTTCTCAGAAAGAAAGCAGAGCAAAAGAAAGCAATAAGGTGAATATTTTATGGAACTGAGAGGTGATTCCATCTATTACTTAAACACATTTAAGTTAACCTTCACATTTTTACACATGAGAAAATTGAGTTCGGAATGGTCAAGTAAAGTTTGCAACCAAAGTTTACAGTTTGGATTACAGTAGGATTCAACTGAAATCTAATTCTAAAGCATAATCATTTTGTATTATGCCATATACCCCCTCAAAGAAACATAACAAGGAGAAAAATGCAAATATATTAGAGTTGTAAGCTAAAATTTTAAGCTCGAATACTTATTTAAGAGTGGGTATCCCTGGATGTATTTCAGGGGACTTTTCCCTTCACACTTTATATATTTCTTGGCAAATTTTCTTGTTTTTTAAATAAACTGTAGTACTTTAGTAAAAATAACAATAAAGAGATACTAAATTATGTATGTAAAACTAGATTGGTAAAAAAAAATTAATGATTATCTAGTGCTGGTGAGAGATGCAGGGAGAAAGGAGTAAGTACACCATACACTGCTGATAGGTAAACTGAGATGACTTTTTGGAGGGTAATTCCTTTTCTTTAAAAAAAAAAAAAAACTTTTTTAATGTTTACTTTTGAGAGAGAGACAGAGCACTGAGCAGGGGAGGGGCAGAGAGAGACGGAGACACAGAATCCGAATCTGAAGCAGGCTCCAGGCTCTGAGCGGTCAGCACGGAGCCTGATGTGGGGCTCGAACCCATGAACCATGAAATCGTGACCTGAGCCTAAGTTGGACGCTTAACTGACTGAGCCACCCAGGTGGGCAATTACAACACCTGCCAAAATGGTAGGTGTATTATTAGCCTTATCCCCACCTTATAAATGGGCTATATTCTAAAAAGTTCATTAGTAAGTCAATTATATAATAAACTTACCTCTGATCCAATTTCACTTCTAGAAATATAGCCTGCAGAAATATTTGTACCGGTACACAAAGATCTGCATATGTGTTCACTGCAGCACTGTTTGTAATAGAAAGGGGTGGGGAGAGAAGAGAGGAGGGAGAGAGGGAACAGAGAGAGAAGAGGCGAGAAGAGGCTAAACTCATTAACAGGGGCTGATGAAATGTATAGTAAAACCGTATCACAGAATATGATATGATCATTAGAAGGAATGAACATCTATGTGCAATGCCATAAAAGCATATATTTGTACTGACAAGGAACATATGTATAGGTACTGATGTGGAAAGTGAAATAAAATATAATTGAATGAAGAAAGGAAATGAATATATATGTGATAATAACCATTATATCTTTTTAAAGTATGAACATAAGGTCTAGACACATAAAGAAATATGTATATACATTCCATAGTGTAAAATTACAAAGATTTAGTGACTAAAAACTCAGTAATTTTTATGTTGGTTATTGAAAGGACATTTGTATATGCTGGGTTAAATAAGATGTACTTTTATTTAACCTCACCTGTTTAATTTTACTTTATTTAATGTAGCTATTAGAAAGTTTAAAAGTATATGTGTGGCTCACATTGCATCTCTATTGGACAGAATTGCTCTATATACGTACATATTATTTTCAGTTTGTCTGGCAGCAAGCTTCAATTTGTTCCTTTAATAATTTTAATACTAAGCTGATATCAATAATTAATGCCTGTAATTTGCAAATCAAATATTTACAATTCACTATAATCTGAGAAATTATACTGCTAATTTTTCTAAGGAAATTACTTTATTCTGTAGTAAGTATAGGAAAGAAACACCTTTTATCACTGCTCTATTACAAACCCTACTTATAGTCACTTAAAGCTTCCAAACTTTCTGCTCTCTTTATAGAGAAAATGTATACAAAACAAACATCAAGTTGAATAGTAAGTTTGTAAACTTCTCTAGATAGCCATCAAAATAGTCTAACAATGTAAGAATAGTCTCATTAACAATAGCTACTCAAATATCGCATAAATTCTGATCCATCAACCTTGTAGAGATGCTGGAAAGCATATAAACAATTTTCTTTGATATCTCTTTCCCCACTCCTTTTCAAAATATTTTTTCATTTGAATTCACTGCCAATGTCAATCACACTTTAAGTTCTCTTCTATTGTAACTGTTACATGAAATAAACACCTAAACGTGCCTAGCACACTGGCAAAAGATTAATAAATTTTAGTGAGTTTTAATATATTAGCCTTATCCCCACCCTACAAATGGGCTATACTCTAAAAAGTTCATTAGTAAGCCAATTGTTTAGAACTTGACATGTATTTTCATACACATGGCCATCCATAAACACACATATATATTCACATGTACATAAACATACACATGTGTACATATAACTTAAAATAATAAATACATAATGTACATATAATTTAAAAGTACTGTTTCAAGATCTCGATACATGTGCCAAGAATAAGTCTCTGCTCTCTGGTATCAGAGGGACTCTCTTCCCAATTTTCTAAAGCACTCAGGATACTCTTCAACATATAGTAATCACTTGACAAATTATTGGCTAATACAGTTGTGTGTGTCCATTCCAGATACTTTTGTTCTGGGGGTTATTTTTGTATGAAAAGAAGAAAACATAAGATAATATCATAATAATATACCTTCTTATATTTAGAGGGCTTTACAGGAAAAGGCTAGACAGAATTTGGCATGAGAAGACTGAAGTAGGTACAATTTGTATAAATCACAGTAACTTAGCCTCAGTGTAAGAACTTTCTAATACCAAACTGTTGAACACTGTGGTGGCTTTTAGGAGGTCTTCTGTGAAAATATGGAATTCGTTTCTGGAATATCAGAAGGCTGCATATCTGGACCATATTATTTTGTCCCCACCCTTCAGAGTTACCTTAATTAAACTGATTGGTGTTGCAGGCTCAAATTTTTAGGCATGGCCACCATAATGAGCTAACCTTAGGGAATAATAACTCTATCTGTTACGGAACTATTAAGTACTTTATGCTCCCTATGTGAACGCCCCACCCCATGAGGAATTTCTAAGTGAAGTGTTAGAGGAAACAGGGTTTTTTTTCCCTAAAAATAAAAAGAGTGGAAACAGGCTTTTTAAATTGGCTGTTAGGAAGCTTAGAGACAAGTGGCAAGTTCAACTGTAGGAACATAGTAGGCTTCATGGCCTATATAGTTGTTTTTTTTCACCTAGATCTTAACTTCCTTCTCTTATAGGATCTTTATTTATGAAGTTCAGAGTCTCACTAAATGTTAAAAGTACATAAATCTATTTATTTATAAACTGCCTCATATCCTTTATGAATCAATGTAGAGGAAGAATAAATGTATAATTAAGCTTTTCTCTTTTGCATCATATAATTAATTCCTCCTCAGTCTCTGTGTCAAAATATCTATGTAAGAGCTACCACTTACTCCTTGAACACATAGAAATATGGCAATTTATATGTGGAAGAAAGCTAAGGACTATTCATGATTAGACTTTGACTATGAAAAGTGTTTGATTTTTGTATTTACATATATTCATTAATTGCCAAGAAGCGAAAGGCAACCCCACATGGAATACCGAATATACAGAATATTCTGTTTCCCCCTTTTGAAATTGGTATAGAATAGACACTCCAATTTGTTCATTTAAGATCCATGACCAAATAATCTCTTTTTCCCACGTAAATATTATTTTTCATGAGCAGAGCACTTATACCACACTTATACCTACTAAACCAGGGTTTTATGTGAAAATGATTTCAGAGGGCATTGGAAACCCCAGGTTTCTTTTCGATCCTCCAATGTCTTTAGAAAGCAATTCCTAAGCCACCATTTCCATCACCCTTTTAATCTCCGTAAATTGTTCATAAGAGCTGCATCAAGGCAGTCTGCCATCAATTATGTCCACAATGGCAGCTCAATCATATATGCACTACACCGATTATTCTAAAGAAATGTTACATTTAAGAGAATTAACTATAGAAAAAATCACTGCACATACCGGACAACTTACAGAAAAATAAAATGTCATATGTGAAAGTTTTATTCAGATCTTTCAGAATATTTTATAACGGCATAAACACAATGTGTTGTGCTATGCACAACATTCAGCCTTAACATACTCTTCACAGTTCAAGATTTATTTATGCCATTAAAAAGTGAACTTTAAATGATTATAAGCTCAATTTTAAACTTCCTTTCTTTATACTGTGTAATTTTTAAAAATCTTTCAGCCATTGAAGTTTGCCATTTATTCTTATGGTTAAGTTAGGGGTTTTTTAAATTATTATTTTTTTTTCTTTTTTTTTTTTTTTTTTTTTTAACGTTTATTCATTTTTGAGAGAAAGAGAGAGACAGAGCTTGAGCGGGGGAGGGGCAGAGAGGGAGACAGACTGTGAAGCAGGGTCCAGGCTCTGAGCTGTCAGCACAGAGCCCGACACAGGGCTCCAACTCGTGAATTGTGAGATGACCTGAGCAGAAGTTGGACACTCAACCAACTGAGCCACCCAGGTGCCCCAAGTTAGTTTTGTTTTTTAAACTTTTTTTTTTTTTGGATATATATGCTTTTTATTTTGGAAGAGATTTTGAGTAATCTATTTCTTCTATTAGATAATTATATATTATACCATATATCAGTAAGTTGCTTTCATTCAAACTGGTACTGATTTTCTCAAGCAATTCTTATTTGGCATTTTTCACTGAATTCCAACAGTTTGTAGCTTGTAGCACTTTTGTAAAACTTCTATTATTTCTAGTTCTGTTTGAAACCAGTCTGAATGACCTTTGCAATCTTACCTGTTGTCATTCCCTGTGTGGTAAATCAAACTACATTTTAAATTTAGTGCTGTACTTCATTTTCCAGAACTTAACAAATACTAGGTTTACTGAAGAGTCAGATTCCATTATTCGTTTACATCACAAACTTTATCACTCAGTTCTCTTTATGGCATTCAATGTTTGGATAAAGTAGATTAATGAAATTATTTATATATATTTTAAAAGCAAATTACTGAACCAATAATTAAGTTGTTTAAAATCTACCCAAATTCATATTGATTTATGAAGCAAACACTAGCCTAGAATGCAGATACATACAACTATCTGTCAAATAGCTCATCATTAGCAGGACACAGGACAAAATTGGGCAGATTATTCTCAAACTATATTACTGTCATAGTTACTTTTTCTAAAATGTATTTTGTAAAACTCTATTAATAAATGCAACAAATAAACCATTTATTAAAATATCAAAAATTGGAATTTCTCCTTCAAGTGATGGCAACAAATAACCTAATTACCTGACTTAAGTGTAAAGACTGATATCTTCCTTTATAATTACAATTCAATTTATAAATGTAAGGTGACATACACCTTTAATGAGATTTGCTGTAAGAGATTTTACATTAATTTCACTGAGTTCCTTAGATATGGAAGAACTGAGAGCATATGAGAGAAAAGTTATAAAAGTGCATATTTTTAAAAAAGATATATATGTTCACTAATGAGGTATGTGTAGAGATAGGGTTAAATCTTTATAATGACTAGCTCCTCCTACAAAATAATAAATAGAAATGTGGTTTTGCCTAAAATTCAAAGGATTCTTTTTTCCTATAAAAAAAAAGCTATTTAATGACATTCCAAAACATGTGAAAATATGTCAAAGGTATTGTTCAATGGAAATGCTATTATATTCCAAAAGGTCTTAAACATTCTATGTAAGCAAGATACATTCTAAGTAAGCTTGCTTTTCAGAAATAAAAAATATATTTCAATATTGCCATTGTTTCCCTGATCTAGTATTTTATTACTTACTCTAAAATATTTTTTTAAACACACAAGAATTCAAATTTCTAGCTCAAGCTCAAAATCCTAGGGTAAGAGAGTTATGACATTCTAGTCAATTTTCATGTGTTTACATCCCTGGGTAGCCTAATGTTATTCTCTGTTACTATAAAACCTTGTTGTACATCTTGACCCTAGGAAGGGAGGCTTCTAGTTTTTGCTTTTTAGGAATCATTTAACCAGACCTCCTTATTATGATTATTTCAACAGCAATATCTTTAACACCTACCGTTCATTCTCACATTGTATTAATAATCATCTTAATTTAAAATATATTCATTGCTATTGCTGGGTCATAGGGTAGGTCTATTTTTAATTTTCTGAGGAACCTCCACACTGCTTTCCAGAGCGGCTGCACTGCTAGGAATTTACCCAAGGGATACAGGAGTACTGATGCATAGGGGCACTTGTACCCCAATGTTCATAGCAGCACTCTCAACAATAGCCAAATTATGGAAAGAGCCTAAATGTCCATCAACTGATGAATGGATAAAGAAATTGTGGTTTATATACACAATAGAATACTACATAGCAATGAGAAAAAATGAAATATGGCCTTTTGTAGCAACGTGGATGGAACTGGAGAGTGTAATGCTAAGTGAAATAAGCCATACAGAGCAAGACAGATACCATATGGTTTCACTCTTATGTGGATCCTGAGAAACTCAACAGGAACCCATGGGGGAGGGGAAGGAAAAAAAAAAAAAAAAGAGGTTAGAGTGGGAGAGAGCCAAAGCATAAGAGACTGTTAAAAACTGAGAACAAACTGAGGGTTGATGGGGGGTGGGAGGGAGGGGAGGGTGGGTGATGGGTATTGAGGAGGGCACCTTTTGGGATGAGCACTGGGTGTTGTATGGAAACCAATTTGTCAATAAATTTCATATATATATATATATAAAAAATAAAAAATAAAAAAAAATAAAAAGTTAAAAAAAATAAAATAAAAAAATAAACTTTTTTTACCCCTGGCAAAAAAAATAAAATAAAATAAAAATAAAAAAAAAATATATTCATTGGTCAGAAAACTATCTTCAATCTAAAATATCTGAATCTCTGGGCGCCTGGGTGGCTCAGTCGGTTAAGCTTCCGACTTCAGCTCAGGTCACGATCTTGCGGTCCGTGAGTTTGAAGCCCCGCATCGGGCTCTGGGCTGATGGCTCAGAGCCTGGAGCCTGCTTCCGATTCTGTGTCTCCCTCTCTCTCTGCCCCTCCCCCGTTCATGCTCTGTCTCTCTCTGTCTCAAAAATAAATAAACGTTAAAAAATTTTTTTAAAAATATCTGAATCTCAAAGAGTAACTCAATGTATTTTTAATTGCAGAGTTTGCATTTGGTGAAGCAAATATGAAAGGGTGACTGTAGGGATGAGGTGAGGGGTGTCAAGTTCTCAAATTTCTTCCTCTTGTTCTCCCAGAGAGAGGTTACCATTTCTCCTCAGCCCTAGTGTCGAGCTCCCAAGCTGCATTTCTGTGTACTGTGGAGAGATGGGCTGAGGATTCGGAGAGGGAAGCATGGCAGGCAGGCACACAGGTACTGCAAAATCCTACCTCTGTGGTACCCCGTTGGGAAAGGGGGAGAGAAGCAACAAAGTTGCATAAATCCAAGTATAAAGTTATCATAAAAGATTGAAAATAATTGAAATGAACATTTAAAACAAAAGATTTTTATGATTAAAAAGAAATGAGGACCAAATTTCAGAAATTGATGAAATCAGCACTTTTCAAGATTTTATTTTTAAGTAATCTCTACACCCACTGTGGGGCTCTAACTTACAACCCTGAGATCAAGAGTCCTATGCTTCACCGACTGAGCCAGTCAGGTACCTCAGAAAAAAATTTTAAAATAATTTTTAAAAACTTTTATGTTTTATCTGTTTTGTTTCCTCTTTATAACCTCAAATTTTGCTACAAAGTACTATCTTGACATGTTTCTTTATTCCTTCCCAACTGCAAGGATGGCATTTTAAAGTTACCTCCACAAAATAGCCATTCTATTAACCAAATTATTTCACAATTATTTTAAACTAATCACAAATGCAAGTGTCTCATTTCTAAAAGTCACTTATCTTCTTGAATGTCAAGCAAAAGTTACATTTTCAAACACAGTCTGTCTTTATAAGGAAATTTGGGACACATTAGAAATCTACTTGCTAGACAGAAAAGCAACAACCTAGAAAAAACACATTTCCCTTTAAGTACCGGCTGGATATATCAGACGGTTTCTCAACATCTCGCAGGCCCCTTTCTCTGAGCTTCTATCTGACAAAAGCAAATCCCAAATTTGGAAAAGGCTTCTACTTCAGATTTTTTTTCCCAAATATCTTTGGCCCTAAGGGTAATGGACACATCAGAGATTTTCAACAAATGCCACATTTTTGTCAAGAAGCCAAGAGATCTTAAACTTTTTGTCCAGAAAATTTTCTATCTCTGCCACAACTCATTTATTAAGTTGCCAGTGTTAAATGGGATTTGTAAAATTACAAAAACCTAAACTATGAAAAAGACAAGGTACCAAACCATACAGAACATGCTACCTCTAGTGTGTAAAATGGTCGTATGCTTCAAATTGTACAGACTACCCCAGGAGAAACAGGTAACAATGCATCTGAAAAAAGAAAGTGAGAGAGAGGCTAGAGCAGAGGAATGGGAGGGCCCTCTCTTTTCACTGTATTCCCTTTGGTGGTATTTGCTTCCCACCTCCCACCCCCCGCCGCTGCCCTGTGTGCCAGCATTGTTTTTAAGGAATGAAAAATCCCCCCCACCCAAAAAAAATTCCTTAAAAATACATTTCCTGTGAAATCCAATTTAGTCAATAGTATTTAAGAATCTACCGAGTATAAATTTCCATACATAACTTAGGCAGACAATAATTGGATGAAGTGAATTTGATGAAAAGCTTTAATGGAGTATCAGTTGGACTGTTTTAATCTGTGTCTGTATATGAATGTACATATACATCCTCCAGACTACATCTACTTTCAGAATCATCTGCATATATCCAAATAGTGTTTCCAGCATAAAAGTACATAATTTCTAAAATGAGACACAAATAATTGAGAAAGAGAAATGTTAAAGATTATGGATTTTTTTTACCCCACAACTACTGACTTCTAGTGAAGGAGTAATATTCAGGGCATCAAGTTCCCCAGCAGCCAGAAAGTAACTCTCAGCAGAGAGCCTCCAGACAGGATAAAGTGCTTTTTTTTTTTTTTTGTTTAAAAACAGGAGGCTTCTATATGTAAATGAACCCGTAGTAGGAACAAATACAGTTGAAAAACAAAATAAGCAACAACTAGATGTGAACTGCTATCCTGTGGTTCTATAACAAACTACACAAGGTGAAGTATACAGCGTGAACAAAGAGTAAATAATAATTATCTGGAAAAAAATCTTATTAAACACTTTTTCAAGTAGGTAACTAATCAACATGAACATTATGACACTAGGTTTCATTTCTGAGACATGTTTGAACTTGAAAAATAAAATATAATGGTTCACAACAGACTTTTTAAATCCACAGATGCCCTAACACAAATATTTTTACTTACCTCGTTGTCGCTGAGAAAAGTTTGAAATGAAAGACTTTCTATTTTTTATTTAAGCGAATACAAGTAAACAATACTATTTGAATTAAACCAGAATTTAAAAGCCAAACTGCAGTTTTCAGGATTCCAGCAATCACAAGTACATATGTAAATGCTTCTTTGTGTGTCACTAATTTAAAAAAATGAATAGGCAATTCCAGTGCAGGTGAGGATGAAGACCTAGCCCAAGTGTTTCATGTTCAGGAAAGACCTGTAAAAGTCTGTGAAAGTAACATCATGTTAAATTGTAGCAATACTGATCTTGCCAAGTCAATTAACTGACAACTGCAAACAATTCATGTAACTTCGCCTTTCCTTCTTTTAGTATTTTAAAATACTACTCTACACACTTGCCTGGTTGACACTTTGTCCTCATAGATGACCATACTGATCCCTCCGCATACCCCTTAGCCCCACAGAGGGCAGATTCTTTGCAAAACTCACTGAAATGAACAAAACAAAGATTAAAACAATAAGAGCAAAGCTATGGAAGACATTCCAACCAAAGGGCTGAAGCCAAACAGGAAAAGGAATAGGTAGCACTGTTCTTGCTTTCAAGACATGTACCCTTAGGTTAAACTGGAATCATTTTCACACATCTTTTTCTTCTTCTTAAACAATAAAATCTGGCTTAAGAAAGCATTCTCCTTGTTTTCCTTTCTCTTGCCCCACCAGTATCCAGGAAAACTTAAAAACTGTATCTTCATCTCCCCATTTTCATTTTTTTTTAACTGCAAGGTTGTTTTCAAAATTTAGACAATATGCTTTACACACTTCTTTTGTCTTATTCTTTGCCATGCTCAGCATTTGGTGGAGAGAACTTAGACTAAGTTCTTTGCTCTGCAGGTAAATTTGCAAATTAAAGACTGACAAAGTTGTTTTTTTTCTTAAATCAGTTTATCTATGGTTTCATATTTTTCAAAAGAAACTATCATTTTTACCTGGTTTCTGTATCCACTTCATATTCCTTGAAGAGGTTATGTATTTTCTGACAACAACAAAAAGACCCCTTTCAAACAACTAGAAATATTTAGGTTTTCAAGGTTTTTTTTTTTTTTTCCTTTGATCATGGTAGTGATAGGAGAATAAACCCTAAGTTGGATATTTACTTGACAGCCAGAGAGGGAAGGCGGGAGAGGAGAAGGAAGAAAGCAGCAGCAACAGCAAAGGGAAAGAAAACTGTGATGAACTTTACATGTGCAAATTGAAGACGAAACAGCCCAAGAAATAAATATGTACTCTTCCTCTTATCCAACCTCCATCCCCACAGATAAAAACAGAATACTTACAAGTTAGCATCTGTGTATTTGTGGGTGTCTCTGTGTGCATGTTTTCTCTCTTCTTTGGATTTGGCTACTTGGAGCTAATTTAGAAGTGCCTGTTTGGTTACCCGCAAAATGACGCTTAAGGGTCTAAAGATGCATAAATTAGAAGCCTTACAAAGGCAGAGGGTGGTCATTGTACCTCATCTCTTTATGCGCTCTTATGGTGGGACCCAAGAGCCTTTTTTTTTTTTTTTTTTTTTAACACTTTAGATGATGGCGCGAATGAGAGGCTGGTCACCGGGGAGGACCAAGAGAGCCCTGCACACCCCCCTCCAACTCAGCACCACATCGCCGCTGTCCAAATATACCGGACTTTGCTACAAAGTCCCTTTTGGAAAACTGCGGTCTGGATGGAAAGAAGCGCCGAGTCCTCGACGTCAAGCCTGGACGCCGACCTCAGAGTTTTCTATTTCTGGTGCTCGAGGGCTGGGGTAACTGCCGGGGTTCCAGGCGGGAAGGATGGAGAAAGCAAAGGGGGGTGATGTTCTCAAGAAACACCCAACTGCCCCCTTTACCTTTTTTGCCTCCATTACAGGGGGTGGAGGGTAGAGAAAAAGATGTCAATGACCATTGTTTGCTCGTTTGGGATGTTGCTCCGCCCCCCGAGTCTGTCGTAAACCTGGCGGCGGACTAAAATAAACCCCAGATCCCGCGGCTCGGGGGTTCGCCGCGCCGCCGACTCCTCGTCACAGGCGCTACCGCCGCAGCCGGGGTGGCGGCGACGAGCGGCCGCCGCGTCCCGCCCGCGCCCGCCCCGGGCACCCCTACCTGGCCGTCCGCCGAGCCATGTCGTTGAGCCCCAAGCACACGACGCCCTTCTCCGTGTCCGACATCCTGAGCCCCATCGAGGAGACCTACAAGAAGTTCGGCGGCGCCATGGACGGCTCGCCGCCCGGCCTGGGGGCGCCCCTGGGGGCCGCGGCCGCCGCCGCCTACCGCGCGCCGCCGCTCGGCCCCTCCTCGCAGGCGGCGGCGGTGGCGGGCATGCAGCCGCCGCACGCCATGGCGGGCCACAACGCGGCGGCAGCGGCGGCGGCGGCGGCGGCCGCGGCCGCGGCGGCCGCCACCTACCACATGCCGCCGGGCGTCTCGCAGTTCCCGCACGGCGCCATGGGCGGCTACTGCAACGGCGGCCTGGGCAACGTGGGCGAGCTGCCCGCCTACACCGACGGCATGCGGGGCGGCGCGGCCGCCGCGGCCACCGGCTGGTACGGCGCCAACCCGGACCCGCGCTACTCGTCAAGTGAGCGGGGCGGGCAGCGCGGGGACTGAGGGCAGGCGGACGGCGCGGGCTTTGCCTGTCACCGCCCAGGTCGCGCGCGCGTGGCTGGGGGTGCTGGGCTCCCGGCCGGGGGCGCGCGGGGCGGGGGGTCCGGGGACCCGGCGCGGGGCCCTGGGCCGCCGGGCGCGCGAGGGTGCTGGGACCCAGCCGGGGGCGCGCGGGCGGGGGGTGGGGGGGTGTCGTGGGACCCGGCGGGGGGCGGGGGGCACTGGGCCCCTGGGCGCGCGGAGGGTGCCGGGACCCACCCGGGGTCCCGCGGGCGTCGCGGCCGGCGCGGTGTGAAGAGCGCGGGGCGGCGGCGGGAGCGGGCTCCCCGCGGGCCTGGCGCTCACAGGGCTTCCCCTCGGGCCCCTCCCCAGTCTCCAGGTTCATGGGGCCATCCGCGGGCGTGAACGTGGCCGGCATGGGGTCGCTGACGGGCATCGCGGACGCAGCCAAGACCTTGGCGCCGTTGCACGCGGCGGCGGCGGCGCCGCGAAGGAAGCGCCGCGTGCTCTTCTCGCAAGCGCAGGTCTACGAGCTGGAGCGGCGCTTCAAGCAGCAGAAGTACCTGTCGGCGCCCGAGCGCGAGCACCTGGCCAGCATGATCCACCTGACGCCCACGCAGGTCAAGATCTGGTTCCAGAACCACCGCTACAAGATGAAGCGGCAGGCCAAGGACAAGGCGGCGCAGCAGCTGCAGCAGGAGGGCGGCCTGGGGCCGCCACCGCCGCCGCCACCGTCCCCGCGCCGCGTGGCGGTGCCCGTGCTGGTCAAGGACGGCAAGCCGTGCCAGAACGGTGCCGGCACTCCGACACCCGGCCAGGCCGGACCGCAGCCGCCGGCCCCGACGCCGGCGCCCGAGCTCGAAGAGCTGTCGCCCAGCCCGCCAGCGCTGCACGGCCCGGGAGGCGGTCTGGCGGCCCTGGACGCGGCGGCAGGGGACTACGGCGGCGGCGTGCTCGGCGCCAACCTGCTCTATGGCAGGACGTGGTGACCGCGCGGGCGCCCCGGGTTGGGGTCCTGCCTGCGGCGCGGAGGGTGTGCAACGAACTTCGAGAACGGATGGGGAAAACACACCGAAGCGGACCCTTGTGTACGCGACTATCAAAAACTAACGAATAGGTCATGGAGGGGGCACGCTCTGGACCTCTCCGCTGGGGGTTGGGGGACCGCGACGGCCCTGGAATTGAATAATACCACGCCAGGAGACTGAAGTGGTGACTTCTTTCCAGAAGTTCCTAAATTATTCGGAAGCTGGCTGTGTCTACATCCACCACGTTCCTAACCAAAGCTCTCAGAGTTTTAAAAGTAGGAAACGTTGTTGGTGTTTGTAGCTCTAAAAACCAACCCAGCTTTAACAATGAATGCTTTTTTGGAGTGGAACTTGAGAGATTAATTTTCAAAGGCCTCCCCCTTAAGTGCAATTTCATTAATGTTTGATTGAAAGTAAATTGTAGCTCAAGGTGGATCATGCACATAGCAACATTATTGCAGGGGAATCATTGCCATTTAGGTAATACAGAAATGAAATAAAAATCAAAACATTGCTTATATGCATTGATAACAGCTTTTTAAATTTAATGCTGATTTTAGAATGTTTTAATCGTTATTTGGCGAATTCGTGTTTCTATATTACCCTGAAAGAGGGTATTTCCTTCCGTAAGATTGCAGCTCATTATAAGAAGGAAGGGTTGCAAACTACTTTTTATGTGAAATCTGGTCTCACAGATCAACTGATAAAATAAATGCACGCTATCCTTTCATAGACAAATTATTTTCTTTAAATTATTTGCTTGTCTGAATTTGAATACCTTACCAGAATACTAGAACAAGCAAGCAAATTTGCTAAAATTCACATCAATTAATCTATATTTCAAAGCATGTCAAGGAGAATAAAGTGATTTATTGAATTGTAATCAGAATGTAAAGAATAAGAAATATTTACAATCTTCCCACATCTCGAACCTAATAGGGGTTGCACACCGATCTTGGTGTTTTGTTGTACAAATAATGTATTTACTCTTTAATATGCCAATTTATATTTCCTATGTTTCAAATGGATATTTAAATATAACTTAAAAGAATCCGAAGTATTTTTTTTGTAAAAGTCAAGTGGTCATTTCTTTTTCACTAAGTTGTACAGGTTTTATTTTGGTTTGGCTTTTTTTTTTTTTTTTTTTTTTTTGCACTTTTTGGCATCACATGACAGTGCAGCTCAGTTTACTCACAATTTAAATAACTGGTATTGGAGTAAAAACACCAAAAGCAAGCTGAAGGACTTTAGTTTATATAAAATGAATGAAAATTATAACATGGATAAAGCATGATTTGTAAATGATAAACAAATGGTTGCCAAAGACCCTAAAACTCCTATACATTTGAAGTTTTAGAATTAGTTTGAGGCTGAAACATTTCATTTCACTTCATTGTTAAGGTGTTTTTTCTGAATGTGCAAAGTGAATCCTATGGAAGGTGTTTTAGAAATTAAACATGCACTTTCTTTAAACTGTATTTTACATAATAAGTAATAGTAATCATAAAACTCCAGTCCCTTTGACAGAGGGGAAAAAGCAACCACTGAAGAAACAAGGGGATTAGCCTTTATCAAAAGTCTGTGAATGCATTTTTGGAAAAGAACTAATTTTTTGAAAACATTTTACATAAATAATTTGAGCAGAAAATAATACTATGAAAATGGTGCAGTCACACCTACAGAAAATTCTCCCAATTTGGGCTTTTGCATATTAATTGAATTAACTTTTAAAGTGTTTGCCAAGCTAACATAACTATTTTTGATGTGCCACGTTTTGAAATGTTTGTTTATATTGATTTGGTTTCCTCACAGTAGTACCAGAATTTTGAAATTTTACTTCCAGAAAACATGTTCCAAATGTCCACAAAATTTGCAATATGTATATATATTTTACAGCCCAATACTTAACAATAATAGCTTATGGACTAAAGGCTCCAAGAAACAAAGAAAATAAGTCTTCATGGACAGTTTTTTCCCTTGATATAATTTATTTCTAGAGCAAAGAGTCTCTTAGACTAAGTGAACTCTGAATCGAAAAGAAAAAACAGCCTTCTTTATACAGTATTTTCTGAAAGTGTATTTGCTGTAGGCGTATCTTTTTCCTTTCAGCATTGCTCTCAATAGTAAGGGAACCACTGCCAGAACTAACTGCTGCAGATGGCTTGACGTTCTACACCCAGAAATGCACTGAGTTTATGTGTGCACATCCTGAAATTAGGATAGGGTTTGGTTCTTGAAACATTAAAATAGAAAATGTTTTTGCTAAAGAATTCCACATTCTGATTAACGCAAAGCAAGAGCTTTTTTTCCTTCTTTTGCAATTAGTGTTTTGCAGATCTTTTATAACAACACAAATGGCCAGACTAGGTGAAACTCATTAACTGAAGAGGAGGATAAGTGTCTTCACAACCAAAAGGGAGGGCCCGCGCAGGGTCTGAGTGGAACAAAGCCCCCTTAAAGTTTAGCAGAGGCCACAGCAAAACTTGGTTCCAGAAACGCTAACTGCAGATGTGGTATTTAAAAAAAAAATGTTTTGGGGTTGTACAACAAATTTATCTTTTCCAGTTGATGCACGGAAACAAAAACTCAGAATCAAAGTTTCAGAAAGGAACAGCAGGGATTGCAGGTACTTTTTTTGTAATCTGTGTCAGGATGCAAATTGAACCACTGGGTGTGTGACAGTGCAGTGTTAAAGGACACAGGAAGGGTGTTTTTTATATGGAACTCGTGGAGGGTGTAACCCAGTTGTCTTCTATTTAAGGCTTTGCTCAGAATTAAAACCTAATGGTCAGAACAAGTAGTCAATCAGACTTTTATCAACACAGATGTTGTGTTCAAACTCCATCCTGCTATCAGTTGTTTACTTTCAATTTAAAGCAAATCAGAATCCTGTTCACTAAGTGCAAGCACCTTCCAAAGAGGTGCTTTGTTAGCTGCATTGAATACTGATTTAGAAAGACTTTTGGAATAAATTTGTGAACCACAATCACATAAAGACCCACGGACTGCATTGTTAGATATCAGTTTGTGCATAAAATAATGCATTATGTAGTGGCAAGACAAATTTCATTTGTTCAAAGCATAAATGATGTTGCCCAACTGTTTAATGTAACACTAACGTGTGAGGACAAACCCCTGTATGTTAACTATTTCAGTCCAGTTTTTTTAAAATGCTGCTACTTCCCATGTCCAAACCCAATGAGACAGAGAGTTAGGAAACATTTTATTAAAAAAAATTTTTTTGGAATAGCCTTTTACTGCTAGTGAAACTGGTGAACATCTGGAGAAGATTCAGAGAAAATGGCAGATGGGAATTGCATTCACATCCCTTCAGTAATTCCCTCTCCCTAGTAAGTATTGAGATAATTTTGTAATTTCAAGATTACTTTTATTATTTTAAAGTTGGGACTAGTGGAAGCTTCTGGGAGAGTTTTTTTGGTTTCACTGTTTTTGCTTTATATATTTATCTGCAATTGGATAAAATGTGTACCCAAAACTGAATGAAAGACTATTTTTTAAAATCCCTTGTAACCTCTATTTCAGTCATTGTTTAAGTGACTTCTAATAAAGGTTTAACCACTAATACTGCCTAACTCTAAGTTGTGCAAACTTAGAGTTATTTTGCAGTAGTGAATAGCTCTATTCCCATTTCAAATACAAAAATCATACCACGTTCTCTTTTGGCCCTCATTCCATAAATACAAAATTTGAAACAACACAAGCAGTTAACGTTACGCTGCGTGGAGGAAAAATCCATCGAGAACGGGCGGTTGTCATTTTATTGTTGGTTGACTTTCTTCCTGGTCAGTAATAGTAGGACAGTCGATCGCCAGGGACGGTGTGGCGGGATCTCAGCTCCATGATCCTCTGGGGCGGTCGGGAAGAGGTACCGGACTAGCCGGACGGAACCAGCCAGCTTTCTGCCGTCCGGAATGGGGAGTGTTGACTCATCAGACAACGTCTAAATTTTAGATTTCTAAGTTTAGCTCACTTCGGTTATGTTCAGACTTAGAACTTAAAACTGCAGCCTTGGAAGAAGATTTCCATCATCTCTTCACGGGTCCGGTATTCGCATTCGTGCACTGAGCTGAGACGGCGAAACGAGCTGGTTGGGGATGCTTCGGCGCCGCCTCCAGGAACCGAGGGCGGCTGCTGCTGCTGCTGCTGCAATGATCCGCTTTGGGCCAGGCGGGGGCCGCGACACACAGGCCACCCTGCGGGTCGGGGGTCTGAACTTTCCCGTGCCCGCCCTGCTTGAAACGGCGGCTTGCGGGGGAGGGGAGGCGGGCCGGAGAGTGGCGGGACTGGGGACTCCGGCGGGCGGGGCCGCGAGGGCCGAGAGGAGCGGGTGAGCGCCAGGCGCGACCCCCACGTGCGCCGAGGGCCGAGCGTTCCCCCGCCCGCCAGTGCCCCGTGGGTCTGGGGGACCTTGCCTCGGAGAAGCGGCGCGTCTGTTCCCGCCACGCCAGGTCCGCGGCTCCCGGGCGTCGCCTCTATCCCCGTCTGGCTGCGACGTCGCCGCGCCCCGGGGCCCTCGACGCGGTCGGAGGTGCGCCCGACCTCCAACGCGCCTGGGGGAACACCGGAGCTTGGAACCATCAGCCGCACCCCCGCCGGTCCAGACGCCCCGCGCCCTGGCAAGAACATTAACCTCTCGCTCATTACACCCAATTTGCCTTTGTAACGCCAAATGGCTAATAGTTTGTAGACGGCTTTGTATTTTAACGTGCATCACCTCATTTGATCTTTAAAGGTTAGACAACTGCGCATTAAGGGCCCTTAGCGCCACAATAAAGTCACTCTGTTTTCATGTTCCAAGATTTTAAGCATCTTTAATATTAGACCCTGAATTACTGTGTCTTAAAGATAATATAATTAATTATTGAAATCTGGCCCATTAACTATTTTTACACCTGAATGCGGAGGGAATGTTTATAGCTTTAAATATTCTATTTGAAGTTCTAAAAGGCGTTTACACTTGTTGAATAGAATGCATTTTTTTCTGGCAGATTCAGACGTGGGAAGGAGAGGAAGAGTAAGGGAGAAGAGGTAGCAAGGGTGAAGGAACGGAGAAGGCCCGTTAAGTGAGGGTTCAGCTGGCTGGCAGGTGTGCTGCGGGGCACCAAACCTCTAAGAGGGAATCTAGGAGGCAGGCACAGCTTTTCCATTAGGCTTTTTTGCTTAAATGTCTTCAAAATACTCTAAACGTTCGTTTTCAAACTTAACAGTTACACGTAATTGAAAGGCCAAGCAAAAACAATTACTTTATAGACAAGCTCATGATAGCTTAAAATTAAAACCTAAAAGATCTGAGAAAATATAGGTTCTGTCAAAGTGTGCGTTTGGGGTGTCTATAAAGCTACAGACAGGAAGACATTTATATGGCCTCCTTTGGAATATGCAATACTTGATTTAGATGGCTATTCATTTGTAGTATTTGGAAAATAGAGACATTTAACAGAAGGTGTTATCACTTTAATGTATTGTGAAGGTTAATACACAATAGTTGTGTTGTTAATGCCCAGCAGAGAGATGCTTTGTCTCAACAATAAAGGACCCTACTCTATTCACCCATCACCAGCAAAGAACTCAATAGCTTCAAAATAACTTCCTATTCAAGGTTAAGGTGGCCTTTTTTCCACATAGGCTAAGAGTAACAAGTGTGCCTTAGCTGAAATATTAAAGCAAAAATGTCCTAAGTTAGAAGGTCAAAGAGAAGCCTTTTTCTACAATCTTAGGCTAGAACAGGCAAATGGAAACAAAGCAGCAAGCGCGCACGCGTGCGTGTGTGTGTGTGTGTGTGTGTGTGTGTAAATTTGTCCTGGCAAACAAGTGAAAACGCATGTGCAAGTGCCATGTGTGAAATGCAAGCATAAATATAAGGAGTAATAACAGTGTGCTAAGTAGCAAGAAAAAAAAATGAGTGAAAACAAATCTATTATAACGTAAAAAACATGCTAAGGAGTACAGACTAATTAGCTATGAATTAAACTTTTCACCTTAAAGATTTAAAACAAGTCCTTAAAACTGGAGTACAAGCCTACATGAAGTTTATAAAATGTACGTTAACTTATTCTCACAGAGAAGGTATAGTCAAATCAATAGCTGACATACTTATTAATATAGGAGATGGCTGGGTTTTCTTGCTACATTGGTTTTCTTTTGACATCTAATTATAGAAATAGTTTTCTGAAAAAAATGACTTAAAAAAAAAACACATTTGGCCAAGATTTTCAATGTTTAAAAACTATAAAAGAATAAGGACACAGGAGACCAGAGGTTTTCTTTTTTTTTTTTTACTAAAGTTCAGAAATTTTCATAAGACAAGTACATTAATGAAATGTTTCCAAAGAAATACTGAACAATATATACTCTAGTTGGCTGAGGATTCCAACTCAAGAGTTCATACCTAATTCTTGTGCATTAAAAATCAGCATGGATCTCAGATGATCTAGAATACACTGTGTTTTAAAATCCACAGCTGGTTTGATTTTTAACCATAATGAAAAACCAGTATTCCTATTCCATCAAATGTGTTTTACAAGCAATAATAAATTCAGATCCACTGTATTATGCAACACACATCTTTGGAAAGCAACATAAACAGTGAGATCAGATCAGTAGAAATATACACAGTTAAAAGAAATACACAAAGTACTGTAGTTTTATTAAAAACTACTACTTGAGAAAGAAATCTTTCCACAAATAGCATAAAATTGTAGAACGATGAAAGGATTTGGGAAAGCTTTACAAAAGCCTAATTCCAACTGTATCTTCCTGAGGGTGGTGGCAAAGGGTATTTCCTTCCTTCTCTGGGATATCCCTGAAAATAAGCAAAAGCAAGAGTTTATTTTCTGGATTAACACCTCTGCAAAGAAATTAATTTTACATTGCTCTGGAAAAACACACCATAAAGAAGCTGAATAGGTCTTAAAAGTATATCACATGGAAGGTGTCTCATAAATAGGTGCTTTGGGCCCCCAGTTTTATGCAAAGCTCGTTGCAAGGCTGGACTCCAGCACAAATGCTACTGCTGAAAACTACCCAAATGAGCCATAACAGGCACTGAAGAAATTCCCTACAATGTACACAAATGAACTATAGTTAAGTGTTCTGTGGTTCTCAATCTTCCCTGCCATCCCTGGCATTAATTCAAGCCACACCGTAGTAAGATGCCTACATCATCTTTAGACATATTACACTAGAAAAGTCATTTTTGCTTAACCAAGGCAAGAGCTTGCTAAGTGAGTTGAGGCCTAATGAACTACTTATTTTAGGGATTTTTTTTTTTTTTTAGCTATAAATTGTAGAGTATTAAGTAACACATTAGATTGTTACATGAACAATTTACCGGTGACATTCATAACATATCCTAGTAGACTTGCAAATAACATTTCTGCACAACATAAGATTCCATCAAAATTCCTTTCTAGGCTTCCAGGATTCTGAAACAGACTGTCCTGCCCCCATGTTGTCACGGAGTAGTTTAAATTATGAGTTATATAAACCTCACTAAAATACAGTGGGGATCATAATTAACATTGTTTTTAACAATGAACTTCTGCAATTAATAGTGTTTCAAAACCTGTGATTTAATAAAAAGTATCTCCATGAAAAGAGAGATTGAGAAAAAGAAATGTATTTCTAAAAGGTCCTAAAAGAATTACAAACTTACCAACTAGTTTATATCTTCTAAGTGAATAATTATTTTACCTGCTATAACAGCAGAGAGTCCCTTACAAGGAAGGCCTCTGAAGGAGATGGGAAACATGATGAACCAGGATCAGAAGGACAGGGCAGCCAGGCCCCAACTCTGTTGCCCAAGTGCAGGCACCACGTGGTTTCAGTTTCCGAATTGGAAGATGAGGTGGTTGGACTGAAGATTCTCCAGGGTTTTTTCTAGTTTATAAGTATGTCCCCATTTCAATAATACTCATTATTTAGACTGCCTAGTATCATCCCATCAACTCTCTAACATAAATAGTCTCAAACCATTGATGGGATTTTTAGACATCTTGGGCTGACAGTGTTCAAAGTAAAGTCTATGAACAGACTTTAATGGATTGTAACAAAATTCTCTCAAAAGATAATTAAAATGATTATTTTCTTGTGAAGTGAACACTTATAAGAACACACACAAAAAAGTATAATTTTTTTTTCTTAGCTGTCAAAAGAGCAGTCTTACATAAAGGGATGCATGACAAGAACCTGCATATGAAAATTAATATTCAAAGCACTGCAAAAGACCTGCAGGCAATACCAGGTAAGCAATTTTAAAACCACTTCACATCACCGCAGGTGCCAAACTCCATGAACACCACACACACTAAAACACTAAATTGCAGCATTCTGACCCTGTTCTCTGGCTAGGATTTGATTGCAGAGCATGTAAATACTGACCAGGGTGTCAAATGGCTGGGGGACAAATAGACTGAGACAAACAGACCTCTCGCTTAAATATGCTAAAACCGGATGCTTTACAGAGAAGAAAGTGAAGCTTACACATACCAAATAAATTTGTCTAGGAATTATTATACTGAATCAAGTATGGCTATTTAAATTTGGTAAAAAAAAAAAAACAAAAAACGTATGATGAAGGAGAGATTTCTTTCCATGAAAAAGGGTATTTGATGAATCAAGATAGGAGACTTCTAAGATGAATAAGGTTAAAAGGTTAAAAGGATAGATTCTTACTTTCAGTTTCTAGAACATTAATATCTATCATGAGATCTAGTTTCTACTTAAAGAACAACATCCTTAAATGATAAAAAAAAAAATAGGTTTTGGCAACTGGCCCTATTTGTGCTAAATACCACTGACTGCTATGATTGAAAGAGCCTTGGGGATGAAAATTCTTCATGGTGTAACAGATTTTAGTAAGGCAGATTATCACCCTATATACATTTTACAATGAGGGAGCCAAGTTCAGCTGAGCTACTCTATCAGTGACCTTTTCCAGAAGTGTTTTTAAGAAAATATGCTAAGTATAAAGTGAGCAGCAGGCTTTTTGTCCCATGGCCCATGCTGTATCACCTGTCTCCCTCCACGATCATCACGTCTGGGTGGATACCCGCCGGGTCCAGCTAGCATCTGGTACTGGTTTGGCTGGAAGGCTGCATTTTGGGTTTGGAGCATCCGGTTCCATGGCAGCAGAGGTTCAGCCCCAACGCCTCTGTGGAGAAGAATCATGTTGGCATTAGAAGTCATATCTGTTATACAGCCCATTGTCTCAAACTATCCAGCATCATCTCCAAATCTTAGGATGATCTACTTTGCCATTTGTCAAATGGGACATACAGTATTAGAGTGACATTTATGTCCCTCATATTCAACGTAGTCTAACATGTTTCATAAAGTATCACCATTTTTTTTTTATTTTTATTTTTTTAAATTTTTTTTTTTCAACGTTTATTTATTTTTGGGACAGAGAGAGACAGAGCATGAATGGGGGAGGGGCAGAGAGAGAGGGAGACACAGAATCGGAAACAGGCTCCAGGCTCCGAGCCATCAGCCCAGAGCCCGACGCGGGGCTCGAACTCACGGACCGCGAGATCGTGACCTGGCTGAAGTCGGACGCTCAACCGACTGCGCCATCCAGGCGCCCCATCACCATTTTTTAAAAAGGTACTTAAACTCCATTGAATCAGAAAGGTAGGACTTAAAATATTTTGCTCATTTTCAACTGTGAAATTTCTGTTTGGTTACCCAAAGATTTGGACTCAAGATCACCAAAGTGGCTACATTTAAGATGCTATCCGAAGTGTAAACATGTACAAGACAGGAAAATGGGCTTGATTTTTAAAAATGTCTAGACTCGTTCTTGGAGTCCATTCTTTCTAGTTAATTGCAGGTTGTAAATGAATTCTTACTGCTCAGTATTTTGAATCTAGGGTAGGGGACTTGGCTGTTTTTTCCCATCCATTATTCTGCTCAATATGTCAAAAGGTCTGATCAGGAGGAAATCTTTTCAAGTTCTATTGATGCAGCTTACAATTGACCATGGTGACCTAGCAACATGAGCACTAATTGGCATGGGCTGACTGGCATTTGGTGTACAGTTTACATGGGAACACAGATTCAACAGCTATTATAACCCAGTTTGCCGGCCCAGATTACTAGTCAAAAGAAATGTTTTAATTGTCTTCAAGTGCCTATTTTAACTTTGCAGATATGAAGCTACAGGTATGCTGTATTAAATCATAATTTAAAACCGTCACATAAACAAGGTAGCAAAGATACACCTTCTAAGAAAGGCAATCACCATTTAAGACACAACTTTCTCCTTGAGACATTTTCCTCAACTTCCATTTTATAGAACAGTCACTAAAAAGAATAAACAGAAGCAAAATTCTCCAATATATTTCAACACCACATGCTTTGGGGCCATTACAGATGTTAAGAGAAATTACAGTCAAACTTTAAAATTGCTAAAGCACTGACTCGTATTAATGATAACCATACCAGCACAAGAATTTCACCTCCCAGGTCTTCGAGGATGGGAGCTCAGAGCTGGGCTTACTGGGTAGTCCAATATTCTCACAGCTATTCAAGCCTCAGTCCATCTTCTCCACCCTCCTACTCTCCTTGCCTTCACTTGCAACTTGCTTTTTTTTTTTTTTTTTTTAAACACCAAAGATAATTCTTTTTGTGTGATGGCTCAAAGAACGACCTTGAAGAACTCCAGAGAAGCCAGCCAATACTGTTTTCTAGTTAGTGGTGAAACCAGAGCTCTAATAAATATAAAATTTGCTGTAAGTGAATCAAAATTAAATAAAAAAGAATCTATCTCAGAAAGAATATCCATATATACAGGCTTTTAATTATTTTTCAGGTTTGTTATTAATACAAATATATTTTAGCAAGAACAGCTCTACAGAGATAGGAATGGTCTCTTCTGGTCTCTGCATGAGGGAGGGGTTAATGTTTTGTACTATAACCAAGGAGGCTCATCAAAACTGGGCCATTCACACAAAACCCACATACCAAAAATGCAACTCACACATTGTGTTAACTGTAATCAATTTTTTTTTCAGTTCTGCAATGATCAAACTCACTCAATTGAGCTTCTGGAAAATCTGCTCGCATGGATGGAATATATTATAAATGCATTTTTACATTATTTTATGTTCTAAAAATAGGTTAGAAACAAAGCCAAATTTAAAAACACAAAGTCCTCTCTGTTCATAATAATTACTTAAAACATTTTTCAGTAATTTTTTAATAAAAATAATTTAGTTGAAATTAAACGGAAAAAACAGTAAGAGGGACAGGAATTACCCTCTTTTCCTTTTTACTGGCAGAGAATCCCTTACTTTCCACAAGTTTACCGTATTTCTATATTAATTATATTAATTTGCAAATAGTTACAAGTATAATTTGCCTTCTATTTAAATCTGGGACAGAAGCATTGAGGTTGACAGATTTCAACTATTTTAAATTAGTAGCTATTTATTGAGGCAACTAATCTGAGGCATTTGGCATCATGGATGGCAACACTTTTTTTTTTTTAACATTACTGTCAACGTTCTATTTTTTTTAATATTTATTTAAAAATATTTTAATTCCAGTATAGTTAATATACAGTGTTATATTAGTTTCAGGTATACAATATAGTGATTCAACACTTCCATACATCACCCTGTGCTCATCAGGACAAGCGCACTCCTTAATCCCCATCACCTATTTCCCCCCTTACCTCGTACCCTCTGCTAACCACCAGATTGTTCTCTATAGTTAGGAGTCTCTTTCTTAGTTTTTGTCTATGGCAACGATATTCTTAAGTTTCCAAATTTCTGTTTTGGAAAGTAGCTGGCAATGCGAAGTAACTACTACCAATTTGGATATTTTTAATTTATATATATGGCGAAATTTTTAAAGATTTTCAAAGACTAACTAAACTTAATGGCCATATGTTAAAAATTAAATGGCCACCTTGATTATGGCCAGAAAAGAGAAGGCCTCCACTAGCAAGAATTACAGACAATAGGGCAGAACTCGAATGCTCTGTTTACCATTAACTCAAAGTTAGCACTGGCTTGTCTGTGTGTGCATGTGGGGGGGGGGGGGGGGGGCGGGGGGGGGGGGAGAAGCAGTGTTCCTATTGCATTTTTTTTTTTAATTTTTTTTTTCAACGTTTTTTTTTTTTTTTATTTATTTTTGGGACAGAGAGAGACAGAGCATGAACGGGGGAGGGGCAGAGAGAGAGGGAGACACAGAATCGGAAACAGGCTCCAGGCTCTGAGCCATCAGCCCAGAGCCTGATGCGGGGCTCGAACTCACGGACCGCGAGATCGTGACCTGGCTGATGTCGGACGCTTAACCGACTGCGCCACCCAGGCGCCCCCGCATTTTTATTTTTATTTATTTATTTATTTTTCAACGTTTATTTATTTTTGGGACAGAGAGAGACAGAGCATGAACGGGGGAGGGGCAGAGAGAGAGGGAGACACAGAATCAGAAACAGGCTCCAGGCTCCGAGCCATCAGCCCAGAGCCTGACGCGGGGCTCGAACTCACAGACCGCGAGATCGTGACCTGGCTGAAGTCGGACGCTTAGCCGACTGCGCCACCCAGGCGCCCCATTTTTTTTTTGTTTGTTTGTTTTTTTGTTTTTTTTTCGCATTTTTAAATGAACATATGGATTACAGATACTATGTCAAAGTAAGAAAAAAATTCAAGAAACCATGTATTTCATAAAAAAAGGTACACTCAACATTTTCTTTTCTAGTAGGGCTCTCAACCAAACACTCAAAATCATGTGGCAGGCAACTACTGAACTAATAAGGATCAGTAAAACTGGTTCCAGTAAGAATTCTATTACTTACTAGTTGTGACATCTCAGCAAAGTCAAAGTGACTGCCAGTGTGTATCTTCTCTACATCTTGTGAAGTCAGAATGGTTAGACTGGCAAGTGCTCCAGAAGTGAGCGATGTACTCACTGCATTTGCTAACAGGCTAACGCACAAGTTTAGGAATGCCAAATTCAAACTCTGTTTTCTTTAGGAATAAATGGTATGTTTCTTAAAAGACCACAGTCTAAGACATAAGACAGACTTCTATTAAGCTCACATTCAACATTTGGCTTAAGGTATGATTTCCAGTTTCAGGCTAAAACTAAACCAAAAATGAATGCCCCACAAAACTTGCTCCTAATCTGCAGGGTTCACAAAGGCAGTCAGGATAATACCAGTACTTGGCTAGAGCAGAAGAACAAAAACCCGATGGATATCAGGACAATGGTGATGATCTTAGAGAATCTTTTAGTGTACACAGGGAAGGAGAGCCGCTGGGAATGAAAAATGAGCACCTCCTCAGAAGTGGAAGGAGACCCTTTACTTCCTCTAAGTCCCGGCGGCTTTACTATAACATTATGCTCAAGTCAGTGTTCTGAAGAACTCTGCTCATTCAAGTGAAAGTTTCTTAGTAAGAATGCTACAGAAGAGAAACCTTAGGTAAGCTGTCAGATTTGTGGGCCTAGGTTTCCTCATCTGTAAAAACAAGCAAGATCTACTTCAAAGGGTTGCTAGGAGGAATAAATGAAGTCATGTTTCTAAAGGTATATTTACACAGTGCAGACACATGATAGGCAGACAATAAATGTCAGTGATTATTAACAATATGGGAAAGAAGTAGAGAAATTGCCTGAAAATCAAATTCAACAAACTTAATGCAGAAGGATGGTTATTTAAAATGAGATCAGTTCTAATGTGGTCATTTGTAATTTAGGAAAGATTTACCCCTTACTCATTTAATTTGTTTGAAAATGGTCCTATCCTGAGGATGCTGAAGTAGTGCATATGGTGTTCTCTGAGCACTTATACTGAACAAAACATAAATACAGGCATTGTATCAGTCATCTGAAAATGAAAAAGCAGCTTGCACTAAGTAGTTGATACTATTAAAGCAACCGAGTAACATGATTTCTTTTATTTTCTTGAAAAAAATAATGAAATGATGTCTGAGAGTGTCTAAAGAAAGTTTTCTTAAAAGGGGAGCATCATTTATAACCCTGTTCCTAACACATTTTATTCATTTCAGATATGAACACATCAGAATGCTAAAACAGTAAAGGCGAGAAAAACAAAACAGATTAGAACTGGGAAGGCAAAGAGGGAAGCCTTAGTATGGGCTTCATTGGTTTCCGCATTTACTGATGCTGGCAAAACCAGCATAAAATGATAGATCTTAAAAACGCCCTCTAAAAAATTATTCTACAGATGTTACTATAATTATTCATAACATGCCTAGCGGTCTTGTTGTGCAGAGACCACCTGACTTAGGAGCACACAACTTATCAATGAAAGAACACAAGTCAAACATCCCTCGTTATTAAACCATGTCACACTCTTCCTAGTCCACGGTACTTATTAGACTGCAGATCCCATAATCCTCTTCTGAGTCCCTTCTGCGTTTAATTCAGTTCAGTCTTAAGTAGTTAAAGAAACTGTTTTCAGTGGCAACTAATAACTACTGACCTACAGTGACACTGCCCTACAATAGGCTTGTCAGCCCTGAAAAAGTTGTACCAAAGAAGCTGATTAGGACTTCAAGAGGTTTGTAGCAAGAATCAATGGTTGGTCTGTACTAATGCTGTGTTGCCTGCACAGAAATGATAAAAGTGGAACACCATTAGTTATGCCTCATTAAGCTGCGCAACCCTTCTAAAAAGAAATTTGTTTAGCCTGACCAAAATCTAATACAATTTTAAGCTCTCTGTGTTGCATTTTTCAGGGCACCTTAAAACATTCAATAAAATAAAAGGCCAAGGACCAAGAAAAGTAGGAAAGTATATAAACAGGAGTCTTTTACTTCAACGTGTTAGCCATCTGTGTCTAAAGAACAGACACAACAGAAACTGTTTGGAGGGAACAAAGTACATTTCAAACCATGGAGAAAACCCAAACCTCAAATGTTGATGTGGAAAAATACTTAAAAGTCATGTCTGCTTTAGTATTACCTGTCAAATCTTTGCTGCTGGAAAAGGGGAGGAGGACCCCGCCAGGAATCCTGGGGCCTCATATCTGGAAAATAAACAGGGAAGGGTTAACAGAAAATTTTAAGATGTAATCAAAACCATAAAAACCCTAGAAGAGAACACAGGCAGTAATTCCTCTGACAAAGGACACAGGACCTTTTTCTAGATATGACTCCCGAGGCAAGGGAAACAAAAACAAAAACAAAAACAAAAACAAAAACAAAAACTATTGGGACTACATCAAAATAAAAAGCTTCTGCACAGCAAAGGAAACATTCAACAAAACAAAAAAGACAACCTAGTGATATTCGCAAATCATATATCCAATAAGGGGTTAAAATATATAAAGAACTTCTACAACTCAAGACCAAAAAAAGAAAACAAAACAACAAAAACAACAAACACAATCCAATTAAGAAGTAATTGATTCAGCTACCTATATATTTTTGTGATTAAAAATTCTTGAAAAAAATCTAAGATTGAATATAAACCAAATAAACTAGCATAATTATACACAATGCAAATGTACAAAGATATAAAATCAACTGGGTCAGTAAATGTTTTGCTTTATTATTTTTCCTTTGATAATGAAACATAGTTTTAGGAACCCTGGTCATTATACTCTCATTTCTCTCTCACTGCCTATGTATGTGTGCATGTGTATGTTAAGGTATATATTTTTCACATTTTTTATTTTAAATACTGTGCAAAAGAAAGGTAAAGATTTAGGTTCTTTTCCATAAATACAAACTGAAAGAATAGTAACTTCAATAGAAATCCTGAAATTTTCCCCCTAAGCACGGCAACTGGAAGGAACCCTGCCCTCACCTAGCTATTATAAAGTGTAGCCCACACATCTCTCCCAACACAGGCCAGAGAGATGCTAATAAAGGGACCGCCCACTTTCCTATGGTTTTCTGAGTCAAACCTCTTCCCCTAACACAAAGCTGAATTGGCAATAAATATCTAACTCCAAGAAACAATTACATGGCTCCTGGTTCTGCATGTAAAGGAGCTGAAAGGAGCAGCCCCAAACACTGGTCAGGAAGGCACTCAGTGGCTCAGAAGGTCAGTGTTAACCAACTGCCACTCCATTCCCGTCTCCAGTCTCACAGTCACCTTGGCCACCCTTCTTTAGTGGGGTCCGTGTGTGACCTAATTAAAACAGCTGGTTCCAGGAGTTGTCTAATGAGTTCACTGTGTGAGGACAGTAACCTCCTCCAGACTCCCAAGACCCAAGGACAACAAGGCTTACCATAATGTATTCAGGCTCACATTTTAATGGAAACACAAACTAGAAACATGCTTTTCAAAATTACTTTCTTAAAGGAAAGAAGAAATGAAAGCTCATCTCTGGTTAGGAACCAAAAAAACACAGTCTAGGTTTACTTTAAAAAAACCCCAAAAAACGGAGAAAAAGAAAAGTAAAATTGTGCTTAGAAGCCCCACAAAGGAGAATATGGAACAAGTACAAGTAGAGGACCTGGCTGTTCACATGATTCCAGTGTGAACAACCCACTACTACTGCCTTGGACTCCCCTGGCCTCGACAAGGTTGACTATACCACCTGAAGGAAGTTTGCTACGTGGAGAGGCGACCCTTGGCCAGGGCAGGGGTGCAACCATAGCCTACTGCTCCTCGGCCAGCCTGAGTGTCCAGCAGCCAAACCCAGAAGAGATGCTTCTCTTACAAAGGAGCAGGAAACTTTCACCACCATTACTTTCATGCAGAAACCCATTCTGAATGAAAATGTGGTATCTCCAGTCAATTTCAATTAAGTCTCTTTTCTTCTCTTAAAACCAGACTAGTAATGGTCAAATTGAGGAACACTGCTGAGGAGTTTTCACAGTGGTCATTAGAAATTCCAAACCTGAATGGGAACTCACGAGGCTTACCACACAACCCACAGAAAACAGGGCAAAAAGGATCTCTACAGGCCCAGAATAACTTCTGAATCACTACTACAGACCAAACACCATCAGAAAAAAATCATAATCCTAAGAGGTAAAACCAGAAATTTTTACAAAAACAGCAATCATCATTTGTATGGTTTATTCCTATGGAAAAACATAAGACACACTTACCTCAAAACATACATGACTTTCAACACATTACCATTTATGAGAAAGTGATCTACTGAAAGTAAAATCAACTTTTGCGCCACTTTCTCTGATCATTACCTTGTTAAACTTCAAGTGCATTGGTCTATTCATATATTGCACACAAATTAGTTTAGCGAGAATTAGTTTAAATGTTTCCAGAAGTATTTTAAGTGTCTTACATATAGAAAATTAGCTTAACAAAAGTCAAAGGAAATACAGTGAATTTCATTTGATCCCTGTCTAGCTCTGTACTTCATATGTCCATGTCCCAGGATCACAGTGGTAATTAACCCTGGAAACATGCCCTTTTTTTTACCATGAAGACTGAATTCTGTGATTCTGGTTCCACAGAATACAAACTCTGCATGGTACTTAACAGAAGCTTCCAAACGGGATCCCTAATAAATTTAAAATCAAGTGAAGGTAACAGAAAGATACATCTACATTAACAAAAACCTTCAGAAATGCTTATCCTAATGTTTCATGACCAATAAAGACAGAAAAAAAGCTTGTTTATCTTCTCCTAGAAACAGTACCAATGGAGGGAAAGTCACCATGATCAAGAACACATGTTGATTAGGTTCAAATACACTACTGGTTAGATTAAGCACAACAAGATCTGTAAGTAGAACTGGAATATAAAGTTCATTAGCTATGAATACTTTCTTTGGGAAGAAGGAACCCTCTCAATAGTCTACTCATATAACTCTAAGTGCCTAGACAAATGGCCAAAGTCCCTATTCCATCAGTTTTAGTATTACAGGTACTTCCCACTCTACTTTGCTTTTACTATTTCTCACTTCCAGAACAAGTGTTTTTACATAAGCAAACTCAGCACATGCAAAAACTATAGTATTTTGTTAAAATCTAAGCAAATTTCCTATGACGTAAAAATTCTAACACAATTATTAAAACATCTCTTGCTTTCAACCCATAAAAGAAAAATAAAAAGGATCAAAGAAAACCTTTAAGGCTACTTTTAAACAGATCTCTTTGTGTGGCTCTGAGAAATATATATAGCCCTTAAGTATTCATAAAGCAGAAATATTTCCTGGCTGATAAGTAATGAAGTAGAAGGTAAAACAAACTTATTATCATTCATTTGTATGGCTCTAACAGAAGATCCATTTGAGAGGGAGAAAAAAAAAATTCTGAAGCAGTGAATTGCACTTCAGAAAGGCACAGGCGAGAGAGGAAAAATGACAGTTAATTTTTTCCTTTGGTCTTTAAAAACTTATCTCTTTTCTAAAGCTCTAAGGCCATATAAACCAAGGCTTCACCAATAGCTCCTCAAGTGACAATTTACCTAATCAGCATGGCAATCACAGGAAAGATTCCATGTTTACTGATTGCACTAATCAAAAATCACTTTTCAAATGCGGCTAATTGACAAGTTTACCAACTGAAATGAAGTGACATACTGGGTTCTCTGGGTTGCAGAAATGAAATGCTTCATTCACATGGAATGCTCAAGACTGCACTTGACTCCAACAAGTTTTCAATACCCGGGCCAATTACTCATCAGCCAAAAACTGACACATCAAAGACAAATCACAAACCAACAGTAAGAAACACCTACAGCAGATAGAGTTTGACCAAATGGTCTGTCTTGTTATTCTGCACCACATGAAGAAAACAGCTATGACAGTACGAACATTAAAAAAAATTAAATGGCTTATTAGATCTCCATTTTACTAAAACTATTTCTGATCAAATTTTACAGCTCAAGATTCTATAAAAAAGAAGGCTGATCTATCATTTATTATATTTATTTATTTATTTATTTATTTATTTCTTGTGAGAGAGAGAGAGTGAGCACACCATGTGTGAGCTGGGGAGGGGCAGAGAGAGGGATAGGGAGAATGTCAAGCAGGTTCTGCGCTAACCACGACACGGGGCTCAATCCCACAAATCATGAGACCATGACCTGAGCCGAAATCAAGAGTCAGTCACTTAACCGACTGAGACACTCGAGGGCCCCGGGATTTCCTTTCTTGATAGTGGGCACCATTTCTCTGGGCTCATCATATTAACTGTGACCAATTTACTATCTTGCAGTGACCATTCTAGATTAGGACAATTATTATCAGGGAATAACTTGTGAAATGACATGGCTGCCTTCAAGGAAGTCTACTCTCAGAACCCCAAGCTTTTCTAGGTTCTCTTATAACCAAGGGCAATTAAAATTCATTTACTTATCCAAATCCTTCTAAAGCTTTTACAGTTCTGGCTTGATTCCCAATTTTCTCTCTCCAAACCCTCTCCTTTCTGCTGAGCAAGAATCAGACCATATTACTAACTACCAGCAGATGACTTCAATGTCTTCAGGTACTTCAACATGCACAAAAATCAGACTCAGCATATTCTTCCGTATTCCTTTACCCTCCTGGATTTCCAAATTCTCATTAGTCACCCAGGTGTCCACAGTGCAAAAGTGAGCCTCATCTTCTCTCCCTCGTGTAACATATTCAATTATCCAGCCCTTCAGTTGTTCCTCTCCTATCTTCTCCACTTTGAATCCACTTTGCCACAGATCAGTTCAGATCTTCATCATCCTTCCCTAACTAAAACAACCACCAAGTCTTTTCCATAACCAACAGAGCTGTGGTTTTAGAAAGGAGATGTAACTGTGCACTCTTCTACTTTAAAAAGAGCTTTAAGAAGCTCTTATACATGAATAGGAAATTTATTAAGGAAAAACTGGTTAGTAAAAATTAGGATCAAAGTACCAATTTTAAAAATTATCCCTTAAAACAAAGATATATTATTCCTTGCTTATCAAATTAGCAAGGACTTTTAAAAAATGATAATACCTGGTATTGGTATATCATTACCAATGGTTAATGCCAAGTTGCTTTAACCACATAACAGAAGGAAAGACAAACAACATCATTACCATCTCAACATGGAGGAAAAGCATTTGATAAAATTCAATACCCACTAGAAACAAGAAACAGAAAAAAACTTGTTCAATATTTCTTATCTAAAAGAAAAAAAAACCACAGTAAACGTATTTGCTTATTTATTTTTTTAAAATTTATTTATTTTGAGAGAGAGAGAGAGAGAGAGAGAACAAGCAGGGGAGGGGGAGGGGGGGGAGAGAGAGAGAGAGAGAGAGAGAGAGAGAGAGAGAGAGAGACCGTCCAAGCAGGCTCCACACTGTAGTGCAGAGCCCAATGAGGGGCTCAATCCCCCAAACTGTGAGATCATGACCTAAGACAAAATCAAGAGTCAGACACAACTGACTGATCCACCCAGGCACCCCAGCAAACATCACTATTTAATGGTGAAATATTACAAGTTTTCCCTTTAAGGCTAGGAATGAAACAAGGATGTCTACCATTACCCAATTACACCAGAGGTCCTAGACAGTGCAATAAAGCAAAAAAGACCAAAAGGCATGAAGATTAGAAAGTCAATAAACAAAACTGTCACCACTTACAGATCACATGATTATGTAGGCATAAAGTCCAGAATATACAAACTTTCAGAATAAATGATTTTAGTAAGGTTGTTGGATACAAAGTCAAATTCAAAAATCAACTACGTTTTGGGGTGCCTACATGGCTCAACTGGTTAAGTGTCTGACTTCGGCTCAGGTTATGATCTCATGGCTTGTGGGTTTGAGCCCCAGGCCTGCTTCGGATTCTGTGTCTCCCTCTCCTCTGCCCTTCCCCTCCTCTCTCTCTCAAAAACAAATATACATTTAAAAAATTTAAAAAAATTAAAAAACCAACTACATTTCTACATACAAGCAACTGGAAAATGACATTTAAAATATTACTTCTAAAAACACCAACACACATCAAACATCTATGAATATTTTTGTCCTCAATTTTTATTGTGATTTCAACACTTACAGAAAAGCTACAAGAATACAAAGAATTCCCACTGCTCTTCACCCAGAGTTCCCAAATGTTGGCATAAACCTATTCCTCACCTGATGCCAGTTAAAGTGAGAAGGAAAACTAACAGTGATAGTGGAAAACGGTATTCCCAATATAAAAATAATCTCATAACCAGAATATAAAAGAACTCCTAATAAGGCAAAAGGAACAGATTACCCAGTAGAAAAATGGACAAAAGGCTCTAACAGGCATATTACACACACACACACACACACACACACACACACAAATGTTCAAGGGTCAATAAATATGAAAAAAGCTCAACTATAGTAAGCATCAAGAAGATGCTAATTCAAATCTGAGTGGGAGACCACTACCCACCAAGTAGAATGGCTAAAAGTGAAAAGCCTAATAATATTTAGGGTTGATTAGAATGTGGAGTACCTGGATCTTCCCTGCACTGATAAAGGAATGCAAACTGGTATAAACTGAATGTAATTTGGGAAACTTATTCACTACAGGTGAATGTGTGCAGAACCCTGACCTTGCAATTCTACTACTAGTCCATACTAATCAGAGATGTTTATATTATGTGTGCTGAGAAACATAAGAATTTCACAGCGGTGCTACTCCAGCAGCCCCAAACTGACCGACCCAAACACAACCCCAACTGGAGAGGGAAATGGTGATGTAGTCACTGATGGAACAGTGTAAGCGATGAAATTTGCAGCAACAATATGGATAAATCTCAGAACAAAATGTCAAACAGAAGAGGGCAAATTTTTTAAAAGATTAATGGAGTAAGAGTCCCATTATATAAAGTTAAAACAAACAAACAGATGAAACAAATCTATGACACCTATGTCAGGATAGTAATTACCTTTGATGGGCTAGAGTGGCACCTGGGAAAGCACATGATTGGGGGGGGGGAAGGGTGGGCTTCTGAGGACTGGTCCCTGTCTACATTTTGTTTTGTTTTGTTTTGTTTTGTTTTGTTTTGTTTTGTTTTGTTGAGAGAGAGAGAGAGAGAGAGAGAGAGCGCGCGCGCGCACATGTAGGGGAGGAGCAGAGGGTGGGAGGGAGAGAATCTCAAGTAGGCTCCATATGCAGCACAGACCCCACACAGGGCTGGACCTCACAACTGTGAGATCACGAGCTGAGCTGAAATCAAGAGTCAGGCACTCAATTAACCGAACCACCCAGGCACCCCTCTACTTCTTGACAAGGGTAGTGATTACATGAGTGTGTTCATTTCATAAAAATTAATCAAACTGTACATTTGTGACTCAGAACTTTATAGGTTACATTTTAATAAAAAATATGTGAAAATACATGTATGATCATCCAATTTTCAAAAATTACACATAAGAAGAATATAATGAAAAAAATTACTGCTTTAAAATTGCAGGATCATGGGATTATGGGAGTCTGTTTTATTACCTGCCACATTTTAATTAACAAGAACTACAGTTAAAATTCATTTAAAATGCCACTACAAATATGGAGGAAAAAACCAGCCTCTCCACCCTTGTAATCTGTCCCCGTTATGCTCCTGGAATTTTGTACCAGTTATTCTAAGCTTAACACCACCTGACTTTTTGCTGTGTATTTCTAAGCCCAAATTCCCCACTGTAGGCTCAATTTAAATAGCATATTCTTCCTGATTTTTTTCCCATAAACGTTTTCATTCCTACCATTCCCATCCCCTTTGAAAAGATGTTAAGTATAGAGTTCCAGCACTAATCCTCAGGTAGTTCAATGTTACAAGTCACCACGCAGAGAGGGCCACTTGTGTCTTGCTCTAAGTCAATCCCTACTTTATAAAACTTATTTCCCATTTTTAATGATGTAATTAAAATAGAGACTAACTGGAATAGATTCTAATTAAAGTCTCTAAGTATAAACAAATTAGATCTCATAAGAACTGTAACAATGGCAAATGAGGAGTTACTCAAAGTAGTAAAAAGGGAGAGGTGACCCCACTATTTGAAGTAAAATGCACAGATGCTGGTAAGAGGTAACTGTTCCTAAAGAAGGCAAACTAAGAACTATAAACTTGCAGGCCCCAAAAGACATGAAATTCTCTACCTCTGGTGTGACCCTGATAAATAAAAGAACTTTCTGACTTCCTTCTTTCTCTTACTGTTGGAGAAGAATTCTGCAGACTGATAGGGGACCTGAGAATGAAGCACTCAGATTTATACAAACTGCACACCAAGTGAGTGATTTTCTGTGAAGGGAATCCATGTTTTGTTTACAGATTCTCATGTGGGCCTAGGATTCCCTAAAAGATCTAGGCAACATTTCCCAAAGTGTATACCATGAGTGATACACACAATCAATTTCTGGGGGTCTGTGAACAAGCTTTTTGTCTTTACAGTTATGTATTTATTTTGACATATATTTGAAAAAAATACAACTAGCACATCAAACTCATGTCACACGGTATTGATATACAGTAAAACCTTGGATTGCGAGTAACTTGTTGTGCAACTGTTCTGCAAGACAAGCAAACATTTCCAATAAATTTTAACTTGATTAAATGAGTAGTTGATACGAGTAGTACGTGATGCTGAATGTCACATGATCACAACTGAGCCAATGGTTCTTGAAATTCGCTTTGATATACAAAGTGCTTTGGATTACAAGCATGTTTCTGGAATGAATTATACTTGCAAACTAAGGTTTTACTGTAATTTATGTATTCAAAATAAATCAAGTTAAAAAAAAAAAAAAACACTTTAAAAGGTGTTAAGTAAGTAGCTGGGTGATTATGGTGGCAGCAAGCCCAGTGACTGGGCCTTAGGAAACATGAAATGGAAGGAAGCTGCATAATGGAGAATACATGCTTTTACCTTTGCTCCTCAAACCTCTTTCCAAATCTCTCAAAGTTTACTAGACGCAACAACCTCAGGAATGCCACATAACCATCATCTTGAGAAATAACCTACGGAGATTATACTTGGCTCTAGCATTCTGTGTCTCAATTTTTTTCCCCACCTGGAAGCTGTGATACCATTATGGATAGAAGTGCATGGTGAAGAGCCATTAGATAAAAGGAACTGGCAAGGAATGTGTCAATAAACAGCTGGCTTTAACTGCGGAGGGGTGCCTAGGTGGCTGAGTCAGTTAAGCATCCAACTTATGCTCAGGTCATGATCTCAAGGTATGTGAGTTCAGTCCCCATCAAGCCCTGCATTGGGCTTAGTTAGTACTGACAACTTGGAGCATGCTTTGGACTCTCTGTTTCCCTCTCTCTGCCCCTCTCCTGCTCCCAAATGAGCATGCACATGCACTCTTTCTCTCTCAAAAATAAACATTAAAAAAAAACCAATAAGCTGGATGTGCTTTCAGCATTTACTAGTAAAATTTCAGGGCATAGATAGTTCTTTCAAAGGGACGAGACTCTTGTTGTATGTGGCATGGCTTGATAATATATGTATGGAAATATACAGAAATGTTATTTGCTGAATCTTGGGGGGAAAGGAATTAAATTACTGCACCAAGCAGATCCCCACAAGACCCATTAAAAATATTCTGTACCCCTTCTGTGTTCATTAAATAGAATAAAACCGCTGAACTCCATGGTTTTCATGGAGTCTAATAATGCTCCATTCAATGTCAAGCCACACAGCATACAGAGAAAGAGAGACAGAGAGAATACACTGAACACAGAGGGCTCTGAGAGAGACACCTTTAGAACCCATTTCTTCCTGGATACTAGATTAGGAAAATCTGGGTGGGCTTTAGGTTAAAATATGGGTTTATAACTTAATTAGCATGCAAACAGTGGTAGGCACATATCATAAATACTTCGCAACAAGCTTCACATTAATCTGGTATTTCTTTGACAACTCCAAGATTGATTTTTTTTTTTATTTAAAAAAAAAATTTTTTTAATGTTTATTTTTGAAGGAGAGAGAGACCCCGAGTGTGAGCGGGGGAGGAGCAGAGAGAGAGCAAGACACAGAATCCAAGGCAACTTTAGGCTCTGAGCTGTCAGCACAGAGCCCAACACAGGGTTTTATCTCATGAACCGTGAGATCATAACCTGAGCAGAAGTTGGACGCTTAACCACCTGAGCCACCCAGGTGCGCCCCCCCACTTTTTTTTAAACATTTTTTTAAATGTTTATTTATTTTTGAGAGAGAGAGAGTCAGAGACAGAGAGAGCGAGAGAGAGCACGCACATGGGACAGTGGCAGAGAAAGAGGGAGACAGAGAATCCCAAGGAGGCTCCATCCGTGCTGTCAGCGCAGACCCTGATCAGGGCTTGAACTCCTGAACCCACGAGATCATGACCTGAGCCGAAACCAAGAGTCGGGTGCTCAACCACTTAACCAACTGAACCACCCAGGCACCCCTACAACTTCGGTTGAAAAAGATTTCTTACAGCAGCTCCCTCTGTTTTTGTTAATTAATTTTCATGAAATATTTCAAGCATTCAGAAAGAAACTTAAATAAATGACACTTAGATTTAACAAATGTTAGCATCTTGCTACAGTCAAATTCCCCTGCTGCCATGCTGCCATTGTTTGGTTGGGTAGCAACCAGACAACTAGGAATGACCTTACAAAGAAAATGGTTTTGAGAACCTGGTACATGACTTCTACTTTCTTGGTAAACGAACACAACCACGGAACTCAAAAATAACAATATGGGGATACAGTTTAAAATTAATACAGAATCTATGAAAAGTCTAACCTTTAACTCTTTCTTCCCTCTGTCCACTGCAATTCAAATGCGATGTAACTATTTTCAATGGGTAACATTTCCGGACCACTTCTGTGCACAAAACTGGTTACCAGGGGTTAGGGAAAGGCCAAGATTTTCATAGAACCAGAGTTAAAGGAGTATTACTACCTAAAGCAATGCCTGGCTTTATCCTAAGGAATCCTGAGATACAATATGCATCGTGAGAAAGGGATACTGTCATCTTTCAATAGATTAAGAGGTTGCAATTCCATATCTAGCATCTGATTTAACTGCCCCAATACTTGTATTAATGAAGTAAGTAGCCAATCTCTCCACATATTTCTTTCTGCATACGTTCACTCTAGTAGAGTTACAGATGAAAATAAGAAATCCAGTTCATATTATTCAACTAGCTATACACAGCCCAGATAAAAGTATCTTCAAAATTTACATGAAGCATTCTCTTACAGTTCTCCTAAATTATGTTTTTTAAGTCCACTATCTCTGCCCTGATAAATCTTTTTAGCAATGAGATTAGGTTGGTTTACCTTTGTTGTAATATTTAACTTAGCATGTAAAATAATCAACTAATAAAAACTTACTTGACATGAGTTTTGGGATCTGGGCTTGTCCTCTCAACAGTGGCCTGTATAAGTTTCCCTGATAGGTCGCAGGTGGTGGTGCAGCATTGCCGTAAACGCCAGCCCCTGAGCCCCTTGGCATAACATGGCTGTAAAAGGACCCCACCAACCAGAAAACAAATTATAGATCTAGCCACCACATCATAGCTGACACAAATTAAATAAATGCTAGTAGTGGTCTCTTTACTACTAGATGTGATTAAGAGAACACAACCTTAAAAGATTTATAATTAACAAAGTTCAAAACAGTACCACGGATAGTAATGGTGACAGAATATGTTCATTTGCCACACCAAGATTCTTAATTGGTAATTATTTAGGTATTTATTAATTACTTAATTACTAAATTAATATATTAATTACTTCATGCAAAAAGTTAGTCTACTTTTCTTTTTTGTATCATATTTCAGTTTTGTCCTTAAGGACCCATGCTGTTGCCATCACTGTATACATTGCTGCTCTGTATCTTGCTATTTTCAATTATATCAAACATTACCCTACAGTTGTTATAGTCTGCAAAATTATAATATGTACACCTACAGAATACCATGGTGACATCTTCTAGTTTACTAAACCATTCCTCTCATTGAGTATTACTATTATTGATAACAATTCATTAGAGATTTGGGCATATAACTTTATACTTCTCTAAAATTATTTTCTCAGGACAAATTCCAAGGAGTAGGAATTTGGATCAAAGTTAAGAGTTATTGTATTGATCATGTATCATACTACGTACTTGTTATGTATTACACATTACATATATGGTAATATATTGAGTAACACTTTCAACAGATTCTGCCGCATATTAATTCAGCTAAAACTTTCTTGAGGGTAAAGAGAATGTTTTATTCCTTTGAAATAACTGTCAGAAAGACAGCAAAACCTCTTAAGGGAAAATAACAGAATTCTCAAGCAATACATAAAGCATAATACATATACCAAAGAAACGGGAGTGAATTTTAAAAAATGAAGAAGAGCATAAAAGCATCAAAGTCATTAAAATATTTGCCAACTAGGCTTAAGTATTTATGACATAAACATTGACCTAATGCCTGTGAATGATTCCAAAAAAGCAAAATATACAAAGGATAGCAACCTACCACTCACCCCAAAGTCCTGAATGCAGCCTGATCTAGATGGACAGGCCGCCGGTCCCGACTGAAGCCAAGCTGGGGCTTCCACTGCCGTCCATTGCTGGACTTTTCCCAGTCACTTGGTTTCAGTACTGGTGCTGGTTTTCTGACCATTTGAAAATACAAATATTCAGTACTGGGATAAACATTGTTCATACAAAATAAAACTAGATAGTTTATATTTAATGGCCACATCACTGTTACCTTGCTCCTGGAAGCATTACAGCTTTAAAAATGTAGTCTTCAGCAAACTGTGGGTCTTTAAAATTAATACTAGAAGAGAGCAAAACACAATTTAGTGATTTTAATATTACCTTGGCTTAACTATTTTATTTTTTTTTTTAAAAATTTTTTTTTTTTCAACGTTTATTTATTTTTGGGACAGAGAGAGACAGAGCATGAACGGGGGAGGGGCAGAGAGAGAGGGAGACACAGAATCGGAAACAGGCTCCAGGCTCTGAGCCATCAGCCCAGAGCCTGACGCGGGGCTCGAACTCACGGACCGCGAGATCGTGACCTGGCTGAAGTCGGACGCTTAACCGACTGCGCCACCCAGGCGCCCCTTGGCTTAACTATTTTAAACTGAGGTACTTTTCATGTTTAAAAAAAGAGTAATTAAAATTCCAAAGTCTTCTCCAAAAATTCTTTTAACTGATAGTTTCATCAAATGGCTGAATATCTCCTTCCCCAAACTAATCGCTAGTACACAGCCTTCATGTAATTTTCTGTGTGGGAAGAGCCATGTTCTCACTAACTGTGGGTGACCACAGACAAAGGACAGACCCTGCCTCAACTCTCGAGAAATACCAACAGGATACTGGAGATAGATGGAAGAGGTTTGCAACAACAAAAAATTTCAAAAAACGCCTTTCATTCTGTTTAGTGTAGGACGAAGACTTTCCCTCTAGCATCTTAGGGAAGATTAGCTCTTGTCACAAAAATAAGATGCAAATGCCACCAGAGACACTTGCAAACTCAGAAAGTGAACACAAATAATCTACGGAGCAAAAAAACATTAAATTTCCCAGTTGGAACCCTGTATCATGCTCTATTAGGATGTTTCTCTTCCTTCAGGAATGGTCACACTTTGAAAACTACAGAGTGACTTATTTTATAAGTCTGTACTCTTGGACTGTGAATATAAGCTTAATCAAGCTTCCTTTCTGGTGGGGTGAGTGTGTCCCAAAGCCTGGTAAGTACACAAGTTTTCCTTTTGACACAGAAGTTAAGACTCTGGATACATACAAGGTTTATACCTAAGGATATTCACAACGTTAGTATTCATGTTGAAAAACTACAACCGAAATGTATGAGTAATAGCGGAGTGGTTAAAGAAACTAAGGTTCTCCCTAAAAACGGAATCCTCAATTGACATTACAAAAAATTTAGTAAGAGAACATCCACTGACATGGGGAAAATACATATACAACAGACTAGACATATATTCACCAAAAAGTTGTCAGTGATGTTCACTGTATTATCATCGCCTTTCCTTCTCTGTGTTTTTTTTAGTATTTCCAAAATTCCTCCATGACTGCAATCAGTTGAAAAAGGTTTTATTCAAAAAGGTTTTATTGAACTGGTTGACATTTGAGACAGCTAACTTTTTTTTCTTCAAATACTGCCACTTTATATTATTAGGGTCTATTTTTGTTGCACTGGGATTTAACTGTATATTTTAAGTACAGAAAAATAACTTCATTTATAATAAAAATGCGGAGTTCAAGAGCAGCTGAACAATACTTCATTTACTCAATCCATTCCTCTTACAACTCACTCTTCACTGGCAACCGCCTTTATCTCAAATGTTCTTTACTGGGCAAGGTGGCTTAGGGCAGTGTTACAGGTTTAAGAGGGTGGCAGAGAAAATGGTAGTTAAGTACAGGAGTTCATTAGGGCCTTCTAGGTACAAAGTAAAGACAGAAAATCGGTAATAAAGCAACACTTGCAACTAAAGTGTCTCAAAGCAGGTATCTTTTGTCTCAGCAGGGCTTTTCGGCAGTTTACCAAACAAGCTTTAAGAGTTCCCACAGCACACGTGGTCTCAGAGTAGTGTGGGGGCACAAATGGCGGCCAGGGAGCAACCCTGCTTCCCCTTCTGTTAAAGGAAATAAGAAATGTTTAATAATATTTTCATAAGGAATAAAAGTGGAAAAGGCAACAACAGGTACAGAAAAGATGCTGAGTCAAAGCATGTGTATGCACATGCCTTCCATACATGTCTTTGTGTGGGATCAAAGCATGTGTGTATGGAGAAGAGGGAAGAGCATTCTTTCACAGGGGACCAAGGAAAACATCATCCAAGAGGCCTTGGTATAAGGTGGGACAGGACTGGTTACCAAACGAGAGAGGAAATAAATGTAACCAAGATGTGGAAAGGGGTCCCAGGACCAAGAAATAGCTCAGTTGAATTGGAACAGCAGCTGTATGAAAGTGATCTGAGTGATTACATCCTCAATTCTCCCAAGAAAGATTCATAACTAGTTCCATTCTAAAGGAGCAGGACGACACAAACCAACTTGTTACACGCAATGAATGCTTTAAGTTCTCAAGCCTTAACTCCCAGGTGGAATCTCAGTTGGAAAGAGCTAGACTGGAGCAAAAAAGTTTGTGAACAGAAGTGGGCAGGAAGACAGGCTGCCTGAACTGGGTTAATGTCCTCAGGAGGCTGTCCTGAACACAACATGAAGCTGCTTCAGGCAGTGAGGGAGTAAATATAATCAAGGAGGCAATTCAAACAGAACCTCCTGGCAACAGTGTGTCAGAGAGCAGAGGGAGAGAACCAAAAGAAGGTCTTCAACATAGTCTAGGCAAGGGCCTTCAATGTGTGCTTGAGATGAGAATGCTGGGCAGACAAAAGAAATGGCAGGGCTGCAAGTGGAAACACATTGAGGTGAGGGCTTGAGATGAAGATCTGCAAGTCATGTGCAGAAAGACTGGAAGCTAAGTGAAGGAAACAGCAAAGGTAAGGAGATAACCCCAGGGTCACAGGGATAATCTCTCCTGAAGGACAATGGTTACAATCAGAGATTTAGTAAGACAATTGAAATCAGTGTTTGAGAAAACAAATCCATTTATTTATGAAAGATGCAGTTTACTGTATGTCAACTGTTCCTCAATAAAACTGCTTTAAAAATCCCATCCTTGGGGTACCTGGGTGACTCAGTCAGTTAAGCACCTGACTCTTAATTTCAGCTCAGGTCATGATCTCGAGGTTCATGAGTTTGAGCCTGTCACTGGGCTCTGTGCTGACAGTGCAGAGCTTGCTTGTGATTCTCTCTCTCCCTCTGTGTCTGCCTCTTCCTTGCTTGCACCCTCTCTCAAAATAAATAAATCAACATTAAAAAAAAATTCCATCCTTCATGCTCATGCTCTAAAAGGGAAAACATTTCCAAGGTAATAGGAAAAAAATCTCCAACATCTCCCCTACTTCCTCTCAGAACCAAACTCCACAAAGTGATCTATATACTTAATAGGGAGGGAACAAACCATTAGGAGACAGAAAGGGCACATCTAAAAATAAGTTTGGAGGTCCCTATTGAAGGGACAAGGGATACTATTTTTGACCTCAAAGATTAAAGCATTCTTTTCCCTTGGACCTTTGAGTACAATTTGAAGACTTACTCTCTCCTAAATGAATTAAGCTTTCACTGGTTGAGATATTTTTTTAGTAATTTGTTCCCAAAAATATATACTAAGAACTATTACATTTTTAGAAATTAAAGAACAAAAGAAGCTAAAGCACAACTCAACTGTATTTTTCCAATGTGATAACATCAGCCGCAACTTAAACACCTCCAAAAAGAGAAACACGTAAAGAGGCAGGAACTCATTAGGCAAAGTCCCAAAGGGGAACTGTATTGAGATCCAAGCTTTTAAAGTTCCTTCATTTTTTTCAGGTTTATTTATGTAAGTAATTAAAATTCTTATAGACAGAGAAACTAAAATAATAGAAATTATTTTATTATAATAAAATATATAAGTAAAAATAATAGAAATAATAAAGAAAAAATGCAGATTACTCTGACAAATTTCTACCACCAGAAACAAAAGAGCTTAACCGTAGAGAGCACCAGGGGAAGGAAAGCAGTATCAGGGAGATACAGAAGCAACTTCAGGGAGGAAATGAGTTAACAGAACAGCTTATACATTCAACAGACTGCCCAGCTAAGGTAAGATAACTGTGTTTAGATGTACACTGCTTCATCCAGCTTCATCTAATTCTGTAAACAGGACTATTTTTCACCACTTCTAGGTGGCACCGTGCTGACTCATCTAGCACAAACTTCTACCCACTGAGAAGCCCTGCCCCAGGAGAAGTATGATGGACCCTTCCCTTGGTAGGGAACTTCCCTATTATTTCATATAATCACCTAATTGTTATCAGAAACACACTAAGGACAAAAATATAAAAATTGTAAACTTAAGCATGGTTGAAAATAACAAAACTGAGCAGTGCTTTCATCTGTATCACAAGTAGCACTTTAGACACTATTAGAAGAAAATACTACAGCAAAGTCTCAACTGGAAAGGAAAGGAATGTACAACACCCCTTTCCAACTCAATTCACTTTAAGAATTACCCTTAGAAATGCTATTTTAAGTACTATTACTGTTTGAGAGTGCTAGTACACTTCACAAAGATAGCAGAAAACTCTAAATATCAAGTTACTGCCTGCACTCCCCATTTTTACCCCACCTTTCCCTGATACCTTCTGTAATTAATGCTAAATCAGCATACCAATGCAAACTGTTCTTGTAGGGAAAACTTCATGATTCATATACTTGACATTTTAAAGCACTTAAAGAGTTTATAGGACTTAAGATGCCTTTTCTGACATTCTGTCAGAAGTAGCTAACCAGGTAGTGGAAGATAAACCCTTCCAAGAGTTTTCACCATCAAGTCTGTGACTAACTGTATATACTCCTCTTCCTCTAGGCTTCTGATTTCAAATCACCTGCTTGCCAGCCATGAGCATTATAGACACTGCAGTAACAGTTACATTAAAAAACTCACATTTTTAAAAAACCTCCTTGAAGAGATAAAACACTCTATCCCTTGCCTGATTCATCCAAAGATGACTACAGAAAGTTTGAGAAACACTTCTCTGAAGAAATAAGGGCTCCTGGAAGGCTCTGTAAAACACTGGGTTTTGACACTATGAACACTATGAACAACTGGGCTTTTACACAGGTTCAGAACTATGCTAGGTGCTATGAGAAAAAAAGAAAACTAAATGCTGCTGATGAAAATAACACACAAGAAAATTATATAAATTACAGATCACCTTGTAGAACAGAAGAAAAGCTATGAAGGATAGGCTATAAAGGAACGGGCATTCCAAACAATGAGAGAAAGATACAGAGGTTAGTGTGATAGTGATGGGAAGAGCATGGTTACAAGGAGAGGGAGGTGTCTGTGAGCAACTGCGTGGATTTAAGCACAGAGCGATGGCTCTGCCAAACTGTGACAGACCTCGACAAAGCAAAGTTTAATTCCACTGGCACTCTAGAGCAAAGATTTGAGGACTGGTAGTGCTTTTAAGAGAGAGAAGACTTATAGCATATGCCAACAGAGTCAGTGGGAAGGTGGAATCAAATAAATCAGCTGGGAAGTCACTATAGTAATTCAGGAGAAGAAACTATAAAATAAAGGAAAAAAAAAAACCTACAAAATAGGCCCACTGGGAAGAGCCAGGGATAAAAAATAACAGGGGAAAAAAATTCCAGAACAGTGGTGTAGATACAGGGATTATTGTAGGATGAGAGGCTAAGCACATGGAATGTAATATAGAACTAGAGGCTCCTGAGTCTGGGCAACTGCTCAGAGACAGAAAAGAGAGATCAGCCAGGAGAACAAGTGACAGGCACTGGACAAAGAAGTATGGAACACTGAATGTGAGGTAAAACAAAGGTGTGTGTGTGTGTGTGTGTGTGTGTGTGTGTGTGTGTCTACTCCAGAAGAACAGAAAATTGTGCCGCTGCAGTGGAAGAGAACTTCCCTTTAATTTTAAAATCATATGAGGTTGTATATACTTATGAGGTTTTATATATTTAAAGTTAACAAACAATATTCTAAAGATATTACAGCTAAGCAAATTACAATGGTGAAATGCAGGATGAGGAAAATTAAAGGGGATAGCTCAGTTCTATTCAAAGTTAAGCTACTAATATACTGACTGATTTATGGGATCAGAATTAGAAAAGAATGAAAGATTTCCTAGGTCACAGCCGCCTCTATTTTCAAAGGGTCCTTCTAGGAACTTAAACACTTCAACAACCTCTCTCATACACTTTCCTACTACACTTTCCTACTCATACACTTTCCTACTACAAGTAAGACCAATGCGATGGGAAGAACCCACCTACACTCAATGGTTTCTCTGATGTGGAGTGGAATACCAGATGCACCCAAAGAGAGAAGGGAAAAGATGCCAGGAGTCAAAACAGAGAGAAATAACTGCAATTGGCACCGGAGGCTGCATTCATAGATTTTCCCTTATAGAGCAAACACAACACTGGGATGAACAACAAGCCCCCAAACAAACACACACACAAAAATATGCAGTAAACTGGATCAACCTCATTACCCCTCAGGGGAAACAATGAGAATTACCTCATAAGGTAAAAATTAATGTGGTCTTTCACAAATCTCTAGGAAATTAACTCAAATCAATTTTATTATGAAGCTTTTTTCAACATGTACCTGAATACACACGTAGGGATTTATCTTATACATCAGATAATCTTGTGAACATAATGGATACCAAATAATACCAAAGGCCCCTCAGGCTCATAACCAACCAACACTAACAACACCATACAAACAGAAGCTAAAGGATTTGTCAATTTTGTAATTCTTCCCTTGGACAAGTTTCTCTATCCTAATTAGAAAGGTAAGTAAAGTTAACTACTTCTAGAGGGCTGGGCAGAAAGGCTCTTGAAAACATGCAGAAAAACGGAGGAGCACAAGCAAACATGTGACAATCCGAAGACGGATCCAGTGGGATTAAATGACCTGAAGCACCACTGCAAGGCAGAGACCCCAAGGGTGAACACAGAGCATCCTCAATGGATCTGCCCAAACCAGACTATTCGTGAAGGGCTCAAGAGCTTGGCTCACAATTCTAACTCCACCCATAACAGAAGAGCTCAAAGACAAAGAGCTAGAACAAATTATGTGTAAAGATAAACAAAACATGTGTGTAAAGATAAATAAAAGCAACTAATCTAGAAAGATTTTCCAAATTCATGACAGTTTTTTTTAAATAAAACTCCTTCTCACTTGTTGGGATGAGCACTGGGCATTGTATGGAAACCGATTTGATAACAAATTATATTATAAAAAAGAAAAAAGAAAAAGAAAACATCACATTCAGTCTATCACCACAATAAATACATACATACATACCTCCTAAAATTGCAGGTGCTACCTAAATCCATTAAGGATAGGAAAATGAACATGCTTTCACTTTATAATGATAAATCTAAAATGTTTCCCAAGAATCAGAGAAATAGTATGAGTGGGAAATAGTCTTCCCACACAGCCTTTTACAAAATCCTCGAATCACTAAGATGTGTTTGCCTTAGTCTTGCCTGAAGACTGCAGAAAATGATAGTAACAAAAACCCTGTTGTCAAGATTAGTAATTACATACACTAATTAAGCAAATAGTAATTTGTTGGTTTTTAATTCTAAACAATCATATTATATTTTACACACAGAAAATGCTGTCATCATGCAAGAAATGAAATATAAGTAAGTTTTCCAGGTAGCAGAAATTAGCCCTTTAAGTTTATATATTAATTGTTGGTAAAAATTTCCATAAAATCATTCTATCTCAACCAAAGTAAAGGATGTAATAGTTTTGTTTTTAAACTCTGCAGAGCCACAACTGTAAATATAATTAAAATAATCTGTTGTAACACAGTGAAGCTGTGTGGGCCTCTGGGGTGTAGAGGTCTGTTTGCTCCTACATACAACTACTCCTAGAAACTCCTACTTTCTACCTCCCACTTACTAATCCGGGAAGAATTAGAGGTTGTCAAGGGAAACCAGAAAGCTGAGAAGCAAGCTTGTTCAATCAGTAACTTTAACAATATACATAATTTAAAGTCAAGAGGCTCTGTTCTAAGGTTTGCAACACAGGGACTCTCGAATCTCAAAGCATTGGTAGATTAATAGCTGCCATTTCCTTGTGATTCAGAGGTCTTTTTAGACTTATTTGCAAGTTACAGAGCTGTGTTTTGGTCAAATGACGTGAATTTTGGAAGACTTACCTGATTGCAGTGTTCTGTGCCAGATCTCGTAACATGGGGACAGGAGAACATACTATTCTAAAGACAAGGAAGACAGTTAAGTTGTAGCCTTCTGGATACGTGGAAGTAAGATATTACTTTAGGAAAGAGAACTCATTAAAATGTACCAACAAAAACAACATAACCAATTATAGCTTTCAAAAGGACCCTGTCTTCCTTGTTTGTAATCTCCTTAACAGAGAACTATTTTCTGCAAAAGGCTCCTATCAGAATTTGTAAAGGATACAAACAAATCAAAAAAGGGGCGTCAGGGGAACAAATAACCAAACAGAAGAATAGAACAGGCACTTTTTAAATGAGGAAAACCAACTGGTTAATAAATATACCATATGGCATTTGATTTCATTAGTAATCAGAGAAAGGCAACTGTAAGCCAACAGGCATCCACTAAATTGACAAAAATTAAGGTGATGACAATTCCAAAGGTTTGCAGGAATGCAGAGCAACACCTCTCACAAACTGCCACTGAGATTATAAAATAGTGTAATCACTTTGGAAAACCATCCAATATTATGTAGAAAAGAAGATACACATACTCTGTGACCAAGAATTCCCAAACTCTGATCTCAGAACCCCTTTAAAACATTCCTAAAAATCAAGGACCTCAAAAAGCTTTTGCTTACATTGGTTATGTCTATCAATATATACCTTTTAAAAATTAAAACTACAAAATTTCTAAAATACTAATTTAAAGATAACAATAAACCTATAACATAAATAACATTTTTAATGAAAAACTATATTTTACAAAATGAAAAAAAAAATAACGAGAAGTGTCATTGTCTTACATTTCTGAAAATTTCTTTAATATCTGGTTTAATATCTATCTTAATAGCTGGATTCTCTTATCTGCTTCTGATTTAATCTCCTAAGATATCTATCACACTACATTCAGTTTCTGGAAAACTCCATTGTACACTCAAGAGAGAAAGAGAGTGAGAAAAGCAAATATATCACAGCATCTTAGTATTATCATGAAAATAATTTTGACCTCATGGATCTCCTGAAAGGGCTTTAGGAACCCCCAGGGCTCCCTATACACAGTGACACAGCCACTGGGTTGAAGAGCTGGGCTCTCACCCCAAGTCTTTTTCATAGTGCAGCAGGTTTTCTGTTGTTTTGTTTTCTCACTATTACTAGAAAATAAAACATGTAGGCAACAAAGACAAAATGCTAACTAAACTTCTTCCCAGTTGTACCAATTTACACAAATGAATGCTTACTGATCTGGAAGAACGGCTTCTTCATCCAAAGAAAATTTTCCTTGCATTCCATGACATAGTTCAGGAGGTACATCCACTGGCTGTGGAAAAATGCATTCTTGATCATATATCCAGAAGAATGGAAAGCAGGGACTCACACGTCTACTTGTACACCAATGCCCATAGAAGCACTATTCTTAAAAGCCAGGAGGAGGAAACAACCCAAGTTCCCATCAACAGATGAATGGATAAACAAAATGTGGTATATACACACAATGGCCATTAAAGGAATGAAATTCTGACACCTGCTACAACATGGATGAACCCTGAAAACATTAAGCTAAGTAAAGTAAGTCAGACACAAGAGGACAAATACTGCATGATTCCATCTATATGAGTTACCAAGAACAGGTGAATTCTTAGACAGAAAGTAGAATAGAAGTTACCAAAAGTAAGAGGAGAGGAGAATGGAGATGTATCATTTAATATTGTTTAATGGATACCCAGTTCTGGAACTGGACAGTGGTGATGGCTGTACAACACTGTACACAGGCTTAATGCCAAAAAATCACACACTTTTTAAGGGTTTTTAAAAAGTTAAAATGGTACACTTGTTTCTGTTTTATCAAAATTTAAAAAATGCATTTCTGATTAATCAAATAATTACACTGTCTAAAAACACCTCATGATGGAAAAAGAGACCATACCTCTGTGGAACCTGTCTGATAGAGCTCCAAAATGAAGTCGTGAAGTGGGTGATGTTTCCCCACAAATAAGACATCGCCTCCAAGACTGTTTCTTTTAGCTGGGAGGAAAGTAAGGAAAGAATAAAGATCAAACAATTACATCTGCAAGCACAACTTTTATGAGAAAATGAAACATCTAAATTCTATTTTATTTTTTAAAGTTTATTTATTTTGAGAGAGAATCCCAAGCAGGCTCAGTGCTGTCAGTGCAAAGGCTGACACAGAGCTCGATCTCACAAACCGTGGGATCAAGACTTGAGCTGAGATCAAGAGTCAGATGCTTAACTGACTGGGCCTTTCAGGTACCCCAGGAAATCACCTAAATTTTTAAAACTTAAGTATAAAGTTTACAAAAAATAATGTAAAAGTTATAGGCCAAAATGTGTGAAGCCTCTATAAAAGAAAAATAATTTTTGACAATAAGGTTTCAAAGATCAATGACTATCGGAAAAAATTATCACTAAAAGATATCTGAATATAGTATTGTAAGATAAGGGACAAAGTTATCTGTACAGAACTCATTTGCTTTCTTTAAGAAATATAAAACCATTTCATGAGGAAACCCAAACAAATTATACCATCTGATAACAATGACTATTCTAAGGATGGCTGACAGAGAAATTATTTCTATAGCTTTATCATACTGGTGTTAAATAAATTTCCCAATAGAATCTAGCTTCCCAATTTCCCAATACTTTTAACTATCAGTATTAATGACAAAATGCCACTGTTTATAATAAAACATTTTAGGTTAGCAATCTGAGAGAAAATGCCTGTGTTTGAATCTAACTTTTCAAGCAAACTGTTATTGAGGGGAGATGAAGGGAAGGAGGATGGAGGAAACTAATACAACCCAGTATGGAAAAACACTTTTGTGTGTACGTATCATACAAGAACCAAAAATTCAAAGGATATTCTTGAAGTGCTGCTTTTTAATAAATCTAACAAACACTTGTGAGTTAAAAAAATTATAATTACTATTCAATTTATGGACAATAAATTCTAAGAAGCTGACTTTTCTTATAAAGAAAACATCAAAGGTTTAGGCCTTTATGTGAAATTTGACAAGTGGAAGAAGAGTCTAATTTCATAGGGAAATGTAAAGCCTGTATGATATAGACTCAATGTTGAGATCAAGTGAAAGTACAATTCTTACTCTCTTCTGGAGTGAGGTCTGGGTACACCTCTTCTAGAGCAGCTCGCAGCCTTCGCTCATCCACAAAAGGCAACAGAGCAACACCTGGGGGAAAAATGCACACCAACCACCCAGCTATTAGGATCATCCAAATTCCATTTATCATTGGTCCAAATAAACATTTCTAGTAGAATATCCTTGCTGATGTAAAAACACTTCGAAACTGAACTCTATTTGGTCAAATCTCAGATGCAAATACTTCCCATGTGGTGAGAGAAGACAAAAGTTCTATATATTTTCCATCCTTAAAATGGCTCGTAAGAGCCATGTTTGCAGAATCTTAAGTCTATGATGATAAAATTTTTAAATTAATTGAACAAGTAGCCACCTGGACACGAGTCTTTGTTCTCGCCTTACTTACGAGGATGCCCTTGGGCAAGCCAGTTAATCTGCCAAGGGCTTGAGTTTGTCCTTTCCATCTTTCTGACTTGGTTTTCAACTAAAATACTCAACTAGAATAAATACATGGGATGTCTTCCAGCTCTAAAATTTCACAGTATTTTGTTTACATTTTAAAACCTAGTAACTAATTTATATGCAAGAAGTTTTCAGAGACTTGCTTAAATAACTGTGGGGAGTATTCAGGCTGAAAACTGTTCTCTGGAATGTGCCAGAATTAAGGTAATTGTTTTATTTCAATCTAAATTCATCATTTTCAAAGAAGCACACCAGTAGTACAATGTCTATTACTAGAAAAATATATGAAGTTATTCAATCAAATGTGTATGTTGTACTGTATACAATATAAATAGTCTTTTGGCTAAAAAATTTAAAACAAATGGCAAAGAGTAATGCTAAATAGAGCTAAATAATTTTGAAACTACTGACAGTCAAAACTGCTCTACTTGTGATTGTTCCCTTTAGAATGAGAAATGAAAGCCTCCCCAAGTTGTCATTAATTACTTAGCTACCATATTTTCAAAGTTTAGAAACAAGTTCAATTTCATTACCTAGTAGGGAAACATGTATTTTTTTAAAGTTAAAAAGAAACTAACTTCTAGTGTGAAAAGTGATTTCAATATTAACATCTATCATCTGAGTTAGGCTATTTCATTTACTGGTAAACATCTACACAGAAAAAAAATGTAGGGAGCTTTTCAAGTTTTGTTTAGTCATACACTTAAAACCCAAATTATCAAGCAGACATTCCATCAACTCCAAAAGCCAACTCCAACTGGTCAGCAGCTAATGACAACAATAAGGTTATTAAGCAAAAAATCAGCCCTAATGGCCAGGGTGGGAAGAAATGCATTATACCCAGATATGATAAAGTTAGTGCCTGAGTGAGCTGATAGTAAAAACGACATTACAACCTAAAATTTTCCATAGTGCTTATTTACAGGTAACCTAAGTAGCAGTAAAACTTAGGTAAACATAGTGCTCATACTCTCTGTGTTCAGATCTTAGTTCTATTGCTTTGTGACTTTGATCAAAATACTTAAATTCTCTGTTCATATATATAATACACAACATTCGAAATGACTATGCTATATTTCTCTTATATAAATTAACTAAATATAAAAACACAACATTGAAAGTACACATGTTCAACAAAAGTGTTGTTTTTTTTTTTAAAGCATGTGTATTTATTTTGAGAGAGAGCTCAGCAGGGAAGGGGCAGAGACAGAATCCCAAGCAGGCTCCGCACTGTCAGTACGGAGCCTGAAGCAGGGCTTGATTTCAAGAACCATGAGATCATGACCTGAGCCAAAATCAAGAGTCAGATACTTAACTGACTGAGCCACACAGGTGCTGGAATATTACATGAATACTATAAAAGAACAACAATGCATGTTCAATAAATGTTGAAAATGTACCCAGATATATTTTATCTTCTATCATTTTAAGATGCACTCAAGTTAGGCAAGAACTTAAATGTTACCATTACTTTCAATAAATTTTAAAGACATATGAGAAAAACTGTAATAGTACTAAATTTTACCTTAAAAAAATTTTTTTTATGTTTATTCATTTTTGAAAGACAGAGAGAGATACAGCACAAGCAGGGGTGGGGTGGAGACAGAAGAGGGGAACACAGAATCCGAAGCAGACTCCAGGCTCTGAGCTGTCAGCATAGAGCCCGATGTGGGGCTCAAACTCACGAACGGTGAGATCATGACCTGAGCCAAAGCAGGACGCTCAACCGACTGAGACACCCAGGCACCCCTACAAGAACCCCTGTGTTCTTGCTACAGTCTAATAAATGAAAATACTTACACAAAATATAAAAATATTAAAGGCCTGAATTTCAACCCACCCTAAAATTCATTTAGAATCTCAAGGGACCCCAAATACCCAAAACAACCTTGAAAAAAATAAATAAAGTTGAAGGACTCCCACCACTTGATTCCAAAACTTTCTAAAGCTACAGGAATTAAAACAGTTTGGTACTGGCATAAGATTAGGAATAACAGGGAGCGAAACAGAGAGCCTATCAACAGGCACTCGGATACACGGTCAAATGATCATCAATAAGGGTGCCAGGACCATTTGATGGGAAAAGAGCAGTCTTTTCAACAAATGGTGCTGGGAAATGGATATCTACAGCAGAAGAATGAAATTGGACCCTAACTTTACACCGTATACAAAAATTGCCTCAAAATGGATCAAACCTAAATGTTAAGACCTAACACTATAAAACTCTCAAAAGAAAACAAGGAGGAAGCTTCATGACACTGGATACAGCAATGACTTCTTGGATATGACAACAAAAGCACAGGCAATGACAAAACAGTCCAACAAAAATTGGACTTCATCAAAATTTAAAGCTTTTGTGCGGGGCGCCTGGGTGGCGCAGTCGGTTAAGCGTCCGACTTCAGCCAGGTCACGATCTCGCGGTCCGTGAGTTCGAGCCCCGCGTCGGGCTCTGGGCTGATGGCTCAGAGCCTGGAGCCTGTTTCCGATTCTGTGTCTCCCTCTCTCTCTGCCCCTCCCCCGTTCATGCTCTGTCTCTCTCTGTCCCAAAAATAAATAAACGTTGAAAAAAAAAATTAAAAAAAATAAATAAATAAAATAAAGCTTTTGTGCCTCAAAGGACACTATCAAACAAAGTAAAAAGACAGTCACAAAATGGAAGAAAATAAATGCAAAATCTTATATGAGACTAGTGTCCAAAATATAAAAGTACTCCTACAATACAACAAAAGCACAATTCAAACATGAGCAAAAAACTTGAATAGACATTTCTCCAAAGATGTAGCTAAGCACAAGAAAAGATGCTCAATATGACTAATCATTAGGGAAATGCAAATAAAAAATATAGTAAGATCCCACTTCATAACCATTAGGATGGCTATTACCAAAAAAACAGAAATACACACAAATAAATGGAAAAGATAATCCATGCTTATGGATTGGAAGAATACTGTTAAAATGCCCATACTATCCTAACCAATCTACAGATTTAATGCAATCCCTTATCAAAATATCACTGGCATTTTTCACAAACTAGTTAACAAGGAATCCTACAATTTGCATGAAACCACAAAAAACCCAAATAGCCAAAGCAATCCTGAGAAAGAACAAAGCCAGAGGTATCACACGCCCTGATTTCAAACTATACTACAAAGCTACCGTAATCAAAACAGTATGGTACTCACATGAAAACAGACATACAGACCAACAGAATAAAACACAGAGCCCAGAAAACCCCCACACGTATATGGTCAATTAATTTATGACACAGGAGGCAAGAATATACAATGGAAAAGAAGAGTCTCTTCAACAGATGGTGTGGGGAAAACTGTAAAGCTACATGCAAAAGAATGACCATTTTCTTGCATCATACACACAAATAAACTCAAATGAATTGCAGACGTGAAGGTAAGACCTTAAAGCATAACACTCCTAAAAGACGGTTCTAAAACCAAAGACCCCATAAAAAGGAGAACTACAGAGCAATTTCCCTAATGAACATGGATGCAAAAATTCTCAACAAGATACTAGCCAACTGGATCCAACAATACATTAAAAGAATTATCCATCACAACCAAGTGGGATTTATACCTGGGATATAGGGCTGATTCAATCAATGTGATACATCAAACATCAATAAAAGAACAAGAACCACGTGATCTTCTCAATAGATGCAGAGAAAGCATCTGACAAAATACAGCATCCTTTCTTGATAAAAACCCTCAAGAAAGTAGGCATAGAAGGATCATACCTCATAATCATAAAAGCCATATACAAAAGACCCACCGTTATTATCATCCTTAATGAAGAAAAACTGAGAGCTTTCACCCTAAGTTCAGGAACATGACAGGGATGTCTACTCTCACCACTGTTATTCAACATAGTATTGGAAGTCTTAGCCTCAGCAATCAGACAACACAAAGAAATAAAAGGCATCCAAATCGGCAAGGAGGGAGTCAAAAGTTCACTCTTCACAGACGACATGATACTCTATGTGGAAGATCCAAAAGATTCCACCAAAAAACTGCTAGAACTGATTTATGAATTCACCAATACTGCAAGATATAAAACCAATGCAGAGAAATCGGTTGCATTTCTATACACCAATAATTAAGCGGCAGAAAGAGAAACCAAGGAATCAATCCCATTTACAATTGCACCAAAAACCATAAAAATAAACCTAACCAAAGAGGTGAAAAATCTATACACTGAAAACTATAGAAAGCTTATGAAAGAAATTGAAGAAGACACACAATAAAGGAAAAATATTCCATGCTCATCAATTGGAGGTACAAATATTGTTAAAATGTCGATACTACCCAAAGCAATCTACATGTTCAATGCAATCCCTATCAAAGTAACACCAGAATTCTTCACAGAGCTAGAAGAAATAATCCTAAAATTTGTGTGGAACCAGAAAAGACCCCAAATAGCCAAAGAAATACTGAAAAACAAAGTCCATCACAATTCTGCACTTCAAGCTGTATTACAAAGCTGTAATCATCAAGATAGTATGGTATTGGCACAAAAACAGACACAAGATCAATGGAACACAATAGGGAACCCTGAAATGGACCCACAAACATACAGCCAACTAATCTTTGACAAAGCAGGAAAGACTATCCAATGGAATAAAGATAGTCTCTTCAGCAGACAGTGTTGGGAAAACTGGACAGTGACATATAGAAGGATGAACCTGGACCACTTTCTTATACCATACACAAAAGTACACTCGAAATGGATGAAAGACCTAAATGTCAAGACAGGAAGCCATCAAAATCCTAGTGGAGAAAGCAGGCAAAAACACTCTTTGACCTCAGCTGCAGCAACTTCTTACTCAGCATGTCTTCAGAGGGAAGGGAAACAAAAGCAAAAATGAACTACTGGGACCTCATCAAAATAAAAAGCTTCTGCACAGTGAAGGAAACAATCAGTAAAACTAAAACACAACCGACGCAATGGGAGAAGATATTTGCAAACGACATATCAGATAAAGGGTTAGTATCAAAATCTATAAAGAACTTATCAAACTCAACACCCAAAAAACAAATAATCCAGTGAAGAAATGGGCAAAAGACATGAACAGACGCTTCTCCAAAGAAGACATCAGATGAAAAAATGCCAACCGACACATGAAAAAATGTTCAACATCACTCATCATCAGGGAAACAAACTAAAACCACAAGGAGATACCACCTTACACCTGTCAGAATGGCTAACATTAACAACTCAGGCAACAACAGATGTTGACAAGGATGCAGAGAAAGAGGATCTCTTTTGCACTGCTGGTGGGAATGCAAGCTGGTGCAGCCACTCTGGAAAACAGTGTGGAGGTTCCTCAAAAAATTAAAAATAGAACTACCCTACGACCCAGCAATTGCACTAGTAGGTACTTACCCAAGGGATACAGGTATGCTGTTTTGAAGGGTCACATGCACCCCAATGTTTACAGCAGCACTATCAACAACAGCCAAAGTATGGAAAGAGCCCAAATATCCATCGATAGATGAATGGATAAAGAAGATGTGATATATATATATATACAATGGAGTATCACTCGGCAATCAAAAAGAATTAAATCTTGCCATTTGCAACTACATGGATGGAACTAGAGGGTATTATGCTAAGCAAAATTAGAGAAAGACAAATATCATATGACTTCACCCATATGAGGACTTTAAGATACAACACAGATGAACATAAGGGAAGGGAAGCAAAAATAATATAAAAACAGGGAGGGAGACAAAACATAAGAGACTCTTAAACACAGAGAACAAACTGAGGGTTGCTGGAAGGGTTGTGGGAGGGGGGATGGGCTAAATGGGCAAGGGGCTTTAAGGAGGATGCTTGTTGGAATAAACACTGGATGCTATATGTAGGGGATGAATCACTGGATTCTACTCCTGAGATCATTATTGTACTATATGCTAACTAACTTGGATGTAAGTTAAAATTAAAAAAAAAAAAAAAATCCTAGAAGAAACCGTAAGCTCCTTGACTTCAGTCTTAGTAATAATTTTTTTTTTTTTTTTTTTGGCGAGTGCCCTCAGGCAAGGGCAACAAAAGCCAAAATAAAGGGGACCACATCAAACTAAAAAGCTTGTGTTTCAGCGAAGGATACCACCTACAAAATGAAAAGGCAACCTACTGAATGGGAGAAGGTATTTGCAAATCATACATCCAGTAAGGGGTTGATATCTAAAATATATAAAGAACTTGTACAACTTAATACCAAAAAAACCAACTCAATTAAAAAATGAGCAGATGTGAACAGATATTTTTCCAAAGACATGCAGATGGCGAACAGACACATAAAAAGCTGTTCAGTATCACTAATCATCAGGGAAATTCAAGTCAAAACCACAGTGAGATATCACTTCACATCTTTAAGAATGGCTATTATCAAAAAGACAAGAAAATAACAAGTGTTTGTGAGAATGTGGAGAAAAGGGAACCCTCATACACTGTCGGTGGAAATGGACACTGGTGCAGCCACTATGGAAAACAGTATGAAGGTTTCTCAAAAATTAAAAATAGAATGAATGTATGGTCCAGCAATTCCCACTTCTGGCTATTGATCCAAAGAAAACAAAAACACCAATCTGAAGAGATATATGCACCCCTTTGTTTACTGCAGCATTATTTACAACAGCCAAGGTACGGAAGCAACCCAAGTGTCCTTAGACGAATGGGTAAAGAAGATATATACAATGAAATATTAGTCACAAAAACGAATGAAAGCTTACCATTTCCAAAAACATCAATGTACCTACGAGGTATAATGCTAAATGAAACAAGTCCCAACAGAGAAAGACAAATACTGTATGATTTCACTTATATGTGTAATCTAAAAAAAAAAAAAAAACCCCAAACAAATGAGCAAACAAAACAAAACAGCAACAGACTCATAGATATAGGAAACAAACTGTTGGTTACCAGAGGGGAAAGCAGGTGAGGGGGCAGGCAAACTAGATGAAGTGGATTGAGAGGTATATGCTTCTAGTTATAAGTCAGTCATGGGTATGTTATACTGCATAGGAATACACTCAATAGTACTGTAATAACTTTGTATGGTGACAGACGGTAATGAGACTTAATCATGGGAATTATTTCATAATGTATAAAAATAGCAAATCACCATGATGTACACCTGAAAGAGGGTATTATATGTCAATTATACTTCAATAAAAAATACCTAAAAGCCATTTACCGAATAAAGAAAAGAAAATAACAAATGTTAGCAGGGATGTGAAGAAATTGTAGCCATTGTGCATTGCCTCACTTTTCCTCCGGATGATTTATACTACAATGGTATATACAGAAAGCAAGACATCTGCACACTTATATACTTACTTACTTGACATTTACATAAGTATACTTATATACTTATATTTTTACTTCACTCCCTTTTATTCTCCTATGCCTCCACTCCCTGTAATCAAAGCATTCTCCACAAAGCACCTTCAAAAACAATCTAAGACTCCAATCCGTTTACATATAACAAAATATGACCACAGAGCATACTTGCTAACCTCAATCAATGGGTTACATTTCCCATTATCATTCCATTAAAGAAATAATGAAACGTCTTTCACTACATAAACCAAAAGTCAACCCTAGAAATCTCATAAAATGATTTTCAAATGAATACCCCTTTGTCTCACAATTCTGAGTCATGTTATTGGTCATCTGCACCAGAGGAAATAACCAAGGAAAAAGTAAACACATAACTTTACCAAATTGATTATCTTAGAAAAATATATGGGGGAAGAAAAGATTAAAATGATTGCTGAAAAGGGCTTTGGCATGAAATAATAGTTGACTTACTGTGTGACAGAATTCTTTATTGTGTTTTACATTCAGTCATCATCACACATTTGCTGAGTGGTAAACAGTACCTTAAATTTAGTAGTACTAATTTAAAATTGACATTCTTATAAAAACTGTAAACAGAAGGAATGAGAAAATAACAGCTAACTAAACAAACAGGAAATGATTACTGTCAAGTATTTAAAACTAAATTTCTTATACATTTTTCATCTTCAAATTTCCATGGGGTATAAGTGAATCTCCACAAGGACACAACCATGTTTTTTTATTTGTCAGCAATCTTACAAGGTGCCAATGAGCTACAGACTAGGAGCAAGTCCCAAGTCCCATTAATCAATCACAAAAGAGACAAAAGACAGAATGATTAATCTCTTTCAGTCTAATTTACTGTTTATCAGAATGTTACTAATTACTACTAATCACTGATAATCCCAGGTCAGATGGAAAAAAATGAAATTTTCACATGTAATTCTTAAAATATTTACTTTTTTAAATTATTTTTTATTATGTTTCTTTATTTTTGAGAGGCAGACAGAGACAGAGCATGAGCATGGAATGGGTAGAGATAGACAGAGACACAGAACCTGAAGCAGGCTCCAGACTCTGAGCTGTCAGCACAGAGGCTGACACGGGGCTTGAACTCATGAACCATGAGATCATGACCTGAACTGAAGTCGGACACTCAACCAACTGAGCCACCTAGGCGCCCTAAAATATTTATCTTTTTAAAAAAACTTTAATATTTTGAGAGACAGAGAAAGCGTGAATAGGGGAGGGGCAGAGAGGAAGACAGAGAGAATCCCAAGCCGGCTTCAAACTGTCAGTGCAGAGCCTGATACGGGACTCGAACCCATGAGTGAGTTCATGACTTGAGCCAAAGTTGGACGCTTAACTGACTAATCCACCCAGGTGTCCCAAAATATTTCTCTTTCACAGAAATTCTTTCATCCCATAAATTATGTTTTCTTACAGTTTACCAAAAAGAGAAAATTATTTTAACAAAAAGGAATAACGTCTAAATTTTACCTTGCCATGCATATTTCTTCCCATTCAAATCAATAGCAAAATCTTCAGGGTAGAAGTCAATTATACTAGAATCCTGTATCAGGGAGAAAAATAAAGATTCAAAACAAAAGTCACACATGCACGAGTTATAAAGAATTTGACATTTCTTTCATTCATGTTATCAGGCCCGATGAGAAAATGAGGTTTTATTCCTTCAAAAACTCTTGTTATTAAGATATCAAGTCATTAACCCCAGTAGGAAAACAAAATTAACAATTTTATTTAAAAAATGGGGGGCGGGAAGGCATTATTATAGAAAAATTTTAGAACTGACAACTGTGAACCCAAGACAGTCAATGAAGAGTTTACAGACTCTAATAATTCCTACTTCATGCCAGGGTCTCCCCTGCTTTCTATCTGGCACATAAAACAAGCGCAGAGATGATCTGAGGTAGCCCAGTCTGAACTCTGGAAGCCACTACACATGGTGGAAATAAATAAAAATAATAACTTACAGGTAGGCTGAGAACAAAGTAACTGTTACAAGAATTTCTCCCAGGGGCCTCTGGGTGGCTCAGTCATTTAAGTGTCCGACTGCAGCTCAGGTCATGATCTCGCAGTTTGTGAGTTCGAGCCCCACATTGGGCTCTCTGCAGTCAGCATGGAACCCGCTTCAGATCCTTTGTTCCCCTCTCTCTCTGTCCCTCCCCCACTCACGTGTGCTTGCTCTCAAAAATAAAAATACACATTAAAAAAAAAGAATTTCTCCCCAACACAAATTAATTTTATTTGCTGGGTAAGGGTTCTGATGACCAAGGAAAGTAGAAAATAAAAAGGTGAAAAGTATAGAGAACTCAGTACGAAGACACTTACGGGATCACTCATGAGCTTCCGCCATGATGGAGGTAGAAAGTTACCACTTGCAGCTGGAAAAACTCCCATAAGTTGTTCCAGTGGTTTAAACTGCAAGAAAGAAAAAAAGTTTAAGATAAAATACACAATTTTTATCTAAGCCAAAATTCTATTAATTTTATGACTCTAAATAACTAGGCTTACCGGTTTAGTGCCCTTCTCAAAATCAGATGGCATGTCTGCAATTCCTTCAAAGTCTGAAGCAAATGGTGCATAATGGAATGGATAATACCATTTCCAGGAAGCACAGCCCTAGAATCATCACCAAAAAACAAAACAAAAACAAAAAAACAAAAAACAACAAAAAAACCCAAACCCAAAAACCTATGTTCAGTATGGACACAGTAAAGCAAACAAAACTTAAGAGTATTATTAACCTATAATATTCTATTTGTAAAACACGACTTCCAGTGCACATTCCATATACTAATTTTTTCCTATAAGTCCTAAAAGTTGTTTTGATTAACTGAACTTTTACTTTATATCAATGGCTCCTTGATTTAGAAACTACTGCATGGGGTACGTGGGTGGTTCAGTTGGTTGAGCATCTGACACTTGATTCTGACTCAGGTCATGATCCCAGGGTCCTGGGATTGAGCTCCACATGGGGCTCCATGCTGAGTGTGGAGCCTACTTAAGATCTACCCCCCCCACACACACTCTTTCTTTCCCCTCCTCCCTCCCTCTGGCCCCTTCCCCCCTTGTGCTTTCTCTAAAAATAAAAATCTTTTTTTCTTTTTAAAGTTTATTTGAGAGAGAGCACGTGTGCATGCAAACGAGCTGGGGAGGGGCAGGGAGAGAAGAGAGAATCCCAAGCAAGCTCCACACTATCAGCACAGGGCCTGATGAGGGACTCAATCTCATGAACCATGAGATCATGACCTGAGCCTAGATCAAGAGTCAGACACTTAACTGACTGAGGTACCCAGGCACCCCCCACCAGAAAAAAAACAAAACAAAACAAAAAAACAAAAAAAAACCACAAACTACTGCAAAGCATTTTTAATAATTAGTAGTTAACACCAAACTTTATATTTACAAACAAATTTGGTGAAGATTTTTATCCTTAAAATGTGCTTGGTGGTATTTCTTTCCAATTCTACAGCTGCCATCACCAAACAGAATGAAGAGCGGTGGTAGCTGGCACTTACCTATAGCATATAGATGGTAAGGCACATCACTGAAACAGTGACTGAGTAAAACTGCCAACAAAAGTTTCATTTTACAATTCCCTATTACATTTTCATTGTGACAACTTTCTCTTTACTATAAAAATATTTAAGTAAACCTATCAAAAAGAAAACAGTAAGTTTTACTGATAGAAAAGTCCTCCTAATATGTTTTGATTCTATGCCTAGGGAATTAAAATCTTGAGGACGAAAGTAAAACATGAATTTGCAGTATTTTACAACCTAATTTAATGCATCCAAATTACACTTTCCACTTAATGACAAACTCCATCTTTTCTCAGATCACACCAAACCTAACTTGTTTTGCTCTCCAAGAACAAAACCAGGTATTAACTACTAGTGTTACAATCCCCTCTATGTCTACCTAATCTCTCACACTCTGACATCTCAATTATCAACAGCTTAAAGTCAGATACAGATTACTCCAATTATCATGCATTTCATGTAACATCACTACATTACACGGAGGAAATGGTATCATTCAAATGTCTTTCAAATTCTTACTAGTATTTTCTAGGCTTTGTCCTTTGTTCAGTCATTTAGTGACTGTCTATTAATTACTTAGTTATTTTTAATTTCCAATTAAAAAACCATTATACTTTAATCACGTTAAAGACAAAGTACACTCAACCATACTACTTGACGCCGAAATCTTTAATAAGCAAAACAAAAATTATCTTTGTTTATATATTAACACTTGAGAAGCTTCAAAGGGTTTACAAACAAATATTATTTAAGGTAATGAATTTCTGAACAAGAAGCTTTTAAAAAAATGAGTCTGGATTTAATTTCATAACACAGCTCAATAATACACATTATTATAGAAATTACTATCTTCCTTAAATGATTAGGTAGGTTTAGAGGAAAATATTCTCTGTACCTGGTAATAATATCGAAGAACCCAGCAGAGCCCCTCAACGTAAGACTGTACAACTTTACGACGGAATTTCTCATCAGCTGCATCAACATCAAATTTGTTCTTGTAGTACCGCTGTTTCCAACCAGCTTCCCATAGCCTAAAATCCAGGCAAAGCCGGTTCATGTCGAATTAATACTTTCAGTAATTGTTCACCGATTTATCACCCAAACCATTTTATATTTAATATCCAGGTGAAATGTTAATGAGTTAAGCAGTAATGCTAACACAGCTTCATTTAATTAATCACTTCTAAAAGCCCACTTACACAGGACTTATTATCAACTTAAGAGATAAACATCAAAAACCCAAATGATGATTCTAGTAAGACCATTAGAAAGCAACATTTTGGAAAAAGAATAACTATTTATTAAAGTAGATACTGAGTATTTGTGTGCTCAAATGTTAATACTGTTTTACATGTTTTTTGATTGTGGACCAATTCTAAAACTACATTTTAAGATTCAAATACTGAAGATATTTCAAGGTCCTCCATTTGTAAAATACATTTAAACTAAATAAAGGAAGCCAATCAAATTACTTAAAAAAAAGAGTTACATGTGTAATTTTTTAAAAGGTAAAAATGGTTTATAAGATAATCTAGGAACCAGGCAGAAAATTATGTTTATATCTACTTTCCCCATCCGTGGGCCTTATTCTTCTTTCAGCTAAGAGCTGTTGGCTTAAGGGAAGGACACATAAACACATATATGCATGTTCTGGTAAAACTTAGAAGTAGGTTCACTTCTAATTCACTAAATTCTCATTTGTCATTGACAATACATGTGAACTATACGTTTTTCACTCAAAAGTATATATATATATTTTTAAATACTCATTTTTCATTCTCTGAAAGATTTAAACATTTTATCGAAGAACACAAAGAAGCCAAAGAACACTAAAAAAACAAATCAAGACAGATCAAGAACATCAAGATGATTCTCATTTAAGGGCTATTTTCTACCATGTGCCACATCTTACAAATTGCAGTCATGTTCCAGAATACACCACATCAATTTTAATTTCCTCCCACCTGCCCCAAGGATTCACAGGACATCACTTAGGAGAAATATCCTCTATGATGCAGACTGTAATTGTTTTACAGAAAATATTAATGAAATACATGTTAAGGGTCCCAAGCATTTCTTAATAGAAGCATTTCTACCTTGACTATTCTCAGCACTGGGATTACACAATAAAGTACTAATAAATCAAGTTAACTATTAAGCTGGTATTGATCAAGATGGCTACACAATAAAACAGAAAACATACTCTAAGAGGAAAATCCAGAGTTGCAGAAACAGAGGATCAGGTAAATGTTCAATCACAAGTCACCAAAGATCTCAGAATCTGACATCAAAGGACGTTAGGAAAATACAGAACCATATATGACACTTGAGAAGTTTCTCATCATAAATGCAAACATACCATCCACGTCCTATAAAAGAAGCATGAGTTGTGGACCACTATTGTTTAACTTTGAAATATATCATTTTGCTAAATTCTTAATTAGTTATAATTATTCAGATTGTTGGCCTTTTGCACTTGGAACACAGGGTTCAAATACGGATTTAATTACATGAGAGGCTGTTAATCTTACATAATGATCTCAAATCTCTGGATAAAGAATCAAAATTTCTCATTACAAATTTCAAGTATACAGCTAAAGGGAAACTTCCCTGTCATGAAATATAATTGTACAGATCCAAGTCTGTGGTTTTAAAAAATATACATGTTTATCTCTTTTGCATATTTCATTTGAGGAAGAACCTTTCCAACTGAGATTAAAGCAAACTATATTAAGTATCCAAGTGTAACTGAACTTTCTGTGTTAAGCAGCCTGAAGATTTAATCTCAAAACAGTAACATTCAGATCACATAGTCAGAGCTAAACACCTCATGTCTAGCCGATCTAGTGCCTGGTCTCAGAGGGAAAAGTGGCTTGGAGGACAAAAACCTGCACGCATACTAATCTAGATACTTAGGTTTAACAGCTATAGCTTACACATCTCACTGGAATTTACTGACTATTCTAACCCTCCACATTAATTACTGGTGGATAAAAAGATCACAGGCAAGCATCTGAAGGCAATGCTGCTCTAAGCTAAATAGCATAATTAGACAGCATCTATTTCAGCAATTTGATAACAAAGTGTTACCAAAAAATGGTTTCACCTGACATTATCCTCTGGCTCAGGTTCACTGTCACTGTCTTCTGCTTTTCGCTTAATTCCTCCTATCGGAGATGGGGAGCCATCAGAAGTGAAACTTGTATTAGGAGACACTGAAGGACTCTGCAAACAATTATAACATTACACAGAAAGGATTTAATTATTCATGTCACACAAGAAGTTACATCCAACTGCTGTTACAATCATGCTTCATAATACATTTTTTAAAGCTATTAAATAGATACGGTAAACATATTTAGAAAATACAAAGACTGATCTTGGCCTACGCCACTTCTTCAAAAAAGAATAATATAGTTTCAAGCTTCCTATGCTTAAACTCAAAGGAATCTGAATATTATCAGAATAAAAATTATTTCAGAAGAAAAAAGAATTTAATCTTATAAATTTTTAAAAATTATAGGGCTTGATTATTTTTTCTTTGGTGGTTCCTCACATTATGAATTCACAACCACTTTATACCAAACAAATAGCAAAGTTGGGAGGGGGAAAATATAAATACATAAATTAATTATATACAATATAATCAATGCTGGAGACAACGAAGTTAAATGGTAAGTGCTCAACCTCACGCAACCATCAGGAAATCAACAGTTTAAAGACACTCTGCCAAGTAAGTGATAAAATTATTGATAATGTTTTAAAATTCAATGTACAAGTAAAAATCTATCAGTAACTTAGAAAAATGCAGATTTAGTATTTCAAAGACTTAGATACCACTTTAAATTCAGTATTATCTTCCCTTTGTAACTAACTCAGGAAACACAGTGAACACTCTAAAGTATTTCAGTATTTCATTAAAAAATTAAAATTTCCTGCAACTTTAGTTTTTCATGTTATGACCAAAAACACAAGTGGCAGAAAAGGTTTTAATGATAAGGTTTTTCTTCTGTTATACAGAGTATATTAGATGTTGTGAGTAAACTGAATTATTTTTAAATTACTTTATGAATGCAGTTTACACCATAGGTCAAAAAAAGTTACAACAAAGCAGAGCTTATAACTTTCTTTTAAAAATGTATAATTTCCATTTTTTTCATGATACTATATGGCCAATACGTTAAAAAAAAACACACAAAACTATAAAAATAAATTCAGGAAGGTGCGGTTGTACTTGAAACTGAGATGGGTATTTTCAGTCAGACAGATCTGAGTTTGAAATACCAAGTCCAACCTTTATAGCTTATACAGCCTTAGACAATTTACCTCTGTTAGCCTCAACCTGAAATGGGATAATGTTCTCTTTGGAGGTTATTATGAGGATTAAAGGAAAATGATATGAACAATACGTATGAAAGATCAACAACACAGGCTGCCTACATGGCGTAAGGTGGGTCACCTTTCAAGAAGTCATCACTTTTATTTTTCAAACCCAACACTAAATCCATTTGGATTAAATTATGAGATGATATTCATAGCAATCATCTAAGTACAAAGAAGTTGGATAAAAAGCAAACTTTCCCAAACTGACAAACAAGATAAAAAAAAACAAACAAACAGAAAACTATCTTTAGATAACAAATACAACTGCAACAGAAAACAAAAAGAAGTAGCTTGTTCTTTAATACCAAATCTCTACTGCTCTTTTTTTGTTCTCTCTCTACCAACAAAAATAGTCTTTCCTGAACATACCAGATTTATACCAATTTATTCAAATTCCTTTTTATTTTTTTTTTTAATTTTTTTTTTCAACATTTATTTATTTTTGGGACAGAGAGAGACAGAGCATGAACGGGGGAGGGGCAGAGAGAGAGGGAGACACAGAATCGGAAACAGGCTCCAGGCTCTGAGCCATCAGCCCAGAGCCCAACGCGGGGCTCGAACTCACGGACCGCGAGATCGTGACCTGGCTGAAGTCGGACGCTTAACCGACTGCGCCACCCAGGCGCCCCTCAAATTCCTTTTTAAAAAACTTTTTTGCAATCAAATTTTATCAAATGGCTGCAGATATAGTCAAACCATACTTTTCAGAATGCAAAACTTAAAAACACAGATTTATGAGGAAACAGAAGCCAGCTAGTAAAACATTAACAACGTTGACCATCAAGTAGACACCACTCAATACTGGACATGTCCAACAGCTTAAAAAAAAAAAAACAACACAAACTCTGTAACTCAAAAGGCACCCTTTAAATGAACTGGTAATTCAGCCTGTGATTTCCTTAAATTTATAACATTCTAGATGAAAAACCCTCTACGCCAAGACTCCAACAGAAATAACTGTGTCAAGGGGAATTAAGATAGGATCAAATAAGCAACCTAATCACCAATCTCCCTATTCCTACTCCCATGGCAGACATTATTAATCAACGGTGGGTCTAGTCCTGTGGAGCTTTAGTATGATACTGGAATCTCTCTCAAAGCAATCACAGCTGGCCAAGTTTAACTCTGCCATACTCCCTGGGATTAAGAAAAAAAGCATTGTATCATCAACATGGTGTCTGACAATACAAGTCACTTAGTTCCACTCTGTGGAGAAGGCAGTCACTATTAAATGATGGACATCAGCCTTTTCTGTTCTATTCAAGTGTCTCATCACAATCCTTCACTGACCCTCCATATCCCACTGTTAATGGTGAAAGGAATAAGACAAGAACACAAAAATCAAACAGAACAAAAAACAGAACAGAAACCCAGGCCGCTTCTCTCAGGAGATGCAAAATCTCAGTTCCCAAATTCCAAATCTAAGGTTCTAAAACTTCAAAATGGAAACTGGCGAGAATATAAATCAGTCTCCTAGTATGGCAAAGACTCCACAAATAGGACTGCCCTGTAATAAAGGATTTGAGCATAAATAGGATAACAGAATAATGAAACTTAAATATCAAAACTTATACAATTTCCTTGAATATAACAAAAATTTACACTAGATCTCAAGCCTTACAAAACATATTTCCTCTCTCTATAGTACACATTTTCTCTCTTATGCCTACCAACCTGAAATAAGCAATCATTTTGATTATTTGCTGTCCTTCAATTCGTGGTCTGTTCCCTCACCCCTGCTGCTGCCCTGTCATGTGCTCTGTGCTCAGTGTTGCCACTGAACAACAGGACGCTACTGGACAGAGTACAGCCTTGCTGGCTGAGATGATCTGCTTCTTCAGTTTGGATCACCAAGTTTAAACAAGGAAGGACTGCAGGTGGCAAATCCATTCAGTTCCTGAGTTTCTAAGTACAGAGCAACCAGAATTTGGATAGCGAGAGCTACCTTAAAATATATATTCAAATCTATTCCATTCCTGAGTTGGAGGGTAAGGGTTTGGGCAGTGAGAAGTGCTTATTTTTGACAGACTGGGATTATTCTGTAAAATGTCCATAACTGATCCCTGGAAAGAAAGGGGAAAACCATTTTTCTCTCTTGTCCCCTTCAAGCTTCTAGCACCCAGTACCTTTGGTTGCATTACAGAAACCCTACAGCCTCTTAGCTATCTATATTTGCATGCATTTTCTTTTCTTTCATGTTATTTAGATATTTACATATTGATAATCATGGATTCAGCAAAGTTAAAAATATCTCAAGGCAAAAGAAATTGAGAAAACTACAAAACAACTCCAGGCTGAGTAACAAAATTCACACACAACTGCAAGAGACCTCTGATGGTCACCACTTTTCAATGCCACATGAAAGTAAGTCACTTACAGAGTTATTCTGCATCCTCATTTCATAGGCTGCTTGTCTTGGATTACTGGCTACTTGAGAACCTGGTGAATTTCTTGAACCCAAGGCATGTGGGGTTAATATTCCACCAGGAGAGAAAGCTGGTTGATCTCTCTAACATAAGTGGAAACAAATGTAGAAATTAAAATTACATCACAACACAGATGACAGGAAGAAAAGAAGGCAATGGAACAGGATTCTCACTGTAAGCACTTAAAGGAGGAACTGGATTTGTTAGCATTTACAAACTGTTAGCACAATTTGATCTGATGGTAACTCACCCTGTAAACAATATCCTGTAACATTTAATAACTGTTTTAAAGTACATAATACATTGTTCTGATACACAGAATCTACTCATGTCTCACTAAGCTATTCTATGATTCCTGACAATTTCAAAACACATTCAAGAAACAATTTCAGGCACATGAAAATAATAGAACTATTAAGGTTAAAAAAACTAATCAAGAGTTTAATCTATACTTAGGAAAAACCATTTTTATTTACCCTTCACCTAGCTAGAATTTAACTCTTCACTTCCAATTAGAGCTGTAATTAGTGACAGTTGTGGCTGACTGATACAACACACTTGTTACACAGGTACTGACTGAAAGAAAATAGCAATACATAAGGTAGAAATCAAATATGCCCCTCTGAATCTAGTGGTTTTGAACATACCTGTAACAATAAGGAACTCTACTTTTCTCCCTTCCAGAGTCCCCAACTTGCTTACTTCTAATAAAATATAAAAATAAATGGGGTGCCTGGGTGGCTCGGTCGGTTAAGCATCTGATTCTCGATCTCAGCTCAGGTTATGATCTCACAGTTCATGGGTTCAAGCCCCGCATCAGGCTCTACGCTGTCAGCACAGATTGTGGGATTGTGTCCTTCTCTCTCTGCTTCTCCCCGACTTGCTCTCTATCTCTCTCTCAAAATAAATAAAAATAAACTTAAAAAATATAATAATAATAGTAATGATAATAAAAGGCAGTCCTTAAACTCCATGAGTCTAGTAAAGAAGCAAGAAAAATAAGAACTAAAGAAGTAACTACAGAGCATTATGCAAGAAGTAAGAAAACAAGTATCACAAGCAAAAGCAGCAGAGTTCAGAGAAAGGACTGCTAATCCTGGATGAGGGTGGAGGCCTTAAGAGAGGCCCTGGTGGAAAAGCTAAGATGTGAGGGAGTCGTGAAGTCAGAAATCCACTCGGAGCTAGCAAGTGCAGGCAATGCTCTGAGTCAGGTGGGACGTGATACATTCAGAAGACAGGAGGGAAAAGCCGGGCAGCTACAATCAGACCGGATCAGAGTACATTCTGCATGCCAGACTGAGACAGAAGTGGGTTCTGAGGGAACTACAAAAATCACGGGTCATTTCCAAGCAGAGAAACAACAGTTTCAGGAAGATTAACCTGACAGATGTAGACAGAATGCAGTAACTTTTAAGAGGATATAAAGGGTTGACTGCTTTTATTACAGAAACAATACCTGATAATGACAAAAAAATTCAAATAGCTAAGTGCCCCATGCCCATCAAGTGCATCCTTTCAGACTCCAGAGCTTAGAAAAAACACCAGCATTCTTTCTCTAGGCAAGACAGCAGCTGGGTAGACATTATGTCCCTAACCAATTCCTATTAGAGAAGAAATAAAACAACTGCAATGAACATCTTTCTCCCAAACTGTAAACTTAGGCTATTGCCCATCTTACGAAATTAATTAAAACTCACCTTCATTCTCTTTCTTTTTTCTTTCTGTCGTCTTCTAAAACTGTCCTAAAAGTATAAAATCCACATATTCTGTCAAATAATTACACAAAAATGTCAGAGTTAAACATTACCAGGAATGATTTGGGAAACAATTTAAGTTTTAAAGGAAGACCCCAGAAACCTAGACATATATAATTAAACTAGGCAATGGACCATATGTTCAAAGTGCTGTTTATCAGAACCTTTGACGGACACAGATCATTCTAAATGGAGTTTAGATTTAATTTGTTCCTCTTAATTTTTTTCACTTAAGCTTTTGACATCATTTCAGGAAAGAATGCAAGTCATGACAAAGACTCTTGGTTTCACCCTGGAGCAAATAGGCTGTCAATATGGAGAAGATGCAAGTAAGTAAGAAAACAAATAATTCTAAGTTTTAGCTGTATACAATTAATAACCAAGATGTCCATTTAAAAACAAACTGACAATTTAATAATGAGCTTGTGTTACCTAAAAAGGGCTTGACAGTTCCTAATTCTGTAGCATGCATGGCACAGAGTGGGTAAAGAGAGAAGTGGGGCTCTATACAAACATCACCCCCCTGCCCCACACACCAGGTTCTAAGAAGTCAATCTAATGAAAGAAAGGAAGGAAATTCAGATGTCTGCCCTGCTCATTCTGAGCCAATTTAATCCACAAGAAAGGGTCCACTCTGCATGGATTCTTCCCCTCCGCTCATTTTCAAAATGTAGTCACGGTTTCAATTAAACAGGATTTGGGGTTGATCTTGTTTCCCACTAACTGTTTGGCCATTCAAAGGCCTCCCTGGCCCCAGCATTCCTCCCATGCCCAAGATTCTGTGAGAATCAAGGCACTGGAATGTCAACTGAGGTCCTATGACAGCCCAAAACAGGGGCTAGAATTACTGTACTGACCGCCACCTTACTAGCTGCACTTCTCTGCTCTTCCAGATCAGTAATGCCAACTGTAAAACATCCTTAAATAAGATCTTTAATTTGTATTTTCTGTCAAAAGAGAAGCTGAATGTTGGATATATGGTGAATGACTACCTTAAAACCTCCTAAGATATGAAATGCACCAACTTCTTTAAACAAGATTTCCTCTCCATCTTTAATGAAATGTCTCTTATCTAGGGCACCAATGAGCTACAGACTGTAAAATTCACTAGTCAGTTTTCAGTCCACATCTGACCATGACTCTCCATCTTGAATCATGCTCTTCACTTGGGTTCCCAGCCACTACACCCACCTGGTTCTCCTCTTTCACTCTTGCTGCATGCCTTTGCTCCTTGACTCCCCAACCTCTGTTAGTGTTCCTCTGTGCCTAATACTTGGACTTTTCTACTCTCATGAGAATAGTCATCTGGTCTCATGGCTTTAAACACCATCTAAATGGTGATGAGTCTCCAACCAGGACCTCTCCACCACCTCCTAGTCTTCTTTATCAGTTACTCAGACCATTTTTCAACTGCTCAGACAAAAATGCCTTGGAGTCATTCTTTATAACTTTGCTTCTCTCAGCCTAACATCAGCCAATCCAGTGGCTCTACCATCAAAACATATTCAAATTTCAACTACCTCTTATCATCTCCACTGCCACCATGCTGGCTCCCTTGGATTGCTGCAAAAGAGCCTCCTACCTAGGCTCACTACTTCCATATAGTCTCAATACAGCAGCTAGAGTGATCAATCCTTTCACATGTGCCAGATCTTGTTACTTCTATACTCAAAGCCCTCCACTGATGTAGAATGAAAGCTAAGTCCTCATAATGACCTACAGGATCTTCCCAGAATGGGCCCTGAATCACTGTTCTGATCTCTTCTCCTGTCACTTCCCTCTTGTTTCCTCTGCTCTTGACATACTGGGTCCTTACTGTTCTGTCAATATCCTAGGTACACTCCCTACAGCCTCTGCACAGCCTATTCCCCCCGGCTTGAAATGCTCTTCTTACAAACACCTGTATAGTTTACTTCTTCACATTCTTAAGGTCTTCTTCAAAGTCATCTGTCAGTGAGGCCTTCTCTAATCACCTTTTCTAGAACTGCAATGACCTCATATCCACCTTCCCAGATATTTTCTCACCTGCTTTAATTTTCTTCATGGCACTCATCACTAACATATTACATACTTTACTTAATTTTTGTGCTTATTGTCCACTTCTGGAAGAACGTAAGCTCCATAAGATCAGGAATTTTTGTCAGCTTTTTTGTATTTTTTTTGTTACGTCAATGACACTCAGAATACTATCTGGCACATGATAAATACTTAATAAATATTTGCTGAATAAATGAGCATTTGTGAGATAAGACAAACATAAAAGCTTATAAAATAAAAAGCATCACCTTCAACTGCTCAATTTTAGTAACAAATATTGATGCATCACTTTTCTACCATCTATTTTGTGCTATGAACTCCTCTGGAAATCAGTCAAAAGCCACACACTTTCCAGGAAAAAAACATATACCCGGATACTTTTACATTGAATTTCTGAGGGTTCATAAATTTCCCCCAAAGACCAACCTTGCTGATGAACACTGTATGATGTCAAGGAACACCAAAAAAGATCCAAAGCTGTAAAATACCCTCTCTGCTAGTCCAGTTGGAAACCATATTAAGTATTTTGGTATCTATCAAATCCCATAATCCTGCTCTAATGCCAAATATCACCAATATTTATTAGTACAAAGTCTGCTAAAGCCATGTAAGAGCGCTGTTCTAATAAAAGTTTTTATATCAAGTAGTACACAGTACATACATTTTTTTTCTTAAGCGTAAATGGAAGTGGGTCAAGTGGAGCCACTGTAATTGTTGATGATTTAATTAAAAATGGCTATTCTGGTAGACATTTGATATCCCAAAGTTAGTTCTGTTATTTGAACCTTACATGTGAAAATTTCTTGCCACCACAGTGGATTACCAAGTACCAAAGGCTTCGGAAGGAATGCTTACAGTCCACTCACTTTGCTACATAAAATGGTACCCAAAGTTCTAAGAAAGAGATCACCAGCTACAGTAAAGAAAGTTGAATAAAATATTGTCAGATATAATGACATGTTTGAATCTGACAGGAGGTCACAAAGCAACACAGCAATATTACTATATTGCTATTTGCTCAAAATAGGCCTATGAATTCGCTTAAGATCTGAAAGGACTTCCTTCATTCTCTAAGAAGCTATTATCTGCTCATTTTACCCACTGTTTGCCTTGCCCCCCTTAACCCTCCCCCACAACGATCCTCTAAGCCCTTCTGCCTTCAGGCTGCTGCCCTTCCTCCTCACTGACTCCGAGGGCCTCCAAACCCCTGGCCACAGACTAGGGGCCTGTCCATCTTTTTTTTTTTTTTTTTTTTTAATTAACTTGTTTTATTTTCAACTTTTTAAAATTTACATCCAAATTAGTTAGCATATAGTGTAACAATGATTTCAGGAGTAGATTCCTTAGTGAGGGGCCTGTCCATCTTGCTTGGACACCTCAGACAACACAAATGGCTTCTCTTCTCTTTAGGGATTTCCTCCCCTCTCTCTAGAACTGGTCCCTCCCCCTCCTTAAATGTCCATGTTTCTCAAGGTTTCTGTTGGAGGCACTTTCACTCCACACAGGCTCCCAGGGACTTCAAGTTCACACCCATAGCTTGAAGTACCCCCCACCTGCTAATAGTTCTCCAATCTCCTTTCAGAAGACTTCTGCCCTGAGCTTTACATAAATCCATCTAATTGCTTCATGGACTTTTTCCTCTCCAGTATCCTATGGCCTCTCAAACTTAGTATCTCCAAAATCAATTCAATTTCCATCTTGTCCCCACCCTAACCTGCTCTACCCCAAGTGCTTGCTATCTCAGTGAATGGCACCAGGAATCTCCCAACTGCCTGAGCCAGAAACCCAGACTTCTCACCTAAGCATTTACCCTATCACATGTAATCAATTTCCAAGTGCTTCCAAGTGCTTCTGCCTTGGCTGATGCAGTCCAACCCTGATTCCCTACACTCTACTACCAGAGTACAAAGTTCCTTGGTCTTAACCTGTCTTCCAGGGCATAAATATTTCCTATAAAACATGGCAGCCACAAGTTCAATCCCAGCATTCTTCGAGTGTTGGCATCCTCATTTCATAGCCTACTGATCAGACAGGTGTTTAGATTTATATCTTAAGATCATGAAGAGAGAAAAAATTACAATGCAACTCACACAGTGTATAATACATAGTTCCACACAGCAAGCATCACAACCTTTATAAAATAAAGCACTGACCACTCATGATTATGTTGGTGTTTGATACACTATAATAATATAAGAACGCACTCAAAGAGGTTAAAAGTACAATCACAGGATCATCATAGCCTATTAGAGACAGGAGCAATTTAGCTACTGCAATAGAAACACTTTACCTCATCATCTTTTCTCTTTTTAAAAATGCTATCCTCAACTTCACCAACTGCTAACATGATCATCTGTACTCTTTGCAGATTGACATAACCACTTTCTGTAAGGTAACCCTGTAAGTGATAAAATACATGTAAAATGATCTTCTTATAAAAGCAAATACTTCTGTTTTGAAATTATTCAAGAGTGAACTTACCCCAGTTTTGTGTACCACATTTTTGTATATGTTAACCAAACGGTCAATTGCACCTTCCCTGCCACCAGGAAACAAACATTACGCATTAGGACCAGTGTGCACTGTAAAGGCAAGACGGCTAAAACACTAGTGTGAAAACTTACACAAACACACATACCTAATTTCTAATGATGGCAGGTGAGGAAGGAAGTCATTTCCCACAAAGAAGCACATGAAGACCCAGTCATCAATGCTCCTCTCGACATCAAATGTGAATGGTAGGCTGGCCATGGTGAGCTCTCTTTCCAAATACTACAACGAGAAAGAAATGCTGCCATTAAAGCTATCAAAAGCCACCCTGCTTCAGAGCACCGATCCCAGTGTTTACTGCTACATACCTCACGAAGAACATTAAGACGAAGGAAGATAAATTCTCCTTCTGCACAAGGAAGACTATCTGCAAGTTCATCATGCTGCAGGAAAGTGAATCAAGATTAAACAAGTATACTCTAAACCTTCTCATTTTTCCCAACTCAATAAATATTGTGACTTTCTCTAAAGAGAAATTTTACAAGTATTAAAAAAAATGGAACTCACCAAACCATCTTAAAAAATTATCCATAATCCCAATCACACCTAGACCAGGGATCAGCAAACGCTTTTGCAAAAGACCAGATAGTAAACATTTTAGCCTACAGGACACACATATGGTCTCTGTTGCATATTCTTTCATGTTTTTCTTTTTACAACTCTTTAAAAATGTAAATACCATTCTTAGATCATTTGTCAAATCTGGAGGGCTGTAGCTTATCAACCCCGACCTAGAGCCAGCCAATATTAAGGTATTTCAAGGTATATGCCTCTAGACCCTCCTCTGTGAATATACAGTATATTTTTTACCTCCTTTTTTCACTCAGCATGTCTTTTAAAGAGGCACCATATTCTTAAATCAGATAAAAAATCCATTCAAAGGGGACTGAATATAATCAAGTGAACCCAAAATATGTAGGAACTAGGGGTAACTTAAAAGTATCAAGATTAATATATTTGATTTATACTTCTTTTTAAGAAAAATAACCATCTGAAACAAATACTTCTATAAACAAATCATGTACAAGAAGCGTTATTAACTAGGAGACCTAAGACTCGTGTAGATATAATAAGCTATGTTAGAAAAAACGGAGAGAGTAGAAAGAATGAATGCATGCATGCTTTTCAAACCGTGTTTCCTTTAAAGAGTTCCGAAAGACACAGTTCTGTGAGGGGTAACAGAGCAAGTACGTAAAAACTGAATCAACTAGTCGGTGCTCTTTAAAGTCTTTTTTTTATCCATTTTAAAAATGAAGCAACCTGAATATACTTAATGCCATTGAACTGTAAACTTAAAAATGGTTAAAATGGTATATTTTATGTTACATAGACTTTATTACAACAAAAAATAAAACAGAAAAATTTTAAATGACAGAACTACCATCTCAAAGTTCTTACCTTTCCCTTCTTTTCTCTTGGCAAACCTTCACAGTCCTTGATCTCATGTCCAAACTGATTACAAAGACCACATGGTTTGGGTTTGTTTGGTTTGAATTCTTCTCTAATGATGGTAAAGTTGGGTTCGTGTGTAGCAAGGCCGAGCATAATGAGATCAGCTATCAATCAACAATGACAAAACACTGAACAGTAAGCACTTCGAGAAGACCCTACCACAAACAACGATAGAGGACACCACCATGACAGAAGACACCAACACAAAGAAAAGCCCAAACACATAAATAGAAGTGGCAAAGCCAAAAAGCCAAAACTTCTTAGTAGTTCTCAGCTAACAAGTTGTCCTCCAGACACATGGGCACAGAATGTGGACTACCATTCAAGAGTCAACACTTGGGGAAACCTTCCATTTGAATAGCATGTGCAGCAGTATCAAAAGATTGAAAAATATATAAATAAACATTAATCACAGATTAAACAATACCAGTTCCTTCTCAAACATAAAATAAGCAAGGCATTTTAGAATTTCCAGGCAATCATGAATAATCCATTACTACACACAAACCCATCAGCTTGTTTTGCTTTAATCGAAGAGAATCAAACCCAAAGAATAAACTTACCATCTGCTCCACATAAGCAATGATGAGTGTTTGGGTCATGGTTAGGCTGGGCTAAAGAGGGAGGAGAAAGATGTATTATATTTTTATAAATGTATTTTATACCACAGGAATATATTTTCTATACAGTGGCTTATCTTTTTAATAGAACATATAACAAAATATTTATAAGGAAGTTTTACCTCTTTGTCGTCTAATATAATCCATGATTTTGTGTTCTCCTTCACCAGGAGCACTAGCATCAGATAAAATAACCTATAAAAAAGTTTTTAACACTTTCAGTTCATCCCCAATTTTCTAGCACAAAAAAATCAAAATTGAATACCTTAAAATTGGGATAATTCTACTAAGATAGTGTCATTAACTGGGAAATTTTCATAATATGTGTGTGTGTGTTAAACACCAAAACCGTTTCATTGGTAAACTTATTACATGGACTAGAAAAATGAAATGTTTTGGTCAAATTTAGCTAAGGAAGAATTGATCAGCTTACAAGTTTCTAGTATTCTCACTGCTACCCAAGGATACAGCCACAAAGTATATAAGCCCTGGGAGTAATCAATAATAGATACCCATTAAATATAATTTACTATGTCTAGTTTATAGTGAAACCATCTTTGTACTTAAAAATTACATAAAAGTTCTTCATTTAAATTTTACTTAAACACTTAGGAGAACACAGCTCTTCTTTAAAGGCAGTCCCATAACTTTAATCTTGCTGCCTTTCAATTTATAACAACAGAAATTTTAACTTAAAAATTGCTTTCCTGCATATATATATATACACACACACACCTATCTATCTATCTATCTATCTATCTATCTACCTACCTACCTACCTACCTACCTATCTATCTACCTATCACAGGTCCCATTTTAAAGCTTCACAGTGATGGTAAGAGGACAAAATTGGCATTGAGAGAAAATTCAGCAGTCTAAAACTGGACCATGCAGGGCACCCCATCTCTAATAACCCTGGAAGCTTCTCTTTCCTCTGACAGTCAACAGCATTTTACAGGGGGGGAAAAAAAAGACAGTATCAGTCAAATGAAAGTACAGCCTAAAATGATCACTCTTATCTTTCTCAAGTACCAAAATGTGAAACTTACTGTCAAGTTTTTCCACCCAGGGTCATTATTTAAACGATCAGCTATGTAATAGCGAAGGCATTTAGCAAGATTGTCCATGAACTCAGTTCCCTAAAATGATAGAAGGAAATAAATTAACCTACCATTTAAGAGTTAGCAATAGCTGGCAAAGTATGAGACTACTTACTGGTGTAATACAGTTGCTGTCAAATCTTTCTTTTATTTCTTCTGGAGGAAGGAAGCCACCTAGAGAAAAAAGAGGCAATGTTTTGTTCTCCCCATAAAAAGTGAGGTAAATTACCCAGTATTAAACCAGAACAAGAAAAACAACCAGTTCAAATACAAAAGAAAGGGAAGTGTTGTCACCTGAAGAATAAATGTTCCCCATTTTGGGAAGAAAGTAAGATTCATCCCTTCAAATTGAATACAACATTTAACATGACCATCAAACAATATACGGTATACAAAAAGATACTATAATATAGAAATATGAAAATTATGGTATTCTTCATGATGCCCTCAACAGCAGAACACACACACACACACACACACACACCACAAACACACACAGGTTAGGAGTTCTCATTTTGACTATAATTCCTGAGATAAAGGCACCTTAGAAAAACAAAATTAAAGTGCTGAGTTTATACAGCTTTATATGATAAGACATAAAATTATCACTTGGGATATAAAAGTCCTATTTGTCGTATTACTTTTTTCAAGACAAATATATTTCAAAACATCTTCAAGAAAGAAGACATCTTTAAAATCAAAGACTACCTTTCATAAATACAAACACGTTTTAGCATAGTAATCACAAGCTGCAGCTATAGTTACTATGCAGCTGCACACGTCTAGCAAATTCAAACAGAAAATGTATCATAATTGCAGGCCTGAGCTGACCATACTAGCGTATCCTTTTTCACTGGCAAAGTACACTATCCTCACCCAATGAATCATAGCTTTCTTGGTCTATCAGATTGCCTTACCTAACAAAACACCAAACAAATCATCCTGCTAAAGCCACACCCAACTCACAGGTAAGTGTCTCAGTAGAGAACCAGTCCCACTAAGTATCAGGACTCCCTGACCTTCCTCCCCTCCAAGACTGTGGCAACTTCTACCCATTAGTACCCACTTCTCTCCCTTATGTACCCACTAGGAATTCCAAGGCTCTAGAGGAACTACAAAAATCACCCCCCAAACCTCCCCCAAATCAAGGGAACCCTGGGTACTTCACTGCCTCAATGCCTGTTGCATCCACCTATACTGAAGTGTGAAAGCCTGTAAATATGGATCACATCATCCTGGGCCTCCTCTCACAGACCTCTGAGTTCCAAAAAGAAGCAATAAGCAAGCTACCAAGACTGATTTGAGGAAAATGTATACAAAACTGTAGCTTTCTACCAGCCCGCATAGAAAAAACAAATAAGAAGCACTCTTAATGTATCTCTCCTCTACAGATACATAAAAGTTAGCTGAAGAGCTGTGCTCACCTTGAAAGGGATTGACCATCTCCTTTCCCTACCAGAATTCCTTCCTTTTTATTCCCAAGTTTCCCTTTTACTACAGAGTTTGGAAAAGAAAAGTTTGTTAGTGGGAGTGACGGAGTCCACTAACTATTTTTGACAGTGAACATAAATCTTCCGTGGATATTCTGGATCCTAATTAAATTAAAATCATTCCTGTTCCGAGGGAAAATTCACACACCCTCCCCATTCTATATATATTTCATAAGAAATCCAACTTCGAGATGCATATTCTTTACCTTTTGACAGTATTTCTTCCCTGACTCGCTGCTTCTCCACTGCTGCTTCCATTCCTTCTTTTGATGCTCTGAACCTCCTGGAACGCTGCTGGTTCATTTTAGCACGCGGTGCCTGAAAACATTATTTCATAGTCCCTTGATGCTATTTGAAATATGTCCAACTAAATCTGTACATTATTTTCAATCAGTTGTCCTTATAAAAATAGTATACTAAAATGGAAAAGTAATATACATTATCCTTTCATGACAGATAACTCCTAAGAACTTAAATTTTGGACCAAGATCCTAAAAGCTGACCTCAGTCAGGTGAGTGACATGTCAAACAGACAAACATTCTAAGAAGCCACTTAATACTGCAGAGCCCACAACCCAATGCCACTTCCACTCGGTTATAGTCCTTCAAGGCACCCAAGAACAGCAGCTCACTTTATTCAAAGACCCAGCCAGCATGTGATGAGTAGTTACTAGTACATACAGGACTGGGAAGACCTTACATCCATGCCTGCCTAAAAGGAAGGATGGTCTCCACATGGGATTCACCATGCCCCATGAAAGCAACAGAAAACTACTTCTTAATCTGTAGGACCTCAAGGCACTTCCATTTTTTTTTAATTTTTTTTTTTAACGTTTATTTATTTTTGAGACAGAGAGAGACATAGCACGAACAGGGGAGGGTCAGAGAGAGAGGGAGACACAGAATCTGAAACAGGCTCCAGGCTCTGAGCTGTCAGCACAGAGCCCGACGAGGGGTTCGAACTCACGGACCGCGAGATCATGACCTGAGCCGAAGTCGGACATGTAACTGACTGAGCCACCCAGGTGCTCCAAGGCACTTCTATTTTGTATTTCCCACAATAAGGTAGGAATGATTACCACTCCGTCTCTACAAAGCAGGTAGAGAGGGAACAAGGTTTTAACAGGAAATACTTTTAAATCACTCTTACCAAATGTAATTTAAAATCACTGTGTAAGTTTGAATGAAGTGAACTGGACTCTAAAGTTTTTAAATTCCTGAACTTCGTTTTGGGGTTGGAAGAACTCTTGAGTATCCTGTCTACATAAAATAAATTATTTTAAATTCTCTTTAAATAGTTCCCTTTCCTACAAAATAGTTCTATTTTGTATTAAAACTATTAAATTCTCTTTAAATAGTTCCGTTCCTACACCTAATCTAATGTAAGTACCGAGTTCTTTGATCTACATTTATATTTAAACAAACCCATGTTATAGACACAAGTGAACAAACATGCAGACAGACATACAGACACTCATACAGATATGCACATAGTTTATACTTGACCTAGCAGTTAAGGATACACTGGATGTAAACTGACAGATTTTCTTCAAGAAATGTCACCAATGTGAGTCAGAATATGCTCCAAATAAGATATTCTTATCTCCTCTATTCTTTATTGCACTTTAACAGAAACTTAATAAGTTATCAAGTAGCTAAGATTTTTCATTGAATAAAAAGAACCTTACAGAAAAGTTCATCTTCTTGTACCCCAAGTTTTCTAGATTTTCAAAATCATTCTATTATCTACTAGGATTACTAAATCTAAAAGAAAGAGAGTCTATTTGTATAAAGCTAAATAAATTGTAGGGTTATAATTTACTTTAATTTTCCTTGAACTCTGATATATAATGTGCTGGTCATTTAGAAGCTAAGCTAGCTGGTTTATCATCCTAGGTCAGTAAGTAAGTTACTGCCCTCTTAAAGCATTCTGATGACTGCTCACTGCCTATAAGATAAAACCCAAATTCCTGAAGGCCTTCTCAAGTCATTGCTCTATTTCCCTTTCTGATCTAAAACACCTATGATTTCCCAAATTTGTCAGTGTGATTAAAGGCATGGCTTTGAGAAATCTGGAAGGCCTTCTTTCTTCCCATCTATTCCAGCAATTCCACTCCCCTCCCCACCTGTTATTCTTTATGCTTCAAGAAATGGGACAAAAGTGGAGCACCTGGGTGGCTCAGTCGGTTAAGCATCAGACTCTTGATTTCAGCTCATGTCATGATCTCATGGCTGTGAGATTTGGGTTCTGCACCAAGTGTGGAACCTGCTTAGGATTCTCTCTTTCTCTCCCTCTACCTCTCCCTCAAAATAAATTTAAAAAGGAAAAGGAAAAGGAAAAGGAAAAGGAAAAGGAAAAGGAAAAGGAAAAGGAAAAGGAAAAGGAAGGAAGGGGAGGAGACAAAAATTACTCCCCTTTCCTAATTCCCTTAGTAGCACTGATTTCCTCTTCCCTCAGCACCCTGCAGGTGTTATCTAGTACCTAAAGCCCACAAGTAAGTAACCTTGCTCATTTATCTCTGTCCTGTTAGTGGTAAGTCCTTCAAAAGCAAGGGCAGTCACCACTAATCCCCAGCATCTCACAATCTGGCACAAAACACTGACAGAACGATCAGGCTGTCTCAAATTCACCACAGTCAACCTTTACTGTTATTTAGCTGACTTTCCTTCTACACACTCAAAACCCAGCAAAAACAAAAACAGGATTCTAGGTGAACTTACCACTCCATCTATTGCCATATAAAGAAGTCGTCTTGGTCTCACAATATTGAAAAGCCTGTCAATGTACTCAAAAATTGCAACCATCATTTCATCCTCATTTTTCGGGGCTGGCCTAGAAGGACAAGCAGACGGTGTCATTTAATACAGTATTCCTCTGTAACTTTTAGTACCAGTGACAAAAATGGGTTACGTACTTGTCTTCAGGATGAGTACAGGGATGGATGATTCCATTCATATCCAAATAGAGATTATCAAACTCCACATCATTTGGATTTGGTTTACTGGCATCAACAGGAATCTTGACACCATTGCATTCTTTTGGCTATGAGGAAGTGATAATAGTAGTTTGATTGTTCAAGTCTAAAATTAACACATCCCAGGCTCAGTATGAACCCATGTTTCACCTCTGAATTGGAAACAAAACACTTTAAGTCATCTTTACATTGTAAGATGTTATTTTACTCCTTAAAGCAAATTGAAGCGGATATTTTGTCTGTGGAAAGTGGACAGCTATCAAACTCTCAAATCATTCAAGTGTCCAAGTGAGAAACCCTGGGAGTCATCTTAGAATTCTTTTCCCTTCCCACCCATTATCAGAAAGTCCTGTCAATTTAACCCAAAAGATGCCTCTCCACTTCATTTCCTCTCAGCCCCACTGCCATGGCTGTCACTGCATCACTCACCTCAAAGATCTGAATGGCCTTCATATGGACTGCTTCACCCTTAGACTCTCCTATCTCCAGGCAACCCCACAAGCGGTCAGAGTTTTCATTCTAAAGTACGAATGTGGCTGCATCTTCATCTTGCCTGAGGTTTTCAATGATTCCCAAGTACAGACCAATGAGCCTGGACTCTTATTAGCTTTCTGTCCTACCAAAGTACCATTCAGACCAACCCTATCTCTAAGTTCCTGGAAAACCCTCATGCATCCCTTAGTGCCTCTGCACACTGCTTCTCCTTCTGCCTCCATACCAACACCCAGTTCCTGAAACCTTATTAATTTTCCACGGTCTAGACCGAGATCGAATGTCACTTACTTTATAACTCTTTGGACAGATCTCTCAGAAAACTGCTCCTCCTTCTGTATTTCCTCAGAATTTTGCTTATTCACTTGTAGCACTTCCATGGTTTTACAATTAGGCATTCTAACTCAACTACACTGTGAGTTCTTAAAAAGATAAGCACTACATCTTACTCACTCCTGGAGGCACTCAATTGTATCTTTGCAATTAATACTACCTTTGTTTTTTTTCTAACAGTTTCAGCAAATGATAAAAATGAGATCATAGGAAATCACTGTTAATAAAATCATTTTTTAAAAAGTTCTGTAACACACATAAAACATCATTTGTAATAGCAAAAAACCATGAACTTAAAAGCCCATCATGGGGGCGCCTGGGTGGCGCAGTCGGTTAAGCGTCCGACTTCGGCCAGGTCACGATCTCGCGGTCCGGGAGTTCGAGCCCCACGTCAGGCTCTGGGCTGATGGCTCGGAGCCTGGAGCCTGTTTCCAATTCTGTGTCTCCCTCTCTCTCTGCCCCTCCCCCGTTCATGCTCTGTCTCTCTCTGTCCCACAAAAAATAATAAACGTTGAAAAAAAAAATTAAAAAAAAAAAGCCCATCATGTACATGCTACATCATGGATGAACCTCAAAAACATTCTGCTAAGTGGAAGTCAGTCAGTCACAAAAGACACAGAAGATTCCATTTATATGAAAAATCCAGAATAGATAAATCTATAGAGACAGAAATAGAGGAGTTTCAATCTGAGGGTGGGGCAAGGTTGAGGGAGACAGGAAATGAATGCAAATGGGGACAGCATTTCTTTGGAGAGTGATACAAATGTTCTAAAATAGATAATGTTGACTGTTACACAATTCTGTATATAAACCAAACCACTGGACTGTACACTTTAAATAGGTAAACTTTATGGTATATAAATTACATCTCAAAACTATTAAAAAAAAAGAAATAAAAATGAAAGGTCAACTTAATTAGGGGGAAAAAAGAGCCCACAGAATGGATTATGTAGATGTCCATATACTAAATGCCAGACACAAGTGAGATTCAAAAAACAGGGCAGGATGGTCACAAGTATATTGCTGGGCCAAAAACAGACAAAAAACAAAACCAAAAACACCAAGCTTCAGAAAAATATATATATAGTACCATTTATTTATTTATTTATTTATTTATTTTTAATTTTTTTCAACGTTTATTTATTTTTGGGACAGAGAGAAACAGAGCATGAACGGGCGAGGGGCAGAGAGAGAGGGGGACACAGAATCGGAAACAGGCTCCAGGCTCTGAGCCATCAGCCCAGAGCCCGACGCGGGGCTCGAACTCACAGACCGCGAGATCGTGACCTGGCTGAAGTCGGACGCTTAACCGACTGCGCCACCCAGGCGCCCCTATAGTACCATTTATAGAAAGGTATAAAACAGACTAATTATTGGTATTGTTCAGGGTGGACAGCCTGAAAAATGCAGGGAGGAGCTCTTGCCAAGAAGTGGGAGAACACAAGGGGCTCCAAGCCCAGAGAGGAGCTCAAGGGATAGCCTCTAGATGATCCATCAGCACCAGCAGCAGTAACAGCCAGGAGGCTCACTCAGGCCCTTCACTACCCCCTCGCTTACACTCAGGCTCCACAAGGACCAGGTAAGATGGGTGCTTGAGAGGAAGGGCAGTGCAGTACCCTGGCTGATCAGTGGGTCCCTGGAGGAACAAGGGGCACACCCACCCAGAGGGCTGGCAGTCTAGGCAGTTGTGCCTAGCAGGATGCCCACTCCTCCTCCACTTCATGGAGAAAGGAGTATATACATTCTAAACAGGCAGTTGATAAATTATCCTATATTTGATAAAAATGCCAAGGAATCAAGATAAAGATACTTTAAAAAGTAAAGATGATACAAATACACAAATAGTGAGTCTGTATAAAAATACATTCCATAAGCTTTAACGTAAACCCGTCAAAAAAATTTTTATACCAACCTTACAAGGCTTTCTGGCTCCTCAAATGTGAGGCAGAAACCACTACTGTTAGTCATAGTTAAGTAGATGTATTTTTGTTTACGCCTGCATAGCATTTAACAGCAACATCAGAAAAATCATGAATTATGCCTTAGATTCCCCTGTATTGAAAGTTCCCACTGTTGAAGTCAAATACCAAACTACAGAACTGAGTTTTAGACTCCACTAGTTAGATTTCCCAAACCAGCTAGTTTGCAGGAGAGAACCAGGGAATAAGATGGCTGAGACAAATACCCACTTTAATCTCAAAAACTAATCCCTGGAAGGATCCAGTGTGACTGCATTAGTTTGTAGAGAAATTTATGACCCAGGGCACTGCTGAAACTGACAGAGTAATGGGCCATAATTAGTAAAGTTTAACTGTTGGGTGTGATCAGATAGATGGGAGAGAGCCCTACCTGTACCACGGTCAGCTCAGGGTGGTTATGGGCGTGCCCCAAACTGCACCTCCCCAAGGAGCAATATTAGATGCATAATGCCATGAGAAAGAAACATAGCTCACTACAATAAGCTAGCTAGTAAATAAACAAGGAACACACAACAAGCCCTGGCATGGGGAAGGGAGGAGGCACCAGTACCTAGAAAGTGCTATATTATCTAAAATGTCCTGTTTGCAGCAAAAAATTACTAGGCATGTAGAAAAATAGACCAAGTATGAGCCATATACCAGGAAAAAGGCAGGCAGCAAAAACTGCCTGTGAAAGTGTCCACATGTCATATTTAACAGAAAAGATTTTAAAATAGTTATCATAAATGTTTGTAGAACTTGAGAGGAGTATGCCAATAATGTTAAAATGTCCACACCATCCAAAGCAATCTACAGATTTAATGCAATCCCTGTCAAAATGCCAACATTTTTTACAGAGCTAGATAGGAATCACAGAAGATCCCAAATAGCCAAAGCAATTTTGAGATAGACTAAGAAAGCTTCAGGTATCACAATCCCAGATTTCAAGATATACTTACAAAGTGATAGTAATCAAAACAATATGGTACTGTCACAAAAAGACACATAAATCAGTGGAACAGAAGAGAGTCCAGAAATAAACCTATGCATATACAGTCAATTAATATATGACAAGGCAAGAACATACAATTGATAAAAGACAGTCTCTTCAACAAATGGTGTTAGGAAACTGGCAGCTACATGCAAAAAATGAAATTGGACCACTTTCTTACACCTCACACTAAAATAAACTCAAAATGGATTAAGGACCTAAATGTGAGATCTGAAACCATAAAACTCCTGGAAGAAAACACTGGCAGTAATTCTTTGACATTGGTTGCAAAAACAGTTTTTTAGATATGTCTCCTCAGGCAAAGGGCAACAAAAGCAAAATTAAACTACTGGGCGGGGGTTGGGGGTAGCTGGGCATTGCCTGGATGGCTCAGATAGTTAAGCATCTGACTCTTGGTTTCAGCTCAGTTCATGATCTCAGTTTGTGAAAAAGTGAAAGTCAATGGATGGGGAAAGATACCATGCAACAGCAACCACAAGAAAACTAGAATGGTTGTTATACTAGTTATCAGACAAAATAAACTTTAAAACAAAAGAAGTTACCAGAAATAGTGCTATTTTATGGTGATAAGATGGTCAATCCATCAAGAAAATGTAATAATTAAAAACATACACGCATAGGGGTGCCTGAGTGGGTCAGTGGGTTAAGTGCCCAACTCTAGATTTTGGCTCAGATCATGATCTCCTGGTTTGTGAGATCAAGTCCCTCATGGGGCACTGACAGCATGGACCTGCTTGGGATTCTCTCTCTCCTTCTCTCTCTGCCTCTCCCCTACTTGCACACACTCTGCACATGCTCTCTTTCAAACTAATAAAAATTAAAAAAAAAAAGTGTGCAACTAATAACAGCTTTCCAAACCCAATGCAAGAAAGGAATAAAGATTACAGCTGGAATAAGTGAAATAAAGACTAAAAAATCAATAGAACAGACCAATGAATGAATCCCTCTCCTCTGCACCTCCCCTGCTCACTCTTTCTCAAAATAAATAAATAATAAACATTTAAAAACAAAAAACTACTGGGACTATACCGAAGTGCCTGCACAGTGAAGCAAACCATCAACAAAACAAAAAGGCAACCTACTTTATAGAAGACATTTACAAGTGATACATCCTATAAGGGATTAATATCCAAAATATATGCAGAACTTATGCAACTCAGCACCAAAAAAACCCAAATAGTCCAATTTAAAAATAGGCAGAGGACCTGAATAGACATTTTCCAAAGAAAGAATACAAACGGCCAACAGACACGTGAAAAGATGCTCGACACCACTAATTATCAGAGAAATGCAAATCAAAATCACAATGAGATATCATTTCATACCAGTCAGAATGACTAAAACCAACAACACAAGAGATAAACAAGTGCTGGTGAGGATGTGGAGAAAAAGGAACCTTGTGTACTGTTAGTGAGAATGCAAATTGGTATAGCCACTGTGGAAAACAGTATGGAGGTGCCTCAAAAAATTAAAAAAACAGAATTACCATATGATCCAATTAATCCCACTAGTGGGTATTTACCAAAGAAAACAGAAACACTAATTCAAAAAGATATATGTACCCCTACATTTACTGCAGCATTATTTACAATAGCCAAAGTATGGAAGTGAACTGACTGTCCGGATAAAGAAGTTGTGGTATACATACACAATGAGATATTACCTGGCCATTAAAAAAAACGAGATCTTGTCATTTGTAACAACATGATGGACCTAGAGGGTAAAATGCCAAGTGAAATGAGTCAGACAGCACAAGACAAATACCACGGGATTTCACTCATTTGTGGAATTTAAGAAACAAATGAACAAAGACAAAAAGACAAAAAAAACCCACTCAAATACAGGAACAAACTGGTGGTTGCCAGAGAGAGGTGGATGAGGGGATGAGTAAAACATATAAAGGGGGTTAAGAATGCTCTTATCCTAATGAGCACTGAGTAATGTATACAATTGTTGAATCACACTGTACACGTGAAACTAATACAACACCGTATGTTACCTATACTTCCATTAAAAAATAAGAGGGGCGCCTGGATGGCTCAGTCAGTTAAGCATTTGACTACTGATCTCAAGTCAGGCCCTGATATCAGGATCCTGAGTTCAAGCCCCACATTGGGTTCCACATTAAGCATACAGCCTACTTAAAAAATAAATAAATAGAATAAAATAAAACAAAATAAAAAGCTATTGTAAAAAATACTTTTTAAATACATGAAGCTTTTTAAAAAAATTTTGAGAGACAATTCAAAATATGTTCTCCAACCACAATGAAATGAAAATAACAGAGGGAAACTTGGCAAATTCATAAACATGTGGAAATTACACAATATACTCGTGAACAACCAATGGGTTGAAGAAATTAAAAGAGAAATTAGAAGATAATTTGAGATGAATGCAAATGAAGATACAACATACCAAAACTTATGCTATAGAGCCAAAGCAATGTTCAGAGGAAAATTTATAGCCGTAAATGTCTATATTAAGACAGACCTCAAATCCATAACCTAAACTTCCACTGTAAGACACTAGAAAAACAATTGCAAATTAAACCCAAAGCCAGCCAGAAAAAATTACATTATAGCAGACATTAATAAAACAGAAAATAAAGAGGAAAAAAAAATCTATGAGACCAAAGTTGGTTTTTTCAAAAGATCAACAAAATTGACAAATGTTTAACCAGTTTGACCTAGAAAAAGAGATTCAAATTACTAGAATCAGAAACAAAAGAGGACATTACTGACAACTTTACAGAAACAAAAACTATCATAAATGGTACACCAACAAATTAAATAACTTAGATGAAATGCACAAGTTAACAGAAAAACTACAAAAATGACACAAGAAATAATCTCAATAAACCTACAATATGAGATAAAACCAGTAATAAAAATATACCCACAAAGAAAAGTCCAAGTCTGGATGGTTTCTTCACCGAATCCTACCAAACATTCAAAGAATTAACCTCAATTCTTCACGAATTCTTCCAAAAAACAAAAAAGGAAGAGTCACTTTCCAACACATTTTATGAGGCCAATGTTATCCTGATACCAAAACTAGACAAAGACACCACAAGAAAACAAAACTACTAGTTTTATAAGAGACTAGTATCTCTTACGATGTAAAACTCAACAAAATATCAGCAAACTGAATCTAGCAATACATAAAAATAATTACACACCATTACCAAATGGGATTTATCCTAGCAATGCAAAGTTGATTTAACAACAAAAAATCAATTAAAGCAATATGTCACAAGAGTGGAATGAAAGACAAAAATAACATGACCATCTCATTACATACAGAAAAAGCATTTGAGAAAATCCAATACCCTTTCATGATAAAAACAAAAACCAAATGACCACTCAACAAACTAGAAGTAATAGAAAGTAAGTTCCTTCTATAAAGGGCATTTATAAAAAAGCTGTTAACACATTAAATGGTGATGAAGTAGTTGGTTTCCCTTTAAGGTCAAGAACAAGGCAAGGATGTCCTTTGTCATTTGTATTCTAAATTGTCATGGAGGTTTCACTCAGGGCAACTAAGCAAGAAAAATAAAAAGAGCATCTATATTGGAAAGGAGGAAATAAAACTATCTGTTTGCATGATGTGACCTTGTATATAGGAAATCCTAAGGACTTTGCTAAAAAACTATTAGAATATATGAGTTCAGCAAGGTTATAGGATATGATATTTAAAAAAATATTTTCTGCACACTTGTAATGAACAACTCAGAAACAAGAACACAATTCTATTCATAACAGTATCCAAAAGCTAGAACTAAAATTAACCAACGAAATATAAAGTCTATAAAGAATCCACTCTGATGTGGATTCTAAAATTCATATGGAATTACGAGGAAGCCAGAATATACAAAATAATCCTCAAAAAGAATAAATTGGAGGCCTTATACTTCCTGATTTTAAAATTTACTACAAAGCAATGGTAACAAAGACAGCATGGTACTGGTACAAGGATAAACATAGAGATCAACAGAATAGAAATGAAAGACCAGAAATAAACCCATACACTTATGGTCAACTGATTTTTAAAAAGGGTGTCAACAAGACCATTCAATTAGGAAAGAATAGTTCTCAACAAATGGTGCTGTAACTATTGGGTAGTTTATTCATGCAAAAGAATGAAGTTAGACCCATGCAAAAGTTTACTCAAAATGGATGATACACCTAAATTTAAGAGCTAAAACTTAAAACTATAAAACTCTCAGGAGAAAACACAGACATAAAACTTCATGACCTTGGATTTGGCAATGGATTCTTTGATATGACACCAACAGTGCAAGCAACTAGACTTCATCAAAATTAACAACTATGCTTCAAAGGGCACTGTCAAGAGAGTGGAAAGACAATCCAAAATGGGGAAAAAGATTTGCAAGTCATATATCTATTAAGGGGCTTGTGTTCAGAACATGTATTCTAAAAACTCTTATAATTCAGTCAAAAGACAACCCAATTTAAAAACAGGCAAAGAACAGGAATAGACTTTTCTCCAAACAAGATATACAAATGGCCAATATGCTCATGAAAAGATGCTCAGTATCATTCTGTCCTAATGGAAACACAAATCAAAACTACAGTGAGATACCACTTCATACCCACTAGAATGGCCAAAATAAAAAAGCCAGATAAGAAATGCTAGCCACAATGTGGAGAAACTAGAACCCTGAAACACTGCTGGTGGTAATTAAAATGTTGCAGCCACTTTGGAAAATAGTCTGGCAGTTCCTCAAATAACCAAACACAGAGTTACCACGTAGCCCAGGAATTCTACTTCTAAGTATATACCTGTGAAAACATGTCCACACAGAAACCTGTATACAAACGTAGCACATTAGTCACAAAAGTCAAAAGATGGTAACAAACCAAATGTCCATCAACACACAAATGGATAAATAAAATGTGGTATATGTATATATCCACACAATGAAGCATTATTTACTCATAAAAAAGAATAAAGTACTGATACATGATACAACATGGATGTACCTTGAAAACATAGTAAATGAAAGAAGTCAGCCAGAAAAAACACACACTGTATGATTCCATCCACATGAAAGGCACAGTAGAGAAATCTAGAGACAGAAAATAGCTTAGTGGTTGCTTAGGGATAGGAGTAGTAGGGGCAGGGAATAGCGGGTTGGTAGCTATAGGGTACGGGTTTCTTTCTGAAGTGATGAAAATGTTCTAACACTGTGGCGACAGTTGCCCACATCCGTGAATATATACAAAAAACCCACCGAATTCTAAATTTTAAATGGGTGAATTGTATGATATGTGAATCATATCTAAAAAAAGCTGCCTAAAAACGTAGTCATCTCCCCCCAAAATATTACACTGACGAAAAGTGAATGCAGAGTCAGGGACCAATAGCCTCCTTAATTATTGTCCTTCCTGCCCTTAGAGTAGTGCCTGTCATAAAAAAAAGTATTCACTCAATCATACAGAAGAGAAAAAAAGCAGGGTAGGAAACCTGGATTTCACTACGTGAAAACAGAGCACAATTTTACACTACACAAGAGTTAGACACAAAAATATCCCCACTTTTACCTGGGCATACAAACTCCTGAAACTTAATTTAGCAATAAAATTTTGAAATATCAAGTGTTTCTGTACAAAAGCAATGTTTGAAGCACTTAACTTATATTAAAGTGATTTAATTCACACAACCACCCTGTGTGATATACATACCACTGATCTTCATTATTCATGAATTCCGTATTTGCAAATTCACCTCCTTACTAAACATTTTTTAGTAACCCCCAAATCAGTATTTGCAGCACTCCCACATTCATTCACAAACATTAGCAGAGCGGTAAAAAACCTGAGTCCACCAACATGCACATTCCCAACTGAGGTCAAACAAGGCAACACTCTGCCTGGTTTCAGCTCTCACACAGAAATGACCAGACTGTAGGGAGCAGTGCAGTGGAATGCAAGAAGCACTAATTCTTTAGACTTTAGGAGAGTTTAAGGCACTTTCTCAAGATGAGAAAGCTAATGAACAGAGGACTGTATAAGCCAAGGATGCAAAGTGAAGAAACTGATGGCCGAATGAATAAAGAGTAGTTAAAAAGTCAAAAGAAGAGAAAAAATGAAATCATAAAAGATACTCAATCCAAAAGAAGCAGAGGAATTGGAAGATGGAAACAAGGACCAGATGAGTCAGAAAACATGACAAATTTAAATCTAACCATACACGTAAATATCCTAAATGCCTCGCTTACAAGGTAGAGACTAGAAAAAGCAGTTCCTCAAAAAGGTAAAAGGAATTACCAAAAGATCCAGCAATTCCACTCGTAAGTATACACCCCAAAGAACTGACAGTAGGGACCACTTACGGACATCTACCCTAAGCCCTGATATGTATACAGATCACTGTACACCAATGTTCACAGCAGCATTATTCACAGTAGTTAAAAGGTAAAAATAACCCAAGCGTCCAAACAAAATGTGATATATACATACAATGGGTATTAGCCTGAAAAAGGAACGAAATTCTGATACATGCAAACATGTATAAATCTTGAAAACACTATGCTAAGTGATAACCAGACACAAAATGAAAAGTGTATGATTCCACTTACATTAGGTACGTAAAGTAGGCAAATTCTTAAGACAGGAAGTAGGGGAGGAGGAAGTACAGAGAATTATTGTTTAATGGGTACAGAGTTTGTTTGGGATGATGCAAAAGTTCTAGAAATTACTAATGGCAATACTTTCATAATATTGTGAATATACTTAATGCCACTGAATTCTACACTTAAAAATGGTTAAAAGGGCAAGTTTTATGTTATGTGTATTTTGCCACAATAAAAAAGGGGCAGGTATCATCAAATAGCATTAATGGCACAAAAACAGACACACAGACCAATGGAATAGAATAGAAACCCCAGAACTAGACCCACAAACCTATGGCCAACTCATCTTTGACAAAGCAGGAAAGAACATCCAATGGAAAAAAGACAGCCTCTTTAACAAATGGTGCTGGGAGAACTGGACAGCAACATGCAGAAGGTTGAAACTAGACCACTTTCTCACACCATTTACAAAAATAAACTCAAAATGGATAAAGGACCTAAATGTGAGACAGGAAACCATCAAAACCTTAGAGGAGAAAGCAGGAAAAGACCTCTCTGACCTCAGCCGTAGCAATCTCTTACTCGACACATCCCCAAAGGCAAGGGAATTAAAAGCAAAAGTGAATTACTGGGACCTTATGAAGATAAAAAGCTTCCGCACAGCAAAGGAAACAACCAACAAAACTAAAAGGCAACCAACGGAATGGGAAAAGATATTTGCAAATGACATATCGGACAAAGGGCTAGTATCCAGAATCTGTAAAGAGCTCACCAAACTCCACACCCGAAAAACAAATAATCCAGGGAAGAAATGGGCAGAAAACATGAATAGACACTTCTCTAAAGAAGACATCCGGATGGCCAACAGGCACATGAAAAGATGCTCAACGTCGCTCCTCATCAGGGAAATACAAATCAAAACCACACTTAGATATCACCTCATGCCAGTCACAGTGGCCAAAATGAACAAATCAGGAGACTATAGATGCTGGAGAGGATGTGGAGAAACGGGAACCCTCTTGCACTGTTGGTGGGAATGCAAACTGGTGCAGCCGCTCTGGAAAGCAGTGTGGAGGTTCCTCAGAAAATTAAAAATAGACCTACCCTATGACCCAGCAATAGCACTGCTAGGAATTTATCCAAGGGATACAGGAGTACTAATGCACAGGGGCACTTGTACCCCAATGTTCATAGCAGCACTGTCAACAATAGCCAAATTATGGAAAGAGCCTAAATGTCCATCAACTGATGAATGGATAAAGAAATTGTGGTTTATATACACAATGGAATACTACGTGGCAATGAGAAAAAATGAAATATGGCCCTTTGTAGCAACGTAGATGGAACTGGAGAGTGTGATGCTAAGTGAAATAAGCCATACAGAGAAAGACAGATACCATATGGTTTCACTCTTATGTGGATCCTGAGAAACTTAACAGGAACCCATGGGGGAGGGGAAGGAAAAAAAAAAAAAAAAAAAAAAGAGGTTAGAGTGGGAGAGAGCCAAAGCATAAGAGACTGTTAAAAACTGAGAACAAACTGAGGGTTGATGGGGGGTGGGAGGGAGGGGAGGGTGGGTGATGGGTATTGAGGAGGGCACCTTTTGGGATGAGCACTGGGTGTTGTATGGAAACCAATTTGTCAATAAATTTCATATATATAAAAAAAAATAAAAAATAAAAAAAATAGCATTAAAAAACACAACCCAACTGTATGTTGCCTATAAACACAAACACTTTAAATATAAAGACACAAAGAGACTAAAAAAGAGTGGAAATAGACCATGCTACCCTAGTCTGAAGATCTGGCTATCTTAATATTGAACAAAGATTTCAGAGCAAAGAATATAACCAGGGATAAAAAAGATAATTTTATGATGATAAAGGAGCATATTCATTGAATACATAACAATGTTAAGCATTTATGCACCTTATAAAAAAGCTACAAAATGCAAGGAGCAAAAACCAACAGAACTGAAACAAGAACAGACAAATCCAAATAATTATATATACCAGGAGATTTCCATGCTCCTATCAAGTAATTGAAAGGACAAAATCAGTAAATGTTATTCAAGTCTTCCATGTCCCATCAACCAGCATGATAACATTTATAGAACACTCCATTCAACAATAGCAGAACCTGTATCTCTTTTAAGGCAAAATGACATTTGCCAAGACCATACTCTGGGCCATAAAACAAAGCAAATAAACTTTAAAAGGACTAAAATTATGCAAAGTATGTTCTCTGACAGTGAACTAAATTAGAAATCAAGAACAGAAAAAAATGTCTGGAAATCCCCAATATTTGAAAACTAAGTAACACTGTTATAAATAACCAATGGGCCAAAGAAGCCCAAGAGTCTATTAGAATGTTACTGAATGAAAATGAAAAACACAGTATCTCAATATTTGTGGTGTGTAAGGTAGCAGGCACTCCATACCTGCATGAGAAGAAACAATGTATCAATGCAATGATACACAATTGCAGAAAAGGAAAACTTAGAGACACCAGGGTTGATTAAAGATTCACAAGGCAGGGGCGCCTGGGTGGCTCAGGCTGTTAAGCATCTTACTTTAGCTCAGGTCATGATCTCCAGGTCAGTGAGTTTGAGCCCTGCGTCGGACTCTGTGCTGACAGTTCAGAGCCTGGAGCCTGCTTCAGATTCTGTGCCTCCCTCTCTCTTGGCCTCTTCCCCACTCGTGCTCTCTCACTCTCAAAAATGAATAAATGTTTTAAACAGGGAGGGGTTTTAAGAAGAAAAAACAAAGGGGCAGATGGAATGTCTTAAAGTTATGTTTACTTGTGGTGATGGTTTCATAGACATACACATTTGTCAATCTATTAAACTGTATACTTTAAATATGCAGTTTGCCGTAGGTCAATTACACCTCAATAAAGCTGCAAAAGGGAGAGGGGAAGTGGAGAACAGAGAGAAAAGAAAAATCAATCGGAGGACCAGTATCCAGAATTCAGAGGGCTGAGGAAAAGGCCAAGAAAAAAAAAATCAAAGAGCATTCTCTAGAACTGAAGAACACAAGTGTCCAGACTCAAAGTCAACCAAGTACTGCTCAAAATGAATTTAATTAAAAAAAAAAAAAACCTGTACATAATCATGGAAGCTTACACTACCAAAGATAAAGATTTTTTAAAAATCCAGAAAGAAAAATAGATCAACTACAAAAGAATAAAAGCAGAACAGAGATAAAGAACGTGGTCTTTCCCAGTTGACACTGGCTTTAAACACCCATTAGCCAAGTGACCTTGAGTGCTCTGTGCTTCAGTTTTCTCACCAGTAGTAATAACAATAAGCAGTAGCAGTCATATGGTTATTATGAGGATTTAATAAACTTCTCTGTATAGTGCCTTGAATACTTAGTACATGTAAAACACTATGTAAGTATTGGTTAAATAAATAAATCACATTAACATTGAATTTCTCATCAACAACAATGTGACAGAAGTCAAAACAACAATGCTTTCAAAGTTTTGAGGGAAACAAATTTTCAAACTCAAACTATGCTTAGCTAATGATGTGTACAAGGATAGAATGGACTCAGAAAACTCACATCTCACATAACATTTCTTAAGAATTCAACTAAAAATAAAAACCAAGGAAGGATTTAAGCCAACAAAAATGATGATCAGAAAACTACCTCCAACAGAAGAAAGGAATTTTTAAAAACCTCAAGAAGCAGTTTTCCAGCAAGCCTAAATAAATAACCAGGTGTGACAGCACAGAAATAAAAGACCTCAAAAAGCAGTCTCCAAGAAGAAAGAGGACTTGATAGAATACCTGAGACAACCGGCAGTTTGGATGAGGAACCATATAAACAGGAAAAGAGAAAAGCAACACTAAGACAAAAGTAGCACATAACCTAAATCAGCATCGTGACAATAATCGACAATACTTTTTGATTTTTTCAGCTTTTAAAACAAACCAGTATAAGCCAATGCCCTGACAATTTAATTTTGGATGCCAATAAGGGAAAAATGTAGCTGACAGGCTTGGGGTAAAGAATAAGGGCAGCAGGGGTAGAAAAGCTAATACTTAAGCTTAGATGATGAAAACTCAAGGTATACTTTATATAGGAGAACCAATTTTAAAAAAAGGCATATTAAAGTTATCAAGTTTACCCACAGAAGAAACATGGTGATGTACTAATATTAGAAGGGGGGGGCAGGGGGGGTGCTGCATGAGCGCCTAAACCCTCATCTATCACAGCTGGAATTCCACAGCTAGATCCAAAACAAATAAATCAGGTATAAACATGATACTTAGAACGAAAACAGTTAAAAGTGGTTATCACTGCAGAGTAGAAACGAAGTAAGATCCAAGTTAGTAAAGCTTGATGAAAGTTTTAAAAACAAAGGAAATGAGCATTCAGTTTAACAGTTTCTCTAACAAAAACACAAGGAATATCATCAAAACAAAGCTTTCGATTCCTCCTTGGATAGAAAATCAGCAAAAATCAAGACCTCAACAGCTTTAGCAAAAGAAATGTTTTCAGTGACGGATGCGTACTTCCTTCAAAAACGAAGGGGTGAGAGGCATGATGATGTGTCCCTGAATCTTCCCAATCCAGAAATTCTAATTCAGAGTACAAAACCAAACTTGGACTGGAAACACGGAAACAGTAAACACAAAACTAAAGAATGAGCACAAGTCTACATGTATATTAACAAAGTAACAACAAAAAGTGTATTGTTCGAGTGCATTCAGGAATTCCGAAAATTTTTACAAGCATACTGCCTAGAAAAGGGGGCACTTATCAGACTTCTATCTTGTCCTAGACGTTTCTAAGGTGCTGCTTTCGACGTAGGGTTGAACAGCAACAAATAGCCTCTCACACTAGGAGAAAACCTTTCTGTCACGAACAGTAAACAACAAAAGTCCGCCGCCGGGGATTACTTTACAAGGCTGTTAAAGGCCGGGATCAGCATCCGTGCAACCCTAACCAGCTAACTCAACGGACCCGCCAGAAGTGGCCTAAAAGACTGAGTCTTTCCAGAAACGACAACGCGCGGTGCCGGAGGAAACAAAGCCATGGGCGGGGCCTTCCGGTCCGGGGGGAGAAAGCGGGCGAGGGAGTAACAGCCCTCCGGCGAGTTCGTATCCCTCTCGGCCCTCGCCCCGCCCCTCCCGCTGGCCCGGTTCCAGACTCTGGGTGCCGGCGCCCAACCGCGTGTCGGGCCACCGCAGTCCGCAGGGCTGGAAGAGCCGCGCGGGACCGAGCACCGTGCCCCAGGGGCAGGCGGCGGGCGCAAGGGCCGCGGCCTAGACGTGCCGGAGCGCCAGGCTTTAGCCGTCAGGAGCCTCCTCACCTTTTCTTCCACGCAGTTGACAATGATGGACGGGTACTTGCGGCTGAGCCAGCGAAAGAAAGCCGGGACTCCCATAGCAGCTGCCCAGCTCGGAGGCGGCCGCCCGACCCGCGGACGAACGTAACCAGAGACACAAGCAGCAGCGGCAACCGCGGGCACTAGCACTTCCTCCCACGTGCGCGCCGGCGACAGGAAGTGACGTCACGGCTGCGCCGTTTGGTGCGTAAACTGGCCTGTTGTTGGGGGTGGGGTTCGGCCGCCGGCCGGAAGGTGAAGGGGTTGGCCCTGCCGGGTTCCGAGCCCTTGCGGTCGGTGGGGCCAGGCCCAGAGCTGTGACGCGTCTGAGTCGTGGGAGGGGCCCAGGCGGCGACTTCGCCGCGGCTCCCGCTGAGCTATCCCCGGCTCCCGGGATAGCTGAGTCCTGGGGCTCCGCCTATCCCAGGGGAGCTCTTTGCGGGTTTGATCACCTCTTTCAAACCTATCTCAAGTCACAGTAGAACTACAACATGTAAACCCACTTGTTATTTCTGCTTCCTGGTTTTTCTCGGTTTTGTGATACTGTACATACCTGGACTATTTTGCTGTCATGATGGCTGGTTTGCATAAGTTCACTCTAAATACTTAAAAAATGGAATCTAACCGTTCAGCATTTAATTAAACTTTCCAGGTACATTTATGAGTGCAATTGCTGATATCTAGTGGGGTTTGTTTTTGTTTTTGTTTTTTTTTTTTTTGAGCGTTTACGTTGTGTTAAAGCATTGGCTAAGGGATTATCTCATCTAATCGTAACTCGAGCCTTAAGGTACTATTATCATCTTTATGTAACATGAGAAAGTCCATTTGTAGGGGGATTTAGTCACCTGTTTATTCACACAGTTTTTGTTTCAGTCCAACTAAAGATCATGTAATCCTCTATCCTTGCTCTAATAGGATACTTTTATCCTTTGTTTTGTGGTGGCTTCAAATACATTTTTCCAGCATATAAAAAGAGAGGTCTGGAAGAGGAGGTATTTATGTCCATTTGCTCAAGCTTGGAAGTCTCTCTCCCTGGAATCCCCTCTTGGCTCCACAAATCACACTCAATCCTAAAGGCTCACCTCAAGAGGCCACTGAAAGTATTTCTCCTTGCTACCTGGCATGCAATATTCATTGCCCCCTCCTCCTCTGTGATCTGATGCCACTTTGTTTAAACCGTTGGTGTGGAAATTAGAGAAATTATTATCCCATGTTTTACTTAAGAACAGCTGGAACTATTCCAGAGTATTAATGTCTATGGTGAAATCTCTTATGTCTCCTGGAAATAGCTCCTCCTCCTCAAGTATTTGGTTTCCTAGGGAGGTGCTATGTTCTTAGAACTCACACATCATATGGGGGTATGGACAGCTAGGCAAGTTGGGCCATTGGGAGTCATTGCTGAGCATTTTTGTACTTCGAACCATAAGGAAGGTAAGGCACCCCTCCCATATGGTTGAAAGCTGAAAGATAAGAATGGGATTTATTGCCAGTCTGCAACCAAAGAAGCAGATTTAAGTCCCTGTTTCCGGTGGCTTTTGAATACAGCTAAATCCGTCTTCCTGCAGTTCGGTTGCTAAACCTCTCCTTTAATTCCATGAACCAATAAATTCTTTTGCCCTAAGCTGGTTTGGGCTAAGTTCCTATCCCTTGCCAAGGAAATAGTACAAACAGCCCAGTAACAACATTTGAGGAGTACACAACTAATTCACTGGGTGCTAAAATTGCTTTGCGTAAATTAGGTACAAAAATTGAAATTTTGGGCAGAAAAGGGGAGAGTGAAAGGTAGAGAAGAGAGGGAACCTGAAAGTGGCAGGAAGATATAGGCTGTGTTGTGAGATACCTTTCTCAGCCTAGTGTTTCCAGTAAAATCTACTAAACTCAGGATGGGTGTCAGTTTTGTTTTGTTTTGTTTTGTTTTGAAATCAAAAAAGAGGATGAGTCTCATGTTGGGGTCACTGTTGTCTAAACCCACAGAGCTACACAACATAGCAGATTTCGAGAAGCAGAAGAGGTGAGGAGAATTTATAAGTATTGGAAATTAGAAGGAATATTTAACCAGGTTGTAAACTTCTAAAGGCTGGGAACTATTAGGTTTTGAAACATTAGGTTTTTTGCCTAAGCCTGAAGGGGGCAGAGAAAGGCCCCCAGCTGACATCTGGATTACATTAATATGAAGATAATATGAAATATATAGAAACCAGTATTTTTAGACATTCATAAATTTATTTTAAAGCCCTATTAACATTGTAATTATAGAAAAGAGTCTTTGTGGGGCGCCTGGGTGGGTCAGGTAGTTAAGTGTCTGACTTCAGGTCATGATCTTGTGGTTCACGGTTGCAAGCCCCATGTCAGGCTCTGTGCTGATGGTTCAGAGCCTGGATCCTGCTTCAGATTCTGTGTCTCCCTCTTTCTCTGCACCTCCCCCACTTGAACTCTGTCTCTCTCTCTCTCCCTCTCTAAAAAATAAATAAACATTAAAAAAATTTAAAAAAAAAGAATCTTTGAGAAACTGTTGCCTGTGATTGCTCTCTGGATTACCAAGTGCTTCCTTTCCCTCATTGTCTTTATAAAATTCATTTTGAATAATGTGATATGTTTGAAATAATAGTTGTGATGGTTAATTTTATGTGTCAGTTTGACTGGGCCAAGAATGCCCAGATACTTGGTCAAATTTTATTCTAGGCTTTTTTTTTTTTTTTTTGTGGGGGTGTTGGCATAGGAAATTAACATTTTAATTGGTAGAGTAAAGCAGCTTGTCCTCCATAATGTGAGTAGGGCTCACTCAGTCAGCTGAAGGCCTGAATAGAACAAAAAGACCAGCTTCCCAGAGCAAGAGGGATGTCTTCACTAGACTGCCTTCAGACTTCACCTGCACCCTCCCCTTTGCTGGGTCTCCATGCTGCCAGCCTTTGGACTGGAACTGCACCATTCGTTCTCCTGGGTTACCCAGCTCATACTGCAGATTTGGACTTGACAGTCTCCCTAACTGCATGAGCCAATTCCTTAAATATATATCAAATAAATAAATAAATAATCATTCTGTTTTTCTGGAGAACCTTGACTAATATAGACTTTGGTACCAGTCTGGTTTTAGAGGACTAGAATCTTCAAGATTAATTTTCTGAATTGGTTTTGGGGCTTCTGGAATTGACTGTCCAATCTGATTAGAATTAAGCACACTAATGACTGCCTCCATTAGTAAAGAGAGCACTGAGAGTCCACGGTGTGACCTGGCAATAGAGAGATGCAAAATATCACCATTGGATACCCTCATCAACCTAATCAACTTTAAGAAGAACAAAACATTTTTGTCAACCAACAAATATGTAATGAGATTGGCTGGTTGCTCCTGGCATCACGGAGCAAAGTGGAAGAAGAAAAAGATGAGATCAGGGATTCAATTTCCCAGCTCAAACATCATATAAATGACCTCACAGTGTCTATGTCTGCCCTGAAAGAGACATTTATCACCTATGGCAGAGCTGATATTGCTGAGAGCCAAACTCCGAACCTCATCATGGGAATGGCTGACTTATAACACAGATGGCAGTCCCAGCCTCCCAGGTGTCTGCTGTTAAGATAAAGGCACTGACTGGAAAGGAATGAGGTCCTGAAAACTTGAATGCCGACATGTGAGAAAATTGATGGAGTTGGGAGCCTATGACCATTCATTCTGATTCGTCTTTGCCCATAGAAGCAACCTCTCTATTCCCACCTGTGGAGATTAACTCTGCATTGCTTGGGGAAACTATAATGGCCTCCCCTCTTTCAAGGCTGTTGCCTTGAAAGATGATACTGATTCTCCTCAGGACCCACTCCCACCACCCCTCTTTGCTTCTAGGCAATGTCTTAGTCTCTTTGGACTACTGTAACAAAATACCGACACCAGAAATGTATTTCTTACAGCTCTAGAGGCTGGGAAGTCCAAGATCAAGGAGGTAGCAGGTTCAGTGTCTGGTGAGGACCTGCTTCCTTATTGACAGTCCTCTTCTCAGTGTAATGTCGCATAACAGAAGAGGCAAGGGATCTCTTTAGAATGCACAAACATTCATTCTATCTATAGCAACCTGTAATTAGACACAAGTCCCAGCAGGCCACTAAAAGTGAGGTGCAAAGTGTGACCCATAGGTGCACTACATTCCAAAAGAACTACTTAGATTTTCCAATTTATACAGACAGAAATCCAGAGAGTATGTGTGGGAATGGATACAAAGTGTGTGAAATAATGTTAGAAGAAACCTAAAGTTGGGTCAGGGCAAATTTATTGATGTGGGCACACTAAGCAGGGATTCTGCATTGAAAGTAGCTCTGGGGGTTAGAAAGGGGTCTGACAATTTAGTTGGCTGAAAAATGGACAAAAATATGGCACACTGTGAGCAAGTTAAAAATGCTGGACCTGCCTTGGTTTAATATAAAAGAAGAGAAAACTCAAGCCTGGTTTACAAATGGTTCTGCATAATATTCAGGCACCACTGCAATACTATAGCCCCTTTCTGGGACATCCTGAAGGACAGTGGTAGAGGGAAATCTTCCCAGTGGGGTGTACTTTGAGCAGTACACCCTTGTTCATTTTTCTTGTTAGGAGAAATGGCAGATATGCAATTATATACTGATTAATGGACTGTGGCCAATGGTTTTGCTGGGATCAAGGACTTGGGAGGAACAGAAGTGGAAGATTGGTGACAAGGAAGTCTGGGGAAGAGGTATGTGAATAGATCTCTGTGGAATGGTAAATCTGTGTGTCGTGTCAATGCACATGAAAGGGTGACCTCAGCAGAGGAGGATTTTAATAATCAGTTGGATAAAATGCCCCATTCTGTGGATAACAGCCTCTTTCAGAGCCACCCCTGTCATTGCCCAATGGGCTCATGAACAAAGTGACAGCAGAGGCAGAGATGAAAGTTATGCATGGACTCAGCAACATGGACTTCCACTCTCCAAAGCTGACCTGGCTACAGCGATGCTGAGTGCCCAATTTGCCAGCAACACAGACCAGCACTGAGTTCCCAGTATGTCACCATTCCCAGGAGGCATCACCCACTACCTGGTGGGAGGTTGATTATATTGGACCACTTCCATCATGGAAGGGGAAGCATTTTGTTCCTAATGGAACAGACGTGCACTGGATATTAATTTGCCTTCCCTTCACACAATTCACCTACCAAAACTACCATCCGTGAACTTACAGAATGTCTTGTCTATCATTATGGTATTTCAAACAGCATTGCTTCTGATCAAGGAACTCACTTCATATCAGTGAAGTGTAGCAATGGTCTGTGCCCATGAAATTCACTGGCCTTTCCATGTTCTCTACCATCCTGAAGCAGCTGGCTTGCTAGAACAGTGGAATGACTTTTTAAAAAATGTTTATTTATTTTTGAGAGGGAACGAGAGAAAGAGTGCAAGTGGGGAAGGGACAGAGAAAGAGGGGGACAGAGGATTTGAACCAGGCTCTCTACCAACAGCAGAGAGCCTGATGCAGGACTCGAACTCTTGAACCATGAGATCATGACCTAGCTGAAGGTGGACGCTTAATTGACTGAGCCACCCAGGTGCCCCTGGAATGTCTTTTTAACTACTCTGTTACAGTATCAGGGGGGCAATATCTTACAGGACTGGAACAAGTTTCTCCAAAGAGGCTGTATATGCTCTCAATCAGCATTCAGTATATGATGCTCTTTCTCCCATAGCCAAGACTCACTAGTCTAGGAATAGAGGTGTGGAGATAAGATTGGCACTACTCACTATTACCCATAGTGACCCAGTAGCAAAATTTTTGCTTCCTATATTTGTGACCTTACACTCTGCTGACCTAGAGGTCTTAGTTCCAAAGCAGCAATGCTTCCAACAGGAGACACAGCAATGATTCTGTTGACCGAGAAGTTAAGACTGCCACCAGGCCATTTTAAACTCAGGCAAAAAAGGAAGTTACTGTGATGGACTGGAACTACCAGGGGAAATGGGGCTGTTACTCCATGGTGGAGGTAGGAAAGGGTGTGCCTGGAATGCAGGAGACCCCCGTGTTATGTCTTAGTGAGATTAACATTCAAATAGGTGGACTTTGAGTAAAGCAGATTACTCTCCAGAGTGTGAGTTAAAGTCTTCATAGAACAAAGACAGACTTCCTCTGCACAAGAAAGAATTCTGCCAGCAGACTGCCTTCAGACATGAACTGCAACTCTTCCCTCAGAATCCAGCCTGCCAGCCCCACTCCCCATCAGATTTTGGACTTGCCAAGCTCTCTCAATCTATGTCTGTGTGTGTGTGTGTGTGTGTGTGTGTGTGTGTGTCTGTCTGTCTCTATGTCTCTCTCTCTCTCTCTCTCTCTCTCTCTCTCTCTCTCACACACACACACACACACACACACACACTTTTGATTCTGATTATGTTTCTCTGGAGAACCCTGACTAATATATTGGTCAAGATACCTAACCTTTCTGCACCTTAGTTTTCCCAACTATAAAATGAGGATTATATACTTCATGGGGTTTCTGTGAAGATTCAATGATACTACACTCGGAGCATGGCCCAAAACATGCCAAGCACCCAGCAAATGTTAGCCATTGAATGGTTATCTGTTGGGTTTTTGCATTGAGGAAGCCTCACAATTTTGTTAGTGTGATCCACCTAAAAGATCTTGGACAATTTAATCACCTAATGGAGCTTCATTTTTCCATGCCCCACCCAGCATTAACTTCCTGGCATTGAGGCTGTCTTCATTCTTTCTTGGTTGTATTTCCTACACATTCTCACCTCATTGAGTGTATGCTGCTAGTCTTCCCACCACCTTCCTGCCAATTCAGATTACACTTTTTCTCTCTCCTCTTCTCCATGAATGTCTTCCAGAATGTGAGTGCAAACTGGCTCCTCCCCACTGTCATCTTCCATAGCATTCCCTGACTTCTACATGGCATCTCATCTTCCATTTCATTATTCCTATGAACATTCTGTTTAATCTATCAGGGTAAGCTGGGTTTTGCTATGGTAATAAATAATGCCTGAAATCTCATTAACTTACTGTAAATGGGGGTTGGGCTACTCCCCAGGGATATCCTCCATAAGGTGACTCAGGGCTTCAGCTGCTTTCTTCCTGTAATTCTGCCAGCTCAACACATGACCAGACCATTGTTACCAAAAGGAAAGACTGAGCAGGAGGGATGTCCTGGGTGTTTTTTTTTCTTAAAATTTTTTTTTAATGTTTTTATTTTAGAGAGAGAGAGAGAGAGAGAGAGAGAGAGAGAGAGAGAGAGAGAAAGTGAGTAGGGGAGGGGTAGAGAGAGAGGGAAACACAGAATCTGAAGCAGGCTCCAGGCTCTGAGCTGTCAGCAAGAGCCCAACGTGGGGCTCTAGCTCCTGTACCATGAGATCATGACCTGAACTAAAGTTGGATGCTCAACTCGGGTGCTCCAGTCCTGGATGTTTTTAAAGTCCAGGCTTGGTTGTGGCTTATTCATTTCCACTTTGGTCCATTTGACCAAAACCCAGTCACATAGTCCCAACCCAACTGCAGAGGAGATAAGGAAATATAGTCTTGCATGCCCAAGGATAGGAAAAGGAAAGAGGATTGGTGAACACATGGCTTTGTCTCTGCCACACTCCTCAGCAAAGTTGCAAATCAAATTGGTAAATATATATTTATGGTCCACAGTCTTTGCTATGTGTGTTGGGTACCATAAGCAAAATAAATTATTTCTCCCAAAGAGCCTACCATCAGTAGCAAGGATAAATGACAGCCACAAAATATAAAATAATAAAATAAGTCACAGTTTAGCCAACAATAAATAAGTCTGATATCACGGTGTATGACTGCAAGTCCAAATGAGCTGCATAGATAATAATTGCTACAGACATTGAGAAAAGACAGAGATCTAGTCATCTAACAGGGTCGTCAGATGATAGGGAGAAAGAATACACTGAGTCTTGCAATAACAGTAAGATTTGATTGAAAATAAAGAGGTGTGGAAGGAGATACTGTAAGTTCCCTGGAATCCAGCAGATTCTCAATAAATACATTTATTGAATTGAATTCTTAGAGCAATAGTTCTCAAAATGTGGTCCAGAGATCCCTAGGGTCCCAGAGACTCTTTTGAGGGGGACTTGAGGTCAAAACTATTTTTATAATATTCAAGTGTGATTTACCCTCTTCACTTTCATTCTCCAAGAGTATAATGGGATTTTTCAGAGGCTATGGGATCTGATATCTTAACAAATTGAATATCAGAAGTAGATGTGACAGTAATCCAGTTGTCATCTATGAAGCCAGACATTGAAGGATTTCAAAAAATGTAAAACAATGTCATTCTTCTCACCAAATTTCTTCTGTTGGGGAAATATAGATACTTTCATAAGATATGTTAATGTGCATAAGTTTCCTGCTATTTTAAGTGAATTAATAAATTAGTATTTTAAAATTTTCTCAAGTTTGATTTGTAACATGGGAAATATTGATAGATATAATGCACAAAAGCCCCTTGGAGTGGTCATAATTTTTAAGAGTATAAAAGAGCCCTGAGACCAAAAACTTTGAAAATCTCTGTCTTTGAACATAAAATGGAAATGGAATCTACATGTTTCTGCTCTTAGAAACAATGCAAAGCTTATTTTTCAATTTTCCAAGATTTTTGTGTATTCAGATGTTGTCTCAAGCGCTCCTTGCTACCTAAAACACTCTGCAATCATTATCACCAAGTACAAATAATAGCTACAAATGAACATGACATTGGCAAGCTGACACACAAACATGTTTGTTGATACACATCCTATCTCTGTTGAACTTCAGACTGGAGCTCAGAAATAAAGGTACAGGAGGGCAATACAGGGATGTAGATAACCAAAAGATGTATTTTTTTAAAGTTTATTATTTATTTTGAGAGAGAGAGAGAGAGAGAGAGAGAGAGAGAGAGAGAGAGAACAAATGGGGTAGGGGCAGAGAGAGAGGGAGAGAGAATTCCAAGCAGGCTCCACATTGACAAAGCACAGAGACCAACGTGGGGCTCGAACCCATGAACCGCGAAATCATGACCTGAGCTGAAATCAAGAGTCAGGCACTCAACCAACTGAGCCACCCAGGCACCCCCCCAAAAGATTTATTTTTAAGGCCGTAATATACACATTGCTAAATTTATTCAGAAAGATTATTTAACTCTAAACTTTCTCAGTGTATACTCATGCCTTAAGTTAACCAAAGAGCTATAATAATAACTAGTGTACTCCAAAGTATGTGAGAAATAGGATCTGTGGTCAAATAATTTTGGGAGCTTTGGGTTAAATTGAGCTGAGTAGACCGCAATTCTATGGCCCTCTTTGAGCCTTTTTGTATGCCCCATTTCTACATTTCTCTAACCATGGGAACCCCCCCCCCTTTTTTTTGCAAGGCATTTTGCAGGTTTTGTATCCCTGGGAAACAGTACGAATAGATGCTATAAGTGTAAGTGTGTACAGGATGCTACTGATGTTTTAGCAAGTTTTGGCTGCCTGTACTCAGGTTGCCAAGAATAGGATTTGACCAAAACCGTGAGTCTAAATCCATACTTGTTATTACATGGATTTAGATGACAAATCCCATGCTCTAAAATGTAACCCCAAACAGTCAAAGCCTGCTAGAACATGATTCGCTTGTAAAGCAGGTACAAGATGTCCTAGATCCAGCACTATGAAAGGGTCCTACTACATTTTATTTCCTAATATGACATCTGAGAAAATTCTGGCAGATTTCTGTTTAAGGCCACAGGTTGTATTGTCTCCTAAAGCAAAAGACAGGGAGTTGACAGAAGGCACATATTTCAGAGTTGAACGGTAATAATTCCCTCTGGGTGTATAAATGGGGGAGCTGGCTAGAAAAGACCTTGTTTAGAGGATAATAAAGTGTAAAGCACTCAGAAGTGTTGAAGGTAAGACCTCAACCCTACAAGCTGATAAGCAGGCCCAGACTTTTATTTATAGTGACATGAGTGACATTTATCTGCCTCTCACTAGAACATCTAATCCACTTGTCAAGGTGTGTCTTGAACAGAGACCTGGTTTCTGGCCATGGTTGGCAGGCTTCGCATACAAATGTGACTACCCTGGCTGAAATTCCCGATTGAAAAACACATCAATGGTATATGAAATTATGGAGTAAATATATCAACCCAGTTTCAATTTGCCTCAGAGACAACATTGTCTGAAAAGGGTCTTGGCTTTGTGATAGAAATTATAGTCTGTCCATGAAAGTAGAAGTAGAGATGAATTACTGAGGGGTTCACAAATCCCAGTGTCTCGCTCCTTAGCCCCAAAGTACAAGCATAACAGGGCCTTAGATGTCTCTTCCTTACCCTCAGTTGTTAACACAGTTCACTTTTAGGAACTGAAAATCAGAATGAACCGAGAACACCTACAAAAACTGCCCAGCTGCTATAGTTAAGGAACCGTTAGAGATTCGGGATACAGTGCTCTCTTAAGGAGCTTTTTACAGATTATAAGGCATGACACATTTAAAGTTAGCAGTGATAAGCAATTTGAATAACAGTTAAAGAAAAAGAAGGCCATGGTTATTTACAGACAAATTAAACTTACTAGAAGAGTACAGAGGAGAGAAAGAAGAAATAGTTGCTGTGGGTAGGGACTCCAGCTAGAATTTATGGAGGAAGTGAAATTGGAAGTGGGTCTTGATGGAAGAGTAATATAAACAAGATCTTCAGCAAAACTGGTATGTTATTAATTAATTTCAGGCCATAGGGATCCTTACACACACACACACACACACACACACACACACACACACTCGCATGCACACTCTCCTCCTCTATTTCCTGTTCATATGCTGCTTTGGTCACTTAATCCACACTGCCATTTATTGTTCTTCAATGTAGGGTCTTTATGTCATAAGACTTCACCTCATCTTCATACTAGATGACAAGTACCTTAGGAAAGTTTCTTCTGTCTCCTCTTTGCCATGTGTAGAACTGTGCCCAAACAGTTCTTTTGTTCTTCACTAATCAACTTTTTTAAGATATCATTTACACACATTAAAATGAATCCATTTTACATGTACAGTTCAATGAATTTTGACAAATGTATGTACTCGGGTAACCACCACTACAACCAAGATATAGAACAATTCCATTGCCCCAAAAGTTCCCTGTGCTCCTGTGTTGTGGCAACTCCTTCCTCACCCCTGGTCTCAGGCAACCGTTGATCTGCTTTATATCCCTGTAGATTCGTTTTTTTCTAGAGTTTCCTATAAATGAAATCATACCATTTGTAGTCTTTTGTCTGCATTCTTTTACTCAGTATATGTGTTTTTAGAATTCATCCACGCTGTGTGAACCCATCGTGTTTTTACTGCTGTGTAGTATCTTGTTGTGAACATGGTACCATAGTTTGTTTACCCATTCACAAATTGATGGATACTTGATTTGTTTCCAGCTTCTTGAAATAAAGCTCCTATGGACATTCCTGTACAAGGTTTTTTTTGTTGTGAGGAAGTACATTTTTACTTCTTTGGAGTAAATACTTAGGGATAAGGGTTGCACTGGAGGTATATGTTTAGCTTTGTAAGAAACTACCAAACTGTTTTCAAAGTAATTGTACCATTTTACCTAACTATGTTTGATGATTATAGGAATGACCTCCATGAGCATTTTTGTCACTGGAAACCTTGGAAGGCTCTCTGATTTCCATAGAATAGAATTCACACTCCTTAGGCTAGCATCCTTGGCCCTCTACAATCTCCCTTTATTTTATTTTATTTTCAGACTTTGTCTTCCACTGCTCTGGTATATGCTCACTTCACTCTCTCGTGCACCACTGTACTACTTGCTCATCCAGAAATGAGCCATACCTAAGTCACAGTGCAAGTGGATTTGTACAAGTCCAGCTCCTCTGTTTACCTTGTTGTCCATGTGACCAATGTCACATGCTTGACAGCCAAATGGCCAGGGTTAGGGCTCAACAGGGTCAGGATTAGGCAACAACTTACATGTGTGACTCAATACAGCCCTAAGACAGATTTCATAAACATTATTTTTTTGAAGTTTTTATTTCATTTTATTATATATTTTTAAATTTACATCTAAGTTAGTTAGCATATAGTGCAACAATGATTCTAGGAGTAGTTTCCTTAATGCCCCTTACCCGTTTAGCCCATCCCCCCTCCCACAACCCCTCTAGTAATCCTCTGTTTGTTCTCCATATTTAAGAGTCTCTTATGTTTTATCCCCTTCCCTGTTTTTATATTATTTTTGCTTCCCTTCCTTTATGTTCATCTGTTTTGTATCTTAAAGTCCTCATATAATGAAATCATATGATATTTGTCTTTCTCTGACCAATTTCGGATAGCATAATACCCTATTGTTCCACTCCACCAAAAGTCTGCTAGAACTGATACATGAATTCAGCAAAGTCGCAGGATACAAAATCAATGTACAGAAATCAGGTGCATTCTTATACACTAATAATGAAGCAACAGAAAGACAAATAAAGAAACTGATCCCGTTCACAATTGCACCAAGAAGCATAAAATACCTAGGAATAAACCTAACCAAAGATGTAAAAGATCTGTATGCTGAAAACTATAGAAATTGAAGAAGATATAAAGAAATGGGAAAACATTCCATGCTCATGGATTGGAAGAATAAATATTGTTAAAATGTCAATACTACCCAAAGCTATCTACACATTCAATGCAATCCCAATCAAAATAGCATTCTTCTCGAAGCTAGAACAAGTAATCCTAAAATTCGTATGGAACCACAAAAGGCCCTGAATAGCCAAAGTAATTTTGAAGAAGAAGACCAAAGCAGGAGGTATCACAATCCCAGACTTTAGCCTCTACTACAAAGCTGTAATCATCAAGACAGCATGGTATTGGCACAAAAACAGACACATAAGACCAATGGAATAGAATAGAAACCCCAGAACCAGACGCATGAAAGTATGGCCAACTAATCTTTGACAAAGCAGGAAAGAATATCCAATGGAAAAAAGACAGTCTCTTTAACAAATGGTGCTGGGAGAACTGGACAGCAACATGCAGAAGGTTGAAACTAGACCACTTTCTTAAACCATTCACAAAAACAAACTCAAAATGGATAAAGGACCTGAATGTGAGACAGGAAACCATCAAAACCCTAGAGGAGAAAGCAGGAACAAACTTCTCTGACCTCAGCCGCAGCAATTTCTTACTTGACACATCCCCAAAGGCAAGGGAATTAAAAGCAAACATGAACTATTGGGACCTCATGAAGATATAAAGCTTCTGCACAGCAAAGGAAACAATCAACAAGACTAAAAGGCAACCAACAGAATGGGAAAAGATATTTGCGAATGACATATCAGACAAAGGGCTAGTATCCAAAATCTGTAAAGAGCTCACCAAACTCCACACCCGAAAAACAAATAATCCAGGGAAGAAATGGGCAGAAAACATGAATAGACACTTCTCTAAAGAAGACATCCAGATGGCCAACAGGCACATGAAAAGATGCTCAACGTCGCTCCTCATCAGGGAAATACAAATCAAAACCACACTCAGATATCACCTCATGCCAGTCAGAGTGGCTAAAATGAACAAATCAGGAGACTATAGATGCTGGAGAGGATGTGGAGAAACGGGAACCCTCTTGCACTGTTGGTGGGAATGCAAACTGGTGCAGCCACTCTGGAAAACAGTGTGGAGGTTCCTCAAAAAATTAAAAATAGACCTACCCTATGACCCAGCAATAGCACTGCTAGGAATTTACCCAAGGGATACAGGAGTACTGATGCATAGGGGCACTTGTACCCCAATGTTTATAGCAGCACTCTCAACAATAGCCAAATTATGGAAAGAGCCTAAATGTCCATCAACTGATGAAGGGGTAAAGAAATTGTGGTTTATATACACAATGGAATACTACATGGCAATGAGAAAGAATGAAATATGGCCTTTTGTAGCAACGTGGATGGAACTGGAGAGTGTCATGCTAAGTGAAATAAGTCATACAGAGAAAGACAGATACCATATGTTTTCACTCTTATGTGGATCCTGAGAAACTTAACAGAAGTCCATGGGGGAGGGGAAGAAAAATAAAAGAGGTTAGAGAGGGAAAGAGCCAAAGCATAAGAGACTCTTAAAAACTGAGAACAATCTGAGGGTTGATGGGGGGATGGGAGGGAGAGGAGGGTGGGTGATGGGTATTGAGGAGGACACCTTTTGGGTTGAGCACTGGGTGTTGTATGGAAACCAATTTGACAATAAATTTCATATTTTAAAAAAATACCCTATAGTTCCATCTATGTGGTTGCAAATGGAAAGGTTTCATTCTTTTTGATTGCCGAGTAGTACTCCATTGGTGTGTGTGTGTGTGTGTGTGTGTGTGTGTATACACATATGATGTGATATACATATATATATACACATATATATACACACATACATATATATGTGTGTATATATATATATGTGTGTGTGTGTAGTGTGTGTATATATATACGCATACGCATCTTCTTTTTTTTTATTTTTTTTTATTTTTTTTTCAACGTTTTTTATTTATTTTTGGGACAGAGAGAGACAGAGCATGAACGGGGGAGGGGCAGAGAGAGAGGGAGACACAGAATCTGAAACAGGCTCCAGGCTCTGAGCCATCAGCCCAGAGCCTGACGCGGGGCTCGAACTCACGGATCGCGAGATCGTGACCTGGCTGAAGACGGACGCTTAACCGACTGCGCCATCCAGGCGCCCCTACACATCTTCTTTATCCATTCATCTATTGGTGGACATTTGGGCTCTTTCCATACTTTGGCTATTGTTGATAGTGTTGCTGTAAACATTGGGGTGCATGTGACCCTTCAAAACAGCATACCTGTATCCCTTGGATAAGTACCTACTAGTGCAATTGCTGGGTCATAGGGTAGTTCTATTTTTTAATTTTTTGAGGAATCTTCATACTGTTTTCCAGAGTGGCTGCACCAGTTTTCATTCCCACCAGCAATGCAAAAGAGATCCTCTTTCTCCAAATCCTTGCCAACATCTGTTGTTACCTGAGTTGTTAATCTTAGCCATTCTGACAGGTGTGAGGTGGTATCTCCTTGTGGTTTTGATTTGTATTTCTCTGATGATGAGTGACATTGAGCATTTTTTCATGTGTCAGTTGGCCATCTGGGTGTCTTCTTTGGAGAAGATTCATGTCTTTTGCCCATTTCTTCACTGAATTATTTGTTTTTTGGGTGTTGAGTTTGATAAGTTCTTTATAGATTTTGGATACTAACCCTTTATCTGCTATGTCTTTTTGCAAGTATCTTCTCCCATTCCATTGGTTGCCTTTTAGTTTTGCTGATTGTTTCCTTGCTATGCAGAAACTTTTTATTTTGATGAGGTCCCAATAGTTCATTTTTGCTTTTGTTTCCCTTGCCTCCGGAGACGTGTTGGGTAAGAAGTTGCTGTGGTTGAGGTCAAAGAGGTTTTTGCCTTCTTTCTCCTTGAGGATTTTGATGGCTTCCTGTCTCACATTTAGGTCTTTCATCTATTTTGAGTTTATTTTTGTGTATGGTGTAAGAAACTGGTCTGGGTACATTCTTCTGCATGTCGCTGTCCAGTTTTCTCAGCACCACTTGCTAAAGAGACTGTCTTTATTCCATTGGATATTCTTTCCTGCTTTGTCAAAGATTAGCTGGCCGTATGTTTGTGTGTCCATTTCTGGGTTCTTTATTCTGTTCCATTGATCTGAGTGTCTGTTTTTGATTTCACAAACATTATTAAGTTTGAAATTATGTTTGTCTCTAAACATGCCAAACATGTATCTAGGATTTGAGAAATCCTTTTTTGAAAGGGAAGCGAGGGGCGCCTGGGTGGCTTGGTCGGTTAAGCGTCCGACTTCGGCTCAGGTCATGATCTCACAGTCCGTGAGTTCGAGCCCCGCGTTGGGCTCTGTGCTGACTGCTCAGAGCCTGGAGCCTGTTTCAGATTCTGTGTCTCCCTCTCTCTCTGCCCCTCCCCTGATCATGCTCTGTCTCTCTCTGTCTCAAAAATAAATAAATGTTAAAAAAAATTAAAAAAAAAAGAAAGGGAAGGGAATACAGAGGGCATTCTCTCTTCATAGATGCAGTCCACAAACATTTAGTGAGCATCTTTTATGAGCAAAGCTTTGTGGGACATACAGACACATGGTGTCTCTGCAGGATGAGTGTGAGTCACTGCAGCAGTAGGAAAGGGGAAATAGCAGATGGCTCTTAGAGAGCCTAAAGTATCTAAGTGGGTAGATGTGACTTTAACTGAAGCACAAACTGGAAAATTAGAATATATGATTCATGACAATTACAAAGAGGAAGAAAAAAGAAAAAAGAGCAATGTAGTTCACCCTGCCTCATTATTCATTCACTGCTTAAGCAAATAAACTTAAAATCATCCATTTGGTGATGCTGAATTTGAATGAAGTCTATTGCTATTAGAAATATCATCATGGGCAAGATTAGGCTCCATAATTTCTCCTGGGCTCAGCTTGTGGTTTCTTCAAGGTAATGCTAATCGTGAGAATGAGAACAAGGTTAGAAAGGAGCAGAATCGTGCACTTAAAAAATCTCCAATGGCTGATTTTGCTTGTAACACAATGATATCAATTTGAACAAGAAAATACATCAATAATTTAGTGTATAGAGTGTGCAAGCACTATTTCTCATTTCTTCTCTCTTTTTTTTAAAACCTGATTCTGGGGCGCCTGGGTGGCGCAGTCGGTTGGGCGTCCGACTTCAGCCAGGTCACGATCTCGCGCGGCCCGTGAGTTCGAGCCCCGCGTCAGGCTCTGGGCTGATGGCTCGGAGCCTGGAGCCTGTTTCCGATTCTGTGTCTCCCTCTCTCTCTGCCCCTCCCCCGTTCATGCTCTGTCTCTCTCTGTCCCAAAAATAAATAAACGTTGAAAAAAAAAATTTAAAACCTGATTCACACTGTTCTGTGAATCCCCATATTCTTTCCCAAAATGAATCTTCCACCTGAACTAGTGTGTTTCTTTGTCCTAACAGATGTTGCTTAAATAGAATCATTCAAGAAACTTGAATAAGAGCTAAAAGATAGAATTGGACTCTTGTTTTATGCAAAAATGTGTCATTATTTGGTTTATGGCTGAACAATGTATACTGCTCATACTCCAGATGTAGTATAGCATAATAGAAGAATGCCTTAAATTAATTAGCACTCTCAGAAATGCAACAAAGGTAGGGATCCAAAAGCTTTTCAGTGTGTGAATAGCAGTAAACATGTTTCTATCTTTCTATCATGGAATCACTTTCCTGAGAATTGGCTCAAATCTCTAGCATTTACAGAGAGTTCTTTAGCTGATGGAGGGGGTGGGGGAGGAGGGTGGGAAGGGAGAGGATTTTATGATACCAAAGACCAGGAAACTTTTTCACACAGCTTATCCCACCACCCAAGACAAATCAAATGACCTAAAAACTCCAAAAGGAATGCATTGCCCTTCTGTGTAGTACACAGAGATTTTGCCCAACACATGAGCCTGAATTGTATCATCCAATTCGTATCATCCAACTCATAGTCTTATTTCTAAAATCTCATTTGTTTGTGTACAGCCAGCATTGCCAGGCTAGGAATGCTCATTTCCAAAAAGGTGCTGTACTGAAGAGAGGGCTGTCCTTCTCTAGAAGAATAAAATACCTGGAGTTTTAACTTTACCTTGTTACCCAAGTCATGGAGCCTGGTTCCTAAACCTACTGCTGTGTGACCTTGAACAAGGGTCTCCCCTCCTTTGGATCCTACCATCTTCACCTGTAAAATGAAGAGCAACACCAAGTCACCTCTAAGGATCCTTCTGGCTCTAATGGCTCAGAATTAGACATTCCTTCCATTGTCTGAAAGCCTGTGACAATTGTGATCTGTATTTAAAATGTTGATATACATGGCCTTAGTGCCACTTATTTTCTGCTGTGTGGGTCTTCCTTTCCTGGAGTCATTCAGTGCAGTCAATAACATTTGAGAAATCTGAACTGAGCAGCTACTGTGTGCCAGACTCTGTTGTATGTGCTGAATATTGGGCACAAAATGCCTGGTCTCCTAAATTTTACAGTTTTATTTGGGGTGGGGATGGGGTGGGAGAGAGATAGCAAATAAGTGAAAAAACAATGTGTAATACTATGTTGAGTTGTGGTAAGTGCTTTTTGTTTTACTATAAAACAGGGCAAAGGGATGGGAGGTAATGGTGGGGTGGGGCCTCTTTTTTAGGGTCAAGGAAGGTCATTTTTCCATTTTTTAAATCGGGCTATAATTGAAATACCATAAGATGAACAGTTCTTAAAGGTTCAGTCAATGGGTTTTGGCAATTGTTCAGACCTGTGGTGTGTTAAAACATGTCTGACAATTCTGTGGCCTTAGTAACTTGATTCCAATGCACAGAATGTGGTGGAAGGGACATAGTGTGACTTTTGAGGTTAGGTTAGAAAAGGCAATACAGCTTCCATCTGACGCTCTTTCTCCCTCTCTTTCTCTCTCAACCCATCGACCATGCTGTAAGGAAGCCAAGCAGTCACATGGAGAGGCCAGTGTAGGTATTCCGGCCCACAGCCCCAGCTGAGGTCCCAGTCAACATCAACATCAACCACCAAATATATAAGTGAATGGGCCTTTCCAGCTTCCAGCCTTCAAGTTTTCTAGCTGAGGTCCCAGATATCACAGAATATATTGTTCCTGTTGTGTTCTGTCCAAATTCCTGTCCCACAGAAATTCTCAGAGATAATAAATAGTTGTTTTGCATAACTGAATGTGGGGTCGATTTGCTACACAGCAATAGATAACAGAAACATCCATGGGAGAGTCACCATCCAAAATGAAATATAGAATGTTCTCTTGTGCCCCTCCAGGCAATTCCCCCTCTACCCAGAGGCACCTCCCTCTAACTTTTACTGTCATAGATTAGTTTTGCTTATTCTAGAGAAGGAAGACGCTCAGGATGAAATGAGTTTTGATTAGACACCTGCAGGTAGTAAGGGAGTGAATGACACTGGCAAAGATCCATGGGATGTAGACAAAGGGAATAGCCAATGCAAAGGCCCTCAGACAGGACAATGACTAGGGAGTTTGAGAAACATCAGGGACTAATTTGGCCTGAATGAGGTGAGTGGGAGATAGGAGCTGGGAAAGGGGGCAAGGATCAGATGAGATAAGGTTGACAACCACAGTGAAGAATTGCAGTTTTAGTCTGGACAAGAGGAGAAGCTACTAGAGAGTTTTTAGAATAGGAGTGACATGGTCTGGCTTATGTTTTCAAAGGAAGTCTGGAAGTTATGTGGAGAATTATGGGGTGGTAAAAGTGGAAACAGGAGCTATGGGGGGTTAAAAATGATCACAAATTCTTGGCTGCTCTGCTCATCCAGAGGTGGACTTTATTCCTCCTGATTTAAATCTGGCCCGTCCTGTGACTGCATTGACTAAAAGAATGCACAGCAGTTATTCTGTGTAACTTCCAAGACTGTAATTTAAGGACTGTGCATTTCCCTTTCAGTGCTACTCCCTCATAGAAGTCATGCTGTGTGGCAGCCTAACCAGACCCCTGGCTAATAACTCCAGCTGAGCTCCTAACTGGGAAGTCATCACAAACTGCCAGCCATGACAGTAAGGTCATAATAATCCTTCTAGCCATCCCACACCCCAGCTGACACCACATTAAGCTATAGAACCCCAAACAAACAAACAAACAAACAAACAAAACAAAAGCTGTAGAACCACCTGTTCAACTCACAGAATCATGAGAAATAATAAAATGGTGTTGCCTTAAGCCATTAATTTTGGGATTGTTTGTTACACAGCAATAAATAACAGAAACAACCTGTAGGAGACTATTAGTCTGGGTGGGAGATAATGGTGGTGTGACCTAGAGTAGTAGAAGCAGAAAACAAAGATGACAGGATTTGTTATTATGTAATAAAAGAGAGAGACAAGCTCTGGGTGATGCCGAGGATTTAAGCCTGAACACTTAGAAGAACAAAGTAGTCATTTACTGAGATAAGAAGAATGCCTGAAAAGCAGGTTTGGGGAGAAATCAAGAACTCAGATTTGAACGTGTTGAGTGTGATATGCTGATTAGACTTCCAAATGGAGATGTTGAGTAGGCAGGTAGATCTGTCGGTCTGAAACCCAGGGGAAGAATTTGGGCTGGAGACTTAAATTTGGAAGTCTGCAGTGTATGTTATTTAAAGTCATAAATAGAGATGCCATTACTTTGGACTAGTGCTAAAAAGGAAGAGAAGAGTTCTGAGCACTAAGCCTCCAGGGAACTTCAATATGTAGAGTTCAAAAAGATGAGGAAAAATCTCAAAGGAGACTGAAAAGAAACTGCCAGTGAAATGAAAAAGAAATCAAGGGACTGTGTCCTAGAGGCCAAGAGAAAAACATGTTTCAAGAAAGAACAACTGTGCCCAGTGCAGCTGATGGACTCCTTGAGTACAGCCATGAAGTCTGCTATTTTACCAATCATTTTATATTTGTTGAAACTTGCTCTGTGGCTGAGTATGCAATTGATGTTTGTTAATGTGTCTTCTGCAGCAGAAGGGAGCAGTATTCTGTACATGTCAGATAAAACTTGCTAATTGTTTTCAAATCCTTTATATTTTTCATTATTCTTTTGGCCTGTTTGATCTCTCTATTACTGAAAATAGCTTATTAAAACTACCCACTAATGGGTGATTTTATATATTCCTCTTTGTAGTTTTGTTAATTTTTTCCTTTATATATTTTGAGGCTATGTTATTAGGGGCATTCAGATTTAAACTGTTTAGATTATTATAGTGTTACATCCTTATGAAGTAATTCTTTATTTTGGGAAATGCTTTGTGTCATAAAATCTAATTTGTATAACATTAATATAGCTATACTAGCTTTCTTTTGATACTTGTCAAGTATATAATTTCTCCTTCTTTTTCTTTCACTTATCCTATATTTTGCTTTTTTTATGTGTTTCTTTCAAATAAAAAACAGCTTTTTTTTTTCCTTTTTAAATCCGACCATCTCAGTTCAGGTGCCAGACAGAGAGTTAAGAAGCCATCCTAGACATCCAGCCCAGGTGAGCATTCAGATGACTCCATGTTCAGCCATGGGGTTACCAATGCAAGATCCCAAGCAAGCACCGCCAAGCTAATCCCAGTCAACCCACAGAACTGTGAGAAATAATAAATTATTATTTCAAGCCGTTAAGTTTTGGAGTGGTTTGCTACACATCAGTAGGTAGCTGAAGAGAAAACTAATAAGAGAAAATAGAATAGTGGAAATACTCCCTCCCCCATAAAAAAAAAGAGCTAATGATTTGACTATGTATAAAATATTAAACTCTTGTATGTTCAACTAAAAAATATATAGAAAGATAGAGACTTATTCTGCTTCCAGTATCATGTGAAACCAAGAGCTCTAGGCCCCTCTAGCCCCACAACAGGTAGATACTACACATTCTTTTATATATATATATATATATATATATATATATATATATATATAATTTATTGTCAAGTTGGCTAACATACAGTGTATACAGTGTGCTGTTTTGGGGGTAGATTCTCCTAATTCATCGCTTAAAGACAATACCCAGTGGTCATCCCAACAAGTGCCCTCCTCAATGCCTATCACCCATTTTCCCCTTTCTCCCACTGCCCCCCGCCCCGCATCAACCTTCAGTTTGTTCTCTGTATTTGAGTCTCTTGTGGTTTGCCTCCCTCCCTCTCTGTTTGTAACTACTTTTTCCCCTTCCCTTCCCCCATAGTCTTCTGTTAAGTTTCTCAAGTTCCACAAATGAGTAAAAACATATGATATCTGTCTTTCTCTGACTGACTTATTTCACTTAGCATAATACCCTCCAGTTCCATCCACATTGCTGCAAATGGCAGGATTTCATTCTTTCTCATTGCCAAGTAGTATTCCATTGTATATATAAACCACATTTTCTTTATCCATTCATCAGTTGACGGACATTTAGGCTCTTTCCATAATTGTTGAAAGTGCTATTTTGCTAAAGTGCTATTGTGCAATAGCTAAGTGCTATTATTGAAAGTGCTGCTATAAACATTGGGGTAAATGTGCCCCTATGAATTAGCACTCCTGTATACTTTGGATAAATTCCTAATAGTACTATTGCTGGGTTGTAGGGTAGTTCTATTTTTAATTTTTTGAGGAACCTTCATACTGTTTTCCGGAGTGGCTGCACCAGTTTGCATTCCCACCAACAGTGCAAGAGGGTTCCTGTTTCTCCATAACCTCCCCAGCATCTGTTGTTTCCTGAGTTGTTAATTTTAGCCACTCTGATTGGTGTGAGGTGATATCTCAGTGTGGTTTTGATTTGTATTTCTCTGATGTTGAGGGATGTTGAGCATCTTTTCATGTGTCTGTTGGCCATCTGGATGTCTTCTTTGGAAAGGTATCTGTTCATGTCTTCTGCCCATTTCCTCACTGGATTGTTTTTCAGGTGTTGAGTTTGGTAAGTTCCTTATAGATTTTGGATACTAACCCTTTATGCGATATGTCATTTGCAAATATCTTCTCTCATTCCATCAGTTGCCTTTTAGTTTTGTTGATTGCTTCCTTTGTTGTGCAGAAGTTTTTTCCTCAATGAAGTCCCAATAATTCATTTTTGCTTTTATTTCCCTTGCCTTCGGAGATATGTCAAGTAAGAAGTTGGTGCAGCCGAGGTCAAAGAGTTTGCCGCCTGTTTTCTCCTGTAGGATTTTGATGGTTTCCTCCATTTAGGTCTTTCATCCATTTTGAATTTATTTTTGTGTATGGTGTAAGAAAGTGATCTAGTTTCATTTTTCTGCAGGTTGCTGTCCAGTTTTCTCAGCACCAATTGCTAATGAAGCTGTCTTTTTTCAATTGGATATTCTTTCCTGCTTTGTTGAAGATTAGTTGGCCATATATTTGTGGGTCCATTTCTGGGTTCTCTATTCTATTGCTGTATGTGTGCATTTTGTGCCAATACCATGCTGTCTTGAGGATTACAGCTTTGTAATACAGGCTAAAGTCCAGGATTGTAATGCCTCCTGCTTTGGTTTTCTTTTTCAACATTACTTTAGCTATTTGGGGTCTTTTGTGATTCCATACAAATTTTAGGATTGTTTGTTTAGCTCTGTGAAGAATGTTGGTGCTATTTTGATTGAGATTGTATTAAATGTGTAGATTACTTTGAGTAGTATTGAAACTTTAACAATATTTGTTCTTCCAATCCATGAGCATGGAATGTTTTTCCATTTCTTTGTGTCTTCTTCAATTTCTTTCATAAGCTTTCTAGAGTTTTTAGCATATAGATGTTTTACCTCTCTGGTTAGGTTTATTCCTAGGTATTTTATGGTTCTTGGTGCAGTTATAAATGGGATCAATTCCTTCATATCTCTTTCTGTTGCTTCATTATTGGTATATAGAAATGCAACTAATTTCTGTACATTGATTTTATATCCTGCAAATGGGATCAATTCCTTCATATCTCTTTCTGTTGCTTCATTATTGGTATATAGAAATGCAACTAATTTCTGTACATTGATTTTATATCCTGCAACTTTGATGAATTCATGAATCAGTTCTAGCAGGGTTTTTGGTGAAATTTTTTGGGTTTTCTATGTAGAGTATCGTATCATCTGCAAAAAGTGAAAGTTCCACTACTTCTTTGCCAATTTGAATGCCTTTTATTTCATTTTGTTGTCTGATTACTGAGGCTAAGACTTCCAACACTATGTTAAACAACAGTGGTTACAGTGGACATCCCTGTCATGTTCCTGATCTCAGAGGGAAAGCTCTCAGTTTTTCCCCATTGAGGATGATATTAGCTGTGGGCCTTTAATATATGGCTTGTATGATGTTATGTTACTTCTATCCCAACTATCTTGAGGGTTTTTATTAAGAAAGGATGCTGTATTTTGATAAATGTTTTTATTGCATCTATTGACAAAATTATATGGTTCTTATCATTTCTTCTATTAATGTGATGTATCACATTGATTGATTTGTAAATATTGAACCAACCCTGCAGCCTAGGAATAAATCCCACTTGATCATGGTGAATAATTCTTCTAATATACTGTTGAATTTGATTTGCTACTATCTTGTTGAGAATTTTTGCTTCCATGTTCATCAGGGATATTGGCTGGTAATTCTCCTTTTTAGTGGGTTTTTTGTCTGGTTTGGGAATCAAGGTAATGCTGGCTTCATAGAATGAATCTGGAACTTTCCTTCATTTCTGTTTTTTGGAACAGCTTCAGAAGAATAGGTATTAACTTTGCTTTGAATGTCTGGTAGAATTCTTCTTGGAAGACATCTAGCCCAGGACTCTTATTTGTTAGGAGGTTTTTGATAACTAATTCAATTTCTTCACTGGTTATGGGTCTGTTAAAATTTTCTGTTTCTTCCCTTTTGAGTTTTGGTAGTGTGTGGATGTCTAGGAATTTGTCCATTTCTTCCAGATTGTCCAGTTTATTGGCATATAATTTTTCATAGTATTCTCTAATAATTGTTCATATTTCTGTGGTATTGGTTGTGATCTCTCCTCTTTCACTCATGATTTTATCTATTTGAGTCCTTTCTCTTTTATTTTTGAGAAGTCTGGCTAGGGGTTTATCAATTTTGTTTATTCTTTCAAAAACCAGCTCTTAGATTCATTGATCTATTCTACTGGTTTTTTTTAAATTCTATATTATTTATTTCTGCTCTAATCATTATTATTTATCTTCTGCTGGCTTCAGGCTTTCTTTGCTGCTGCCTTTCTAGTTCCTTTAGGTGTGAGGTTAGGTTATATATTGGGGACCTTTCTTCCTTCTTGAGATAGGCTTGAATTGCAATGTATTTTCCTCTTAGGACTGCCTTTGCTGCATCCCAAAGGGTTTGGACTGTTGTGTTTTCATTTACATTTGCTTCCGTATATTTTTTAATTTCTTCCTTAATTTCCTGAATGACCCATTCATTCTTTAGTAGGATGTTCTTTAATCTCCATGTATTTGGGGGCTTTCCAAATGTTTCCTTGTGGTTGATTTCAAGTTTCATAATGTTGTGATCTGAAAATATGCATGATATGATCTCAATCCTTTTATATTTGTTGAGGGCTATTTTGTGACCCAGTATATGATCTATCTTGGAGAATGTTCCATGTGCACTCAAGAAGAATGTGTATTCTGCTACTTTTGGATGAAAAGTTCTTAATATATCTGTTAGGTCCATCTGGTCCAATGTGTCATTCAGAGCCGCTGTTTCCTAATTGATTTTCTGCCTAGATTATCTGTCCATTGCTATGAATGGAGTATTAAAGTCTCCCACAATTATGGTGTTATTATTAGTAAGTTTGCTTATGTGTGTAATTAATTGATTCATATATTTGGGTGCTTTATATTGGGGGCATAAATATTTACAATTGTTAGCTCTTTTTGATGGATAGACCCCTTAATTATGATATGATGCCCTTCTTCATCTCTTGTTAGAGCCTTTGTTTTAAAATCTAGTTTGTCTGATATAAGTATGGCTATTCCAGCTTTCTTTTGACATCTATTAGCATGATAGATTGTTCTCTATCCCTTCACTTTCAATCTGCAGGTATCCTCAGGTCTAAAATAAGTCTCATGTAGACAGCATACAGATGGATCTTGTTCTTCTTTTTTAATCCATTCTGATCCTATGTATTTTGATTGGGGCATTTAGTCCATTTACATTCAGAGTGATTATTGAAAGATATGGATTTAGTGCTATTGTATTATCTGTAGGTTATATGTTTGTGGTGACACCTCTAGTCCTTTTACAGCATTCCACTCAGAGTCCCCCTTAGAGTCTCCTGCAAGGCTGGTTTAGTAGTCGTGAACTCCTTAGTTTTTGTTTGCCTGGGAAAGCCTTTATCTCTCCTATTGTAAATGACAGCCTTGCTAGATAAAGGATTCTCAACTGCGTAGTTTTACTATTCAGCACTTGAATATTTCCTGCCACTCCCTTCTGGCAAGTTTCAGTGGACAGGTCTGCTACTACCCTTATGTGTCTACCCTTGTAGGTTAAAGTCTGTTTGTCCCTAGTTGCTTTCAGATTTCTCTCGTTATCTTTGTATTTTGCCAGTTTCACTATGTTATGTCATGGTATTGCCATAATTTTGTTGATTTTGAAGGGAGTTCTCTGTGCCTCTCGAACTTGGATGTCTGTTTTCTTCCCCAGATTAGGGAAGTTCTCAGCTATAATGTGTTCAAATAAACCTCCTTCCCCTTTATCTCTCTCTTTTTCTTCTAGAACTCCTATGATATGGATATTATTTCATTTCATTGAATCACTTAGGTGTCTAATTCCCCCATTGTGGTCTAGTAATTTCCTTTCCCTCTTTTTTTTCAGCTTTACAACTTTCCATAGTTTTATCTTCTGTTTTACCTATTCTCTCCTCTGCTTCTTTCTTCCTTGCTGTCACTGCATCTGGTTTATTTTGCATCTCATTTACAGTATTTCTTAATTAATCGTGACTATTTCTTAGGTCTTTGATTTCTGCAGCAATAGATTCTCTGCTTCTTCTATGCTTTTTTCAAGCCCAGCTATTAGTCTTATGACTAGTATTCTAAATTCTTGTTCAGATATATTGTTTATATCAGTTTTGAGCAATTCTCTGGGTGTCATTCCTTCCTGGAATTTCTTTTGAGAAGAATTCTTCTGTTTCATCATTTTGGCTAGGTTTCTGTCTTTTTTGCTTATGTGTCCTGTACTTGTAAGTACTATATTAAGGGGTCATATGCTGTCCAGGGCCTGGCACTTCAGGAAGTGTTTTTGGAGTGTGTTGCGTGCACTCTGTTGTTGCATATTTGGCTGCCCTATTCCACTACGAGTAGTGGTGGACTATTTGGACCTTCCACCAGGTGTGCTTTGATTTGCTTGTTGAAGTAACCCTGGAAAAAAGGAAAGAGGAGGACACCTTATCCCATACAAAGAGAGAAATGAAAGGGGTGAGGAAAAAAAAACACCAGGCAGAGCTTCAAAGAAACTATAAGGCTTAATTTAGGGGGGGGGGGGAATAATGAAGAAAGAGATACAGGAAAGGTGTAAAAAAAATAGAGTAAAAATGCCTGATTAAACAAACAACGAGAACAGAGGAAGAAAGAAAGAAAGAAAGAAAGAAAAAAAGAAAGAAAGAAAGAAAGAAAGAAAGAAAGACATATATGGACCAAAAACCAAATCAGAAACTATGAGCCTGATTCCAAAGGAAAAAAAAAAAGAAAGAAAAAAGAGAAGGGTAGAAAGAAAAAGAAGGGAAAAGAGAAGAGAAGAAAAAAAGAGAAAAAAATAAAAAATAGAAAAAAAACCAGACTAATGTACAAAACCATAGGACAATTGTCAGTTGGTGCCTGGGACTGATGGCTGTACTGGTTTGGAGGTGAGGCCAGCTGGTTCAGTCAATGTTAGTCCCATTCAGTATACAAGCAGTTACCAGGCTCGGAGAGGTGAGGCTTGGTGTAAGTTGTCCTGCCTCCACTGGGGGCCCTCTGTTCTGTTCCCTGAAGGAATATGGGGAGAAAAATGGCAACAACCCAATCTTTTATCCCCAGACCAGGTGCCTCAAACCACACTGTTCAGGCAGCCCTCACAGAGTAGTGTAGGTGACCAGCTTGCACTGCTCCACAGTCTCCCTCACCTTCTGGGCACTCGGCTGAGATTCAAACTCCAATGTCTTAAAGGGTCTCGTACCTCGCAGACCTGGTTCTGGGGTAGCACCACTCTGCCCTTGCCCAGCTGACACAAGGTCTTGAACTCCTGGTTCTTTTGTCTTGGGGGTGGCAACAAACTCTCTTCCCACAGTGCTCAAGAGAAGGGACTGTTGTCTCCTAGTGCGCCCCTGAGATGGCTACCGCCCTCCCCCCCACCCCAGGGGCTGGCTCCCTCTCCTCCAGATGCACCCACAGGGCAGGAGCTCCCGTCTAGAGAACATTGGCATCACTGAAAATTGCAATCTTCAGCTCCTAAGGCTGTTTGTAAAGTAGAAACTGTATTTATTGCTCCCCAGCCCATGGTCTGGAGAGGTTTTTCTCTTGTCCAAACACAAAATACCACACTTCCACAGCCTCTCTTTCTCATCCTTTTGTTTCTCCACAGAAGGGGTTCCCTCCCTTCCATGCCTACATTTTATCTCTTCCAATTCACGTAAACGCACCTCTGTCCAGCCAAGTTGTCTCCATCCACCTGTGGAGATTTTTCTGTCACTCCACAGCCTGTATACCCGGGTGTTCCAGTGTTCTGACCTCAATACAGCTGAGTTTGAGGGATGAGGGCAATCCCGGTGCCCCTACTTCTCCACCATCTTAACTCCTAGTCTAATGCAATCTGCCTCTGGTCGTGCCTGTGGCTGGCTCAGCCTCCAAACAGACTGCAGTCTGTGTCTTAATTATTTGTAGTATAGTGCATTGTAAAATACTTATTAAAAAGAGAGACTTTTGGTCATGGTCTCATGGTTCATGAGTTTGAGCCCCGTGTCTGGCTGTGTGCTGAGAGCTCAGAGCCTGGAGCCCACTTTGGATTCTGTGTCTCCCTCCCTCTCTGTCCTTCCCCCCCCCCCATGCTCTCTCTCTCTCTTTCAAAAATAAACATTGAAAAAAAATTAAAAAGGGAAACTTTGGGGCACCTGGGTGGCTTAGTCGGTTAAGGGTTGACTTCTGATTTCAGCTCAGGGTCATGATCTTGCTGAGAGTGTGGAGCCTGCTTGGAATTCTCTCTCTTTCCCTCTCTCTCTGCCCCTCCCTTGCTCATGCTCTCTCTCTCTCTCAAAATAAATAAATAAACTTTAAAAAAAATTTAAAAAGAGATACATTTGATGTACTCTATATTTTTAAATGTCTTATGAAATATAATAAATATAATATGGTTTCCTACCTTTTGTTTTGGATAAAATGAATATTTTTGGCCACACAATGGGTACATAAGCTTCTATAGGCTTATCTGAACACCTTCCTATAATCATGTAGAGTACAGTATGGGAAAATGCTTTCTGATGGTAAAAACAACCAACTTGTAAATGGACTTTGAAAGATAAATTATTCATAAGATGGGTTCAAAGGCAGTTGAACTATCCAGTAAAGTTTAAATTCTCCATTACTCCTGAAATTCTTCTGCTTTTCTATTCATCTGTAATTACCTTTAATTGGGAACCGACTCAAAGCTTGACTCTTGCCATTGTTGGATGGTATTATTTTAGCATGTAACTCAGCTCTTATATTATTTTCCATGTTCTACTAGGGATCAGTTCAGAAAAATTGTCTAATGAACTGCAAGAAAAAAAGGGATTTTCTACCATGTCACATAATTTGGAGACATGGTTCTCCCAAAGTATGAGGATGTGCAAAGAAAACAAGGTGAGAGAAGGTAATCAATGCCACCGAGATCTAAGTCAGTGTTTCTGAAACTGTGGCCCCTGGACCACCAATAATAGCATCTCCTGGAAACTTATAAGAAATGTATGTTCTCAGCCCCCACCCCCAGACCTCTGGATCTGAATCTTTGTGGGTGGGGCCCAGGAATCTTGGTTGTAATGCTTTCTCCAGGGGATTCTGATGATTCTGATGCCACTCAAGTTTGGGAATTGATGTTCTAAGGAGTGGGGGAGGAGGGTTAGAGCCACACTGCCTAACAAGCCAGCTGGCTTTCCAGTGGACACAGGCATGCAAGCAGGAAATGGAAGCATCTTATACTAAAGGGGCAGGCTCAAACAGTGCCAGGTTTGTGCAGATTCAGGTGTTCAGGTGAACCAGAAACTGCAGGAACATCTCCAAGTAAAGAGTTTTCTATGTTCACAGAAAATCCACAGGGAACATGTTAAAAGACAAAGTGAGGCATATTAAAAATTATAAGTTAATTTTTGGAGTGCCTGGCTGTCTCAGTCAGTGGAGCATGCAACTTTTGATCTAGGGGTTGTAAGTTTGAGCCCCAAGTTGGGTGTAGAGATCACTTAAAATCTTAAGTAAAAATTATAAGTTAATTGGAGGAAAAATTGATTTGAATCAGGGAGCACCAAACAAGAAGTGGTTAGGAGCACTCCATGCACAAGAGCTAGAAAAGGAAGGACTTCCCTAAAGAAGAGGCTGAAGCAAAGCAAGGAAATGATTGATTGGCTGTAACCTGAGTGGTTGCCTTATTTGAAAAAGTCTAGTTGACTGTGATTGCTTGTCTGTGGGTTTTGATTTCTAAACTTTGAGAGATTTATAGGCTTGAGTTTTGGTTTGTTTATGCAGGCTACTAAGGCATTAAGGCCGCTCATCGACTGGCCTCCTTGTTTAATTAATTTAACACTAGTAAGAGCAAAAATAATTTCTGTTTGCTGTCTCCACTGGCTCCCCAGCCTATACCTGATTCTGTTTCAGAGAAATCTTCTTGTGATGTTGGTTTTCTCATTGTTGAGTCTCACCAGACAAGTAAGAATGTGGAGGTTCCAAGACAATAGCTATGGGAAGCCTTGGCAGAATAATCTTATGGGGAAAAGTTTGGGGGCCAGGGGCTGAGGGCTACTGGGTAAAGACAAAGGTGCAGGGAGCTTCTCCCTGACCTTGTGGTCTGTCTTTCACAGGCCATGGAGCATCCCCCAAGTCCATCCCTTCAATAAGAATGTGGCCACCTCAGAATCTCTGTTTATAATCATGAGGATGGGAGAAGATGACCATGATCCCAAACTGCAGCCATAATACTATTTGACATCTATTTACAATTTCAGGATTAAACTTTTTGCTGTCCTAGAAAAAGAGACTGATGGGTTTGGCAAATGGATGCAGAGTTACAATGGAGGGGTGAAGAATGGTTTCAAACAAGCCTTGTAAATAAGCTATGCAAACAGGACCTGGTGTGCTATTCTGGACTCATGTGGGCCAATGTTATCTCCCACTTTCTGCGAAGAGAGGCTCAGAGTGACTTAAACCTTAGGCTTCTTCAGCAAATTACAAAGCTAGGAGCTGTGACAAATGCTTTCCTGACCAGGGCAACAAAGGCAGCATGAAGATCTAAATACTTTGTATTTAAAGATGAATTCAGGCCAAGACTGGCCTCAGAGGGAGAACCGCTTAGTCTCTTTCTGCCCACTCAAAGCCAGGCTTGAGAGTCCTACTGGGCTGAGAGGCTCTTCAAGGATCTCAAGTTTGCCCAGCAGGGATGATGTTGACCTTCTGTTTTAATCAACGGTTCTTCCCCTGAGGCCACACGGAAGATGGAGCCTGCAATCTGTCCTTTCCCCTTCTTTTCTCTCTCTGAAGCCCTTCCTTAGTCCTTGCAGAGCTATTTCCTTGGGAAGAAATAGGTAAACATTTACATCTGACTTCCATGGTCCTAGGGATAGTCTGTGGGGTTCCCATAGTAGTCTGTTTTCTGATGGTTTCCTGGGGTAGAAGGTGGAAGAGGGGAACTGTCCAAACCAAAGGTCATGCATGGTCCCTTTCCCTGCAGGCAGAGGACTTACAGGAAAGGGACTGTGCCTTAGAGAACTGAGAACATGAATAAACCTTCCAAAGCCCTTGTACACATTTTGGTGTCTATTAGAATAAAATAATGACTTCCCTACATGATGCAAAAGCAGTAGAAGCTCATCAGGACCCTTCAGGATCCTTCCATGCAGTATCAATAAGAAGCTTGTGAATTTATTTGACTTTAGGCTAGATAATGTGCAAACCAAGAAAAATTAGAACAGTGTATGTCTGGTTCTTCCTGCAAAAAAAAAAATTCCTTTTGTTAATGCCATGACTAGTGTTAATAGACTCTTGTATTCTGGACTCCTCCCTGAATCTGGAGATATGCTACCATCTCTTCCACCAACAGAAGCAAGAAGGTCCTGAGCTGACTTACTTTCACTCTCTTGATACCACATTGCAAAAACTGTCCACCCTCTTTTCTTCCTAATCACCGGGTCTCATTCTTTCCAACCATCACTTCCCAGAGTGATTAATCTCTACTCAAAAAAGGTACCCTGAAGTAAACATTAAGGAGGTAGGCGTTCCCATAGAGGAAATAACTTGGAATTACTAATATTATTACAATATACCATATAAGCAAGGATACTAAGTGTTTATGTATGACCATAAATGAAAATAATATATATGAAACATGTTATAACCTAGAAAAGACTAGTTTAGAATAGTCTTTACCACAAATGATAGCTCCTGTTAAAACTCAGGACCTGTGACAAAGGTAGAACAGGTGTTGCTCCCCATTCTGAGAGGAGCAAATTGCTGCCCAGGTAATAATCACACTGTGAATTTCTAGTTATGATCCTTTTCTTCAGTAAGTTCAATAATTCTACATGTCTCTAAAAACCAAATGCAGTGAGTAAGCCTCAAGTAGCTTCTGCAACTTAAAAAAAATTGCCCTAAGGATTCATTTGGGCACAAATAACAAAATTCAAATATAGACTATCCGTTGAATGCCATTGCTGAGTTAATGTTAATTGTCTTAAATATGACCATAGTAACGTGATTAGGTAGGAGATGTCCTTATTCTTCAGAGATGCAAGCTGGAGGATGTAGAACATCCATCAGGGAAAAGGGTACCACAGAGGAAAGGAGAGTAGAGGTATCAGAAGCCCCCACTGGTTGGCTCAAGACCCCACTCAGTTAGATGAAAAACATACTTTTTTGCACATCTCTTGCTGCATAAATAAACCAGTCTGAAACATAGAGGCTTACAACAACAATTGCTTGTTTGTTCCCAATCTGCACTTTGGGCAGGCTGCTAGTATCTCCTTTGTGTGGCATCACCTCTGGTGCTCAAAGGGTTGAGGGCTGGACTTGCTGTTGTCCAGGTTCCTTGGTTCTCCTCCTCAGATCTTCTCATGTTGTTAGCTTGGACTTCCTTACAGCATGGTGTTCTCAGAGAAGTCAGATTTCTTACACAGTAGCTGATTGCCCTTGAGCAAAAGTTGGAACCTTCCAAGTGTTCATAAGTCTTAGGCCTAGAATGGGCACTGTGTCAGTTCTGCTGCAGGCCATAAGGCCAGGCCAGATTAAAAGACTTAAATACCAGAAGGAGAGGCTCATTGTGGGGGTCACTAAATGAACAGTTTGCCACACATAGGGATCAGGGACTGTGACCAGTGATATTTCCAATGGGCCAGGAACGGCTGGAACAGGGTACATGAGAGGTGACTATGTTTCAAAAATCTTTGGCTCCTTGATCTCTGTTAATAGTAGTTGAACTGTTCCGTAAAAACAGAGGGAAACAAAGGTATTCTTCTTGCAGCTCCTCTACAAGAATTGAAGAAGCTCATCTACATTGGGATATAGTATAAAATATTTCCCAGACATATTTGACCATGGTGAACACTTTATAAGAGTATGCTTAGAGACATTAAGAACTGTAAAGACTCAAATTTGGATGAAAGTAAATTTAAAATTTAATAACACTTTAAAAAACTGTGGTAAAATATACATGACATAAAATTTACTATCTTGGGGCACCTGGGTGGCTCAGTTGGTTAAGAATCCAACTCTTGGTTTTTGCTCAGGTCATGATCTCGAAGTTCACAAGTTTGAGCCCTGAGTCGGACTCTGTGCTGATGATGCAGAGCCTGCTTGGGATTCTCCCTCTCTCCCCTCTGTCTGCCCTTACCCCCCCCCGCCCCTCTCAAATAAATAAATAAATAGAAAAAAATTACTGTCTTAACCATTTTTAAGTGAATAGTTCAGTGGTATTAATTACTTCACATTGTTGTGCAATGATCACCACCATCTGCAGAACACTTTTCATCTTGTAAAACTAAAAGGCTATATTCATTAAACACTGATTCCTCATTTCTATCTCCTGTCAACCCCCCAGCAACCACCACTGCACTTTCTGTCTCTACAAAATTTATCCACTCTTAACTATGTAAGTGGAATCATACAGTATTTGTCTTTTTGTGATTAGCTTATTGATAGCCACCCTTGCTCTCTTTTTGTTACTATTTGCATGGGAGATATTTTCCATACTTTCACTTGCAATCTGTTTGAGCCTCTAGGTTTAAAGTGAGTCTCTTGTAGACAGCACAGAGTTTGATCATTTTTTTTGAATCCATTCTGCCAATCTCCGTCTTTTGATCAGAGAGTTTAGTCCATTTACATTTAAAGTAATTACCAATAATAAGGGATTTGCTTGTGTTATTGTGGTATATTTTATATGCCTTGTAGCTTTTTGGTACCTCATTTCCTTCATTATTATCTTCTTTTTTGTTTAGTTGATTTTTTTTTTGCAGTGAAATGTAATTCTTTTCATTTCCTTTTGTGTATATTCTATAGCTATTTTCTTTGTGGTTACCATGGGAATTACACTTAACATTCTAACATCATAACACTCCAATTGAAATTTATACCAGATTAACCCCAGTAGCATACAAAAACCTTGCTCCTATACAACACTGTCCTCACCCCCTTTCAGTTACTGATGTTACAAAATTACATCTTTATACATTGTATGTCCAAAAACATAAACTAGCAATTGTTTTTTAATGCATCAATCTCTTAAATTATGTAGGAAGCAAAATGTGAAATTATAAAAGCAAAGCTATAATAGTAGCTTCTAAACTAATAGTTTTAGAAAGTATATTAGTCTCTTAAATCATGTAGAATACAAAAATTTGAGTTATAGACCAAAGTTAAACTAATACCAGCTTTTGCACTTGTTTGTGTGTTTATATTTACTGAGATCTTTATTTCTTCATGAAACTTCAAGTTACTGTCTAGTGTCCTTTCATTTCAACCACAGCATTCCTTTTAGCATTCTTGCAGGGCAGATCTAGTGGTAACCAACTCTCTCAGCCTTTGTTTATCTGGGAATATCTTAATTTCTCCCTCACTTTTGAGGGACAGTTTTGCCAGATGTCAGATTCTTGGTTGACCGTTTTTTTTTTTTCCTTCAGCACTTTGAATATAACAGTCCACTACCTTCTGGCCTCGAAGTTTCCGATGGGAAATCTGCTAATAATATTACTAAGGATCCCTTATATGTGATGCATTGCTTCTCTCTTACTGCTCTTAAGATTCCCTCTTTGTCTTTGTCGTTCAACAGCTTGATTATAATGTGTCTTGGTATAGTTCTTTTTGAATTCATCCTACTTAGAGTTTGTTGAGCTTCTTGGATGTTCATATTCATGTCTTTCATCAGACTTGGGAAGTTTGGGGCATTATTTCTTTGACTAATCCCTCTGCCTCTTTCTCTCTCTCTTCTTTTTCTGAGACTCCCACGATGCATATGTTCATCCAATTTATGGTGTCCTACATGTCATCTAGGCTCCATTCACTTTTCCTCAGGCTTTTTTCTTTCTGTTCTTCAGACTCAATAATTTCAATTGTCCTATCTCCAAGTTCACTGATTTTTTTTCTTCTTCTGGCTGCTCTGCTATGCCTTTGAATCACTCTAGTGAATATTTCTTTTCAATTATTGTACTTTGTATTTCCAGAATTTCTTTTTAGTTTCTTTTTATGTTTTATATCTCTATTGATATTTCCATGTTGTTCACATTATTTTCCTGACGTTCTCCCTGTCTTTCTTTAGTTCTTTGAACATCCTTACATACAGTTGTTTTAAAGTCTTTGTCTAGAAAGACTGCCCTCTGGTCTTTCTTTGTGACAGTTTCTGTTGGTTTCTTTTTTTTCTTTTTCCTTTGAATGGCCATACTTTCCTATATACCTTGTGATTTTTTTTTAATACTGGACATTTGAACCTAATAATGTAGTAACTCTGGAAATCAGATTCCTCCATTTTCTTGGGATTGATGCTTTTTGTTTTTGTGTTTTGATTTTTGTAGGCTGTGTCTGTGCTGGGGATAAGCCTGAGGCATAAACTTAAGGTCTTATCAGGGCTTTTTTAAGCCTGTGCCTTTCCTGGCCATGTGTGGTGATTTTTTAAGTGCCCTCATGTATGTGGTTCCTTTTGAAAGTCCTAGACTTTATATGTCTGGCTCTCATAAAGGGGAACGGAGAAAGGAGAAAAATGAAGAGGATAAAAAGAGGGAAATAAAAGGAGTGCTGGCCCTTGAATTCCCCTGGAAGTTGTTTCAGTTGGAGTGGGAAGGGCTTGCAACATTGTGAGGAGAGGTGCAACAGTGGACACCTGCCTGTGTTTCTGCATCTCCAAGATCAGAAGCAACAATCAACAATCAGAACACAAATCCTCAATTTTTGGAGGACAGTGTCCTTATTGCCCACCCTGGCACCCAATAGTTGACTGATGCCACGTGCTATATGGCTGAATGCAGGAGGAGGGGAGAGTGCTACAATGTTGGGAGCTGAAATTGTCCAGAATTAACTGCAACAGGCATTCCAATTTTCCTCTGGAAATTGCAAGTCTTGAAGCATACTCCAGAGTTCCAAAATAGTTAGATCAGCCAGATTCTGCCAATGCAATCACTGCATAGATCAGGAGACAGATTCCTGGTGCTTTCTACTCTGCCATCTTCCCAGAATCATTTCTTCTCTAGTTTGGACTCTTGTCCTCCAAACATAGAGGATGAGTTTCTCATTGTATTATAATTCTGGTTTTTCTGCTGTCTGTCTTCAGTGCCAACATGACACCTGCCCCTGAGTCTCATGATGTATGTTGATAGTCTTTCTTCTCCTATATCCTGCCAAGGGGATCTGAGGTTCAATGTCACTATAGAGTCAGAATGTGAGACTCAGGAGCCTAATATGAGCTCCTTTGGTATAAGAAAATCCTAATTGCTCAAAGGTAAAAGTAATTATGTGGTCACATAGTCCCTTTGGCACATGCATGCCCAGAATGACTGAACTCCCACTTGCTCAATTTCTATTGGTCCTTTGAGACTTAGCCAAAGTTTACCTTCTTATGTAAGCCTGATAGGACTCACTCACAGACAGTAGTCTATTTAATCCTTTAACTGTATTTCCATGGAATGGCAAATAATATTCTTATCTAATACTAATTGGGTACCTACTATGTGAATGATATTGTGTTGTGTACTGGGATTTAAATATAGGCTTGTTTGCCTCCTGAACCTGAGTGTTTAACCATTTCATGATTTGGCCTCTCCAGAGATGTTCCTCTATCAATATTTAGCACATAGCATTGTGTGCCAAAGGCTACCAGTTTTCCACCAAAATCCATTTTCCTCTTTTTCCTGGCAATATGGCTGCCCAGCTGGAGATTGTTTCCCAACCTACTTTATAGCTAGGTATGGCCAAATAACTAAGCATTTGCTGATTAAATGTAAACAATAACCATGTCATCCCTTAATAGAAAAATTCCTTTCCTAGGACTTCCAGTCTCTACCTCCTCCTGTGTCTGCAACCCAGTTTGGCCATGCAGACCAAGATGATGCCCTAGGAATGGTAGAGGAAGAAAATGGAAGGAATCTGGATTTATTTTTTTTAAGTTTATTTATTTATTTTCAAGAGAGAGTGAAGGAGCAAGGGAGGGGCAGAGAGAGGGAAATATAGAATCCCAAGTAAGCTCTATGCTGTCAGTGCAGAGCCCAGTGTGGGGCTCAAACACACAAACTGTGAGATCATGACCTGAGCCGCGATCAAGAGTCTGACACTTAACTGACTGAGCCACCCAGGTGCTCTGGAACCTGGATTTCTGAATGTGTAAGAAAAGACCATCTGCCAAACCTGGGGCTGTTAATGAAAGAGAAATAAATTTCCATATTCTCAAAGCCACTGTATTTGGGGGCCTATTTGTCATAGCAGCTAAAACATCACCCTAAACAATTTGCATATAGATGACCTGTTTCTTTCCTATGAGACAGGGAAGTCCTTGATTCATCTCTCCATATATTTGGCCTGGCATAATGGCTGGGGCATAGCAAGTGCTCCAGAATGAATGCTCTTGTTAAACAAGTGATTGAATAAATTGTTACTTCTTATACAATTGCAAAGATGCCTGTGAGAAATGTTTGAGCACTGAGAGTACATACAGGCATATCTGAAAAGGGAGAAAGAACTGGTCCTTGGCAAGAACTGGGACCAGGATGCAAGACTGACAGCATTCTTGTTGCACCAGAGGGAGGGATGTATTTTGATTTCAGCTGATTTCATACAGTTGCCGTAAGTATGCTTGCAAGTGCTATTAAGGCCTGGCCAGCAGGGCCCTATGAATACCATTTAGTAAACTACCATGGTGATTAAACCACAGGATGCTGCAGAATGGCTTCCTAGCTCTTTTCTCCAGCATGTTCCCTTGGTTGAGAAGCATCCAGCTTTAAATTTGGGAAGGCAGGGGATGGCAGCCATACTGTCCATCAGTATCATCTGTCGCCATCTTTGAGCTGCCAGCATGACAGCTGGGGTAGAGCAGGATCAGGTTGACTGGCAGAATGTTTTACATCTAATGAGTTTGTGCACAATAATAGTATAATAAATAAGGCTCTAGAGGAACTCGGTTATCGCTTGCATTCCAAAAGTGAGATATGGCCTTACCAGAAGCTCACAGAGCCATCTGTCATCAAATATTAGTCTTTGTGTCAATGGCTGGACTGGCCTGAGGAAATGGAAAACATCAGCGCAGTGAGGCAAATGGCGACACCACGTCGTTCAAAAAGATTTAAAGGGAACTACCTTAAGGAGCCAGAGATTTCCAGATGATTCTGAAATAAATACACAGGACCACTACCAGAAGCAGTTAGACTTGAAATCTTGGCTGCTGAATGCTAATGAGTGTTTCTACTGGATGAGTTCAGTTTCTGTCACTCGGGGTAAGTTCTTGAGTAATATAATCCTTATCTGCTTGGATTTGGGGCTGGAATTATTGCAATCTTCTTTAATGTGTTTTTGCCAGTTTGATACATCGAAATCTGATCGTCACCGAAGCACTTTGCTGATGACACAGCTGTAGTGACAGGAATATTGAAAGTGGACGAAAGCTTGAGAACTGGATAAAAGCTTTAAGGATTCATAGTTTGGTTTCCTTATTTTTTCTTGAGGGTAGGGAGGAGGGAACTCATGAGCTGTCACCAATGGAGAATTGGTCAGTGAATAACTCCACTAATGCTGAGAGTGGCAAACCACACGGTAATGAGAGAAGCCTGGGAGGACACAGTGGCGACCAACAATTTAAAAAGCAAGTGCAATTAGAAAAGCAATTCACCGGGGCGCCTGGGTGGCGCAGTCGGTTAAGCGTCCGACTTCAGCCAGGTCACGATCTCGCGGTCCGTGAGTTCGAGCCCCGCGTCGGGCTCTGGGCTGATGGCTCAGAGCCTGGAGCCTGTTTCCGATTCTGTGTCTCCCTGTCTCTCTGCCCCTCCCCCGTTCATGCTCTGTCTCTCTCTGTCCCAAAAAATAAATAAACGTTGAAAAAAAATTTAAAAAAGAAAAGCAATTCACCGAGATGAAAGGTTCAAGGCTAGCCAAATCCCAGTGGCAGAAAATGTGGGAGATTTTATGGGCCTTTTTCTAGATCATGTCTTCATCCAGCACTGACCTTCGTAGGATTTATGCCTGGAGGAAATGTGATTTCCCACTGTTGTTGGAAAACCCTGCCTACACTTCCGTGGGGAGCTACAGGGATGGATCCCAGGGACAGACTTCAGTGAGGGCGACTTTGGTCATTCAAACTCAACGTGATCCGTCCCTGAATTTGGCTTCCCTGTTTAGAACAACCCTTCCCAAGTGTATTCCAGGACCAGTACTGGTAGATCTTTACAGTAGCTATGGTAGGATGGTGCTTAGCATCCATTCCAGCAGCCTGTGGTACGCTTGCTATACTGCAGATCCTGGAAAGCTAAAAATTACATTTTCTAGATTCGCCTCAGCTAGAGTTCTTTGTGATTTAGGCAGGTCCTACCAATCAGATGTATGGGATTTGGACAGTGGTTTCATAACAGTGGCTGAGATTGGTCAGTTGGTGTTTAATAGGCACAGAGCTGCAGTTGTACAAGATGCAAAGAATTCTGGAGATGGATCGTGGTGATGGCTGCCCAAAAATGTGAATGTACTTACTGCCACTAAACTGTGCCCTGAAAATGGTTATGATGGCAAATTTTACTTTATGTGTGTTTTACCATAATTAAAAAAAAAAAAAACTTAAAAAAAATATTCCACTTTTGTGCACATATAAAAAGGCAAATGTAGTAGACCAATTAAATGTCACTGCTTTCCTAAAACTCCTTCACATATAGAATGTACATCTTCTAAACCATTTTTTTTAATTTTTAAAAAATATTTATTTAGTTTTGAGAGAGAGAGAGAGAGAGCTTGAGTGGGACAGGGGCAGAGAGAGAGGGAAACACAGAATCTAAAGCAGGCTCCAGACTCCAAGCTGTCAGCACAGAGCCCGACGCGGAGCTTGAACCCATGAACTGGAGATTATGACCTGAGCCAAAGTCAGACGCTTAAGTGACTGAGCTACTCGGGTGCCCTTAAATCACTTTTTGATTCAGAGTTGCTGATGTCAACAATTCTCCATGTTTTCCTTGTCTGTGCCATGAGGTGTGTTGGCAGGGTAACATTTAAGAGTGCTCCCCAGGGCACCTGGGTGGCTCAGTTGGTTGACTGACTCTTGATTTGGGTTCAGGTCATGATTCCAGGGTTGTGAGATTGAGTCCCACCTCAGGCTCCACACTGAGCATGGAGCCTGCTTAAGATTCTCTCTCTCTGTCTCTATCTCTCTAAAAAAAAAAAAAAAAAAAAAAAGAGTGCTCCTCTAGTGTCCCCATAATTTTCACCAAGTGGCTGCCGTGCATTCTGCACATTGGTACATCAGCTGAGGCAATGACGTCTATGCCCCGAGTGTTAACTGGACAACACGATACATGCCAATTGCAGAGTTATTCAAATAAAAAAAAATGTGTTAGAAGCAATGACATATTTTTCCTGACTGTTATTAGATGATGAGCTGGATAAGCCTAAGATAAGAGTGCAAAATTCTCTCTCTAGATGGAAATCTCTTCCTCTGTTTAAAACTCTTCAACGGGGGTGCCTGGGTGGCTCAGTCGGTTAAGCGACCGACTTCGGCTCAGGTCATGATCTTGCGGTCCGTGAGTTCGAGCCCCGCGTAGGGCTCTGTGCTGACAGCTCAGAGCCTGGAGCCTGTTTCGGATTCTGTGTCTCCCTCTCTCTGACCCTCTCCCGTTTATGCTCTGTCTCTATCTGAAAAATAAACAAACGTTAAAAAAAATTAAAAAAAACAAAAAATAATGAAACTCTTCAATGGCTTCCAAATACTGATCAACAGAAGAAAGTCCAGACTCCTTAGCATGTGATACAAAGTTCTTCATGACTTGTTTCTTTAAAAAATTATAAACTATTTTATTTAATTTATTTTTTATTTTTTTTAAATGTTTTATTTATTTTTGAGAGAGAGACAGAGACAGAGCATGAGTGGGGGAGGGGCAGAGAGAGAAGGAGACACAAAATCCAAAGCAGACTCCAGGCTCTGTGCTAACAGCTCAGAGCCTGATGCAGGGCTCAAACTCAGGAACGAGATCATGACCTAGGCTGAAGTCCGACACTTAACCGACTGAACCACCCAGGTGCCCCCAAAATTTGTAAACTATTTTAAACACACAAAAAATGCAGAGAACAGCATTACATGAATGACATGAAACACCACCCGAATTGGACAGATATTTGACAAATGTTACCATTTGGCCATATTTGCCAAGAATATTTGCTTGTTAATCTAAAGAAAGAAGCTGTTACTGATGCATTATACTTCTCTATTTACCACTCATCATAGTGTCTTCTTTTCTTCCCCAGAGCTAATCACTTTCTTGGAGATGTTGTGAACCCCTTCCTTGCATGTTTTTATACTTTTGTCATATACAAACCTTCTCTCCCCTTTCTATAAACAACACACTGCATTGTTTCATGTTTTTCACTTTTACATGTATTTTATGAACTGTATAAATCCTCCAGCAATGTGTTTCTTATTGTTTTCTTGTTGGTGGGCACTAAATGTCCAAATTTTTACTATTTCAAACAATACTGCAGCTAAGTTTTTGTCTCTCTATGTACTACAGTTTGAGTTTCTCTTTGTCTCATAGAGATATCAGAGAGCCACAAATGTGTGTCACATGGTAATTTAAATTTTCTAGTAGCCACATTAGAAAATGTAAAAAAAAAACAAAACTGGTGAAATTAATTTTAACAATATATTTTGACTCAACATATCCAATGTCTCTATTTCAAGCTATAACCAATATACAAATTAATGAAATAATGAAAAATATAATGATTTTACTTATATGTGGAATCTAAAAAAACAGTTAAGCAGAAACAGACCCATAAATACAGAGAACAAACTGTTGGTTGCCACAGTGGGGGATAGAGGGATAGGCAAAATGGGCGAAGGGGAGTGAGAGATACAGGCTTCCAGTTATGGGGTGACTAAGTCACGGGGATAAAAGGCACAGCACAGGGAATATAGTCAGTGGTACTGTAATATTGTTGTATGGTGATAGATGGTAGCTACACCTGTAGTGAACATAGCGTAATGTATTTACAAAATTAGCGAAGTATGTTATGTTATTTCTTTCAGAGACAGTCTTGAGATCCAAAATGAATTTCTCAGTTTGGACTAAGCCAAACTGCTCACATGCTCAAGAGTCACGCACGGCTGGTGATGACTGTATTGGACAGTGTGGCTCTATATATTTAGAGGGAGAACCATAGCGTCATAGGATCTGATATGCCATCTGCAACCTTACTTGATGTGTGTTTCTTCATAGTTAATGAAAGTCCTTCTTTCCTGCTATCCTACCCAAACCTCAGAGTGATCTGCCTCCAATCTTGGCCAGTCTACTGGCTATGAAATGACACCCCACTGTACTTTTCTTTTGCTGTTTCGTATACTAGTAACTCTAAGTACCTTTTATGTTTACTGATCATTTGGTTTTCTTTGTCTATGAATTGCTCATTCTAATCCTTTTTTTCATGTTCTGCTGAGTTGTATTTTTTATTGATCTATGCTTCTCTATGTATACAGATCTTTGATGGGCATGTATCCTACATAAGTCATCTTCTAGCCTATAATTTGTCTTTTAATATTGGTGTTTCAGTTATACGGAATATTTTCATTTCAATGTGGTAGTATTTATCAATATTTTCTTATGTGAGTTTGTGCATTTTCCTCATGGGTTAAGAAATTCTTCTTTGTTCTGAAGTCATAAAATTAATTGCCTATTTTTTTTATTTAAGAGTTTTCAAGTTTTTCTTTTTCACATTTGCTTCTTTATTTGAGCTGAAATTTCCTTTGTATTGAGAGTGAGGGGGGTGCCTGGGTGGCTCAGTTGGTTGGGCATCTGACTCTTGATTTTGGCTTAGGTCATGATCTCATGGTTTGTAAGATTGAGCCCCACATAGGGTTTTGCACTACAGTGTAGAGTCTGCTTGGGATTCTGTCACCCTCTCTCTCTGCCCCCCCCACCCCTGCACTCTTTCTCTTTCAAAATACATAAATAGGGGCGCCTGGGTGGCGCAGTCGGTTAAGCGTCCGACTTCAGCCAGGTCACGATCTCGCGGTCCGTGAGTTCGAGCCCCGCGTCAGGCTCTGGGCTGATGGCTCAGAGCCTGGAGCCTGTTTCCGATTCTGTGTCTCCCTCTCTCTCTGCCCCTCCCCCATTCATGCTCTGTCTCTCTCTGTCCCAAAAATAAATAAACGTTGAAAAAAAAATACATAAATAAAAAAACTTAAAAAGGAAAGAGTGATGTAGAAATTTAATTTTACCACCTCACCACCTGAGGATGGTTACTATCAAACAACAGAAAATAACTGTTGGTGAGGATGTGGAGAAGGTGGAATCCCTATGCACTGTCCTTGAGAATGTAAAATGGTACAGCCACTGTGGAAAACAGCTTGGTACTATAATTATCATTAAACAAGCAAAAAATAGTATGGTGTTTCCTCAAAAAATTGAAAATAGAATTTGGTTGAGCTTCCTACATAGGCTCAGGTCTTGAAGTTTGTGAGTTTGAGCCCCAGATTGGGCTTGCTGCTGTCAGCACAAGCTGTCCCCCTCTCCCTACCCTTCCCCCACTTGCACTCTCTCAAAAATAAACATCTAAAAAAAAAATAAAAATAAAAATAGAATTGATGATCCATATGATCCAGCAATTCCACTTCTGGGTATATATCCAGAAGGCCTGAGATCAGGATCTTGAAGAGACGTTTGTACATCCATGTTCATAGCAGCATTTTTCACAATAGCGGAAACATGGAAGCAACCCAAGTGTCCATTGACAGATGAATAGATAACCACATATCCATTCCACATATCCATGGAATAGATAACCATGTATATGTGGCATATACATACAATGGAATATTATTCAGCCTTAAGAAGGAAAGAAATTCTGACACACATCTCCAGTGTGGGTGAACCTTAGGGACATTTATATGAGTGAAGTAAGCTGGTCACAAAAAGACAAACACTGCATGATCCCACTTATATGAGGTACCTTGAGTAGTCAAAATCATAGTGACAGAAAGTAAAATGGTGGTTGCCAGGGGTTTTAGGGAGGGGGAATTCAGAGTTTTAGTTAAACAAGATGACAGAGTTCTAGAGATGGATGGTGGTGATGGGTGCACATTGTGAATGTATTTAATACCACCAACTCACACATTTAAAAATTCTTAAGATGATACATTTTATGTTACCTACATTTTGCCACAATAAGAAAGCTTGGGAAAAAATGTACTGGGGGGAGTTGGAAGGGCATCGAATGTACCCTGAATGAATAAATGAATTAATTAATGGTGGGAAGGAGTGAGGCAGGGAAGAGGGAACGGCCTTTACTTTCTTTAATCTGGAAAGAAAGGAGATGTCAGCCACTAAGAGGTTGCAGCAAAAGGAAAACAAAGCAGCTTATACTTCAATCTCAGCAAAATAGGGGACAGGTTACATCCTTCAGCCAGGGGAAGAAAGAGGTTCAGAAGGGCTGGGGCAGTGGCGTGCCATTGATAAAGGGCCCTAAAGATGTCACTAGGCACTGAGAGTGAAATTTATGCAAAAATAAACATTTCATGATGACCACGTAAAAAAAAAATTAGCTTGGTGTCTTGCCACGTGGTTTGCCAATTGGTCCAGTACCATTTATTGAAAAGTCTGTTACCGCCTCCCTGATTTCTAATACTACATCTGTCTACACTCAGTTCTCCTGCCTGGGAATATCACTAGAGCCTCCCTTCTGCTCCATGTTTTTATCTCCGAGCCACTACCACAGGAGGATTACTATTCTTTATAATAAATCCTAATGTTTGCCACCACAAGACCTCCTTTCTATTCTTCAAACTTGTCATGGCCATTTTGGTCCTTTAAATTCCTTCTCAGTTTTATGACCAGTACTGCAAAAGACCTGTTGGGATTTTGATTGAAATGGAATAACTTTCTGGATTAATTTGGACAGAATTGTGAATTTCAAGATATAGGATTGTCCCCAAAATGGAACATGTCATTCTCTCTTGTCTCAGTGTGTACAATTTTGTCTTTCAATAATTCCTTAAAAAAAATTTAGATTTTTGATACATCATTTTGTTTTTTACTGTAAATGACATCTTTCAAAAATTTAGTTTCAAACTGGTTTTCCTAGTGCATTGCTGAACTGTCACCAACTTTGCTGAGCTCCATGGTTCTAATACTTTGCCTTTAGAGTCTCTTGATTTTCTTTGGAGATCATCAGATTGTGTGAAAATAAAACACACACAGAGACCAGTCTTGAAAATTCTGGGCAGGGGCACCTGGGTGGCTCAGTTGGTTAAGCATTTGAGTTCAGCTCAGGTCATGATCTCATGGTTTGTGGATTCGAGCCCCGTGTCAGGTTCTGAGCTGACAGCTCTAAGCCTGGAACCTGCTTTGGATTCTCTCTCTCTCTCTCTCTCTCTCTGCCCCTCCCTCGCTCATGCTCTGTCTGTGTCTCTTTCTCTCAAAAATAATAAACATTAAAAAAACAGTTCTGAGCAGACAAAACCACTTCAGTCGTACAAGCAAAGCTTAATTTAGCTTATTTTGTGAGACAAGCGAGGCTAACTTGACCTTTACCTCTTGCTTATACTTTTGAAAATCATAAGTGAAACTTAAATTGTTACCCCAAGTTGATAAGTGGTAGCCACTAACCAATTCCCTTTCATTTAAGAATATTCTAACGTGGGACACCTGGGTGGCTCAGTCGGTTGAATGTCCAACTTCAGCTCATGTCATGATCTTGCGGTTCATGAGTTCGAGCTCCACAAACTGCTGTCAGCTTGTCAGCATACAGCCTGCTTCAGATCCTCTATCCCCTTCTCTCTGCTCCCCGCCCCCCAACTTGCACTCTCCCAAAAATAAATACAAAATAAAAATAAAAATAAGAATATTCTAATGGAACCAATCACTATGAAGAATAAGTCACTGGTTCTGCACTGTTAAGCTGCTTGATGAAAACAGACCCCTGGGCCTCATTCCGTGTTTTGGTTTCAGTGCTCCTGGTTTGCAAACATTTTGGCATGTGCATGACAAACTTCTATGAATTACTACTTCAGTGATTGAATAGTTTTGCTTCTGGTCTTTTCGAAACATTTGACATCTGTGGCTAATGAGCACAAATTCTTTCCCTCCCAGCCAGAGTTGCTACCTTCTCTTGGTGTGCCCCCCTGCCTTCGCAGATGTGTGCTCATGCTTGCTGCACACATGTCTTGTGCTAGCCTCACGCAAGCATTGCTTGTTTACACACATTCTTTTGGGTCTCAGTCTTGCAAGAGTCATCTCTCTGCCTATAGTCCCTTATTCCTCCAGCACCGCCCCATCCCAACAAATGTTACCTTCCCTAACTCAACCCAGGAGGGACAATGTTTTCACTCCTCTGAGCCTGTGTGTGTGTTTAAGCTTATCTATCATCTGTCATCATCTTACTGTACATAATGTACCTCGCTTCAAGCTTTGTCTCCTTTGTTGAAGTGTGAGCACCCTGAGGTCAATGACTATGTTAGATCCATCCTTGTATTATTCCCAATGACTAGCACAAACAGTGCCTGACATGCAGAAAGTGTCAGAAGAGGCTTGCTAGTAAGCAGATATTAAAGCTGTGTCTGAAGCTAGATTGGTAGGTGCTGGAAGGGCAGTTACCTCTGACATAGAGTTGGGTCCTTAGCACTGAGCTATAGCACTTGATTTTGTCAGGTGTTCAGGTCTCCATGCTAACCAAGCTCACCAAAGTCTCATTTATAAATTTGATGACCACTGGGAATTAATAGAGAATGTATATTCTGGTCTCTGCTCTCTGGTTCCTGACACAGAGCTCTAAACAGTTTTAAACTCTTGGAATTTCCCTGGGTGACAGGAGTGTCTTTTGTTCTGATGAGGTGATTCTGGGTGCGCTCCTGGTAGCTTCAGATTAGGGGCTCGTCATCAGGAAGACCAAGTCATGATGAGAAGCTTGGAACTTTCAGCCCCATCCCCCCATTCTTTGGAGAGGGGAGTGGGGCTCTGTAGAAGTGGGGTTGATAATCTATCATGCTTACATGATGAAGCCTCCATAAACATCCTAAAAGTAGGAGGTTTGGGAGCTTCCAGGTTGCTGAACACAAGCAGGTGCCGGTAGAGTGGCCCACCTGGCCAGGGCATGGAAGTTCCGCACCCCTTCCCACACACCTTGATATGCACCTCTTCCATCTGCATGTTCATCTATATCCTTTATCATACCTTTCATGATAAACAGGTAAAAGGAATTGAGTGTTTTCCTTAGTTCCATGAGCCACCTAGCTAATTATCAAAACCAAGGAGGGGCTGTGGCCATCGGATTTGTAGCCAAGTCAGACAGAAGTTGTGGATAACCTGGGGACCTACTACTTGTGACTTGTGTCTGAAGTCGGGTGGGGGTGGGGCGGTCAGCCTTGTGGAACTGTGTCCTTAACCTGTGGGGTCTGCACTAAGCGCAGGTAGTGTCAGAACTGAATCGCATTGCAGGACGCCCAGCTGGGGTCAGATAATTGGTTGGTGTGGGAAAACCCCACATGTCTGGTGTCAGGAGTGTTGTGAGTTGTGGTAGTGGTATGAGGGGACAGGAGAACGCGGTGGGGGGACGGTGGTTCATACAAATAGTTTACAAACTTACATTGTCCCACTGCCTTTACCTGGGGAAACAAGACCACCTATGGGCCAGTGCATGACCCTCCAGGAATTTAAACCCCTGGAGACCCCAAAATGGACCAGAGAGCTGTCTGGTGAGCACAGCACAGTGGAGCTTTGTTAGCCAGCCCCTTAGCCATGCCCGCCAATCACTTGTCCTGTTATTTTCTTAGTATAATTTAAAAAGTCAATTATCTTCTTTTCTTTACAATGTATACAAAAGGGAAACTTTGTATTACTTCTATGCATTTTAAATCAGGGTCACTTGAGGTCAATAGGAAGGAAAAAAAGAATGTTATTAAATTTAGCTGGAAAATTTGCCTGCGAAGGGTGTTGGGTCCCAGGCCTACTCTACCACTATTCAGAAGTAAGATTAAGCATTAGGAAAGTGGTAGACTGCACAAAGCTAGGCTTTGTTCTGGGTCATCATCAGTACACATGACATGTGATCTCCAGCAAAAGGTGTTCAGATGTAGGACTCTGTATTCCATGAGCACTGCTGACAAATACCTGACTAGTGTGCTGGCTGAAGGGCTGTGTTATTGTCTGCTAAGATTTAAGAATTAAAAAATGAAATGTTCAAGACAATTTGAAAAACAAAGAAAAGGTAAAAACATAGAAAAGGTCTGGAAGGGTATCACCCAAATGTTCATGTTTACTGCTGGATTTTTGTGTGTGGAATAATTTTAGATTTATAGAAAAGTTGCAAAGATAATACAGAGTTCTTGTTACATCCCTCTGATCTTACCTTACCACAGTACAATTGTAAAAACCGAAAACAACACTAGTATAATTACTATCAACTAAACTCCAAACTTAATTTGGGTTTCCCCAAACTTTCCATTAATGTCCTTTCTTGGTTCGAGGATCCAACCTAGGATCCCACACTGCATTTAGTTGTCATGTGTCCTTTAGTTTGTGACTGTTTTTGTACATTTTCTTTGGAGCAATGTCGATTCAGAACTTTTGCTCATTTTTAAATTGAGTTTGTTGTCTTTTTGTTGAATTATAAAAATTCTTTATATATTCTGGATACAAGTCCCTTTTTAGATATATGATTTGAAAATATTTTCTCCCATTCTTTTCACTTTCCTGATGGTGTCCTTTGCAGCAAAATGTTTTAATTTGGGTGAAGTCCAATGTATCTATTTTTCTCAGTTAAGGATTTTTGGTGTCATATCCAAGAAACCATTGCCTAATTCAAGGTCAGAAAGATTTACACAATGCTTACTTCTGAGAGTTTTATAGTTTAGCTCTTACACTTAGGTCCTTGATGCATTTTGAGTTAATTTTGTACACAGTGTGAGGTAGGGATCTAACTTCATTCATCTGCAGTTCTTTGGCTCTTCAGTTGTCCCAGCACCATTTGTTGAAAAGATCACTCCTTCCCCATTGAATGGGTTGGCACCTTTGTCAAAAATTAAGTGACCATACACATGAGGATTTATTTCTGGATTATCAGTTCTAGATTATATATAAATTGATATTTCACTGATCTGTATGTCTATGCCAGTCCCATACAGTCTCAATTACTACAGCTTTCATTTGTTTGTTTATTTCAGCTTTTAAGTAAGTTTCAAAATTGGGAAGTGTGAGTACTCCAACTTTGTTTCCTTTTTCAAGGTTGTTTTAGCTCTTCTGGGTCCCTTGGATTTCCATATGAATTTTAGGACCAGCTTGTCAATTTCTACAAAGAAAGCAACTTACATTTCAATGGGCATTGCATATCACTTTGTTTTTTGATAACACTTCAAATGAATATGCTAGTTTATGTTTATGCCATGGAATTTCACTCCAGTAGCAATATGGTCCCAAGTGCTCCTATTAAACAATTAGGAAGCTTTAAAAGACATGTTTGTTTAGGACATCACATACAAACACAGGGTTTTAGGTTATTTAATGACTTTATTTCCAATGGTTGTTACCGCTTATTAGTCATAAAAATCACCAAAGTCATCGGCAGATGTGTTATGGTTTCTAGGGCGTAAAGCAGCTTCAATTTCTGAGTTACTGTCGTCGGATTCATCCCAAAAGGCTGGAAGAGAAAAACAGACAGCTATTTAACATCTCTCCACTCTGATAAGCTTGGCTTCATCAGTAGACTGGTTCCAGTGGACTGGAAGCACTGGCCTGCAAAAGGCCTACTAGGGACACTGAGGGCTGAACCTGACCAGGTGCATCTGGATGCATGTCCATACTGCACAAATTTGCACATCTCAGTGTGTTCTATGGAAACACTGCAGAATATTTCCTTCCCCTTTTGTTGTGCTCAGCTCTTTACTGCAGGATGGGGATTTAAATCAGGATTAACACAGAAGCAGGGTTAGCCAGGTATTTCACCAGGCCTGAGACCACCTCAGCTTAGCTGCTCTTGCACTTAGATCCCCTTCTATACTTCACAAGGAAGACATGGTGGAAGAATAGGAGGCCTTGGGTGCACATGGTTTACTTGGGAGGTGATCCTGGGAACGATGGGAGGGGCTGGAATAGTGACACAGGAAGAGAGGAAGCCAGCAGAGGGTGTGTTAATGAGGGGGGCTGGCAGTGGACAAGGCGGCTCAGGCCTGCAGGGCACTCTCTGAGAAACTCAGAACTCTCCTCAAATTGTCCCAACAAAGAGTAAGGCAGTGGGGTTATTTATTGACCAACTTCCATTTCTCATTGGTTGAAGGTTATTCTCATTCTCAACCAGGGCATCAACTCCCGGGTACTCTGGGCTGCCCCATTGGGGCTTGGCATGCGCCTGCAGCCAGAGAAAGCCCTTAGGCAGATGCACAGCTGCTTGTGGTGGAAGGCCACAGCATGCCCGCGAACTGCACTGTGATCTCCAGCGTGGTCGGACAGGATGTGGTGGGACACGGTCTGCTATACGGACAATCTCCATGACCACCGCTATCTCCACGGCACTCACTACCTGCCATTCTGTGATGACTTCTTATACACAACCCCATTTCATCCTTGTACCAACCTGGGGAGGTAAGTGTTAATGTCTCCATTTACTGAGCAAATGGGCTGAGAGAGGTTAAGTAACTGGCCCCAATCACAGAATTAGCGGGTGTTGAAGCCAGGAGTCCCACCCAGGTTGTCGGACTTATACCCACGCTCTCGACCACAACCTACTGGGACGGGGGTCTAAGCAGACAGGAATAGAGCAAGCCCAAGCTCTGCATAGGATATACCACAGTGTTAGCATGGAAGGTGGGGCTGAAAGGCAAATAGGAGCTCATGGTGCTAAAGAAAAGGGGGGAACAGCATGAGCAAAGGCACAGAAGTACAAGGGTGGTATACAGGCATACCCCATTTTCCTGTGCTTTGCAGAGACTGTGTTTTTTTATAACTGAAGGTCTATGGCAACCCTACACAAGGCAAATCTATTGGTGCCATTTTTTCAACAGCATTTGTTCACCTTGTGTCTCTGTGTCACATTTTGGTACTTCTCTCATTATTCCAATTATTATTATTTCCATTATTATATTTCCTACAGTGATCTGTGATCAGTAATTATGACTCACTGAAAGCTCAGATGATGGCTAGCATCTTTTAGCAATAAGGTATTTTTTAATTATTTTTAAAGTATTTTAAGTTAATTTAATGTTAATTAACATTTTTTTAGACATAATGAATGCCATTGTACACTTAAGAGACTACAGTACAGCATAAACACAACTTTTACAGGCACTGAGAAACCAAAAAATTTATTTGGCTTTATTACAGTGATCTGGAACCGAACCTGTAGTATCTCTGAGGTACATCTATATTTGGAAAAAGCTGACTGTGACTAGATCCACAGAGGACAAGATCTTGGTAGGGACTGAGCTGGAAAGTAGGGATGTGGCCAGACCACAAAGGGAGAAAGTTGTGGACTCTATCCTGCACATAGCAGGAGGCATTAACAATTTTTAACCAGGAAGGTAAGAAGGTTACATGAGATTTTAGATGCTGGTGGCCAGGTGGAGGACAATGGGGAGTGGGAGAGGGGCCAGATGGGAGGAAACCAGTTAGTGTCTACTGTAAGAGCCCTGTCATGTCATGAGCAGTGGGTACTCTCAGGGCATTAGCCATGAGGATGGGGACACAGTCAAAAACCATTTCACAGGTAGAATATACCAGTGTTGTCAATCAATTGGATGTGGAGGCTGGGATACCCTGCAAATTCATACTTGCAAGTTAGAATGCTATGCCACCGTGGCCCATGGCACCCCATATATTGTCAGCTCATAGCCCTGTCACCGAAGAATGGTTCCTCGATAGCTCTCCAATCCCCTCAGAGACCATAATCACCCTGGGGAGAGCCACAGGGCGCCCAGTGATCGCACACACGCTTCACAGTCCTTACAGGAGGGTGCAGGAAACAAGAAACACGTCACAAAACAACTCTGGGTTAAAACACAAGATGAAAATCTAGCCTCCAGTGATTTCTCTTACCTTTAGACTCTAAATTGGTAGTTAGTTTCTTTTCATTTTCATGCCTGAAAAATAAAGAAATAGCCTGAGTCTTGCAAAAAAAATGAAAATCAGACTGATATTTTTACAATGAGCACATTAGCAAAGAAGTACTGCACTGAAAGGCCAGAAATTTTACACGTTCTCCCTGAGTCTTAAGAGCAAGAAGAAAATGTCAGGCGGCGCCTGTGGGGCTTAGTCAGTTGAGCTTCTGACTTGTGATCTCGGCTCAGGTCATGATCTCTCGGTTCATGGGATAGAGCCCCGCATTGGGGCTGTGCTGACAGCATGGAGCCTGCTTGGGATTCTTCCTCTGCTCATTCCCTGCTCTCTCTCTCAAAATAAATAAATAGAACACTTTAAAAAAAGAAGAAGAAGAAACTGTCAGGACCTCGGTGGCCAGAGTTACTTGCTGATGCTTTGGTGGGTGGGTCCCTATTGCAACAGCATCACCAGTATCCCTGAGTGCATTCTCTGCTGGCCCTGCAGACACCGGGTCATAGTGTGTCCTGCGGGCATCCCTTGCAGCGCAGGACAATGAGCACATGGGCGGTGAGGTAGAGGATCCACTTCCCTTCAACAGCCTTCCCAAAACATGTCCAGACAAAGCTTTGGCACTTTTAGACAAGCTAAAAGTGAAATACCCGAAGTAGAGAATCCAAGATAGAATACAAGGAGAAGCTGGCGGGGAAGATAAGATCCTCATCTCCATCAAGCCAGTGATACCAATCCTTAACGGCTTGACAAGGGAGTCCAAGATAAACTCTCAGTCTGCTTAATTAAAAACACGAACTTAAGACAGAAAAACGTAAGTATCCTGGACACCGAGGTGTAGGTTTCTGGGTATCACATACACAAAGATGCTAGTGTCTATGGCATCTAATACCTAGCAACCTGTTCTTGCCAAGGTATTTGCTGGGATTTACATTTATATATTATTGCATTAAAACAGATTCCAGTCTCTTAGAGGAGAAGAATGTCAAGAAAAGACAGACCCCAATGTGTATGGTCACTGCTCATGGCCAGAACCCTGGTCCTCTTAACATAGGAACCCCTGTGAACTTATCTTCTCCCTCCTTTGTGTCAAGTCTGGCTAACCTATGGCTTAAAAATTTGCTGTTTTCCATAGCTGCCATACTTGTTTTTTTTTTTTTTCTGTAAAATAAGCTCCATTTAGGTATAATTTTCCAGGCTCAATATCTGTCAATGCTTCCTTTAAACTTGGTGCCTGTTTCATTATCTGTCATGACCAACTAGTGGCCCACAGCTGTTTCTCCATGAAGAGTGGATGGTCCTATGAAAGGGCCCAGCACTAACCATCAGTCATGGAGGCTGCAGGTAAGGTGGCCACTGACCATATGAATCCATCTTTCATAAAGTACTAGTGTATACACACACACACATACACACACACACACACACACACACACACAATGCAACTATGGGTTGTATGTCTACTATTTACCTACCTCTCATTTCATGAGGACTAGTCTAGATGCTGGAGGCAGAGGTGGGTTAGAACAGTGCTGGTGGGGGCCAGAGAGTCTCCAGCTGTAGTCCAGGTAATAAGAGCCACAGCGGGGAGAGGGATAGAGCACTGAGGGCTGGGAGAACAGGGAGCAAAGGGTGGGTGATGGGTGGCTGCAGGACCCCTGAGGAAGCAGGGCATCTCCTGGACTCTGCTTTGAAAGCCAGAGAGGATTGCACAGGCCAGTAAAGGGGTGGGGGGATGCAGTGGGATGTAGTAGCAGGGAGCCCTTGTTAAGAGCAAGGGCACAATGACAGATAAGCATGGGCCAGATCCCTGTGGCCCCAGCCACTTCTCTGAGCTCCAGAAACATGGCCTGTGCTCATGTGCTAGTTCTACTTGGCCGCCTCCCAAGCACCTTGTGGGCAACATGCTCATCCATGACCAAATTCACAATCTCCCCACTGTGATTCTCTTCCCTTGCCAGGTCAGGTCCCTCCTGTTTCAGTCAAGGGCACTCGGATCCTCTGCTCCCTCCCCAACCCTTTCCACTCCTAGGCCCTCCTGCACCCAGTCAGCTCCGATGTGTAAATCAATAGACGAGGCTATATTACAACTCAATCCTTGCTCTTCCCTCCACACTGCCACAACCTGGCCAACTACACCAGCATCTCTTGCCTGTACCTTTGTAACAGCCCCTAACTGGTGATGCCACACACACCCTGTCCCCTACAGTCCATCTTCCACTCAGCAGCAAGAATGAACTTCTCACTCCACTTCCTTGCTAAAGCTCCTTAAAGCCTTCCCATTGTTTTTTGATGAACTCCCTAAATCCTGAACAGCACCTCAAAGGCTGATCCCCAGACTTGGCTGGGTCTTTCTACTACAGCCTCACTTCCCCTACTGCTCCCCCACCCACCACTGATTCCTCACCCAAGTTGCTGTTTTACACTCATTTGTGTAACTAATGCATGTGTGATCACTTCTGCTATAGACTATGAGCTCTGTGAGGGAAGCGATGGCACCTGCTTCAGCTCCCCTGGGTAACCCAGGGCTTTGTGCTTGGTGATTATATGCAGAATGAAAAGATGAAGCTCACCAAGAGCAGGGCCCTGCTTAAAGACACTCAACCTAGTTTCTGGCACATTATTTGACTTTCATGTTTCTACTTCTGTGACTTCAGAATCAGGTTAAGTTTCTTACCGGAATCGTGCAAGAAATCTGCAGAACTAAATGCATGTAGGTCACCCACTGAGAAAGGTGGACGCTGCTTCCAGGTGTCTCCTACTCCATCCCCATGCACTAGGGGCAATTATGTTTCCCTTTGGGAAGCCAGCTCTGCCCACCAATGTGACACCCCAATTCAAAGCTGACCTAGAGTCACATGCAATTCTTAGGGTCAACGGTTCTTTCTGAGTCACACCTAATGTGTAAAGCTAAGACAAGGCCAACGGGCATAGTGGGAGAACTTTCCCTGGAATACTAGATATAGTCAACTTGTTGAGCTACTATAATAAATAAGACGAGGAACACATTCACTCTGGCAAAGTATAAGAAATGGAAGAGTTAATCTTATAGGCCATGGGATTGGGTCACACATACTTGGAGTCTGACTGCTTCGTCTTCCCTAAGAGCATGAAAGTAACATTTTCATCTTGTAAAACAGAGGTTGGCAAAGGTTTGCTGTAAAGAGCCAGAGGGTAAATGGTTCAGCTGTTGTGGGCTATATGGTTGTAGGACAACTCACCTTTGTGGCTGTAGCATGGAAACAAGCCATGAACACGATAGGTGGGGCTGTATTGTAATTCAACCTCACTTATAGGCACAAAAATTTGAATTTCATAGAACTTCCAGGTCAGGTGTCATGCAACATCATTCTTCTTTGGATTTCCTCCAACCATTTAAAAGTGTAAAAACCTGGGTGGCTCAGTTGGTTAAGCGTCTGACTCTTGATTTCAGTCCAGGTCATGATCTCATGGTTGTGAGATCGAGCCCTGTGTTGGGTTCCATGCTGAGTGTGGAGCCTGCTTAAGATTCTCCTTCTCCCTCTTCTTTGCTTCCCCTCGCCCCCCAAAAATGTAAAACCCGCTCTTAGCTTGAAGGTGTACAAAACCAGGCAGAGGCCAAGACTTGGCCCTGGGGCCACAGAGCACCGAGCCGGTTGAACAGGTGACACTGCCATACTTACAGCACACCAAAGGGTCTGCCTGTCCCCTGCATGGTCTTTCATGGGTAACTCTTAGAATCCAAGATGGCAGACTTGATTTTTTTTCCCCAGAAGGTTACAATTAGATTGGAGGTCCTACTTCAAAACAAACCATTTTCAGGTAAAACACCACAGACAATGTATTAAATTAAAATGTGACCATGTTCTGCTGGTCTCATCATAATGGGACAATGACCTCTGCAGAATTTCCCAGCAGGGTAGGTATTTTTTTCCCCATAGCTGTGCAATGAATACCACATACCCATGAAGGGGATGCTTAATTTACCTTTTGCCATATTGGCTTTATCACATATCTTCCCTCTGTCTACCCATCAAGCCATCTCATTTTTTGATGCTTTTCAGTAAGTGTTTATGAATTCCCCCGCTATTGATAAACCAGATTAGGACAACTCTAATCAAAGTCACTTTTGTTCTCATCCTTGCTAAACTTAAGAAGTAAAGGTTGGTCAGGGCCTTAACAGTTTTTATCCGAAGAGCAGCACCTGGCACCCACATGCACAATCCGCAATCGTGGTGAAATAAGGTATCACTGAAATTATGTGTGTCAACTATTCATGTTATATGAGCAAAAGGCTAATGTAGCTAGGAATACTTAGTCAACACAGTCAACATAAATACAAAATTAGATGGCAAGGCCTACTGTAAGCATGAAGTTTTGCTTTGTGGAACTGGCAAGTAGAGACAAAATGAGAAGTGGAAAACCTATGAGCTTCTAAGAAACCCATTATTAAATTATAGCAGAGCACTTATAGATTATCCAGCGCTTTCACTGTATGGGTGGTGGGGCCCAGAGAGGCTGTGAAGGCTGTGCTTCAAGACACACAGAACTGTCAGATGGGAGTGGGGGCAGACGAGGACAGAGCCCCCCAGCACATGGATGCTTCCCAAATGCAAACACCTGTCTCACCTCGTGAGATGTGGTCAAACAGCAGGGTGGAGAGAACCTGGGTTGGGGCAGCCGGTCCCTGTCCCAGTGCAGGACTGCTGATGGGAGACAGTGTCAGCTCTGGGGCCAGACAGCCTCTACTCCCTTGATGCTCTACTCTGCTCCCTGTGTGGCCCTGGGCAAGCTCCCTACCTCTCTGAGCACCCGTTTTCTGTCTGCAAAATGGGGAAGTAGGCCTTCATTGCAGTGTTCTGGTAAGTTTAGAGAGAATCCTGCTTGACAGCCTGGCTACGGCAGGTGTGGGGGAGTGGTGCTGCTCACTGTCACAGCATTCGGGTGCACAAAGGCATGTGCTTGGTTTGGTGATGGCACAGTCATGGGTTCTAAGTGAAGGTGACAAGTACTCTGGCACAGTGGCCAAGGAAAGGGAAAATGTGGGGACAGAGAGAAAGGAAACAGGCCTGAGATGCATGAAGTCTACTCCTTAAGGAGCCTGATGGGCAGGAGCACTTGGGACGGGGAGGACACAGGGAAATGGCCTCTGCCAGGTCTTGCACAAGCAGGTCGGCAGAGCAATGGTTTGTTCATTCATCCATTCCCTTACTCCTTCACTGTCTCATAGGTCACACTACACATCAGCTCTATGCTGGGCCCACAGCAACAAACAATACCCATCTGATCTCTGTATTTGGGCCTCTCATGCTCCAGTGGGGAGACAGATACCAAAATAACTGTGACACAAGCCAAAAAGGGCAACTGTGGGGTAAGCTGAGAACTGACAGCAGCAGAATTAGGGGGTAATGTCCAGGCCCCTAGCACATACCAAGAGCCCATGTCAAGTTCAGGGCCAAGAGCCAGATATCCTTTTACCAATAGACAGGACAGCAGTTAGGTGAGGGCCCCAGTAATGCACTGTATGAGGGTGCATGCCCAGTGTGTTTCCTGGAAGCCAAAGGCAGGGTGCACGATTGGAGAGGGTGCAATCGAGGTTGACTGCAGGAGTCTCCCTTGGGAAATGTGTGTGTGCCCTCCCTCTCCTATACACTCATGCAGAGACCTTTGTGGAATTTATGATTTCCTGCAGCTTGGGTACGTGATGCCACCCAGAGGTGAGGGCATCTAAGACAAATGCTTGAGTGAACAGTGGAGCTATACACAGAGGTTCACTTACTCAGCAAGTCCAACCGTTATTGAGCACTGGTAATCAGAAAAGCCCTCCAAGCCCCCAGTGAGGAGCTCACAGTGAGGGGAAGGTACCTGCAAATGGTTACAATCCCTATGCTACAGATGATGGTAGAAATAGCCATGGGGCCACAGGAGGGGCGTCTTGTATGACCAGATCCTTTGCTTAGGAGACTTTTAGAAGGTTAATAGTTAAGCCCTGACAATCTAGTAGGCATCATCCAGGTGAAAGTGTGGGGCAGAAGCATTCCAGCAAAAGAGCAGGAATAGAAGCTGGGGCTCATGACATAGCTGGTTGTATGAGGGCATGACATGAGGCTGTCAAGTGGGCACAGGGACATGGGGGAGCAGGCTGGAAGGCGCTGCAGACTGTAGGCCATGCAGTGCTTGAGAGGGGTATGGGTAACAGAAGCCCCTGAGAGACTCACAGCAGCAGAGGTGCAACAGTCAGGCTAGGATTTCAGACACTCATTCTTGGCCCTGTGGGAGGAGGAATCTGGAAAACAGCAGACCTGGGGGATGTCCTAATATTAGTAACACAATGATTCTCAACCTCATGGTCAATACTGTGTTGAAGGAAATAAGTATCCACAGCCTGTCAACAAACTACCCAAGTTATTGTGACCTTGAGGTCATGTCAGTGGAGTCTGGCAATGAGACTCTGAGGGTCCTGCCAAGAGCAGGGGTCTATGGGATGGGAGACCACGAGGGGGGGCGGCTACTAGTGGGAAGTGTCCTTCCTGTTCTAGGGTCTTACTATATAAGACTGAAAATATTAACTAATGAGAAGATGTGGTCTCTAGACTCCAAATTCTGTAATTTTTAATGATTTTGACTGCTAGCTAAAATCGGTATTAAAATGTCTCAAACAGCATCTTCAGCTACAATTTTGCTCAAGAGACATATATTTCTGAAAAATAGAAGGCATAAAATTATTCAGGAAGGAAGAACCCCATGAGTATGCCAACAAATCTCTGTAAATTCTAATTTTAAGGGCTGACCAAAGGCTGAGACAGTTTTAATTTGACAAAGTCCGAGCGCCCCCTGATGGTTAGCCAGGGACCCTGCAGCAGAAGCCTTTTTTTTTTTTTTTTTTTAAGCTGCCTGGGGTCAATTTGCTAACTCCTTCCCTTCTGCTAATCTAGCAAGTTACTGTTCTTTCATGCTCTGTGTAGAAAAAAATAAAGTAGGTGGGTCTATGAGGAGAACACGTAGGATATTTAGGCAGCTGCTTATTCAGTAGGATTTAAGGCGATTGCAGATTTGCTAAGCCAGAGACAGAGAACGGGTGCTTTAATAAAACCTAAAGGACTTCCAGGAATACCTGATTTTTATTTCACTGGTATTGATTCCGTGCAATCTTTGTATTCTCCCAAGGGAAAATGGCCCAGTGACCACGCAAGGAGAGAGACACACGGCATCAGCTGCGGCCAGGCGCCCTCCGCTGGCCACTCTGGTGGTTGCAGGGTGGACACAAAATGCCACCCACAGCGGCCCTGCCAGGGTGCCATGGCTGGGTGACTTCTGCTACCTTTCCCCCAGGCAATTATGTTGCAAGCACACATGCTTTTCTTCGGTAAAATGTTATCTCGATCCAGACGGTAAACTGAAGTTACATGGCAGGCTGTTAAAATATACTCTCCATTGAATAAATGGATCCGGGAGCGTGAAAACCGCTTCCTGGGGAAGGTAAAGCGAGACAATGTTTGCAGAGGAGAGGAAGCTCTGGCATGCACCCCTGAACAAAAGGGAACAAGTGGTCTTTACTTGGAGAACGGCTTCCTATTAGGACTCACTCCTTCGTACATTATGCCTTTCATCCCCACTCAACCACAAAATGATTTTGCTGAAGCAAATACAATGGTAGAAAAAGATTTACACTGAAAGAATCTTTAATAATAAACTGTTGCCGATCTGCCTACTTGCCCGTGATTTATAATACAATAAACATCGGATTCTATTACGGCTCATGCACTGAAGCTGCTGCTCGGAAAAACGGAATATGAAAGCACCCGGATCCCACCACCATCACAATGAAATGAGCATGGATAAATGTGCTAAGAGTATCTCTTTGCATCTTTTATAGCTGGTGTGTATTAATCTGTAACGCTTATTAAGAAAGTCATTGCTATGCAAAGCAGCACCCAATCCCTTTCTCTGGCTTTTCAACAGAGTGCACTGTTTAGCCAATAGGACGGACCCTCTGGCCCTCATTCTGCATTCATCACAGGCAACATTTGCACAATGTATCTCTCAAAGGCGGCTGAAAAGAAGGCCTTAATACTCATGTAAACAACTGCAAACCAATTACTTAATGAATCAGGCCCACACATAATGAGGTGCAGACAAAGAGCTATAAATGCATTTTTGCACCCAAGCCGCTGCTTTAAAGTAAAATCCCTCAGCTGTAGTTTGGGCTTAACTAGCACATCATAATTATTGTCTCTAGGACATCAGAAGAAGCCATTTTTTTTTTTTTTTTTTTTTTTTTTTTAGGTCCAGCAGGGTCTTTTTTTTTTTTTTTTTTTTTTTTTTTTTTTTTGAGGTTGCTCATCAGCTCACTGACAAAATAGAGCAAAGAAGAATTTTTAAAAGTGCTACAGCAGCACTGCACTGTTATGTTTATTCTCAAGTACTGGGTTTCGAGACCACTTGTAAAAGCAATAAAGCACGAGGAGTGACTGCAGTAAGTGGGATCCTTAAATGTAAGCCTCTAAGAAATTTCAGTGAATCCAGGCACAAACAGCAAAACCAGAGCTCTCCAAAGCCCAGGGTGGTGTATTAACAACACCAAACCCAGCAAAAGAACTAAACCGTAACAAACAGCATGCCAAACCCACACACTCAATGCCCAGACCTTTTTCATCACTGGATTATTATCAAGTGTCTAGAACCAAATGTTCCTTGAAGACCTTTTTTTTTTTTTTTTCTTAAAGAGGGTTATGAGATTACTCATGATTTATTTAGAAAATTAATTTCATGCAGGAGCAATAGTAACACAAGGTCCCTGCCTCAAAATGGATGGGGAAGAAAGTTTGAATTTAGTTTAGTGAAATATAGACACAAGACATGAAATTACCAGGCCGAGAAAACATTCTTTGGGTCTAGCTGCTTTCTGAATGTATTTTAACATTGCCTGAAGAGTATATACATATAAAGACAAGTTCAAGAAGAATTGGGTTTTTTAATGCCTCTAAAATATAATGGAGATGACCATTTCCAACGATCTTTTAACAACTACAGGATGTGTTAGTGAGCCAGATGGTAACAGTGAGGGCTGACACCTACCTGTAGAACTTACTGTCTTTTAAAATATCCTTTAAAAGACCTAGAACTTGAATTTACAGGATAATCAAAAATATATAACACTTGAACATTCTTCCTGTCCCATAATTCATTTCCTCTCACTTCTTTCAAAACCAAGGATGAAAACCCAGGTATTAAACATGCTAATTTTTGGTAACTATATGAGTAGTTTTCTAAAACTGAACTTGTCGGGTTTCTAAAAGCAGCAACCTAATTTTAGAAAATCCATCTCATTTTAAGATATTCCAGTCCTAAAAATAGTATAATGTTTTTCAAAATATAAGTGAAAATAGGATTTTTTTTTCATTTAACAAATACTACATTTCCGGATCAAATCGCTTTATATTATGGGATACTGGATATGATGTTAGAAATGTAAAGTTTCTGTTTTAAAATTTTGTCAGGGCAAGTTAATTCTTATGTAATGTAAGCATCTAAAAGACACCTTTTTAATGAGAAATGTTATTAGAAAAGGAAATTTGTGCAGTTTTAAACAATATGCAGCCAAAGCCTAAAAGGCAGGTATTTCCTCAGACAATTGCTTTGATTCCCATCTATACATTTTTTCCAACCCAATGCCATCGCATGGCTAGTATTTTATGTCGATGACAAATCCAGCACACAACTCACCAACTCACTTACGTTGCTTGAAAAACTTATAAGAGGTGCTGGGGTTCAGCAAATGTTGGATACATCTTGTTCTTTATGGACAATAAGCAAGGAAGTATCAGAAAAGGGAAGAATAATCTTGCCCAAATGCCTGGTGAAAAAGAGGAATACAAAAACAAATACCCAGCAATTGCCAGTATATATATCAGCCGTCTCAGAAAGCAGAAACGGGCCACTTTATTTCTTTTAAGGCCCGATGTTTTCTCTCTGCCCTTTTCCGACACCCTCCATTGTGTGGTCTCTAAGCAGCCCTACTGCGAGCAGCTGTAGACGCTAATTTGTGGTTCACTGAGGTGTCAATTGAGTCTTAAACCAACGAAACAACAGCTGCAAAACAATACTTGGCTCTCTGGCACAAATATTTTCAAAGGTAGACTGGAGTTTCAACTGTTATTTTAGATAAACAAAAACCCAAACCATAACCTTCCCTCAAGTCACACAACAAAATAATATGCAGCCAGAGTTGCATTCATTACGGAGTGACAGTTCTCATCTTGTGACCGCTGTTCAGAAAGGCTTTCACGACTTTACCTTGACAAAGGACTTCCTTCGCTCGATGAAAAACTAGCCTCCAAGGCGATTTTGTTAGTTGTCTTTGTCTTGAGTATACCGCTGCCAATGTTCAAACCTGTGATAAGCACAAACGTGGAGAGTGAGTGCTGGCCGCCACGCAGCAGAGAAATGCACTGAATGAAGAAGCAGCCTCACAATAACTTTGGTGAAACAAACGTCGACGGGGGAAGATGCTGTCCAAGCCACAGAAGGCAAAGGAGCTTCTGAGGCAAGGAACAACATGTTGGCAGAATACTGAAAGGAAGTGTGTGTGCGTGTGGGTGGGTGGAGGGGCTTCCTGTGACATGCAGAAGCCACAAAAACAAAATCATTCAAAGACCTAAATTTTAAATGACCAAGTCACATGTCTGCGCATATGGGTCTCTCCTATGACACTAAATGCTGATAATTTACCTTGTTGTAACACATGGGCAGTGAGAAATCACCAAAATGATGGGTGCTGGGAACCAGGTCTCAGAAATCACTAACATCCCAGGATGACAGACACCTCTCTGCCAAATCCTCTCTCTTCCATCTTGCGGAGAAGAATGAAACTCCACTGAAAGCCATCAAGGCCACTCTTTAATCAGCCTGAAAAGGTTGATGGGGAAGATGACAATCCACATTTTCTCTGGAGCAGGGGAACCAGACCATGCCCCTGGTACATCCAGCTTGCAGGGCAACCCTCACCTCATCTCCTGGGTGCCCTTGGATGTCAGCTACCAGTCTGATTCTCAACTGGTCACTGGGGTCATGGATAGAGAGTACATGGGCATCGCTGGGAAAGGCACTGGCAGAGTTTCTGACCTGTAACCTGCCTGTCTCACAGAACCTCTGCAGCCAAGTGATTCCCTTAATGAGGTGTCCATGTTTGCCCAAAGAGAGTCCCCCATGCTTAACAAGACAAGGTCTTCTCAGACATGAACATGAAGGCACAAGGTTTAAGTGGCTTGCCTTAAGTGGTCCAGAGACACAGCATAAGACCTATGAGCAGAAGTTAATTGAAACCTGAATTTCTTCAACAGTTAGATGAACTCTTGAGTTCAGGGTCCACAGCGCTATGGCTACCTGTAACAACGCTGTGAGGTCTAATACGGGTACGTGGCTTCCATTTCCCTTCACCGTCCCATCCCACTTCCTGCTTTTCTTTGGAGCTCAGAGAAGTCCCTAGGCTCAGAGTAAGCATGAAAGTGAAAGGGTAGCCGTGACCAAAGGTAAAATAAATACAAGAAGCAATGTCTAACTACAATGACAGCCAGGACCATCAGAAGCACCTCTGTGATCCCAGTGTTAGAAAATATGGAATCTTGCAAAGCATATAGTATAATTGTGAGGGTAGGTGAGGAAATTGGATCTAGGGCTGCTTGACTTGACACAACCTATCACTTCACTTATGAATAGATTAAGAAATGAATATATTAATTATTACTATCTTAACAGTACCAAACTGTTTAATATACATCCAAGGGACTATAACTTATGTCAAACTTACTTATCCTTTGAACCTGTCCATGGAACTATCATGAATATACTTAGCAGATACAGACTTGTGGAGTCCCCTTCCAAATGTGTGTCTGCTAACAGGCTGTACTGTTCTGAGAGAGACATCACTGTCTTGGGGCCTCATTTGTAAAATAAGGGGTTGGATAAATACTTTCTAAGATCCCTCTGGACTCTAATACTGTGACTCAAATGTGAAGAAGGTGATGAAAAGCACAGTTGCAGGTTCACAGTGCTGTATCTTTCCATCCGGGTAAAGGCCCTGCATTATACAGCAATAGACTGCAAGGTCTCATGTTTGCGGAGTTCAAATAATAACCACCATTCTCCTAAGGGCTTTTCTCTAACAGGCACTGTGCTGGCATTTAACCTGCAAAGACTCACTGAATCCTCAAAATAGCCAAAATAACTGAATTTTACAGTAACTGATTCTAATACTAATATTATCTAAGAAATAGCTCTCCAAAGACAGCTAAGTCTGATACACCGTAAGTATGTCCCTCAAAAGAAAGGTCTGTCTCATGAGACAACTGGGAAACTTGGATATGGACTGGAAATTACATGATATTAAAAAATCACTATTCATTCTGTTAGGTGAAATTATGACACTGTGGTTTATGTGAAAATAAGGTCAATTAAAGTATACTTTAATGCATTTACTTTCACGAAGGGAGCTGAGGTGACTCTAACTAAAAAAAAAAAGGTACAATAAGATAAAAACCACTGAAAATAATAAAAATACAATAACACAATATATGAAAACAAAGAAAGTTACAGTTGAAGGAACTACATTTAAGCTTAAAATTTAGCTTTACTGGGATTTGCAGTATTTTTATTTAAAGAACCAACATTCTAAGGAGGGAAGGTAGCCCAGCCTGATGCTCCCACTGATGATTAATAAACTGGGAGGGGGCGCCTGGGTGGCTCAGTCGGTTAAACATTCGACTCTGGAAATCGGCTCATGTCATGATCTCATGGTTCGTGAGTTTTGAGCCCCACATCAGGCTCTGTGCTGACAGTGTGGAGTCTGCTTGGAATTCTCTCTCTCTCCCTCTCTCTGCCCCTCCCCTCCTCAAAGTAAATAAATAAACTTAAAAAAAATGAGAGAGAGAGAGAGAAACTGGGAGATATTGGGAAAAGAAGGAGTTTGGGGTGTTTCCAGTGGTACTTAGTGACAAGTTACTATCATGACATACCAGGTAGAATCCAAGGGACTGTTTGGGCCATTGCCATGCTGGGGGCCTGTACATATCCAGGAGGGAAGACTTCCAAACTGTTGTTCGTTAAGAACTGAAAAAGTATTGGCTTATTCTGACCTGATGGCAGCTTATTACAAAGCAAACTCCAGAAACCTTCAGAGGGTGACCACCCTTGCTTGAACCAGGCACTGGCTGCCCTCCTAGGTCCCCTGGATCCTCACTTGGAGCATTGAATATGCCCTTGCTTACCTGACAGTTGTATTACAGAAACATCCGCTTTTTGGAATCTGTCTTCAGTGTGATTTATATTATCCTGAAGGGTAGACTGCTTCAGCAACTGGTAGGCTTTTGTTTCTACAGATTAAAAAGAAAGACACAGATAACTGGAAATTCACATGCAAAAGAATAAATTTGGACCCTTGCCTTACACCATACACAAAAATCAATTCAAAATGGATTACAGACTTAAACATAAGACCTAAGACTATTAAATCCCTGGAAGAAAACATAGCAGAAAACTTTCAGGACATTGGAGTTGGCAATGATTTCTTGGATGACACCAGAAACATAGTCAAGAAAATTAAAAATGGACAAGTGGGACTCTAACAAACAAAACTTTTGTATGTCAAAGGAAAAAATGAACAGAGTGAAAAGGCAACCTATAGAATGGGAGAACATAATTGAAGTAATATATTTGATAAGTGATTAATATCCAGAATATATACGGAACTTCTACAACTTGGCAACAACAACAACGCAACAATGACAACAACAACAACACCACAAATGACCCGGTGAAAATGTAGGGAAAGAACTTGAACAGACATTTCTCCAAAGAAGGTATACAAAAAGCCAAGAAAAGATGCTCAAAAATCACTAATCATTAGGGAAATGGAAACCAAAACCACAATGAGGTAATCAGGTCTGACCCATCAGGATGGCTATTATCAAAAGAACAGAAAATAACAAGCGTTGGCAAGGATGCAGAGATGTTGGAATCCTGTGCACTACTGTTGGGACTGCAAAATGGTGCCACCATCATGGAAAACAGTGTAGAGGTTCCTCAACAAATTATAAATAGAACTACCATATGATTCAGCAATCCTACTTCTGAGTATATATCCAAAGGAATTGAAAGCAGGATGTGGAAGAGATACTGGCACATCTGTGTTCACTGCAGCATTATTCATAATAGCCAAGAAGTAGAAGGAGCCCAAACATTCATCAACAGATGATACACAAATGTAGCATATACCTACAGTTGAATATTAAGCAGCCTTTAAAAAGAAGGAAATCCTGACACCTGCTACAACATAGATGAACCTTGAGGGTATCACGTTAAGCGAAATAAGCAGTCACCAGGAGACAAATACCATATGATTCTGCTCATATGAAGTATTGAAAGGAGTCAAAATGATAAAAACAGAAAGTGGAAAGGCGGTCACTGAGGGCAGGGGTGAAGGGGAAATCAGTGTTTAGTGGGTAGAGTATTTCAGTTTTGCAAGATGAAAAAGCTCCAGAGATCTGCTGCACAACAATGCGAATGTATTCAACACTATTGAACTGTACACTTAAAAATGGTTAAGATGGTAAACTTCATGTTATGCATTTTTATTCACAGTTAAGAAAAAAAAAGGAGAATGACCAAACATCGCAATTGGTCCATGACAATTCAAGTTTGTGCCTGTTGTCCCAGTATAACTATTAATAGAATCCCCTTTTGTTACCAAATGTTTCCTTATTTCGATGGTGACTTATGTGGTCACCCAAACCAAACACAGTGTGTTGGCATAGTCTGGCTACTGACTCAAGAAAAAAAAAAAAAAAACAACTGTAAGGAAGAGTAGAACACTAATGGGATAGTTGATAATACTGATACATTATCATTAACTGTTTTAATTGTGGGAAAAAAGACACATAAATACAGAAAATTCTACTGCCCAGAAAGAAGTTTCTTAAATTCCTCCAGTGATGATACTTTCAAATGCATGCAGATTATTTTCTTGAACTGTCACTTTTTAGAAATTCTGAAGACAAACAAAAAACAATTTAGTTGAAGCCAGGTTTCAAAACTTGAAGATAAGTTGTATGAGTTTATCTGAAGTGGCCAAATTCCAGCCATTATTTTGAGTTGGTCTGTGGGTAGTCTCAACATCATAGTAAAATGGTTTCTCTCCTCTTTGGGCCTTGCAGAAGCCACTAGAGGAATGAATCTCAAGAGACAGAACTGATTTCCTTGGTTTCCTGGTCCCTCCAGAGCACTCCTCACCCTGGAGTGAAGGGGGACCAGAGGAGAGGCTGGGTGGGGATAGGAAAGTCAGGAAGACTAGCAGCCACAGGATGAGCTCCGAGGCCCGCAGCTGAGAAAATCGAATCTGGGCTCATCGTGCGGACAGAGTGTTTGCAGGGAGCAAAGCCAGGCACCCCTGAGGGATCAGCAGCAGCACAGACCTGGCTCAGGTCCACTTGACTGAGGTTCCCACAGGGCTTCTCATTGTGTCTGCTGTGAGTTAATATGGGGACGACTGTTGGGAACAACGACAAATAAAAAGAACCCGAGTGACACAACCTTCTGTATCCCCTCAAGTCTCAAGGATACCTGAATGAAACTGATAGCACAAACATAACAAAACAACATCCATGGCTGTACCTTCAACGTGGCCACAAAATAAAAGGATTTCTGCTGTCAGCACTGGGGGCTGGCAATCAGCTGCATCCCTGTGTTTGCTGGCTCCATTTAAGAACTTAACCATGAGGCCCTTCTTACTGGATTAAAACTACCATCACACTGAAGAAGAAGAATATAACTTCTCTTGCCCTACCGAGAATCAATCAAGATAAAAATAAGTATTGAAAATGAGCATCATATTTTGGAATGTTAAATGATATATAATTAAAAATACGTACAGATCAAGGACTCTTAACTCTGAAAATAACAAATTCTAAGGCAACATTTTTTTTTAACACTGCTGGATTGTGAACACACTGGAACCAGATTTAGTACAGAAAACACCAGAGGCAGTGGATGCAGAATGGGAAAGTATTGTTTTGTGTGATGTGTGTGTGTGTGTGTGTGTGTGTGTGTGTGTGTGTGCGCGCGCGCGCATGCATGCGCGTGCGAGCTGCCCTGGGACAGAACGTGTTTCTTGCTATAGGTTAGTCTCATTGTCCTAGGATGGCTTCAATAGGCTGGCATCATAATACTCTCTAATTAAAATCATCACGTCCATATTACTCCAGACTTGTAAGGTTATTTTGGAAGAGGGGAGGTATTAATAAAATCAAAGACAGAGCATCTGGGTTCTAAGTAGGTAAAGAATCATTGTAAAGGAGGTGAAAATGCACAGTTTTGTTTTTACTATATAAAAACTTTCCAGCCTTTAGGATACGAGTCCAGAGCATAATGACCATATGCTATTTCTGCATTCAATTACATTTATTTGGTCAAGGAAGAGATAGCAAAGCCAGACATTTAACAACAACAACAGAACACAAAGATTTTGTTTCCTGGCATCTGGAAACTTGAAGTGGGGTTTTCTCTCAGCTGATGTTTTAAGTGAATCATTTCACCCCAATGAGCTGGAACCCAGGAAAATGTGTACCTTTTATTTTCAGCTTGAAAAATGGCAAGCTAGTAGTTGAGAGGTAATTTCAGATTTGGGGGGATTAAATGTGTGGTCCAAATATTAGTGCTGATATTGTTACTGGTCTGAGTCTAGCAAGGGAGAAATGTAAAGTGAGTTCATGCTTAGCAGTAAGGGGCCATTTTACTACTCTGGAAAGATAAACCATTTCCATGTTCTGTGTACTTTCTATTCTGGTTTCCTTCCCTTCTTCTTTTTAAAAATTGGGGTGTAGTTGGCATACAACATTATGTTAGTTTCAGGTGTACCACTTAATTATCTGATAGTGTATATATTGTAAAATGATTATCACAATAAGTCCAGTTACCATCCATCCCCTTACACAGTTACACTTTGTTTTTTCTTGTGATGAGGACTTTTAAGATCTACCATCCCTTCCTTCTTGAGGGACTTGGGCTCTGTAACTGGGCTCTGGCCTTTCCCTTCAAGGTTGCCCCGAGTGTGCTTTCAACTTTACAACAGTTTTGGAGAGAGATAGCTCATCTCTCCTGTTCTTTTCAAGCAGAACCCAACCCCCTTCCCAAACACAAATCCTTGTTGGTATTTGATCCTTAAACCTCCTGTGGCCCTTCTCTGAGCAGGGTCATCGAAGCCCGCCTGGAAAACTTTTGTCTTGGATGTAGCTGCCCTGAACTGAGTGATAGAGGGAGGGTTGGCAAAATCAAGCTGGGGACTGCTGGGCACATCGCCTGCCCCATTCCCATGTGTGATTCTTCCAATGGTTTCATGGCAAAGTGAAGCTTAAAAGGTAAAAGGATTAAATGCATTCACTTGGAGGAATAAACACCAGAGACACCAAAACAGCTAGAGGCATTGGAGCAGCCAGGCGCGTGCTGCTGGCTATGAGGAAGTCTGTGTTGGGGATCAGACACTCAGAGCTGGGAGTCACTCTCCCATGGCATGTTCACATCCTTATTTTAGCCATTAGAGCTGCAACAAACAACATATGAAGGGCTGGGAGTGGACTCGAAGGCAATTTGCTGAAAAAAATAATTAGGGGAGGTTGAAGGCTACAGAGCCTGTAAAGAAAGAGGGGAAGAAGGGTTCAAGTCCATAGATACTGCATACAGACTGGACAGGGTGGGACCATAAATGCAGACACTTACTGAGGCCGAGCAGGTACCATACAGAAGTAACTCTGGCGCAGTGGGAACAGTGGGCAGGGGAGCCCTGTAGCAAATTGCTGCCAGTTGGGAGAGTGGGCCAGACTTCTTGCCAGACTTCTGGCAAAATTAAAAAAAATGTTTTTAATGTTTACTCATTTTTGAGAGACAGAGAGAGACAGAGAGTGAGTGGGTGGTGGAGGGGCAAAGAGAGAGAGAGAGAGAGAGAGAGAGAGAGACAGAGAGACAGAGAGACAGAGAGACAGAGAGACAGAGAGAGAGAGAATCTGAAGCAGGCTCCAGGCTCTGAGCTGTCAGCACAGAGCCTCACTTGGGGCTCAAACCCATGAACCACAAGATCGTGACCTGAGCTGAAGTCAGACGCTCAACTGACTGAGCCACCCAGGCGTCCCTGGACTTGTCTTTTTTAAAAAATAAAACACTGCACGTGTCAAACAGAGAATACCTGTAACCTCAAAACTGAAAGGCAGTGAGCAATTTTTTCTTCACTGTGTAAGCACAAGAACCCTTAGAGAAAAACTTCAGCCAAGGGATACAAGTTTGATGTTAGGAAAAGCTTTTTTTAGCTGAAAGTTGATTGGAACATATTATCAAGGGGGGCTGCAACAGCTGTATGGAGATTTTTAATGAGCCATCTTTGGAGGCAAGACTCTAGTTTTTGCTAGGGGTGCTCCAACAATTCAGACATCCTCTTGGAGTGGTTTAGAAGGTGAGTATATCAACTTTATAAAGCAAAAGAGCAAAAGTTACTGGCATGAGGTTTGTGGCAACTAAGGCCCAGGCATTCCTGGAAGGAAGGGAAATAAAGGATCAGGCTATTAAAAGTTGCACTGTGTTGCCCAGCAAATTCATAGTTACTTAATGAATGAATGAAAAACAAAGAACGAAAAGTAACAAATGTAGAGGTTCGAGTTAGCTGGCTTAAACAAGGTAGGGGCAAAGTTCATATGGTTCCAAGGGATAAGACTTTAGTTTTCCCAACTGCAAGTAAACTTTAAATCTGCAAATTGGAGGCCTGGGTGGCCCCTTAAGTCTTCATTTTCCAGCCTGTGACTTAGAACTCCAGAAAAATGTTTCTTCCCATTGGTAATGTCAGACTCTCAGGAAATTATTGAGTAGTGCAAACAGTTTGGTAAAACAAATGTTTCTAAAGAATAGATTCGAATGTTCTGGTGTACACAGAAACAAATACACATGTGTCCTCAAGCCTTCCTTTCTGGGTCTCTCAGTCAAGCATCCATTGTATACTCAAATCTGTGTCAAGATTTAGTTTAAAAGTAGAAAATAGTGGAGGTTTAAAACATAAAACATGGCAAGAGGTCCCGGGGGGTTAAAATCTATCCTTGGTGATTAATTCCAGAGCAGTGACACAAGATAAATATATTTTTTCCTACTTTGTTACATATGCTGGCCAAACCCAATCATGTCTTCCTGCAAAGTGGTGAGGGATCACTGAGACTGTGTTTTTTTTTTTTGACATGCATTTTGTGTCTAGAAAATGGAACAGCAAGGGAAAGAAAGAGAAAACATGCTGAATAAAGGGAGGTAGGAGATGATGTTGGTGAGAAAAGGAGAAAGAAAAAGCTTCAACTTCTTATCGGTCGTTCTCTTTTATATGCAAATGTACACCTGCTAAAATACTTCTAAATCTACAAATAAAAAGAAAATATCTGATGAACAAGTGCTTTTAACAACCCGTTACAAGAGCCAGATAAATGTGGGGTTCACCAGCCTCGAAGGGGTGTCTCCGAGGCAGAGAGTCTGCCCAGGGCTTTCGCAGAAATCCCCCATGAAGAAAGGGAAGAGCTGGGCCCGGAAAAGGAATAACAAAGAGGGATGCAAACAATACTATCACTCCGGCTAGAAAAAAACGACCTTGAACTGACAAGAACTGGGCATCTTCGAGTACAGAAGGATAATTACTATTCCCATCTGAAGTGTGCAGTAATTTTAAAATGAAATTTGAAAAGTACTTTCCATCTGCTGAGTTTCCCACTGCTATTACTCACATATTCCTACACCCATGCAATTTTCCTCCCACCCTGTGCTAGATATGTGGCTGATGCAGCAAATCCAGTCATCTTTGCAAAAGAAAATAAAAATTGGGGGATGCATTTCTAAAATTAATTCTGAAGATAAAGATTATTGCTTAAAATTCAGAATTATTCGTCTAAGTGTAATCTGCTCAAATGAAAATGAGAGACTATGAGGATATGGGTGCTTCCATGATCTGAAAATACAGAATACTCATTATATTTAGGATTTTTAAAGTTAAAGGCCGTAAGTCTATGTGAAGGTGAGACATACAAGGTTGGATCCATAACTACAATCGCTTTTCATGTCCAGATTTTCTGCCATTAACCTCACTCCATCAGTTGTCCTGGGCTGGTAAACCATCGCCAGGGAGAAGGCTGATGCATACAGAAGAGAAGAAACGCTGGATTCAGCTGACTTGCCTGGAGCTGCTTCAGAAAATAAGTATTTACATCACATTCTTAAATTCTATGGAGCAATTCAACAATTACACCTGAAAATAAACGGCAGGCTTGAAACTGCCCTTTAATGAATGTTCCAAAACTGAACTGAAACACTTCTGCTGGTATTACTTCCCATGTAAACTTACAGCTCTAGTGCCTGCCACTTAACACTGCTCAGTCCTGGGAGGTAAGTTTTCAACTCTGAAAGTCATAGAAGCTTTAACTTTTCAAAGATGGCACAATCTGATGAGGAAGCTGTATTTCATTGGCACTATTTATTTTTCAAAACAGTATTTTTAGTGGCTTTGCAGGCAATGATTTATATGAGAAGAATCAGAAACAAAGACAGTAATATTATCATTTCATCATTTATAGTAGAACCAAGAATAATTGCTGTATAAAGATGAGCTGGATGCTAGAAACATAAAATACACAGAAAACCCCTCCTCATCCAGTGTAGTGAGTTGAAAAGTATCTCTCCCCAAATTTATGTCCACCCAGAACCTCACAATGTGGTCTTCATTGGAAACAGGTTCTTTGCAGATGTAATTAGCGATGGACCTTATGATGAAATCATCCTGGATTTATGTTGGCCTTAAATCCAATGACTGGGGTCTTGGTAGGAAGAGGAACAAACAGAGACAGAGAAAAGAAGTCAGTGTGAATATGGGGCAGAGACTGGACTGATACTGCCACATGTCAGGAGCCATCAGCAGCTGGAGCAGCCATGGAAGATTCTCCCCTGAAGCCTTCAGAAGAGCACAGCCCCCCTGACACTTTGATTTTAGACTTCCAGCATCCAGAACTGTGAGATAATACAGTTCTGTTGGTTTAGGTTTGTGGTACATTGTTATAGCACTCCTGGGAAAATAATACACTCCCTGTTCCCCAGTTTTACTGAAACATCTAAAGCCCAATCTCTCTTCTTTCTCTTTCTTCACTTGAGTCTCTTGTGTAAAATGGCAGTGTTTCACCACCTGACTTGCAAGGGCTCTCTCAGCTTTGAGACCCCCTGCTCCATGGTCCTCAAACTTGGGGGACCACATGGGTCTATGTAAGACTGATGCCTGGGTCCCACCCCCTCAGGGGTTCTGATGTCACCGATCAAGGGTGTGGCTGGGGCACGGATGTGTAAAACCCTGCATGGGATTCTACTGCACAACTACTGAGAAGAATTTCTCTAGGCTCCTCTGAGTTGATTACCTTGAAGGCAGGAGCATCCAATCAAGAGCACTCTACAGAAAGATATCTTTAATTCTTTACTGACCACTTTAAATCAACACCACCACCCTCAATGTCACGAGTGAGGAATATTTTGCTCTAGCAAGCAATAGGCAGTAGGCCCCATGGGTGAAGCCCCAGCAACCTGAACCCTACCATATAGGAGGGCCATGGGGACTGCACTGGACAGCCCAGCAGCACATGGCAGGTTCCCTCGGTTTTGCATGAGTTGGGTGCTCCCTGTCTCAGGTACAGCAGGTAACATGTCTTCACATGATTTTTGTGCATTTCTGGGACAGGACAAGTGAGACACACTCTTAGAAAAGTCTGAGCAGTGGAGGTTGTACTCTGGCCGCCAGCAGTTGTCACTGCAGTCTTGTCTTCCAGGAAAACTCTAGTCACCAGCGACCACCTGGCTGTTGTGTGTTTCCAGCCCTTTCCCAGTGTGATGAGAAACTCAAGTAATCGTGTTTTGGGAAGCAGCGCCCAGAACCCCAAGTGGCAACCTTCAAATCTATGCTGACCTCCCACAAAGCTTTTAAATGGACGTACCTCAGTATGACCTTGAATATTTCAGCTTGCCAAAGAATATCAGTGAGAAATGGCACAGTCAGGCAACCACTTTCAACACAGCTTGACCAAGAGAATTGGTGTCAAAAGAATGAGAGGCTGAATGGACATTCTTAGAGGCTTAATCCTCTTGAGATAAAAGCTGAGAGGCCTTTTCACATGGAGCTTAAGGAGATGAGTTTTGCCAGGATGGGCACGTGGGGTGGGAAAAGAACTGGTGGAGTGAATGACTGAAAGAGATAGTATTCTGGCCTGAATCAACAAGCATTAAGGAAACTCCTTAATACTCTCATTTTTATTCATTCATTTGACGAAATAAGTACCCACTGTGTGCCAGATACTGTGTTAAGGGATGGGTTTTTATGAAATTTAGCATAAGCATGCATTACTTGCTGAAAAACTCATTTACCCCGCAAAGGTAAATTTAGTGCAAATACAAGGAAAATTCCCAATGTGGTAAATTTTACTCGGGGGTACAAGCTGTTCAGAGGGAGACTTTCTCTCATAAGGTAGGTAAGTATCACTTTAATCCTGGCTTAAGTGTTTCAGGGAAACACTGAGCTGAATATCCAACTACTGGCACATAGTCTCAGGCCTAAGTGCACTCAGGCTCGCCCCTCTTTATCAAGGGCAGACCTCTGGTACAAGCTATGCCCGGAAAGCCTCACAAGCTGCCCACCTCTCTAGGTCTAACATAAGGGAAATGAAACACACGGCTTTGTTCATCAGTGCTCTCAAAGCATCCTTTGCACAGCTCCTCTTTCGCTGGGATACACACTGACATTTCACTGACCCAGACATCCTGATGCAGTCAACTCCAACATAAAAAGAAATTGGAAGAGTGGTGGGATGGAAGGAGTTCAAGGCTTAAATCTTAAAGTTTGTGTTCAAGATCTAACACTCTAGCGACATGGCCTTGAGCTGGAATCTTAACCTTTCTAAATTTCTGTTGGACCATCTGTAGAACAAGGCACTGATGTTTATCTCACAGGGCTGTTATGAAGATTGGGGGTGATGGAGGCTTAGTGAGGGCAGGGTCGCATGCAGTCTTTTGCTGTCCTGGTATTTCCAGGATGCAGCCCAAGTAAAGATGCAGCATACATGCAAATGAGAGACTACTTAGTGTACACAAAAACCACATATTCACTGATATTCAAATTCATCTTTGATTTCTACCTGGATTCTTTAGTGTGAACAGCCAGACTAATAGAAGGAGCAGACTGCATTAACAACAGCAGATCATACAGGCTGTGGATGTGGGTGTGGGTGTATATGGAAGGATTTCTGTGTAAATTTAAGCACAGATTATGGGAGCCAGAGTTATGAAACTCACACTCTCCCAAATGATGATTAACAAAGCAGATGCCTTCAGAGTGACAGCAAATTCTTTAAAGATGAGCCCCCTTGCCAAGAAAACCTGTGTTTGAGAGTGATAAACAAATAAGAAAAGGAAAAGAAGAAATGAGAATGGTGGTACACTTGATTCCTTCAATATGGACTGAGGATCACAGACTTCTAGCATTAGAAGGAATGTCAGCATTCCCAGAAACAGGAATCCTTCCACAGAGCCCCTCTAGACAGTGGGTTCCTGCCATGGTTCAACCACCTGGCAGCTGGAGGACACACTTGCTTTTGCTGAAATGAAGAGTGAGGAAGTTCTTCCATGACTGAGCTGTGAATTCCTTCCTGCAACACTCACATAAGGGGCCCCTGGGCTACATTCTGTAATTATGCCTGATAAATGTTTGGTATGTGGCAGCCCCACAAATATTAAAAGATAGGTTTTGTGCCCTTTTCAGGTTAAACTTTCCCAGGACCCTTGTCATTCTGAAAACAGTTCTATTTCAGAGCTTCCCACCCATTCTGCCCAGCTTCCTGGTGCCTGCCTTGAATTTTGCCTCAGCCTCTCTCTTTACTACATCTCTCCTGAGATGGCTGTAAAACAAATAGTGTCACACAGAGGACCCACGCTGAAGAGGAGCACTTTGGACTGTCATAAGTTACTACTGTAACCTGCTGGTTGTCCATTCGGGGAGCATTTTAACATATAACTAACATATAACTTTCAATCATATCATCTGGGTTTAGTTACACTAAAGCAGCCCAGGGTCTTATTAGAAGCTAGCTTATCCATGAGGGATGTTTCCACAAAAAGGAACCACAGGAAAACACTGAAGATAAATTTAGACTGCTGAGAAAACCAGTGTCCTCACTAGACTTAAGGTTTTAACAAACGTTTCACATATATGTGTGTATATTTGTATTTCCCGAAATGTGTCTCACAGAACATTAATTCTGTAGGCCATTTATAGGAAGGATTCTATTTTCAGATAGGAGATTATTTGAAACTCTAAATTCACACTTTTAAATGGCTCATTTACAGGGCGCCTGGGTGGCTCAGTCTGTTGAGTGTCTGATTCTTGACTTTGGCTCAGGTCATGATCCCAGGATTGTGGGATCGAGCCCGGACCTGGGCTCTGTGCTGAGCATGGAACCTACTTGGGATTCTCTCTTTCTTTCTGCCCCTCTCCCTGCTCACACGTGCTCACTCTCTAAAATTAAAATAAATAAATTGTTCATTCACTGAAAGTTCTAAAAGTCTTTAGCAAGCTCCAGAGCACTGTGCTGGCTGTAGAGAGAAAGAGGGGTCAAATAGGGTTTGGTCACAAAACACGTATTCCTTGACATATCTTCTGGGTGGAGCACTGCACAGAGCAGATTTGGGGAAATGCTGCATCAGCTCATCAACACCTGTGAGACCACACCAAGGGAAGACTTCTCTGGTGATGAAGGACGCTGCAATGTCCTCAACCGTGGGCACCTCAGGCTTATGGTGCATAAGCCCTCACAGAGACATCCGGCCTCCACCAGGGAAAACTCCAGGAACTACTTCATTAACTTCTTCATGGGACTAAGTAGAAGTTCCTAAAATATCATGGGACTCTCCTTAAGATTCTTTTTTGATAAAGTAAACATCCTTCTGGATTCAAACCATTCATTGAGTTTTCAAGTGGAAATTTCCTGCAGAAACTAATTACCAGTACTATGCAAAGTACTGTCTATGAGAAATTATGGCAGCAAAAGGCTTGGGGGGTCTTGGTCCCAAGTGGTTACTACAGTTCAGGAGGTAGCATTCATGTATTGAGTGTGTAGTACATGCTTGGTGCTTTCACACACATGACCTCATTTCAACTTTAGGACAACTTTTCCAGGTAGTATGTCTTTCCCAATACAGAGGCTCAGAGGGGTGGAGAAATAGAGCAGGGAGTAAAGAGCTGACATAGACAGCTGATGCCAAAGCCCAGGTTCAGCTGCCACATCTCTCCCAGAGGACAGCCCCTGGAATATTCTTTTCCTTTGGAATACTCTAGAAGGAATGCAGCTCATACAACAGGAAAGCCTCAACAAAATTATTATGAAGAGGGTGGCGGACTGTATCTTAAGCCAAACAGGACACCTGCCCTACTCTACCAAAGGCCAAATCTCCAAATAATTATGCCAAAAGTCACAAAGACCTAATAAAGAGACGATGGTCAAGAACTTGGAGACTGAACTAATACAATGTTATATGACAATTATATCTGGAAAAAAAAAAAAAAGAACTGAAGATCAAAGTAACTTCAGTGACACATGATACAATATAGTATTAAGCAGAGCCAAGGTGCCTGAGGCCCTCAGACATCAACTTCATGGGAGGTCTGGTGGGTGGGAAGCACAGAGGAGAGTGTGGTAGCCAGGACAGAAGGCAATGCTTAAACAAAGTCACTGGCTTTGCAAGTTTTTTTTTTTTTTTTTCTTTCACATTTCCCAAGTTAGTTTATGACTACTACTTTGGCATAGAACCAGGCGCAAGGCATTTTTTTTTTAACTGCCAACTATCAATGGGTCAATGGCAGAATGATGGAATTGCAATTTCTTTAAAGATCCTAATGGCAAATAATCCTTGTTACCTCTAGGCTTGTCACACCCCTTTCTTCAGGAAGAGGAGAAAATTTTGAAAGCCCAGTATTTAACTATCTCTTCTATTCTAAAGAAAGTCTATGAGAAAATACCATCTGCATTAATTTGGGGGAGAGTCATCTATATGCAAGGGATGATTCCAAAGAATACTGGAGAAGTAAGAATGGGTAAGTGGATCATTTCCTGGTTTCCACCCAATAAGCCTTTGTCATTTCCTCTGAAATAACTTCAGGGGTCATTAGATACTTGTGCATTCAAAGGTAAATTGCAAAGGAAAAGCATCTAAATGACTTCTTGGTTATTTGCAGTTTGGACTCGTCCATACTTCTATTAATAAGAAGAGACTCTACCAGAGTTCTCTCAAAACGAAGAATAAGAAAGCAATAAACATCTCGCTGGGAAAAGGTTTAAAAGAAAAGAAAACCTCTGCATTTTGGAGTGAAATATTATCTGATGCAGAATATATACAATAATTGCTCTACTATAAACTCCCTTTTCAAAACCAGAGTTCATCGCAGAAACATGGGCTTAAAAAATTAATCATCAGGCCATGAATTGTACTGCCATAAACGAAAGCCATTCTTTTCTGCTTATAAACAACAAAACTACCACATATGCAGATGCATGCCTCAGTACCTCCGTGCAATGGTGTATTTACTTGTATAAATATTTAAAGTCAGACCTTTGAATTTCTAATGAAGTAGGACACCACTTTACAAAATAAGGTACTAGTAAATTTAGATGTATGACAAATAGAACTCTGTTCAGAATACTAATTGCTGCTGTTGATATTCTAAAAGTAAAAAAAGTAATGATATTCAGATTCCATATAAACAAGCCTAATACATGTGCAGAAATCTTAATAGGTCTTGATGAAGCCTTACTGCTAAAATTGTTAAATTATCAGACAGGCTAACCACCTCCTATTTTTGGTTAGTTTTAAGTTATCAGAGGTACAAGGCAAGCTTCCCGGATGGCATTTCCCCCTCCCTGCTCTTATTTTAATAATACACATTCAATTATCACAGGAAAGAAAAGAGTAACATCAGAAACATCTGTAGTTTGCCATATAATGACTGGGTGTTCCCCATGGAGACTGACCTTGTCACCCAGACGCAGGTGCTGAAAGGCTGTGTGATGGGGGTGCTCACATGTGTAAATGTAAGACATGATTATGAAGAATTCAATAGACACGGTTATTTTCCACCTTAGTTTATGTTAACGTAAACTCACACATCCTGCTCTTACAATTTAATCTCCTGCTCCAGCATGTAGCAGTTGAATATCCTCGCTCTTAGTGGAGTCCACAAACCACTAACCTAGAAGGTTCTGATTACATAATAAGGTTGAATCCTGTGTTTGAAACTCACAGGCGACCGTAACTTTACCTGTGATGGGGATCTTTGCTGCCATGCTTTCTTCCCTGCTCTCGTCTCCACAGCCACTGGAAACTTCTAAAAACAGAACACATGATGATAAAAGTGTATTTCAAGGATATATTTATGGAATAGACCTTCGTCCTTTTATTTTAATTGCCATTCCTTTTATTTTCATTGCCTCTCCATGTCTGTTTTTTGATTAGTTTATTTTTTTTTGTCTGAAATAGTACTGTTTCTAAAAGGAAACTGATTCTAAACCAAAAGTTCTCTCTATGCTGTTTTCAAGCAAAATAATTTAGCCTGACATCTATCAAATTCAAATGGAGCTTAAAACAAGTAAGCTTCAAATCCTGCACATGTATATCAACCGCTGAGTATGTCCTGAGCAACTCACAGCTCTCTTGGAAATACCATCACAGCAGTTTACTGGCATGAATTGACAGTAACACTAAAATTATCACAATTTCTGGACACTAAACATTGGCTATTAAATTTGGCAGGCATAAACTCAGATTCTTGGTCATCTGTTTAGACTTTTATGAGGTTCCATTACAATTAAAAAGAATGTTTACAAATTATGAGTAAATTTTACTAAGTGATATCAAAAACTTCACAGTATTTTATGGAATCATCTTCATCTTTGTGACACAATCAAAATGATCTACTGTCAAGAGGTTAGTTTTGCTAAGATTTCATTACTTATGAAAACTTATTTTGTTGGAAATTCAGCAGAACTGCAGACCTACGATTAGGTTTTCCATTCCTGTTAGACTAAAGGAAAACAAATACATTTACTAAAAGGTGGCTTAAAACAAGTAAGATATTATGCATATTAAAATCAGAGGTATTCTCTGGTCAGCTTAATTTTATACGTATACCTTGAGAAAGAGGGTGTTATGGTGACTCTGAACGCACTTCTTCTGTGGACAGAATTTATAACAATAGTTACCTTGTTCCCTTGTACGAACACTGTTGAGCCACAGAGCGGGCTTTGCTTCCTTTATTCCACTATTGTCATTCAGAATAGATGGCAGGCTGCAAGATGATTCATTACTGTGAATAGCTGACCTATCATCACACTCTTCCGTAAGGGCTTTTTTCAATAATGCCGTTGCCTACAGTGTTTAAAAGAAAGCACAAAGAAATAAAAACAAACTCTAGTCACATTACCCTTGGTCTCAAAAACCCAGCCTTCAAATGTAATTTCAGGTTAAGCTTTACTTGGGATTTAATTTGCTTCCTGACATTTAACTGAAATTTAAATGTCTTCAAGATAAGACAACATCTGATTATTTTCCAGCATAATTTCTTTACAACAACTTGCACTTGCAGTGACACCTTTTTTGAGGACTTACGGAATGCGTAAGTGTTGACTCGTGAAGTATGTATATGAGATGTGAGCACCTCTGTTAATCTGGGCTTGTTTATCCAAGATTTACTCTTTCATTGCATGAATCTGTTTTTCGGGCATGTAAGACAGTTGGGTTTGGAAAGTAAAAGAGATCTGGAAAAATGTGACCTTAAGATATCCCCATCCTTCTGTTTTTTAAAAATTTATTTACTTATTTATTTTGAGAAAGAGAGTGAGCATGAGTAGGGGAGGGGCAGAGAGAGAGAGAGAGAGAGAGAGAGAGAGAGAGAGAGAGAGAATCTCAAGTAGGTTCCATACTGCTTGAGCTCAATCTAATGAACCATGAGATCATGACCCGAGCCAAAATCAGGAGTCAGACACTCAACCAACTGAGCCACCCAGGTGCCCCAATATCCTCATCCTTCTAGAAATGACCCCTGAACTTCCCCCAAACGGGAAGATTACAGAAAAACTTTGTGGCTAAGGAGGATATACTAAAGCAAAAAGAGAACTAATCTTATTCTAAATCATAGTCTTCAATCAAGGATAAAGACACTCTGCACTTTGCCCCTCAGTCTGCTGGGGAGCTTGGGAAACTTGCCCACCACACTGCCTATCTGTTTTCAAAGGGCCCTTGAAGTGTCTTACCTGTATCAGCTCATGCCTCACGGGCAGGCAGGTGGCACAGATTTCATCATGGCCAACTTGAGCAGTGGAGAACAAGTGGCAATTAACAGGACAGGTTAATACTCACGTCTATTTGTCAGGTCAGCACTCTCCTCCCAAGAAATAAAAATACACTGCTAACAAGAGGTAACCAATGATGACATCACCTCCTTCCAGAGAATATGTTTTTACCTCTCTTCCTACTTAGAACTGATGATTTGCCCAGTCTTTTGGCAGAGGAAACCGAGGTGGTGGTGCTGACCTATCACTGGTATCAGACAACAGGAGTAAACACAGGGTGGTGTTGAACCCAACCTGTGGGAAATGAACACAAGACTCTAGAAGAGTGGAACTGCACAAAGCCTCACAGGTTATCTTTAGTCTAAGTGAAAAGTGGTAAAACCATAATTATCTAGTAAACAAGAGGGAAGATAATAATCTTTCCTGTGATTAATATGAAAGAAAGTGAAGATGCCCTGACAAAGGGAATTACTGAGGCAGAACATGGAAGATCCAGCCTTGTGAGTTTGGCTTGGAACATATTTTGAGGTCACTGCTGTCAGCTTTGACATTCCTGCAAGGTTCTTGCCTTCTGCCTTTCCTAGGACCAGCTGGCCTCCTGGACTCATGCCCATTGTAGAGGATTGCCATGATTGTAGAGGATTTAAGGAGTTCTGGTCTAACTTCGCATCAAGTTAGACTTATAGCAAGAATCTGTCTGTAGTCCACTTCTAGTAACCAGGTGCTTTTCCTCTATTTATTTAAATTAGTCCTTGATTTTACTTTTACTCCAGTTATGGTAACTCTGTACTGGGATGATCTGCACAGTATCTGTGTTTCTGCAGACTAGAGTTCAGGTGTAGAGTCCTGTTTCCGAAGCTCAAGCGAGAGCTGGTTCCCATCACTGGCTGCCATAGTGCCCTAATTCCTGTTGCCTACATGGACCACTGTGCTGCACCTGCTTCCAGGATCTGTCCAGGAAGAGAGGTATAAAGAGTAGGACCACCTCTTTGAACTGCCATCACTCTGTCATTATGGTCTCTGGACCATTCCAGCATATCTCAGTTCTAGATCTCCACCCATCCTGATCTAGTCTCTTCCCCCAGAGAGTTAAGCTCCAATTCTGTGTCCCCAATAATGCTGGCTATGTGAAAAGCATTTTAGAACGTGAACAAAATGAATTCGCCCAAATTCTGTAGTGAAAGCTGTACATTTCTTTTTCTGATAGTTAAAATAATCCAAACATTCTGAAAGAGCCTCAAATATGCATTTCTTCCCCATCTTACCTTATGCAATAGCTGTAACTAATAATTTCTTGGCATGACTTCATAATAGCCTCTGTCTTAACACATGTCTTAACACATATCTTAAGAATAGAATTGTTCAAGGGCTATTGAAGCTTCTTGTGCTTTGTGCTGTAGAATTTGCAGATACCAGAAACTGGGGTTGTCAGTGATTCAAACTATTTCTCACTAGGTCCTCAGAGATGACACATAATTTATCTCACTGGTTTGTGCATCCCTTTTCATAGAAGGGATCCCTTCCATGAAGCAAATGGGATCCCTTTTGCTTTAGCTGGGTTCCAACTGGGTCTCAGAAAGAACACAGAATAAAATGCTACACTAATACAGTAAATTGCTTTCTTTTTTTTTTTAAATTTTTTTTCAACATTTTTTATTTATTTTTGGGACAGAGAGAGACAGAGCATGAACAGGGGAGGGGCAGAGAGAGAGGGAGACACAGAATCGGAAACAGGCTCCAGGCTCTGAGCCATCAGCCCAGAGCCCGACGCGGGGCTCGAACTCACAGACCGCGAGATCGTGACCTGGCTGAAGTCGGACGCTTAACCGACTGCGCCACCCAGGCGCCCCGTAAATTGCTTTCTAATAAGTCCTTACATGCTTGATAACCATACAGCACTACCACTAGTTCTATACCAAGCACCCCTCTTCTTTCATTCCAGAGAGGTAAGTAGAGTGATAGGCATACTGCAGGTTTTTATTTATTTTGTACATTTCATGCCATTTATCTTTACTCAATACTCCTGTCTCTAGAATTTCTCTTACTTTTTTTCATAGAGACATTTACTAAAAGGACTCATCTTCTGGGGCGCCTGGGTGGCTCAGTCGGTTAAGCGTCCGACTTCGGCTCAGGTCACGATCTCACGGTCCGTGAGTTCGAGCCCCATGTCGGGCTCTGGGCTGATGGCTCAGAGCCTGGAGCCTGCTTCCGGTTCTGTGTCTCCCTCTCTCTCTGCCCCTTCCCCGTTCATGCTCTGTCTCTCTCTGTCCCAAAAATAAATAAACGTTAAAAAAAAAAAAATTAAAAGGACTCATCTTCTAAGATAAGTCTATAGATAATTTCTCTTTTTTTCTAAGTTTATTTATTTACTTTGAGAGAGAGAAAACAACGTACATGAGTGGGGGGGGGGGAGAGAGAGAGAGAGAGAGAGAGAGAGAGAGAGAGAGAGAGAGAGAGAATCCCAAGGAAACTCCATGCTGTCAGTGCAGAGCCTGACTTGGCTCAATCTCATGAACTGCGAGATCATTAGCTGAGCTGAAATCAAGAGTCAGATGCTCAACCAACTGAGCCACCAGGCACCTCTATGTCTTAACAATGACTTTTTTATATCTGTGAAGATTTTTGGTAGAGGGTCAAATTATAACATGAGAATGGCTAGGTTGGCTTTACTGGATCATGGAGCCAAAAGAGAGCAGATGTGCCCCCTGGGTCATCTGCAGAGGAATCCACAATATAAGGCCCTAAAAGCAGGGAATAATGATAAGCAGGACAGAAAGAAATATCAGCCTCAGACAAGGAACAGTCAGAAAGTTTCAAGTCAAAAAAAAACTTCTGCAGAGCCAGAAGAAACATCTGTAATATATTCTCAAGACGTACTGTTTGCAGACCTTTCAGAAGGGCATATTTCTAAGGAAGCCCCCAGTTTGAAGGAGTTTGCAGTCTGAGGCCACAACACTAACCAGTACCTGCAAAGGAACAAAAGCCCAGAGAAGAGAGAACAAGCTACTTTACACAGCTCATGCTGGGACTGAATGGGCTCTGCAAATTGGAGCTCTCTATGTGAAAAAATGCCACCAGACAACAACTTTACTAGCGGCCTCCTGATGGTGCTTATGAATGGACTATGCTTGGGTTTCAACTTACCCGTTAGCGAATAAAGGCTCTGTTTGACTTCATACATTTGGAGCCTAGGAGGGAGATGGAGACTGTCTCACTTCTCTCAGTTGTCTGATGCCTAAGTCAATACCAACAAACTAGTCTCCTCACTTTTCTGGCTTCCCAGGAGCCAGGAGAAAGACACACACTGTTTGCAGGATGACTGATGGTGGTAGCTCCACATTTCAGATCTTATGAAAGATAAATCGTCCCATGAATTATACTCAGCAGGACACCTAGTTACTGGTTCAACTCTACTAGAATTTTTCTCAAAGTCCGGTTTAAATATGGATCCTGCTAGGTCTAAAATCCCAAGAGTCATCTCTTAATTTATATCCAGAAACTTATCAATTATGATATTCACATGCATAGATAAATGAAGATATTACTGGAAAAGACATTATGTCCAAAACACCATTAAAAGAAATGAAAGGAGAAAATCAAACTGCTCCAAATATTGTAACAAATCGTACCAATTTATATTAAAAAAGTTCTTACAAGTCAGTAAGAAAAAATATTTCTAACCTAATAGAAAAATGAGCAAAGAACACGGACCTGCAAATTATAAAAGAAGAAATACAAATGGCTAACAAATAGGTAGGGGAAAATTTGACCTCAACTATAATGTAAAGGTCAAATGAACAAAAAAAATTGGATGTCATTTGCACTTCTCAATGCTGGTGCTAAAAAAAAAAAAAGTCTGTAGTATCCAGTTTCATAAAAAGTTCACAGAAATGATATTTTCATTCATTCCTCATAACTGATGACCCTTCCAGAGTGAGATGTACCAGTGCATAGCTATAGCCTGAGAGATGCACACACCCTCTGACTTGACAGTTCCACAGCTAGAAATTAATCCTAAGGAAATAGCATAAACATTTGTAAAATCTGAATTGCTCAGATGTTCTTTGAAACTTTTTTTTACTAGAGTAACAATTAAAAACAAATGTTAGGGGTGCCTGGGTGGCTCAGTTGGTTGAGCATCTGATCCTTGATTTCGGCTCAGGTCACGATTCCAGGGTCATGGGATCGAGCCCTGTGTCGGGCTCTGTGCTGAGTGTGGAGCATACTTAAGATTCTCTCTGCTCTCTCTCTCTCTCCCTCTCTCTCTATCTCTCTTTCTCTCTCTCTCTGACCCTGTCCCCAGCTCACGCTCTCTAACAATTAAAAAAAAAAAAGAAACCACAAAAACAAACAAAAGCAAACAAAACAAAACACAAATGTTCAACAGAAGTGTGGTTAAAGAGACTGGAGTATCCTCACAGAAGTCTCAAACATCCATACAGATGTTTGAAATGATGTGATGTGATGTGATGATATGAAGGGAATGTGATGATATGAAGGGAAGTTCACTTGTGACAAGTAGGAAAAAAAGAAGCTTTGTACACAGCCAGTATAGCCCATGCTTGTCAATACATTAAATATTGAAAACCACACACTGCAATTTCAATTGACAATTTTCTTTTATTCTTTCTGTTTACCTTAATATTCCAAGTTTGGAAGTTTTTTTCCTGTTAGTTTTTTGTTTTTTTAAAACTTATGCTAGCCCTAAAAGAATGTGATTTCTGTGATAGGCAGTACAAATACAAACAGAAAGTGAATGTGAAAGCATCTAGTAGAAATAAATCCTGCTCTATATGTAAATCAGTGCTATTAATGCTGATACAAAAAAGCAAGAGAATTAGGGCTGTCAACAGCACATAACATTTTCTCCTAATACACATATTTAACTGACCTTCCTCAACAACCTCACTTTTGCACACCAAAAGTAATTTTTCAGAGTTTAAAATGAAATGCTCTTAAGTTATAGGAGGGGAAAGGGATAGAAAGAGAAAGGGATTTTATCTATGGAGCAATTGGAAGAGAGGGGGAAGTATTCATACAAGCCGGTAAATGAGTATTCAAGAGATAAGATAAAAAAAAAAAAACAAAAAACAAAAAACAAAAAAACCCCAAAAAACCAGGCCATCATTTAGGAAGAGTTTGAAGGGATTTCTGTGACCAGTCACCTGTCTCTTCTGGCAATGTGTGTGTGGTAGGGGACAGGACTGACCTACTGTACGAATGATACCAACATGCCCCTCTGCTTTTGCATGGAGAAATTCTCTTGGGTGGAAAGAGACATCACTTAGGAGAAAAGGAGTATTAAGGCACTTTGTGTTTTAATGAAGCACCCAACTCATTTTTTTTTTTGTCCACATAAAGTAATTACAAATTTTTCTGATTTAAAAGCATGGAGCTCAATTATGTAATTACCTAATAGGTTATGCAGGTGCTGTGGATCTTATCTGGTCTCGAGGGGACATAATCTGAGTTTCGGTGGCTTTAATGATGTATTTACTCAAGAGACGGGATTGACTCCAGCTGACAGCAAAGGGACCCACAGGTAAACATCATTTACATGTGGCTGCTTAATTAGCCATTTACCCAAGAGATCAAAGTAAATATTTCTGAGCTTCATTAGATTCTTAACCAAGTAATTTCTAGCAGAGCTTCCTTAAATTTTGAAAATCTCTTAGTTTCACGATTTTTATCTATGGGGAACTATTTAACTGATACTATTTACTAAATGTGTATATTGTTTCAATGCAGAGAAACAACTCAAAGACACTTGATTTTGCTAATTGTGACAAGATGATGTGTGAACGAAGTAAGTCCTAGGACTCACAAAAGCATTTTGTCATAAAGTTCACAATGCCTGTCCTGCTCATGTCATTTTGTAATGTACTTCTCTCAGGCTGTGCATTTCTTTGGTCCCAAACTAACAGAAATTGCCTGCTTACTTCTATTTTTAAGGACAGACTTTGTCATTAATTTGTTGGTAATTTTATGATTGTCACTAATATGAGATCAGGATCATTTAAAAAGGAACAAAAAAACCTACCAGGGGACTCTCTCTCTAGAATAAAAAAAAAAAAAAATTTAAAAAAGGGGCATCTGGGTGGCTCAGTCAGTTGAGTGTCTGACTCTTGATTTCAGCTCAGGTCATGGTTCCAGGGTCATAGGATCAAGCCCTGTGTTCAAGGGCTTATGATTTTCTTATGCTTGTGATTTCTCTTAAGATTTATGATTTTCTCTGTTTCTCCCTCTGCTCCTCTCCTCCATTCGCACTCTCTATCTAAAATTAAAAAAAAATTTTTTTTAAGAATCTAAAAAAAACCTGCTAAGGGAGGCATACTATCATTTGAATCCTAAGCTATTAATTGGGCAGCCCCCTTTCCATTAATAATGGAGTTTTTATTTGAAAAACCATGACTGAATTGTCTGGAACTTGGGACATGTTTTCTAATATGAACAACTTAAAAAAATAAGATGATTAGATAGCAAAGTGAAGTAGACCAATACTTCTTTCACCCCTTTTTAAAAAATGTTTATTTATAAACTCAAAATGGTTGAAAGACCTAAATGTAAGACAGGAAGCCATCAAAATCCTAGAGGAGAAAATAGGCAAAAACCTCTTTGATCTTGGCTACAGCAACTTCTTACTCAACATGTCTCCAGAGGCAAGGGAAACAAAAGTAAAAATGAACTACAGGGACCTCATCAAAATAAAAAGCTTCTGCACAGCGAAGGAAACAATCAGCAAAACTAAAAGGCATCCAACAGAATGGGAGAAGATATTTGAAAATGACACATCAGATAAAGTGTTAGTATCCAAAATCCATAAAGAACTTATCAAACTCAACAACCAAAAAACAAATAATCCAGTGAAGAAATGGGCAAAACACATGAATAGACACTTCTCCAAAGAAGACATCCAGATGGGCAACGGACACATGAAAATGCTCAACGTCACTCATCATCAGGGAAATACAAATCAAAACCACAATGAAATACTACCTTGCACCTGTCAGAATGGCTAACATTAACAACTCAGGCAACAATAGATGTTGGCAAGGATGCAGAGAAAGAGGATCTCTTTTGCATTGTTGGTGGGAATGCAAGCTGGTGCAGCCACTCTGGAAAACAGTATGGAGGTTCCTCAAAAAGCTAAAAATAGAACTACCCTATGACCCAGCAATTTGCAATTCTAGGCATTTATCCACGGGATACAGGTGTGCTGTTTCGAAGGGACACATGCACCCCCATGTTTATAGCAGCACTATTGATCATAGCCAAAGTATGGAAAGAGCCTAAATGTCCATCGATGGATGAATGGATAAAGAAGATGTGGTATATATATATATATATATATATATATATATATATATATACACACACACACACAATGGAGTATTACTCGGCAATTAAAAAGAATGAAATCTTGCCATTGGCAACTACGTGGATGGAAGTGGAGGGTATTATGCTAAGTGAAGTTAGAGAAAGACAAAAATCATATGACTTCACTCATATGAGGACTTTAAGAGACAAAACAGATGAACATAACAGAAGGGAAACAAAAATAATATAAAATCAGGGAGGGGGACAAAACAGAAGAGACTCAGAAATATGGAGAACAAACTGAGGGTTACTGGAGGGGTTGTGGGAGGGGGGATGGGCTAAATGGGTACGGGGCACTAAGGAATCTACTCCTGAAATCATTGCTTCACTATATGCTAACTAATTTGGATGTAAATTTTAAAAAATAAAAAATAAAATTTAAAAAAATGTTTATTTAGTTTTGAGAGAGAGAGAGTGCGTGCGCAAGTGGTGGAGGGGTAGAGACAGAAGGGGTAGAGGATTTGAAGCAGACTCTGTGCTGACAGCAGCAAGTCCAATACAGGGCTCAAACTAATAAACCATGAGATCATAACCTGAGACAAAGTCGGAGACTGAGTCACCAGGGTGCCCCAATACATCTTTCACCCATGACATGGCTGAGATGTGAAGTACTTGCAGTGAATGGAATGAATGAAAAACACTGTTGTTATAAAATAGTACTAAATAAAATGGACAATAAAACCTGAGAAAATCTTGCTTAAGAACTACATTTATCAACAGATATGGAATGGACCTGTTTTTCCCTAAGAATATTGTTCTTTATTTACTGAGTCCCACAAAATGCAGTAAAATGCAAATGTGTGTGGGAAGGATACATACAAGGTTATCTGTGAAAAGGGAAATGGGATCCATGAAAGGCACATGGGGGCTGTGTCTATATCTGCAATAATTTATTTCAGAAGAGGAAAGGGGGGAGGAAGCAGGTAAGAGGAGAAAGAGGAGGGGTAGGGCGATGGGGGAGGGGAGGCAGAAGGTGAGGTTTGAAACAAATATGGTGCAATGGTAACAACATCCATGAACTTGGGCAGGCATGGGACTGTTGAGATCATTATATCATTCTACGTGCATATTTTGAAATGCTTAAAGTCTCTCTCCTCTCTTTTTTAAAGAGGTGAGGAGTGGGGGGGAGGCGCTTGGTAAGGGCTGAAGGTGCTCTGAAAGGCTTGTGGGGGCGATGGCAGAAGTTCTGGACCACAGTGACACAGACATGTAACGTTGGTGCAGAGAGGGCAAGGCTTGCCTCCAGGAGGGACACATGTTGAATCCTTGAACTTTGAACATGATAAAAATAAAAACTTAAAAAGGATCAAAGCCAGAAAACCCTACATTACAAAGATGAGAAAATATACTTTGAGACAAAACACATTGACAAGACAATAAATTTAGAGGAAGTGCCACCTCTCTCAATAGACGGCATTCTAGGGAACAAGGAAGACTACAATGGGCACACTCTAGATCTGGGCTTCTGGGTCCTCCCTAGTGCTCCTCTAGGGGATCTACTCCATCGCTTTCCTCTTTCTGTTCAGCATCTTCACACTCACCCACGGGTGCCTCCTTGTCTGGTCAGAACCACTGTGGGGGTCCCTCCTCTGCCTTCTCAGTCCAAATCCAAGGGGGTACAATTCCCTAAGGCACTGCAGAAATCTTATTACAGCCCTGCTCAAAAAGCTCTCAGGGCTTTCCAGGGTCTAGTAAAGCAAACACAAACTCCCTACTTGTGCTGGACGGTCATTGCACACAGGGCCCAGCACCACTTTGGACCTTCTTGCCCACCACCGCTAGCCTGAAGCCTGCCTTTCAGCCAGGAGGACCAGAGCTTGGGTCTACTTCCTGGGTCTGTTCTTTGGCTCCTAACAGCCCTTCCCTGTCACCCCTGCCCCTCCCTGCCTGATGCAACCCCCTGTAATCTTAGCCTGTCAAAATTCTGTCTTTCTCTCTTTTTTAAAGTTTATTTATTTATTTTGAGAGAGAGAGAGAAAGAGAGAGAACACAAGCAAGGGAGGAATAGAGAGAGAATCCCAAGCAGGCTTGGTGCTGCCAGGGCAGAGCCTGACTCAGGGATCCATCTCACAAACCATGAGATCATGACCTGAAATCAAGAGTCAGACGCTTAACTGACTGAGCCCCATTCTGTCTCTCTTTTAAGGGTCACCTCAATACTTCTCTACTCCCTCCACTGTAAGGTCTGCCTCACTTGTTCTCCAGATGGCTTGGCTCCTTTTACTGGAGGCCGATATTCTCTGATATTTTCTTATTACACACATCCTATTATGCCATTTCCCAGAAGGAAATGTTACATTTTATTTATCTCTTTCCCTTCAATGGATCTGGGCTGGTACCTTTATACAGAAATGGATCAGTACATATTTGCTGAATTAACATGTATGATTGCTCAGTATTTTTTGTTGTTTATTTTTTAGAGAGAGAGAGTGTGTGAATTGGGAGAGGGGCAGAGAGAGAGAGAGAGAGAGAAAATCTTAAGCAGGCTCCACATTCAGTGGCGAGCCTGACTTAGGGCTCAATCTTCCAAGCACAATCTCTCAATCGCAAGATCATGACTGAGCTGAAATCAAGAGTCAGACACTCAACCAACTGAGCCACCTGAGCAACAGGTGCCCCAGACTGTATTTTTAAAGTATAGAGTGGGGAAAGAAAACCAGAATGCTACAAGATGCTTCTAAGTTACTTGGAAAATGTTGTGGTCATTATGCTCAGTTAGGTTACCTCCAGGATCTGAACGTAGGAAGTTGAGATTCCTACACAAAACTCTGCACAAAAGGCCTGAGATCAGAAAGTGTCAACAAACAAACCACAAAACCTCACTTATTACATAACATTTTTTTCCAAATATTTTAACCATGGTTAAGAAGGTGACTTATTTCCTCAAATGAATCATTTGTATAATCTTGAAATTTCATTTTTTTTTAAAATAAAAATTACTAACCCTTGTCGTCTGGTTCACTTTTTTGACTGGGAAAACTTCAGATGGCTTAACTACTACTTCTCTGATAGAATTATCATGTTCTTTCAAGGTGGCAACATGCTGACCTGGTGCTTGTTCAGATCTATAAAACAGAAACAGGAGACACATTAGACATTGGCAGTACTGTGTGACTAAATGAGATTCCTTCATTTTTAAAGGCCCCATAATCAAGCTAGTGAAGGATTATTTATTCAGAAAAGTCAGGAACCTAATATATTCTAGACTAAGGTAATTTTCAGAGTTCAGGTATGTTTTTTTAAAATTTATTTTGGTTATGATTTCATTGTTAAATGAGCATTCTCAACTTTGACCACATACTGGAACCACCTGGGGAACTTTGCAAAATCTAGGTGCCTGGTGCCATCACTAAAGGATCTAGTCAAACTGGGCTTGGGTGTGGCCTGGCCATTGGGATTTTTTTAAAGGCCCTCAGAGTGGTTCTAATATATAGTAGCCATGGTTTCAAATCATGGGATAGATAGTCCAGCTCCTCTTATGTGTGGTTAAGAGAAACCCATCACATTTCTTTCTGAACAATAATTTATCCTTGTTATACTCTCACTAAGGTCTACTTGTAATTAAAAAGCATTGAGATAATATTAGTAAAGAGTTAAAAAGTGAGCATGTATTATATGTGCAGACTCTGGCACGTAGTACATCTCTAGGGTAGGAGATGTACGAGATGAGCCTGGAACATCTGGGCATCACAAAGTAGGGAAACTCTCAGAGGCTACTGAGTCATGTTAAAAGGCCTCAGAAGCTCCCCTGAAGGGGATCCCACTGGCCCAAGATGAAACAATTTGAGCACCAACAACAATGACTGCAATGGACTGAAACACAGCAAATATATGAAAATCATGAGTTCATTTAAAAAATAAATAATAAAAAATACTTAAGTTTTAAAAATAATAAAAACCTTTGGATTCAGCCTTGCAAATCAAGTACATCTTGTCACATGCTACATGGATGAATCTTAAGGACATTATGCTAAGTTAAATAAACTAGTCATAAAAAGGCAAATACTGTATAATTTGACTTAACGTAAGCCATCTAAAATGGTCAAATTCATAGAAATAGTGATCATAATGGTGCTTGCCAGGGGTTTGGGGGGAAGGAGAAATGGAGAGTTGATTAATGGGTATAGAGTTTCAGTTCTGTAAGACGAAAAAGTTCTGGGGATCTGTTGCACAACAGTATGAATGTACTTCATGCTACTGCACACTTACTTAAAAATGGTTAAAATGGTAACTTTTGTGGTGCGTTTTACCACAATTAAAAATATAAACCAACCAACAAACAAACCTTTGGAGGCTGGTAAGGCAACTACTCATTCTGACAATTGGTAAGTAAAGGGACAGTATCATTTATCCTGCCTTTGTGGTAAAAAAAAAAATGCATTTCAGGGTTACCAAGTAGTTGATGGGCAAAGTTCTTCCAACTAATAAATGCAGAACAAATGAATAAATTAGAAAAGCCACCATTTCTAAGTCCAGATTAATGAATGCATCTAAGAGATGATTATAATTTTGTGAAAATTGTGTAACAGTAAACGCTGTACTAAAGGTATCAGTGTGCCAACACTCGAACCCATGGATTAATCCTAGCAACACTACCAGTGGGACGACCAGCCATCGTGTGCTGCCTGCAGAGGTGTACCAGAAGTACTAGCGCCACTTATGATGTTGTCTTGCCAAAATAACTGGCCGGGAACATAATCTTGTATTTGTATCGAGCTACCAGTTTATGGGTAATATCACTTGGATCCTGGTTCAAACAAATCAAATGTAAAAAGACTGAATCAAAGACTGAGACCATCAGGGCCAACTGGCAAAAAACAGGTATTAGATAAGGAATCTAATTAAACAGTAATGTATTAAATGCTTATAGATTAAAGAGATAAGCATTTGTATTTGTAAATGAAATGTTTTGTCTGTTTTAAATGACTCAGGAAAAAAATGTGGGGAAGGGAAAGAGATAACACGTCTAAAAAAATGTTGACAATTGGTGGATCGGGATGATGAATGCATGAAATTTCATTATGTTGTTATATTTGCTTTTGCGAATTTTTGTTTCAAAGTAAAAAGTTAAAAAAACAGTGCATTAATATCTGTGACTTGATTGGAAATGCATAAAAATAAATGACTGAGATTGATGGATAGATGGAAGGATGGAAAGACAGACATAAAAACATCAGTGCAATAAAACGTCAGTGGTAGATATGGGTGGTGGGTGTATGGATGCTCACTGTACCATTCCCTTTATTTTTCTGCATGTTTGGAAATTTTCATAATAAAATGTTTGGGGGGAAAAGTAAGTCTATATACAATTCAGAACCTTCTTTAATGCATCTCAATTGTTATAATCTTTGCTTCACCTAACCAAGACTTGCATAAAGTGGGATGTGTCGGGGGATCCCTGAACTTCTTTAAAAACTTCCTAGAATGATTCTAAAGTTTCTGGCTCGTCTGGTAGAAAGGTCCTTCAGCACATTGAATTTCTTAGTTTCTTCCAGACTTCACTGAAGTCATAATGCCACCCAATTCCTTTGTTCTGATTCTATATAAATGAAGGAACATCCATTTACATTTGGTTTCACAATAGATTTCACTACTGGGAAAATGCACTCACAGGGCATGAGCAAATTCTAGTCTATTCAACTGTTGTATTTCTTATAATGAGTAAATCAATTGTGTTTCTGGTCTGAAAGCATGTTTAGCTAAATTGAATTAAACTTGAAAACAGGTTGATTTTGGATGAATTAAATCAATTAAATTAGTTGGGATGGATTGAATGATCAGAGACCAATGTCTCTGGTGATTGATACACATGACTTCTGTAGAGGCAAAGCCAAGGCAAGACTCTGGCTACTAATACTCCCCCCAACTATAACCATCTCTTGGGTGTTGGGATGAAGAACTTGCTAAGGTTTCCTATAATTATTATACATACTTCACAAAAGGACAAAACCATTAATTGACTTGCAGGGGGTCAAACAGCAAAATGAGCTCCTGAAGGAGGTACAGCATCAAGAATTTGTGACTTTGGAACAGCTAAGTCAAAAATCAAAGCACAAAACCAGGCTTTTCTGCAGATTTATTTCAGGATAGATTGGGCAAGGAGTCCAAGAGTCATGGCTGCCTTTGTATGAAGTGTTGCCCATGGTTCTACATGAATACACATATCAGAAGATCTGCAAAGTGGTACAAAGGACTTAAAAAAGTTTTTTTTTTAATTTTTCCACCTTGATTGGAAAATTTATAACATCAGTGCCACACAGAAAGAAAAACAAAATTTGGTGTCAGATAAATTATATACTCCTCTAATTAAAATTTTAAATTATTTATTTACTTTTGATGGAGGAGAGAGAGAGAGAGAATGTGACCAGGGGAGAGGCAGAGAGAGAGAGAAGAATAAAGGGAGATCCTGAAGCAGGCTCTGTGCTGTCAGCACAAAGTCCAATGTGGGGCTCGAACCCACAAACTGTGAGATCATGACCTGAGCCAAAGTTGGACGCTTAACTGACTGAGCCACCCAGGCGCCCCAATATACTCCTCTAATTAAAAATATAACAAAAGAAGAGACTTTAATCTTTAATTAACTTCATATATTTGGACTGGCTTCCAATCAGAAAATTGCAATTAAAACAAATGTACCAGTTCTTCCTAACCACAACTGATTTATAACAGATTGGTAATTTGACCAAAGTTTTAAATGGAGACAAATTAATAAACAGCCTGAATTTTGTTATGAATACAGGCAGAATAAAATAAAGAGGATTTTACATACTGTAACCCAAACAATATAAAGCTGACTCAATTTTTCAGCATGATTTTGAGAGTACAATTGGGCAATTGTATTTGAGAATAGCCAGTAAAAGAGACAACTAATTAGTTGCACCTGGAAAAACGTATAAAGTAATAGGTAGTCTCATTATGGTTTTTGTATAAGATAAAACTACTTATTTAGTAACCATTTTCATTTTAAAATATGTTTTCCTAAAGGCAACGATGAATGGAACTTTTTATCAAGTACCCCAAATGACATGAATCAAATTGTAATAACTCATCATGGTCTAAAATAGTGACTTGATACTCTACCTAATAGGAAGCCTTTCTTTCAAATGAAGGACTTTGAACACTTAATCCTTGATATAGCAAAGATCAATAATGACGATAAGAATCATTTTGTTCTTTTTTCCTTTAAGATGCTTCATTTTATGAGCAGGAATTTGGAGGTCTTCACACTACCTTTTAGAGTATGCTATGAGGCAGGTGTCCCATTCTACACATGAGATTAGAGAGACAGATGTCGATTGCCATGGTTTGGTCAGGGGCACAAACAGGAATTCGGACACACCGAACATGGCTCTACTGAATGGGCTTTAAGGAGTTCATAACCTGTTAGAGGCTTCCCACTCTGCCTGGCTTACACTTCTATGACATCAGAGTCATTAGCAATTGAAGAACAAAAGCACATCATTCTTTCCAAATCTGTGTTTCTGGAATGGTTTATCTAATTGACTAGTCTGATCCAGGGGAGATCACCAAGCATACAGGAATATTTCACTTAGGGGAGTAGCCAGCAATAACTACTGATGTTGAGGGGTGCAGGGGGTGGCTGGAGCAAGGAGGGCAGTGGGGAGCTGGATGCCACGGTTAAAACCATTAGAAGGAATACGTATTTAAAGACTTGACTACTTGTCTCTCACAGGTCATATAAACACTTGGCACTTTTTCTGAAGCTAGAGAGTGAAGCAGTGACAATCTGAATGCACTAAACACTACTATCCCCAGTCACAGTACATGGGACAATTCTAATTGTAACAGAACATAACACTGACATTAGTAACCATTCCTGACTTCTTTATCTGGCTTTAAAAATGATTGTGGTAACCAGTCTTGAAGGCTCCAGATATTAATTTTAAAATTTGTGTTGGTCATAAAGAAGGCTCATTTCTTAGGAAAGGCTGATTTATACATAACTGTAGGTCAATAGTAATGTAAAATGCAACCTTTCATAATGGAAATCAATGCTTTATCATGCATGTTGAGAAACTATAACAAACATCAGTCTAGTAGATGTAGATATTATATCTTCTCACCCACAATCACACTTTGGCAGCCTAGGTTAAGAGAGTCAAACAATGAATCATTTAGTCTAACAAGTCAGTTTGCACAGAGAATTATAAATGCATATATGCTTCCTATGCCACACGTCACACTATGGTTTATGCCGAATAGTATATCAACAGACATAAAAGGCAGTGAGAAAGAAACAGGAGCCCAGGGAAAGAGCCTCACGACACATAAGCACCGAATGACCTATAGAGCACAGAAAGACTCCTCCCAGCCAGCTTCTTCCACCACCTTGTAAAGGAGTATTTTAAGACTGCTGTTTTTTTTTATTTCACATGATAAATATATGCCAGAGGATTTTCCTGTATTTTCTTGCCTTTATTGCTTCAGGCTGAAAAGCTATTGAATAGGAAGGTCATTTCCAACATTTTCCATAACTTGGGGATCACTAGTGGAGATGTAGAAGTTGATGTAAATAAACTCAGGACTCGTGAAGCTCATCTTGTGGTCTGTGAAATGGAACCATTCGCTTGGCCAAGTTTTCTTGTGACAAGGCCCTTTTAGAGACCATTATTTATTTGACTTCTCACGCCTTAATGGGATCCAATACACACTAGACTTAGGCTGAACTCTACTCTAAAAACTTGTGAACATAAAACAGCCTACAGGGCACATTAAAGATAGAGAATGATATTGGAGGTAAGATAACCAGACCCCAGAAGCCCCTCCCAGGCTCTCAGCCAAACAAGGTCCTTGCAGATAGACTTTCACAGACACCCTTCTGCTGACCACGCCTGAGTAATCATCTGTTCTCAACTAGTAAATGGCAGGATATATTTTACTAAGAGGAAATAGAGTCAACCCCCAAAATACAAATCAAAGTTAGAACACAGGCAACATTTACGCCACATGAATTAGGAACCCACCAGATAACAGTACTGGATAAACCATTACACACATTACATATTTGTAATTCTACGAACTCGGTAAGCAGCCCAATACCACAAAACTTCTGAGGCCATGAAAAGAAACCCAACTGCCTAAAAGGCGGGTAGAGGGTATGGAATTGGTTTCTAATTGACTTAGGAAAAGTGTACAAGAGTCATGGTTCATATGTGCTGACTACCTTGCAAATAATTAACTCTCCCTCTCTCTCTCTCTCTCATCCCAGAATTGTAGCCATTTAAGGGATATCTCTGAAATGGTGGCTCTCAAACTTGAGGGAGCAGAGTTCCCTTAAGGGCTCATTAAAACACAGGTGGCCGCACCCACCTCCAGATTCCTGATTTAGTGGGTCCTGGGTGAGGCCTGAGAACACCTGTTTCTAACAAGCTCCTAGGTCTTGTTGATGGTCCAGTGACCCATACCTACAGATTGGAGACCAGTATCACTAGCACGACCTTGGAAATTAAGGAGTGCTTCCCTCCCGGTGGTGGTTATACTGGATGGTATCCTGGGTTGCTCTCGGGTATACGAGTATGCCAAAGGCTACCTGTGCTCCCTTCCCCCTTCCAAAGTAAACCCTTAAAACATTGCTATGATCAGGGATTGAGTGTATATATCCAATTAACAGAAACAAATACATTTACAAAGTAGTAAATGATACAGTTTGTAAGAAAAGGCTAAATTGACAATTATAAGTGACGACCCCAGTGGTGACTGTGTGAGTTCCTCTGTGACCCTTTACATTTGGAAGTGTCTGGGAGCAAGAACAGCCATCCCACCCCGCAGTGATTAATACCTGACTTGCTTTTCATCACTGCCACCCCCAGGTAAGAGTCCTGGGGGCTGGTGAAGGACAGCTGCTCTGCAGGCTTCAAGGTCTCCTTTCAGAATGTCACTGTGATTATAGAGCCTATAAAATAAAACAGGTGCTGCATGAGATGTTTATTTAAGCACAGATGGCCCGCTTCTAGAATCTATAGTGGTTTTCGTGGTTTATTGAAATATATCTGCAATATAATCTAGACATAAAAATGCACCAACTAGACTGTCTCTCGACAAAAATGTAAAATGGGGCAGTTTGGGAAAACTTGTTTGTGTGCACGTGGCAGTTTTAAATCCATCAGAGGAAGCAACTTTTAACCCTTTGAAGACTTTAATGTTTTCAATCTACAGCTATGCAATCTCATGCCACATTGCACCTGACTGATAGGAATGCTAGATAATCTTAACAGCGGAAAAGGCTAATTTTATATTGTCAATCATAACAAAGTTAGAGCCCCACAACTCATGTGAAATTTACTTAAATTGTCACTGCTGAGAAATTGAAAACTGTTGGCTAGAGTATGGGTTATATCCTCCATTCCTGAATAATAAAAAAAATGACTATTATTTCTTCATTTGGATCTCACTACAATAACATTTTCTTTGTAAGAACAGGAAGGCAAGGGAAGAGGGATTTAGCCTTCATTGTCTACTTCCAGGAGTGGCAGAGGCTAACAACTTGGCCACTGTTTCTAGTTAGGTCTGTCATGGTACCAATAGCCTCCAAAGAGATTGGCTAGCAACTTGCCTTAAAAAAAGGTGTCTGTTTGGGGGAAAGCATGATTCTAAAAAGCTATTGGGGAGGATATCAAAAAACAAAACAGTATTTCTACATTAAAAAAGATCACAGTTGGGAATGTTTGATACATGCCCCCAAATGAAAATGAAGCAATTCCTAAGGCAATGGGTTAACAGCAAAGTATTATTAATTTGTAATTAGTTCTATAGTTGGTTAAGTCACTGGATCCATTTGATGGCCATGTGCCTGATATCATGGGGATAAAAGAGATGTGATCTGTCCTACTTGAGGTTGAGAAAAAACTGTGGGCATAGTACCCTCCCTACCCCTACACCCCCCCCCCCGACACCCCTCACCATTCCCTTACTCTGATACAGGCTTTTACCCTGGGCAGGAAATAAAAATGGATCCCTGGATTCAAAACCTGTTCCGGGCTCTGGGCCACACTGTCAGTGTGCCAGCTCATTGCCAAGTCCTGACCTGTTGTCTAGACTCTGAGTTTGGAGTCTTAGTCCCTGTGGGCCAGACCCTGGGTTGGGCCCTTCACTTATGAGCTCTGCTGCCCAAAACCTTCCAGACTCCTGGCCTATGTCACTTACAGTACCTAGGAATACTTTTTTCTTGGGTAAAGTCTGTGTCCTAATTCTTCCTGGAAGGCTTTATCTTACTGCCACTCAATTCACACAACAATACTTGCCCTTAAGAAGAGGAAGATAAGCCCATCAGTGGTGAGCCAATTTTAGAGATGTAAAGGGGAGCTCAGGATGAGTAGGCAGACAATCAGCAATGATGAGGAAGACCTTCTGCCAGCGATCATTAAGACAGAAGGGGAGATAATACTGCAAGCTCAGGAGCAGGTGATAGGAAATGCCAGGTAAGGGGGGGTGTGGGTGCCAGTAAGGAGACAAGTTTGTCCAGGTAGGGACTGCTGTTGGTGGTGATAAGCTAGTATGGGTGACTGGTGAACAACACGGGGGTTACGGGCACCGAACGCCCATGCAGTCAAAAATCCATACATAACTTTAGACTGCCCCCAAACTTAACTACTAATAGCCTTCTGTTGACCTGAAGCCTTACTGATAACATGGTTAACACACATTTTGTATGTTATATGTATTCTATACTGTATTCTTACAGTAAAGCTAGAGAAAATAAAATATCATTAAGAAAATGATAAGGAAGAGAAAATACATTTACAATACCGTATTTAGTGACAAAAAAAAAAAAAAACAACAAAAAAACCACGTATACGTGGACCTGTGCCATTCAAACCTGTTGTTCAAGGGGCAACTGTAATGGGAAATAAAATTCAATATAAAACTCTGGTGAGAAAATAGCAACAAATCTTTCAGATGTCCACCACACAATGGCTGGTTTCCTAAAAGCAGTGTTTTTGAGAGGGTTAGCCTGGCGGCCATATGCTAATGCTACTGGTGAGGCCCCAGGAGCCAGGAGACTAAGCTCATGTTCTAGGAGCCAGCAGGGGGAAAGCAGTGGTGGGTGAGGCAGAGGAGGGAGCGATCACCCACAGTGGGGGCTGGTGGGGGCAGTCGTGGAAGGCTGGGGCCCGTGCTTCCTGCAAAGGGCCAGCCACTCACAGCTCCCACTGTGAAATGGGGGTCTCAGTGATGCTGATCTTCCTAGTGTTCAAGAGAAGCTAGAAATCTACAATTGCAAAGTTTATTTTTATTTGCCATGTTCCAAGTTTACAAATGTGGCAGTTAACTCAAAAGAAGGTTAAATACTATGCTGCACAGAGCCTGCCTGTGGGTTTGGGGTCTCCAGTTCGACTGCCTTTAATTTGATTTTCAGAACCAGGTGGTGCACCCTGAACAAGGACCGTGGCTTGGACGTTTCTATACCTCCTCTAAAATGTCCCCACGGGTAGTGGAAGTTAGCAGACACTCACTAATGCTGGGGTACCAACGTAGGGTGTGGGCAGAGTGTTGCTATGAGAACAGCCTCCCTCCAGGGGAAGAGTGTTTTATCTTTGCCATTCTTAGGAGTGGTGATAAGAGAAAGCAGACAGTTTTTTGTTACTGTTTATCAAATTCTCTAGAGAAAGCGCATCCCTCGTTGCCTGTGTGTGCATCTCTGTCCCCATTGAGCACGGTGTGCCAGTGTTCAGTAACACCTGATTGTCCAGTCACATAACCTTTGTTCTTTTCCAAATGTGAGCCTCCTGTAGACTAGCTTATCTCACACCGGTCTAGATGCTTCTCTGACCATCTCATTCATCGGGCTCTTTCTTATCCCTGATTTCCTTTAGCACTCACCATACAGACGGCATCCTTAGTTACACTAAACAGTCCCCTAGTTATGTCCTTTCTGCTTAGCCTTCTCAACAAAACCAAAAGCTTGTTGAGAACAGCAATTGGACTTGTGAACTGTTATGTTTTAAGTTTCATGTAGCACTCAGCATGACACTGAAGACACACTTAACAGCAATATGTGTTGAATGGCAGGCCAAGATTTAAACCCAGATTAGAGAAATTCATGACACACCTATTTCTACAGTTTTTACATAGTTGTTCTACCAGCCCAGTACTTCCAGGGCTGGGCAACAAGTGATCAATGAGATGGATAATTACTATCTGCACAGAGCTTACAACTACTCTAGATGAACTCAAGTTTCTCTGGCTGAAAGAAGAGTTGGTATGTGCTGGGGATTTCTAATAGGTATTTCCCCACATGGTACCTGGCTCTAGTTTGCAAAATATCCATCAGTCCTTTGCTAAAACTAACTCTATTCAAGAATTCAAACACTATGGAACTAAAGATTAAAGACTATGTGTTATGGAAACACTGACTAACTATTGGAATTCAGGACTCAACTTCTTTTGTGTCTTCTATTTGTATTCCTACCAAAATGATTCCTGCTGGAGGGGCATTGGTCCAGTGAGGCCAGGTCCAGTCTTGCCTGGGGAATGTGTGGACTGGCCTGGCCTCAACACACGGGGCCAGTTTGTTCTTTGTGAAGTCCAGCAGGTGGACAAATCTGCTGGTTGACAGGGAATTGTTAGACACACAAATGGAACCTTTAAGAGGTGTATTTTATTTTACCCAGCAATGGTTAAAGCATACAATACATAAAATTTTGGGAGGGCCTAATTTAAAATAATTCTTCCTAGTTTCATTTTCATCTTTTACTGACACAGAATTTTGGAGATAATTTGAAAGAAAACAACCCCATTCTAGGCTAATGTGAACACTCAGTATATGTATTTTAAAGTGAGGAAGAGAGAAAAGTGCTATTTTTCTTTCAGTATTGTGACCTGAGAATTACTTTTTGACAAGACAAAAACATAAAAATAGAAACAAACCCTGTATGAGGGTTACAGAAAGTAAATGATTCCTTAACGCTGCCAGGTAACTCTCACCCATTCCTGTAGGTGTTACCTTTTCAGGGACTTCGAATTTAAGCATTTCAGCTGCAGCACTACAGGCTCAACTTTCAGGTTTTATTTTCTCTAGGGAACAACAGTCTCAAAATAGTATGGTAATCACTGATGGTAAATGGTAATGAGTTGGCTTACAAAATTTTTAATGCTACTGAAAGATTGTAAAGCACCAGGGCTGGTCACAGAGCAAAGTTTTAGTGAAGGAAATCTGTATATCAAAATAAGCAAAATGAAAAGGCATCATTCGAAGAGGTGGTCCACAATCTGGGAGCTTGCAATTTAGGAATAACCCATACACAGAAAGGTGGGAAAGGAGCAATACATAGGACCTTTGTTTCCAATTCCAGTGCCTGCAGCAACACTGGCTGGAAAACTCAACTTGCTCCTCTTCATCGGTTTGACGTAAACATAAGAAGGCTTTGATCTTTAAGCTAAGAGCACATGTTCGGGACAGAAAAGATTACTTTTTAAAACCGTCATTTTATCTAGTTCTGGTTCTGGTTTTTTACACTTCATTCCCATGGACATTTGTTGATTACAATTAACATTTAAAATCCTAAGAAGCATGAGGATTCTTTAGTTTAAATAGAACAGAGTGCATTCATGTACCAAACATTCAGACCACAACTGCTACAAAATATAACTAAGGAACCAAAGCCGACTCTTGTCAGTCAAAACCTGAGACGTTAATTCAATTTGTGGAGCTTACTGGTCATCCTGAGGCAATTTAGCACCTTCACCAATAAGAGAAAACCTCCAGTGACCTCCCACCCATAGGTATACAAATACAACAGAGAACCAGAGAGGTCTCTAGAAGCTCTACCTCCATAAAGATGCAAATTAAGATTTAAACAGTGTAACAATTGGCCAGAGCTAATCCTTTTACAGAGGTGTAAATGGCTATTGAGAACTGAATTCCGGGCTGCTAGCTTTTGTTAAGTATCATTACAGACAAATTTCATCAGAGAGTAATGCCAAGCCACCAACTCTGAGGACTATGGATAAAATAGTTTCATAAATCCAGTGCAATTTGTTTGCTTTGATACCAAATTTCCTGACCATAAATCCAAACAAACGTGTAAATATAAACCACATCAAGAATTAGTGCCCTGGGAAAATAAACTGGAAGCTACTATCTCAAGCCTGACACCCGATGGCTGGAACAGCTGTATGTGCGGCCACAGTGAAGTTTGTATATGGGGTTTTGTTTGCCACACAAAACAGTTGTAGAAAGGACAAACACATACATAGTTAAACAGTATTTTTCTTTTAACGGGCTGTCTTACAAAACCTATGTTTTGGTGGCTACCTCGGTCCCCATTGTGCAGCCCTCTGGGTGGTCCCTTCCAGGGGGCCACTTGAAGGGAGCACAATGACAAAAAGGAGGAAGGAGGGGACTGCGACACAAAGGCCAACAGAGCAGGGCGGTCTGCGGCAGGCTAAGGACCAGGGGTCAGCAAACAACGCTCCTTCTCTTTACCCAGGAAACAAGGGCTCCTTCTCTTTACCTGGAAACAGTGTGATTAAGCTGACAGCTTGAATTATGGGTTACATTTTGTAGGGTACTGTCCGTCTGTGTTAAGGTCCCCTCCATTGTAGCGGAGGCTGCACAAGCAAAACCCTTGCCTTTTCCCCCACTTTGGCCTCAAAACAGACCTCATCACTCTGTAATTTTCAGAACTGCTCTCTCTCCCAGGCCACCTTTTTTTTTTTTTTTTTTAATTTTAAGTTCCTGAACGAGACACTGGACAGCCTGAGAGAATTTGTAGTAGGTGTTTTCTTCACCCTTAAACAGAGATAAGCAGCCTGAACTTATAAAGAGATTTTAGTAGCCCAGAATCATTAGTTCCAGCTGCAGACATCCTTTGTGAAATGTGTAAGGGTCCCAGTCTATTTTCTCCTTGATAATCTATGGATCCCCTACTTAACACTTTGGTTGATAAAAACCCTAGCAAGGAGGGTGAAGACCAGAAACATTTACTCTTGCTCCCTGGGTTTCCTTTCAGTCAGTGCTGACATGTTACCAGAGGGGTGTTGTCATTAGGGCTGCACTCCCCAGTCTCAGGCACACACAACAGATTTATGGAGCCGTTCACTTAATTACACCTGGCTTCAAATATCTGCTGCAAAAGAGAACACAGTAAACGTCCTACCACCATACACCTTATGCCTTTCAAAAATGGAATACAATCAGGACCTTCATTTTGGAAAAGTTTAAAAAATATTATGAACATAATAAATTTCTGCTTATTAGACATTATCATAATCATTTCTACAATTAAGCTCTACGGAGTGCTTTTGGTAAAAGGGCATCTGATATTGTCCATCTTTGTTGGGACTTCATGACTGATGGAGGACCATAAAACAAAATCAAACTTTTGCTGTGCTGTTACCTGGCTGCCTCTGCATGTGTGTGTGTGCATGTGTAAGAAGGGAAGCATGGAGCCTCAGATTGGGCTGACAAGGGTTACAGCACGGGAGGGGATCCAGAGAGAAGGGAAACCAGAGGATACAATAGGGTGGTGGGTGGGCTTAAGGAGGGCTCTTGCCGCATCCAGACCCCATAATAAGTTAGTATGCCAGTTCATGGGATAGGTGAGTCTCCTTGGAGGCCAATAACTGATGAATGGGAATGAGGTCCAGTGCAGTCACCCTCACTGAGGGGGAACTCAGATAAGTAGACCAGTTCCCTCTCTGGATTCTGACTCCATGTTCTGGGTCCACCACCATGAAGACAGTAAGATGGAAGTGGCAGCTCCCTGGGAGGACACTGCCAAAAAGAACACTTGGCTGTTGACATTTGCCTTCTGCTATGCCAGGATGGTAGAAGTCAAATGCAGGACTGCTGAAAAGACTGCTGGTTTGCTGCTGGCCCTTCACAGGTCATTGCTGTATTACGACGAAGAAGCTGAATCAACTTATTACTTAAATGTGCATTCACCTAAGAGGCTGCTTAGAAGAAGCCAAAGACGAAAAGAGAAAACAAGAAACAAGAAAGTGGGAGATGCTAAATCATCAGTACGAATTAATAAATGGATTAACTGTGGAGGAAAGGCAGGCAGGATGCAAACAAGAAAATGAAAGCTAACAGCTCCACCCTCCCACATAGACCTTGGGAGCCAGGTGATAAGGCTTCTTTCCTTTGGGTCAGAGTTCAGGGGATGTCAGACAAGCAAATCCCTGATTCCTGCTAAGTATACTTTTCAAAACAGTGGGAACCAATTCCAAGTGCGCTCATTATTACATATGTAATAGTGCTTCCAAACTACCAGGTGCAGTGCATGTCCTTGTAAATACATAACACAGCTCATCAGTAAGGACATAGGATGCATGACTCAATACCAGAAATTCAGGGATTTGATTGCCCAGGAAAGTAGTGCTTTCCAATGTTTAAGGTGGCAGAACACCTGGAATTCACAGAACTTTTTTTTTCAAAATAGCATGAAATATTGATATATTTCATTTCATCATATAAAATAGAAACATTTTTATAAGCAATGACTATATGTATGCAATATAAAAATCAAACCACAGGTACATATATGCATGATTAAAAAACCAATCTGTCAAAGCTAACAAGATCAGCTGCTCCACATTTTGTTATTATTCATCTGCTGCTCTCATGCATTTTATCTTCAAGTAGGCAGGCAGTAGCAGGTACCAAAGTTTTAGTAAAATGATTTTGAGAAAGTTCTCAAAATCACAAAGATTCATTGTCCTACAAACTTGGAAAAGATCATTATACTCAACTGCAGAATAATTCTACTGAAATACATGTGAGAATCACTGCCAAAAAACCCCCCAAAAAATGAAACCACATTATTTTAAACAGCAGATTCAAACACATTTCCTGTCCATCAAAATGACAAGCAGATTAAAATAAATTTACACTGACAAAGGAAAATAGGAAAAAAAGACAACTAGTTCAAAGCCATAAAAGACAGGGGATCCAGAACTGCTCCTCACATCTGGGGCACTGGGGTGACTTGGTCGGTTAAGCATTTGGCTCTTGATTTTGGCTCAGGTCACTATCTCACAGTTCGTGAGATTGAGCCCATGTTGGGCTCTGCGCTGACAGCACAAAGCCTGCTTTGGATTCTCTCTCTCCCTCTCTAAATAAATAAGTAAACATTAAAAAAAAAAAAAAGAATTGCTCCTCACATCTCTCTTACAGGCTAAGGCAACAGTGCAATAGTTGGGAAACTAGGACTTAAATGGTAAGATTAAATATAAAAGTACAAGCAAATATATCAAAGTCTCGGTTTTTGCTTAACTTTTGAGATTTTCCTTGTCTCACCTGCTTGTCCTGTCTGCACACACTCCCTGCAAAAGCCCTCACTGAAGGGAAGGTTTCCCACTCAGCTCTCAGGCTCAAATGTTCTTTTTCAAATCCCACCTTAAAATGCATTTGGGTTTTCCAGAAGGCTATCACTAACAGCTCAAAGACTGTTCTTTAAAGGTGAGAAATATAAGTTAAAGAGACTAAAAGGAAAGATGAGCCATAAGGAAGTGAAGGAGGAGGAATAAAATAGGCAGCAAAATGGGGAAGTGAAGCCAGAGATGAAGTGTTGAGGTTTGCCACCCAGCAACCTGTAACATTTCAGTTTTGCTCTAAAGAACTACCACTCCCCCATCCCAACCACTCCCCACCATGGATGGGGCTCAGGGTGAAGTCTGGGGTCCAGGTGCAAGCTAGTGGAGCTCTCCCCTTGCTACAGTGACTGTGGAAGGGCTAGGAACAGGATGGGATCAGAGCCAAAGAAAGATTTTGGCTCAGCACTCCAGGACAAAGGCCACCAGGATGCTGGGGCTGAGAACTGAGCCAACCCAGGGGAAATGGAGCCAAGAAAAAGAGAGGAGTCAGAGCCCAGTGGCATCATCTGAGCCTTGGATGAAGCCAGGCTGCAGACTATCTACCACAGGACTTCTTGCCACATGCCAATAGAGTTCCCTCTGACTTAAAGCTGTTTAAAATAAGTAAATACAACAGAAATAGTAATGGACACAAAGAGTAAAGAAATTTTAAAAGAAGTGAAAAGGCAAAAATTTTCAGTAATTCCTTGCTTTTGCCTCAGTTTTATTTTTATTATAAGCATGCTAAGCATTTGATTATAAAATATAAAATACTTTCTAAGGATATTTAACACACATGTCCAAAAAAGTGGCCGTTAAAAGCATCACCGTTACAGGAAGCTTTCCAAGGCTGTCAGTGAAAGCTATGAAACCAGCCATATAATCAAAGGTGCCCTTGCCTCCACAGGGCAAACACCACAGAGCTGCAAGACATGTTTTTTAATCTTTGGAATTCAGAAGATTAAAAAAAAAAAAGCCCACAACAGCTTTATTGACATATAATTCATATAACATAAAATTCGCTCATTTAAAGTATATATTCAATGGTTTTTATTAACAGACTCATAGTTGTGTAATCTCCCACAATCTAATTTTAGAATATTTCCAAAAGATAGTTTGGAGGGCTTGTTTTTAGCGTAACTATTTTTCTGATTATAAAAGCAATACTTATTCATTATTAAAAAAGCCCGAGTGCTATCTTGGACACACCTCCTTTGGTTGTTTCTGCATCCACAAAGTCTTCTTTTGACCAAGTGTAGCAGCAGTGTGGCTGCCTATTCACTTCCCAGCTCCTTACTTCCCTTTCACAGAACCTCAATTTTGTTTAGGAATCAACCTTCCTCTTGAGTAACTCCAATTCAGGACTAGATCACAATTAGTCTAAGCCAGGGGTAAACAAATCCAGCCACGGCCTTCTTTTGTACAAGCCTGGAGCTAAGATTTAAAAGGGGAAGAAGGAGGGAAAGGCGATGGGGGTGGGAAGAGGAAAACAAAGCCTAAAATATTTACTACCTGGTCCCTCCCACTATAGGCTTCTTTCATCTCAGCCAGTTATAATAACCCTTGCCGGTGATTGACTTAGGAATGGGCCTGTGACTGAATTTAGGCGATGAGATGTTAGAGGAAGTCTACTGAAGGCTTTCCCTGCTTCTAATAAAGAGAATGGAGAAGAGCAAGTGTCTTTCTATCTTTGGTGTCTCTTTACCTTTGTGGTATCTAGATGAAGTTCTTGGCACTTGCATTCGTCAGCTTGTACTGCTATAACAAAATGCCACAGATTGTGTGCCTTAAATAGCATATTCATTTTTCACAGTTTTGGAGGCTAGGAAGTCCAAGATCAAGGTGCAAGTTGATTTGGTTCCTTGGTGAAGACCCTCTTCCTGGCTTATAGACAGCCACCTTCTTGCTGTGTACTCACTTGGCAGAGGGAGAAAGAGAGCTGTCTCAAGTTACTTCTTAAAAGGGCACCAATCCCATTATGAGGGCCCCAGCCTCAATGACCTCATCCAACCCTAAACACCTCTTAAAGCCCCCATCTCCAAATACTATCACATTGGGGTCTAGGGCTTCGACATGAGTTTTGAGGGGCACTATTTAGTCCATAATAGCATTCTGCTGCCATCTGCTCCTGGCCATAGGATAAGGCCAGTACTGAGGCTGACAGCAACAAAATGGAAAGGGTCTGGGTCTCTGATGACAGAAGTGAAGGGTGGCATTAACCAATCTGAGGGCCTGCTTTATTCCTGGACTTCCAGAAATAAGAAATAACAAATATATTTATTATTGAAAGGAGTTTGAAACAGTGTTCCTGTTATTTGTAGCCAAGAGCAACCTGATATATCAAGATAATTTATAGTTGAATGTTCAACAAGGCCAAAACACTAACTTTGAAAAACAACAAACTCTTACAGATGGCTTTTCAGTAATTCAGATTCATATTTCACTGAAAAAAATTTAAGGAGGTATCTTAAAATGACAATCCTGCTCCTGTCACCCTGGCCCCCACCATATCTCCTCTTATTTTTACAAATATGAGCAATAGAAGGATCCTAGGCCCGTTTGCTATTAGCCCCATTTTCTTGAAAACCTAGCCATGTTCCAGTCTTTCCTACCTTGTTTGGGTCTTAAACAACCAGGGCCTGACTGTCAGAGTTTCCTCTCCCAACATCTGAAACCATGGTAAACTTGTCCCACTCAGAATAAACTACTTTCAGATCTCAAATTTGTGTTGAAAGAGGTTTAGTTTTGCTACACCCTGAGCAGGATTTGGTCCGTTGTTCCCTCCCTGGCAGAGGTGTAGGTCTGCTACCTTCTCCCACTAGCCTCCCTCATCTTTTCCTCCTCTACCATCTCCCTCCCCTCCCTTTCCAACTCTTGTTTGGCTCCCAGAAAGCTGGGGCAGGGCACCTTCACATGTCATTGGGAGACTGCTCTTAAAATGTTGTGATTTACCCAAATATCAAATGGTAAAAAGAATTCTAGGAAAATAGTGTCAGCATACTTTTTTTTAAAAAAATCTCTCAGAATTCCCCTATAAAATAAAAAAGAAAGACAACAACTAGTAGAGCAAACCAAAAACTCACAAGTAATATCTACCAAAAATTAGGTGACAGAACACAAGGCAGTGTGACCAACTCAAGAGCAACCCAACCCATTACATCTGCAACTGTACAAAAGGAAGTGGAGGGACAACAAAGAGACACAGGATGTTCCCCAGAACACAAAAACCTCCCCTCCACATCAGCAGGTGGCACTCACCAGAAGGACAGCAGCCCATCTGGAAGGGGGTCTGCAGGCCCATTTCAAGGGTGAGAACAGAGGGGCTTGTGGCAGGGACAGGAGCGGCCCTGTGGTCTGGGACCTCACTGTTCTCAGTGCTTTTTCAGCAGAGAGTTCAGCCCTGAGAAGAAACTGCTGGAAGTGACCTCTAAGTTGAACTGAACTGAGGCAATAAGAAAGACTCTTTCCACTTAATGTGGATGAGGGGAAAGAGATCCAAGAAAGCTAGAAGCCACACTTAGAAACATTATGGGAGAACCACAGAAGAGGGAGCTCTGGAGCCATGAAAGCAGGAAAGCCAGCCTGGTTCACCTGCTCTTCCAGAGTGTGGGAGAAGGCATCTCATTGGAAGGCAGTCCCAGAGGTGATTCTGGGTCCCCTTATCAGTAAAATGCAGGTAATGACACCTCTACTACATAGGACCATTGTCGTAAATGAGATAATGTGTATAAAGTGACTGGCACAGCATCTGCTATGTAGCAAGCACTCAAAGATAATAGAAATTATCACTATTATTATAAATATTAGCATATCAAGTTTATATGACAACCTTAAGCCTAACCCTAACAAAATATTAAAGATTTTGGGTAGGTCAGGTGAAGTGTGGTAAAACTCCACTGTTCCACTCCAGGGGACACCTCCCGAGTTGTCCGCCCCTGGACTTGGTGCGTCTCTCCCTACATCAGTACTGGATGTGGAACTACCCAATTCTGCCTTCAGCCTTCCCATTCCTGGGCTGTATGCTGCCCCTGTTCCACCTGCTCACACATCCTTGCTTCAGACAGACCCTACAGCTGATTAGTCTATGACCTTCCTTGAAGGTAACTTTTCAGCCCTGATTACAGGCATGCCTCAGAGATACTGTGGGTGTGGTACTAGACCACCGTGATAAAGCGAGTATCACAATAAGGCAAGTCAAATGAATATTTTTGTTTTCCAGTGCATATCAAAGTTATGTCTACACTATACTGTAGTCTGTTAAGTGTGCAATAGCATTATGTCTAAAAAGACAATGTAAATACTTTAATTTTAAAATATGGCTAAAAAAATGCTGACCAGCATCTGAGCTTTCAGTGAGTCATAATCATTTTGCTGGTGGAGGGTCTTGCCTTTATGGCTGCTGAGTGATCAGGGTGGGAGTTGCTGAAGGCTGGGGTGGTTGTGGCAATTTCTTAAAGCAATGAAGTTTGATGCATCAATTTACTCTTCTGTTCACGAATGATTTCTCTATAGCAGGTGGTGCTCTTTGATAGCATTTTACCCACAGTAGAACTTCTCTCATGATTGGAGTCAATCTTCTCAAAACCTGCTGCTGATTTATCAAATAAGTTCATGTATTCTAAATCCTCTGTTGTCATTTCAACAATCTTCACCAGGAGTAGATTCCATTTCAAGAAAACACTCTTTGCTCATCTATAAGAAGCAACTCCTCATCCGTTCAAGTTTGATCATGAGATTGCAGCAATTCAGCCGCATCTTTAGGCTCCACTTCTGATTCTATTTCTCTTGCTGTTTCCACCACATCTGTAGTTACTTCCCACTGAAGTCTTGAACCTTCAACTTGTAAAAAAATGCAGAATATGTGAGGCTCAATAAAGTGAAGCACAATAAAACAAGGTATGTGTCTTTTTTCTGGAAAGTATCCCTTTTTAAGGAAAACTTCTGGTCACACCCATTTGGATGATGATTTCCTGGTTGAACTCTCCAAGTTCTGGGGCTTTGCTGGTGACCTTATATACTGATGTTATGTACAAACTATACTTATAGTGAGTGCACCATACCCAACACTTTTCAATGAAAAGGGTAAAGTAAAACAAAATGCCCATTTTGTCATGATTCTGATTATTTGATGCTAGAAAAGAAATCTACCAAATTACCAACAGTCAGGAATAAGAGACACAGAAGTCAAGTTCATTTCTAACTTAAAAAAAAAATGTTGGCCATTCCTGTTTTACTTCATGTATGTCCCTGGATCTTGACTTCTAGAACCATCATATCAGGTTATCATCAACTAATAAAGATTCAAATTATAACATATGCCAGCCACTGTACAAGTGCTTTAGCTGAAAGAAATGAATCTGATGAAGGTGGAAATGAGAACTAGAAGTCAAGTTCAATTAGTCAATTTCAATACTGGCCACAAAGAGATACAAGATGACAATTACAAGAGGTCATGGCTTTGCCATTCCTCCTGTGATTTCACATGTCTAGAGCAGGGAGACAGCAAGAGAACATTCCAAACCAAACAAATGTGTTCCCGATTTGTTTCCTGTGATCACCTCTAGTTAAAGAAATGGAATTAGCATTAGCCTGACAGGAGAAACAAAAGGAAGGAAACAGGTTCATATTCTGGATGATTTTTTGTAAATGGGTGTAAACCATAACAACATTTTGAAATAGCATATTCTACAGGTCAGCAGACAGTCATGAGTTTGGAAGGCTTTCCAGTAACTACACATATGAAAACAAAGTATTGTGTGCAAACTACAGAGACAGACTGTTAAAAGACTTGAGAGGGTTCATACAGGCAAGAAAGATAAAATGGAAAGGAAGAAAACCTTCCAAGTAACAGATTTAAAGGGGGAAAGGCAAACCAAGTTAGGAAGGCCTTGGCCAAAGCTATGCATTTCATAATTAAAACTCAAAGGGGCCAAATGATATCTGGTTTCCTTGGTCTTCAGAAAGGAAGCAGCAGTTAATGGAAGTGATGATGAGGGAGAAGAGTGGGAGGCAGACAAAGAGCAGGCTTTGGGTACCAAAACCATTTCTGGACAGGGAGGGGCTATCCCCAAAACCATTTCTGGACAGGGGTGTTCACTCTGTGATAATCAATCAAGCTGTATACTTATAATTTGTTCACTTTTCTATGTGTATGTTATACCACGATAATAAAATTTATTTTTAAAAGTGCATATGACAAAGACTTCAGGTTCTCCTCATGGCATCCTAGGTAATGTAGGTGAAACCTTGCACTAAGAACAACAACATATATTTGAAAAATCTCCTTGACAGCATTAGACAGATAAGGTAATGAAGGACTACAGGATCAAATGTAAAAAAAAAAAGAAAAGAAAAAAAGAAAATTCAGTGAAATGAGCTTAGTATGTGCAGCAACTTTTCTTTGAAGGGCATGTGTAAATTCCAGAACAGGAAGCTGAGAATCTGAGATGCTAAGTAGAGCTTTGGACAAACCCACAGAGTTGGAGAATAAAAACCGACATTGGGTCTACTAAAGAAGGGAACCCTAATAAATCACCCACACTTTGAACTGGAACCTCAAAGGGCTACTTTCTATAGATAAGGGTGAAATAGAATAGTCTGGTCATCAAAGGGACTAAAGTCTGGCTCCAAACCATCAAAATCCTCACACCTGGATGAAAGAATCCAGGATTGCTTCTGCCCCAGACACATGCCAAAAGCATATGTAAATCCTCTCCAGAGGAAGAGAACGTCTTAGGTCTCAAATCACTTCAAAAATGCTTCTATACAATATCCATTCAAAAATTACCAGAGATTTGAAAAAAACAAGACAGTGATTAAGAAACAAAAGAAAATAGACCTTCAAGGAATAAATGGAGATATAGTGTCTAAGGTACTTATATTGCCCAGGAAGAATGTAAAAACACTAATTAACAACAGATTTTTTAAAGGTCTGAAACTTATAGATCAAAAGTTAGTGAACTCGCAGGTTAAAACTATGTAATTAATAAGCTTGAGCTAATAAAAGTAAGGAAACAGGTTCATATTCTGGATGATTTTTCATAAATGGGTGTAAACCATAACAACATTATGTGAGCTGGGAGGGGCAGAGGGAGGGGAAGAAAGAGAGAGAGAGAGAGAAGAAAGAAAGAAAGAGAGAAAGAGAGAGAGAGAGAGAAAGAGAGAGAGAGAATCTCAAGCAGGCTTCACACTCAGCAAGGAGCCAACACAGGGCTCAGTCTCACAACCGTGAGATCATGACCTGAGCCGAAACAAAGAGTAAAACACTTAACCAACTGAGCTACCCAGGCACCCCAGAAATGAATGAGTTTTTAAAAAGCAGTAGATGGGATAAAATCTGATTTGAAGAAAAGTAATAGCATAGACAAATCTTATGCAGGATTGACTCATTAAAAAATAGGGCAGACAAAAAAATTATGAGTGAGAAAAGGAGCATAATTATGGATGCAGTAGAAATCCTAAAATATAAAATAGGCCCACACATTTGAAAACTTAGAAAATGGATCTATTTCTAGCATAGTATACATTTGCAAACTGAGTCAAGATGAATGAAAACATAAACATATGAGCATTTAAGAAGTGGAATAGGTAATCAAACACAAATTGACGGGCTCTTCATTGGTAGAGCTGTCTTGTAAAAAATGTTTAAAGAGGTTCTTCAGGCTGTAACCTTCGCAAGTGCTCCTCAGTACCCCACAAGACTGTCTTTGCTACAGGTCACTCACCTCATCTGACCCAGGCCATCAACATAAGATGGCTGGCAAAGGCTGAGGTTCAAGATGGCCAATGGAGTTGTTGTTTTTTTTATTTCCTGCATAGACACCAAGGAACAATGACTGTGATTATTGCCTGTTTTGCTAATGATCAGGTATCAGAACTACCACCCTCTTAGAAACCCGGCCCTGGACTTTTACATTTTTAACCAAAGTAAAGATAAGGAGATCCCAGATTTTTCAGACTGAAATAGGTTTGCTAAAACCAGAGGCACAAGCAAAACTGGAGAATGATACACTGATGGCCTCATCGCTGGCGCTGGGTTATTTTCCCAGAAATGTAATGCACAACCTGACTTTGGGAACAAAGGCAAGAATCTATGGGGTGGCAAGAAAAAGTTCAGGGGACCACCTGCATTGAGGGGTAGAGGTCATATCCAGGAAAAACAAGTGACAGTGGTGAAGAAAAAAAGCAACCAAAAACAGATATCTGAAGGCATCATAGCATCTGAAGGAATGCTGAATTTGTGTGTGTGTGTGTGTGTGTGTGTGTGCGTGTGTGTGTGCGTGTGTGTGTGTGTGTGTGTGTTTTCAGCTCTTAAAGTGAATTTAGGGAAAATTCCAAAGGAACACAGTTATAACCTGTGATTCCTGGCAATTATGATTTTCAGCAGCAATCCTTTCTCAAATATAAGAACTTCCTTCCTATGTTTAACTTTGAAGAGGGGCTAAATTAACAGCACTGGATGAGATTCAATCTATGTGATCACATTTTTATGACCTTGAGAAACCAAGGCTTTCATTTGACTTAACTTAAAAGGCAGCATTACATTTTGCTTTCAGTCGTACTCCAGGGGGGAAAGAACAAAGCAACTTTGCAAGTACTTTGTTCAAGTTTGAAGAAAGGCACACAGCTCTTCACCAGATTATTTGAGACTGGAAGGTACAAAAATCAATATGGATGGAGCAAAAGATCAAATTGTCATGGCTTAGTTTTCCTTTCTTTTTCAATTAAAGAATCTAATTTGCTTCCTGAACTTCATTATTCGACCCTATGAAATAATATCCTCAATGACACTCCAGTTATTTAGGCAGGGGAAGGTTACTGGGAAACAGCCCAGGGTACCAGTTAGGACTGTGGAGGCAGCCAAGTTCAAAGTGCACTGAGATACTTTGTAACTCTGAACATAGCCTCTCTGTGTCTGTTTCCTCCTCTGTAAAGTGGTGATGATAGTAGGAAAAAATGGATTTACAAAGCTGTCAGAACAGTGCCCAGCACAGAGTTGGTGCTATTGAAGGATACTGTCACCATTATGATTGTGATTTGGGGGATAGAGCACAGAAATTGAGAGCATGAATTCTGGCATCTGACTATCAGCATGGATGCTAGCAGCACCTCTGACTAGCTCTATGATCTGGGAATGTTACTCAGTCTTTCTAAACCCCACCTGAGACACTCGACACCAACGGCACAACTTCTCGGTTCTCCTCATTCTTCCCTTGCATTCCTGACCTTGAATATGGAGTGAGGCTTGGCCTGTTTTCCTATTTATAATCACTCCCTAATGGCTTCCGGGTATATGATTTAAAAATGCATTTATACTCAGATGATTTAGTAAAATTGCAGAATACAAAAACAACAGACAAAAATCAGTTGCATTTTTATGTAACAACTCAAAAAGGAAATTAAATAAACAATCCCATTGACAATAGAATTAAAAAGATAAAATATTTAGAAATAAACTTAACCAACAAGGCAAAAGGCCCATACACTGAAAACTACAAACCATTGTTGAAAGAAATTAAAGAAGGCACAAATAAATGGAAAGACACCTCATGTACATGGATTAGAAGCCTCAATATTGTTAAAATGTCCAAATTACCCAAAATTATCTACAGATTCAATATGATTCCTATCAAAATCCTATGGGCATTTTTTTTACAGAAATAGAAAAAAACAATCCTAATTCATATGGAACTACAAAGGACTCTGAATAGCCAAAGTACACTGAGAAAAAAAGAACAAAGCTGGAGGACTCACACTTCCTGATTTCAAAACATATCACAAAGCTACAATAATCAAAATAGTATGGTACTGGTAGAAACAAAGGCATATAGCCAAGAGGAATAGAACAAAGGGCCCAGAAATAAATCCATGGAGTCAACTGATCTTTGGTCAAGCATATACAATGGGGAAAAGATAGTCTCTTCAACAAATGGTGATGGGAAAAATGGATATCCACATCCAAGGATGAAATTGGATGCTTATCTTATTTTTTTCTTTTTGAGAGAGAGAGAAGAGGGAGAGTGTGTGTGCACAAGTGAGAGCAGAGGAAGGGAAGAGAGAGAGGAAAAGGGAGAATCTTAAGCAGGTTCCACACTGAGCATGGATCTCACAACCATGAGATCATGACCTGAGCTGAAATCAAGAGTCAGGTATTTAACCAACTCAGTTACCCAGGAGCCCCTGGACCCTTATCTTATACCACACACAAAAGTCAATTCAAAATGTACTGAAAATGTAAACATAAGATCTGAAGCTTTAAAACACCTAGAAAAAAATAGGGGAACAGCTTCCTGGCATTGGTCTTAGCAATTATTTCTTGGGTATGACACCAAAAGCACAGACAACAAAAGCAAAAATAGTTGTCTATTTGTATGGGAATACATTGAACTAAAAAGTTTCTACACAGCAAAGGAAACCACGAACTGAGTGAAAAAGCATCCTATGGAATGGGAGAAAATATTTTCAAAACATATATACGATAAGGCATTAATATCCAAAAAATATAAGGAACTCCTACAACTCAACTGAAAAAAAAAACAATTTAAAAATGGGCAAAGGATTTGAGGATCACCTGGGTGGCTCAGCTGGTTGACATCCAACTTCGGCTCAGATCATGATCTCATGGTTTGTGGGTTCGAGCCCAGTGCTGGGCTCTGTGCTGACAGCCTGCTGTCTGGAGCTTGCTTCAGATTCTGTGTCTCCCTCTTTCTGTCCGCTTCCCACTCATGCTTTGTGTGTGTCTCTCTCTCTCTCTCAAAAATAAACATTAAAAAAATTTAAAAATTATAAAAATGGGCAAAGGATTTGAATAGATATTTCTCAAAAGAAGATATACAAATGACCAAGATATATGTGAAAGGATATATATGAAAGGAACTTCAAATTAAGACCACAATGAGATATCACTTCAATGATGTTAGAACACCTATCGTTTGGGGGGGATAAAAAGGCCAACAGGAAATAACAAGTGTTGGTGAGTACATAGAGAAAACTAGATTCTTGTGCACTTTTGAAAGGAATGTAAAATGTTGCAGCCGCCACAGAAAACAGTACAGAGGCTCCTTAAAAAAAATAAAAATAGAACTACCATATGATCCAGCAATCCCACTTCTGAGTATTTATTCAAAAGACCTGAAATCAGGATCTCACAGTGATAGCATCACTCTCATGTTCATTGCAGCATTATCCACAATAGCCAAGAGGTGGAAAAAAACTAAATGTCACAGACAGGTGAATGGATAGAGAAAATCTAGTGTATATATACAGAATGGAGTATTATCCATCCATTAAAAGAAGGAAATCCTGTCAGATGCTACAACATGGATGAACCTTGACGACATTATGCTACAAGAAATATGCCAGTCACAGAAGGACAAATACTGCATGATTCCACAGATATAAAATATCTAAAGTAGTCAAACTTAGAAGCAGAAAGAATGGTGGTTGTCCCGGGGCTGGAGAAGTCAATGGCACTTGCTATTCAATGAGCATGAAGTTTCAGTTAGTCAAGATGGAAACGTTCTAGAGATATGCTACATAACATTGTGCTTACAGTCAACAATACTGTATGTACACTTAAAAATATGCTAACTTTTTAACAAATGGTACTAAAATAACATCCATATGCAAAGAAAAAAGTGAATCTAGATATCACCTTATACCCTTCATAAAAATTAGCTCAAAACGGACCACACAATGTAAAACACAAAACTACAAAACGAAAAGAGAACAAAGGAGAAACCCTAGATGATGTTGGGTTATGGCTTTAACTCTTTAGATACAACAACAAAGGCATTAGAAATAATTGCCATACAGAGAAAGACAGATACCATATGGTTTCACTCTTATGTGGATCCTGAGAAACTTAACAGGAACCCATGGGGGAGGGGAAGGAAAAAAAAAAAAAAAAAAAAAAAGGACGTTAGAGGGGGAGAGAGCCAAAGCATAAGAGACTGTTAAAAACTGAGAACAAACTGAGGGTTGATGGGGGGTGGGAGGGAGGGGAGGGTGGGTGATGGGTATTGAGGAGGGCACCTTTTGGGATGAGCACTGGGTGTTGTATGGAAACCAATTTGTCAATAAATTTCATATATAAAAAAAAAAGAAATAATTGATAAGCTAGACTTCATTATAATTAGAAACTTGAAAAGTAATAGCAAGAGAATGAGAAGACAAGCACAGACTTGGACAAAATATTTGCAAAAGACACATCTGATAAAGGACTTGTATCCAATATATACAAAGAGCTCTTAAAAGTGGACAATAAGAAAATAAACAACTTAATTAAAAATGGGCAAAAAGAGACACCTCACCAAAATATACAAATGATAAGTAAATGTATGAAGAGATGCTCAATATGTCACTAGGGAATTGAAAATTAAAACAACATGAGATATTATTACAGATCTATTGAAATGGCTACAATCCAAAAAACTGACAACAACAAATGCTAATATGGCTTTTAAGCAACAAGAATTCTTATTCATTACTGGTGGGAATGCAAAAAAACACTCTGCAAAACAGTTTGGCAGTTTCTTACAAAGCTAAAGTCTTACCATACAGTCCAGCAACTGTACTCCTTAGTATTTACCCAATGAGTTGAAAACTATGCTCACATAAAAATCTGCACAGAGATGTCTATATCAGCTTTATTCATAATTGCCAAAACATGGAAGCCACAAAGATGTCCTTCAGTAGGTGAATGGATAAATGAACTATGGTATATCCAGGTAATGAATATTATTTAGCCCTTAAAAGAAATGAGGTATCAAGCTACAAAGAGACATGGAGGGACCTTAAATGAATATTGCTCAGTAAAAGAAGCCAATCAAAAAAGGCTACAAACTGTATGATTTCAAGAATATGACATTCTAGAAAGGTAAGACTATGGCAACTGTAAAAGGATCAGTGCTTACCAGGGGGTAGGGGTAGGGGTATGAATGGGTGGAGCATGGAGAATTTCTAGTGCAATGAAAATACTCTTTATGATACTCTAATGATGGATACATGTCATTACACATTATCGAAATCCACAGAATGGGCAACACCAAGAATGAACTGTAATTTAAACTATGGATTTGGGGTAATCATGATGTGTCAATGAAGGCCCATCAATTGTAACAAATGAACCACTGTCATGCAGGATGTTGATAATGAGGGAAACCATGTATGTGTGGGGGCATAAGATATATGAGAAATCTTTGTATCTACCTTTCACTTTTGATGTGAACCTAAAACTATTCTATAAAAATAAAGCCTTAAAAAATGTTAGGGTAAATCTCATGTTATGTGTGTATGTGATTTTTCAACACATACATTTATATTTCCAGAATTTGACTACTTCTCACTGCTGCTACTGTGGTCAAGGCACTACCATCTCTCCCTGGATCACTGTGATATTCTCCAAACAGGTTTCCCTGTTCCCACCCTTTCCCCAATAGTTCACTTTCCATTAAGTAGCCAGCGTGATTCTTCATCTCCCTTAAAGCACAATCCAAAATTCTTCCTATAGCCTACAAGACCCTTCATGATTTGGTCCATTGATACTTCTCTCACTCCATCTCCTACCTCCCCCCCTCACCTCTTCTTGTCCAGCTGGATTGGCTTGTGTGCTGTTCCTGGAAACATCAAATATGCTCCCACACGAGGGCCTCTTTACTTGTCATTCCCATTGCCTGGTATGTTCTTCCTCAAGATATATCCCATCCATCGCCCAGATATGTAAGGGGAGAAAGGAAATATAAATTGATAAACAAATATACCAGGGTGAAAATTAAGGTGACAAAGAATAAAGCAGGTTAAGTGATAGAGAAGGTATGGGTACAATTTAATGTGGCTTACTCACTCACTTTAGGTCTCTACTCAAATATCATCTTACTGGAAAGACTCTCCCTAACCATTCCATATTAAGTTGCATCTATGCCTTCTTTATACACTTAACCTGCTATTCTTTGTCATCACACTTTCCACACAGACTGTTTATCAGTTTATGGTATCTTCCTCCCCTCTACATGGATGATCATAAATGTAAAAGCAAAATAGTGCCTGGCACAGGGAGGCACTCAATAAATATTTAAGGTAAAATGAACGAAGTCTTATAGTAGTTATCTGTAGACTCATAACAAAGTACCCCAAAACTTGGTATCTTATAACAACCATCATTATATTATATGTGATGATTTTGTGGATCAAGAATTAGGCAGGGCTTGGCTGAGTGATTCTTCTACTTCATGTGTTAAGAGAGGTTGGTTGGGGTGAATGCACTTGTCTAGAGGGTCCAAGAAAGCTTCACTGCATGTCTGGCATCTTGGTGGAGATAGCTGGAAGGATGGGCCCAGCTGGGACTATAATCTAGAGCACCTAACATAATTTCTTCAAGCACAGCAGTCTCAGATTAGTCAGATTTCTCATAGTGCTTCAGGGTTCCAAGAACAAGTGGTATAGCAAACAGGGCAGAAACTGCATGGCCTTTTACAACTCAACTTTTAAGGTCAGAGAGCATCAATTCCACCATGCTCTACTTAGTTAAGCAGTCATTAGCCTACCCAGATTCAAGGGAAATGGACAGAAACGCCATCTTTTGATAAGAAAGGTGTTGAAAAAATTGTAGCCATATGTTTCTTTCCTTTTTTTTTTTAATTTAGATTCAAGTTAGTTAACCTATAGTGTAGTACTGGTTTCAAGAGTAAAATTCAGTGATTCATCACTTACATATAACACCCAGTGCTCATCCCAACAAGTGCCCTCCTTAATGCCCATCACCCATTTAGCCCATTCCTCCACCCACCTCTCCTCCAGCAACCTGCAATTTGTTCTCTATATTTAAGTCTCTTATGGTTTGCCTCTCTCTGTTTTTATCTTATTTTTCCTTCTCTTCCCCTATGTTCATCTATTTTGTTTCTTAAATTCCACATGAGTGAAATCATACTTGTCTTTCTCTGACTTGACTTATTTCACTTAGCAAAATATACTCTAGTCCCATCCACGTTGTTGCAAATGGCAAGATTTCATTCTTCTTGATCACTGAATAATATTTCAGTGTGTGTGTGTGTGTGTGTGTGTGTGTGCGTGTGTGTGTGTATCTCACATCTTCTTCATCCATTCGTCAGTTGATACACATTGGGTTCTTTCCATAATTTGGCTGTTATTGATAATGCTGCTATAAACATTGGGGTGCACGTGTCCCTTCAAATCAGCATTTTGATATCCTTTGGATAAATTCCTAGTAATGCAATTGCTTGGCCATAAGGCAGTTCTATTTTTACCTTTTGAGGAACTTCCAAACCGTTCTTCCCCTTTCTCCATATCCTCACTAACATCTGTTGTTTCCTGAGTTGTTATATTTTAGCCATTCTGACAGGTGTGATGTGGTATTTCACTGTGGTTTTTATTTGTATTTCCCTTATGATGAGTGACATTGAGCATCTTTTCATGTGTCTGTTAGCCATCTGGATGTCTTCTTTGGAAAAGTGTCTATTTATGTCCTCTGCCCATTTCTTTACTGGATTATTTACTTTTGGGGTGTTGAGTTTAATAAGTTCTTGATAGATCTTGGATACTAACCTTCTTCTATCTGATATTTCACTTGAAAATATCTTCTCCCAGTCCGTTGGTTGCCTTTTAGTTTTTTGCTTGTTTCCTTTGCTGTGCAGAAGCTTTTTATTTTGATGAGGTCCCAATAGTTCATTTTTGCTTTTGTTTCCCTTGCCTCTGGAGACATGTCTAGTAATAAGTTGGTGTGGCCAAGGTCAAAGGGGTTGTTGCCTGTTTTCTCCTCTAGGATTTTGATGGCTTCCTGTCTTACATTTAGGTCTTTCATCCATATTTTAAATTGCCACAACCCCATAGTGCATAGTACCGAGCTTTGGGCCTAGCAGGCATTCAGAATATTTTGGTTCAAAATGGAATTATAGAGTGTGATTTTCAATTGTATATTCAATTAGTTACATACTATAACTAGAAGGAAGAACAGTTTGATTCTTTTATACAGGGCTCCAGAAAAAATAATTAATTTAAAACAGTCTACTTAATTGCAAAACCAAAAATGTAAACATAAAACTCAAATCTGAATACTTGTGATGGCCTCACAAGTAGACAGGACATAGCTGAGGAAGGAATCAATGAGCCAGAAGATATGCTAGTATACAAACCTGCCAAAATGAAATGCAAAGAGAAAGAATGAACAATAACAAAAAAGGAACAGAATATCCAAGAACTGTGAGATAATTACATAGGGTGTTAACATACAAATAATGGGAATATCTGAAGAAGAAAGAGAAAGAAGCAAAATAAATATTTGAAGTAATAATGGCCGAGAATTTTCCAAAGTTAACGACACCAAACTATAGACCTAGGAAGCTCAGAGAACATGAAGCAGGATAAATATCCAAAAAACTACCTTTAGGAATATCATGAAAATCCTTAATGTGTATGCAATGTGTATGCACCTAATAACAGAGCACCAAAATACATAGGCAAAACTGATAGAACTTCAAGGAGAAACAGATAAATTGACCATTACAGCTGAACACTTCAACACACCTCTGTCAGTAACTGGCATATCCAGCAGGTAAACAAGCAGCAAGGATATAGCTGAAGTGAAGAGCACCATTAATCAACTGGATCTAATTGACATTTACAGGATACTCCATTCAACAACAGCAAAATATACATTCTTCTCAAGCTCAAATGTAACATTTGCCAAGGCCAAATATATTCTAGGCCATAAAACACACCCCAAAGAAATTAAAAGAACATAAGTCAGAGAGAGTATGCTCTCAGACCACAATAGAATCAAACTAAAGATCATTAACAGAAATACAGGAAATCTCAAAATATTTGGAGGTTAAAAAACACATTTCTGAAGAACACATGGGTCAAAGAAGTTTCAAGAGAAATTTAGTATTTTGACTGAGTGAAAATGAAAGTGCAACTTATAAAAAGTTGTGGGATACATCAAAAGCAGGGCTTACAGGGAAATTTATAGCATTGAACACGTATATTAGAAGAGAAAAAGATCTAAAAATGAGTAATCTAAGCTTCTATATTGGGAAATTAGAAAAAAAAGGGGGGGGAATTTTCCAAAGTAAGCAGAAGAAATCATAAAATCTAGAGAAGAAATCAATAGAATTGAAAACAGGAAAACAATAGACAAAATCAACAAAACAAAAAACTGTTTCCTTGAAAAAAAATAAACAACAAAACAGATAAACCTCTAGCCAGGTGTATTAGTCTTTTCAGGCTGCTATAACAAAATACTACAAACTGGGTGATTTAAACAACAGAAATTTATTTTTCACAATTCTCAAAGTAGGGAAGTCCAAGATCAAAGTGCTGGTTGATTTGGTTCCTGGTGAGACTTGCAGATGGCCACTTTCTCATAGTGTCTTCACATAGCTTGAGAGAGCTCTAGTGTCTCTTCCTCTTCTTATAAGGGTTCTGGCCTTATGGGATTAAAGCCTCACCTTTATGAGCTCATTTAGCCTAGATCACCTCCTCACTGTATTTGTATATCTCTGAATACAGTCACTTGCAGCACTAGAGCTTCAGCATATGAATTTGGGGGGACACAGACATTCAATCCATAATATAAGGCTAACCAAGAAAAAAAAGATATACACAAGTCATAATGAATGACAGACCATCATTATTGATCCCATGTACATTAAAGGGAAAATAAAAGAATAATATGAAAAACTCTAAACTCACAAATTTGGTAACTCAGATGAAATGACCCAATTCCTAGGACACAATATGCCAAATCTTACACAAAGAGAAACAGAGAATCTGAATAGAACTATATATGTTAAAGAAATTGAATTAATAATTGACAATCTTTCAGAACAGAAAGTACCAGGGCCAGATATGTTCACTGGCAAATTCTACCAATCATTTAAAGAAGAAATTATACCAATTCTCTACAATCTCTTTCAGAGGATAGAAGGCAAGAGAATACTTCCTAACTCATTACATAAGGCTAGCATTACCCTAACACCAGAACCAGATAAAGACATTATAAGAAAAGAAAACTACAGATCAGTGTCTCTCATGAATATAGATAAAGAACAAAAAACCTATAGCTAACACCATATTTAATGTGAAAGAACTAGATGCTTTCCCCAAAAGATCAACAACAAAGCCAGAATGTCTCCTCTCACCACTCCTATTTAACATTGTACTAGAAATCTTAGCTAATGCAGTAAGAAAGAAAATAAGGGACATCTGGGTGGCTCAGTTGGTTGAGCATCTGACTTCAGCTCGGGTCATATCTCACGGTCTGTGAGCTCAAGCCCTGCATCAGGCTCTCTACTGTCAGCACAGAGCCCACTTTGGATCCTCTGTCCCCTGCCTTCACCCCTCAGAAAAAAATAAACATTAAAAATTTTATTTAAAAAAAAAAAGAAAAGAAAAGACATATAGATTGGGAAGAAAAAAATAAAACTGTCTTTATTCACAGATCACATGCCTGTCTATGTTGAAAATCCCAAAGAATCAAAAACAAAATACTCCTGAAGCTAATAATAATTATAGCAATATTACAGGATATAAGGTTAATCTACAAAAGTCAATTGCTTTCTTATATAGCAGCAATGAACAAGTAAAACTTGAAATGAGAAACACAATACATTTACATTAGCACAAAAAAGAGAAAAGTACTTAACAATAAGTCTAACAGTTTATGAACAAAAACGACACGAAGAAAACTACAAAACTGATGAAAGAAATCAAAGATCTAAATAAACAAAGAGATATTCCATGTCATGCATAGGATGACTTAACATTGTTAAGATGTCAGTTTTTCCCAACTTGAATTCCCAGTTCTGGATTCAAAACAGTATCAATCAAATCGCAGCAAGTTATTTTTCTGAATATTGACAAACTGATTCTAAAGTTTATATGGAAAAGCAAAAGACCCAGAGGAGTCAATACAGTACTGAAGAAGAGCAAAGTCAGAGGACTGATACTACATGAATTCAAGACTTACTATAAAGCTAACATAATAAAGACAGTGTGATACTGGTGAAGGAACAAACAGATCCTAATGGACCAGAACAGAAAACTCAGAAATAGACCCACACAAATAAAGTCAACTATTTAACTCTTCAATGCAAAAAGGATAGTCTTTTCAACAGATGGCACTGCAAAGAATGACATCCATAAGCAAAAAGACAAAATGAATCTGGAAACTGACTTTGTGCCTTTCACAAAAATTACCTCAAAATGGATCACAAATCTAAATGTAAACTGCAAAACTATAATATTTCTAGAAGATAACAGTAAAAAATCTAGGTCACCTTAGATTCAGTGATGGGACCTCAAGATGGTGGCAGGGAATGTGAGTGGCTAAGCCCAGCAGTACTGGTGGGCCAGCACTCACTGCTGGGGTTCACTGCCCTGGGAGAGGTTAAATAAAAAAGAAAAAAACACAAAACAAAAAACTTCTGCCTTGAAAAAGACACTGTCAAGAGAATGGAAAGACATGCTACAGACAGGGAGAAAATATTTACAAAACATACTATCCCCCTGATAAAGGACTTGTATCCAAAATATGCAAAGAATTATTTAAGCTCAATAATAAGAAAACAAACAATCCAGTTAAAAACTAGGCAAAAGAACTGAACAGGTACCTCACCAAAGAAGACATACAAATAGTAATTAACTATATGAAAACATGCTCACCATCATATGTCATTAGAAAATTGTAAATTAAAATAATATACCATCGTGTACCTATCAAAATAGTTAAAATTAAAAAAAAAACTGATAATACCAAAGGCCGACAAGGATATTTACTGATGTCTATACAAAAACCTGCACGTAATTGTCCACAGTGTCTTTATTCATAATTGACAAAATGTGTAGGTCACAAAGCTTCAGTAAGTAAATGGATAAATAAGCGGTGGTATATCCAGGTAACAAAATATTATTTAGCACTAAAAGGAAACGAGCTAGCAAGCCATGAAAAGACAAGAGTTCAAAATATGCATATTGCTTGAGGCCCCTGGGTGGCTCAGTCTATTAAGCATCTGTCTTTGGCTTGGGTCATGATCTCACAGTTCAGGGTCGGGCTCTGCACTGACAGCAGGGAGCCTGCTTTGGATTCTGTTTCCCTTTCTCTCTCTGCCCCTTGCCCGCTTATGCTCACCCATTCTCTCTCTCTCTCCTAAAAATAATAAGTAAACATTAAAAAAATTTAAATGCATAATGCTTAGTGAAATTTGAAAAGGCTATATATACTGTATAGTTCTAAGAATATGACATTCTGGAAAAGGCAAAACTATAGACAATAGAAAGTTCAGTAGTGACCCAGGGTTTGGGTGAGGGGGTGGAAAGAGAGATGAGTAGTAGACAGAGCATAGGGGTTTTCAGGAAGTGAAAGTATTCTGTATGATGTAAAGGTGCATATATGATACTACTCATTGTAAACAAAGCAAAACCAAAAAACCATCAATACATTGCTTCATTCACTAGAAAAGTCACCAGAGAAATACTGTTTGCATGAGAAACTGCTTGTTGAGTAATGCAGTTGTGCACACCCACTTTTCTAGGTCCCTACGAGTCGACCATGTTCCATGCCTGCTCACCTGCACGTGGCCATGTGTGAAAATGCACTTGCTCAGATGGTGAGGGTACAGGGCAAGAGAAAGCACAGGTCGGTTGCTGGGCCCAACCCAGGTAGCTGCTAGGTCACTCACTTTGCCACCCTGGCACCATGTGCTCCCACACTGGACCCTGAACACATCTGATTCAGCCTGCCTTGGGTCACTATGGGTAGTGACTTCTACCCATAAAATCTTGCAAAGATACAATCCCTGATTCCAATTTTTCAATTGGATCATAACTGCTGCATAACAAATTACCACAAATTTCACACTTACCATAAACCTTTCTCACAGTTTCCATGGGTCAGAGGTCTGGGTCTAGGTTAGTGGAGCCTTATTCTCAGAGTCCCACCATGCTGACATCAAGTTGCTGGCCGGGTCTGCAATCTTGTTTAAGTCTGGGTCCTCCTCGAAACTCACTGGTTGTTGGCAAATGAATTTCCAGCCAACAATTTCCTACCATGTGGCCTTCTCCACAAGATGGCAGTTTGCTTTTTCAAGGCAAACAGGAGAGTACATCAGCTGCTTTGAATCTCTGACTTCAGTAAGGACCCAGTCCCTTTTAAAAGGCTGATCTGATCAGTTTAGGTCAGGCCCACCCTGGAGAATTCCTTTTTTGATTAGCTCAAAAGCAACTGATTTGGGACTTTATCATATTTGCAAAAGTCTTCATATCTGTCATTTAACATAGAGTAATTGTAGGAGGGAAATCCATCAAATGTACACTCCTGCCCACACTCAAGGCAAGGGGACTATACACAGTACACACCAGGAGGCAGGACTCTGGGGAGCCACCTTAGAATTTTGCCTACCTCGTGGATAATTAATCCTGACAAAACTAATCAAGTCAGATTAATTCTCCTAAGTCAAGTTACGCACCATACTATCCTTCAGCAGTTGTGCAAAAGACAGAAAATCAACCCTAAATTTATTAACCAGATATTCTGGGCCTGTTTTCAGCCATGCCTCAGGCACCATTTTAAACCTTTATTTTAAGGAGTCCTGCTCACTGAGCCTCAATCACACCCTTTGCTCTACCCACCCATCCCCTCTGTGCACTCATCATCTACATGCCTGCCAGCACTCCTCTTGGAGAACTAACCCACCTCTTCCTACCTCCTTCTTACTCAAAGCCTCAACAGCCTTCAAGATGACACATCAACACCTGTTATAAAACCTTTCCTGACCTTTGGACCCATGATGAACTTACCTTCATTTGAATTTGTCCTAAAATACTGTGGGAGGGTTGCAAAAAATGGCCATAAGCTTCCCATCCCTGTCTGTCTCCTCTTTTGCAATGTGACTCTGCCACTCATCTTATCAAGAGGTGGACCTCTTGACTTTTTCACCTGTTGACTCCGGGCTGGGCCTTGTGACTTTCTTTAGCCATGGGACACTTGCAAATGTGACTCAGGCAGACACTATAAAAGCATCTGGGCACTGGGGCTTGCCCTCTTGCTGTCTTGGGAACTCTGCTACCACCACCAGATGACAGGCTAAACGACTCTCCTGGATGAAGAGGGGCACATAGCTAAATTATCCTTGAGGCCCCAACTGACACTGGGCCAACACCCGACACATGAAAAGCAGCAAATATCAGGTTAAGTCATGGAGTTTTGTACCAATGTTTGCAGCAAACTGTTTACTGTTTAAGAATAAAAAGATTCTAGGGGCATCTGGGTGGCTCAGCCAGTTAAGTGTACAACTTCGGCTCAGGTCATGATCTCATGGTCCATGAGTTCAAGCCCCGCATCTGGTTCTGTGCTGACAGCTCAGAGCCTGGAGCTTGTTTCAGATTCTGTGTGTGTCCCTCTCTGCCTCTTCTCCACTCACGCTCTGTCTCTCTCAAAAATAAAAAATAAAAACATTGAAAAAAGAATAAAAAGATTCTAGGTCTTCCTTTTTGACATTTTTTTTAAGCTCAGATTTATTTTGGTATGCTTTCTTGTGAAAAGGGTTAACTCTAACTTGTGATGAAGGAATTATGCATGAAGCACAGCCTGGTTTTCAATATCTGGAAGTATCCATGGGAGTGGGTCATGAAGCTTCTCAAAAACACTTGGCTTTTAGGTAGAAGCAACCCAAGTGTCCATCAACAGATGAATGGATATACAGAATGTGGTATGTCCATACACCAGAATATTATTTAGTCATAAAACAGAATGAAGTTCTGATACCTGCAATAACATGTATGAACCTAAAAGATCTTATGCTCACTGAAATAAGCCAGACAAGTGCAAATAATGTATAATTACCAACAGAATAGACAAATTTACAGACAGAATGTACATTAGAGGTTACCAGAGACTGGAGGGAGGGAAGAATGAAGAGTTACAGAGTTTATATTTGGGGTGAGGAACAACTTTTGGAAAGAGATAGTGCTGACGGCTGCACAGTATGGTAAATGTAATTAATGTTACTAAATTATATGCTTAAAATCGCAATTTTAAAATGTTTTTTTTACATTTTAGCACATTTTTCACAAATCAATAATGTAATACACCCCAAACCCTTGGATTATACACTTTAAATGGCTGGACTGTATGTTATGTGAAGTATATTTCAATAGAGCCATTAAATTTTTTTCTAAACAAAACAAACAACAACCAAACAACACAAAAATAATCCTTGGCTTCACTTTTCCCCTCTAATGGAAACTATCCAGCATACTGTATTCCTCTTTTCACCTTTACTACCAGGAAGCTTAAGACCAAGTTTCATGTCCAAACACAGCAATTTAGTGGGCATACAGATGTGCTAAAACATAATAACTATCATCATCATCATCAAATCAGAGGGTCCAGTTTCCTGTCTGTATCTTTCTATGTGTCTGCCTTTGTCCCATCTCTCATCTTTCTTAACTAAAATTCGTTCAAGTGACTTTTCTCCAAGCCCCCCAAAGACCCTAAAGCTAACTGAGGTAATGAACCTTTGAGGTCACAGTGTCAGCTCTGTAAATACAATGTTATAGCCCCAGATTAATAATTAACTTTCAGAGCAAGGGAGAACAACTCATGCTAAAGAATAAATAAGAGAAAGTAGGGCCTCAAAAGCAGTAGGAATGTCAGCAGGTTAACCAGCATCATTTAAAAGCACTTCCAACCTATTCGTGGGAGTACTTTCACCACAGACAACCAATAGGCTCAAATTTGATAGCACAGACATCAACCACTGCTGACTGACCTTTTATTCTGGGAACATTCTTTTAAGACAAATATTCAAAAATTCACCAAATGACCGTATTTCCCAATAAGTTTTGGAACACAATATCCCAAATTCCCAAGGAGCTTGGCTTTAAGGTCATAGGAAAAAGTCATTCACATAGGAGAAAAGGGGATAGAGTGTTCTTAATTCCACACACATGCTCATCGTTTTTCATCTCAGGAAAAGACTGAATTCTGAGTAAAGACACTAGTACACGAGCCCCCTTGTTAGCCTACCAAAGTGCTAACTTGGCCAATGGATTGGTATGAAAAGAAGCCTGTGAATACAAAACCCAGAATAGATGATTTTATCTCCGGTAATAAAGTTTCTGATGATATAGTATATAATATCTGTACCTCTTTGATGAGAGAGAAGTATTATGACTAGAAAAATCCATTTGGCTTGCCTCTACAATAAGTAAGTCCAGGAAGTTTGTCAGTGCTTCCATCCATAGTGCAAGTGCTTTGTACTTGATGTGCTCTTAATAAATCTTTCTTGAACTCTCGGAGTCAAACTATAAATTAAACTTTTCACCATAAGTAGATTATGAATGGTGAAAAGCAACATATTGAAAGGTACAACAGTGCTCTAAAAGAGAGTATATATCCCAATACACAACAATGCCTACTTGTCTTTTCACTGCTGCTGAGACCATTGAAAAGAAAGTGACATTATCAGGGGCACCTGGGCGGCTCCGTCAGCTGCGTGCCTGACTTTGGCTCAGGTCATGATCTTACAGTCTGTGAGTTTGATCCCCACATCTGGCTCTGTGCTGACAGCTTGGAGCTCAGAGGCTGGAGCCTGGAGCCTGCTTCAAATTCTGTGTCTCCTTCTCTCTCTGTCCCTCCCCCTCTCATGCTCTGTCTCTCTCTGTCTCAAAAATAAATAAACATTAAAAAAAAAATTTTTTTTTAAAGGAAGAGTGACATTATCATAGTACAAGAGAAATTTCTGAGGGTACTATGTAAGTTGAGGAGGCAGGTCTGCCCCAATGGCACAAATGTCATTCCTATGCCCCTGACCTTGGTTTCCCCATTTTTAAAAGATGACATCTACCTTAGGTTGTTTACTTAGGTTTCTTCTATTGCTACAAGAGATGTGATCCTATCAGTGCTATTTTTCATTGCAGAATAAGTTTCCTAATAGTTTCAATGCTTTCTACATAATTCCACCCAGTATCTCTAGTCAATAGTGAAAAATCATATGTGAGCTTTTATAAGTTGGATATTAGAAGTGCTCAGAATGTTTAACACTAATGTTGTTCCTATTTAATATTAAAGATTCCAGTGTCTTCATTCAAAAAATGAAAGCTGACTTGGAAATATACTTAGCAGAACTTATAAACTCATGTTTAATCGTAAAACACAGTGGCAAGGAATAGAAGGATTAAGCAAATTAATTAGATACAAAGTTCTTAGCCTCTAAAGCTGAACTCCTAGTAAGTTTAACTATTTGTTACCTTCTGTGCTACCACAACTTCAAAAATGATTTACTTTCTAGAATGCTGGAGGGCAGGGTGTAGGGGGGAATGACTTATGAATTAACCAGGGATTGTTTGGATATAATTATAAACTGCCAATCACCATGAGTCAATGATATTCAGACTTTTAAAGCTATTTCATTAAAAAGAAAGAAAGAAAATTAAACCTTATCTAAAAGACTGTTTATGGGACTTAAGGAACTTACACATCCATGGCTGAAGGTTCAATAATACATTCCCAGTGGAATGGTCTCTAAAAATGTCTATAATTAAAAACAGAACAGTAAAAAAAAAAAAAAATGAATGTCTTACTCTCTTGTTGGTGAGTGAGTGGCGGATTCCTTTTTTGAATCAGGAGAGCTTAGGGTTTGCAAAATACAATTATGTTTTTCGGTGGATAGGGCATCTCGTTCTTGCTCAAAGTGGATTAATTTTAAGGCCTCTATTCCATTTTCTCCTTCCATCACGTCACCCGGATTTGGCTGTGGTTCTGAACTCTTGAAAATCAGATCATCTTCACTTACAGAGACTGTGAGATCACTGCTGCTGCTGCTCAAACTTTCCTCCTCTTGCTGTTCCTGCATTTTTCTGAAGGGTTTCTGTGATTCTGGGTCCCCAGGAGGAAGATGATCTATAAGAGGGAATATGAACAGACTACTGATCACTAACTTCAGGGAGAAGCGAGGTTAACACATTCTGCCTCACAGGCAGATAAATTACTCAGTTAAAAACATGTAGAAACAATCCACAATTAATTATATAGTACGTGAAAAATCATTAAAAATATCTTTAAACCTATCACAGTGGGTTTTAAAATCAGTGAATTAGCTTGCAAAAATATTTCCACCTGTGTATTTAAGAACTCATGAGAATGGAATTTTGTTAGCCAAGTCACTGGTTTGCTTTTTGACAGAGGTAAAATTAAAGTATGTATTTTGTTCTTACAAAAGACCACCACCACTCCCAAAACCTAAACACCAAGAAAAACCAGCAAACAATCTCAGCCTCTCAACCCACCTGGGAAACCTTCCCAAGCAGAATCCTTCTCTTGAGAACACTTATTTACAGATGCACAGTATTCTGAGGCTGATAGCGGAGAGACTGGCGGTCTGGCTCTTTCTTCCTTGACTTCAATACATTCCTGTGTCAGTATTTCTCCCTCTGATCCCTCTGATCTGCTGCAACTGTCACACTTTAAATCACTGGTTCTGTTCTCTGGACTTAATCTTTCCTGTAACGGGGAATGGAGTTCAGCAGACTTTTTGCCTTCAGATAAACTACTCCCGCCGTGACGTGTGTTGCTTCCTATCTGTAAGCAATGAGTTTGTTCCTCCTCAGACAATGCGCTGGCTGTGACTGGCGTTTTCTCACCAATCTGAAGAGATGTCTTTCCATCTATTTTGTCAGACTTATTTAAGCACTGTGTGTCACTATTAGTTTGTACTACATAGCTGTCTGTCACATTACCGCTCTGGGCTGTCTGTCGGTGTGAATGTGGGTCAGGAATTGAAAAGTTCTTTGTGGGCTGGGGAGATTTCTGCTCTGTACTGAAACCTCCAATGCTTGAGATGGCTGACATTTGGCGGCCCATAAAGATTGTTGCTGGTTGATACAATCCTCTTGACATGGCTGTCCCCGAGTTAGTTCCTGCCTGCCTTGCAACCTGCAACGCCAAGGTAGAGGTGAGTTAAACATACTGTGTCTGAACGATTGGGTTGTTTACATCCTTCTCAAAAATGAAGTGAGGAAAAGGAAGCATGGCCACTGAAATCAACACTGACCACATTTTATAAAACCCACGGCTTCCACAAAATAAGTCAGAAAAACAGTACAGTCCATAGTATTTACTTTGAATCACAATATTGGTTCCCCAAACAAATATTATCTAACAACTATGTAATCTACATTTCAAAAAGAGATGCACACATTGCACAACTATGTGAAAGTACTTAATGCCACTGAATTGTACACTTAAACATGGCTAAAATGGTAAATTTTATGTTACATATATTTTAGCACAATTTAAAAAACTGAATTCTAACCACTTTTCACAGAGAGGCTTGGATTTAATAGAACTAGGGAGATACTATACCAAAAAAAAAAAAAAAAAAGAGGGAGGGAGAGATGCATACAAAGGACTATAGGAGTTTTAAAAACTTTCTAGTATTATAGGTAATATAAAAAAAAACTTCCACTAATCATATACAGGATTGCATTAAAATATACTCCATTAGTGCAAAAATAATCCTGATTGCCAGTCAAACTGCAAATAACAGTTTTTCCTCCACATCTTCAAGTAATTTTATTTATTTATTTTTATTTGAAAGAGAGAATGAGTGCAAGGTGGGGAGAGGGGCAGAGGGAGGAAGACGGAGAGAAAAAGGGAGAGAGACAGAGAGAGAGAGAGAGGGAGGGAGAATCTTAAACAGGCTCTATACTCAGTGTGGAGCCCAATGCGGGGCTCAATTCCAGAACCCTAGAGTCATGACCTGAGCCAAAACCAGGAGTTGGATTGTCAACTGACTGAGCCACCCAGGTGCTCCTCAAGTAATTTTAAAGACATGTAAAGCAATTTAAATTTACAGTCATGTCTATGGGGAGAATGAGCATTGTCTTTTTTTTAAAAAGAGAGGGGGCTGGGTGAGGCAACAGAAGCAATCAGTTCAGTGGCTTGGTCAAGGACACACAGTGGGAAGTAGAACTGGATGTAACAATAATGAAGCCTTGAGGAAGTTACACGCTTTTCTTTTGAAGGGACCAAAGCATCTCTACAGACCTGATAGCATTTAGTTCACAGAGGCTTACAGAATAGATGGGGAGATATATTTGCATCTCTCTTTTGCAGACAAGAAAATCTGAGGCCCAAATTTTAGAAGAGAAAATGTCACATACACAGCTGAAACAGAATCCAGGTCTTGCTTCTCTTCAAATATACCATCCCTCCCTGAAAGCATAAAACTTCTAGAAGAAAACACAGGCAGTAACCTCTTTGACATAAGCCTTAGCAATAGTTTTCTAGATATGTCTGCCTCCTTAGGCAAGGGAAACAAAAGCAAAAATGAACTATTGGGACTACACCAAAAAAAGCTTTTGCACAATGAAGAAAATCATCAATAAAACACGAAGACAATCTACTGAATGGGTGAAGATATTTGCAAATGATATAGCTGATAAGGGGTTAATATCCAAAATATATAAGAACTTCTATAACTCAACACCAAAAAATAATCTGATTGAAAATGGGCAGATGACCTGAATAGACATTTTTCCAAAGCAGACAGACAGCCAACAGACACATGAGAAGATGCTCAACATCACTCATCATCAGGGAAATGCAAATCAAAACCACAATGAGATATTACCTCACACCTGTCAGAATGTCTAGAATCAAAAAGGCAAGAAATAACAAGTGTTGGCAAGGATGTGGAGAAAAGGAACCCTTTAGTGCACTGTTGGTGGGAATGTGAATTGGTATAGCCACTGCGGAAAACAGTACATAAGTTCCTCAAAAAATTAAAAATAGAAATACTATATGGTCCAGTAATTCCACTACTGGGCATTTACCCAAAGAAAATGAAAATACTAATTCAAAAAGATATATGCACCCCTATGTTTACTGTAGTATTATTTACAATGTCCAAGATATGGAAGCAACCTAAGTATCTATAAATGGATAAAGAAGATGTAGTGATTACTAAAGTAACACACACACACACACACACACACACACACACACACACACACACACAGAGGAATATTACCTGGCCACACACACACACATACACAAATAAGATCTTGCCATTTACAACAACACTGATAGACCTAGAGGACATTATGCTAAGTGAAATAAGTCAGACAGAGAAAGACAAATACCATATGATTTCACTTATATGTGGAATATAAAAACAAATGAACAAACAAGCAAATTTTTGTTTAAAAAAAAAGCAGAAACAGGGAACCTGGGTGGCTCCATCAGTTAAATGTCCAACTCTTGATTTTGGCAGCGCAGAGCTTAAGATTCTCTCTCCTTCTCTCTGCCCCTCCTCCCCACTTGCTTTCTCTCTCTCTCTAAAAAAAAGCATAAACATACCCATAAATACAGAAAACAAACTGATGGGTGGCTCAGTCAATTAAGCACCCGACTTCATCTCAGGTCATGATCTCACAGTTTGTGAGTTTGAGCCCCAAGTGAGGCTCTGTGCTAACAGCTCAGAGCCTGAAGCTTGCTTTGTGTTCTGAGTCTCCCTCTCTTCTCCACCCCTCTCCTGCTCACTCTCTGTCTCTCTCAAAAATCAACACTGAAAAAAAAAAACCAAAAAAAACCCAAACTGATGGTTGCCAGAGGAAGGAGGGTGGAGGGATGGGCAAAAAAGATGAAGGGGAATCAGAGGTACAGGCTTCCAGTTATAGAATGGATAAGTTACGGGAATGAAAAGTACAGCATAGGGAGCACAGTCAATGCTATTGTAATAGCATTGTATGGTGTCAGATGGTAGTTATAGTTGTTATGAGCATTGCACAATGTATACAGTTGTTGAATCACTATGTTGTGTAGTGAAACTAATGTAACATTGTGTGTCAACTATACTTCAATTTTAAAAAGGGAAAAAAGTGGGGCACCTGGGTATCTCAGTCGGTTAAGTGTCCGATTTCGGCTCAGGTCATGATCTCACAGTCTGTGAGTTTGAGCCCCATATCAGGCTCTGTGCTGACAGCTCAGAGCCTGGAGCCTGCTTCAGATTCTCCCTCATTCTCTTCCCCTCCCTCACTCATGCTCTATCTGTCTCTCTCTCAGAAATAAACTTAAAAATTTTTTTTAAAAAGGGAAAAAGTGAAACAAATAGCACTAATAAGGGTAACTACATTGGTAAACATAAAAGGTAGCATAAATATATTTTTGTAACTTTTTTTCTCCTATATGATTTAAAACACAATTGCATCAAGCAATGATTACAAATATATGTTGATGAGCAGCATATGAGATATAAAGACATAGCTCGTACTATAATTACAACACAAAGGAACAGGAAAGGAATAGAACTGTATAGCAACAAAGTTTTGGCATGCTATTAAAATTAAGTTGGTATTAGTCTGACTAGATACTTATAAGCTATTAATTATAACACCAGGAAACCCACAGCAACAGAAATGATAGGGAATCAAAATGGCACACTAAGAAATATATATTTAAAGCAAAAGAAGGCAGTATGGAGGATAAAAGGACATAAAAAGATATATGGAAAAGAAAGTACAAAATGGCAGAATAGAATCCTACCTTGTTAGTAACCACATTAAGTGTAAATGGATTAAACACTACTATTAAAGTCAGAGATTGGCAGAAAAGATTTTTTAAAAGCCATGATCCAACTATATGCTATCTAAAGTGACTCATTTTAGATTCAAAGCCACAAACAGGTTAAAGGAACAGGAGAATAAATGATATATGAACAGAACCTCAAAAAAAAATATACAGACAGTAATCAAAAGAAAGCTGAAGTGCCTATACTAATACATGAAATAGACTTTAAGATACAAAATTGATACTAGAGACAAAGGACATTTTATAATGTTAAAATGGTCAATTTGTGAAAAAGATATAACAATTAGAAAAAATATATATATATATGACAAAAAATTCCTAAAATACATGAAGCAAAAACTGAAAGAATTAAAAGGACAATTCAATAATAATAGTTGTTATTACTCCACATTCAATAAGACTCCACATTGCACAATATATAAAACTAAACAGAAGGTCATTAAGGAAATAGAAGACTTGAACAACTGTAAACCAACTAGACCTAACAGACATACATAGAAGACTCTACCTACCAACAGCAGAATCCATATTCTCAAGTGCACATGGAAATTCTGTGAGATAGACCCATATTTTTGGCAATAAATCAAGTTTCAATACATTTAAAGGGTTAGAAAGTATGTTCTCTAATGACAATGGAATGAAATTAGAACTTAATAAAATAAGGACATTTGGTAAATTCACAAATACGTAGAAATTGCAAAACCCATTCTAAATAACTAATGGGTCAAGGAAGAAATTACAAGGCAAATTAGAAAATAGTCAGAGATAAATGAAAAGCAAAACACAACATACTAAAGCCTACAACGAGCAGTTGTAGAGGCAAATTCATACCTACAAAAGCCTATATTAATATTCATAGCTATAAAAGCCTATATTAAAAAAGAAGAAAGAACTCAAATCAATAGCCTAAACTTCCATGTTAAGAAATTAAAAAAAGAAGAACCAATTAAATCCAAAGCAAGAAGAAGGAAGAAAATAATAAAGATCAGAGCAGAACTAAATGAATTAGAGAAGAGAAAAGCAGCAGTGACAATCAACAAAACCAAAGGTTGATTCTTTGAAAAGATCAACAGATTGACATATGTTTAGCTAGACTAAGAAAAAAAAAAACTTAAGTTATCAAAATCAGAAATGAAAGTAAGTACTTTGCTACTAACCCTATAGATATAAAAAAGATTATAAGGGAATACTATGAATAATTGTATGCCAACAAATTAGACAACCTAGATGAATTGGACAAATTCTTAGAAAGACACACACTATTAAAACTGACTCCAGAAGAAATAGAAAATCTGAATAGACTTGTAACTAGTCAAGAAACTGAATTGTAGTAAAAAAACTTACCCCAAAGAAAAGTCAGGATCACAACTCTTCACTGGTTAATTCTACCATAGGTTTAAAGAGTTAACACCAATCCTTCATAAACTCTTCCAAAAATAGGCAAGGAAGAAAAACTTCTTGACACACTCTATAAAGTCAGTCCCTAATACCAAAAGCAGACAAAGATATCTCAAAAAAGGAAAACTACAGGCCAATATTTCTTATGAATATAGATGTAAAAACTTCCAACACAATACTAGAGAACTGAATTCAGAAACAAACAAAAGGAATTATACATCATGACTAAGTAGGATTTATGCCAAGAATACAAAGTTAGTTCAACATATGAAGATCAAGTAATGTAATAGAATAAAGGGGGGAAAAACTCCCAAAAGATTATCTCCATAGACACAGGAAAATCATTTGATAAAATCCATCACATGCTCATGATAAAAAGCACCAAACTTGGAATAAAAGGGAACTCCCTCAACCTGATGAAGTGCATCTCTGTAAAACATCCAACAACATAGTCAATGGTGAAAGACTGAAAGCTTTCTTCCTAAGATCAAGATTAACACAAGAATATCTGTTCTTACCACTTCTATGTAACACAGCATGCAGATTCTAGCCAGGACTGTATGGTAAGAAAAAAAGAAAAAACGAAAGACATCTAGATTTCAAAGAAAGAAGTAAAACTATCTCTATTGGCAGATGACATGATCTCATATAAAGAAAAACCTAATGGGGTGCCTGGGTGGCTCAATCGGTTGAGTGTCCAACTCTTGGTTTTGGCTCAAGTCATGACCCTAGGGTTGTGGGATAAAGTGCTGCACTGGGCTCCATACTGAGCGTGGAACCTGCTTAAGAAAGATTCTCTCTCTAGCTCTCCCTCTGTCCCTCCCCTCCTCAAATTAAAAAATGAAAAGAAAAGAAAAACCTAAGGAATCGCAAGAAAAGATTAGAGGTAATAAGTTCAGCAAGGTTGTAGGATACAAGATCAATATACAAATAGAAATAATGTATTTCTATTCATTAGCAATAAACAATCTGAAACTGAAATCAGAAAACAATTCTATTTATAATAGCATAAAAACACAGAATAAATTTAACAAAGAAGCACAAGACTTGTATACTGAAAACTACAAAACATTGATGAAAGAAGTTAAAGAAGGCCCAAATAAATGGAAAGACATTCTGTATTCAAGGTACATAAGACTTGAGATTAAGATGATCAAATCTGGGGTGCCTGGGTGGCTCATGGCTCAGTCGGTTGGGTGTCCGACTTTGGCTCAGGTCATGATCTTGCGGTTTGTGAGTTCAAGCCCCGCGTCCAGCTCTGTCTGACGGCTCCGAGCCTGGAGACTGCTTTGGATTCTGTGTCTCCCTCTCTGCCCCTCCCTGCTCACGCTCTCTCTCTGTCTCTAAATAATAAATAAACGTTAAAAAAAAAAGAGGACCAAATCTTACTCCCAAATTGATCTACATATCCAATGCAATCTCTATCAAAATCTTGGCTAGCATTCTTGCAGAAATTGGCAAGATGACACGAAAATTCATATGGAAATCCAAAGAACCCAGAATAACCAAAGCAATTTTCCAAAAAAAGCAAACTTGGAGACCTAATATTACCCACTTTTAAAACTTACTACAAAACTAGGGTAATTGTAGACCTCATTGGCATAAGGATAAACATACAGATCATTGGAACAGAATTGAAACCCCAGAAATATTCATGCATCTACAGTCAACTGACTTGTTTAAAGACATTTTTAAAGAGTAGTTTTTGATTCAAGGCTAGAAGGGGCTGGAATTGGTTATTTCCCTTCCTCCACATTGAAGGTTATGCCTTCTGGGTTGGTATTTCTCTTCTCTCAGGTCAGTTAGGCTCTGGTCAGTTTCTCCTGAGGGCAGATCTTTTTAAGAACAGAATTCTTTCCTGTATTTCAAAATGATTACTTTTTCCCTGACCATGCCTGAATTATAGGGGGATTTTTCTCTGATATTCACTGTGCGGAACTGGTAAAGCTCCCTGGAATTAAAACACAAAAGGTGGGATCGGGGGGCTATGACTAGGTCTCTCTGGACTTATCTCTCAGACCTGTCCATGCTGAGCCTCCAGCAATTTGTCAATTACAGCTTGGATTTCTCTATCCTGGCACCAGTTATTGTAGTGGTTTCAGCTCTGCTCTAACAAGCTGTGATTCTCTGTATTCCCTATTGGTCTCTCCAATTTTAGAGGCAGCAGATTGCTCTGTAACCCCACTTCTCTGAGAGATCTAAGAGTTGTTGATTCTTTGGTTTGTTCAGCTTTTTACTTGTTAGGACAGTGTGGTGACTTCCAAGCTTCGTATATGTTGGGTCAGAAAGCAGACTACAAAGTAATTTCAGTAGCTGAATATTATCCTATTCTATAAATGTACAATAATTTATTTAACCCATCTTATTTTGATGGACCTTGGTTTGTTTCCCACCATCTACCATTCCAAACCATGCTGCAATGATGATCCTTGAGCGTATGTCTCTCTGTACACATGCAAGTACAAGACAGCTTCTTATAACTGAAATTGCTGGATCAACACTTGACTTATAGGATATTGCCATTTTGCCATCCAAAGAGGCCATTATGTCATTATTAAGAATATTCCATTGCACCATAAGGTTTAAATAGCAAAATTATAGTAACCAACATTCTGATTCACCTGATATAAATATTATTTGTGACTTCTATTCCTTTTGTCTATTCCTTTTGTAATTGAAAAGCTAATATAAGAACAAAGGCAAATTTAAAATAGGCAAAATCACCTATTACCATTATCCTAATCTAACAACTACTTTCATTTTTCCTATTGTCAAAAAAAAAAAGTTCTTTAAATATATGGCTTCAAGGGATGGGCTCTTGTGTAGAAGTTAAAGCTGGCCATACGCTGAGGTCAGCTAGTAAAAAATTGAGGCAAATCAATGATCAGACTTATGGGTTTGGGAGGTCTTTGGTTTTTCACTTTTAAGACCCATTTAGAGAATGTTAATGAACCAATACCAGAGTAATTACTAACCCAGCACAGGGAATACACACCTCCCTCTTTGGTGGTCTGTTAAAGGCCAAAACATAAAGCAAAGGAGTAGGCATGTCTTAGAGAGAAGAAAGCCACCTGGGGAAGGCCAAATGAAGTGCCCTGGATTACTCCTTTCTACCAGTAATTCTCAAAGTCCTCTGACCTACTAAGAGGCCAAAAACTCCAAGTCCATTCCCACTGAACAAAGAACCCCAAGAGCTAACAAATGGAGAGAAACAGCAATATAGTAACCTGCACAATCAACAAAAGTAGCATGTAATGATTTAACTTACAATAAATGCTTCTAAAACCACAGTAAGTGAAAAACAGCAACAACAATTCAAAACAGTGCTGTTAATGAAGAATACTTCATAAAAGTAGGAGAGATTCCAAATCTCTATGACAGCAAATGGTTATAAACTGCCATTTTTGCCAAGCGTTCAACACTTTTTAGAATATGGAACTGCGGGTCCTCAACAAACTCTACTAATATACTACTTACCAACATAGTAATCAATGAGAACATCACATTTATTTTAATTTTTTAATATTTTAAAAATGTTTATTCATTTATTTTGAGAGAGAAAGAGAGACAGTGAAATAGAATATGAGTGGAGGAGCAGGAGAGAGAAAATCCCAAGCAGGGTCCATGCAGTCAGCACATAGCCTGACTCAGGGCTCAATCTTACCAACTATGAGATCATGCCCTGAGCAGAGATCAAGAGTTGGACACTTAACTGACTGAGCCACCCAGGCACCCAGAACATTACATTTTAGTGGCGTATAATAAATCAGAAGTTATGGAAAGGTGGCCTGTAATTATGCATAAAATTAGAATCTACAGACTGGTGCATTTGTTTGCCTATAGGACCAAAAGAGACAACTTGCATTTGAGGATCTGTTGAGACCCAATAGGAAGTTTTTTCTGCTCTATCTCTAGTTGTTCGTTTGTGGGGGAGGAGGGTTAAGTTTTTGGTATGATTTCAACCTTACAGAAAAGTTTCAGGAATCATAAGAAAAACTCCCCTAATATCTTTTGTCTAGAATAATCAATTATTTACATTTTGTCCCATTTGTTTTATCATTCTCTCTCTACATATATGTGTATGTTTATACACACACACACACACACACACACACACACACACAATTTTTTCCTGAACCATTTGAGGGTAAATGGAGATAACTGGTCCCTCTCCCCCAAACATTTCAGTGTATATTTCCTGAGCACAGGGACATTCTCTTTCATCAGTAGAGAGAGTTCAATGATTAAAATCAGGAAATTCAACATTGATAAAATGCTATTTTCTATTCCACAGTCCTCATTCAAACTTTGTTACTTGGCCAAATAATATCCTTTATATAGCTACCTTTTTCCCAGTTTCAGGATCCAATCTAGAGCCATCTCTCTTTGAGCTTATTTTAACCTGGAACAACTCCTCAGTCTTTGTCATTCCTGACCTTGACATTTTTTAAGAATATAAGCTATCTACTTTGCAGACTGTCTCCCAATGTGTGTTTGACTAATGTTTCCTCATGATTATGTCCAGGAACCACAGAAGTATGTTTACAGTTTTCAGTAACAGGAATACTACTCTGATAAAGCAAATTTATTGGGATGGAAATTAACCCCCAATCCTCCCAGTATGAAGCAGAATAATTAGAAATATTTGTTTAAAAATTTGCCTTCTTAGAAAAACAAAAAAAATTAAAAAACAAGAGGGACAACAACATAATATCACTTTATACCTATTACATTAAATTTTAGAAATTAAAATTATAACACCCAATCCTGGATTGGGTCCTGGAACAGAGAAAGGACATTGAGGGAAAATCTGATGAAATACAAAGTCTGGAGTTTAGTTAACAGTAATGTACCTAAGTTAGTTTTTTACATCTGACAAATGTGGCATTGTAATGTGGACCATTGTGGGAAATGGGTGAGGGATCCAAGGAAGCTATATTGTCTCTGCGACTTTTCTGCAAATCTAAAATTATTCTAGAATAAAAAGTTTACTTAAAAAGATAACCCCTTGGGGAGGAGAAGCCAAGATGGTGAAACAGCATGGAAGTTTTTTGTGTGTCTCGCGTCCAAGAAATACAGCCAAACCAACACTAAACCATCCTACACACCTAGAAAACTCACTGGAGGATTAACACAACAATCTGCACAACCTGAACCACAGAATTCAGCAGGTACATGGCACGAAGAGCTGAAGTTGGGAAGCGAGGAGCAGGAAGGGCGGTGCTTTTGCAAGCAAAGAGAGGATGGAGACTGGTGGAGGGAGAATATGGGTAAAGCACCCCTCCCCAAAAGCAGCTGGAGAGAAAGTGGAAAATTGGAAACAGCTGCAGGGACTAAACTAAAAAGGGAGAAAGGAGAAAGGAGAGGGTTTAAATTCCAACAAGACTGTAAACAGTCTGCAACTCTGCATCTTGATACCTGGCAGTGCTCTGCTGGGAAGGGTGAATCCCCAAGAAAAGAGTGGGGTCTGGGAAGTTCTCAGGCCACACAAGGAAAAGCAGTTTCACTGCTGGAAGGACATTTGGTAGAGACTGTTGAAGCTACCTGGTCCCAGCAGACTCCAGAAGGTGGCCACATTTGCTGGTGCTGGGTCAAGGTCATTAGGGTCTGGCCTGGTGCCAGATGTGTGTTGTGATTTTCCACAATCCCTGAAAAGCTACTGCTACACTATCTCGCAAACTTTTTCTGGGGCAGGCTGGTACCTGGCCGCAGTCTCAAGGCACCGGCAGCAGCGGAGTCTAGCAAGCATTCTTGGGCGCAGCCGACATTTGGCCATTGCTCACTCGACCATTGTGCAGTGACACCCTCCTGCAGAGGGGCAGAACGGGTCAAAGCTACAGTCCTTCAGAAGTAAGGGGCTGGGAAAAACAGCCACATTGGAGACAAAACTCGGGAGACAGATACTGCCTGGGGTCTGGTCATGGAGAGTGAAAACGCAGGGAGTGGACAAAAGCTGAAGACAGAGGACAGGTGTGCGATTGCTAATCTGGGAGAACAGAGTTCCAAAACTAGAGACTGGGTAGCTGGGTGGCGCCATTTTCACCGCTCCCGCGCATGTGCATACACACCTAGGAGCGCTACAACACTCCACCCCACTAGGGTAGCAGCGCCATCTAGTGAAGAGCAGAGTCGTTATACTGAGCCCTGTCCAACTGGGCCAACTTCACTCTTCAAGAACACAAGTCTCACCGCCTGCTTAGTTTAGGGACTATAAAGCGCTACATAGTCTGACTTCTAGGGGAAAGCGAAGTAATTTCACTCCTACTTCAATCTGTTAGCAGGTCCATCTATTCAATTTTCTTTCTTTTTTTTTCTCTTTTATACTTCTTTTCTTTTTCTTGAATACAGAAAGAGAAAAAATTCATTTTTATTAAAAATTTTTTCTTTAATTTTTATTACTGTATTTTTTACTTTTGTGGAAAAATTTCCAAATTCTATTTTACTTCCATCATTTTGTTTTAGTCTACTTCAGTGTATTCACCTTTTTAAATTTTCAAACAATTTCCTTTTTTTCTTTTTCTTTTTCGTTTCTTTTCTTTTTCTTGAATGCAGAAAGAGAAAAACTTCATTTTTACTTTCAATTTCTTTTTTTTTTTTTAATTTTCTTTTTCAATGTTTTTTTTTATTTATTTTTGGGACAGAGAGAGACAGAGCATGAACGGGCGAGGGGCAGAGAGAGAGGGAGACACAGAATCGGAAACAGGCTCCAGGCTCTGAGCCATCAGCCCAGAGCCCGACGCGGGGCTTGAACTCACGGACCGCGAGATCGTGACCTGGCTGAAGTCGGACGCTTAACCGACTGCGCCACCCAGGCGCCCCTTTACTTTCAATTTCTATTAAAAATATTTTTATTTCATTTTTTACTATATTTTTTGCTTTTAGGTAAATTTTTTCAAATTTTATTTTACTTCCATCATTTTATTTTAGTCTACTACAGTGTATTCACTTTTTCAAATTTTCAAACGATTTGCCTTTTTTAATCTTTTTTCTTTTTTGTTTCTTTTCATTTTCTTGAATACAGAAAAAGAAAAAAATTCATTTTTATTTTTAATTTTTATTAAAAATATTTTTCTTTAATTTTTCTACTATATTCTTTACTTTTGTGTATATTTTGTCAAATTCTGTTTTATTCCCATCATCTCATTTTAGTCTACTTCAGTGTATTCATGTTTTCAAATTCTCAAACGATTTCCTTTTTTTTACTCCCCCTGCTTTTTTTCCCTAATCTGTCAAACCCCTTTCAACACCCAGACCAAAACACATCTAGGATCTAGCATCATTTATTTGATTTGTGTGTGTGTGTGTGTGTGTTTAATTTTTTAATTTTAATATTTTTTTTCATTTTAATTTTTCTACCTCATTAATTCCTTTCTCCCTTCAAAATGACAAAAAAAAGGAATTCACCCCAAAAGAAAGAGCACAAAGAAACGACAGCCAGGGATTTAACCAACACAGATATAAGCAAGATGTCTGAACCAGAATTTAGAATCACCATAATAAGAATATTAGCTGGAGTCAAAAACAGATTAGAATCCCTTTCTGCAGAGATAAAAGAGGTACAAAATAGCCAGAATGAAATTAAAAATGCTATAACTGAGCTGCAATCATGGATGGATGCAGTGGTGGCAAGGATGGATAAGGCAGAACAGAGAATCAACGATATAGAGGACAAACTTATAGAGAATAATGAAGCAGAAAAAAAGAGGGAGATTAAGGCAAAAGAGCACGATTTAAGAATTAGAGAAATCAGTGACTCATTAAAAAGGAACAACATCAGAATCAAATGGGTCCCAGAAGAGGAAGAGAGAGAAATAGGGGTAGAAGGATTATGTGAGGAAATCATAGCAGAAGACTTTCCTAACCTGGAGAAAGACACAGACATCAAAATCCAGGAAGCACAGAGGACCCCCATTAGATTCAACAAAAACCGACCATCACAAGGCATATCACAGTCAAATTCACAAAATACTCAGGCAAGGAGAGAATCATGAAAGCGGCAAGACAAAAAAAGTCCCTAACCTACAAGAGAAGACAGATCAGGTTTGCAGCAGACCTATCCACAGAAACTTGGCAGGCCAGAAAGAAGTGGAAGGATATAGTCAGTGTGCTGAATCAGAAAAATATGCAGCCAAGAATTCTTTATCCAGCAAGGCTGTCATTCAAAATAGAAGGAGAGATAAAAAGTTTCCCAGACAAACAAAAATTAAAGGAGTTTGTGATCACTAGACCAGCCCTGCAAGAAATTTTAAGGGGGACTCTCTGAAGGGACAAAAGATGAAAAAGTATATGTATATATACATATGTATATGTGTATACACATATACATACACACGTGTATATGTACATGTGTATACACATATACATATACACGTGTATATGTACATGTGTATACACACACATATATATATACATATACACATGTATATGTATATATACTTTTCCATCTTTTCTCCCATCAGAGGGAGGTATTTATTTATATAAATAAATAAATACCAAAAGCAACAAAGATTAGAAAGGACCAAAGAACACCACCAGAAACTCCAACTCTATAAGCATCATAATGGCAATAAATTCGTATCATCTAGAGTGAGTATCAGTACTCACTCTAAACGTCAATGGACTCAATGCTCCAATCAAAAGACATAGGGTAACAATGGATAAGAAAACAAGATCCATCTATATGCTGTTTACAAGAGACCCACTTTAGACCTAAAGACACCTTCAGATTGAAAATAAGGGGATGGAGAACCATCTATCATGCTAATGGTCAACAAAAGAAAGCCGGAGTAGCCATACTTATATCAAAAAATCTAGACTTTAAAATAAAGACTGTATCAAGAGATGCAGAAGGACATTATATCATAATCAAGGGGTCTATCCACCAAGAAGACTTAACAATTGTAAACATTTATGTGCCAAATGTGTGACCACCCAAATATATAAATCAATTAAACACACAAAGAAACTCATTGATAGTAATACCATAATAGTAGACTTCAACACCCCACTCACAACAATGGAAAGATCATCTAATAAAAAAATCAACAAGGAAACAATGGCTTTGAATGACACAGTGGACCAGATGGACTTAACAGATATATTCAGAACATTTCATCCTAAAGCAGTGGAATATACATTCTTCTCTGGTGCACATGGAACTTTCTCCAGAATAGACCATATACTGGGACACAAATCAGCCCTAAGTAAGTACAAAAAGATCGAGATCATACCGTGCATATTTTCAGACCACAATGCTATGAAACTGGAAATCAACCACAAGAAAAAAATTTGGAAAGGTAACAAATACTTGGAGACTGAAGAACATCCTATTAAAGAATGAATGGGCTAACCAAGCAGTTAAAGAGGAAACTACAAAGTATATGGAAGCCGATGAAAATGATAACACCACAACCCAAAACTTCTAGGATGCAGCAAAGGTGGTCATAAGAGGAAAGTAGATAGCAATCCAGGCCTTCCTAAAGAAGGAAGAAAGATCTCAGATACAAAACCTAACCTTACACCTTAAGGAAGTGGAAAAAGAACAGCAAATAAAACCTAAAACCAGAAGAAGACAGGAAATAATAAAGATTAGAGCAGAAATTAATGCTATCAAAACAAACAACAACAATAACAACAAAAAAAAACAGAAGAGATCAATTAAACCAGAAGCTGGTTCTTTGAAAGAATTAATAAAGTTGATAAATCACTAGCCAAACTGATCAAAAAGATAAAGGAAAGGACCTAAATGAAATCAAGAATGAAAGAGGAGAGATCACAACCAACACAACAGAAATAAAAACAATAATAAGAGAATATTATGAGCAATTATATGCCAATAAAATGGGCAATCTGGAAGAAATGGACAAATTCCTAGAAACAGACACTACCGAAACTGAAACAGGAAGAAATAGAAAATTTCAACAGACCCATAACCAGTAAGGAAATCAAATTAGTAATAAAAAATGTGCCAAAAAACAAGAGTCCAGGGCCAGATGGCTTTCCAGGGGATTTCAACCAAACATTTAAGGAAGATTTAACACCTATTCTCTTGAAACTGTTCCAAAAAATAGAAAAGGAAGGAAAACTTCCAAACTCTTTCTATGAAACCAGCATTACCCTGATTCCAAAACCAGACAGAGACCCCACTGAAAAGGAGAACTATAGACCACTTTCCCTGATGAACATGGATGCAAAAGTCCTCAACAAGATATTAGCCAACCGGCTCCAACAAAACATTAAAAAAATTACTCACCACAACCAAGTGGGATTACACCTGGGATGCAGGGCTGGTTCAATATCCGCAAAATAATTAATGTGATTCATCACATCAGTAAAAGAAAGGACAAGAACCATATGATCCTCTCAATAGATGCAGAGAAAGCATTTGACAAAATACAGCAACCTTTCTTGAGAAAAACCCTCAAGAAAGTAGGGATGGAAGGATCATACCTCAAGATCATAAAAGCCATATATGAACAATCCAACGCTAATATCATCCTCAATGGGGAAAAACTGAGAGCTTTCCCCCTAAGGTCAGGAACAAGACAGGGATGTCCACTCTTGCCACTGTTATTCAACATAGTATTGGAAGCGTTAGCCTCTGCAATCAGACAACACAAAGAAATAAAAGGCAGCCAAATCGGCCAGGAGGAGGTCAAACTTTCACTCTTCGCAGATGACATGATACTCTATATGGAAAACCCAAATGACACCGCCAAAAAACTGCTAGAACTGATTCATGAATTCAGCAAAGTTGCAGGATATAAAATCAATGCACAGAATCGGTTGCATTCCTATACACCAACAATGAAGCAACAGAAAGACAAATCAAGGAATCGATCCCATTTACAATTGCACAAAAACCATAAAATACCTAGGAATAAATCTAACCAAAGAGGTGAAAAATCTATATGCTGAAAACTATAGAAGGCTGATGAAAGAAATTGAAGAAGACACAAAGAAATGGAAAAAGATCCCATGCTCCTAGATAGGAAGAACAAATATTGTTAAAATGTCAATACTACCCAAAGCAATCTATGTATTCAATGCAATCCCTATAAAAATAACACCAGTATTCTTCAGAGAGCTAGAACAAATAATCCTAAATTTTGTTTTTGTTTTTTTAATATGAAATTTATTGTCAAATTGGTTTCCATACAACACCCAGTGCTCATCCCAAAAAGTGCCCTCCTCAATACCCATCACCCACCCTCCCCTCCCTCCCACCCCCCATCAACCCTCAGTTTGTTCTCAGTTTTTAAGAGTCTCTTATGCTTTGGCTCTCTCCCTCTCTAACCTCTTTTTTTTTTCTTCCCCTCCCCCATGGACTTCTGTTAAGTTTCTCAGGATCCACATAAGAGTGAAAACATATGGTATCTGTCTTTCTCTGTATGGCTTATTTCACTTAGCATCACACTCTCCAGTTCCATCCACGTTGCTACAAAAGGCCATATTTCATTCTTTCTCATTGCCACGTAGTATTCCACTGTGTATAGAAACCACAATTTCTTTTATCCATTCATCAGTTGATGGACATTTAGGCTCTTTCCATAATTTGGCTATTGTTGAGAGTGCTGCTAATAAACATTGGGGTACAAGTGCCCCTATGCATCAGCACTCCTGTATTCTTTAGGTAAATTCCTAGCAGTGCTATTGCTGGGTCATAGGGTAGGTCTATTTTTAATTTTTTGAGGAACCTCCACATTGTTTTCCAGAGCGGCTGCACCAGTTTGCATTCCCACCAACAGTGCAAGAGGGTTCCCGTTTCTCCACATCCTCTCCAGCATCTATAGTCTCCTGATTTGTTCATTTTAGCCACTCTGACTTGCGTGAGGAGATATCTGAGTGTGGTTTTGATTTGTATTTCCCTGATAAGGAGCGACGTTGAGCATCTTTTCATGTGCCTGTTGGCCATCTGGATGTCTTCTTTAGAGAAGTGTCTATTCATGTCTTCTGCCCATGTCTTCCCTGGATCATTTGTTTTTCGGGTGTGGAGTTTGGTGAGCTCCTTATTGATTTTGGATACTAGCCCCTTGTCCGATATGTCATTAGCAAATATCTTTTCCCATTCCGTTGGTTGCCTTTTAGTCTTGTTGATTGTTTCCTTTGCTGTGCAAAAGCTTTTTATCTTCATGAGGTCTCAATAGGTCATGTTTGCTTTTAATTCCCTTGCCTTTGAGGAAGTGTCAAGTAAGATAATGCTGCGGCTGAGGTCAGAGAGGTCTTTTCCTGCTTTCTCCTCTAGGGTTTTGATGGTTTCCTGTCTCATATTCAGGTCCTTTATCCATTTTGAGTTTATTTTATGAATGGTGTAAGAAAGTGGTGTAGTTTCATCCTTCTGCATATTGCTGTCCAGTTCTCCCAGCACCATTTGTTAAAGAGACTGTCTTTTTTCCATTGGATATTCCTTCCTGCTTTGTCAAAGATTAGTTGGCCATACTTTTGTGCATCTAATTCTGGGGTTTCTATTCTATTCCATTGGTTTATGTATCTGTTTTTGTGCCAATACCATGCTGTCTTGATGATTACAGCTTTGTAGTAGAGGCTAAAGTCTGGGATTGTGATGCCTCCTGCTTTGGTCTTCTTCAAAATTACTTTGGCTATTTGGGGCCTTTTGTGGTTCCATATGAATTTTAGGATTGCTTGTTCTAGCTTTGAGAAGAATGCTGGTGCGATTTTGATTGGGATTGCATTGAATGTGCAGATAGCTTTGGGTAGTATTGACATTTTGACAATATTTATTCTTCCAATCCATGAGCACGGAATGTTTTCCCATTTCTTTATGTCTTCTTCAATTTCCTTCATAAGGTTTCTATACTTTTCAGCATACAGATCTTTTATATCTTTGGTTAGGTTTATTACTAGGTATTTTATGCTTCTTGGTGCAATTGTGAATGGGATCATTTTCTTTATTTGTCTTTCTGTTGCTTCATTGTTAGTGTATAAGAATGCAACTGATTTCTGGACATTGATTTTGTATCCTGCTACTTTGCTGAATTCATGTATCAGTTCTAGCAGACTTTTGGTGGAGTCTATCAGATTTTCCATGTATAATATCATGTCATCTGCAAAAAGCGAAAGCTTGACTTCATCTTTGCCAATTTTAATGCCTCTGATTTCCTTTTGTTGTCTGATTGCTGATGTTAGAACTTCCAAAATATGTTAAACAACAGTGGTGAGAGTTGACATCCCTGTCATGTTCCTGATCTCAGGAAGTAAGCTCTCAGTTTTTCCCCATTGAGGATGGATGATATTAGCTGTGGGCTTTTCATAAATGCTTTTATGATGCTTAAGTGTTCCTTCAATCTGGACTTTGTTGAGGGTTTTTATGAAGGATGCAGATTTTTGTCAAAAGCTTTTTCTGCATCGATTGACAGAATCATATGGTTCTTATCTTTTCTTTTATTAATGTGATGTATCACGTTGATTGATTTGCAAATATTGAACCAGCCCTGCAGCCCAGGAATGAATCCCACTTGATCATGGTGAATAATTCTCTTTATATGCTGTTGAATTTGATTTGCTAATATCTTATTGAGATTTTTTGCATCCATATTCATCAGGGATATTGGCCTGTAGTTCTCTTTTTTTTACTCGGTCTCTGGCTTAGTAATCAAAGTAATGTTGACTTCATAGAATGAGTCTGGAAGTTTTTCTTCCCTTTCTATTTTTTGGAATAGCTTGAGAAGGATAGGTATTATCTCTGCTTTAAGTGTCTGGTAGAATTCCCCAGGGAAGCCATCTGGTCCTAGACTCTTATTTCTTGGGAGATTTTTGATAACTGATTCAATTTCTTCGCTGGTTATGGATCTGTTCAATCTTTCTATTTCTTCCTGTTTGAGTTTTGGAAGTGTGTGGGTGTTTAGTAATCTCTCCATTTCTTTCAGGTTGTCCAGTTTGTTGGCATATAATTTTTCATAGTATTTCTTGATAATTGCTTGTATTTCTGAGGGATTGGTTGTAATAATTCCATTTTCATTCATGATTTTATCTATTTGGGTCATCGCCCTTTTCTTTTGAGAAGCCTGGCTAGAGGTATCAATTTTGTCTATTTTTTCAAAAAACCAACTCTTGGTTTCATTGAGTTTTTTAGATTCTATATTGTTTATTTCTGCTCTGATCTTTATTATTTCTCTCCTTCTGATGGGTTTGGGGTGTCTTTACTGTTCTGCTTCTAGTACCTTTAGGTGTGCTGTTAGATTTTGTATTTGGGATTTTTCTTGTTTCTTGAGATAGGCCTAGATTGCAATGTATTTTCCTCTCAGGACTGCCTTCACTGCATCCCAAAGCATTTGGATTGTTGTAGTTTCATTTTCCTTTGTTTCCATATATTTTTTAATTTCTTCTCTAATTGCCTCGTTGACCCATTCATTCTTTATTAGGGTGTTCTTTAACTTCCATGCTTTTGCAGGTTTTCCAGACTTTTTCCTGTGGTTGATTTTAAGCTTCATAGCATTGTGGTCCGAAAGTGTGCATGATATGATCTCAGTTCTTTTATACTTATGAAGGGCTGTTTTGTGACCCAGTATGTGATCTATCTTGGAGAATGTTCCATGTGCACTTGAGAAAAAAGTATATTCTATTGCTTTGGGATGCAGAGTTCTAAATATATCTGTCAAGTCCATGTGATCCCATGTATCATTTAGGGCCCTTGTTTCTTTATTGATCCTGTGTCTAGATGATCTATCCATTGTTGTAAGTGGCGTATTAAAGTCCCCTGCAATTAACATATTCTTATCAATAAGGTTGCTTATGTTTGTGATTGTTTTCTATATTTGAGGGTTCTCATATTTGGTGCATAAACATTTATAATTGTTAGTTCTTCCTGACGGATAGACCCTGTAATTATTACATAATGCCCTTCTTCATCTCTTGTTACAGCCTTTAGTTTAAAGTCTAGTTTGTCTGATATAAATATGGCTACTTCAGCTTTCTTTTGACTTCCAGTAGAATGATAGATAGTTCTCCATCCCCTCACTTTCCATCTGAAGGTGTCCTCAGGTCTAAAGTAAGTCTCTTGTAGACAGCAAATAGATGGGTCTTGTTTTTTTACCCATTCTGATACCCTATGTCTTTCGGTTGGAGCATTTAGTCCATTTACATTCAGTGTTATTATAGAAAGATATGGGTTTAGAGTCATTGTGATGTCTGTAGGTTTCATGCTTGTAGTGATGTCTGGTACTTTGTCTCACAGGATCCCCCTTAGGATCTCTTGTAGGGCTGGTTTAGTGGTGATGAATTCCTTCAGTTTTTGTTTGTTTGGGAAGACCTTTATCTCTCCTTCTATTCTAAATGACAGACTTGCTGGAGAAAGGATTCTCGGCTGCATATTTTTCCTATCCATCACATTGAAGATTTCCTGCCATTCCTTTCTGGCCTGCCAAGTTTCAGTAGATAGATCCGTCACGAGTCTTATCGGTCTCCCTTTATATGTTAGGGCATGTTTATCCCTAGCTGCTTTCAGAATTTTCTCTTTATCCTTGTATTTTGCTGGTTTCACTATGATATGTCGTGCAGAAGATCGATTCAAGTTACGTCTGAAGGGAGTTCTCTGTGCCTCTTGGATTTCAATGCCTTTTTCCTTCCCCAGATCAGGGAAGTTCTCACCTATGATTTCTTCAAGTACACCTTCAGCACCTCTCTCTCTTCCTCTTCTGGAATACCAATTATGCATATATTATTACGTTTCATCACATCACTTAGTTCTCTAATTCTCCCCTCATGCTCCTGGATTTTTTTTATCTCTCTTTTTCTCAGCTTCCTCTTTTTCCATAATTTTATCTTCTAATTCACCTATTCTCTCCTCTGCCTCTTCAATCCGAGCTGTGGTCGCCTGCATTTTATTTTTCAGCTCATTTATAGCATTTTTTAGCTCCTCCTGACTGTTTCTTAGTCGCTTGATCTCTGTAGTAATATTCTCTGCTGTCCACTATACTTTTTTCAAGCCCAGAGATTAATTTTATCACTATTATTTTAAATTCATGTTCTGTTATATTGCTTAAATTGTTTTTGATCATTTCGTTAGCTCTTGCTACTTCCTGGAGTTTCTTTTGAGGAGAATACTTCCATTTTGTCATTTTGGATATAGTCCTTGGAGTGGGGCAGAACTGCAGGGCTCTTCCTCTGTGCTATCTGGAGTAACTTGCATTGGTGGGTGGGGCCACAGTCACACTGGTGTGTACCTTATCTTCCCCTCTCCCAAGGGCAGGACTCACTGTGGAGTGGTGTGGCCCCTGTCTGGGCTACTTTGACACTGCCACACTTGTGGTGCTGCTTTGATGGGATCTGGCATATTAGCTGGGGTGGATCCGCAAGGTGCACAGGGGCAGGAGGGGCAGACTCAGCTAGCTTTGCCTTCGGTAGTCCACTTCGGGAGGGGCCCTATGGCACTGGGAGGGAGGCAGACCTGTCGGAGGGATGGATCCACAGAAGCACAGCATTGGGTGTTTGCGTGGTGCAAGCAAGTTCCGTGACAGGAACTGGTTCCCTTTGGGATTTTGGCTGGAGGATGGGTGAGGGACATGGCGCTGGCCAGCGCCTTTATTCCTCACCAAGCTGAGCTCTGTCCTCTGGGGCTCAACAACTCTCCCTCCCATTGTCCTCTAGCCCTCCCACTCTCTGAGCAGAGCTGTTGACTTATAACATTCCAGATGTTAAGTCCCACTGGCTGTCAGAACATACTCCATCTGGCCCCTCTGCTTTTGCAAGCCAGACTCAGGGGCTCTGCCCTGTCAGGTGGGCTGCCCCTCCACCGCCCTGGCTCACTCCTGCCAGTCTGTGTAGTGCGCACCGCCTCTCTACCCTTCCTACCCTCTTCTGTGGGCCTCTCGTCTATGCTTGGCTCCAGAGAGTCCATTCTGCTAGTCTTCTGGTGGTTTTCTGGGTTATTTAGGCAGATATGGGTGGAATCTAAGTGATCAGGAGGATGCGGTGAACCCAGCATCCTCCTATGCCGCCATCTTCCCCACACCTAAACCCAAATAATCCTAAAATTTGTATGGAACCAGAAAAGACCCTGAATAGCCAAAGCAATCTTGAAAAAGAAAACCAAAGCAGGAGGCATCACAATCCCAGACTTCAAGATATACTACAAAGCTGTAATCATCAAGACAGTATTGTACTGGCACAAGAACAGACACTCATATCAATGGAACAGAATAGAGAACCCAGAAATGGACCCACAAACGTATGGCCAACTAATCTTTGACAAAGCAGGAAAGAATAGCCAATGGAATAAAGACAGTCTCTTCAGCAAGTGGTGCTGGGAAAACTGGACAGCGACATGCAGAAGAATGAACCTGGACCACTTTCTTACACCAGACACAAAAATAAACTCAAAATGGGTGAAAGACCTCAATGTAAGACAGGAAGCCATCAAAATCTTCGAGGAGAAAGCAGGCAAAAACCTCTTTGATCATGTCCGCAGCAATTTCTTACTCAACACGTCTCCAGAGGCAAGGGAAACAAAAGCAAAAATGAACTACTGGGACCTCATCAAAATAAAAAGCTTCTGCACAGCAAAGGAAACAATCAGCAAAACTAAAAGGCAACCGACAGAATGGGAGAAGATATTTGCAAATGACATATCAGATAAAGGGTTAGTATCTAAAATCTGCAAAGAACTTCTGAAACTCAACACCCAAAAAACAATCCAGTGAAGAAATGGGCAAAACACATGAATAGACTCTTCTCCAAAGAAGACATCCAGATGGGCAACCGACACATGAAAAAATGCTCAACGTCACTCATCATCAGGGAAATACAAATCAAAACCACGAGAGACCACCTTACACCTGTCAGAATGGCTAACATTAACAACTCAGGCAGCAACAGATGTTGGCGAGGATGCGGAGATAAGAGAATCGCTTTTGCATTGTTGGTGGGAATGCAAACTGGTGCAGCCACTCTGGAAAACAGTATGGAGGTTTCTCAAAAAACTAAAAATAGAACTACCCTATGACCCAGCAATTTTACTACTAGGCATTTATCCAAGGGATACAGGTGTGCTGTTTCGAAGGGACACATGCAACCCCTATGTTTATAGCAGCCTATTGACAATAGCCAAAGTATGGAAAGAGCCCAAATGTCCATCCATGGATGAATGGATAACGAAGACGTGGTATATATATATATATATATATATATATATATATATATATATACACACACACACACAATGGAGTATTACTCAGCAATTAAAAAGAATGAAATCTTGCCATTTGCAACTACATGGATGGAACTGGAGGGTATTATGCTATTAGTCAGAGAAAGACAAAAATCATATGACTTCACTCATATGCAGACTTTAAGAGACAAAACAGATGAACATAAGGGAAGGGAAACAAAAATAATATAAAAACAGGGAGGGGGACAAAACAAAAGAGACTCATAAATATGGAGAACAAACTTTGCTGGAGGGGTTGTGGTGGGGGGATCGGCTAAATGGGTCAGGGGCATTAAGGAATCTACTGAAATCATTGCTTCACTATATACTAATTTCGATGTAAATTTTAAAAAATAAAAAATAAAGTTAAATCAAAAAAATAAATAAATAAACCTGGGCCCCTCAATGTAAGACAGAAAGCCATCAAAATCCTAGAGGAGAAAGAAGGCAAAAACCTCTTTGATCTTGGCCACAGCAACTTCTTACTCAACCTGTCTCCAGAGGCAAGGGAAACAAAAGCAAAAATGAACTACTGGGACCTCATCAAAATAAAAAGCTTCCGCACAGCGAAGGAAACAATCAGTAAAACTAAAAGGCATCCAACAGAATGGGAGAAAATATTTGCAAATGACACATCAGATAAAGGGTTAGTATCTAAAATCTACAAAGAACTTCTGAAACTCAACACCCAAAAAACAAATAATCCAGTGAAGAAATGGGCAAAACACATGAATAGACACTTCTCCAAAGAAGACATCCAGATGACCAACCAACACATGAAAAAATGCTCAACATCACCCATCATCAGGGAAATACAAATCAAAACCACAATGAGATACTACCTTGCACCTGTCGAATGGCTAACATTAACAACTCAGGCAACAACAGATGTTGGTGAGGATGCAGAGAGATAGGATCTCTTTTGCATTGTTGGTGGGAAAGCAAGCTGGTGCAGCCACACTGGAAAACAGTATGGAGGTTCCCCAAAAAGCTAATAATAGAAGTACCCTAACGACCCAGCAATTTGCAATTCTAGGGATTTATCCACGGGATACAGGTGTGCTGTTTCAAAGGGACACATGCACCCCCATGTTTATAGCAGCACTATCGACAATAGCCAAAGTATGGAAAGAGCCCAAATGTCTATAGATGGATGAATGGATAAAGAAGATGTGGTATATATGTACAATGGAGTATTACTCAGCAATCAAAAAGAATGAAATCTTGCCATTTGCAACTACGTCGATGGAACTGGAGGGTATTATGCTAAGTGAAATTAGTCAGTCAGAGAAAGACAAAAATCATATAACTTCACTTATATGAGGACTTTAAGAGACAAAACAGATGAACATAAGGGAAGGGAAACAAAAATAATATAAAAACAGGGAAGGGGATAAAACATAAGAGACTCTTAAATATGGAGAACAATCTGAGGGTTACTAGAGGGGTTGTGGGGGGGGGGTGAGCTAAATGGGTAAGGGGCACTAAGGAATTTACTCCTGAAATCATTGTTGCACTATATGCTAACTAATTTGGATGTAAATTAAAAAAAAAAAAAAAGATAACCCCTGGGAAGCAGGGTGCTGGGGATAGGCTTAACAGTATAAACGTGCATTGAATAGTAAGTCCTAGAGATCTAATGCCCAGTACAATGAATATAGGCAACAATATTGTATTACAATCATCAAACTTGCTAAGAGACTAGAACTCAATTATCCTAACCACTGAAAAGAAATGGTAATTATGTAATGCGATAAAGGTGCTAATTATCACAAAATGGCAATCATATTAAAATATATATGTAACAAATTAACCTGTTATACACCTTAAATTTATACACTATTATAAGTCAAGTATATTTCAATAAAAAAATAACAGTAACAACTTTCAGAATCTCCAGTAGTGATGAAGGTTAGGTGAAATAGATGCTCCTGTATTGTTGGTAGTGAAATAAACAGGCAGAATCCTCTGAAAGCAAATAGGAAAGAATCCAGCATCAAGAGTCCTAGACATTTTTATTGTCTTTGATTCTTTCATTTTACAAGGAAACACCTTAAGGAAATAAGCCTTACAGGAAAATAAAAAGCTATGGGACAAACAAGTTCATTTGCAGCATTACTTACAATCATGAAAGGTTAGAAGCAAACCACATAAAATAGGGCAAGTCACAAAAATGAGGCAAATGAAGACGATGCCATAACAAGGGAAATGTTTAGATATGGCAAAAGAAAAATAAAACGCAAATTATATATTTAATATGCTTACACCTATGTAAAGATAAATCAACAGAAGAGAAATTAACCAAAATGTGTTTATATAGGATTATGCCAGGAAAATGAACATTGTTCTGCTCATCTTGTCCTTTTTCCAATTTCACAAACTTAACAAAAACCATTTTATTGAGATATAACTCACATACCATAAAATTCATCCTTTTAAAGTATACAATTCAGAGGCTTCAGTATAATCACAGTTGTGCAACCATCACTATATCAATTTTAGGACATCTCATTACCCCAAAAAGAAACCCAGTGCCCTTTAGTAATCACTCCCCATCCTCCCTGACCAGCCCCCAGCCCTAGGCAACCACTTATCTGCTGCACCATTTTACATTCCTACCAGCAATTACTTAAACTTTTATAACAACAAAAAATGTACAATAGGCCTGTACAATTGAACTACTGCTTGCTGTAAGGCAATGCTACATCTCAACTGGCTCAACATTTGCAAAGTAAAATAGTGGCTCCAGTAAAATACAAGCTGGGCTTCTACAGGTTGGCAGCTTTCCTGTTTGCTGAGATGGGTCGTGAGACAGGTGCCTCTTTTCTTTTTTAAAACAGTCTGCATTTTGTTTGCTTAGCAACAGGAAATAGGGTGGTCTTTAATCTTAAAATTCTGACATTGTTATGTGTCTCAAGCAGTTTCTGAGCCAGGAAAGCTGAAGAGAGAATGTTGTGTTTCACATTCTTGTTGACACAGGAATAATATTAGGAACTGAACAGTTTGAGACAGACATTATTGCCAAAAGAAGGTGCATGTATCAGTATGTAAGGATCTGAAATAATTATCAATGTTTCTACGCCTTCCTATTACTTTCTGTAGCTCAGTGCTTGAGGTAAATCTCTAATCCAGGATTTTGGTTCAGTTCTTCCTTTTCCTGACACAATTCTCTATCTGTAGTTTCTTTAAACATTTTAGGAGCTGGGGAAAGTGATTGCAAAGGAAATGAATATGACTAAAAATACTTTTCAGTGAACAGAAGGTAACTTTTTTTTTTAATGTTTATTTTTGAGAGAGAGAGACAGAGCAGGGGTGGGGGAGGGGCAGAGAGAGACAGACAGAATCCGAAGCAGGCTCCAGGCTCCAGGCTCCGAGCTGTCAGCACTGAACCCAACACGGGGCTAGAACCCACAAATGGTGAGATCATGACCTGAGCCAAAGTCAGACGCTTAATGGACTGAGACACCCAGGGCCCCCAGAAGGTAACTTTTAAAACCAGGACTACATCTTTACTGGGGGGAAAGAAGAGAGACCTAGTTTACAATTATTATAATGATGACTTAGTTAATAATTACTAACTACAGGGGCACCTGGGTGGCTCAGTCAGTTAAGCATCTGACTTCGGCTCAGGTCATGATCTCATAGTTCATGAGTTCAAGCCCTGTATCACTCTCTGTGCTAAGAGCCTGGAACCTGCTTCAGATTCTGTGTCTCCCTCTCTCTCTGTCCCTCCCCTGCTCACACTCTGTCTCTCTTTCTCTCTTAAATAAATAAACATTTAAAAATTAAAAAAAATTACTAACTACAGCTGTCAAAGCAGGTAGATCTTAATCATTACTGTACTTTGAAAAATACATGTTATACTTCACATTCTTTAAAAAATGCTCAGAAAATCTTAATTTTTTTCTTACTATATTATTATTTCTTTCACAGGTAAGGGAATTGAGAAATATCAAGATGAATGCAGACTAGAAATGGAACTATCAGACCAAATTTTCAGCTTTCACACAGTTCAATGATTATTTCTAGTTTCTGTGTAAGCAAGTCCTTAAGTCACATTGAGATTTCAAAAACAATCCCTTAATAAAAAATTTATATAGGGGCGCCTGGGTGGCGCAGTCGGTTAAGCGTCCGACTTCAGCCAGGTCACGATCTCGCGGTCCGTGAGTTCGAGCCCCGCGTCAGGCTCTGGGCTGATGGCTCAGAGCCTGGAGCCTGTTTCCGATTCTGTGTCTCCCTCTCTCTCTGCCCCTCCCCCGTTCATGCTCTGTCTCTCTCTGTCCCAAAAATAAATAAACTTTGAAAAAAAAATTAAAAAAAAAATTTATATATAACAATCCTGAAGGAATTATTTAATTCATCATGTGTTATAAACTGAATTGTGTCCCCCGTCCCCAAATTCTTATGTTGAAGCCCTAATTCCCAGTATAACTACTGGGAGACAGAGTCTTTAATGGGATGATTCAGGTTAAGTGAGTTTGTAAGGGTGGGGCCCTAATGCAATATGACTGGTGTCCTGATAAGAGGAGGAGATACCAGAGATCTCTCTCTATACACACACACACACACACACACACACACACACACACACAGAGAAGAGGCCATATGAGGACAGAGAGAAGGGACAGCTGTCTGCAACCCAAAGAGAGAGGCCTGATCTTGGACTTCCAGCTTCCAGAATTGTGAGAAAATAAATTTCCATTGTTTAAGCCCCCAGTCTACGGTATTTTGTTACGGCCACCTGAGCTGACTAAGACATCATGCCAAAGCAATTCTTAACACTTCTTTCATTTTGCCACTGTGATAGATTATAGACACAATCAATTCACAACTAAGGCCACAAAGAGATATCTCTGGCCATTAAATCCAATAGTCACTAGAACCATATTAATTTTAAAATGGATCCGTTAAGTTTAGGCTTCAAAGGTATCTTCTAGAAGTAACTTTGTTGGGCAAATCCCTATAACATAAATCAACTACAAGCTGTTACCACCCGGTGGCTTTACGTCCCATTTCTTTAACTCATAGGTAGCCTCTCCATCCCCAGAGCTCGTGTCACCACTCTCTAGATAAGTGGCAAAAAGCTGGACCAAAGAATGGCTACTCTCACGGAGACCAAAGACGGAGATGATGGGGACAGTGGTGAGAGTGGTGGCAGGATCAGTGAACATTTGCCAAGCACTTACCAGGTGTCAAACAGATTTATATTCATTACCTTTTTTAATTCTCAAAACAACCATTATTATTGTACTCATCCTTATGGGACTTAGCAAGGTTGAACAATGTGCTCTTGGTCACAGATTCAAACCCACACACGAGGACTCCAATGCCCATCTCTTATGCTACAACACTCAAAATGGAATCAATGAAGCTCAAATTGTATCACTGAGCCACAGCTTTTTTGAAAAACAAACATAAAAGTCTCTAATAATAAATTGGAAGTCTACATCTAATTTCCTACTAAATTCAACCAGTATAAAATCAGACCTATTAAAATAGGACACTAAGTGGAACCTGTACCTGATAAATAAAACCAAGTCTATATAGGGTAAATGGGAAGAGTAGGAGAAGAGCAGATAAAAACTTCAACATAAATTCAGCATTCCTAATTTGTACCAATTGGTGATTTTCAAAAAATAAACACACACACCCCAGCACCAACATTTTCCCCAATACCCCTAGGTTTATGCAATTAACCTTGATCAAAACAATAGAAAGCCACAGCTTGCAAAAAAAGAAGCTTAACAAGTGTCTGAGAATATCAAGACAATAGCCTTTTCTTTTATAATACACTTTAGTATGCTCTGTACATGCTCTGTGGTTCCTACACAGGGTGGCTCAGGATATAACTGTGTCTCTTAGAGCTTCCTGTTAAAAAAGAAATGTGCAGGACTACATTAGAAAGACAGAATGCCAACTCCAGTTTCTAATTTTGAGAGATGTGAGGATAGAAGCAACTAACACACTACAATTAAAAGAGCGATCCCATACACAGGCAGGCTCTTTCTTCCTAAAATGGATTAACCACTGCTCATCCCTTCCTCAAACTTTTTGGGGTTTTTTTTACTGTATTAACATTATTTAAAAATTTTTTAAATGTTTATTTATTTTTGAGAGAGAGAGAGAGAGAGAGAGAGAGAGAAACAAAGCATGAGTGAAAGAGGGTCAGAGAGAGAGGGAAACACAGGATCCGAAGCTGTCTCCAGGCTCCGAGCTGTCAGCACAGAGCCCGACCCAGGGTTCGAACCCATGAACCACAAGATCATGACCTGAGCCGAAGTTGATTGCTCAACCGATTGAGCTACCCAGGTGCCCCTAGTATATTAATGTTATTAAACTAATTAATTAGAGTTTCTATTTCTTGAGGATAGCTGGATTGCTGGCACAAAGCATACGTGTACATCCAACCCCCTGAACAGTCAAAAATCTGTATATACCTTAACTACTAATAGTCTCCTGTTGACTGGAAGCCTTATCCACAACACAAATGGTCGATTAACACATACTTTTAATATTATATGTGTTATATACTGCATTCTTACAATAAAGCAAGCCAGAGAAAAGAAAATCATAAGGAAAATACATGTACAAACTGTACATAAAGTTCAACATCTGTGTATAAGTGGACCCGTACATTGTTCAAGGGTCAACTGCATATATAATTGTGATAGTTATTGCCAGATTCCTTTCCAAAAAAGTTCTAGGCACGAATACATTTTTTTCAGACTATATGAAAAAGACTTTTTTTTTCTAATATATTATTTCATAGAATATAAGTATATGAAGTTTGGAAAATCTTATAAAAAATGGAAATCAAAATTTGTTCTCCTGTGGAGGCTTCCATAATCCCTTGTACCATCAAAGGGAGAAAAGAAACAGTGTTTTCCACAAATTTTATCTTCCTCTTGCCAAATCGGCTTGTTTCCGCTTCCCCTTCTCCTTGACTTTTTCTCTCTTCCCTATCACTCTACTACAAGATGTGTATCTATATATATATGAATGCAATTTTCTCACCTGTAAGAGTCTTTGACACATAACACACTTGTCACATAATTCCACCACAGAGACAGCAAAGAAGTGATAGCTGTGTAGCCAAATGTCTTCACAAAAGGAAAATTTAAAAATATGGTTATTTTCGTTCTTGACTGTGAGAAAGAGGTTAAGTCTCTTCCAGAGAGACTTCTTCCCACCATTCTCCTAAGTGAAACCTTTCTTGCAGTGACTGAGAAGCAAAGTTGATGTATTTATTAATTAAGGCTCTGCCACTGACCAGCTATGTGATCTGGAGACAAGTTACTTAATTTCTTTGGGCCTCCATCTCCTAATTTGTAAAATGGGCATAAAAATAAATCTTACCTCAGAAAGTTGTTGTAATGAGTGTGCGTAGACATGTGTGTGTGTGTGTACTGTATTCTATAAAGTCCTTAGAACCGTACCTGACACAGAGTAAGACCAATGCAAATGTTAGCTGTCAATCTGAGCCACACTACCCACTTGGGAGGTACCCTCAAAAGGAAGCAGGATGTGGAGAGTTCAAACTTCATCTGGCCTCAGACTCCAGTGGAATGGGGCACACCCCTCGCTCAAGAAGAATGGCTCCCTCCTCTTCCTCACTGCAGGCTGGTGGGCTGCTACCACTCACCAGGTGGAGCAGTGGATGGGCCAAGACCCTACCGTGCAGGAGCTCATGGTCTAATGAGCATGGAGAGAAGAGCATTTTCTAGCCTCTCCTGAAAAAAAACGCCTGCAAATCTAGTATTAGCGCCAGGACTCGAAAAACTTTGTGTAATTCAGTTTAATTTTTAAATGTCTTGTGAATAGAAACACATACAAGTGAAAAAGCTATTTAGATAAAAGAGGCCCAGCTGAATACCTTCTGACTTTGTCATTGCTCTAGGTCAAATAAAGTCACAACTCTGCGAGGGTGACAAGCAAGGTACAATGTCCCAGTATTAGAAACCTGGGCAACCGCTGAGAGCCCCACTTTAGGGAGATGCTTGCACTCTTCAGAATTGAGCAGTGGTTCAAGGAGACTGCTGGTGAATGAGGTACTCTGGGCCAGTAAGGGTAAGAAATTGGGGCCTATATAGATAACTTTAAGTAATAACCCAACCACTTTACTCTTGCCCTGCACTGCTCTCTCCAGTAGCCGGTATGACAGGGCCAGACCCATATCTATGGGAACCTCACCATCCCAGTACATGCCCACAGTGTCCTTCTGGCCTGGGAGCTTCCCTCACTGCTCTGCAGCAGCCAGGAGTAGAGCCAGCCACAACATTCAGTCAATGACAGATAGGAACTGAAGAATATATCCCCACTCCCTTTTCTACGCCCATGTGTGAAGACACTAAGGCATGTGCTACACAGTCTTCCAAGGTTCCCCAATAGGACTGAGCTCTGGCTGCTCACAGTAGTAACCCATTCAATCATTCAATCACACACTACTGGTTGTGTCACCTTCCTCTCTCCTCTGTGCTTCCTGGGACCACCTCCCAAATAAACCACTTACACTCCAATCCTTGTCTTAGGATCTGCTTCCAGAAGATTCCAACCTAAGTCATTTTCTCTTTATGGGTATTTCAGGAGAGTCTTATGACTCCTTTACCCTTGCCATCATGTTATTTCAATTACTTGTCTCCTCCACAATGCCGGTCACTTCAGCCCTTGGAGATGAGCCCAGGCCCTACAGTGGCTGCCTTGGTCTTGTGAATACTGCTCAGATCCCAGGAGCCATGGTCTGTCCTCTGGAAATGGAACTCTTCCCATCATGTAATACTGGGCTGTCTTCCCAGTTTAGTGCCTCCCCTGCAACAGGGCTGCTCCCCACCACAGTTTCACCACCTCTCCTGACACAGCTCCAACCCACAGGTGAAGCCACTGCACACAAAGTGCACATGTCTTCTCAACTGGAAGTTCTTCTTCAGCAGAGCTTTAAGGTATTTCTTCTGCCCTACCAAGCCAACTCAAATAGATTCTCCTTTTAGTGTAAACATGAGCTGTTCAGAGACAGATGCTCTGCTTTCCCTGGCTCACCTGATTTAGCTGGAATGTTATAGCACCAAATGAGACCAAGGTTAGGCACAAATGCAGCATCTAAATGGATAATTGGAATATTTTGCATGATATTGGCCAGGGTGTTTTTATTGGATCAGGAATTTTTCCCAACTTTTGAAGAGCATTTCACCCACACCACCTCAGATGGCAGGGCAGCAAGATGGCTAACTGCATGGACACTGAAGCCAAAGAGTCTGGATTTGAGTTTTGGCTCTGCCTCGCTGTGTAGTCTTGGGGAAGTTAACTAACCTCTCTGAGCCTTCCCATGAAATGAGGATAACAACAGCATCTACTTCCAGGATTGTTGAGATGATTAAATGAGTTGATGACCATAAAGTGCTTCGTGTAGCACCTGGCACAGAATAAGTGTGCACTGATCATTACCCATTGTTACAATTAACATGAGAAGTAGAAGTAACAGCCTGCATAACCATTCTCCATGTGACCCTTGCAGGAAGTATTACAACAGTGAAATGGAACTCTCCAGTTAGCCTTCAGCCCTGTGACAAGATTCCCTGGTCCTCCACAGATCTCCAGCCAGGCCTAGCATGGTACACTCTTGCTGTGAAGGATCCAGTTCACTTCTGCTTTTAGTAGAACATATTTCACAGTATAATAGTTCAAAGATTGCCTTGGGTAGTTTCAACATTTTAACAATATTTGTTATTCCTATCCAGGAGCATGGAATCTTTTTCCTTTTTTTGTGTCTTCTTCAATTTCTTTCATACAATGGAGTATTACTCACCAATCAAAAAGAATGAAATCTTGCCATTTGCAACTACATGGATGGAACTGGAGGGTACTATGCTAAGTGAAATTAGTCAGTCAGAGAAAGACAAAAATCATATGACTTTACTCATATGAGGACTTTAAGAGACAAAACAGATGAACATAAGGGAAGGGAAACAAAAATAAAAACAGGGAGGGGGACAAAACAGAAGAGAATCATAAATATGGAGAACAAACTAAGGGTTACTGGAGGGGTTGTGGGAGGGGGGATGGGCTAAATGGGTAAGGGGCACTGAGGAATCTACTCCTGAAATCACTGTTACACTATATGCTAATTTGGATGTAAATTTTAAAACATAAAAAAAAAAAAATTCTCTCTCTCACACAAACACACACAAAAATAGTTCAAAGAAACTTCACAAACCCCATCCCAAAATTGATATCTCATTCACAAATGACAATACATACGCTTTGATTTTTTTTTTAATTTTTTTTTAACGTTTATTTTTGGGGAGAGAGAGACAGAGCATGAGCGGGGGAGGAGAGAGAAAGAGGGAGACACAGAATCTGAAACAGGCTCCAGGTTCTGAGCTGTCAGCACAGAGCCCGACGTGGGGCTCAAACTCATAGACCGCAAGATCATGACCTGAGCTGAGGTCGGACGCTTAACCGACTGAGCCACCCAGGCGCCCCTTGATGTTTTTTTATGTATGTTCTCTAGTCACTGCTCATATGAAAAACTAAGTAACTAGAACATGCCAAAAGACCAACAGAATTAGAATTTACACCCTGCCCCAACAACAAAAAAATGCAATGTATAATAGAGGGAAAGGATTACTGAATTATAGTAAAATTTGTGAGGATCCGAATGGGGGCTTGAACTTTGTCTTTTTGCTATCTATTAACCAAAAACCAAAAGTTTACTAGGTAAACTAATCATGGAAACAAGCTTGGGGAACAAGTAGACCAATTATTAATTCTCTTAAGAGAACACAGAACTCTGAAAAGTAGCCAGAGGAGGCATGAAAACTCTGGATGCCTTATTATGAAACTGAGCTGGAGTTTTACATTGAGAAAATGGACAATCACTGCTTGATGACTTTTCTTGATAGAGTATCCATGTTACTGCTATGGTTGAAAGGTATACAATCACTTAAAAAATATAGCTTCTTATAATTCAGAATTATCATTAATTTGACAAGTCCTCTCCCCCTCATCAGTGTTTTCCACTTTAATGGCAACCCTCAATTTAGGCTCTTAGTTAATTCTTCCTGTCTGAACGAACCCTGATTCTTCAGTTCCACCAACTCCTTCCCCCAGTTCATCCTCCATGGCACCTCCAGCCTTATCTCCCTGCTGCTGCACAGCTGTGATGTCACTGCTCCATCCACAAGTCCTGCCTTTACCTGCCCCAACACATACACACACTATTACACGTGCCCGCGCGCGCGCGCGCGCGCGCGCGCGCGCACACACACACACACACACACACACACACACACACACACGATTCCAGGAGGAAATCTCAATTCTTAATGTGGCACTAAGAAGTTCCATGATGTAACTTTCCAACCTTACTGTCTACCACTTCCGTACAAGAACACTGGACTTCAGCCAGGCTGCACAACTGCCCACTGGGCTTTCCTGCTTCTACTCCTTTAATCATGGCATCTCCTGGCCTTCGAATGTCTAACACATCCCCACTGACTGATATCTTTCCCATCCTTCACACTAGTTCAAACACCACCTCCTCCACTGAGTCTTGGGCCACTCATTTTGGTAGAAGCATACCTTCTTTCTTCATGCAGCACATGCCCACCACATGTAACTGGCATTCATTACATACTATCTTGTGCCTTAGAAAGGACATCTCCTTGTAGGAAGCACCTTGAGCACAAGCACTGTGGAATTCATAGGGGGATCTACTGTGGCTTCTCACACAGATCACATGCTTAAAAATGATTTATTGACTTCAACCAGTGACACCATACTGCGCTTCAGGCCAATACCTGAAGACCAACAACTCTGGGAACAGAGACTAATTCATATGACTGTCTAAAGAAGACATGTATGGATTTCCACCGGAAAAAAAATGTAACTCATATGATAAGCAATTATTCTGGAATTAGCATATAATAAGGATTCATTAATTCATCATTTTACTGAAATGTATTTACCTTTTAATTGATGGAACACCAATAAGAAATTGAATATAGGCAAGAAAGAAATTTCTCAAAATGCTACCTAATTGATTGTTATATACAGTCAATAATCAAAGCTTTTAAGATGACACTTTATAGTACACAGGAAAATACCTGTCTTCTAATTATTATATGTAACATCTTTAAGGGGTTGTCAGCTGTATGTCTCTTGCCCTAATTTTAAATATAACTTAAAAGGAGACTATGTAATTGTATGTAAGGTAAGGGATCACTAGTGCAAATAGAAAAAAAAAGTCTCCCGTTTTACTTAAGTACCATTGACACTGCCGTACTAATGCCTTTATCAGGAATGGCATAGAAAGAACAAACCGGCTTATAGATTAAAAACACATCAATTATTTCATGACCCAATGTCAAACAGAAAAACTGCCTGAATGGTTTAGGCATCATACCACATTTGGCATACATCTAATGGCACAGAAATCATTTATCATTAAAAGGCCTTTTTATATAGGTCAAGGTTTCTGGGGCTTGGTGTTTTGTATCTTACAGTTTAAAGAATGCTCTAAATTCTAGGTTTTTTAACTTTTTAATCTTTGGGAAGGAAAACTAAAACTTCCTATAAACTCAGATTAATGCCTGCTAATGCATGGAAAAAAGGAAAACTAAAACCTTCCTCCTACTATAAAAACAAAATAGTGTGGCCTCTGTTTCTTTTCTGATAAGAGTCTTAAATACCAAACAGTTAACTGCATAATAACATTTACTGGCAGCCAGGCAGCCTGCTTAGCAGATATATAAAGCAGGTAAAAGGAGAAAAAGTTAATTTCTTGGCTGAATGATTCCATCGGTAGCTATAGGGCAAACCTGAAAGTCTTTTAGTAAAGTAGCAGTTGGTTCTTCTATCAATCTGTAGCACACATACTCTTCCAAGGAAAGCATTAAATATGAAAATCATATCCCGTTATCATCTGTTTCCAGCTTTCAGCCCAGTAAGCTTTTCTTAATGAATGCTGCAGCCTAAGGAACAAGCACGCTGTTGGCTTTTCTGAATAATGGAGTGATGCTACCATTTTTGCTTATTACAATATCGACTGGCTGAGGGGGTTTCACACATAGTCACAAGTGACTACTCTTGCCAGCATGCTCCAAGTTATTACAAGATGTTTTTAGACATTTCATCTAAAAGAGCTTTACTGCTTTTAGTGAAGAAAACATCTATGGTCTTGAACAGAATCATTTATATGGAGATAGGCTGCAGGATTAGAAGCCTGCATTACGGCAGATACATAGCAGAATTTATTTAAGTATTCCTTGCCAGTCTTTTTGTCTGTTGCTTAGATATGCAATCTTTTCTTTCCACTTTCTCTGTGAAAAGGTTAAAATGTACAAAATTATATATACAAAGAAAAGCAAAATTCCATATTTTGTTTACCTTTTATTTAAAACATTTCTGGAACGAAGAAAAAAAGCAGCGACAAAGCATTATCTAGAGAAACATTAATTTCACCTGCTAACAACACTAAGGTTTTCTTTGGAATCTATCTCTTTTAAACCTGCTGTGACTGCCTTTTAGCAAATTTAATTGAATTAGACATTAAAGCAATACTCTATAAGTCTTTAAATAATACTTAAGGTTTAATAAAAAAGGTCTCTGTAATAACATGATTTTATTTAAAACAATATAGTAAAAGAGAAACACTCCAGAAATCCTCTGTTAACAGAAAGTTTATTGTTTTAATTTATTACCTTTTCTCTGTCTTCATCTTTCAGTTCACCTTTTGTTCCAGGCCTATCTTTTGAGAGTAGCTGTGTCTTCTTAATTTGAGCCTCATATTCGGTCTAAACAGAAACAAAGTTTTGATTTTGTGGTGGCTCTTATTATAACCAGCATCTGCCTATATTTTTTAGTCTTTAGAGTATAAAACAGTGAAGTAGAAAGTAAAAGTTGATGTTACTAAGAAATTCAACTTAGAATAGAAAATTTCACAAATAAAATGTCAAAAGCTGAGGTCTATAAAATGCTGTATGTTTTTACATAAGACATGATGGCTTCTTACTGTCTTCCATCAATTTAGGGAATAAAACCTTAGCATATTAAGCTATCAGGAAAATCCAGTTACTTTATTATGAAAGCAGCACATTAGACGGTGTTTACCCTGAAAAGTTTTGTCCTAAAGGAAAAGAAATCAATCCTATGGACTTCTTATCTTTATAGATATCTACATTAGTATCATGGTCCTACTAATCACAGGAACAGAGTATATTATTTGCTAGCTCATCGACTTGAAACAAACTCCATTTTCTATGAATAAAAATATACAGGAAACATCAATGATCAGTATCATAGGAATGAAGTTTGCTCTGGCACTAATAACTACATGAAGATGCCTGCATCATTATCGCACCATAATTGATGAAAGTGATTCCACCATAAAATGACTTTTTCTTAAAAGCAAGGCATAAAAAGGGCTTTGATTCAGTATGTTAGTAATTAAAGCCTTAAGAAATTCACGGATGGTGGTTCATCACAGATAAGTATCAGAACATTTTCTAAATTAGGCCGTGATGCACTGCAATTAGAAAAACACCTATGAGATAATCAGAGAACTGTTTTCTTAGTTCTTAGTCTGAACATGAAATTGGCCTGAGCTTTGTTTTGACATATAAAAAAACAGACAATCATCATGAAAACTCACTTGTTTCCCTCCAAATGTCTTAAAAGATATTACATGCTGCCCCATTTTTAATAAGAGTTTAGCAGGGAATTTTTTTTCTCTATCAGAATGCTATTAACATGATAGATGACAGTAATAATCTAAAGAAATACCTAATTAAATGAAAGTTTTATAAGGCCGGTAAAAAAGATAAACCAAGAAAAGATTTAAAAATAAGGCAATTAAAACAATACAATTTACATCTCTCTGTTCTACCTACTCCTTTGGACTCAGAGATAGTTACTTTTCAACTCCAAGAGCTTTCAAAAGGCATACTTTACAGATTCTAAGGGAAAGTATCTTTAAAAAGGGATGGGAGTGGATTATGAAATAAACAAAATAAATATTGAGGTTTATTAAATAATTGCTGGTTAAATAAAAACTCTGTTCCTGTGGCTGCAAATATTTTCTTATGTTCTTTGAGATCAGTTATAAACACGCAACAGGCATCATACCTACTTTTCTCATTATGGGATCATTTCAGAGCCATACCTTCTAAAGACAGAGCACTTTCTCATGGAAACATGACATTTGTTTAATTCATTCTGCTGCAGCAAAAAGCTTGTAACTGCATTAGGACTTTATAAAGAATAGTAACAGAAGTCTCAAGAGTCCAAATTACATTGCTCTCAATGCATCTGAAAAATTCACTGAATTGTAGGTACTTTCCTAAATTAGTGATACAAATAAAAACTGAACAATGTACTTGAAATCAAAAGTTGCTATGATAGGGCGCCTGGGTGGCGCAGTCGGTTAAGCGTCCGACTTCAGCCAGGTCACGATCTCGCGGTCCGTGAGTTCGAGCCCCGCGTCAGGCTCTGGGCTGATGGCTCAGAGCCTGGAGCCTGTTTCCGATTCTGTGTCTCCCTCTCTCTTTGCCCCTCCCCCGTTCATGCTCTGTCTCTCTCTGTCCCAAAAATAAAATAAAAAACGTTGAAAAAAAAATTAAAAAAAAAAGTTGCTATGATAAATTGAAAATTGATGCAAACTATAATTCTGCATCCCCTAGGACCACAGATTTGCACCTACAAACATTTTGTTCTCTTTGCCTTTTATTCATACATATGATACTTGGTTACTATCCATCAAATTTACCTCCTAAACATTGGAGAGCAGGGATTTTCAACCCCACCTCCTATTCTATCTGCATATAAAGGGTTGTACTATGTTTAAAAGTTTTTTAAGTTTGGAAAACTGTATAGACAAATCTTTCCAAAAATTCCCTAGCTAAAAATGATAAAATAGCAGAGCATGTGCCCTATTTTTCCAACCATCAGTCTTTCCATGTTTTATGCCCCACTTCTTCTTTGATAAGGTCCCATTATATTTCCACAATACATCAGGATTTGTACTGCATCCTTTCTGTCTGGTGCTGACTCAGGCCTCTGTTCCCTTCTTGCCATGTGGCCCAGATTCCTCTTACATTTGCTGTTTCAGGGGCCAAAGTTCTCATGGCCCAGTAGCATCTGCCAGTCCACAGCACCTCTAAGGACAGTCCCCTCTTCCCACAAATCCCCCAGGGAAACCTATTTTAATGAACTCAAGAGCACTGAATCAACCTATCAGGTAACTAACTTGTTCCATCTGCTAATGTATTGCTTCCCAGCACTGAGCTTGATGCTGCCCACCTAAATTTAGGAGAACCTTTCTATTCACTTCCCCGCTGTGCACAAACAATTTCATCTCAGCTCAACTGATGAAATCTGTTGACGATCATCTGGGGTTATCTGAAGGAGGTGGAGGTCATGGGATATCTTTCAGGTCTCTGGGATATGTTTCCACGTTAATAGCACATCTCATTTTCCATTCTTTTCTTCTGTATCCCCATTACATTCCTTCAAATTCCCCTTGTCACATTACCATTTGCCTGAAAGTGCCACCACTACCTTTTTTTTTTTTTTTTTTTTAAACAGGCTTCCTTCTTTCAGTGGTCTCCAGGATTACATAAAAATTCTTGGTTACAGAACTGAACAGACATTTAAGATCTGCTGGCCCAGCTTCCTCATGTTAGAGTTGAAAAAATGGGTACAGAGAGTTACATAAATTGTTTGAGTTGACAGTCACAGTCTTTTCTCTTCTCCTATTTTTTCTAGGATATGGGTTTCCTTTTATTATTTCTTAAGCATTTATTTATTTTTTAGAGAGAGTGGGGAAGGGTCAGAGAGAGAGGGAGACAGAGGATCCGAAGCAGGCTCCAGGCTCTGTGCTGACAGCAGAGAGCCCAGAGTGGGGCTTGAACTCACGAACTGTGAGATCATGACCTGAGCCAAAGTCAGACACTTAACTGACTGAGCCATCCAGGTGCCCCTATGGGTTTCCTTTTTAGATGTTTTTTTACAAAAAGGTATGCAGGAACACTTATTTATATTCAACTAATACATATTAACAAGTAAGACACTCTGGTTGATAAAAAATGGGAAAAGCTACAGACTGTCCTCCAGGAGCCTGAAGGTCCTGCCCTGCCCAGAGTGGCTGTCACAATGCTCAGTAGGAATCAAATGAGGGCTCAAATATTTATTCTCTTCAAATTTTATCCCTCGTAGGCATATATACCCTAATGACTGAATTTCCAACAAGAATCACATCTCTAAATAGTGACATTGTATCTTCAGAGTGCCTCTGCTATTAAACAGAAATGCTCCTGGGAAGGTATAACACAGGATAGAACCAATACCACATTAGCTCTCACATAGTTGTTCATGGTCCAGAAGAGAGCAAGTTGAAAAATACAGAATTAATTTTCAGTCAAGGGGGAAGTCCCAGTGCTTACTGAGTGCTTAAAGAATAGGGAGGTGTTCCTCAAAGCTTACTGAGTGCTTATTATGTGCCACATTGTGGCCCAGATACTGACAGCACTGAAATAGTAAGATGAGGAGCCCACAACGAGGTGGAAACCGGCCATGTAAACAATGACAACACTATGAAGGAAGTGCTTACTGAGATAATTACGGCCCAGACCTAAGGCAGGATATAGAGAGAGAGGGCTTCTAGTTGAAGAAGATAGGAAATGATGTGATGCTTTCAAGAAAATATAGCAGTCAGCATGTTTAAAACTTGGTGGATGCATGTGAGTGAGTGTATGAGTGTGTAAGAGAAAGAACGTGCACATGATTGGAAGATAAAAGATGGAGAGGGACAGTGGGAAGACATGGGAGTGGAGGGAATATTGCATAAGAGATGGAGGGAAATGGAGGAGACAGGTGCAGGGAGAGTAGAGCGTGGGCAGAGAGTGAGCAGAGATGGGAGGCAGAGATGGGGAGAGAGGAAGGAGGTGAAGGGAGGCAGTAGGGAAGAAAAAATGTGCACATGTCTGTATATTTGTGTGAGACAGAAATGAGAAAGGACATGTGTGTGTTAAGGGTCATAAGGTTGAGCTGCAGGGTGGTATGCAGGCAGACGCCAGCATCTGGGCTTTATCCTGAAAGGCTGAGCGAGCACTCAAGGATTTCAGGCAGATGAGAGATATCATCAGATGGGGACTCTCCCTGAATGCCCTGACATACCAGCCTCATGCCTGGCACTTGAATGGGGAAGGCTGAAACAGATGCCATGCTCCACACATGTCCCTGGGACCCTTTTGGGTGCTCCTAAGTCTCAACATTCCTGTCTCTGTGCCTAAAGAGCCTGTGGTTAATTTCTCTTCCCCACCCCCCCCACCCCCAATCTCTTTGTCATCAGCCTTTAATCAGTGATGCTCAGGAGCCATGTCTGCATATTCCAAATGCTCGGAACCATTTGCCAGGGTTTCCCTGTAAGTTAAGTTCCAGATGCTGACTATGGTGGTTGGCTTGATAATACACCCTTTTCCATGGGGGTTGTTGGGGGAGGTGGGATGATGGTGTCCCGTGGTGGCGGCGGCGAGGCCTGTTGGGCGGTTGCCCGTTGGGCCTACAGCAGCACGGCAGCTTTGGGGCTGGCGCCCTTGCGGGGCCCTTAAGGCGTCAGTGTTGGGGTGGCGGCTTGCGGCCCCTGGTCCCCCACCTCGCTCGCCCCCACCCTGTCCAGGTACCTAGGGCGTCGCCCGCGCGGAGGTTTAAAGACCCTTTGAGGGGGTCGCCCATCCGCTTCGGGTCAGGGTGGTCAGGCCTGTGGGGAGTCGTGGAGGCTGGTTAAAAAAAAAAACAAAAAACATATATATATATATATATATATATATATACACACACACACACACACACACTATTTATATATGTACACACATATATACATATATGTATATAAAACATACATTTGTGTATATATATAAAACATATATTTGTATATACATATAAACATATATGTATATATACACTAGTGTGTATATATATATATACACACACTATTATATATACAAATACATATATATATATTTGTATATGTATATACTAGTATATATATACCCTTTTCCAGCTACCTGTCCTTCCCTGTTTCACCTCCCCACTTGCCTCCTGACATCCCATGCACTTCCCAGATGAACCACTTACATTTGAATCCTTGTCTCAGGGTCCACTTCAGGAGAACCCAACCTGAGATAAGCACAAAGGGCACCAAACCATCTGCTTTAAGGCCCAACTGGGGCTCTTCTACAAGCACCAACGCAGGGAGAGGGAGTAGAGGCAGGAAGGGGGAGGGAAGGACACAATCTTCACAGTACTACTAATATTTATATTCTTGAACTGAGCTTAGTTGGTCTCTTTATCTATTTGACAAGTAGCAATATAGCCACAACACCGTGTTTTCAAAATGACATGACAAATCAACATCCTTAAAAGCCCTGAAAATTATCATAGGCCCCCAAAGTAGTATAATTCATAAAATCAGTTTAAAATAAAAAAATTCATAAAATATGTTTGCCTTTATCCCATTTAAAAAGATTTTAATATTATATAATAAATAGTCTTACAGTCTTACAAAAAGGGAGAAATTCACTTAATACAACTTGGGCCAAATCCCCACTTCTCACATACTGCCTCATTTCGTTTCACTTTCTGGAACTCTACCAATTATTAGTCCATTTGCATCAACTATATTCTATTCAAGGGGAAATACTCCTGGCATTGTGGGGTGTGTGGGCAATATGCTTCCCCAGAACACCTTTCTCCTAAGACTTACATGTGGTCAGTCAGTGGAGGTAAAGATCTGCTACCTGAGTGGGGCAGAGTCCAGCCTTCCTAAGGCTACCACTGGATACCAAGATGAAATGAAGAGGAGGAAAGGAATGGGAAGACAGCACGGCAAACATTCCCTACTCTGAATCTCTGCTTACTGTACAGCTTGCTGAGGTAAGTGGTGTCACTGGCTGGAGTTTCAAAGATTGATGCCTGCATTCAGCTTTGGACTCAGGGTGACTCCCAATGGTGCTCCCATCTTTCCCAACTGTAGCTACATGATCTGCTCTTCTGTGCCATCACAGATTGTTTTCTAAAGGCATTCCTTATCCATTTTAAAATGCTTTCAATATAAAAGTATGGATTCTCCCTTTCAAATTCCTCCCTCTCACATTTGGCTATATCATCAAATCAATAATTAAGTAAAAAAGCATCAATGTGAAAATAAAAGGAAAACTTCTATTATTTCCTTTTTTCTATTGGGAAGGCAAAATTCCCTGCTTTGTCCATCACTTTTACTTTCTCTGTAAAATCTCTGAACAGCAAAGAGATTTACAATGTTTATAATAATTACTTTTTGAATGTTAAGTATTCTACTTGAATACTAAGAAAGAAAAAAAAAAAACTGTAGTGCTGTAGCTAAAACGTGCTATTGTTTGAGCACATCTACTTCCAGATCTTGGTTTCTAAATACCCTTCCCCACTAAAAGGAACCACAGCTCCTTGGAAAAGAGGCTAATTCCATGTCTGAGGCAGCGGTGTACAAAGTAAACCTGGAACATGTTGTGCCCCAAAGCAAAGAAGGCTCAGGATTAATGAGGTCAGGCCAAAAGGACACAGAAGCCAATTTGAAGAGACACTCCCAAGCAAAATTTGGAGAAATACAAACAACAAAAATAATAACTACAGTAATTGATAATATACTAAGTAAAAATTCGTAAGTATAATGTGATATTTAAAAAAAGAGAAAGAGGAGAGAAAAGAAAGAAAGCTCTTCTTTATAGAACAATTTAAGCTAATAAAGAGGAAGATTAAATTAGAAAATCCCTATTCCACAACCTCCACCACACTGATTCAAGCATCACTAACAGATCCTAAAACTACTAAGTAAAAGGCTATTTAGAAACAAGATATTCCCAAAATGTCAAACTATCACTCCACAGATTATATGCTCAGTTGCAAATGGAAAAAAAGGTCCTTATAAGAGAGATCTAGAGCTTGCCATCTTAAGCAATGCATCAAACTCAACCTCACTCAGGTCAGACCACCTGACATCACGACTCATAAGCCTCCTGATGGGACACAGTAGGATGTATGTAACCTCAGCTGTGATTATTTAAATTTAACCAATTAAAATTAACAAAATTAAAAGTTCAGTCCTTAGTGTCACAGCCACATTTTAAGTGCTCAGTAGTCATGTGTGGCTAGTGGCTACTAAATTAGCACCAGTATAGATCGGGAACATTTCTATCACTACAGAAAGTTCTATTGGGCAGTGCTGGTCTAATCCAAATTTCCAGTTAAATTATGCCTCAAAGAAATAACCAAATTCTGAATGTGAGTCATTACACAGGCAACTAAATTGCCTTCTTCAAAAAGCCAGTGTCATGAAAAAAAAAAAAAAAAAAAAAAAGGAAGAGTGGTAGGACACTAAATTTGATTTAGAGACCAAAAAACCAAAATAGCAAATGTAATGTGAACCCTAGTTGGCTCCTGGTCTGGAAAAATAAAGAAAATTTTGGGAGGAACTGGGGAAATTTAAATATCAGATAGATATTAAGTGGTATTATGAAATCATTATTAATTTTCTTGGGTGTGATAATAGTAGTGTGATTATGTAGGAGACTGTCTGTGTTCTTAGGAGATCCACACTTAAGTATTTAGGGGAGAACTGTTATGGTGTCCACAGCATACTTTCAACAGCTCAGGAAAAAATGTACACACACACACACACACACACACACACACACACACAAAGCAAATATACCAAAATATTTACAACTACTGTATCTGGGTACAGAATATGTAAGTTATCTTAGTCCATTCAGGCTGCTATAACAAAATATCCCTGACTGGGTGGCTTTTAAACATCAGAAATGTACTGCTCACAATTCTGGAGGCTGGAAAGTCCAAAATCAAGGTACCAGTGCGGTCACCTTCTGGTGAGGGCCTCTTTCCTCATTCAGAGCCAGTACCTTCTCACTGCATCCTCACCTGGTAGAAGTGCTCCAGAGCCTGTTTTAGAAGGCACTAATCTCATCCATGAGAGCTCCACCCTCATGACACAAGCCCCTCTCAAAGGCCCCTGGTATGAACACCATCACATTTGGTTAGGATTTGGTTAGGGTTAGGATTTCAAGATACAAATTTCAAGACACAAACATTCAGACCACTGCATAGTATTTTCATTTTCCTGTGTACCTGAAATAAAGCCTCAGTGGGGGAAATTGCTAGAGGAAAAAAAAAAGTAATTAAAGGCAACTTCTTCTATAACCAGTATTTTGTTGGGTTAACATGAGCAACAACCCTTGGCCAGCACAACTGCTTAGAGAAAAAAGGCCTAGCCCTCCTCACTGGGCATAATCTGTGGAGGAGAAGGTTGCCCAGCACCTTAAAGGAACGAGATGCCATGGAGCGCCTGGGTGGCGCAGTCGGTTAAGCGTCCGACTTCAGCCAGGTCACGATCTCGCGGTCTGTGAGTTCGAGCCCCGCGTCAGGCTCTGGGCTGATGGCTCGGAGCCTGGAGCCTGTTTCCGATTCTGTGTCTCCCTCTCTCTCTGCCCCACCCCCGTTCATGCTCTGTCTCTCTCTGTCCCAAAAATAAATAAAAAAAACGTTGAAAAAAAGAAAAAAAAAAAAAAAGGAACGAGATGCCATAATTCAGAGAGGGCTGCAGAAAGCAGTTGCTCTGGGTCACACAGATGAGGAGTATGAAGGTGAATTCCGTGGGGCCAGTTCTACCCTCAGTGTTTCCCAACACACTGCCTGATAGGAACAGAGGAGCCCAGGGAAAAAACCCGTTAAAGAAGGAAACGGTCTCTGGAGAGAACCCTAATGCTGCTCAAATTCAGTCATGAAGCCACCAAATACCACGTGCCACGTAGTGACTAGTGCCCATGTCTGTTACAAGTTAATTATTTGTGCAGCATAACAAAGTACAGATATTCCATTAATTCCTCAACTAAAGTAGAATCTAAGAAAATTCAATTTCAAGTTCCCTGATCAAAATTTGGCCACATGGTAAATCACAGAGAAAATGAGCAATTCTCTTATGGATGAACAACTAATGACCACCACTGATCTGAAACTTAGTGCTTGTTACTTCCTTCCAATTTTAGCAAAAGAAAGAGAAATAAAGAGAAATATAGTGAAAAACAAGATGTTACCTTCAGTTCCTGAAGCTTCTCTGTATTTGTAGTAAAGTGTCCAACATGAGCTTGGACATGCTCAAATCGCTTTAAATATTCTCGGTTTCGAGTATGAGCCTTCTTTTCTGATTCACATATTTCCTTCAGGTATCTCTTTAGTTTCACATACTTCAGCTTAACTCTAGAAAAATAAAAGCAGATTTGTAAATTATGCAGTTAGACACTAACAAATCAAAGAAAGAGATTTTTCTCAAACAAAATTGTTAATGAGACAATGTTTTCTGAGATACTTTACCTAACTAAACACTGAAAGCTAAAGAGCAGAATGTACACATATTTTTAGAAGAAATTAATGCAACATCACTGAATATCACATCCAGGCATAACTCTCCTGAGAAATATATACAAGACTACATTATAACATTCACACAATAAAGATTTATATGGATTTCTTTCTCAATATTAAATGTGGTTTCAAGAGCGGTGGCTATGTGGCCATGGTCGGATGAATAGTCCATTAGCATTCTTTTTATGGCAGACAATTTCAGAACTATCTGCTCATATGGAAATAGAATCAAACTATAAACCACAATCCATAAACATTGAGAAATTCTAAAATTTAAAATACCCAAAAAGTTCTCCTTTAGATAATATTAAAAATTTATCAGGAACTGCAACAACCTACTATATTTTAAAATATTTTATGATAATATATAGGCTGTGACTCTACTCAAATTGTGAACAAAACCTTTAGAGACTCTCATCCAAAGTGTAAAACAAAAGGCACACATTGGGGTGCTTGGGTGGCTCAGTCAGTTGAGCGCCCAACTCTTGATTTTGACTCAGGTCATGATCCCGAGATCGATGAGATTGAGCCCCGTGTCGGGCTCCACCCTGGGCGTGGAGCCTGCTAAAGATTCTCTCTCTGTCTCCCTCTGCCCCTCTCCCCTGCTCCAAGGTACTTTCTCTCAAAAAATGAATGAGTGAATGAATGAATGAATAATGAATAAACAAATAAATGAAAAGGCACACTATATGGCTCAAGTTGTGCAGCCCACTCTTCCCACAGAACCAACCCTGCATGTTCTAGCTCTTTCTTCTTCACAAATTTTATATCATAAGAGTACGTGATATGAAGCATTTCTATTGTTAGTTCAATAAAATAATTCAACATTTTTATTAAGTATTTAATAATTCAAGTATATATTTTAATTCAAGTATAGTTAACACACTATGTAATATTAGTTTCAGGAGTATAATTCTATACATTACTCAGTGCTCACAATTTTCATGTTCTTCTATCAAGGAAAACTAAGATGAAAAGCACAAAAAAGTTCACCCTCAAAAACAGATTCGCAAACATGCTGCAGATATTAAAAATTAATCAGCAACTACTGGCACAAAAACAGACACTCATATCAATGGAACAGAATAGAGAACCCAGAAATGGACCCACAAACGTATGGCCAACTAATCTTTGACAAAGCAGGAAAGAATATCCAATGGAATAAAGACAGTCTCTTCAGCAAGTGGTGCTGGGAAAACTGGACAATGACATGCAGAAAAATGAACCTGGACCACTTTCTTACACCAGACACAAAAATAAACTCAAAATGGGTGAAAGACCTCAATGTAAGACAGGAAGCCATCAAAATCCTCAAGGAGAAAGCAGGCAAAAACTTCTTTCAACTTGGCCGCAGCAACTTCTTACTCAACATGTCGCTGGAGGCAAGAGAAACTAAAGCAAAATGAAATATTGGGACCTCATCAAAACAAAAAACTTCTGCACAGCGAAGGAAACAATCAGCAAAACTAAAAGGCAACCAATGGAATGGGAGGAGATACTTGCAAATGACATATCAGACAGAGGTTAGTATCCAAAATCTATAAAGAACTTCTCAAACTCAACAAATAGTCCAGTGAAGAAATGGGCAAAACACATGAATAGATACTTCTCCAAAGAAGACATCCAGATGGCCAACCGACACATGAAAAAATGCTCAATGTCACTCATCATCAGGGAAATACAAATCAAAACCACAATGAGATACCACCTTGCACCTGTCAGAATGTCTAACATTAATGCCATTAATGCTAACATTAATGCATTAATGGCTAACATTAATGTTGGCAAGGATGTGGAGAAAGGATCTTTTTTGCATTGCTAGTGAGAATGCAAACTGGTGCAGCCACTCTGGAAAACAGTATGGAGGTTCCTCAAAAAATTAAAAATAGAACTACCCTATGACCCAGCAATTGCACTAGTAGGCATTTATCTGAGGGATACAGGTATGGTGCTTTGAAGCACCCCAATGTTTATAGCAGCACTATCGACAATAGCCTAAGTACGGAAAGAGCCCAATGTCCATTGATGGATGAATGGATAAAAAAATGTATGTATGTGTGTGTGTATACACACACACACACACACACACACACACACACACACACACACACTGAAGTATTACTCGGCAATCAAAAAGAATGAAATCTTGTCATTTGCAACTACGTGGATGGAACTAGAGGGTATTATGCTAAGCAAAATTAGTCAGAGAAAGACAAATATTATATGACTTCACTCATATGAGGACTTTAAGATACAAAACAGATGAATATAAGGGAAAGGAAGCAAAAATAATATAAAAACAGGGAGGGAGACAAAACATAAGAGACTCTTAAATATGGAGAACAGAGGTTTACTGGAGGGGTTGTGGGAGGGGGGATGGGCTAAATGGGTAAGGGGCATTAAGGGAACTACACCTAAATCATTGTTGCACTATATGCTAACTAACTTAGATGTAAATTTAAAAAATAAAATAAATTTTAAAAAAAGAAATAAGGAAATGGAAAAAAATTCATCAGCAATAGACTAAGGTCTATTTCAAGAAATTCTTTATCATGCTAATAATTTTGTGCTTTTGACCTTGGTTGGCTGTCCCCATTTTTCCTTCTGAAACAAAAAAAACTTAAAACTGGTTTTATTGTTGCCCATGTCTGCCACTTTCGACGCTGAGCGACAATAATGGAGGTGGAACCTAACATACTGTCTTCCACATGCAGGCACCTGGTGAAGTTGCTGGTGGTGGCCAGTGTCCAGCTGGAGTACATACAATAGTAACCATGCCTTCTCCACCCAAAGTCTAGTTTCATTCCTGCCCACATGAACCTTCAAAGCTCACCACTTCAGTCACCCACCCACTCGTGCAGTCATTCATATGTGCAGTACTGTGAATAGGAAAGCCACTCACTAGTCAACAGGGAAAACAAAAAATTAGATGAGTCCAATGCAGTGTGATAAATGCTACGAGGGAAAACTGCCAAGGACTCTTACAGAGTGGGCAATCTGACCCAGTTGAAGGGGCCAGGAAGGCCTTCCCAACAGAAATTAATTTTTAGTTTAGACATGAAGGGTGGGTGAGAATTAAACCCAAAACTGGGGAAAGCAAGGGTGAGAAGATGAGGGGAAACACTCAGGGGAAATAGCATGTTGGAAAGCTTAAGGGCAATAATTAAGAAGAATAACAGTAATACTGATTTTAAAAATAGCAACAAATAATAAATTATTGACTCTCACACAGGGCCAGATACTGCTTTAAGGCTCTGTTAAGTCCTCATAGCTACCATTATCCCAATTTGACAGATAAAGGAATGGAGGTACAGAATGTTGAAGTAATTATCCTAATGGCACATGGCTAACTGCTGGTGGGGCTCAGACTGAACAGAAGTCCCTGGTAACAAAACCCACCTGCTTACATGATACTACGAAAGTCCTTGTCATGCTTCAGACACTGAAGATTCTGTGTAACATGTTAGTGGAGGCTGGTGAAAGAGGATGATGATGAAAATGAACCAGGGGAAGATAATGGAGGGTCTGGTAAGCTGTTGTTCTGGATACTTCTCAGGCCCTCCTTACATCCTCCTGGCCCAGCATTTCCTCTCCAGCCATGGTAGCACCTGGTATCTTGCTTTTCCAGGGCTGCTTCTCTGTGTTTGCAGCATGGATGTGAGAAGGAGTTAACACCTCCCTGGTGGCCCTGTCCAGTGTGGGATTACGGATAGGTAAATGGCCCCCCTTCCTTCTCTTGAGTGAACACTTGTGAGGAGCAGAGAAGCAATCTACATGGCTCCTCTGAAGATATAAAAGGATGGAGCCCCAGGTGCCCACAGCAGTGACCAGCTCCTATTTCATTCTTCCCAGCCCTGCTTGCCAGTTTTATGTGACCACTTCCTAAAATAAACTACCATCTACATACAAACCCTTATCTCAGACTCTGCCTTCTCAGGGGGAAACCAGGTTGAAACAGCCATGTTAGACAGTTTGGATTTTATCCTGTTGGGCAGTCAAAGAAAGGATATTTTTTAGCCAATCATACCCGCTGTCTTCTAGGAAACAAGAGGGGAACAGACTCAGCAAACTGACAGCTTGCTAAAAGTCTCCAGTCTCTTCTCACCTCCCCCTTCCCATCACCATTATGCCAGGAAGCCGCCCCCAAACAGGCTGCAGGAAAAGTCTACACTCCATTGGCCACCCTCTTAGCTGCAATCTAGAAAAATGGCAGCTGCCACAGATGCTCTCAGACTTGGGCCCACTTCTGAGGCCATGGCATCCATAACACTGCTATTCCTTACACTATTTTACTGGCTTCTTGTCTCTTCTAGAACCACTGGGGACATATCAATGTCCACCATGACTGGTATCCTTGGAAATACACTCAATCCTACACCAAAGAATAATTTTGCATAGGAGGAAATAAATGGACCTGATGGGTGATTTGGTTTTAAATCTCTCTTCTGGATGAGGTGTTTTCATTTCTCACTCATCTTATGATGTGGCTAAATCACAAAATTAATGCTATCATAGCCAGAAATTTTTCATATGAATAATATTGGAGGTAATACCACACATTTGGCTTAAGGATGAAGTTCAATTTACATAAAATAGAATTAAAAATATTAAAAGTTGGCTCTTCAGATTAAGTAACCTGGAAAGGACAACATTTATATTATCCATTGCTCATAATAATTTTCACAGGCATTGTCAAATATCCATGAACAAATGAGACATCACGTAACCCTGCCTTTCAACAGTTTGTTGAAAGGTCAGCTATAGTCATTATGCCTTAATCATTACACAGGCTCAATGTGTTTAAATTGTGATCAAAAAGGTAAAGACTATGATGCATCTTATTCCTCAGACATTTAAGCAAAATAGATTCTGAAATACCACGAATACCAAATAGCGAAAATAAAATCATCTTACACAAAATTTAGCCAAATTTATTCCTACATTTGATAGTGATTATATTAAATTTCAGTATTTACTTGAAATGATTACATATTAGACATAAGAGAATGGTAAAAGTACTGCAATTATGGTATCTGTAACATACATTAGGGTTACACTTTTTTGATTAACATATGCCAATTGGTTTAAAAACTATTCCCACTATCACATCTTACCTGCATACATCAGACTGATTATATTCATAAAGTTTCTTTTCCAGGTCCAGTCTCTTTTTTTCACTATAAAATAGAAAGAAAACACTTTATGAATAAATTACACTGATAAGTAATAAGCAGCTGGATTTAGAACATGATCTCTTTTGAAATTACACCTTTGTGAGAATGCATCTCTGGACTCTCTAAGAAGCAGAAAATGCCAGCTGATTGAAACTCAAGTCACAAAAACATTTGGTAGTCACCGTGGGAGTCTAGAAAGCAAAATGATACCAATATGAAGCAAAAAGAACAAGATTTTCAAAGTAAATGGGGGAAATGCACTAAGAAAAGACTGGAAGGTAGATTCATTCATTCAATAAGAATTTCTTGAGTACCATGATGAGCCAGGCACTGTTCTAGTCCTGAAGACTAACATGGGGAACAAGACAACCAAGGCCTCTGCTGTCAAGCAGCTGACATTCTAGTCCTCACCTGGACCACTGTTTTAATGTTTATTTATTTATTTTGAGAGAGAGAGAGAGAGAGAGACAGACAGACAGACAGACAGAAGGGGAGGGGCAGAGAGAGAGAGGGGAAAAAGAGAATCCCAAGCAGGCTTTGCACTGTCAGCATGGAGCCAAATGCAGGGCTTGAACCCACGAACCATGAAATCATGACCTAGGCCAAAACCGAGTTGGAGGCTTAACCACTGAGCCACCCAAGTGCCCTGAATTTGTTTTTGTATTTTTTTTTTTTTTGAGAGAGAGAGAAGTGGGGAAGGACAGACAATAAGAAACATGAATACAGAAAATATAATATGGCCAGATTTCTCTGGACAGTGGCATATGCATGATAGGGGTCCCGCCAGGTCAAGACACCACACTTCCACAAATCCACCTTGGACTGAAGACTGGTGGCTTGCTCTACTCCCAACCAGACTTGGGTAGAGCCAAGTCTCTGAAAAGTAGGCCCAACCCCATTCAAATTTAATAAAGATCAAGTCCCCTAACACAATTACTTCAAATTTGGAGGAATTTCTTTCTATATCTTTGTAACATCATGATCTGTCACTGACTGCCATTCCATGGAGCTACTCCACTAAAGATTTATTAGCTTGTGTTGTTCAGGTGACTGCTGGCAGTAAGCTAGAGGACAGACCTTACCCTGCACACCTATATGCCCAAGCCTGATAAGAGGGAAGGGAAACTGGGCAGCAGACGAGGTGGCAATAGCCAAAGCCAAGGGGCTACGGGGTAAAGCTGCTGAACAGGACTAGCCATCCCAATCCCAGAAAGAGCCCTTGGGGGGTTTGACCATGGGGGGTTCTGTTCTACCACCAACATACCAGCTTCCACTGAAGCCAAATTGCTAATCTAAATTAATACTAACTAAAGGCCAAGAGAGAAATCACATAATGTCTGCAAGAAAAATGCCAAGAAAAAAAAAAAAAAAGACTGAATCAAAGACATATCCAAACAGAAGGCGACCTCAGGTGGCCTGCTAAGGGAAAGGGGCTGAGCCCACATTCCATTTTGGAACTCTTAATTATTAGTTTCCGTTTTCCTTCAGATATATTTTCCTTTCTAAAAAAAAAAAAAATCTCAAAAGTTACTCTGTTAGTTGCATTATAAGTAAATTTCTTTGCTTAGCATAATCTAGAATGGAAACTACCATTTAACCAAATTCTGTTAATGGGAAAATGGGGTCCAAAATCCAAATACTGAATCTTGGCTTGGGCAACCCAATTTATCTTTTTTTTTTTAATGTTTATTTATTTTTGAGAGAGAGACAAAGCATGAGTGGGGGAGGAGCAGAGAGAGAGAGGGAGACACAGAATCCAAAGAAGACTCCAGGCTCTGAGCTGTCAGCACAGAGCCCAAGGTGGGGCTCAAACCCACAAACCATGAGATCATGACCTGAGCCGAAATTGGACGCTTAACCGACTGAGCCACCCAGGTACCCCACAATCTATTCCTTAATTGGGGTATGCCCATGCCTAAAAAGGAAAAAAAAGATTACAAGGAAAAAATTCATAGAGACACCATTTTTTTAAGTAGTAGCTCCACACAGATCTTTACTTTCTCATCTTCTAAGAGTGAACTTAGAAAAGAAATGAAGGAAATATGGTATAATTGCTTCCATGTTAGAAATTTTTATTAGTCGCTTTTTCCTCTTCTAAGATTTCATGTTCAACACTTAGCTCATATAGAATGAATGGCTGGACAGTCAGCTAGCTGTCGCTAAATTACAAAGACAGAAAGACCCTAAGTGTATCTATGACCTTGTGCCCCTGATGTCATGCTTCATTTCTATGCTATTCTTGTCAAAAAACGTGATCAGAGTCTGGTCATGAGGAACCATCAGATGGACCCAGCTTGAGGATCACCCTCTGGAATGAAAGTTGTACTCTATGAAACTTTCAGGAACACAAGACAGGGAATGACTGAGGAATAGCTCCGGACTGGGGCTGGGGAGACTAAAGAGACATGGCAACATGGGTGCACAGATGGGAGCCTGGACCATTAAAGGAAAAACACAGCCTTGGGACAGTTGGCAAAATGGACACATGGTGAAATTTTATTGGAGTCTGGGTACTGGTATCAATCAGTGTTGATTTTCTTACTGGGAGAGTTATAGGGTAATCACGTAAGGGAGCATTCCCTTTTTGGAAATACACACAATTTTTAGGAGTAATGGGGCATCATTTCTGTAGTTCTCAAATGGTTCAGAAAAGACTAATAATTTAAACAGGTTGATAGACAAAATAGAAAAAAATGGAATTCAATGTTAAGAGTTGGGGAATCTGGGTGAGGGGAATACTAGACACTTGCAACTTTTTTTGTAAGCTTGAATTTAATTCAAAATAATTTTGAGGTGCCTGGGTGGCTCAGTCAGTTAAGCGTCCGACATCAGCTCAGGTCATGATCTCACAGTTCAGGGGTTCAAGACCCACATCAGGCTCTGTGCTGAGAGCACAGAGCCTGGAGCCTGCTTTGGATTCTGTGTCTCCCTCTTTCTCTCTGCCTCTCTCTCTCTCTCTCAAAAATAAATAAACATTAAAAAAATTAAAAATAAAAATAATTTTAAAAATTCACCTATGACCTCTAGTGAAAAAGGACCACAGCCTTTTTGGGAATCCGTCACCTTCTGTGCATCAAGTTCTTTTTAATCACAAAGATAAAACTACTTTGTTCCTGCTCTGTCTTTAGTACATACAGACATCTGCAGGTCACACTTCTCTATTATGACACTTCATATGGTGAAAAATCGCAAACACTTCCCGGCCTTCCGCTCCAGACAACCTAATGCTAATCTCATTAACTCTTAATCACAGGCCCTTTCCCCAACCTCCTCACCACACTGCAGAGCTTCAGAATGCTGTCCTTCATTTCTAGTTTAAATTTAAGATGTAAAACAAAACATTTGCCTCAATAAAAAGCCACAGAGGGACGCCTGGGTGGCTCAGTCAGTTAAGCATCTGACTACGGCTCAGGTCATGATCTCATGGTTTGCGGGTTTGCGCCCGTGTCGGGCTCTGTGCTGACAGCTCAGAGCCGGAAGCCTGCTTCGGATTCTGTGTCCCTTTCTCTCTGCCCCTCCCCCTCTTTTGCTCTTTCTCTTTCAAAAACAAATAAACATTAAAAAAATTTTTTTTTTAAGCCAGAGAAAGGTTTACAGGGAGGATCTCTTGCAACCCTTACACACTAAATCTTTATTTCAGAATATCTGAAACACCAGCCCTGGGATGTGTATCCATAGCCTATGGTTTCCGTCACCTGCTCCCCTCACCTGGACCATTGTTTTAATGTTTGTTTATTTTGAGAGAGAGAGAGAGAGAGCGCGCGCAGGGGAGGGGCAGAGAGAGAGGGGAAAGAGAGAATCCCAAGCAGGCTCTGCACTGTCAGCACAGAGCCCAATGCAGGGCTTGAACCCATGAACCATGAGATCATGACCTAGGCCAAAACCGAGTTGGAGGCTTAACCACTGAGCAACCCAGGTGCTCTGTTTTTTGTTTTTGTTTTTGTTTTTTTGAGAGAGAGAGCTCACACAGGAGGGGAGGGGCAGAGGGAGAGAATCCTAAGCAGGCTGCAGGTTCAGCACAGAGCCCCAAGATGGAGCTTGATACCACAACTGTGAGATCATGACCTGAGCCAAAATCAAGAGTTAGATGCTCAATCAGCTGAGCCACCCAGGTGCCCCTGGACCATTCAAAGGTTAACACAGCTGGGTGGTCTTTACAGCAGAGCCACATGGTTCCCTTTTCTCCTTTTAAGCCACTTGTTATTCTGTTTTTGCCTCAACACCAACTTCAGCTTTACTCAACTAATATCTTAGAATCAATTTCTGGACTATTATGATATCTCACTCTGAATCAATACTGGCATTGAAAGAACTGGGGCTAGTTAATGGGCCTTTTAAAGGGATGTTTTTATATAATTATAAGAGTCAATTCCACTCACATGTTTCTACCGTGCTTGTGGCACTACACACACGGTAACGAGTCACTCCAGCAGGCTCTTTAAGATTCCATGATTGATTTCACCACAGTGCAGAGAAAACACCATATACAAAGAGGAAAAAATTAAGACTATATAAGTACACCTACATGTGACTACAGCTGAGACAATCTGGGCTAGAAATATACCACTTACAAGAGAAAGGCCCAGTTATTAGACCAGATAACACCACAATGTCCCAGCTCTAAGAAGGCCAGAAAAGGGCAAGTTTTTTTTTTTGTTTTTTTTTAATCTCACACCTCCAGGAAATTTCTGGACTGATAAAGCAGCTGTGATGATCCAGGGATGTAGATTTTAAAAGGACTCTGAAGTTTTACAATCCTTGCAGTCACTGAAATTGGTTAAAAACCAAAACTAAAAGCAAGTACACTCAAACAGTCAAATAGGATACAAACAATGATATTCATTACTTGTTGCTTTGCAAAACTACAGATTCCTTTTTTTTAATGTTTATTTATTTTTCAGAGAGAGAGACAGAGAGCGCATGGGGGAGGGGCAGAGAGAGAGGGAGACACAGAATCTGAAGCAGGCTCCAGGCTCTGAGCTGTCAGCACAGAGCCCAATGCAGGACTTGAACTCACAGATCACGAGATCATGACCTGAGCCATAGTCAGATGCTTACCTGACTGAGCTACCCAGGCACCCTGCAAAACTAGATTTCAACTTTTTTAGTATGAAGCTAGTTACTAGAGAAAAAAAAACAAAAACCTATGGTCTTACCTTACATATAATTCAATGCTCTTCATTTCTGGTGAAGAACTAAGGTTCAAAGAAGCTGAACAAACTACTCAAGGTCACACAACTGTTCCTAGAGTAGAAACCAACTTTCCACATGTCTACTGCAGTTTCTCTGTATCCAAAGTTATTTGCCTCTGTGCTTACTATGCATTGGAGATAGTTATGGACTTTTAAAATGAAATATGAATACACACTGCAACAGATTTGTACTAACTAAAAAAATAAATTTAAAACCTCCAAATGCAGAACCGTGAATAGGCTATAAAATCTGACTTGAATTCCTTATATAATTTCAACAGCCTCACCTTGCTTAACAGTTAAAACATTAAGTGTTAAACATAAAGTGAGTACTAATCATTACAGTTATTATACCATAAGGACTATAAGCAGCCAGGTGTTCCTAGCATGGAAGCAAAAATGATAACTCACAATGAACTTAGTTCAAAAAGAATGCCATTTGAACCAGTAACATTTTAAAATTAGAAGCTGGGCTAAGAGGGGTGCCCGGGTGGCTCAGCTGGTTAAGCGTGCTGACAGCTCAGAGTCTGCTTCAGATTCTGTGTCCCCCACTCTGTCTCTTAAATATAAACATTAAAAAAAAAAGAAGTTGGGCTAAGAGGTAACGAAAGGCCTTAGATAACTAAGCTATTCTTCTAGCAAAACAGAGTCAAAAAGCACTTTGGGTGCACTAATGTGCAGACCAGTGTCTTGTCTTTTAACTATAAGGTGTGTGCAAACATTTAATACTGTCTTTGAAATATCATACTGTTCACTTTTCCTGGTTGACTAAAAATGGTCATGATTTAGTGACAATGGGTGGCTACAGTGTTGTATATAAAACATTCATAACATCTGGACCCTGGATGGTTGACTTTGGGATTTCTACCATTCACTCAACAAACATTTGTCAAGCTCCTCCTCCACCTCAGCTACTCTATTATCAGCTAAAGATCCAGCTAGATATGGTTCCTGTCCTCTTGGAATTCTGCATCTCAGCAAGGAGCCACTTGTCTACAGTGCTACAAAAATACAGAGATCACATAATTTAGAGAATGGGTTGATCGATACTTGCCACATGGAAGGCACTGCAGGAAGTGATTTTTTTTTTTAAGTTGGAGGTGAGGAGGTCCCCAGAGTGGGTGAGTGGCACTATGTCAGAAAGAAAAATAGGATATAGAAAAGGACTGAGGGATAAAATATGGTGAGGACAATTATGGAGGCCTGTTGTGGATGCTCTATAAATATTTGACAAGAATTAAATCTAGGATAAGATGAATATAATTCCTTTTCATAACCACTTACTCCTGCCTTTACATGTAATTATTGTTGTCATTTTAGAATTGTCACACACAAAGCTCTCCTCTTCACTGAAATGATTTTGTAACTTTTAACATTCATTAAACGCTTTGTTTATCAAGTGATCCAAATATCTATTTCCTTTCTTGTCAACTAATGAGATTTCCAACTCCAATTAATTTAGCAGCTAAATAATAGTTCCAACAACTTATCTTTTATGTTTGTATTTATAGTAAATTGCTTTATAATTTTCTCTCTGTGCTCTCAGATCTAGCTGTTTTCAGTGGCTCTCATCTTTCATGTCTTAATCAAAGTATGATGAACCCTCTGGAAGCTGGACTTCTGCTGTAAATTTCACCTCTGCTGGAAATCTGGCCAGCCCTCGTTCCTCCCCAAAATGTTTCCTGCATTTAAATGTTTCCTGCATATGTTTCTCACACACACACACACACACACACACTCCCCGCCTGCGTTCCTGGACTTGTCATCATTGATGCAGTGCAGCTGTCAGGGTGGGATGACAATTTGAAGAGAGACAGGGGAGGAGGCGTGTAGAAGGGGAGTAGAGAAATTCACAAGGCGTGATTGAGAGTGACAGGCAGGAGAACTCCACTCTCACTTCTAGGCACATGCAGTGATGCGGCCGCATCTTCCGGCAGAGACCTCCAATAAAGGCAGTGGGCCACGGTATTTGGTAAACTTTATCCTCCAGGCCCCACCAGGACCTTGGGGCGGGGGAGGGGGGCGGCGTCGCGGGCGGACCCGGGCCCTGGGAAACACGGCGCGGGGAGTGGCAGGGAACAGGGGTTAGGGCACCAGCTAACCCTCGGCCGGGCCCACTCCTCGCCCCCGCCCCGGGTAGGCCGTACCTGTCCCGCAGCCCGTGCTGGAGGCGGCCCAGCCTCTCGTAGTAGTCGGGGCTCGCCAGAGGCGCTGAGGATGAGAAGGCCGGGTGCATGCTACCGCCGCCGCGCTCGCTGTGCAACGCCAAGGGACTGTCGGGTGGCTGGGTTGTCCCAGGCGACGGCCCCACCATGCACCGCGGATAAACAGGGCCCAGGCCGCCGCACAGGGGGGCGGGGCGGAGGCCTGCAGGGGCGGGGCGCCGTGGATGGGCGGGACAGAGGGCCGCGGGGGGGGCGGGACGGCGTGGAGGGGCGGGGGAGGGGCGGGGGAGGCGGCGGGGGAGGAGGCGGAGCCTCTTGTAAGGCTGCGCAGGTCGTCTCCGAAGGGACTGGCGGATGCTCGCTCAGTGCTTGTGTCCAGGCAGGACGCGGCTTGGCCGAGGTGCCCTGGCCTCTCCGCCCGAAGTCTGCAGTCTCCCTTTCCTCTCACCCTTCAGAATTCTCCTGAGACAGACCGTAGCCCACCCCGAGGCAAGGAGCCCCTGTAAGGGACAAGTGAGAAGTGGGCCTGACTACTAACCCCCCACCTTGATAGAGGCTGGGAGGGTGGGGGCACCGCTGGGCGGGAGCACTTCACTTGATCTTTTTTTTTTTTAATATTTATTTATTTTTGAGAGAACGCGTGCGCGCGCATGAGTGGGGGAGGGGCGGACAGAGGCGGACAGAGGATTCACAGCGGGCTCTGCACTGACAGCGAAGAGCTCCATACGCGGGTGGAACTCACAAACCCTGAGATCATGGCCTGAGCCCAAGCCGGATGCTTAACCAACTGAGCCACCCAGGCGCCTCTCACTTGATCATTTTTGCCTTTGGCATCAGACTGCATGAATTTTCCCAAAGCTCATTCTCTCTTTCCTCCCCCAGCTGTCCCTCCCTTCTTTCAGGATTTCTGAGTTCCAGGCACTGTGGTAAACTTGTTTTCCTACCACACTTAAAAGCAGAAAAAAACACTACAAAAAAAGACAAAACCCAAAATACTAAGCAACTGCTCTCAGCCCTGACAGTAGAACAACCCATTGCTTGAAAGTCCATGCTGACCAAGGTTGTGGTTAATGCTGGTGACATTACTGGTTGGTGAAGAGGGAAAAGTTGCTAACTAGGTGCTCATGAAGCAGGCATTTGTTTGTGTAGACCAAGCTCGGTGTACAAACGCCCTGGTGAATCCTTCCTCATGGATTCTGGACCCAGACTCCTGGGCTTGAATCTCCTCTTCCTCTGCGCAGCTGTGTGACTGCTGGCAAGTTACCCTCTTGATGCCCAGATTTCTTCTTGTAAAACAGGGAGGCTATTAGTGCAGGATCCACCTATGCTACTGTTATAATAATTAATTAATGTGTGTGATGTTTATAAGAGGGCCCCACACATAGCAAGTTTTTATCATCATCATCATCATCATCATCATCATCATCATCATCATCATCTTGGGGGATAAGCTTCCTGCAGAAAAACAAACATATTTAAACCCACAGTGCAGAAGAAAAGGAACTACTACAGTATAGAGTTTCTTTACTCTCTTATTCTTCACTTGGCTTCTTTTCTTAGTCATTAATTTCACTTATTCTTAGGTGTGACTTAAGCTAGAAAATTGATCATTAGTAAGACAGATGGGCCACTTAAAGGTTGGCAATATAAAATTATGATGTTACTCAGCCTTCTCTTTGTATTTGCCAAGTCTAGGGCAAGAGTACATGGAGGCCTGTGTACTGTCTCTTGAAGTATTAATTATAACTCATGATGACAGGTTATAGATAAACTATATTCTCTCCTCCAACCTTGACCAATGTACCTTCATAAGAATCTGGAAAGTCACAGGGGAATTTAGTTCTGTGACTCATTCCCCAACTTACCCTCTTATTTATCACCCCCAGGCTCAGTCCTGCACTGTGAGGGGCTCCCCGTACAGGCAGTAATGTGTCTCCTTCACTCCAGTCCACAAGTCCCAGATCTATCGTCATTCCAACCTTAGTCTCTTCTTGGCCATGCATCAAGCCTGATGGTGACCACACCAGTGATAGTCACCCTCACAGGAAGGATCCAAGAAAGAGGTCTTTAAAGGCCTTGGAAAGTTAGGCCCCTTTGAACAAAGAATGTTGGTGTTGTAGGGACCTGAAATGTGTTCTGGAAGGGTGTGTGTATGTGTGATCTTCAGGCAAGCATGTACCCTGGCCTTGGGGCCTCTTTGCTTTGTATGGAGTAGCATGGCCAAAAAAGAGCCAGAACAGCCTATGTAATACACAGAAGCTGGGGCAGGGGCCCTCTTACCTGGGTCTAAGAGTAGTACTAACATTCCATTTTTTAGTTGTTGTATGAAATCATTACACCAAATTGATTCTATGGTCATGTACAAACGTTTATTTTGCTGATTTCAGCACAAACTACATTTTGCCACCACTCGGGAAAAAAAATGCATATTTTTAGCATATTTTATTTAGGTTCACTCTCACCCAGGTAAGTTTTTAGAGGGAAAATATTCCTCTATTAACATAACTAATTATTTTCAGCAAATATACAGAGTAAGCAGATGAAGCAGTCACTTAGCATCTCAAATTTTTATTAGGTCATTTTAGGGAAGCCTAAAATTAAATGTAATTAAACAGTAAATAGATATTTCAAAATAATTACAATTTGCATTTTATGGTTGGATTTATTAATGACATATGACAAATCTAGATGCAGGACCTCCTTTATTAACAATAGCACATAGCAAACTAAGTGAATATTTCTAGAGTATTTATGCCAAAATTATGCATTCTAAATGGTGACACTTTTAATAAAATGCAGTGTTCTTCACTTTGAATATTTAATTTGCTGGAGCACTGTCTTTTAATATTGTTCTTAAATCCCTTTACATTAGCAGAGGTGATTTCTGTAAGCAGCTCTACTTTTACTTACCTGGCCTAGAGGCCAGCAAGTCTGCCTAGGTGGGCAAGGCTTCCTATAAGCTACACAATGTCTTAGGTGGAAGTTAGAGAGAATCTAGTCACCCCTTTATTTTTTAGAGGAAGAAAAGGATTCAGGGCAGGTAAGGGACTTGGCCAAGGTCACACAGCTGGCAATCTGTGTTATACCAGTGAATTGTTCTAAATACGGGTCTCCCGGAGCCCCACTAAGCAAACAGCAAGGAAAGCCAGTGTGTCAGTCCTGTAGTCATGGATCTTAGGGTGACCCAAATGAAACTGCTGCTTTTGTAAGCTCAAAAGCAGATTAACAAATAGAAAATTGGTTTTGGAAATACGTTGAAATTAGAATTGGACAATTTAAAGTTTACGTTTTTAAATGCCCTTTTAAAAATGGATCCTGTATATTTGAGTCAATAACTGTTTGAATATTATGTTTGTTTGCTAGGGCCGCCATGCTAAAGTACCCCACATGGGTACTTTAAACAACAAAATTTTATTGTGTCACAGTTCTGGAAGCCATAAGTCTGAGATCAAGGTGTCAGCAGGGTTGGTTCCTTCTGAGAGCTGTGAGGGGGGATCTGTTCCATGCCTCTCACCAAGCTTCCAGGGGTTTGCTGGCAATCTTTGCCATTCCTTGGCTCATAGATGTATCACCCCAATCTACCTTCATGTTCACATAGTGCTCTCCCTGTGGACACGCACATCTCTGAATGTCTCCTTTTATAAGGACACTAGTCATACTGGATTAGGAACCCACCTTCCTCCAGTATGACCTCATCTTAACTAATTACATCTGCAATGACCTTAGTTCCAAGTAAGGTCACACTCTGAGGTATTGGAAGTTAGGACATCAACATGTGAATTTGGGTGGGAGTTGGGGGAGAAGCAACTAAACCTACCACAAACAGGAGCATGGAAAAGTATTTCATTATTTGCAATCACTATGCAAATATTAGACCTTGTGTCCTATGCTATGAGAAAATTCAGTTTGTGAGAAAAGATGACTCCAAAGTGGAAAGTAAGAGAAAAAAAAGAAGAGAAGGTAGGAGAAAAGACTATCACATACATGTGTGGATGCAACCCCTCCAGCCACTGAACATTTACACTGATGTAAGCATTTATTGCCTCGTTTAAACCCCGTGAGTGAGGGTTCTTTGAGGGCTCCACACATTTAAACAACAGGCCTAAGATTATGCTGCCAGTGTCTTCTTGGCCAGCTAGCAGTAAGTAGTGCTAGAATTCCAACACAAACCTTTTCCAATTCCAAAGTCTTTTCTTAACCTCCATTCTACATGGCCTTGAAACTCACCATTTTCTATTCATCAATACCTACTGATATTTTTTATTTTCCAGTATTAGATGTGTAAAATATAATGTATGCAGGAGGGTTTTCACATATACATGGTTCATTTGTTTGGGGGAATAGTAATTATATACTGACATAGAATGCATTTTTCTACATGCTGTGATATAGCGCTATGTGTTCACCATTCTGTTCATTTTCCTCTATGGCACTACATTTCTCATCCTTTCTAGCAGTTTAGATGGGTCTACATGATGGAGTCTGGCCAATGAAATGTGAACAGAAATGATGCAGTCACTTCTAGGCATGGCCTGCAAATATACTATACTCTCTTCCCCAGTTTTCATTCATTGGCTGCCTACATGCAGAGATTCCAATGGAGAACTCTGTGGCTCTGAAAGAAGAGAGAATTCCTGAAAAAAGCACAGGATGTGACTTGGGCAAGCAATCAGCCTTTATTGTGTTAAGCCATTGATATTTGGGGGTTGTTTGTTTCAGCAGCTGGCATTACTTAGCCTGATTAATACACAAGCATTCCACAGAACACTTACACAAGTGCATCAAAATGCCTTTCCACAACATTCTCAAACAGGATTTACATGACTATCCAGATGGTCGAGGAGACACCAAACCTGGAACTCAGAGATTGAGGGTCAATATCTGAGGAAGAAGCACCTAGAGTAGCTCTATTAAATGAGACTTTCAGCAATGATGTAAATGGTCTATTTGGTGCTGTCCAATATGGTAGCCACTAGCTACATGTGACTGTTGAGCAATTGAATATGGCTAGTGCAAATGAGGAATTGAATTTTTTATTTCATTTAATTTTAATTAATTAAAATTTAAATTTTATAGGACATGTGTATCTAGTGGCTACTATGTTGGACAGTGCAGATCTAGAGATAAAGTGGAAAGATGGATAAGCACAGTGAGTTAAGGGGAGATTATAAGTTACCAGGAGGTAGAAAGGTAGGAGCTAGAATGTGAGATGCCATCCTTGGTGGGAGGTAATGGTGGTCAGCAAGGGAGGTGTGATCAGTAATTTTATGTGTCAAGTTGGCTAGGCCATGATGCCCAGTTGTTTGGTCAAATACCAGTCTAGATGTTGCTGTGAAAATATTTTTATGATTTAAATCAGTAGATTTTGATTGAAGCAAATTGTTTTCCGTCATATGGATGGGCCTCATTCAATCAGTTGAAGACCTTATGAGAAAAGACTGAGGTCCCCAGAAAAAAGAATCCTGCCTCCGGATTGCCTTTAGATTCAAGACTGTAACATCAATTTCTGCTGAAATGTCTAGACTGCAGGTCTGCCCTATAGACTTTGGACTTGCTTGCCCCTACAATTGTGTATGCCAGTTCCTTAAAATCTATCAATCTCTCCCTCTCTTCAGATTCTCTCTCTCTCTCTCTGTCTCTCTCTCTCTATCATCTATCTTATCTATCTATCTATCTATCTATCTATCTATCTATATCTCTCTATCTGTCATCTGTCTTACCTACCTACCTACCTACCTACCTGTCTTACAGGTTCTGTTTCTCTGGAGAACCCTGGCTTATACAGGATAGCATGAGGTTACTAAGCGAATTTTGCTCAAAGGCATTTATAACAGCTAATTTGAAACAATAAGAATTGGGTGCAAATTCCAATAAATAAAGTGAAAACATAGTTTTCCTCATTTTATTTCATATCATGTAAGCCACCAACTAATGTGCGGGTTTCTAAAATACACAATTTCTGTGATAGCTAAATAACAGCCAAAAATAGAATAACAGAGCATTGAAATGGATCTAGCTAGAGACTTCTAAAACGAGATGGGTTCACTTCATCTCACAGCTCTTGCATACCCATGATTTCCATGGAAGTCCTTGAATTTGTGCTTCCATGAGCCCTCCAGGACTATCCCTTTGTTGACAAAGAGGAATCCCCAGAGGCGATAGATTTACAGCACCAAATCTTTCTTTGCATGTACTCTTTTCTCCCTGTAGGACTGGATGGTGGCTTGGTGCTGCCCTGCACCCAGGGACTGCTCTGTAGCTGTGGCTCCCTGGGTGCATGAGTAGCAGCCCTGCCTCCCTAGGTGTTGACGTCATGCGTGAACAATCTTTGAATGCTGAGATTCTCCTTAAAAATCATTTGGTGGATTTTATAATTGTTTGCCACTTGGATGCACTTCTCATCAGGGTTCAACAAGTACTCCTAACGACAAGGATTGGAAACAAAAGGATGCTCTGGGCTTGCTCTTACAACTCACAGACAGGTTGAAACCAAATGGTTTTGCATAATAAATACCATTTAATTTGCCAGCTATGTAGTTTATATTTATAAGGTGACAGGATGAAGAATGTTCCACTTCTCATCATCTGCAATTATCTGTAGCATGTGTCTTTGTAGAAATGTTGACTTCATTCATTCCTGGGGCACTTGGATGGTGGCTGCCACACAGAGCACCCTCCCTGCTCCAACAAACACTTGCCATCATGTCCTAGAGAAGTGGTAGAATACAGAGGTTAAGAATTTTGGCTCAGGTCCCCCTCTGCATAGTATACCTTCTCTTACAAACTATGCAAACTTGGGCAGATTACTTAAACTTGCAGTGCCTCAAATTCTTCAGGCTTGTTGAGCAGATTGAGTGTGGTAACCTGTGTGATGCACTTGAACCATGTCTGATAGAATTAACCCTCAATAAACATAAGTTAGCATCACTTCTTCAGCAGGCAAGAAGAATATCCCTTTGTGAGATGGAGAGAGCCATCAGAGGTTAGGGCCCACGTTCTGCTTCTTCCTAATTGTCTGTCTTGCAAAGACATTTCCCAAGTTTTCTCTCCATTATCCTTCATCAATCCTCACATGCCCACTGAGAGGGGTTGAGTCACCTGAACTTATCACCAAGGACTCAGTATGTGGTGTTCAGTTGGGAACCTCAACCATGGTTCAGTTTCACTCCTTTTGTGTTAGCCCTTGAAGATGAGGAATCCTAGCTTACCATCTCTCAAGAATAGAAGTCAAGGGCACGGGATGGGGTATGTCAAAAGATCACATACTTTAACATCTGGAGACCTGAGTTCAAATCCTAAACTTTCATCATACCATCTGTGTGACTCTGAGCACATGTCTTAACATCTTGAATGCTTCATTTTGCTAGTTTCAGACTTGAGGGTAATGACATTTTTTAATGGAGTTACTGTGAGGTGTGAATAAGGTACCATTTGAGAGGCTCTTAGCACAGAACTGGCCCATAGAAAACATTCAATAAACAAATGGAGATTAGTAAATGGTCAGTATGGAGGTTAGCTTCCAATGTCTCCCTGAGGACAAGGAGAATTCCTAATTTCTTAGGACTTTTATTTAATTTTATTTTTTAAGTTTATTTATTTTGAGAGAGAGAGCAAAACATGGGAGGGGCAGAGAGAGAGGGAGAGAGAGAATCCCAAGCAGGCTCCATGCGGGGCCTGACCCCACAACCATGAGATCATGACCTGAGCCAAAATCATGAGTCAGTGCTTAACCAACTGAGCCACCTAGGCACCCCAATTTCTTAGAACTTTTAAATGTAATCAAAGAGGATGGCAACTGGTTCATTTTGTTAATGGTTGTGTGTACACACACATGCACCAATAAATATCATCAAATAGCTACCATTAATGGAGCTTTACTTTGTTCCTAGCTCTTTATAAGTATTGCCCCCATTTTCCAGATGAAAAATCTGGGGCACATCAAGGTACACAATCCAGCTGAGGCCACACAGCTCATAAGAGGAGGAGTGGTATTATAACCTACACAATGTAGCACAGAGCCCAGACTCTCAACCACTCTGTTCTACTTCTCACAATGACAAGTATTTGTTCATCAGGGAAAATGAGGCATGAGAGGTAATACATGACCAGGGCAGACCACTGTTGCTGGAGCAGAAGTTGGAGTGGGCCTGTGGAGGTGTGATGGAGGTGTTGTGTCTCCCCAGTGGTAGACTTTCTTAGGCTAGACTCAACCTGGAATCTTGGCAGCTATTTAAATAATACATTGGGAATATTTTAAAACCATGTTTCATTATCACAACTCAATTGTAAGTCTTCTGCAGGGAGGAAGACCGGCATATATTTCTTTGGTGTTCTTTAGCTTAGCTGCAGGACTAAAACCCAGCAAGAAGATTATCCCCAAATACCAACTGATGGGCAGAAGCAGCAACAAGAAGCATTTTTAAAAAATTGCAGTATAGTTCACATATTATAAAATTCACCTCTTTAAACCATACAATTCAGTAGTTTTTAGTATATTCTCAAAGTTATGTAAACATCACTGCTCTGTAATTACAGAATATTTTTATCACCCCCAGAGGAAACCCTATAACCATTAGCAGTTCTCTTCATTCCCCTGGACCTCTAGTCCCTAACAACTGCTAGTCTACTTTTGGTCTCTACTGATTTGCCTATTCTGGAAATTTCATATAAATATAGTACATAGCCTTGTGTCTGAAGAAGCCATTATTTTTTATTTTTATTTTTATTTGACTTCTATTTATTTAAAAAAAATTTTTTAATGTTTATTTATTTCTGAGAGAGAGACAGAGCATGAGTGGGGGAGAGGCAGAGAGAGAGGGAGACACAGAATCCAAAGCAGGCTCCAGGCTCTGAGCTATCAGCACAGAGCCCGACGCGGGGCTCGAACTCACAAACTGTGAGATCATGACCTGAGCTGAAGTCGGTCGCTCAACCGACTGAGCCACCCAGGCACCCCTATTTTTATTTGACTTTTAATACATTTTATTAATTTATTTAAAAATTTTTTAAAATTTAAATCCAAGTTAGTTAACATAAAATGTAATAATGATCTCAGGAATAGAATTTCATGATTCATCACTTACATATAACACCCAGTGCTCATCCCAACAAGTGTCCTCCTTAATGCCCCTTGCCCATTTAGCCCATCCCCCACCCAACACCCCTCCAGCAACCCTCAGTTTTTTCTCTGTATTTAAGAGTCTCTTATGGTTTGCCTCCCTCTCTATTTTTATCTTATTTTTGCTTCCTTTCCCATATGTTCATCTGTTTTGTTTCTTAAACTCCACATATGAGTAAAATCATATATTTGTCTTTCTCTGACTTATTTCGCTTAGCATAATACACTCTAGTTCCATCCATGTAGTTGCAAATGGCAAGATTCCATTCTTTTCAATTGCCAAGTAATATTCCACTTTATGTATATATACCACATCTTCTTTATCCATTCATCAGTCAATGGACATTTGAAGAAGCCATTATTTTTTAAATGTGATAGGACGGTCAATATGGAGGTTAGCTTACATAATGACCCTTGCCTTTGTTTGCTGGGGCTGCCATAACAAAGCAGACGGATGGCTTAAATGAGAGATATTTATTATCTCAAAGTTCTGGAGGCTGAAAGTCCAAGACCAAGGTTTCAGCAGGGTTGATTTCTTCTGAGGCCTCTCTCCTTGTCTTGCAGCTGGCCACCTTCTCCCGAGTGTCTTCATATGGTTTTCCCTCTGTACTTGCCCATGTCCTAATCTCATTTCATTAGACCATCAGTTATATTGGATTAGTCCCACACTAGTGACCTCATTTTAATTTAACTACCTCTTTTTAAAATATTTATTTATATTTTTCGAGAGAGAGAGACAGAGAGACAGAGCGCACGCAGGGAAGGGAAAGAGAGAGACGGAGACACCATCCAAAGCAGGTTCCAGGCTCTGAGCTGTCAGCATAGAGCCTGACGTGGAGCTCAACCTCATGAACTATGAGATCATGACCTGAGCTGAAGTTGGACACTTAACCAACTGAACCACCCAGGACCCCTAGTTTAATTATTGTTTTAAAGTGCCTATCTCCAAATAAAGTCACATTTTGAAGTGCTAGGGGTTAGGGCTTCAACATATGTATTTTGGGGGGAACACAATTCAACCAATAGCAGCCCCTCAATGTTCCTTTCCACCAGGAGTTCATGCCCTTGTATATTACTCTTCCACGTTGAATAGAGGCTAACTCATGTGATGGTGATAACATCCAAGGATGGCTCTCTTTGTGAGGACACCTGAGCAGTCCTTAGGAAGGGGCCATTAGGAGAGTAACTGAGGCTTCTTGCTAAAAGCCAGTACCAACTTAATGGTCATGTATGTGAGTGGGAGTGGATCCTCTAGCCCTATATAACTTCCTGATGACTGTAGCTCTAGCCAACATCTGACTATAACCTTGTGAGAGAACTCAAGAGAGAACTGAGCAACCAAGCTTTTGTTGAATTCTTTTTTTTTTTAATTTTTTTTCAACTTTTTAAATTTATTTTTGGGACAGAGAGAGACAGAGCATGAACGGGGGAGGGGCAGAGAGAGAGAGGGAGACACAGAATCGGAAACAGGCTCCAGGCTCTGAGCCATCAGCCCAGAGCCCGACGCGGGGCTCGAACTCCCGGACCGCGAGATCGTGACCTGGCTGAAGTCGGACGCTTAACCGACTGCGCCACCCAGGCGCCCCGCTTTTGTTGAATTCTAATCCACAGAAACCATGAGATACTAAATGATCCTTGTTATTTGAAGCCATTGTTTTGGTATTATTTGTTATGCAGCATCAGAAAACTGATACAGCTGAGATGCAGAGCAGTGATTGAAGAAGCTAATAACTATTACATGCCCATTATCTTCTAGCCATAGAATCATCTGTGGGAATCCTCTCCAAGCCTCCCAAGAGCTCTGTAAAGTGTATGTTATCATTATTATTTCATCAAGGCTCAGGGGTTAAGGAGATTGCTGAGGTCTTAAATATATGTACTTTCCACTGTTATCACTGGATCCCTATTGTAAGATACTCTCATACCATGACTGATGTTGTGCACACACTTAACTACTTGCTATTATTTAGCAGCAATGAAAGTGAGCTAAAAGGTGTCTTATATTTACCTTAGAATTCTTCTTTCGAAAAGTCACCCTTTTTTACTCAACATTTTCTTCTTCTTCTTTTTTTTTTTTTTGCCTCTCATATATTTCTCTTCTCTCTCTCTCTCTCTCTCTCTCTCTCTCTGTGTGTGTGTGTGTGTGTGTGTGTGTGTGTGTGCATTTTAGTGTTTTCAAAGAAAAATGACTTATTACCCACGAATCTGTGACTTGGTTGGGCTCAGCTGGGTGATGTAGGTTGCATATTAGGCTGCATTCAATCAGGAGCTCAGCTGAGACTGGAATGTCCAAGACAGCTTCACTCATATCTGAGCTCTGGTGTAGCTATTGGCTGGACCTTTCTTTCCACATGGTCTTGCACCATTTAATGGTTTAGCTTTGTTCTACAGTGGCCAGCTTCCAAAAGAGCTGTCATATATTTCATTATTTTTAAAGCAATATGTCATGCAAAATTCAACTGAGAAGATGTACAGTGAAAATGTCCCTGCCACCAGAACCTCTGTGCTTCTTTTCCCAAAGGCAACCAGTTACCACTTTTTAAATTAGATTTCCTGAGTCTATATGTATATCTATATATTTTTATCTATGAAACTAGCTATTACAGCATTTAAAATATAAATGGTACTATTCTTTACACACTTCAGCATCTTGCATTTTTGCTAAAGCTATATTGGTGATCTTTCTATATTAGGATATGGAGAGCTATAGATCCATCCCATTCTTTTTAAATAGCCATACAATGTTTCATTTTACAAATATTACATGAAACAACTTAATGAGTCCCCACTCAATGGACCTGTTTTTATTTAATATACAATGATATTGACAGTGGTGACACTTTTTTAAAAAAAATTTTTTTTTTCAACGTTTAATTATTTTTGGGACAGAGAGAGACAGAGCATGAACGGGGGAGGGGCAGAGAGAGAGGGAGACACAGAATCGGAAACAGGCTCCAGGCTCTGAGCCATCAGCCCAGAGCCTGACGTGGGGCTCGAACTCACGGACCGCGAGATCGTGACCTGGCTGAAGTCGGACGCCTAACCGACTGCGCCACCCAGGCGCCCCAACAGTGGTGACACTTAATGCAGTAACTATTCACTTTAAAAAATTGGCTTTATAATGTTATAGAGATAGGTATCTTTCTGGTGCACCACTGGGCCACCCCACTGTAGCACTACGAGTGGGTCATTCATCAAAAGAATACATGTACCATGCTTATGAAAGCATGATCTCAGAAATGCTGCTGACTGAAAACTCTGGTGTTTTTAAAACTTGCATCGTTAAGTTATACTTACAGATATGCTCTACCACTTTAAGGTCTCTCTCCCCAGTTTTCATTAGATTTTTTTAATACCCCACACACCACTTCTACTCCATTTTCTTAGAGAAATTATCCCTTCTTGGTTTTAGTGACCTGCACCTGAGCCCCTCCTTCAATCATTAGCCATTTATGTTGCTGCCTGAAACCACATAGAGTCAGATCTATTACTTTGTAGATCTATTACTAGCCTTAGGAGACAAGTGGGGCAGAGTCAGTACTGCACCATTAGTATCCAAGTACATGCATCTCAATGTTGTATCATCATTATTTCAAGTGTATACTCTCATATTCAGTAAGACTAAAGGACACAATCTAGAGCCAGAAGACCTGAGTTCTAACTCTAGCTCTGCTACTGGCTCGATCATTTGTCAAGTGACCTGCCTTAATTCAAGTCCCAAAGGCAGATCTCAAGACAAGGTGTTTTGTTTTGTTTTGTTTTGTTTTGTTTTGTTTTGTTTTGTTTTGTTTTGTTGTTGTTTGGCACAATTGGTCCATGTAAGGTGTGATCCCAGGAAGTGGTTGACAGAGAGGAAAAGTAAGACATGAAAGGGAAGGAAGCAGACATAACATGCCTTAATGAGTGGGTCACCACTGTGGGAAACTATTCTCAATTCAACTGTGACATCTAGGCGACTATGTAGCAAAGAACAGAAACATCCTGATTTAGGGATGTGAAAGTAGGTTTTTTATTATCTACCTACTCTCATCACTCGCTGATGGAAGATTGCTCCTGGTGTTTCCAATTGTCCATGCAGCCCCAGGACCAAAGAACATCCTCAGGCAGAGAGATGCAGGATGTCCGTGGCTATACAGAAACTGTGAAGGTTGCTTCTGGGGGGGAAAAGGGAAAATGGATTTGAACAGAGTTTGCTGTGTTTGGAAGTAGCATGTACATTAGCTAGGAATTTAGCCTTTGGCCCCTTAATGGAGTACTTCATGGTAGGGCTTTCTGAGCACTTAATTCTGGGCCTAAAGGGTGCTTAGCATGTGAAGGTGCAAACGAAATTACTATATGGTGTTTAGAATATCAAGCATGCTAAGTGTTTGCCCTGGGTAGGCCTTTAATACACATGATCCCACCAATCCTAATGTAGTATGGCAAAGTAAGCATTATTATCATGAGGCTCAGAGATTGTTCAAGATTCCACAGCAGATAGAGAAATAGAGGTCAACCAATCCCTGGTCATCTATGTGACAAATGTCCTCTAAGCTGGCTAAAGGTGAGTGGGGACACCAGGCTATGTCTGACTCCCCTTCAGAATGGCCTGCTGAGAACTAATAAATGAGGTTATTAAGGTTGGAGAAAATATCAATATTTTTAAAAAATCCATGTTTCTATATACCAGCAGAAAACAATGAAACTTAAAAAAAATACTATTTATAATAGCATACAAATTGAAATACTTAGGGATAAGTCTGACAAAAGATGTGGAAGTTTTATACAGTGAAAACTGTGAATATTGTTGAAAGAAATTTAAAAAGATCTAAATAAATGGAGGGAACTCTGGGTCAGGAGACTCAACTTTGTTAAGATGTCAGTTCTCCCCAAACTGATCTATAGATTCAATGGATTTCCAATCAAAATCCCAGAAGTCTTTTTTTTTTTTAAGTAGGCTTCACACCTAACACAGAGCCCAATGTGGGGCCTAAACTCATGACCCTGAGATCAAGACCTGAGCCAAGATCAAGAGTTGGATGCTTGACTGAGCCACCTAGGTGGCCCCTAGCAGGCTTTTTGGTAGAAATTGATAAGCTGACTCTAAAATTCACATGGACATGCAAAGGACCTAGACTATCCAAAACAAGACTGATTTCTAGGCTTATTACAGGGCTGCAGTAACCTACTATCTTGCTTAAAAAGAAATGGTTCAACTGCCTCCTCGTGATTTGGGTTGAAGAAGTCAGTGGATACACTCAGAAGCTGGAAGGTAGGAGGGGATTGAGCACAAGCAGGTTTCATCCTGAGCCTAAGTCTTGGGCCAGTTTGTTGTCTTGTGACAGTGGCAACTCCAGTGCATTCAAGAAAGTGACTTTTTTTTCTTGCTGATTATATACTTGCGGATTTTCTGGCTCTTGTTTTTGTAAGATTGGGAATAGCACTCTTTTCAGCTCTCTACAACACCAAGAAGAAACTGTAAATCAATGAAATGAATTTTAAATAAAAAGGAGAGGGGATGAAATAATTCAGTGGTCTAGAAGTGACAATGTGAAATAAAAAGAGGGCCTCAGGCCAACTGGTTGCTTAAAGGTGTGTAGAGAAACTAAGACTGTCAGAAAGCCCTAACGTCAAAGTCAAGGTTCTCTGTCACTTTCCCATTTTGAACACCACATGAGATTCCTTCTCCACCATTCCATAAATTACTTACCTCTTAAAGCTTCCTTGAATATTTCAAAGCTGATTCTCTGACATGTTGGAACATGTTGGAAATTGTGACATCATTATCTTTGGGCAATAAAAGGATAGAAGGGGAAAGAATAGTATGCTATCGCAGTAGAAGAAAAATGCAAGGAGTTCCCAATGACGTCCCAAATCTCAGAAAATGCCCCTGGCATTCCAAGAGTAGAATATTGGACCTCATGTTATTTCCATTAAGATATTCAACTATGTCTCTAGAACATTTTGGCCACATCATTGACAAAAATGATAACCTTTTGGACTTTAAGACACAGAACAGATGAACATAAGGGAAGGGAAACAAAAATAATATAAAAACAGGGAGGGGGACAAAACATAAGAGACTCTTAAATGTGGAGAACAAACAGAGGTTTACTGAAGGGGTTGTGGGAGAGGGAGTGGGCTAAATGGGTAAGAGGCATTAAGGAATCTGCTCCTGAAATCATTGTTACACTATATGCCAACTAATTTGGATGTAAATTAAAAAAAAATTAAATAAAAAGAAAAAAATTATTACTTCTTGTTCTGTAGAATGCCTATAGACATAGTTGATTGTCACTGTGTTTTACAGAAGCATTAGATAAGAGCTCCCTCATCATGAAACCACAGAAATATTTAAGGTTTATTTGAGCAACTTTATAGAGAAAGTGAAATAAAGCTTCTTTCACCTTAACTTACCAACTATTTAATTCCATAACCTCTTTAGGTCCTACAATTTTTATAGTTCAATAGTTGGTCCATATTATCTTATTTCATTTTTAATTGTTTATTATTTTCCTTGCCTCAGTATTAACAAATTATGTGTTATCAATTTAACAACAGCAAAATATTCCATCTCACTAATAAGTCTTGGGATTTTGAGAACAAGAAATTTTGAAAAGATCTCAATGATAAATCTAGAAGATATTCACTGTAGAAATGATGAAACTGAGACCCAGAGAAGCAGAATATAGAATATAGTAGACCGTGTCAGTTCCTGTTCTGACTATTTCTTGTTTACATGATAAATTATTTTTTTAATGTTTATATTTTTGAGAGAGAGAGAGAGGGAGCGAGCATGAGTAGGGGAGGGGCAGAGAGAGTGAGGGAGACACAGAATCTGAAGGAGGCTCCAGTCTCAGAGCTGTCAGCACAGAGCCTGACAAGGGCCTTGAACTCACAAACTGCGAGATCATGACCTGAGAGGAAGTTGGACGCTTAACCACTTAATGGACTGAGCCACCCAGGCCCTCAGATAAATGATTTTTTATTATCTTTCATGGTTCTGTGGGTTGATTAGATTAGAATCAGCTGGATAGTTCTTGTTTACAGTCTATACCAGTGTCCTCCAAGGAAACAGAACCATTTATATAATATATAAATACTTATATATCATATATTTATGTATACATTTGGTTTATAATTTATATAATGTATATAATATTTATATAATTATTTTACACATTAATATAAATATACATAATTATAGTTATCATCATCTTAATTATATGATAATTATTGTATAAATTGTATTATATAATTATATGTTATATCAAGATAATAACTATAATATATAATCATAATTATATATTGATAATATAAAGAAATGTAAATTAATAATTATGCAATTTATAATATATTATAATTTATATGTTATATATTAAATTATATACATATATACTTTTTGAAATCTTTTTTTGAAATCCTGCTTGGGCAGGAGTTGGTGTAGGCAACTCCTACAGTCGTGAGGCAGAATTTCTTCTCTCAACCTCAGTTTTTTCTCTTAAGGCCTTCATGACTGGATGAGACCCACCCACATATTTGAGGGTAATCTCCTTATTTAATGTCAACTGATTTTTGATGTTAACTACATCTACAAAATACGTTCACAGTAAAATCTAGATTGGTGTTAGATTAAATAACTGAATACTATAGCCTAGCCAAGTTGACACATAAAACTATCACATGGCCTCTCATAGGGGTATAGTCAGATGTCTTCTGAAGACTCAGTTGGGTGTGATGTCCAAGATGAGTCATTCCCATGGCTGGTGATTTGCGCCGGCCATCAGCTGGAAGCTCAGCTAGGGCTCTTGACCATGCCAAACTTATCCCTCTCCATTGATTTGGAATTCTCCCAGCAAGAGGGCTGAATTCTGAAGGGAGTGTCCTAGGAGCCAGCATTCCAAGAAACAGGAAAAGGAGGCTGCTAGGCCAGTTAAGACCTATGCCTGGAGCTGGTACACTGTTCTATTGGTATGTACTATGTTCTATTGGTCAAAGCAGTCATGGAGCTCACTCAGACTCAAGAGGGTGGAAAAATAGATTCCATCCTTTTATGGAAGAGTGGCAAGGCCATACTACAGACCATATGGGCTGGGAGATTTAGTTGTGGACATTTTTGGAAAATATAATGGCACTCACCTTTTCCATGTACACTGGCCAGCCATCCAAACTACCAGCACCTGCAACCCTGTGCCTCAGAGCTTTCTCTGGTGACCAGGGTCTGCTGTGCTTCTTGTGGGACAGGTTTGCAGCTGTGTGGAATTAACACTCACCTCCTATAGTTCCCAGCCAATAATTGACAAGAGTTGGATACAATTCCCTTGCTTCCCAGATCTCCTCTAGCAGGATTAAGTTCCAGTTGCAGACAATGGTAACTTGCTTGATAATTCACTCTTTATTACTGCCTTCCTTTCACTCTTTCTCTTCCCTCATCCCCCTACTATATTGCTTCCTGAGATCACCTCCTGAAAAATTTACTTGCTCTCAAATCTTTGTCTCAAGGTCAGTTTATGGGAGAACCCAACTGAAATTATAGACTAATGTGTCCAAAGTCAGAGCTAAAACTAGAGGCTAAGCTAACCCCCGCCACCCCAGTCAAGAGTACTTCCCATATTTGTTACATTCTGAAAGTTTCAGAATAATCAAGTGCTTGACTTTATTGAGTGATGGGGGAAGGGCTTATAAAAGAGAAAAATTTGAAGTATATATTAGCTATACTAAGCAGATGTTGGTTGGAAAGAGCACTGGACTAGGAGTCAAGGAATCTGGGTTCTTGCTTATTATTCTGCATCATGAATAAATTGTGTAATTTCCCCAAGCATGAGCTGGAAAGACTAAATTCCCATTCCACAATCATACTTCCAGCATTCCTGCGAGAGTCAAACAGATGATTGCAAAAGTGGTTAACTGGAAGAAAAACAGGCAAATGAATGGAACAATTTATTTTTTCTCAATTTTAATGGTTCATTCAACAAAATATTGTTTTTTTTCTTTTTTTAATTTTCTTTTTTATTTTTAAAAATCTACATCCAAATTAGTTAGCATATACTGAAACAATGATTTCAGGAGTAGATTCCTTAGTGCCTCTTACCCATTTACCCCATCCCCCCCTCCCACAACCCCTCCAGTAACCCTCAGTTTGTTCTCCATATTTAAGAGTCTCTTCTGTTTTGTCCCCCTCCCTGTTTTTATATTATTTTTGTCTCCTTTCCCTTATGTTCATCTGTTTTGTCTCTTACAGTCCTCTTATGAGTGAAGTCATATGATTTTTGTCTTTCTCTGACTAATTTCACTTAGCATAATACCCTCCAATTCCGTCCACGTAGTTGCAAATGGCAAGATTTCATTCTTTTTGATTGCCGAGTAATACCCCATTGTATATATATACCACATCTTCTTTATCCATTCATCCATTGATGGACATTTGGGCTCTTCCCATACTTTGGCTATTATTGATAGTGCTGCTATAAACATGGGGGTGCATGTGTCCCTTTGAAACAGCACACCTGTATCCCATGGATAAATCCCTAGTAGGGCAATTGCTGGGTCGTAGGGTAGTTCTATTTTTAATTTTTTGAGGAACCTCCATACTGTTTTTCAGTGTGGCTTCACCAGCTTGCATTCCCACCAACAATGCAAAAGAGATCCTCTTTCTCTGCATCCTCGCCAACATCTGTTGTTGCCTGAGTTGTTAATGTTAGCCATTCTGACAGGTGCAAGGTGGTATCTCATTGTGGTTTTGATTTGTATTTCCCTGATGATGAGTGACGTTGAGAATTTTTTCATGTGTCCGTTGCCCATCTGGATGTCTTCTTTGGAGAAGTGTCTATTCGTGTCTTTTGCCCATTTCTTCAGTGGGTTATTTGGTTTTTGGGTGTTGAGTTTGGTAAGTTCTTTATAGATTTTGGATACTAACACTTTATCTGATGTGTCATTTTCAAATATCTTCTCCCATTCTGTTGGATGCCTTTTAGTTTTGCTGATTGTTTCCTTCGCTGTGCAGAAGATTTTTATTTTGATGAGGTCCCAATAGTTCATTTTTGCTTTTGTTTCCCTTTCTCCAGAGACGTGTTGGGTAAGAAGTTGCTGCGGGCAAGATCAAAGAGGTTTTTACCTGCTTTCTCCTTGAGGATTTTGATGGCTTCCTGTCTTACATTGAGGTCTTTCACCCATTTTGAGTTTATTTTTGTGTTTGGTGTAAGAAAGTGGTCCAGGTTCATTTTTCTGCATGTCATTGTCCAGTTTTCCCAGCACCACTTGCTGAAGAGACTGTCTTTATTCCATTGGCTATTCTTTCCTGCTTTGTCAAAGATTAGTTGGCCATATGTTTGTGGGTCCATTTCTGGGTTCTCTATTCTGTTCCATTGATGTGAGTGTCTGTTCTTGTGCCAGTACCATACTGTCTTGACGATTACAGCTTTGTAGTATAGCTTGAAGTCTGGGATTGTGATGCCTCCTGCTTTGGTTTTCTTTTTCAAGATTACTTTGGCTATTCAGGGTCTTTTCTGGTTCCATACAAATTTTAGGGTTTGTTCTAGCTCTGTGAAGAATGCTGGTGTTATTTTGATAGGGATTGCATTGACTATGTAGATTGCTTTGGGTAGTATTGACATTTTAACAATATTTGTTCTTCCTATCCAGGAGCATGGTATCTTTTTCCATTTCTTTGTATCTTCTTCAATTTCTTTCATCAGCTTTCTATAGTTTTCAGTGTATGGCTTTTTCACCTCTTTGGTTAGATTTATTCCTAGGTATTTTATGGTTTTTTTGTGCAACTGTAAATGGGATCAATTCCTTGATTTCTCTTTCTGTTGCTTCATTGTTGGTGTATAGGAATGCAACAGATTTCTGTGCGTTGATTTTATATCCTGCAACTTTGCTGAATTCATGAATCAATTCTAGCAGTTTTTTGGTGGAGTCTTTTGGGTCAACAAAATATTGTGTTTTAAATTTTCTTGCAACCCTCTCATGTAGACTTGATCCACATTCTACATTTCAGAAGTACACAATTGCCTAGTCCATCATTCCACACTGTTTGGATGATCAGGTTATATTGAAAGTCTCTGGGTGGTTTTTTTTTAATTTTTTTTTAACATTTGTTTATTTTTGGGACAGAGAGAGACAAAACATGAGTGGGGGAGGGGCAGAGAGAGAGGAAGACACAGAATCGGAAGCAGGCTCCAGGCTCTGAGCCATCAGCGCAGAGCCTGACGCGGGGCTCGAACCCACGGGCTGCCAGATCGTGACCTGAGCTGAAGTCGGACGCTTAACCGACTGAGCCACCCAGGCGCCCCTCTGGGTGTTTTTTGTTTTTTTTTAATTAATGTTTATTTATTTTTGAGGGAGAGAGACAGAGCATGAGTGGTGGTGAAGGGGGGATGGGGGGGGGAGGGTTGCATAGAGAGGGAGACACAGAATCCAAAGTGGGCTCCAATCTCTGAGCTGTCAGCACAGAACCCAACATGGGGCTTGAATTCACACGCCGTGAGATCATGACCTGAGCGAAAGTCAGATTGAACCATGAAAGTCTGTAGATTGTGCCCTGAAAGTCTCTGGTTTTAAAAATAAGTCTTCAGATATAATTTTTAGCAGAGAGTTGCCAGTGGCCTACTTTAACAAGAAAGGGCTCCTGGAATGGAAAGTGATCTCTCTGACCAGACAACAAATGTTCTATCATTGCGGAGCATACATAGGCATGAATGGCCTGGATAAGATTTTTTTTTTCCATTGGTTTATTTAAAAAAGAAAATTCTATGTCTTTTAGCTCCCCCCCCAACTCACTAGCTTCTTTAGGATTTATGAAATTCACCTAGTTCTTGGTGTGTGTGTGTGTGTGTGTGTGTGCTGGGTTTTTGATACCTATCTCTTTGTGTGCTAGTGAGTAGGGTAGAAAAATACAGACAACAGATTAATAGGAGACAGGATATCTCAAGAATGGTCTTGGACACCAGTAATAATATTGATAATTTTCTGTGATAAAATGTAACCACAGGGTCAGGATGTATCTATTTATTTGCTTACTAAATCGATCACACTTTACTGGTTGAGAAGGTAAAATGTGATTTAGGTTCTAAGGATTTGGAATTTACTTTCATTTGACATATATTTTTATGTTATATTTTTTAAGGGAAATAATTTGATTTGGTCTACAGTTTGTTTAGAAAACTTTACTTTCCAACTTGACTGAATCCACAGTTATTTCCTACAGGAACTGGCCTCTTGCTACACCTAGCCTTGGCTTCTGCTAAGGTGAGAAAAGACTTAATTTTGGAATTACATTTCCCTTAAAGACTAATTTCAAACTGAATATTAAAAAAATATGTTGGTTGACAGATTCATATGTACCTTACCCCCTCCAGGGCAGCGGACGCTCTTTTGTTTGTTTTCTGCTGGTGTGTTAGATCCTGAACACTGAGAACTAATTAGCCTTCTTTGTGTCACTAAAACAACTTTTTATGAGCACTTGCTTCTTCATTGTATGGAATCAAATCCTACTAACTTTCATTGAATTGGTGTATTCATTAAAAAATATCCATCTAATAGAGGGAAAGGGAAAAAAACTAGAAAATAAAATCAGTTTCTAAGACTTTAGAGTGAAACGCATAGATTAGTTTTAAAAAGAAAGCCTCAATTTAAGGATTGAATTGAAAAAAAAACCACCTTTATTTTCCTTTCTTGACATCTACAGTATGCAAAGGTAAGAAAGCCCTTTTGAACTGGGGGGGGGGGGAAGTTGTCCTTTGAAATGACTTCAGTGATATGATTTCATCTGTATTTCAAACGCATTAATTTCACACCGTCCAAGCTAGGTAATGAAGATGCACAGATTCGGGTCAAATTCACCCTCCAGAAAAACTACAAATTAAGATGCTGCTGATTGATCCGCTGCTGGCTGTCTTAATCATCTTGATCAAAATCCAAACATTAAGAAAAGGGGCCCGGAGAGATGCCTTTGGGCTTTTGACAAACCCTCGACCAAACTCTAGGCTAGGCTAGGCTAGGCTGTAAGCCCAGCCTGTGCTTTCCTAATCTTTTTCCAGGCAAGAGACCCCATCAGCCCGCGTGGGGCTCGCAGCGTTCCTCGCGAGGGCTTCGACACCCCCACCCCCACCCCCCAAACCCAGACACACCCCGACCCCGCGAACGGGTCTGGGCTGTCAAAACACGCAGCGGCGTGCTGAGTCCCAGTAACTCGCATGACGATTAATGAGCGACTTGATAATTTAATATCGCGTGTGATTAAATTATAAGGCGTGGGGGAGGGGAGCTCTGAGCTCCCTCGCCCGTCAGGGCCGACGCCGCCAAGCCTCCGGGTCTCCGCTGAGTGCGGACCGCGCTCTTCCTTCGCTCAGTGCCTGGCAGGCTCGGCAAGCGGCGGGTCCGCGCCTTCCCAAGGTCAGTGGGCCGCGGGAGGGGTGGGCGACGGGGTAGGGGTTTGAGGTGGGGGGAAAGGTGACTCGAAGAGCCGAAGGGGGAGGTGCTGGCACCAGGCAGCGTGGGTCTGAGCGGAAGAGGTGGGTGAGCGGCCGGCTGTTCCTTGGCAAAGGCGCGGAGTGGTCGGGCAATGGCCTCAAAGGGAAGATCTCTTTCTGAAATCCCCTGTCCCTCTGGGACCCCGAAACCCCTGGAAGAGGGGGCGCGCGGCCTGGTCCGGCTGGGTCTCCGCCCGGCCCCCACCCCATGCGCCTGGACTTGGAGAGGGTTTCTCTGCAGGCAAGGGGTGGCGGCCGGGTTGAGCCCCCAAAGCCCCTTCTCCCCAGCCGCGGACCCAGCCCTGTCCAGTGCCACGCGGAGTCCAAGCCAGCCTAGGGTACGTCCGGAAGGAGAGAGGGAGTATAAAACCACGCAAAAGCCTGAAGCCTCTGGAAAGCGGACAGACGCTGACAGTCTCTGGGGTTCCCAGCTTGATTTATTGGGGAGGAGGCGCGGGAATCCTATCTAAGCCCCTTTGAGGTTACTGGAGGGACTCCTTACTGTCACTCCCTTCTCCTTAAAGACTGGTCGGCAGGCTCAGGCGTGGCCACCCCTTCCTCTGGAAGTGTGAGCTCAGGTTTCGAGGCGAAAGCCCCCCGTGGGCCCGCGTGGGTAAAGGGGCCGACTGCCCGCACAGTCCCCGCAGCCCTGGCGCAGCCCTGCACAGCCCTGGCTCAGCTCCTGCGCGCGAGATGTAGACGGCTGCCTTTGCTGCAATGCAGAGCCCCTACTCTGCGTGGAGGACGGCAGTATTGGAGGGGGAACCCGAGAAGCCCCTCGGTGGGCCAGAGGGAGCGTCGCGTCTTCGTGGTCTCATCGGAGGGCTTCACGTTCATCACAGGGAGGGCAGGCCCTCGAGAGGCGAGGATGTCTTCAGAAGACCCTAGGAAACCACCTGGGGCTGTTCAGACGCGGAGCAGGAGGGTGAGAAATGAAAATGCCCGATCAGGGCTCCCGAGGGTGGTGTGTCCAAGCTCTGCTCCGGGCCTGGCAAGAGGATGGGTACTGGCTGGATTTTCAGCCAGGCAATGAATGCTAGAGGCGATGCCGCAGGATGAACCCAGGCTACCTGCTGATCGTCAACTAGAGGCCCGAAAGAGCTCCAGGAATGGCGCCTCTGATGTCGGGTGTTTTGGGCTCCAGATGCGATGGCAGAACGTCCCTCCGAGGTGCGGTGGCAGATGTTCCCTGCTAGGAAGGGATAGAAGCTTCCCAGGTCGGGTTCCTCGGATATGCAGGAATCACCACCCTTTTTTTTTTTTTTTTTTGGCTTCTTTAAAAATTTGAAAGTAGTGCCAAGCGCGGAGGGTGGTGGTGGTGGTGGTGGTGATTCCCCCCTGCTTGGCGTAAACAAAGGTCACAGTACTGGGGGAGACTATATATATATATATATATATATATATATATATATATATATATTCAAAACATCCAGAGAGACTATGAGAATGGACCTGCCTAGCTAGAGCAGAAACAAACCACAAATTTGTTCTAGGAGGCTTAGCCCGACATACCTCAAATTACCAGAGGGTGTAGGTAGGCTGTACCTGCAAACCCAGGATATTCAAAACACACAAAATGCTCCTTAGGAAAAAAAGTTTGAAGGTGCGGTGGGGTGGGGTGGAGGAAACACACCCAGAAACCTTCTCTCACTCTTGGCCTGCGTGTGTCCTTGGAAGCGCCTTTACCCCGGGTGGCTTTGTTCCGGTCGAACTCCACTCTGTCCAGACCCACAGGTTCTAAGGAGGAGGCCGCTCCCTCAAGGTGCCTGAGTACTAAGTAAAAGGGTTTCATAGGCAAGGATGCTGCCTGCGACCGCCTCCGTATCTGGGAATAATTCTGCAGAGAGGTAGCCCCGGACATGACCAGTGTGCATGCTGGCACTGGACCCCAGCATACTGACACGCCCCAAAGCCAGACGGGAGATTATGGAAGGCTGCTTATGTCCCTGTTCTTAAAACATTCCTGAAGTTTGCTCCTCCTCCATGCTTCTGTCAGATACAAGCTGCATCCCTTTATCTGGTTTCCACCCAAAACAGTGGCTGGGCCCACGGAGGACAATTTGAAAGGACGGGGCCAACTTCTTCCTCCAAAAGGTACCACTTACTGTGTGAATAACAGACGCCTCGTGGACGCAATACCTTTCCCCGGAATTAAATTTGGGTTCCAGAAATGGGACTGGGAAAGTCCTAGACAGAAGTGTGTCCGTGGAAGGAGGGACCCCCGCGTTCACGATATTAATGTGTTGTGATGACGGGCGCCAAGCTAGGTTTTCCTTCCCAGATTATTGTCCATCTGTAGTCTGACTAAACGGCGCCAGGATACCTTGAGAGCGATGGCCATATCCCATTTCTAACGACTCCCAAAGTTGCAAAAGGAGGAAAAGTTAGTTTTCTTTCATCCACAAGATCACTCCTGTTTAATGATGTCGGACATCTGCAAAATGACGTCGAAACCGGCGGCGCATTGGGTGGCATTGTTCACTCAACCTGCCGGGACTGAGCGCTAGTGCCTTTTCCCTGTCTCCCGAGGGCGAGTTCGCGCATTGATTTCACCCCTCGCTCTCAGCCTGCTGCCGAACACCATTTAGGCCAAGATCGGGTATAATGGGAAACACTATCAGCAGACAATTACCCTTTCAGAGGATTCACTTCTCCTCACAGACACTGTTATTTGAGAAATAGGATCATTTGATTTCATATTGCACTAAATAACACCCAGCCGGTTCAAATTGCCAGCTTCTTAAAAACCGCCCATTGGAATAAATTGCGGCGGCCTCTTTTGCTTTTTCAGGGCAATATGATGGGCACCGGGCAGAACTTTAAAAATAACTACAAAGCCAGCCCTGAGCTGTCGCTATTGGTGGGAACAGCTCTGCTACCCTGCAGGCAAAGGCATTTAGCCACCCGATTTCCTGCCACCTCCCCCTCCGCCCTCCAATTTAGCGATGGTTCATCCACCTGGATTTGGGATTAAAATGCACAGCCCTAGCCGCTCGGAGAAAGTGCTTCGGGATACACCGCGAGTTAGGGATGAGCAGAGAGAGATGGGCGGGTGCGAAAGGCACGGATTTGCTTGGGTGCCGCCGAGGTGCCAACAGGGCTTTGACGCTGGGAGACAGCCGAGGGTCTGGGGTTCGCAGTTGGGCTGTGCACTCCGCAGGTTCTCGGGTCTTGGGTTCCCACCTGGAGCGTGCCACTGCCGCCGCGCCCGGCTTACCCGTGCACTCTCCAGACCTGCCGGCCGCTGCGACACACTCTGACCTCAGTACCTGCGCCAAATCGGGAGCTGTGGCTCTCGGGGTCCGAGTTGGGACGGAAAGAGAAGGGAGCCTCACTGTGGCTTCAGTAAGGAGTCCAGAGGGACAGAAAGCGGGCGAAGGAGAAAGGGAGAGTTCGCTGCACACCCGCCGCCAGGGACATTTCAGAAAGAATTAAGCTTTTTAAAATTGGTCACGAGCTGAGGTTTAATAGACACTGTGTTCAACTGAGTGACAATTGTTCAGCTCGATGGGGGCGATCCATCCCCCCTCACTTTTATGTAAAACAAGATTTGACTCCTTGGTGCTTGTTTCATTCGTGCTAAGGGGATGGGTGAATTTAAAACCAACGGGGCCTTGGCGAATCTGCCCTTTGAAGTCTTTATTACATTTGTGTTAATGTACTTCACGAAGGCCGAATTAGACTCCCTCAGGTAAATTGAAGGCCGCATCCTGGGAACTCATATGTGCACTCCAATTCGAGGCATGAGTTGGATCGCGAGCCCCAGAGGGAGTTAGTCTGGGCCTTTGGGGACTGGGTGGGAGCGTTTTCTCTTCCCTGGCACTGGGAGGAGCCAGGGAGCAGGGGTTTGTGGACATGAGTCCAGAAGGAAGGTTGCAGGGGCGTCGAGTGAGAAACTAAATTTCTTCTGCTGGGCTTGGCGCAGACTTCAGTGCCGGGGCAATGTCGGGGGTTGAGGAAAAGGCGCGGATGCCCGCCCTAGATGGAGTGATGGGGCTCTGAGAGTGCCTACACCTTCCACTTGGCCTTGCCCTGCGGACCCTGAGCCGCGCTGCGCCTTAGCGTTTTCCCCCTTCACTCATTTCGCCAGCAAATAAAAGCACAGTCCGCGAGCATCAAGTGTGCGTGCCCAAACCAAACTCTGGACCAAGTTGTGCGCCTGGGCCTTTGAAGCTGCCTTCCGGGCCTGGGAAGAGGTGGCGATGCGCAGTTTCCCACGCAGCCCGCTCTGGCCCTGCGCCTCTAGATCCAAGGCAGGCCTTGGGCTGCCCACCAGAGCCCACGAAGAGTCCCGGCGCGTGCTCCATCCAGGTCCCTACCTCAAGGCCCTGGCGTCCCCACCCAGCTCCCCTCTCTCTGCCCCAGCCCCCCCCCCCCCCCGCACTCAGGGCGTTCTCTCCCAACTTGTCTTCGCTTCCCCGTGGGGGCGCAAGCAAGGAACCCTTTTCTTGCCAAACGCCAAGCCCAAACGCAGCCACTTTTCGACGAGGCAGGGAAAGGGTGATCAAATTCGGAGGAGCCGGAAGACACGTCTTGACCGACTCCAATCTTCTCAGCAGGCAAGAATGGAACCACAGAGCTACCTCTGTGGAACCACCGCGCCTCTGCCCTCGCTATACTGACCCGGGGCCGGAGCCCTGGAGCAGGCAGAGGCTGCTGCCGCGACTAGTTGCGCCCCAGGGTTCCCCAAGGGGGCTCTCAGGACCTCGAGGGTCCTCCGCACGCACCTCTTTCTCTCTCAGACCAGGGCCGGGGCAGCGCGTTCAAAATCGGCCTCCAGCACTGGGTGGGAGCTTTGTGTCCGCCCTGTCCCGGCCTGGGAGCCCGAGGAGAGGGCGGCAAGAACCAGTTGTCGCAGCTCCCATAGGCTTTTGGCTTCGGGCTTTGGCTTTGGCTAGGGCGTCCTCCCCTTTGCTCACTATTCCCGCCCCCATCCCTGATCTCCTCTAGGCAGTGCGGACCCCTGCGCCACCCTCCCTTGCTTCCTCTCCTTCCACGTCGCCTAGTTTACCAGCGCGTTTTGTTCCCTTGTCGGATTCCCGGCCGAGGGGCAGTTACCCGTGCTCTCCTCCGATGGACGCTAATCAAGTAATTTCCCCATCCCAGCCCCATCAAATTGCTCTTTAGCTGTTGAACCGCGGAGTTTTGCTCGCCTTTTCACATGCTAATCATTCCCATTCAGCGGCTCTCGGTGGGGCTGTTTGTCGCGGGATAAATCTCCTTGTTTGCCGGCTGCATGATTAATTGATATTGTTGTCTGGCTTTTGTGGGGGCCGTGAGGAGCTGAAAGGCGGCGCGTCGTGACTGCGCCGGGGGCCGCTGGCTACATCATCGGGCTGCCGAGGTCCCGGCGAGGTCGAGCCGGGGCTGATGACATTATGCGCCCGATTTGGTTTTCCTTATTAAAAGGATGATGAAAGACTCGGAGACCCCAGTTTTACAACCCACCACTGGGGCGTAGAAACCGCACAGAGTTTAAGCCACAAGCGCAGACAAAGCCTGGACGTTTGTTTAATTCTGAGAAAAGAGAGGGTGTCACTCTACACGCAAGAGACAATTAAATCGCATTTCGGCCTACCCGGGATTTCCATAGGAGTTGAACTTGCGCGCGCAGCGGTGTGTGTGTGTGTGTGTGTGTGTGTGTGTGTGTGTTCAAATAAAGAATAATTTTTTGGGGGGAGGGAGAGGGGTGTTTGTAAAGACAGGTTAAAACACTTAAAAAATAAGTAAAGGGAATCCCGAGCACAGAAGACCTTACAGGTTGCGGTCGAGGAAAGCGGCGCAAAGGCGCTTCCAAATCTGGACCCGGGTTTGCCAAACGCTCGCTGTTTAGACCTAATCACCTGCCACAAAGGGGCCCGGCGCTAACGCTCAGCTCTCGGGATCACTAAGGCCGGTAACCGCCTGCAGGCCAATATATTATTTGCTATCCGGGTCCCTGCTCATTGCTGCAGTTTTCCTCCTGCCGCAGGTGTACAGTCAAACCAACAAATTCCTCCGCGCTCGGCACCCCTCCCGCCTTCTCCCCTGGGTCCTGGGGTTTTATCCTCTACGGACATCCCTGAAAACTTGGAGATTCAATTAAATAATTCCAATTGCGCGGTGCTCCTACCGCCTGCTTATTGCAAATATTTCCTTTTTCGAGTTCCTTAAAAAAAAAAAAAAAAAGCAAAGAGAAGAAAAGAAACTGTCGCCTTCGCTTTCACTGCGCGCGGGGTAATTGATAGGCGCCATCGGAGGTCAGAATTTGCATAAGAATTAAGAGCAGTAAATTAATTTAATATTCCATGCACATCTCCAATTATTCCTGGAGACCTTTGTCTCCGCGGCTGCCAGAGAGGGGATTCAGCTGCTCTTCAGCCAAACAACATCTGTGCGGTTAATAATTTGATAAACAGCTCATACAAATAGTTTCTGAATTATCTGGCAGCCCAATGACTATTCAGTTTGGAAACGCTTTGGCAGGGTCTCCCAGCGTCCTCCGAGGGCCTCAGGCGCCCGCTCAGACAAATGTCTTCTTATCTTTTAAACATCAGCAGACGACAATGTGTAGGATAAGTCATTATCATTAAGTAATAACCCTACCCCTTAAAAAAAACAAAACAAAACAAAAAAAACGCCTGGGTCATCACGGTGTCGGCAGGTCGTGTATCAAATACGCTGAGATTAATAGACCTGCTGGGGAGGGGTACTGAGTGAAGAACTGCCTGAAGGAAAAAGACTTGGGTGTTGGGGGGGGGGGTGAAATAGGGGGCTGCTTTCTTTAATGTCGTGGATTGAAATTGACTGACTACACTTATGTATGCAAATATCTACTGGAAGGGGAATGTGGTAGGTGGGTGAGAGGAGATCAACTTTTCACTGGTTTGCCTCTTGTACCTTTCAATGTTTCCCTACATGCCGTATTATTTATTCCAAAAATAAATACATAAAAGACAAACTGAATTACCAAAAAGCAGAGGTGAATTATTTTGGCTGCCTATAGTCCTTACCTGACTTCTCCCCATTCTTCCTCCTGACAACACTTCCTCCTTCCTACCTTCACCCCCAGCCAGTGCCTCCCACCCCCATCCTGATAGCAACTTCCCACAAAGCACAAGTATGTCACCTAAATGTTGAGTTGGCCACAGTTTGGAAGGAAACACTTTGCACAATGATGCCATACTGTTGTCAAAACAGACCTGAATTTAGACACGTTTCCCTTGCTATTCCTGTTCCTATACTGAAGATTTCATAGCTGTGATTATGTTCCTTTATCTTTCTGCCACCCATAGCAGAGCCCTGTTCCTGATATTAAGTCTAGAAAAGAACCATTTGATCTTGAATGAGACTCAGACCGCTCTAATTTTGCAACCTGTGCATTGCAGCTCTTCTGACTATGAGTCTGTGTTTACCCTGGAATTGTTCTGCACTGACTTCACTATAACAGGATGTTCAACTGGGATCCTTATCTTTGTCTATACATTCTTACACGTTTGATGTATACACCTCACCCATTCAGTATTTTTTCTGTTTCCTACACTGCTAACAATCTAAGTACTTGAAACCACTGAAAACTACCCTGAAGTTCTGAGTAGTTTCTAAGCAGTAATATGATCGAGCTCTGTCCTTGTACTCTAATGAGCCTGGGGTAGCACTGAGCTTTAAATACAAGCAAGCTCTTCAGACTATAGGTCTAAATATACTTTACAATGAATACAACGTTTGCCTGGCTCAATTGAAGAATTACTTTTCCAGAAAACAAGTCATTGTGTCACAAGAATACAATAGCATTTCAACCAAGTACATTCATTTCTATTTTTTAACATTTTCTTCTTGCATTTCATTAGGTGCCCCCCCCACCCCGCCCCTGTGCCTTGCAGGTTTTAAAAGCATACAAATCGTCTCTGTTATTTATGATTAGGGGTCTCTGTCTGCATCTTTTTATTAATTTCTGACTTTGATTCAGACTTGCAGTCAGAGTGATTCGAAAACATTTCTTTTCTTAAATGGAACATTATCAATTCAATTGGGAACCATTCTAAACACCAACATATTCAGTTTCTTAATCTGCAGCTCTGATGTTACTCATTTTTATGCACACAACCTATCCCCTATGGTGTTAGTTTGTTTATGCTTGATATTTATCTTTTTTTACATTTGTTTGACTATTTTTCAAGGCAGTATATGGGCAGAAAATGGCTATTAAACAAGAATATGGGGAACTCTGATTATATTTTGACTATGTAAGTCAAGCCATAGTACACTGAAATTTTGCGGGTATTTTTCTTTCTTTTCTTTTCTTTCCTTTATTTTAAACTAATGAGCCCTCTCCAGAAAAGCCGTCTGGATACCATTAAAGTTGATGAGTTTGGAAGGATTATCCTGATAAATGCTTGGCTTCTTGGTGATTAGACACATATTTTCAGCAGTTTCCTAAATGAGACTGAGATCTGCATTTGGAGGGAGGTTTGCTGAACATAACTGGAAACTGTTGGTGAAAAAAATCTAGAGTATCACTTTATTTTGTAGAGTTCAAATCAAAGGTAACTGCTACTCATGTACACTTGCAGTAAAAATATTGGAAATACAGTATTAGGTGATATTCAGTAATTTAACAACATGTACCCTGTCATTTCCAACCTAATTATAAAAGAAATAAGCCTTCTCTCCTGTGAAAAGTTACAGAATAGACAAGGAGCAGAATAATGATTTTAAAAAGTGCTATCTTCTTCAAGGATAAAAGACTTTTTTTTTAATTTGAAGGAAAAGAACAGTGCAGAGCCATTAAAGAAATTCTCCCAATAAACAAATTTTTGCAATTATTTGAAAGAATGAATGATTCTGATTGCTCTTTAAAAAAAAGTGATTTTTACATATGTGGCCAGCTCAAACCCAAATCTATTGAAAAACTGAGTTTGAAAAATATAGGTTAGCATGTAAAAGTTAGGAACAGAATTCACTTAGGTAAACCCGTCTCCTCTCATTTTCTTCTATTTTAATATTTAAATAAGCTATGCTGGGTTCTCATACTGGATTTAAAAGGAAAGAGCTTCAATACTTATCAGTCTATGGATAATTGCAAGCCACAGAAACAAGTCCAGATTCCTCAGAGATGACTGCAAAATGTCTCTGATCGTTGTGGATGTCAGCCTGCCCCATGGTTCTTTTCCTCCACTCCCACCAGGAGTCATGATTACAATCCACAGGTTGAGTTTCACCTAACTCCAGGTGCACCATTCAACACCATTGTCACTATGGATGTGTATGGATTTTCAGACACTGCTCTGTGGTATGACAGCAAATTAAAGTTGAGGGAGAAGGCTGTTATTATTATTACTTTTAAAACATATACCAAGGGGCTACATGGGTTAAGTGTAAATCTAGCTGGCTCTGCTTAAAGGAGACGGTCATGGATAGTGGGGACTGTGGACTCCCTGGGCCATTGGCTTTGGCCAGAAAGTTCAATCCAGCATCCTAGTGTAGACTGAATTTAAGAGGGGTTCCAAGGACTTACTCTGCTTTGCTGACTCTGTGAGGAAAGCAGATGGATCCTGCAGAATATCGGACTCATAAGCATGACATTTGAGACCTGCCACAGTCTGGTTGGAATCAATGTAGGGGTCAGAAGGAAATAAATGGTGGGCAGAAGGCTTATAGTTCTATCTGTCCACTAACTGGCTGTAGACACTTGGGCAATCACCTAATCTCCCTGTGTCAAGGATCCTGTCTGCCACTTCTCACCAATTTATTCTCTTCTTGCTAGGCACATGGATGCCCAGCTGGACTACATTTCCCAGCCTCCCTTGCAGTTGTGTAAACTCTTGTGACTAAGTTTTCACCAGTGGAATGCAAGCAGAAGTGATGGGAGTAATTGTCATCTCATACTTGCACCTTCCTGTTCCTTCTTACTGGCTGGAATGATGCTAATGGAAGCTACATATGGAAGATGACAAAACTCGCCCAATGACCTGGAGGATGACAAAACTTGCCCAAAGACCTGGGTTCACAAAATGACTCCCTAGAGCAGAGTCTGCACTTTCACCCTGAACTGTTATATGGAGGGAAATAAATGTCTATTTTGTTTGAAAAACTGCATATTTGGTTCACTTTGTTACAGCACTTACCCAAAGCAATCTACATCCTGGCTTTCTTTTGCTTTTTCTTGCTACTTTTTTTAAGTGCTTATTTATTGATTTTTGAGAGACAGATAGAGTGCAAGTGGGAGAGGGGCAGAGAGAGGGAGAGAGAGACTCCCAAGCAGGTTCCACGCTGACAGCACAGAGTCTGACATGGTGTTCAAATGCACAAACTGTGAGATCATAACCCAAGCCAAAATCAAGAGTTGGTTGCTTAACCCACTGAGCCACCTAGGGGGCCCAGGCTTTATTTTTCTTAACTGTAAAGTGAAAGTGAAAGTATCTTAGTTTGGGTTTCCCCCAAAGCAAGCAGTTTATTGGGAAGTGATCTGAGGAAATGCCAGTTGAGGAGTGGGGTTGACAGACAGGAAAATGCAGGCAGCCATTAAAGTGCACTTTAAAGCAAATTACCATTGTGGGTAACTGGGATTTAATTCTATTGAGGCAACTTTGAGAAATGGTATAGAACATCTGCCTTAGAATTAGTCCACCTGAGCCAAAGTATTTATACACCAACTCCCATCAATCATTAGCTGAGGATTACTTTTCATGGGCAGTATTTCCTCAGCATGTCTGGCCTGTTTCATAGGCAAAGTAGGCTTTAGGGACCAAAGGAAGTACTCAGGCAATGCACCGCATATGCTGGTGGTTGGATATTGAGCTGGTAGGCATTGAGGTTTAAGGGCAAAGGTCTACTGATAGGACACTGACCACATCTGCTACAGAAGGCATTGATGAATAGTCTTGAAGCTCCCCTTCCTACATTGAAGTTATCTCGACTCAGTTTATCAATCTGTTCTTCCAGTTGCTAATCTGAAATGCCTACCCCAGCCAGGCTGGTTTACTTGATTTAGTGCTCCCCAAATACCATGAGCATTTATTCTCCTTTTATTTGTGCCATCCTTTCATGGGGAAAGTATCCCATCACGGGTGTACTCCCCTTTTTTGTCAGCATTTAACCAACCACTCTAGAACTTAGTGCCTTAAAACTACAATAATTTGTTATTTTTCACAATTCCATGAGTTAGAAATTGGGGCAGGATCTGCTAGGCACTTCTCCTCCATGGAGAGTCAGCTAGGCTTATTCACCTGGAACCACCAGGATGGCCTCTTATCTTCAAGGACATCTCTTTGTGTGGTTGTGTATCATTCAGTAGCCCAGTGAGGACCTCCCTGCAGGACAGCAGCTGGGTTCCATAAGGGAAGAAGTAGAAGCTGCTAGTCCTTTGAAGGCTTGTGCAGCCAGAAGTCTCAAAATGTCATTCCCATTTCATTCTATTGGTTAGAGCAGATCACAAGTTCTGCCCAGGTCAAGGGGGGCAATAGGGTCTTCCTCTTTGTGGGAGGAGCTGCATATGCATAAAGGAACAAAATACAGTGGCCATATTGTATACTGTCCATCATGCCTACCCGCCCCTTTTGCACTTATTCAAATTCAAGACATATTCCTGTCCATGCTCATATAGAAAGCCTTTGTTGTTATGCTAGGCCACTGGGGTCTTCTAACCCCACCTGAACTCCGTGGGCGCTTCTTATCACACACACTTCTTATTTGTCCTTAGTTATTTATTGTCTTGTAACACTTTGTTGCTACCCGTTGCTGCCTCTTTGAGAGCAGAAAATGCATATTAGATTTCCAAGAACATTTTGTATAGTGTGTATCTCTAGTTGCAAAAACTAACTTTCTTCCTTTGCAAAAGCAAAGGAAGGGCATAGAAGTAAGAGGTGGGTGGAAGGAGTCACTAGCATGTATATGCCCTTAGGCTAAGAACTAGATCAGTAGAACTCATTTCTAGTAGATTTATCTGGAGTCTTCAACTGTAAATTCTGAAAATCAAATAATTCTGAAATCCTTCCAGCCTAAGTGAGGCTTAGGTGACACACATAGCCACACGAGGGAATGGCCATGTTTGTGAATGGACTGGATCACCAGGAAGGCCTCCCCTTCCCAAACACCACTCCTCTGCCATAATGATTCCCGTGTGTCAAGCTTTGCCCTCTTTTAAAATTCAAGTACTACCTGAGGGAGATGAGTGGGAAGGAGAGGGGAGGGAATTTGAATCTCTGATGTTTTAGTGATAAATTAACTGATAAGAGAAGTGTTTCTCTTTCAACAGAAGAAACTGGGACAGCATGGATGTGCTGGAAGATTGGAACCTACTGATGCTGAGGGGGGTAGAATTGAGGAGGAGGGATCTTTATGGCCAAGTGGTCTCCTTTCATTTCAGCCAGGCCAGTTGTGAGGAGACATTCTCAAGAATGTACTGCCCTGGGCTTTAGAAGGTAGCTACCATTCTCAGAGACAACAGAGAAAGATAAAAAACATGAGTCAAGGGAAGATTCTAGAACCTATGCATATGTTTTTGTGGGTTTGTAGTCAGCAAATGGACATCCCTCCAGTCTCTGGCATTCAGTCTCCTACACTGTGACTGGGTCCTTTGTCTCTAGGTTTCCAAAGGTAGAGTAAGCCTTTAGTGGGTCTATGGTGTCCACAGAAAATGAAATAAGAGTTGTTGTTTTCCTTTAATAGAACCACTAAGGGAAGATCAGCAGACAGCAGGGATGCATAAAAGTGCAAAAGACTGACAAGACTTCCTCTGTTTCTCCTAGTGACAAGTGGGGGTATTTCTATAGCTCCCTGAACATATTCTCTCTGTAACTCCCACCCCACTTTTTTATTAAATGCCCTGAATTGCCCTTTGGGATCAAAACTTTATCATGTCAATCAAAGTAGGCTTGCTTCAGCTCACCTCATGGCTAAAGATATCAGATGTGTAAAAGATGATGGGTTAGACACATTTTCAGGACTAGTAGCTCTTTGTGCATCGATGTTAGCTAGCATGCAGAAAATGCATTTTACTGGGCTCGTGGAAATGTGTGATGGATGTCAGCTCTAGGAGAGACAGAATACAGTATGGATTCTACCCTGGGTCATACCTGGGTTTAAATTCTACCTCTGTTGTTAGTCTTGTGACCTTGAGCACATTTGAAAACTCTGTTGGATGTGTGAAAAGTTTTCCTCATGAGGAAAGTGAGAATAACAATAACAATAAGTCACAGCATTGTTATATTGAATAAGTAAAGATGTACTAATTTTTTAGAAAGTTCCCTGAAACAAAATTATGTTTAATAAATGACTTTCAAAGAAAAGTTATTATTTTTTTTCCTGGAAGCCTGTACCTCCCATTCCCTTTCTCCATTTTACCCATTCTGCCGAACCCCTTGCCACCAGTTTGTTCTCTATATTTATGGGTCTGTTTCTGCTTTTTTGTTTGTTTGTTTTTCACATATAAGTAAAATCATATGGTATTTGTCTCTGTTTCTGACTTATTTCACTTAGCATAATATGCTCTAGGTGCATCCAGTTTGTTACAAATGGCAAGATTTTATTCTTTTTTTGTGGCTGAGTAATATTCAATTATATATATATTTATAAAATTATATATACCACATGTTATTTATCCGTTTATGTATGGATAGATATTTGGGTTTCTATATCTTGGCTATTATAAATAATGCTGCAATAAACACAGAAAGGCATATAACTTTTTGAATTGGTATTTTCATTTTCTTTGGGTAAATACTCAGTAGTTGAATCGATGGATCACATAGTGTTTCTATTTTTAGTTTTTTGAGGAGCCTCCATTTTCTACAGTGGCTGCACCAATTTACATTCTCACCAAGAGTACCTGGGGATTCCCTTTTCTCCACATCTTCTCTAACACTTGTTATTTCAAGTTACCATTTGATCATTTTACCCTATCATTATGCTTGCACATTCTGTGTATGCATTTTCCATTAACTATCAGAAATTATATGAAGGTGGCTCAGTCGGTTGAGTGTCCAACTCTTGATTTCAGCTCAGATCATGATCCCAGGGTCACGGGATCAAGCCCTGCATTGGGCTTCATGTTGAGCATAGAGTCTTCTTAAGATTCTCTCTCTTTCTTCCTCTGCCCCTTCCCTCCTGTCCCTGCCTTAAATAAAAAAAAAGAAAGAAATTATGCAAAGGCATGATTCCTTAAGATCAAGAAGATTAAGGATTACCAGCCATCCTGTTACTTGAAGAGAATCTTTTGGTTCCAGTATGGGGGTTCATAAAGAAGATGAGATGTTAAAGCCATAACAACAAGGAATTCTTTTTGATGGTTAAAAACACAAATGAGCTGGTTATAAAAATTGGCAGAAACCCCTGGATGGATCTCTTCCTTCTGCTTAGAGCATTCAACCCCAGATTGTCCATTGACTGGGAACTCCTACAGCTTCACTATTACAATCTCTTATAAGTGTGTAAAGAAACCCTTCTCTTTTGGATGATCTCTAGTTTTTGAGAGTCATCCTTTTTGGCATTTGCTGAATCCCAACCACACTGAGACTTGCTCTTCACATGGGAAACTTGGTAAACAGTCCTGCTTGTTCCATCTTTGTCACTTGACTAAACTTCTCCAGATGCAATCATGTCTCAAAAAAAAAAAAAAAAAAAAAAAAAAAGCAAGAGTATTTTCTTCTTTTCCAAAGGCTATTTGTTGGTTGATGACACTACAGAATTTGCAGTGTCCTTAAACCCTTGCTGGAGCAAACATCTCTCCATTGACTCTTTAATTGGGCTGAAACACCCTGATGGGGGGGGCTTTATTTAGCCTTTTCAGTGAGTTATTTGCCAAGAAGCCAGGGCCCAGGGATTTCAGAAGGAACAAAAAGAACTCAGTAACTTTATAAGACTCTGCTCCAAAAATTGAAAGAAAGAAAGAAAAATGTCTGAAAAAAATTAATTAATTTTTTTAAATGTTTATTTATTTTAGGGAGGGACAGAGAGTGAGAGAGAGAGAGAGGCAGGGAGAGAGAGGGGAGAGAGAATCCCAAGCAGGCTCTACACTGTCAGTGCAGAGCCTGATATGAGGCTTGAACTCCTGAACTGTGAGATCATGAGCTGAATGGAAATCGAGATTTGGACACTTAACCAACTGAGCCATCCACGTGCCTCTGGAGAAAATTAATTTAAAGATAAATACCAGACAAATGTAGAAAATCACTGGAAATGAATGTATTTACAGATGTCACCTTTCCGAAGGCAGTTAGATTTTTGAGTTTCATTTCATTCATTGTAGTCTGTGCCCATTGCCAGGGATGTATTCTTCCAGGGAAAGTAAAGGCAAATTCCTTAGCATTTGTTTTACATCACTCCACTGGAAAACTCATCAAAGAGCCATTTCTGATGGCAATTAGAGATGTAAATGAAATGGTCTCCTTTTAGTATTTGGTTGAGATGGCCCAAATGTTTGGTAGTCATTAAACCTTCCCCAAGCAGTATTCATGGTAATAAACCAAAGTTGTCAACACGCAACATCATTAAAGCTGTGTCAGTAGTCACCAGTGGAGGGAAATGGAAATCAAGTTCCATCAGAATGCACTCATTTCCAAACTATGGCTTCTGTCTCCACTTTTTGGGGAGGGGGATAGGTTCCACAGTCTCTTTACTGAGTTTTTAATCGAGTTGCTATTCCACTCTTTCTTTTATGGAGCCATAGAAGTGTCTGTAATGAAAGATTAAAATGGTTCTGTGCAGTGGTTTGCAGTGGCTGTGCCCAAATAAAATATGACAGCTCTCTCCTAGGGCCTATATGTAAGCAGAGGGAGCTTGGTAACAAGCCGCATTATGCTCTCTGCCATGCATACTGATTGCAAATTGCTTGGGTTCTCCTCCATGCCATGAGAAAAGGGAAAAAGGGGTGTGTGTGTGTGTGTGTGTGTGTGTGTGTGTGTGTGAAAGACAGAGACAGAGAATTTTTTTTCTACCAACTGATTATGAACCTCATGCACAGGAAGCAACACAGAAATCAGGCTCAGATTTCCTGTAGTGGAGGACACCCTCCCCCAACCCCACCGCCCCCCCCAACCCCCCCTCCCACACACACACTGACAGGCTAATGGCTACTTTCCCAAAGAGTGGTTAGAAAGTAGTAAATGGGACTGTGTTGATGCCGCGAGAAGACCCGGGCAAAGATCAAGATACCCAGCAACATATCGGATAACACATAATTGGCGGGTCACAGCCAAATGAGTGTAGTCATGCATCGCCGGGCAGGCCTTTGCTGGTGATAAAGACACTTGTAAACAATTCAGTGCCAGAACATGGCAATAATATGTTGATCCGGCGTGTAATGAGGTGTCCCTGGAATCAATAAGCAGTCCTGGAGAGCAGGGAGCAAGGGCAGTGGCTGTCTTTTTGATGACCTTTCCTCACCACCGAGGACCCCATCTCCCCTGAAGAGGACTTTTCTCATTTTGCAGCCAGCTCCGAGTGTCAGAACTTCCATTCGCAGCCGGCAAATGAACAGCCAGGCCCTGCATGCTAATGAAGTCCGGGCTATTTTGCACCTTTTCATCCGCACATTATGCTCTTGACTCTGGAGAAGGTGGGAATTAGGCCGGACCCCGGTGTCAGACTGCCTGATGGCTCGGCTCCGGAAAACTGGTAATTGAAGCTGATGACTGATGCGAGGGAGGCCTGAATTTGGAAATAAACAGTTTCAAGCACTGCATGTCATTTCTAGAGAGACTGCTGCGGGAATGGAAATGAGCTCCGTTTCTTGAATCTAATGCAGTTTCTCAGCAGGAAAAACACCGTCTTTTAGACAACAATGCCAGTCATTAAGATTTAAATGTTCTGGCGATAATAGAAGAACTGGCCTCCCGGTTCACAAACAGCACTTATGTAAATGTCTTTCAACACCCAGATCTACATTTAATCCACGCCCAAGAAGATAACTGTGTCGGAAATCGGAAGCAAATGCAATTCTTAGTCTATAAATATCATTCATAAGAAGAGAGAGCAAAACAGTAAAATTGTTTGCTAACCTGTCACATAGCACGGCCTGTCAGCACCGGTGGTGGGAAGGCAACTCCTTGTGGAAACAATGAGAAGACACTGGGAAGTGTACAATAAACACCTGGAAGCCACACTTTTACTGGTTCTTTGTGCACTGCTGTATTTCCTTCCAGATGCCCCATCCTAGCCTTTCATGTAGAAGGGGCAAGAAAATTCCCTAGCTTAGATGCAGAATCTGTGTTTGGATAGTGGATCTCTCTGTTCAGTGTTGCAACAGAAGCCCAGATCTGGAGCCATTCACTTGCAATCTTTTAAAAGAAGTTCCTTCGTCCAGGGTTTATATCATTTTCCCTGCACATTCCTGGGTTGTCACAAAACCCCAGACCAAACATGACATACTGTTTCATCCCTCTCCCCAGTCTGCTGAGATTAGTTGGACATTGTGCTGCCTATGCAAAAAGAAGAGCTTGTAACCCCCACACGGCCTTTTGTGTTTTAAGAGGCTTTAAAAATCATTTTTACTAGCATCCTTCCATCCCAGTTCTTCCTGTGCAGGTGGAACACCGTCAGGGAGAAAATTATGAGCCCGGAGAAGAGGAGAGTGAGGCCAGGGGTATCATCGCAGGCCAGAGTGATTCATGAATAACCATCGGTTTGCTCTTTTCTCAATTCTCTTCCCTACCAGAAGTGAGATTTCGATACTTCGGGCCTTTTTCAATTTAATGGTGACATACAAGATTCTCACTGGCAGTCTTTGGTTTGTTAGCGACATCAAGGATATCAGTACAACTTGAGAAAAACCGAAGATGGCTGGGGTGTTATTGTCACTTCAGTTTAAAGGTAGCAAACCTATCTCATAAAGGATCAACACTGAATTATTTCAACATTTCAGAAATATAGATAAGCAATGCATTTCTAATAGCATACTTGTGGATCCTAGATAGATCAATGAATATTCAGCAATCCTTTGCATGAAATATATGAAACTCAATGAGAAAAAGGATAAATCTTAAAAACACACGCATACAGGCAAACCTACCCCTCACTGTGACAATGTCCTTGTGTCTCGTGGGGTCTCCCACAGCATAATGGCTAAAAAAGAGGGAGAAAATTGGGGTCACTAAAATGGGATAATGATAACCACAAGGCTTTCTGTGCACGGTGTACACGTACACTGGGAATTCAATATTTATAGAGTGATTCTCTCCGTGGTCAGAGCAGCGTTGATTTTTTTGAAAAGCTTTTATGTGTGTTTCCTCACTGGACTCTTCATCACAAGCCTGGCACAAAGGTCTATTTTATTAACACACAAGAAAAGGGAGCTAAGAGAAGTGATACGATTTTTTTTTTTTTTTTTTTTTTAAGATCACACAGCCCATGCAATAGTGAAGCCAGGACTGGAACTTTTGTTTTCAACATTTGCCATGGTATTCGTTTCTGTAAGCCCATGCTCCCCTGTACAGACACCATCAATCAACAAAGGAAGTTATGCAGTATTTGGTTATTTTACTTTTATCTTTCACAAGCGCTACCTACCTCTTCTGTTGCCATTATGAGGCTGAATTGTTCTGATGTGGAAGCAGGATGTGTGACTCCAATTGTCCTGAGGAAGAATAGCCAAGAGTAAGATTTCTTCCAGTCTTTAAAGGCCACTGGAGGTGACTGTTATAGTAAAAGCATCCCTTTTGTGTGGAGAGAAGCTGCCTGGATAAAGAGCAGTGATTCGACATAGATTAAGGGTTACTATCATGTGCTTGGCTTTGGTTCAAATCCTGGCTCCATCACTGTCTCAGTAATAGCAGGTAGATAGTCTAGGGTGGAAATAGGTAGTCTAAGGTGGAAGAGAACAGGCCCCATGATGCTATCAGTGTCCCACGTTCCTGTTGTCTCCCTGTTCTGCCTTTTTTTGAACTTCATTTCCACCTTAAGGTTGCCTCAGGGTTATGTCCTGGCTGTACAGCTTGAGTCAACTTATCTTAAGGAGGAAGAAGGGAGGAGAGCAAAGCAGAGTCAGATGGTTGCTGTCCTTTCAAGGAGCTTTGCTGGAAGCAGCTCTACCCCTCAACAGCGTCAATAGCTCATGGGCAAGATTTCTCATCTGGTTATTGCTACCTACAAAGTAGGCTGGAAAGGGTAGATTCAAAGCTGACAGGTTTCTGCTCGTTCCACAGTCTGGGTTCTCTTACTAAGGAAGAAGAGAACAGATACTGTGTAACTAGTTAGAAGAAGAGTTTGCTGCCACCAGCACTTACTAGATGTGTGAATCCACGCTAGTTCTCAGTTGACTTGCCTGTCTCATGGGGGATCTAGTGGCTCTTTCCTCACTATCAGACCAGGATGGGCTGTGAGAATAAAGTGAAATATTTTGCATGAAACACCCATTGTAGTTCTGGGCACATAAATATTAAGATATGGTGACCTAGGGGTGCCTGGGTGGCTTCGTGGATTCAGCATCCAGCTCTTGATTTTGGCTCCAGTCATGATCTCACAGGTTCGTATGATTGAGTCGCTCATTGGACTCTGTGCTGGGTGTGGATCCTGCTTGAGATTCTCTCCCTTCCTCTCCCTCTGCCCCTCCTCTGCTTGTGTGGGTGCAGGCATGCACATGCTCTCTCTCTCTTAAAAAAAAAAAAAGATACAGTGACCTAAGAAATGAGGTATGCAAATATGCTCAGCTTTACTAAAGATCACAGAAATGCAAATTAAAACCTCAACAGGATATCACTTTTCTCTCCTTTCCAGTTGACAAAAATTAAAATGAACAATAATGTACGTTGTTGGCAAGTTCATGGGGAAATGGGCATTCATAAACTACTAGTGAGATAACTGGAACAATGGTTTTGGAGGGCAATTTGGCAGTAGTCCCCCTGGGAATCCAGTCTAGGGAAAAGTATTTGCACAAATGTATAAAGAGATCTGTCTGACGATGGTCATTGAAGTACTGCTTGTAATAGCAAAAAAACCCCCACAAAAAAAACCCAAAGAATTCAGAAAACAAAAAACAGCAAAAACTGAACACATCCAAAAGAGGAATGTTTAATTAAACTGTAGAACATCCATAGTATGGCTCATTATGCAGAAAATTAGAAGAAAGAGGAAGATCTGTGGGTATGTAGTGATAAGGAATGAGAAAAAGGGAAGACATATTAAGACCTAGTTAAGTGAAAGTAACAAGTTGCAGAATGATATGTAGAATATGATGTCATATATGGGGTACCTGGGTGGTTCAGTCGGTTAAGTATCTGACTTTGGCTTAGGTCATGATCTCACGGTTCCTGGATTTGAGCCCTGTGTCCTGACAGCCCAGAGCCTGGAGCCTGCTTGGGATTTTGTGTCTCCCTCTCTCTCTGCCCTTCCCCCTGCTCATGCTCTGTCTCTCTCAGTCTCTCAAAAATAAATAAATTAAAAAAAAAGAGTACATGTGTTTAGAATATGTGTCATATATTTAACTCATTCCATACTGTATTCCAAATGACTCTTTTCTCTGTTTTTCTGTCTCTGTCTTTCTCACTGTGTCTCTCTCTAGACACACATATATAGATATTTATAATATATTTATACCATTTATAAAATATTTATACCGCTATATATAATGGAATAAATATATGGTATACTTTACACCATTTATAATATATTTATACCATTTATAATATATTTATAACATTGTATAGCTAATGGTCTAGAAATGATTACACCCAACATTGATCACGTCTTGACTTGGAACAGGAAAATGGTCAAAGAAAGTTGATCTTTGGTCTTGTCTGGTTAGTGATTTACTTAAGTGGTTTTTTAAATGCACATTTTTATTGCAATATTGTTAGTTGGCAAATTTCTATGGTTCTCATATTTATACTTCATGTCTTATGAGTGGTGGCACCAAGAGTTTTTGTTCCAGACTATGTATTCAACTATGTTTGTACAGAAAACAACCTTGGAAGACAGAGATGGTGTCTCTGAGGTGAGGATAAGTTTATCTGCTGTCCAATGTAGTAAAGACACTGTCCCCATCTGGGACAAAGTTTGAGCAGTTTGCTTGTAGCCCCTTTAAAAGGCAGACTTTCTAAGCTTAGGGTCCCTCAGGTCTGCTGCAAACCCTATGCGTGTGCTGCATTCACAGGGGCCCACCTCCCTGTCACCCCCACAGTACTTAGAGGTCAAAAGGAATCGATACAAACATGAAGGCCATCATAGCCCATAATAAAGTCCGTCTCTGACCCTGAAGTCTCATGTCTTCTGCTGGCATCCCTGAGATTGTGGCAGGCTAAAATCTCAGCATGTTCACAATGCAATGTAAATATTGAATAAGTGGATTCACATGTATAACCAGCACCAGATCCAGAAAAAGATCATTACCAGCATCACAGAAATCTCCTTGATGTACCCTTTTAGTCACTACCCCCCCCCCCCAAGGGTAACACACTCCTATCTAACCGCATAGATTAGTTTTGCCTGTTCTGAACTTTATATAAGTTGAATTATATGACATGTACTCTTTTGTGTACATTTCTTGCAACATTGTGTTTATAAGATTCATTCATTCATATTGTTACAGATGGTTCATCATAATCATTACTGGATCAGTAAACCACAACTTACATATTTATTTTATTGTTGATGGATATTTACATGATTTCTAGTTTTTTACTATGTAATTCTTTTTTTACCAGTTTTATTGAGATATAATCAATGTACATCACCATATAAATTTAATGTATGCAGCATAATGGTTTGACTTACATGTATTGTGAAATGATTACCTCAGTAAGTTTGGTTAGCATCCATCATCTTACACAGATACAATAAAAAGAAATAGCAAAAAAAATTTTTTCCTTGAGTTGACAACTCTTGGGATTTACTCTGCTGACAAGTTTCCCATATACTTTGTAGCAGCATTAGCTGTAGTCATAATGTTGTACATATCCCTAGTATTTATTTATAACTGAAACTTCGTACCTTTTGATCACTTTCCTGAATTCCCCCAATTGTTTCTTCTTTTTAAAGAGAGCATATTTATATATTGCTTACATGATTTTCATTATAGAAATTTTCAAGCATGCACACAAGTAAAAAGAGTGATATAATGATTCTCTTATGTGCCTGTGGCCCAGCTTTAACAATGATCAACTTCTGAAATTTTGTTTAAAAATTTTTTTAACATGTATTCATTTTTTGAAAGACAAAGAGAGAGCACAAGCAGGGGAGGGGCAGAGAGAGGGGGAGACACAGAATCTGAAGTAGGCTCCAGGCTCTGAGCTGTCAGCACAGAGCCTGATGCGGGGCTTAAGCTCAAGAAATGTGAGATCATGACCTGAGCCAAAGTCGATGCTTAACTGACTGAGCCACCCAGGCGTCCCAACTTCTGACATTTTGTTATAATTAAATTATAATTACAACTTAATGGTATTTAAAATGAAATCAGTCTTTTTGTTCCCCACTTTTCTTCCCCAGTTTCTTTTTTTTTTTTTTTTTGGATCGTTTTTTTTTTTATTTTTATTTTTTTTATTTATTTATTTTTTTTTATGAAATTTATTGAGAAATTGGTTTCCAACTTCCCCAGTTTCAAGATGAAAGTGTCTCTATAGTGGAAGAATAATACCAAGTCCCTCTCATGATCATGCCATTAAGTACATTTATATCTGGTTGACATCCAAACTTATTTCTCTGGCCAAAAGCCCTCTGATGAACTCCAGGTTCATATATCCATCTCTGTTTGGATGTCATTTTAGGTCTGGTTCCTCAGAAGCAGACCTTACATGAGGGTTTGTGTTTACGTGATCTATAAGGAGCCACTTTCAGAAGAAACTAGAGAGGGGATGGGGAAAATAGGACAGGGATAGAGCAGGTGAGGAAACGAAGCATCACACGATATCAGGCAAAGTTCTGCAGAAGGCAGCTTCAGCTTGGTCCCACAAAGGTGCTCTAAAGTATACGTTATGTCTTGAAGTTTGTTCCAGTGCAAGAAACAGGAGCTGGGCTATTACATTCTTGCATTCATCCATCATCATTGTCCGAGGGTGGCTTTGTGGGGGGAGTGGTGAGCGAGGACACAAACTCCCAGCCACTTCCAATTTGGCAGTGGAGCAGCAGCAGGGTCTGCTTCTAAGTCTATTAAACATCTCAGACTATATGTGTCCAAAACTCCTGAGACCCCTCCCCCAACTCCCATTCCCCAACTCCATCCTTCCAATTACTTATACAGAGCACCTTGGAGTCATCCATGACTCTCTCTCTGTTACACCTTGTCAATATATCAGGGAATCAGGTTGTCTCAATGTTTAAAATGTATCCAGAATCTCCTCATTGCTTCCACTGCTACCCTGCTGAGCCACCATCTTGTCTCATGGACCTACTGCTAGAGCTTCTTAGTTTCTCCTGGCTTCTACCAGTTTCTACACTTCTACCTTCCCCCAACTTGTCTCGTCCTAGCAAAGCAGGATGAAAAGTCCTGTCGAAATGGAAGTGATCCTGTTAGTCCTCTGATCAAGCTTTTTTTTTTAAAATTTTTTAACGTTTTATTTATTTTTGAGACAGAGAGAGACAGAGCATGAACGGGGGAGGGGCAGAGAGAGAGGGAGACACAGAATCGGAAGCAGGCTGCAGGCTCTGAGCCATCAGCCCAGAGCCCGATGTGGGGCTCGAACTCATGGACCGCGAGATCGTGACCTGAGCTGAAGTCGGCCGCTTAACCGACTGAGCCACCCAGGCGCCCCTGATCAAGCTTTTCACTGGCTCTCCATTTCCCTCAGTGTTAAGTCACGATCCTTACACAGTGGCCTACAAGGTGGTTCCTTCCACCCTTACCTGTTTATCTCTTGACCTCCTCTCCTACCATGGTCCTATTGCTCACTGTCTATGGCTGCATGCTCTCCTGGCTGTCTCCTGAATACACTAGGTTCCATAGCTGATCCCTTTGCCTGCTACATTTTCCTCCCAATCACATAGCTCCCTCCCTCATCTCCTTCCAAACAGCTCAGTGTCACCTTCTCAGTGAGGTCTACCTGGACAAGGCTATTTAAAACGGTAACTATTCTCCATTTCCCTGTACTCTTTCTCTCTCTTACCTTGCTCTTTTTCCCCCTTATACTATATAACTCACTTTCTTATTATGTGGATTGTTGACTCTCTGTCTTTTTTCACTAGAAGGTAAACTCCATGAAGACAGGAATTGTTGTGTGTTTAGTTCACCGATGTATACCAAATTCTTGGAATAGTTCAGATGCACGGTTTATGCTTAATACATATTTGCTGAAGGAATAAATGCATTTCCATAAATCTCAATTTAAGAATACTGTCTCAAAGGAATATGCTTAGATTCAAGATCAGCTGTCTTTTGAGTTGTACCCTTTCAGTGACCAGTCAGTGGATATAGATTGCTCCTAACCAGGGGCAGAAACTTGGGCCAGGCAGCTCCCTTCAGCTAATGGCTGTTTCAGGGTGGGACTCAAGAGTAAGTCCTAAGTAGGCAGTCTGTCATGCAACCATACAGTGAGTGACCCAGACATAAAGAAGGACTCTGCATAGTCTTACAGCATCTGCCGTAGAACACCCCTTGTCCTCCGAGGTGCACTTGCTGCATATCAATTGATCCCTTCTGGATTCTCCTTGTTTCTTCCTGGCAGAATGTAGTTATAAAAGCAAAGTTAGTGGGATGAGAGCCTCTGGTCTCCATGTCCTTCGTAGACTGTTGCTGCTCTTGATCATTTACTATCAAAACTTGTCAGGGAAAGACTAAGAGGCATTCAGTGGGTCACCTGGGTGCCCTGCATGTTCCTCCCTATCCCACTAGGTAAGAGCAGCCCCACCTCTTCCTGATCAGGGCCAATTACCCAGCCAGGATAGTGACCCATCTCCTGGCTTGCTGGTCTCTTGGCATGAAGATCCTGAAGTTGGCATTCATATATCAAAGTTTAGTGGGCTACTTACATACATCCCTGGTGGAAGTGTTCCCCTTCTTGGGAACTGGAATGTCTAGAACTACAGAACCTAGAATTACAGAGATAGAAGTACCACTTCTCTAAATAAACCACTGAAAGTGATGGTGTGTGGGGCCACTTCTATGTTCACTCTAGACCTATTGATTTCACCTACTGGGAACATGGTGCCATAAAATGGTCATTGATTTTGGGTGTATGCCACAATCTGGAGGACAGAGGCCCATCCTTGCATGATGTTATTTCTCAGCTGGCATATTGGCTGTGCTTTGAAAGGATCATTTAACTACTCTGTCAGGCTGACAGTTTCTTTGTGGTGGTGAATGGAGTAGAGTTGTTAGACCTCATGGACATGAGACCACTGGTGGACCATCTTTGTTATAAAGTAGAGCCTTTGGTCCAATGTGACATAATGAGGGATCTTATGTTGGTAGATTAAATACTCTAAGCCCTATAAATGTGCTTCTGGATGAGACCCTAAGGACAGGACAAGCAAACTCATACTTGGAATATATGTTGACTCTGGTGAAGAGGAATAGCCCCTCCTTCTAGAATGGGAGAGGTCTAGAGTAATTAACTTGCTATGAAGTGGATGGTTGATCTCCTTGAAAAATGGTGCCATAATAAGACCATTGGTCCCTGTGGTTGGCATATTGGACATTCAGTAAAAGCATTAGCCATGGTGAGATGGACCCCATGCTGTTGAGCCCATGCATGACCCCCAAACCTGCCATCATCCCATTTTAGTTCACATACTTATTTTGCTGACACTAGAATAATTGGTGATAGAGGAAGGCCGAGTCATTTTGTCTACCTAATCTTTTACTGTCTTTTCTGTGATGGAAATTTACATGATATATGAAAATTCTTATATTTCATATTCACTTCAATATGTCCATTCACATGCCTCTATCTTAGAAGATCCATCCATGTGATTCAGGTATTAGCTTATGGAGAGAAACTGCTGGTGGATGGCATGGAAGGATGGCCACTTGCTTATGTAATTACTGGCCCTTTAGGATCTGTACATGCCCCATCCTGGATCTGCCATGTCAACCTTACAAAGGATTACTGTTGGGCCCGCCCTTCCTTAAGAATCTGAGTCTCATAGAACCCAGCTTATGGCAGGCTATTCTGGCTGCAGAGTCACTTGCTGCCTCATTTAACATGTATTCCATCTTTTTTATTTAAAGAAATTTTAATGTTTATTTATTTTTGAGAGAGAGAGAGAGAGACAGAATATGAGCAGAGAAGGGGTAGAGAGAGAGGGAGACACAGAATCTAAGGCAAGATCCAGGCTCTGAGCTGTCAGTACAGAGCCCGACATGGGGCTCAAACTCATGAACCATGAGATCATGATCTGAGCCGAAATCGGACGCTTAACCTACTGAGCCACCCAGGAGCTCCTAACATGTACTCCATCTTTGCCTGGCCCCAGAAGACTACCAACAGCAATTTTCCCCCAATCTTTTTTTTATTGTGGTAAAATACACAAACCACAAAGCTAACCATCTTAACCATTTTTGACTGTACAGTTCAATGATAATAACTACATTAATATTGCTGGGTAGCCATAACCACCATCCATCTCCAGAGCTTTTTTCATCCAACAGAACTGAATCTTCATGCCCATTAAACAGTAACTCTCCATTCTCTCCTCTCCCTCAACCCTGGCAACCACAATTCTATTATGTGTCTCTATGAATTTGACTACTCTGTGTACCTCATAAAAGTGGAATCATACAATATTTGTCCTTTAAATGTCTGGCTTATTTCACTCAATGCAAAGTGCTCAAGCTTTATCCATATTGCAGTGTATAGCAGAATTTCTTTACTTTTTAAGACTGAATAATATTCCATTGTATGTATGTACCACACTTTGAGAAGCAGGGTTTTGGATGGCATAAAGTTCTGTACTGCCGATGGTATGGACTTATTCTAGAACTCTAGAGTCTATATTGTGATTCATTTCCTGAGTCTTACGTAAACTTCACTGGCCATCGTTTCTCGCTACATATGCCTCTAATATCACCAGTACTGTCAGATTGTATGGCCCAAGTAGCAGGCCTGATCTGCTGCAGAGCTTTTTTGCTCTAAGCCCCATTAAAGCTGGCAGCCTTTTGTGTCACTCAGTAAGTGGGTTGGAAAATTTTTCAAAATGTGGAATATTTTCCCACCAGAACCTGAATAGGTTTACCAGGCATTGTGTGAGATGCACTAATTTGTTCTTTTCCTTGAAGGGGATGTTACATCATGCTTCAGACCACTAAAAACTTCACTGATGGGTAGGTTCCTGAATATGGTTTATCTCACATTTTCTGGAGCACATATATTGTACCACTTCTTGCTCACTTGGTCCTATTAACTTAATGTCATTAATACACAGACCAATGTGATGCTCTGCAAGATGTCCAGCCAGTCAAGGTCTCTGTGGGTCACAGAGTCATGCCTAAATCCCATAGGCCTAAGGGAGGGAGTGTTTACATAGCCCTGGACCAAGCCTGCAAATGTAGTGTTGTCTATCTTGGGTTCTGCTCTGGTTCTCATTCTTGATAAGTGTGGAAAAGAAAACATCCTCCAAATCAATGGCTACATGCCATGACATCAAAGCATAGTAATCTGTTGTACAGGTACCATATCTAGCACAGCTATCATTGTGGCTATGATCTGGTTCTATTTGAACTTAGTCCATGATCATCCTTGAATATCTGTCTTGGTTTTGCAGGGTCAGATTGGTGAATTAGATGAGAATATAATGGAGATAACTCCTCTTTCCTTTAACTTATAATTTCTTTTTTCAATAATGTCTACAATTTCCCCTGAATGATATTGTTTCTGTGTAACTTCTTGGTGAAGAGTGGGGTGGGAGGGGGTTGTGTCAGAGGGGCTATTTCACTTGTCTTCCTCACTATATAGCCTTCACATTATTGGTAGAGGAGCCAATGTAGGTATTGTGCTAACCACCAAATACGTCCATTTTATACCAATAGATAAGTCCATGGATTCAATGAACACAATGGGAGCCTGGCTAAGACTACTTATACCTGCCCCAATCTAATAGGTATTCCATGATGATGCTTTGGTTCCTTGGGTACCAAAATCACATTAGACCCTGTGACCAAGGGCCCTCAAAATGTTTGGGAGGCAATCCCTCTTCTGGAAGGTTAACCTGAGGGGATCAGATGTGGACACATTAACCCTTCCCAAGGAAGGGTAAATTTAGATCCCAATCTTGTATTAAGGTTGGGTTATGTAAAGATTTTCAGGGGAGGGTCCTTTTTTTTTTTTTCCTGCCCATTGTTCATGTTGAGACAGAGCCATTTTTTGCTTTCTACTTACATGGGGGAGATTTTCTTTTCTAGTTTACCTTTCACTGAGGTATGGTTTTCTGGGAGATGCTGTTTTATGTGAGGTGTTTCTATTCCTCATCTAGTGTAGGCACTGTCTTCTGTCTTTATAGGCAAATCATCAAAATGAAAGCTTTTTGCTATCAGTTAATGATATCTGACTTCAGGTGAGCTGATTTCAATGCTTGCGTATCTCTCTGTATTTCCGTCTTCGCTTTGTTTCGGGTCCTGGGAATTTTGTTTTCTTTCTTACTCATGTGTTATGAACTGAATCAATGTGTTGAGGTCCTAACTCCCAGTACCTCAAAATGTGATTGTATTAGGGATAAGGGCTTTAAAGAGGTGATTAAGGTAAAAGAAGTCATTAGGGTGGGTCCTAATCAAATTTGATTGGTATCCTTATAAGAAGAGAAAACTTGGACACACAGAGAGACACCAGGAGTGTACATGCACAAAAGAAATACCATTTTAGGACACAGGGTGTCACAGGAAATACCATTTTAGGACACAGAAGGTGGCCATTTGCAAGGCAAGGAGAAAGGCCTCAGGAGAGCCCCAGTCTACTGACACCTTGATCTTGGATTTCCTAGTCTCTAGTGCTGTAAGTAATAGATTTCTGTTGTTTATAAGTTACCTAGTCCGTGATATTTTGTTATAGCAGCCCAAACGGACTAAGACAGATGTGCAAGTTGAGAATATTTTCTCCCAGTGTGTGGTTTATCTTTTCACATTCTTAATAGCGTCTCTTGATGAGTTTAAGTTTACATTTTGATGAAGTCCACTTTATCAGTCTTTTTCTTTTTTTAATGGTCCATAGTTTTTGTGTCTTGTTTAGGAAATCTTTGCCTACCCCAAGTTCATGATGATCATGATGATCATCTCTATGTTTTCTTTTAAGACTTTTATGGTTTTAAATTTCACATTTAGATTTATAGTTTATCTTTAAAAAATTTTTAATTTTATTTTTTTTGAGAGAGAGACAGAGTGTGAGTGGGGGAGGGGCAGAGAGGGAAGGAGACACAGAATCTGAAGCAGAATCCAGGCTCTGAGCTGTCAGCCCAGAGACCAACGTGGAGCTCAAACTCATGAACCATGAGATCATGACCTGAGTCGAAGTTGGACACTTAACTGACTGAGCCACCCAGGCACCCCTAAAAATTTTTTTATAGTTAATTTATTTATTTTGAGAGAGAGAGTGAGCATTGGAGGAGCAGAGAGAGGTTGGAGGTGGGGGAGAGAATCCCAAGCAGATTCTGTGCTGTCAGTGCAGAGCCTCATGCAAGGCTTGATTTCATGAACTGTGAGATGATGACCTGAGCCAAAGTCAAGAGTCAGATGCTTAACTGACTGAGTCACCCAGGCACCCCTGATTTATAGTTCATCTTGAATTAATTTTTGTGGATGGTGTGAGGTAAGGGTCAAGTTTCATTTTTTAAATATAGGTTTCCTGGGATGATATATTCAAAATGCTAAAAGAAAGACACTGCTAACAAGCAGTATTGTACTCAGCAAAGCTGTCCTTCAGAAATGAAGGCTAGATAAAGACTTTGCCAAACAAACAAATGCTAAGGGAATCCATCACCACTAGACTTGGTTTACAGGGAATGTTGAAAGGAGTTTTTCAAGCTGATATGAAAGGGTGCTAACTAGTAATATGAAAACATATGAAAATAAACAACACACTCATAAAAGCAAGTATATAGCCAGCTTCAGAATCCTGTAATACAGTGGTATGTTAACCACTTAACTCTAGTATAAATGTTGAAGGACAAAAATATTAAAGACAACTATTGCTATGATAATTTGTTAATGGATACAAATATAAATATAAAAACATATAGAGGCACCTGGGTGTCTCAGTCAGTTGAGCATCTGACTCTCGATTTCGGCTCAGGTCATCATCTCACAGTTCCTGAGACTGAACCCCATGTTGGGTTCTGCATGGACAGTGCAAATAAGTAAGCTTAAAAAAAAAACATGTGAAGTGTGACATCAAAAACAAAATGCATGTGTGTAGGAATGAAAGGTAAGAGTTTTTGTGTGATCAAAGTGAAATTGTTATCAACTTAAAATACACTGCTAATCTATACAATTTTACATAAGCTTTGAGGTAACCACCTATGAAAACCCAAAACCTATAACCGATACACACAAGATTGGGAAAGTACATCACTTTGGAAAATCATCAGTTCGAAAGGAAGGCATCAAAAGAGGAAGAAAGGAACAAAGGAACTACAAAACAGCCAGAAAACAATTAACAAGATGTCAATAGTAAGTCTTTACCTACCAATTACTCTAAGTATAAATGGATTAAGTGCTCTAGTCAAAAGGCATACAGTGGCTGAATGAATTAAAAAAATAAAAGACCCAACTACAAGCTGCCTACAAGAGACTCACATCAGCTTCAAGGACACTCATAGGCTCAAAGTGAAGAGAAGATGGAAAAATATATTCCAAATAAATGGAAACCAAAAGAGAGCCAAGGTAGCTATACTTACATCAGACAAAGTAGACTTTAAGCCAAAAACTGTAAAAAGAGACAAAGAAGGTCGTTATATAATGAGAAAAGGGTCAATTCATCAACAGGATTTAACAATTATAAATATATATGCACCCAATACCAGAGCACCTAAATATATTAAGCAAATACTAATAGATCTGAAAGGAGAAGTAGACTACAATCCAGGGAATAATAATAGCAGGGAACTTCAAGACTCACAATTTGAACAATGAATAGATCATCCAACAGGAAATCAAAAAGGAAACATTAGACCTGAACTATACTTTAGACCAAATGGAACTGACAAACCTACACAGAACATGCCTTCCAACAGCAGCAGATTATACATTCTTCTCAAGGGCACACAGAACATTCTCCAGGACAGATTATAGGTTAGGTCACAAAAAAGGACTCAGCAAATTTAAAAACATTGAAATTATACCATGTATCTTTTCTGACAAAAATGGTACAAAACGAGAAATCAATAGGAGCGCCTGGGTGTCTCAATTGGTTAAGCATCCGACTTCGGCTCAGGTCATGATCTCTCAGTTTGTGAGTTCGAGTTCCACGTTGGGCTCTGTGCTGACAGCTCAGAGCCTGGAGCCTGCTTTCAATTCTGTGTCTTCCCCTCTTTTTGCCCCTCCCATGCTCATGCTCATGCTCTGTCTGTCAGTAAGAAATAAACTTAAAAAAAAAAAAAAACACCTAGAAATCAATAATAGGAGGAAAACTGGAAAATTCACAAATATTTGGAAATTAAATAACACACTACTGAGGAATCAATGGATCAAATGTTTCTCTTTTCTTTTTTTAAAAATTTTGTCTTGGGGCACCTGGGTGGCTCAGTCAGTTGAGCGTCTGACTTCAGCTCAGGTCATGATCTCACAGCTCGTGAGTTCGAGCCCTGCATTGGGCTCTGTTCTGACAGCTCAGAGCCTGGAGCCTGCTTCGGATTCTGCATCTCCCTCTGTCTCTGCCCCTAACCCACTTGCATTCTGTCTCTGTCTCTCTCTCAAAAAAAAAAAAACATTAAAAAACATAAAAATTTTTTTTCTGTCTTCTAGTAGTTGTCTCCAAAACCCAGTTAACATGGTCTCCCATAAGTTCTTGATTTTTTAAATCTTTTCATGTTTTCTACTGAATTTCTGTTATATTACATGAGGATCTGGTTCATGTATATCCTTTCCTTATCTTCTGCTCCTAAGTTTTGGTAGGTAAGTCTTTTGTTTACCAAACTTTCTTTCCCTTATATTTTCTTTTTTCTTTTTCTTAAAAAAATTTAAAATATATTTTTAATTTTCAATTTATTTTATTTTTTTTATTTTTATTTATTTTTTTTTTTAGATATGAAATTTATTGACAAACTGGTTTCCATACAACACCCAGTGCTCATCCCAAAAGGTGCCCTCCTCAATACCCATCACCCACCCTCCCCTCCCTCCCACCCCCCATCAACCCTCAGTTTGTTCTCAGTTTTTAACAGTCTCTTATGCTTTGGCTCTCTCCCACTCTAACGTCCTTTTTTTTTTTTTCCTTCCCCTCCCCCATGGGTTCCTGTTAAGTTTCTCAGGATCCACATAAGAGTGAAACCATATGGTATCTGTCTTTCTCTGTATGGCTTATTTCACTTAGCACCACACTCTCCAGTTCCATCCACGTTGCTACAAAAGGCCATATTTCATTTTTTCTCATTGCCACGTAGTATTCCATTGTGTATATAAACCACAATTTCTTTATCCATTCATCAGTGGATGGACATTTAGGCTCTTTCCATAATTTGGCTATTGTTGAGAGTGCTGCTATGAACATTGGGGTACAAGTGCCCCTATGCATCAGTACTCCTGTATCCCTTGGGTAAATTCCTAGCAGTGCTATTGCTGGGTCATAGGGTAGGTCTATTTTTAATTTTCTGAGGAACCTCCACACTGCTTTCCAGAGCGGCTGCACCAATTTGCATTCCCACCAACAGTGCAAGAGGGTTCCCGTTTCTCCACATCCTCTCCAGCATCTATAGTCTCCTGATTTGTTCATTTTGGCCACTCGGACTGGCGTGAGGTGATACCTGAGTGTGGTTTTGATTTGTATTTCCCTGATAAGGAGCGACGCTGAACATCTTTTCATGTGCCTGTTGGCCATCCGGATGTCTTCTTTAGAGAAGTGTCTATTCATGTTTTCTGCCCATTTCTTCACTGGGTTATTTGTTTTTCGGGTGTGGAGTTTGGTGAGCTCTTTATAGATTCTGGATACTAGCCCTTTGTCTGATATGTCATTTGCAAATATCTTTTCCCATTCCGTTGGTTGCCTTTTAGTTTTGTTGGTTGTTTCCTTTGCTGTGCAGAAGCTTTTTATCTTCATAAGGTCCCAGTAATTCACTTTTGCTTTTAATTCCCTTGCCTTTGGGGATGTGTCGAGTAAGAGATTGCTACGGCTGAGGTCAGAGAGGTCTTTTCCTGCTTTCTCCTCTAAGGTTTTGATGGTTTCCTGTCTCACATTTAGGTCCTTTATCCATTTTGAGTTTATTTTTGTAAATGGTGTGAGAAAGTGGTCTAGTTTCAACCTTCTGCATGTTGCTGTCCAGTTCTCCCAGCACCATTTGTTAAAGAGGCTGTCTTTTTTCCATTGGATGTTCTTTCCTGCTTTGTCAAAGATGAGTTGGCCATAGGTTTGTGGGTCTAGTTCTGGGGTTTCTATTCTATTCCATTGGTCTGTGTGTCTGTTTTTGTGCCAATACCATGCTGTCTTGATGATGACAGCTTTGTAGTAGAGGCTAAAGTCTGGGATTGTGATGCCTCCTGCTTTGGTCTTCTTCAAAATTCCTTTGGCTATTCGGGGCCTTTTGTGGTTCCATATGAATTTTAGGATTGCTTGTTCTAGTTTCGAGAAGAATGCTGGTGCAATTTTGATTGGGATTGCATTGAATGTGTAGATAGCTTTGGGTAGTATTGACATTTTGACAATATTTATTTTTCCAATCCATGAGCAGGGAATGTCTTTCCATTTCTTTAAATCTTCTTCAATTACCTTCATAAGCTTTCTACAGTTTTCAGCATACAGATCCTTTACATCTTTGGTTAGATTTATTCCTAGGTATTTTATGCTTCTTGGTGCAATTGTGAATGGGATCATTTTCTTTATTTGTCTTTCTGTTGCTTCATTGTTAGTGTATAAGAATGCAACTGATTTCTGGACATTGATTTTGTATCCTGCAACTTTGCTGAATTCATGTATCAGTTCTAGCAGACTTTTGGTGGAGTCTATCGGATTTTCCATGTATAATATCATGTCATCTGCAAAAAGCGAAAGCTTGACTTCATCTTTGCCAATTTTGATGCCTTTGATTTCCTTTTGTTGTCTGATTGCTGATGCTAGAACTTCCAGCACTATGTTAAACAACAGCGGTGAGAGTGGGCATCCCTGTCGTGTTCCTGATCTCAGGGAAAAAGCTCTCAGTTTTTCCCCGTTAAGGATGATGTTAGCTGTGGGCTTTTCATAAATGGCTTTTATGATCTTTAAGTATGTTCCTTCTATCCCGACTTTCTCAAGGGTTTTTATTAAGAAAGGGTGCTGGATTTTGTCAAAGGCCTTTTCTGCATCGATTGACAGGATCATATGGTTCTTCTCTTTTTTTTTTGTTAATGTGATGGATCACGTTGATTGATTTGCGAATGTTGAACCAGCCCTGCATCCCAGGAATGAATCCCACTTGATCATGGTGAATAATTCTTTTTATATGCTGTTGAATTCGATTTGCTAGTATCTTATTGAGAATTTTTGCATCCATATTCATCAGGGATATTGGCCTGTAGTTCTCTTTTTTTACTGGGTCTCTGTCTGGTTTAGGAATCAAAGTAATACTGGCTTCATAGAATGAGTCTGGAAGTTTTCCTTCCCTTTCTATTTCTTGGAATAGCTTGAGAAGGATAGGTATTATCTCTGCTTTAAACGTCTGGTAGAACTCCCCTGGGAAGCCATCTGGTCCTGGACTCTTATTTGTTGGGAGATTTTTGATAACCGATTCAATTTCTTCGCTGGTTATGGGTCTGTTCAAGCTTTCTATTTCCTCCTGATTGAGTTTTGGAAGAGTGTGGGTGTTCAGGAATATGTCCATTTCTTCCAGGTTGTCCAGTTTGTGGGCATATAATTTTTCATAGTATTCCCTGATAATTGTTTGTATCTCTGAGGGATTGGTTGTAATAATTCCATTTTCATTCATGATTTTATCTATTTGGGTCATCTCCCTTTTCTTTTTGAGAAGCCTGGCTAGAGGTTTGTCAATTTTGTTTATTTTTTCAAAAAACCAACTCTTGGTTTCATTGATCTGCTCTACAGTTTTTTTAGATTCTATATTGTTTATTTCTGCTCTGATCTTTATTATTTCTCTTCTTCTGCTGGGTTTAGGCTGCCTTTGCTGTTCTGCTTCTATTTCCTTTAGGTGTGCTGTTAGATTTTGTATTTGGGATTTTTCTTGTTTCTTGAGATAGGCCTGGATTGCAATGTATTTTCCTCTCAGGACTGCCTTCGCTGCGTCCCAAAGCGTTTGGATTGTTGTATTTTCATTTTCGTTTGTTTCCATATATTTTTTGATTTCTTCTCTAATTGCCTGGTTGACCCACTCATTCGTTAGTAGGGTGTTCTTTAACCTCCACGCTTTTGGAGGTTTTCCAGACTTTTTCCTGTGGTTGATTTCAAGCTTCATAGCATTGTGGTCTGAAAGTATGCATGGTATAATTTCAATTCTTGTAAACTTATGAAGGGCTGTTTTGTGATCCAGTATATGATCTATCTTCAAGAATGTTCCATGTGCACTCGAGAAGAAAGTATATTCTGTTGCTTTGGGATGCAGAGTTCTAAATATATCTGTCAAGTCCATCTGATCCAATGTCTCATTCAGGGCCCTTGTTTCTTTATTGACTGTGTGTCTAGATGATCTATCCATTTCTGTAAGTGGGGTGTTAAAGTCTCCTGCAATTACCACATTCTTATCAATAAGGTTGCTTCTGTTTATGAGTAATTGTTTTATATATTTGGGGGCTCCGGTATTCGGCACATAGACATTTATAATTGTTAGCTCTTCCTGATGGATAGACCCTGTGACTATTATATAATGTCCTTCTTCATCTCTTGTTACAGCCTTTAATTTAAAGTCTAGTTTGTCTGATATAAGTATGGCTACTCCAGCTTTCTTCTGGCTTCCAGTAGCATGATAAATAGTTCTCCATCCCCTCACTCTGAATCTAAAGGTGTCCTCAGGTCTAAAATGAGTCTCTTGTAGACAGCAAATAGATGGGTCTTGTTTTTTTATCCATTCTGATACCCTATGTCTTTTGGTTGGCGCATTTAATCCATTTACATTCAGTGTTATTATAGAAAGATACGGGTTTAGAGTCATTGTGATGTCTGTATGTTTTATGCTTGTAGTGATGTCTCTGGTACTTTGTCTCACAGGGTCCCCCTTAGGATCTCTTGTAGGGCTGGTTTAGTGGTGACAAATTCCTTCAGTTTTTGTTTGTTTGGGAAGACCTTTATCTCTCCTTGTATTCTAAATGACAGACTTGCTGGATAAAGGATTCTCGGCTGCATATTTTTTCTGTCTAGCACACTGAAAATCTCGTGCCAATTCTTTCTGGCCTGCCAAGTTTCAAAAGAGAGATCAGTCACGAGTCTTATCGGTCTCCCTTTATATGTGAGGGCACGTTTACCCCTTGCTGCTTTCAGAATTTTCTCTTTATCCTTGTATTTTGCCAGTTTCACTATGATATGTCGTGCAGAAGATCGATTCAAGTTACGTCTGAAGGGAGTTCTCTGTGCCTCTTGGATTTCAATGCCTTTTTCCTTCCCCAGTTCAGGGAAGTTCTCAGCTATAATTTCTTCAAGTACCCCTTCAGCACCTTTCCCTCTCTCTTCCTCCTCTGGGATACCAATTATGCGTATATTATTTCTTTTTAGTGTATCACTTAGTTCTCTAATTTTCCCCTCATACTCCTGGATTTTTTTATCTCTCTTTTTCTCAGCTTCCTCTTTTTCCATAACTTTATCTTCTAGTTCACCTATTCTCTCCTCTGCCTCTTCCATCCGAGCCGTGGTGGTTTGCATTTTGTTTTGCATTTCATTTAAAGCGTTTTTCAGCTCCTCGTGACTGTTCCTTAGTCCCTTGATCTCTGTAGCAAGAGATTCTCTGCTGTCCTGTATGCTGTTTTCCAGCCCAGCGATTAATTTTATGACTATTATTCTAAATTCACTTTCTGTTATATTATTTAAATCCTTTTGATCAGCTCATTAGCTGTTGTTATTTCCTGGAGATTCTTCTGAGGGGAATTCTTCCGCTTGGTCATTTTGGATAGTCCCTGGTGTGGTGAGGGCCTGCAGGGCACTTCCCCTGTGCTGTGGTGTATAACTGGAGTTGGTGGGCGGGGCCGCAGTCAGACCTGATGTCTGCCCCCAGCCCACCGCTGGGGCCACAGTCAGACTGGTGTGTGCCTTCTCTTCCCCTCTCCTAGGGGCGGGATTCACTGTGGGGTGGCGTGGCCCGTCTGGGCTACTTGCACACTGCCAGGCTTGTGATGCTGGGGATCTGGCGTATTAGCTGGGGTGGGAAGGCAAGGTGCACGGCGGCAGGGGGGGCAGGCTTAGCTCGCTTCTCCTTAGGTGATCCACTTCAGGAGGGGCCCTGTGGCAGCCGGAGGGAGTCAGATCCGCTGCCAGAAGTTTGGCTCCGCAGAAGCACAGAGTTGGGTGTTTGCGCGGAGCGAGCAATTTCCCTGGCCGGAACCGGTTCCCTTTGGGATTTTGGCTGGGGGATGGGCGGGGGAGATGGCGCTGGCGAGCGCCTTTGTTCCCAGCCAAACTGAGCTCTGTCGTCCGGGGGCTCCGCAGCTCACCCTCCCTTTGTCCTCCAGCCTTCCCGCTTTCCGAGCAGAGCTGTTAACTTATGACCTCCCAGACGCTAAGTCGCGCTTGCTGTCGGAACACAGTCCGTCAGGCCCCTCCGCTTTTGCAAGCCAGACTCGGGGGCTCTGCTTGGCTGGCGAGCCGCCCCTCCACCCCGGCTCCCTCCCGCCAGTCCGTGGAGCGCGCACCGCCTCGCCGCCCTTCCTACCCTCTTCCGTGGGCCTCTCGTCTGCACTTGGGTCTGGTGACTCCGTTCTGCTCATCCTCTGGCGGTTTTCTGGGTTATTTAGGCAGGTGTAGGTGGAATCTAAGTGATCAGCAGGACGCGCGGTGAGCCCAGCGTCCTCCTACGCCGCCATCTTCCCAGAATGCCCAATTTTCAATTTATTTTTGAGAGAGGGAAACAGTGTGAGCAGGTGAGGGGCAGAGAGAGAGAGAGAGAGAGGGAGACACAGAATCCGAAGCAGGCTCCGGGCTCTGAGCTGTCAGCACAGAGTCTGATACGGGGCTTGAACTAATGAACCACGAGATCATGATCTGAGCTGAAGTCAGACGCCCAACAGATTGAGCCACCCAGGCGCCCCATTCCCTTATATTTTCTAATTTAAACCACGTCGCCATATATTGCTGCTACTGTAGAAAAACAGCATAAGAGACTATTAAAAACTGAGAACAAACTGAGGGTTGATGGGGGGTGGGAGGGAGGGGAGGGTGGGTGATGGGTATTGAGGAGGGCACCTTTTGGGATGAGCACTGGGTGTTGTATGGAAACCAATTTGTCAATAAATTTCATATATATAAAAAAAATAAAGACTCTTGAATAAAAAAAAAAAGAAAAACAGCATTTGCTTTATGTATATGAAAACAGTCACTTACATGTCACTTTTCTGGATGTAAATATTTTTTTCCTTTTGGATATAAATGCAGTTTTCATATTTGATTCAATCTGTATCACTTCAATTAAAGGACAGAAAAATAAAACTCACATGGGAATCCTGTGTGTGTGAAATGGAAGCCTCATCAAATATTAAGCCACACACACACACACACACGCACACACACATGCACAACCAAAGTTAACACCTGATTCTTTCATCTGAGGAACAAGGGTGAGAAACTCTTTGAAATCCTCCCTGGGATCCATGTAAATGACCAAGATAGTTAGGTAGCAAATGATCTTCAAAGTGGGCATCCTTCCAACAAATGTTTGCATTGATTTCATTATTTCTAAAGGCTGATTGATGCCAGAAAGAACAAAGAGATAAGGCAAAAACCATCCCTTTTATTGTCCCCCTACCCATCCTGTATTTTACAATGAGCATGTGACATTGGGCAAATTCTGTGGTCATTTAAGAAATTTCAGACATTCTCTACTGGGGGCTAATATATGCTGATGGGTAGGGTAAGGACAAGCTGTACCATGGGCTCAGGTGTCCAGAAGTTCTGTCTGCTCTGGTGTTTATTTGTTGTTCTTTGTGACATTTATGGATTAAACTGCTTAAGAAAGGGTTAAAGACAACTAACCAGTTGTTCTAACCTAATATCAAACAATTACAGGAAAACCTTGGATTGGGAGTAACTTGTCTGTGAGTGTTCTGCGAGGTAAACAAACATTTCTAACAAATTTTCAGTTGATAAACAAGCGATGACTTGCAATATGAGTAAGTACCAGATGTCGAATGTCACATGATCACAACTGAGCCGGTGTTCTTGAAATTCCCTTTGATATACGAGTGCTTTGGATTACAGGCATGTTTTTGGAATGAATTATGCTCACAAACCAAGGTTTTACTGTATTTTGTTTGAATTTTTAATTCTTTAATTTTTAATATGTAAAATCAGTGTGACTTTTCCATAGTGCAGATGAAGAAATAAGAGTGGGTTTTCAGCTTGTGTTAAATAGATATAAGGAAAGGGTATATGATGCCTTATCTGAGAATTTCTTAGCTACTGAGGCAAGAGGACAGAATACAAAGATGAGATCACCGGAGGACAAATGAAGCCAGGTGGTATAGAGAAAAAGCCAGAGCCAACAGGGTAGCTGGATTCATTTATAGGCAAGAATTTTTCATTATGAAGAAAATTATTCCTGATTCATAAACATAGTGTTTGTTAACAAAGTTTTGGTGCTGAAAGCATTATTGAGAAAATGTACATATATGGCAAGAAATGGGAGCTTTCATCATATATAGTTGACCCTAGAACAACACAGGTTTTGAACTGTGAGGGTCCACTTATACATGGATTTTTTTCAATACAGTACAGTTCATGAATATATTTTCTCTTCATTATGATTTTCTTAATAATGTTTTCTTTTCTCTAGCTTACTTTACTATAAGAATACAGTATATGTATATAACAATATAATACATCTAACATACAAGATACATGTTAATTGATTGCTTATGTTGTCAGTAAGGTTTCCAGTTGACAGGAGGCTATTAGTAGTTAAGTTTTGGGGGAGTCAAAATGATACATGGATTTTCAACTGTACAGGGGTCCATGCCCTTCACCCCCACATTGTCAACTGTATGAGTACTCAAGGAGAAATGGCTGGTTTCAGTTATCCGAATCTTAGTACAAAGGGCACAAAAGGACATGGAACTTTAATCATTTTGGCTAAAGGAATTTTTCCTTTAGTTTACCCACTGACTCAACTTTGCTGAGTGGTGGGATATTGGAGGACTAACATTCTTTTTTTTAAGTTTATTTATTTTATTATTTATTATATTTATTATTTTGAGAGAGAGAGAGCAGGAGAGGAGCAGAGAGAGAGGTAGAGAGGGGATCCCAAGCAGGCTCTGCACTGTCAGGGCAGAGCCTGGCATGGGGCTCAAACTCATGAACCGTAAAATCATGACCCAAGCTGAAACCAAGAGTCACACGCTTAACCAACTGAGTCATCCAGGCACCCCATGGAGGACTAAAGTTCTAACCTGATGCTGTCCAATAGAAATGTAGTGCAATCCAGATATGCAACTTTGAACTTTCTTATAGATACATCATAAAAAGTAAGAAAAAATTAATTTTAATAATATGTTTTATTTAATCAATATTAAAAATATTTTAATTTCAACACTCAATCAGTAAAAATATTTTAATGAAATGCTTTACATTTTTTACCCTAAGTTTCAGATTTCATTGTGTATTTCACACTCATAGTGTATCTCAACTGAGACACTAAACTTTTAATGGTTGAGGTATAATGTATCTCTACTAGAACAATAAAGTTGTGTTTCATAGAAACGCATTTTATATTTCTTTGGTTCTAAAACTTAAATTAATTACAGTGAGGTAAAATTAAAAATTCATTTCCTCAGCCACACTAGCCACTTTTTGAGTGCTCAATAGTCACGTGTGGCTGTGGACTGCTATTTTGGACAACAGAGCTCTCACCTAAGGATGCCTTTAGGACTCTCAAGTGGTCCAATTCTGTTGTTAGTATTCTAGCCAGAACTTCTTGAGTTAGAATAGTCATGGTTTGTGCACATCCTGACTGCTATGGGCTGAATTGTGTCCCCTCCCTCCATTCATATGTTGAAGCTCTAACCTCCAGTACCTCAGAATGTGACTGTCCTCAGAAATAGGGACTTTGAAGAGGTAACTAAGGTGAATAGAGGTCATATGGGTGAGCCCTAATCCAATATGACCGGTGTCCTTATAAGAGCAGGAAATTTGGACACATGGAGAGACATGAGCCTTGCCTGTGCACAAAAGAATGGACCTGTGAGGATATGCTGAGAAGGTGGCCATCTGTAAGGGCAAGGAGAGAGGCCCCAGAAGAAATCAAACCTGCTGCCACATTGATCTTGGATTTCACTCCAGAGTTGTAAGAAAATACATTTCTGCCATTGAAGTCCTTTCAGTCTGTGGTACTTTGTATGGCAGCCTATGCAGACTAATATACTGGCCCAGCATGTAGAGGGTTAAAAGAAATAGATAAGTCCTTCACCATTTCAGATGTTTTCTTCCTATTTTGTCACCAGCTTCATATTTGAATATCCCACAAATCCTTAGATCTTGGCTCTCTGAAAACCAGCTAAAGAAAATAAATGTCCATAGGGTGGTTTTTTTTTAACTGGCCTTGTGTGAAAGTTCTTTAGTGGTTGATTGGGCAGGATGTTGTGTGTGTTTTCCTTTTGGAAGGGGAGTGAATGAGTCACATCAACAAACCACAAACACATAGCTTTGAGGTTCAAAATGAAGTATCTGTCCCCATCAAACTGAGCCTCTTGCCTTTGTCCATCACAGACGTGGAGCCTCTTCAGGATTGCCAAAGTTCGTTAATAGCGTTTGTGACTATGCTAATACAATCAGAAAATTATGCAGACCGTCTATTTCTTTCCAGAGAGAACAGGGTGATCAGCCATTAGTGATTCACACTGATGAGCCTCCACTAATTGCTCAGAATGTAATTAGCGATTATATAATATTTGAGCTCTTGCAACTGTCATTAATGTCCACGATTCACCAGAGATGGGCTCTACTGAATGGAGTATGATTGCCGCATGCTAAATGTAGTTAATCCAAAGTATGTTAATCAGCACAGGATGCACTTTAGGCAGTGGTTAAAAGCTCTACTGACCTCACAAAAAACCCCTCACATCCACCAAAGTCTGAATTGCTTACAATAGGGATCCTTTTTAAAAGAGAAATTTAATAATTAAATGGCCTGGAAAACTTGAGGACAGAGTTATTGGATGGTATTAACACATTTAGATTCTTCTGTAACAGATATGGTGACCAAAATGTTGTATTTGTGCTGGCATTAATTTATGATACGTTTGACTGTTGACTCAGGGTGTACTGTACTCTAAAATTATCATGGTTGTCATATGGCTAAGGAAAACTAGATTAAGAAATAATTCTTTTTAAGAGGAAAGATGAATATAATTGCCCAGATTCTCGTAGAGCACAATTTTGGAGGTTCATTTTATGGAACAAAGTTTTAGCAAGCAATAACATTATAATGATATTTTGTTCCTTGTAATAAATAAAAGTTGGGTTCTAAAATGGATTCACATTTCACTGTGTTTTGAGTCATGATAGATTTTTGACATTTATTTGTAGCAGATGCTGTGGATGTGGATGTCCCAACCAGTGCTCCCATGGTCAATGCATTCACCTGCAGCTGCAGTGGACAGTCCCTGAATATACTGTAAACTTCCCACCCCAAGCATCTTTGTCTTTCTCTTTTTCTTCCAAAAGGCTTTCTTCAGCACCCCATGAGCTTGGTCAACCCACTTGTAGGGCAACCTCTAAATGTCAAGGATTCAACAACTTGGGGTAAGTCTCAACCAAAGGGGACTGGGAATAAGTGGATAAATTTCCCTGCTTACCCTTCCTTTGGCGGGATTTTTCTGAAGGTGTGTTCCACATGGTTTTTCTGAAAGTCCCTAGCACCTCTGAGCACCATTTGCCCATAGTGGTAACTCTCTCATGAATGCTGTCCTTCTTGGCTTTTCTCTCTTCCCATCTAACTTCCAGATTCCTCCACTTGTGTTTCCTGGCATTATCTTCTGTAATGCTTAATTTTGTGCATCAGTTTGACTGGCCCTCGAGTACCTAGATTAAACATCATTTTCTGGGTGTGTCTGTGAGGGTATTTCTGGATGAGATTAGCACTGGAATTGGTGGACTCAGCAAAGTAGATTGTCTTCACCAGTGTGAGTGGGCATCATTCATCCAATCCATTGGGGGCCCCAATAGAACAAAAAGCAGATGAAGAAGAAATTTACCCCTTTTCTTCCTGACTCATTATAGAGTTTGCCTCCTGAATTTAGACTCAGATTGAATTACACCACCAGGTTTCCTGGCCTCCAGCTTGCAGACAGAAGATCATGGGACTTCTCAGCCTCCATAATCATGTGAGCTAATTCCATATCTATCTATCTATCTATCTATCCATCCTATTGATTCTGTTTCTTTGAAGAAACTTGACTAATACATCTCCCGAGTAAACTATCTCTACCCAAGCCCTTGCCAAGGTTGGATTTTGGAGGAACCCAACTAAAAATTCTTCCCTACTTCCCCTCCACCCAATCCTGCTACCACATCACCCAAAGAGAATGTAAAGCACTGCGAATGTAACTAGATGAAACCAGCAGCCTCCTCATACGTGCGATAAGCCCTGAGTAGTTCTGTCCTGGTATGTACTTTTTACTGGTGAATTGATGTGAATTAAGATATTTTATACCAACCATAATTTGTGTTTTAAGTGACAGTACATACAAATGATTGTTTCCAGTGTGGAATTTGTACAGGCTTACAAGTTTCTAAGGCCTGAGTAATTTAATATGGTCCAGTTCTTCATGAAATAATATAGCTATTGTAAACTCCAAGAAAAGTAGCAACTTATGATTTATGTGATTTCCTCCTAGTTATGCATTTTATATAAATAATAAATGCTCTAGCATTTTTGCTTTGTAAGGTACTTTCTAGTGGTTGTTAAATCAGCTCAAAGTCCTTCAGGGATTGTTTGAGTAAAGTTCTGTTGAGTAATAATGGTAGGAACTTGTATCAACTCTTACTCTGTGCCAGACACACCGGTAAGCTTTCTGCTATAAAAACTATAATCATCCCCAGTTGCAGGTGAGGAAAATATGTCTTAAAAAGGTTAGGTGATGTGGTGCCTGGGTGGCTCAGTTGGTTGAGCGTCTGACTTCAGTTTAGGTCATGATCTCACAGTTTGTGAGTTCGAGTCCTGCATCAGGCTCTGTGCTGGCAGCTTGCAGTCTGCTTCAGATTCTGTGTCTCCCTCTCTCTCTGCCCCTCCCCCGCTCACACACACACACTCTCTCTCTCTCTCTCTCTCAAAAACAAATAAACATTAAAAATATTTTTTTAAAAAAGGTTAAGTGATGACTTGCCTAAGGTCACAAGACCTACAAGTGGTGGAGACAAGAATCAGCCTAGACACTCCTTAAAGCCCTCATTTGCTTTAAGGCTGAAAATCTAAAAGATTAGAAAATTTCCCTTGCATTTCCTGCTGAACCTCTTTTTTGGCCTGCACCCAGTCAGAGGCCAGTATGCTGTAGCAGACAATGCCAGGTCTGCAGGCATTCTCATGTACAGTAGCCCCCCAGAGCCATTGCCTGTGTTTCTTTGTCCACAGGTGGGCTCAGGGCTCTTCCACCCTGATGGTTAGTGCAGGTGCTAGAATTGACCTTGCTACAGGTGCAGTCGGTAACAGTGTAAGAGGGGAGCAGTGTACTCACTCAGGAGGGGGCCTGTATTGTCTCCAGAAATTTCCTGTTGGACTGAACCAAAGTCACCTTCCTAGGTGATTTGCTTGATACTACACTTGGTGTGGCTTCCTTCCCTGTCATCCTTTCCCACCATCCCACCAGTTTTTCCTGGACTCTGCTCCTACTAAACCATGTTCACAGGAATGCTCATCTAGGGGACTGCTTCTGGAGAGCCCAGCTCAAGACAGAACCCATGAAAAATGCTGTCAATTCTTAGAGTCAAATATACTCAAAAGGTAAATGATGAACTTGAATTGGGAGTACGAACAGAGTTTTTCATTATTTGAGATAGAATATGATTGTAATACAGTTGGAAACATCTTAAATATCTATCAATAATGGATGATATAGGGGGGACCTGGGTGGCTTAGTCGGTTAGCATCGGACTTTGGCGTGGGTCATGATTTTGCACAAGTTTGAGACCCACATCAGGCTCTATGCTGACAGCTGAGAGCCTGGAGCCTTCTTTGGATTCTGTGTCTCCCTGTCTCTCTGCCCCTACCCTACTCATACTCTTTCTGTCTCTCAAAAATAAATAAAACATTTAAAAAATTAAAAAAAATAATGGATGATACATGTAAATCACAACACATTCATTCAAGGGAATACCATACAGCTGTAAAAAAAAGAATGAAGAGACTGATTTTATTTTATTACTTTTTTCCTTACAAGATTTTATTTAAATTCAAGTTAGTTAACATATGGTCTAGTTTTGGTTTCAGGAGTAGAGTTTAGTGATTCATCACATATATAATAGCCAGTGCTCTTCACAAGTGCCCTCCTTAATGCCTATCACCCATGTAGCCAATCCCCCTACCCACCTTTCCTCCAGGACCCTCAGTTTGTTCTCTATAGTTAAGTCTCCTGCAGTTTGCCTCTCTGTTTTTATCTTATTTTTCCTTCCCTTCCCCTATATTCGTCTGTTTTGTTTCTTAAATTCCACATATGAGTGAAATCATATGGTATTTGTCTTTCTCTGATTTATTTTGCTTAGCATGATACACTATTTCCAGCCTTGTCTTTGCAAATGGCAAGATTTCATTCTTTTCGATGGCTGAGTAACAGTCCAGTGTGTGTGTGTGTGTGTGTGTGTGTGTGTGTCACATTTTTTTTATCCATTCATCAGTTGATGGACATTCGAGTTCTTTCCATAATTTGGCTGTTGTTGATAGTGCTGCTGTAAACATTGGGTGCATGTGTCCCTTCGAATCAGTATTTTTGTATCCTTTGGATAAATACCTAGTAGTGCAATTGAGGGATCATAGGGTAGCTCTATTTTTAACTTTTTGAGGAACCTCCATACTGTTTTCCAGAGTGGCTGCACCAGTTTGTATTCCCACCAACAGTGCAAAAGTGTTGCCCTTTTTCTGCATCCTTGTCAATATCTGTTGTTTCCTGAGTTGTTAATTTTAGGCATTATGACAGTTGTGAAGTGATATCTCATTGTGGTTTGATTATTATTTCCCTGATAATGAGTGATGTTAAGCATTTTCTCATATGTCTGTCAGCCATTTGTATGTCTTCTTTGGAGAAATGTCTGTTTATGTTTTCTGCCTGTTTCCTAACTGGATTATTTATTTTTTGGGTATTGAGTTTGATAAGTTCTTTATAGATTTTGGTACTAGTCCTTTATCTGGTACATCATTTGCAAATATCTTCTCCCATTCCATCAATTGGTTGCCTTTTAGTTTTGTTGATTGTTTCCTTTGCTGTGCAGAAGATTTTTATCTTGAAAAGTCCCAATAGTTCATACTTGCTTTTATTTTCCTTGCCTCCAGAGATGTGTCTAGTAAGAAGTTGCTGCGTCCAAGGTCAAAGAGGTTACTGCCTGAATTATCCTCTAGGATTTTGATGGTTTCCAGTCTAACATTTAGGTCTTTCATCCATTTTGAATTTATTTTTATGAATGGTGTCAGAGAGTAGTTCAGTTTCATTCTTCTGCATGTCACTGTCCAGTTTTCCCAACACCATTTGTTGAAGAGACTGTCTTTTTTCCATTGGATATTCTTTCCTTCTTTGTGAAGAGACTTCATTTAAAATCACCAGGAGTAAATTTCATCTATTGAATAAGAAGGATAAAAGAAAGAAAAGAAAATGAGCTAAATAGAAAATATAAAATAAGCAAGTACATTAACTTCTAATGAATTAGTAATTGGAATAAATGTTTGTGGCTTAAAAACAGACTTTTAGGCTGGAGTTAAAAATCTAGTATACAAAAGATACTCTTAAAATGGAAAGGTAAAAAATACTTGAAAATAATAGGATGAAAAAGTTATACCAGGAATATATGAATCAAAACAGAGTTGATATAGCAACATTAATATTTCACAAAATAAAATTTAAGGCAAAATATAATTAAAACAAAACAAAATGTTATAATTGCAGAGGAACAATAAGACAAAAATATATATCCATCCTGACTACATATGGCCCTTATGTATCAAGCAACAACTGATAGCACAGCAGGGAAAATTAGATAAAACATGTTTTTGAGGTTTTAATACAGCCCATTCAGAAACTATTAGATCAAATAGATTAAAAATAAGCAGAGATACAAAAAATTGGAACAGTATAGTGTAGCTTGAGTTAACACACATATATGGAGTTCTATACTGAGAATGAGAGATTGATTTTTCTTGATCACCGTGGAACATTTTTTTTTCAATATATGAAATTTACTGTCAAACTGGTTTCCATACAACACCCAGTGCTCATCCCAAAAGGTGCCCTCCTCAATACCCATCACCCACCCTCCCATCCCTCCCACCCCCCATCAATCCTCAGTTTGTTCTCTGTTTTTAAGAGTCTCTTATGCTTTGGCTCTCTCCCACTCTAACCTCTTTTTTTTTTTCCTTCCCTTCCCCCATGGGTTTCTGTTAAGTTTCTCAGGATCCACATAAGAGTGAAACCATATGGTATCTGTCTTTCTCTGTATGGCTTATTTCACTTAGCACCACACTCTCCAGTTCCATCCACGTTGCTACAAAGGGCCATATTTCGTTCTTTCTCATTGCCATGTAGTACTCCATTGTGTATATAAACCACAATTTCTTTATCCATTCATCAGTTGATGGACATTTAGGCTCTTTCCATAATTTGGCTATTGTTGAGAGTGCTGCTATGAACATTGGGGTACAAGTGCCCCTATGCATCAGTACTCCTGTATCCCTTGGGTAAATTCCTAGCAGTGCTATTGCTGGGTCATAGGGTAGGTCTATTTTTAATTTTCTGAGGAACCTCCACACTGCTTTCCAGAGCGGCTGCACCAGTTTGCATTCCCATCAACAGTGCAAGAGGGTTCCCGTTTCTCCATATCCTCTCCAGCATCTATAGTTTCCTGATTTGTTCATTTTGGCCACTCTGGCATGAGATGATATCTGAGTGTGGTTTTGATTTGTATTTCCCTGATAAGGAGCGACGTTGAGCATCTTTTCATGTGCCTGTTGGCCATCCGGATGTCTTCTTTAGAGAAGTGTCTATTCATGTTTTCTGCCCATTTCTTCACTGGGTTATTTGTTTTTCAGGTGTGGAGTTTGGTGAGCTCTTTATAGATTTTGGATACTAGCCCTTTGTCCGATATGTCATTTGCAAATATCTTTTCCCATTCCGTTGGTTGCCTTTTAGTTTTGTTGGTTGTTTCCTTTGCTGTGCAGAAGATTTTTATCTTCATAAAGTCCCAAAAATTCATTTTTGCTTTTAATTCCCTTGCCTTTGGGGATGTGTCGAGTAAGAGATTGCTACGGCTGAGGTCAGAGAGGTCTTTTCCTGCTTTCTCCTCTAGGGTTTTGATTGTTTCCTGTCTCACATTCAGGTCCTTTATCCATTTTGAGTTTATTTTTGTGAATGGTGTGAGAAAGTGGTCTAGTTTCAACCTTCTGCATGTTGCTGTCCAGTTCTCCCAGCACCATTTGTTAAAAAGACTGTCTTTTTTCCATTGGATGTTCTTTTCTGCTTTGTTAAAGATTGTTGGCCATACTTTTGTGGGTCCAGTTCTGGAGTCTCTATTCTATTCCATTGGTTCATGTGTCTGTTTTTGTGCCCATACCATGCTGTCTTGATGACTGCAGCTTTGTAGTAGAGGCTAAAGTCTGGGATTGTGTTGCCTCCTGCTTTGGTCTTCTTCAAAATTACTTGGCTATTCGGAGTCTTTTGTGGTTCCATAAAAATTTTAGGATTGCGTGTTCTAGCTTCGAGAAGAATGCTGGTGCAATTTTGATTGGGATTGCATTGAAAGTGTAGATAGCTTTGGGTAGTATTGACATTTTAACAATATTTATTCTTCCAATCCATGAGCATGGAATGTTTTTCCATTTCTTTGTATCTTTAATTTCCTTCATAAGCTTTCTATAGTTTTCAGCATACAGATCTTTTACATCTTTGGTTAGGTTTATTCCTAGGTATTTTATGCTCCTTGGTGCAACTGTGAATGGGATCAGTTTCTTCATTTGTCTTTTTGTTGCTTCATTATTAGTGTATAAGAATGCAACTGATTTCTGTACATTGATTTTGTATCCTGCAACTTTGCTGAATTCATGTATCAGTTTTAGCAGCTTTTTGGTGGAGTCTATTGGGTTTTCCATGTATAGTATGTCATCTGCAAAAAGTGAAAGCTTGACTTCATCTTTGCCAGTTTTGATGCCTTTGATTTCCTTTTGTTGTCTGATTGCTGATGCTAGAACTTCCAACACTATGTTAAACAACAGCGGTGAGAATGGACATCCCTGTCATGTTCCTGATCTCAGGAAGAAAGCTCTCAGTTTTTCCCCATTGAGGATGGATGGTATTAGCTGTAGTCTTTTCATAAATGGCTTTTATGATGTTTAAGTATGTTCCTTCTATCCCGACTTTGTTGAGGGTTTTTGTGAAGAAAGGATGCTGAATTTTGTCAAAAGCTTTTTCTGCATCAATTGACAGGATCATATGGTTCTTATCTTTTCTTTTATTAATGTGATGTATCACGTTGATTGATTTGCAAATGTTGAACCAGCCTGAAGCCCAGGAATGAATTCCACTTGATCATGGTGAATAATTCTTTTTATATGCTGTTGCATCTGATTTGCTAGTATCTTGTTGAGAATTTTTACATCCATATTCATCAGGGATATTGGCCTGTAGTACTCTTTTTTTGCTGGGTCTCTGTCTGGTGTAGGAATCAAAGTAATGCTGGCTTCATAGAATGAGTCTGGAAGTTTTCCTTCCCTTTCTATTTTTTGGAACAGCTTGAGAAGAATAGGTATTATCTCTGATTTAAATGTCTGGTAGAATTCCCCAGGGAAGCCATCTGGTCCTGGACTCTTATTTGTTGGGAGATTATTGATAACTGATTCAATTTCTTCGCTGGCTTCAAGTTTTCTATTTCTTCCTGTTTAAGTTTTGGAAGTGTGTGAATGTTTAGGAATTTGTCCATTTCTTCCAGGTTGTCCAGTTTGTTGGCATATATTTTTTCATAGTATCCCTTGATAATTGCTTGTATTTCTGAGGGATTGGATGTAGTAATTCCATTTTCATTCATGATTTTATCTATTTGGGTCATCTCCCTTTTCTTTTTGAGAAGCCTGGCTAGAGGTTTATTGATTTTGTCTATTTTTTCAAAAAAGCAACTCTTGGTTTCAATGAGTTTTTTAGATTCTATATTGTTTATTTCTGCTCTGGTCTTTATTATTTTCTCCTGATGGGTTTGGGGTGTCTTTGCTGTTCTGCTTCTAGTTCCTTTAGGTGTGCTGCTAGATTTTGTGTTTGGGATTTTTCTTGTTTCTTGAGATAGGCCTGGATTGCAATGTATTTTCCTCTCAGGACTGCCTTTGCTGCATCCCAAAGCATTTGGATTGTTGTATTTTTGTTTTCATTTGTTTCCATATAGTTTTAAATTTCTTCTCTAATTGCCTGGTTGACCCATTCATTCTTTAGTAGTGTGTTCTTTAACCTCCATGCTTTTGGAGGTTTTCCAGACTTTTTCCTGTGGTTGATTTTAAGCTTCATAGCATTGTGGTCCGAAAGTGTGTACGGTATGATCTCAATTCTTTTATATTTATGAAGGGCTGTTTTGTGACCCAGTATGTGATCTTTGAGAATGTTCCATGTGCACTTGAGAAGAAAGTATATTCTATTGCTTTTGGATGCAGAGTTCTAAATATATTTGTTAAGTCCATCTGATCCAATGTATCATTCAGGGCCCTTGTTTCTTTATTGACCGTGTGTCTAGATGATCTATCCATTGTTGTAAGTGGAGTATTAAAGTCCCCTGCAATAACCACATTCTTTTCAATAAGGTTGCTTATGTTTGTGATTAATTATTTTACATACTTGGGGGCTCCTGTATTTGGTGCATAGACATTCATAATTGTTAGCTCATCCTGATGGATAGACTCTGTAATTATTATATAATGCCTTTCTTTATTTCTTGTTACAGCCTTTAATTTAAAGTCTAGTTTTTCTGATATAAGTATGGTTACTCCAGCTTTCTTTTGTCGTCCAGTAGCATGATAAATAGTTCTCCATCCCCTCACTTTCAATCTGAAGGTGTCCTCAGATCTAAAGTGAGTCTCTTGTAGATAGCAAATAGATGGGCCTTGTTTTTTCATCCATTCTGATCCCTGTCTTTTGGTTGGAGCACTTAGTCCATTTGCATTCAGTGTTATTATTGAAAGATATCTGTTTGGAGTCATTGTGATATCTGTAGGTTTAATGCTTGTGGTGATGTCTCTGTTACTTTGTGGTCCTTGCAACATTTTACTCACAGAGTCTCCCTTAGGATCTTTTATAGGGCTGGTTTAGTGGGGATGAATTCCTTCAGTTTTTGTTTGTTTGGGAAAACCTTTATCTCTCCTTGTATTCTAAATGACAGACTTGCTGGATAAAGGATTCTTGGCTGCATATTTTTTCTGTTCATCACATTGAAGATTTCCTGCCATTCCTTTCTGGCCTGCCAAGTTTTGGTAGATAGGTCTGATACTACCCTTATGTGTCTACCTTTGTATGTTAGGGCCTGTTTATCCCTAGCTGCTTTCAGAATTCTCTCTTTATCCATGTATTTTGCCAGTTTCACTATGATATATCTTGCAGAAAATCGATTCAAGTTACATCTGAAGGGAGTTCTCAGTGCCTCTTGGATTTCAATGCCTTTTTCCTTCCCCAGATCAGGGAAGTTCTCAGGCATGATTTGTTCAAGTACACCTTCAGCCCCTTTCTCTCTCTTGTCTTCTTCTGGAATTTCTATGATATGGATATTGTTCCATTTGATTGCATCAGTTAGTTCTCTAATTCTCCCCTCATACTCCTGGATTTTTTTTATCTCTCTTTTTCTCAGCTTCCTCTTATTCCATAATTTTATCTTCTAATTCACCTATTCTCTCCTCTGTCTCTTCAGTCCATGCTATGGCCACCTCCATTTTATTTTGCGCCTCATTTATAACATTTTTAAATTCCTTATGACTGTTTTCGTCCCTTGATCTCTGTAGCAATAGATTCTCTGCTGTCCTCTATGCTTTTTTCAAGCCCAGCCATTAATTTTATGACTACTATTCTAAATTCTTTTTCCATTATATTGCTTAAATCAGTTTTGATCAATTTTAGCTGCCACTACTTCCTGAGTTTCTTTTGAGGAGAATTCTTCCATTTTGTCATTTTGGCTAGTCCCTGCAGTAGTTCCAAACTGCAGGGCATTTCCCCTGTGCTGTCCAGAGAAACTTGTGTTGGTGGAAGGGGCCCCAGTCAGACTTGATGTCTGACCCCTGCCCACCATTGGGGCCACAGTCAGACTGGTGTGTACCTTATCTTCCCCTCTTCCAGGGTCAGGACTCACTGTGGAGTGGTGTGGCCCCTGTTTGGGCTGCTTGCACACTGTCAGGCTTGTCTTGATGCTTTGGTGGGATATGGCCAAGGATGTATTAGATGGGGTGGATCCACCAGGTACACATGGGTACAAGGGGCAGGCTTAGTTAGCTTTGCCATAGGTGGTCCCCTGTGGGAGGGGCCCTGCAGTACCAGGAGGGAGGCAGGCCCGTTGGAGGGATGAATCCACAAAAGCACAGCATTGGGCGTTTGCACGGTGCAAGCAAGTTTGGTGATGGGAACTGGTTTCCTTTGGAATTTCATCTGCAGAATGGGAGAGGGAAATGGTGCTTGCCAGCACCTTTGTTCCCCCACTGAGCTCTGTCCTTCCAGGACTCAACAACTGTCCCTCCTGGTGTCCTCCCACCCTCCCCACTCTCTTAGAGCAGAGCTGTTGACTTTTAACATTCCAGATGTTAAATTCCCACTGGCTGTCAGAACTCACGCAGTCCGGCCCCTCTGCTTTTGCAAGCCAGACTTCAGGGGCTCAGCCTTGCCTGGTGGGCTGCCTCTCCACCACCCCAGCTCCCTCCTGCCAGTCCGTGTAGCATGCACCACCTCTCTGCCCTTCCTACCCTCTTCCATGGGCCTCTTGTCTTTGCTTGGCTCTGGAGAGTCCATTCTGCTAGACTTCCAGTGGTTTTCTCGGTTACTTAGGCTGATGTGGGTGGAATCTAAGCAATCAGCAGGACGAGGGGAACCCAGCAACCTCCTACACCACCATCTTCCTCCAGTAGTATGATTTTTCTTAATTAACTCAGAAAAATAATTTGATAAGATTCAACACCTACGTATGATAATTTTATCAAATCAAGAACAGAATTGAACTTCTTTTAGTTGATAAAACTATTTATACCAAAAGTTGAAGCAGCTGCTATACTTAACAAAAAGTTTATACTCAGTGCCTTTACTATAAAGACATTGTTTGAGAGTGTAAATTGGGGTCATTGGACCAGAGAATGCTAGGATGACAAGTGATACAGTAATACTATAATAAAAACAGAGGATTAATTGACCAAATGGCTAGGTGAATGCTACTTGCAGAGATTCTTGCTCCTCTTTCATAACTTCCCAGAAAGCTAGAAGTCAAATGTTTTCCATCCAGAGAGAAGACTAGAAAAGTGAAAATCTGAACAGCCCAAAAGGAAATATCCAAAACTATAAATATTGAATGTTTGTCAACTAAGAGTCCACTCAGATTGCCCAGAAATGAGGCTGAAAGATGATAAGCCCCATATAAGAGCACCAAGCATACATATGACACAGTGAGAAGGTCTAAACATGTGAATTTGGTGTCCTAGGGGAGGAGGGTGGGGAATTGACAGACAATATTTGAAGATATAGTGGCTGAGACTATTCCAAAGCTGAAAGATGATTTCAGAAGCACTATGAACCTCAGACAGGGTGTATACAAAGAAACCATACCTACCTATATCATGTTAAAACTTATGAAAATGAAAGACCAAGAGGAAATCCTAAAGGCAGCTGAGGAGTAGCATCATGATGATGGTAGAAGACACATGCATTATCATTCCACAATTTCTGTTAAAAAGTTAACCATAAATTTAATGTTGCTAATTTATAACTGACCCTAATGAATCAAGGTACATGTTGTAATCTCTAGGGCAACCACTAAAAGTATAATAAAAGAATGCATAACTTACTTACAGAGGTCGAAACTGGAATGAGAACAATACTTGATTAATCCTCAAAGACAAGAAAGAAGAGAAAGAAAATAAAGGATAGGACAAATAGATAATAATAAGATAGTGGATTTAAACCCAAATATATTAGTTGACACATTAGTGTATATGTTAAATAGAAACAGATAAAATATGTTAATTAAAAGTCAAGACTGTCATGTTGCATTAAAAATTCAATAATACACAGGGTGCTTGGGTGGCTCATTTGGTTGAGTGTCCGACTTCAGCTCAAGTCATGATCTCACCGTCTGTGAGTTTGAGCCCCGTGTCAGGCTCTGTGCTGACAGCTTGGAGCCTGGAGCCTGCTTTGGATTCTGTGTGTCTGTCTCTCTCTCTCTGCCCGTCCCGCCTCTCAAAAATAAATAAAAATAAAAAATCAATAGTAGCAACTTAATTGTGACACAGTTTTATTATTATGAAACTAAAGGGTTGGAAATATAAGTGTACCATGGAAACTTGTACCATGTACCATGTACCATGGTACCATGGAAACACTAACAAAAAGATACCTGGTACAACTATGTTAATATCAGACAGGAGAGGCGCAGGAAGATGGCGGCGTAGGAGGACGCTGGGCTCACCGCGCGTCCTGCTGATCACTTAGATTCCACCTACACCTGCCTAAATAACCCAGAAAACCGCCAGAGGATTAGCAGAACGGAGTCACCGGACCCAAGTGCAGACGAGAGGCCCACGGAAGAGGGTAGGAAGGGCGGCGAGGCGGTGCACGCTCCACGGACTGGCGGGAGGGAGCCGGGGCGGAGGGGCGGCTCGCCAGCCAAGCAGAGCCCCCGAGTCCGGCTTGCAAAAGCAGAGGGGCCTGACGGACTGTGTCCGACAGCAAGCGCGACTTAGCGTCTGGGAGGTCATAAGTTAACAGCTCTGCTCGGGAAGCGGGAAGGCTGGAGGACAAAGGGAGGGTGAGCTGCGGAGCCCCCGGACGACAGAGCTCAGTTTGGCGGGGAACAAAGGCGGTCGCCAGCGCCATCTCCCCCGCCCATCCCCCAGCCAAAATCCCAAAGGGAACCGGTTCCGGCCAGGGAAATTGCTCGCTCCGCGCAAACACCCAACTCTGTGCTTCTGCGGAGCCAAACCTCCGGCAGTGGATCTGACTCCCTCCGGCTCCCACAGGGCCCCTCCTGAAGTGGATCACCTAAGGAGAAGCGAGCTAAGCCTGCCCCCCCTGCCGCCGTGCACCTTGCCTTCCCACCCCAGCTAATACGCCAGATCCCCAGCATCACAAGCCTGGCAGTGTGCAAGTAGCCCAGATGGGCCACGCCACCCCACAGTGAATCCCGCCCCTAGGAGAGGGGAAGAGAAGGCACACACCAGTCTGACTGTGGCCCCAGCGGTGGGCTGGGGGCAGACATCAGGTCTGACTGCGGCCCCACCCACCAACTCCAGTTATACACCACAGCACAGGGGAAGTGCCCTGCAGGTCCTCACCACACCAGGGACTATCCAAAATGACCAAGCGGAAGAATTCCCCTCAGAAGAATCTCCAGGAAATAACAACAGCTAATGAGCTGATCAAAAAGGATTTAAATAATATAACAGAAAGTGAATTTAGAATAATAGTCATAAAATTAATCGCTGGGCTGGAAAACAGTATACAGGACAGCAGAGAATCTCTTGCTACAGAGATCAAGGGACTAAGGAACAGTCACGAGGAGCTGAAAAACGCTTTAAAGGAAATGCAAAACAAAATGCAAACCACCACGGCTCGGATGGAAGAGGCAGAGGAGAGAATAGGTGAACTAGAAGATAAAGTTATGGAAAAAGAGGAAGCTGAGAGAAAGAGAGATAAAAAAATCCAGGAGTATGAGGGGAAAATTAGAGAACTAAGTGATACACTAAAAAGAAATAATATACGCATAATTGGTATTCCAGAGGAGGAAGAGAGAGGGAAAGGTGCTGAAGGGGTACTTGAAGAAATAATAGCTGAGAACTTCCCTGAACTGGGGAAGGAAAAAGGCATTGAAATCCAAGAGGCACAGAGAACTCCCTTCAGACGTAACTTGAATCGATCTTCTGCACAACATATCATAGTGAAACTGGCAAAATACAAGGATAAAGAGAAAATTCTGAAAGCAGCAAGGGGTAAACGTGCCCTCACATATAAAGGGAGACCTATAAGACTCGTGACTGATCTCTCTTTTGAAACTTGGCAGGCCAGAAAGAATTGGCACGAGATTTTCAGGGTGCTAGACAGCAAAAATATGCAGCCGAGAATCCTTTATCCAGCAAGTCTGTCATTTAGAATAGAAGGAGAGATAAAGGTCTTCCCAAACAAACAAAAACTGAAGGAATTTGTCACCACTAAACCAGCCCTACAAGAGATCCTAAGGGGGACCCTGTGAGACAAAGTACCAGAGACATCACTACAAGCATAAAACATACAGACATCACAATGACTCTAAACCCGTATCTTTCTATAATAACACTGAATGTAAACGGATTAAATGCGCCAACCAAAAGACATAGGGTATCAGAATGGATAAAAAAACAAGACCCATCTATTTGCTGTCTACAAGAGACTCATTTTAGACCTGAGGACACCTTTAGATTCAGAGTGAGGGGATGGAGAACTATTTATCATGCTACTGGAAGCCAAAAGAAAGCTGGAGTAGCCATACTTATATCAGACAAACTAGACTTTAAATTAAAGGCTGTAACAAGAGATGAAGAAGGACATTATATAATAGTTACAGGGTCTATCCATCAGGAAGAGCTAACAATTATAAATGTCTATGCGCCGAATACCGGAGCCCCCAAGTATATAAAACAATTACTCATAAACAGAAGCAACCTTATTGATAAGAATGTGGTAATTGCAGGAGACTTTAACACCCCACTTACAGAAATGGATAGATCATCTAGACACACAGTCAATAAAGAAACAAGGGCCCTGAATGAGACATTGGATCAGATGGACTTGACAGATATATTTAGAACTCTGCATCCCAAAGCAACAGAATATACTTTCTTCTCGAGTGCACATGGAACATTCTTGAAGATAGATCATATACTGGATCACAAAACAGCCCTTCATAAGTTTACAAGAATTGAAATTATACCATGCATACTTTCAGACCACAATGCTATGAAGCTTGAAATCAACCACAGGAAAAAGTCTGGAAAACCTCCAAAAGCGTGGAGGTTAAAGAACACCCTACTAATGAATGAGTGGGTCAACCAGGCAATTAGAGAAGAAATCAAAAAATATATGGAAACAAACGAAAATGAAAATACAACAATCCAAACGCTTTGGGACGCAGCGAAGGCAGTCCTGAGAGGAAAATACATTGCAATCCAGGCCTATCTCAAGAAACAAGAAAAATCCCAAATACAAAATCTAACAGCACACCTAAAGGAAATAGAAGCAGAACAGCAAAGGCAGCCTAAACCCAGCAGAAGAAGAGAAATAATAAAGATCAGAGCAGAAATAAACAATATAGAATCTAAAAAAACTGTAGAGCAGATCAATGAAACCAAGAGTTGGTTTTTTGAAAAAATAAACAAAATTGACAAACCTCTAGCCAGGCTTCTCAAAAAGAAAAGGGAGATGACCCAAATAGATAAAATCATGAATGAAAATGGAATTATTACAACCAATCCCTCAGAGATACAAACAATTATCAGGGAATACTATGAAAAATTATATGCCAACAAATTGGACAACCTGGAAGAAATGGACACATTCCTGAACACCCACACTCTTCCAAAACTCAATCAGGAGGAAATAGAAAGCTTGAACAGACCCATAACCAGCGAAGAAATTGAATCGGTTATCAAAAATCTCCCAACAAATAAGAGTCCAGGACCAGATGGCTTCCCAGGGGAGTTCTACCAGACATTTAAAGCAGAGATAATACCTATCCTTCTCAAGCTATTCCAAGAAATAGAAAGGGAAGGAAAACTTCCAGACTCATTCTATGAAGCCAGTATTACTTTGATTCCTAAACCAGACAGAGACCCAGTAAAAAAAGAGAACTACAGGCCAATATCCCTGATGAATATGGATGCAAAAATTCTCAATAAGATACTAGCAAATCGAATTCAACAGCATATAAAAAGAATTATTCACCATGATCAAGTGGGATTCATTCCTGGGATGCAGGGCTGGTTCAACATTCGCAAATCAATCAACGTGATACATCACATTAACAAAAAAAAAAAGAGAAGAACCATATGATCCTGTCAATCGATGCAGAAAAGGCCTTTGACAAAATCCAGCACCCTTTCTTAATAAAAACCCTTGAGAAAGTCGGGATAGAAGGAACATACTTAAAGATCATAAAAGCCATTTATGAAAAGCCCACAGCTAACATCATCCTCAACGGGGAAAAACTGAGAGCTTTTTCCCTGAGATCAGGAACACGACAGGGATGCCCACTCTCACCGCTGTTGTTTAACATAGTGCTGGAAGTTCTAGCATCAGCAATCAGACAACAAAAGGAAATCAAAGGCATCAAAATTGGCAAAGATGAAGTCAAGCTTTCGCTTTTTGCAGATGACATGATATTATACATGGAAAATCCGATAGACTCCACCAAAAGTCTGCTAGAACTGATACATGAATTCAGCAAAGTTGCAGGATACAAAATCAATGTACAGAAATCAGTTGCATTCTTATACACTAACAATGAAGCAACAGAAAGACAAATAAAGAAAATGATCCCATTCACAATTGCACCAAGAAGCATAAAATACCTAGGAATAAATCTAACCAAAGATGTAAAGGATCTGTATGCTGAAAACTATAGAAAGCTTATGAAGGTAATTGAAGAAGACTTAAAGAAATGGAAAGACATTCCCTGCTCATGGATTGGAAAAATAAATATTGTCAAAATGTCAATACTACCCAAAGCTATCTTCACATTCAATGCAATCCCAATCAAAATTGCACCAGCATTCTTCTCGAAATTAGAACAAGCAATCCTAAAATTCATATGGAACCACAAAAGGCCCCGAATAGCCAAAGGAATTTTGAAGAAGAAGACCAAAGCAGGAGGCATCACAATCCCAGACTTTAGTCTCTACTACAAAGCTGTCATCATCAAGACAGCATGGTATTGGCACAAAAACAGACACACAGACCAATGGAATAGAATAGAAACCCCAGAACTAGACCCACAAACGTATGGCCAACTCATCTTTGACAAAGCAGGAAAGAACATCCAATGGAAAAAAGACAGCCTCTTTAACAAATGGTGCTGGGAGAACTGGACAGCAACATGCAGAAGGTTGAAACTAGACCACTTTCTCACACCATTTACAAAAATAAACTCAAAATGGATAAAGGACCTAAATGTGAGACAGGAAACCATCAAAACCTTAGAGGAGAAAGCAGGAAAAGATCTCTCTGACCTCAGCCGTAGCAATCTCTTACTCGACACATCCCCAAAGGCAAGGGAATTAAAAGCAAAAGTGAATTACTGGGACCTTATAAAGATCAAAAGCTTCTGCACAGCAAAGGAAACAACCAACAAAACTAAAAGGCAACCAACGGAATGGGAAAAGATATTTGCAAATGACATATCGGACAAAGGGCTAGTATCTAAAATCTATAAAGAGCTCACCAAACTCCACACCCGAAAAACAAATAACCCAGTGAAGAAATGGGCAGAAAACATGAATAGACACTTCTCTAAAGAAGACATCCAGATGGCCAACAGGCACATGAAAAGATGTTCAGCGTCGCTCCTTATCAGGGAAATACAAATCAAAACCACACTCAGGTATCACCTCACGCCAGTCCGAGTGGCCAAAATGAACAAATCAGGAGACTATAGATGCTGGAGAGGATGTGGAGAAACGGGAACCCTCTTGCACTGTTGGTGGGAATGCAAATTGGTGCAGCCGCTCTGGAAAGCAGTGTGGAGGTTCCTCAGAAAATTAAAAATAGACCTACCCTATGACCCAGCAATAGCACTGCTAGGAATTTATCCAAGGGATACAGGAGTACTGATGCATAGGGGCACTTGTACCCCAATGTTCATAGCAGCACTCTCAACAATAGCCAAATTATGGAAAGAGCCTAAATGTCCATCAACTGATGAATGGATAAAGAAATTGTGGTTTATATACACAATGGAATACTATGTGGCAATGAGAAAAAATGAAATATGGCCCTTTGTAGCAACGTGGATGGAACTGGAGAGTGTAATGCTAAGTGAAATAAGCCATACAGAGAAAGACAGATACCATATGGTTTCACTCTTATGTGGATCCTGAGAAACTTAACAGGAACCCATGGGGGAGGGGAAGGAAAAAAAAAAAAAGAGGTTAGAGTGGGAGAGAGCCAAAGCATAAGAGACTGTTAAAAACTGAGAACAAACTGAGGGTTGATGGGGGGTGGGAGGGAGGGGAGGGTGGGTGATGGGTATTGAGGAGGGCACTTTTTGGGATGAGCACTGGGTGTGTATGGAAACCAATTTGTCAATAAATTTCATAAAAAAAAAATCAGACAAAATAGACTTTAAGAGTGAGGAACTACTAATTATACTAGTTGTAATGATTTCATAATGATAAAATGTTCAACCCAACAAGAAGACATGACAATCCTAAATTTGTATGCAGTTAGTAACACAGCTTCAAAATGTATAAAGCAATAGAATGAAAAGAAGAAATAAATTAAATTATAATCCATTATAAATTTTTAAATACTTCTTTCTGTAACTGATGGAGCAAACAGAAAAATCATAAAACTGTAGATTTGGACAATATTATTAGCCAACTTGACCTAAATAACATAGAGAATAATTCAAACAACAACTGGAGATTGATTGGTTTTTTGGGTGTATTCAAATAGAACATTCACCAAAAATCACCATGTGCTAGGTCATAAACCGAGTTGTACCTCAAACTATTAAAAACATAGGGAGCATGTTTTCTGACTTCAGTGGAATTAAGCTATAGATCAATAACAAAAGATAATTAGAAAAATCTCTATTGGAAATTAAGTCATATTCTATTTTTTAAATGTTTATTTTTTAGAGAGATAGAGTGTGAGTGGGGGAGGAGCAGAGAGAGGGAGACACAGAATCTGAAGCAGGCTCCAGGTTCTGAGCTGTCAGCACAGAGCCTGATGCGGGGCTCGAACTCACAAACTGTGGGGTCATGACCTGAACCAAAGTCAGAGGCTCAACTGACTGAGCTACCCCGGTGCCCCTAAGTCATATTCTTCTAACTAAAACTTCTTAAAGAAGAAATCAGGGTTCCTGGGTGGCTCAGTTGGTTAAGTGTCTGACTCGATTTCAGCTCAGGTCATGATCTCATGGTTCGTGAGATAGAGCCCTATGTCAGGCTCTATGCTGGTAGCACAGAGTCTACTTGAGATTTGCTCTCTCTTTTTGTCTCTGCCCCTCCCCTGCTCTCTCTCTCTTTTCTCAAAACAAAAATAAACTAAAAAAAAAAAAAGAAATCACAGTGGGCAATGGAAGATATTACTAACAGACTAACAATGAAGGTATGATATATAAAATTTATGGAAAGTAGCCAAAGCTGATCTTAGAGGGAAATTTGTAGTGCTAGATGTATACATTATAAAATAAGATTATTTATTTATTTATTATTTTTTATTTAAATTTTTATTAACATACAGTACAATATTGATTTTAGGAGTAGACTTCAGTGATTCATCACTTACATACAGCACCCAGTGCTCATCATAACACATCATAACTAAGAGAGCCCTCTTAGTACCCATCACCCATCTAGCCCATCCCCACCCACCTCCCTCTATCAGCCCTCAGTTTAGTCTCTATCATTAAGAGTCTCTTGTGGTTTATTTCCCTCTATCCTCTCTTTTTCCCCTCTTCCCATATGTTCATCTGTTTTGCTTCTTAAATTCCACATATGAATGAAATCATACAGTATTTGTCTTTCTCGGATTTATTTTGCTTAGCATAATACATTCTAGCTCTATCCATGTCACAGCAAATGGCAAGATTTCATTATTTTTGGTGGTTGAATAATATTCTATTGTATGTATACATCTAAAGAAGATAATTTATGATTTAAATATTTCATGAAGTCAGGAAAAACATTAAATAAAACCTAAAGAAAGTAAAAGAAAGGAAATAAGAAAGATAACATATAAACTAAATAGAAAACAGGCATACTATGGAGACAATCAATGCAGTAAAAAGTTAGTTCTGTTTAAAAATTAATACAATTATTAAACTTTTAGCAACACTTACTATGAAGAAAAAGACCACAAATTACCATTTATCAACAAAAAATAGGACATAATTACAGATCTTTTATACATTAGAAAGATCATAAAATGATATATTGAACAACATGTGCCAATACGTTTGAAATTTTGATGAATTGTGCATATTTCATAGAAAACATAAATTAAAAAAATGGACACATGAAGAAATTAAAAATCTGAATAGTCCTCCTATTTCTATTAAATTGAATTTATAATTAAAAAACTTCCAATAAATAAAACTTTAAGAGAAATAGCTTTACAGTTGAAATCTTCCAACACTTAAGGATAATATACATTAAACTTATATGGGGCACCTGGGTGGCTCAGTGGGTAGGCTTCCAACTTCAGCTCAGCTGAAGCTGACAGCTGACAGCTCAGAGCCCGGAGCCTACTTTGGATTCTATGTCTCCCTCTCCTTTCTCTCTCTGTGCCCCTCCCCCACTCATGCTCTCACTCTCTCTTTCTCTCTCTCTCAAAAATAAATAAACATTAAAAATTTTAAAATTGTATATACTCTTTTAGAGAAGAGAGAAGGGGAAAACATTTCTCAACTTGTTTTATGAGGCCAGAATAGCATTGATACAAAAACCTCACAAGGATAGTATAAGAAATGAAAGCAACAGGATTAATATCTCTCATGGATATTGATAAAAAAAATCCCAAATTATTAGCAAATCAAACTCAGAAATATGTTTCAAAAAGATAATTATGATTAAATTGGGTTCATTCCAGGAAATCAAGCTTAGTTTAATATATTAAAATCATTGGATGTCATTCCCCATAACAGAAAAAAAAATAGAAAAAATCAAATAATATCTCAATGAAAACAAAAATAGTATACCATTGAATTAAACTCCTAATTAAAAAAACTCACAGCATACTAGGAATACAAGAGAACTTACATGTCTCTGTAAAAACCGTATGGAAACATTCCATTATTAAATTATTAATAATTACTTAAAAGCTTTCCCTCTGTGATTGGGAAAGAAAGGAGAATGCCTGCTATCACATTTATTCACCATTATCGTGGTGTTTCTAGCCAGTGCAAATTTGGAATAAAATGAAAATTTATGAAGGTTGGAAAGGAAGAGAGGAAGAAAGGAAAGGAATAAATAAAACATATGGTGTGTTTAGTACATAGGAAAGTTAAAGCAATCTACAGATGAATAATTAGGATCAATACATGGGCTTAGCAAGGCTGCTGAATAAAATGAAAATATGCCAAAATCAGATTTTAAAAAATATATTAACAACAATTAGAACATGACACTTTGAAAAAAGTCAATGTTTCCAATAGCATTAAAAAATAAAGTATTTAGGGGCACCTGGATAGATCAGTCGGTTAAGCGTCTGACTTCGGCTCAGGTCATGATCTCATGATTTGTGGGTTTGAGTCCCGCATCGGGATCTGTGCTGACAGCTCAGAGCCTGGAACCTGCTTCAAATTCTGTGTTTCCCTCTCTCTCTGCCCCACCCCTGCTCGTGCTCTGTCTCTCTCTGTCTTAAAAGTAAATAAACGTTTAAAAATATCTTTAAAAATGAAGTATTTAGGAATAAATACTGATGTGCAAGAGATCTGCACAGAGGTCTCACAAAATTACTGAGCGATATTAATGGATTGGAAGACAATATTATAAAAATGCTAGCTCTATCTGCATATTCAATGCAATTCCAGCAAAAATGGTCAGATTTGTGTGTGTGGTGGAAATTTATTAGTTGATTCTAAAATTCAAATGGAAATGAAAAGAGCCAAGAATAGCCGAGTAATCTTGAAGAAGAACAAAGTTGATGGATTGAATTAATTGCTGCTGCTTTATAATAAGACAGTATGGAACAGATGCAAGACAGACAAACAGACCAATGGAACCAATAGTCCAGAAGCAGACTCACAACATTTAGTCTCATGATTTTATTGGAAAAATGCAACAAGGGTGCAGTAGGGAAAGGATGGTCTTCACAGTAAATGATTCTGGGTTAATTGACTACCCATAAGGAAGAAAGGATCTTTGACTTTTCCTTAAATCAGAGACAAAACCAATTCCAAGTGGAATGTACATTTGAACATAAAGGTAGCATGGACACATATCTTCCTGACTCTGAAGGCCAACGTTTCTTAAATGGATTTGATAAACACTAATCATAGAACACCTTGATTAAAAATCAAGCCATAGAATAAGAAAGCATATTTGTAATATAGGTCTATATATCTGTCTGTATCAGGCCTTGAGTATATATAATATTCCTAAAAATCAGTTAGAAAAAGACCATAAAATTTGAAAAACGAGTTAAAGGCTTTTAAAGACATGAAAAGTTGTTCAGTTTCATTAGGCAGCAAGGAAATGCAATTTAAAATTTTAATTGGTTACCACTACATATCTACCAGAATGTCTACAATTAAAAAAAAACAATACCAAGGTTTGATGAGGATGTGGGACAATTGAAATTGTCACATAGTGATGGTGGGAGTGTAAATTGTACAGCTACTTTGAAACCATTTATTAATAACTACTATAGCAGAGCAACAACCTACACATAGAGTTAGTTTCATTGTCAATCATAACGATTGTATATCCTTATTTCTGGTAGTCTTTATAATTTCAATATTCTTTGGCTGAATTCTTGTCACACTAATGGGAGCATTATAGTTTTTATAATGAAGCTGATAGAAGATAATGGGAATGGAAGAGTCAGCTCTGCCATTTTTTTTAATTCCTTTGTGCTTGTGATATCATGATTATCTTCAATCTGTGATTTCTTGGCTAGAATATTTTATTTTATTAAGTAGGCTCCACACCCAATGTGGGGCTTGAACTTATGACCCTGAGATCAAGAGTCACCTACTCTACCAATTGAGCCAGTCAGTCCCCCTCTCTTGGCTAGAATATTTTAGTTTATTTTTTAAAGTTTATTTATTTATTTTGAGAGAGGGAGAGAGAGAGCACAAGTGAGGGAGGGGCAGGAGAAGGAAAGACAAAATCCCAAGCAAGCTTTGCATCATCAGTGCACAGCCAAGTGTGGGACTCGAACTCATGAACTGTGAGATCATGACCTGAGCTTAGATCAAGAATTGGATGCTTAACTAACTGCACCACCCAGGCGCCCCTAGAATATTTTAAAGCCACTTTCCCCAAATTGGGAAAATAATTTAGTTAAAGCTAGATTTATACAATCTGTACATTCCTTTAATAGAGCTCACAAAAGGCCACCAAATAAGAATGCCACTCTCTGCTCTTTGGAGCAGGGGCATTCCTACATTCCCTCGGGCCTCCTCAGGTACCAATAATGAAGACAGACACACAGACCAAGGAAGGGCACTAGTGTCAATCCATACATTTCAATAAAGTTTAATCATCTTACCACTTTTATATAAAAACTTACAAATAGAAATCCTAATTTTTTTCTTCACCCAGTGGATTTTTGTGCATACCCCACTTTGGAGACCCTGGCTTAAGGTATGTGTATACATGTGTGTATGTCAGCATGGCAAGAGAAATGAATCAATATTTATAGATCATTTTCAAGTGCCAAACACGGTGCTGTATGAGTTACTTGTTAGTATCAAAACAGGTCACATCAACTGAGCATTTATCATGGTGCTACCAGACTAGGCCTTTTCTGCATACACCCTGAAGCAATCCTAAGAGTTAAGGATCATTACTTCCCTGTTGCACAGGTGAGAAATGCTTGGTATTTCCCTGGTTCATCTGGAGGCCTGCTGTGGGGGAAGGCATGGCTTTCAGTATCTGGAAACCCACAAACTTGCTCATTCTTCCTTCAGAACCCAGCACCAACCTCTTTGCGTTCGATCCTTCTGATTGTTAACTGTTAAAATTCTTTTTTTTTTGAATTTCAATATATGAAATTTATTGTCAAATTGTTTTCCATACAACACCCAGTGCTCATCCCAAAAGATGCCCTCTTCAATACCCATCACCCACCCTCCCTTCCTTCCCACCCCCCATCAACCCTCAGTTTGTTCTCAGTTTTTAAGAGTCTCTTATGCTTTGGCTCTCTCCCACTCTAACCTCCTTTTTTTTTCCTTCCCCTCCCCCAAGGACTTCTGTTAAGTTTCTCAGGATCCACATAAGAGTGAAACCATATGGTATCTGTCTTTCTCTGTATGGCTTATTTCACTTGGCATAACACTCTCCAGTTCCATCTACGTTGCTACAAAGGGCCATATTTCATTCTTTCTCATTGCCATGTAGTACTCCATTGTGTATATAAACCACAATTTCTTTATCCATTCATCAGTTGATGGACATTTAGGCTCTTTCCATAGTTTGGCTATTGTTGAGAGTGCTGCTATAAACATTGGGGTACAGTGCCCCTATGCATCAGTACTCCTGTATCCCTTGGATAAATTCCTAGCAGTGCTATTGCTGGGTCATAGGGTAGGTCTATTTTTAATTTTCTGAGGAACCTCCACACTGCTTTCCAGAGCGGCTGCACCAATTTGCATTCCCATCAACAGTGCAAGAGGGTTCCTGTTTCTCCACATCCTCTCCAGCATCTATAGTCTCCTGATTTGTTCATTTTGGCCACTCTGACTGCCGTGAGGTGATACCTGAGTGTGGTTTTGATTTGTATTTCCCTGATGAGGAGCGACGTTGAGCATCTTTTCATGTGCCTGTTAGCCATCTGGGTGTCTTCTTTAGAGAAGTGTCTATTCATGTTTTCTGCCCATTTCTTCACTGGATTATTTGTTTTTCAGGTGTGGAGTTTGGTGAGCTCTTTAAAGATTTTGGATACTAGCCCTTTGTCTGATATGTCATTTGCAAATATCTTTTCCCATTCTGTTGGTTGCCTTTTAGTTTTGTTGATTGTTTCCTTTGTTGTGCAGAAGCTTTTTATCTTCATGAGGTCCCAATAGTTCATGTTTGCTTTTAATTCCCTCGCCTTTGGGGATTTGTCAAGTAAAAAATTGCTGCGGCTGAGATCAGAGAAGTCTTTTCCTGTTTTCTCCTCTAGGGTTTTGATGGTTTCCTGCCACACATTCAGGTTCTTTATCCATTTTGAGTTTATTTTTGTGAATGGTGTGAGAAAGTGGTCTAGTTTCAACCTTCTGCATGTTGCTGTCCAGTTCTCCTAGCACCATTTGTTAAAGAGACTGTCTTTTTTCCATTGGATATTCTTTCCTGCTTTGTCAAAGATTAGTTGGCCATACTTTTGTGGGTCTAGTTCTGGGGTTTCTATTCTATTCCACTGGTCTATGTGTCTGTTTTTGTGCCAATACCATGCTGTCTTGATGGTTACAGCTTTGTAGTAGAGGCTAAAGTCTGGGATTGTGATGCCTCCTGCTTTGGTCTTCTTCAAAATTACTTTGGCTATTCGGGGCCTTTTGTGGTTCCGGATGAATTTTAGGATTGCTTGTTCTAGCTTTGAGAAGAATGCTGGTGCAATTTTGATTGGGATTGCATTGAATGTGTAGATAGCTTTGGGTAGTATTGACATTTTAACAATATTTATTCTTCCAATCCATGAGCATGGAATGTTTTTCCATTTCTTTATGTCTTCTTCAATTTCCTTCATAAGGTTTCTATACTTTTCAGCATACAGGTCTTTTACATCTTTGGTTAGATTTATTCCCAGGTATTTATACTCCTTGGTGCAATTGTGAATGGGATCAGTTTCTTTGTCTTTCTGTTGCTTCATTATTAGTGTATAAGAATGCAACTGATTTCTGTACATTGATTTTGTATCCTGCAACTTTGCTGAATTCATGTATCAGTTCTAGCAGACTTTTGGTGGAGTCTATCGGGTTTTCCATGTATAATATCATGTCATCTGCAAAAAGTGAAAGCTTAACTTCATCTTTGCCAATTTTGATGCCTCTGATTTCCTTTTGTTGTCTGATTGCTGATGTTAGAACTTCCAAGACTATGTTAAACAACAGCGGTGAGAGTGGACATCCCTGTTGTGTTTCTGATCTCAGGGAAAAAGCTCTCAGTTTTTCCCCATTGAGGATGATGTTAGCTGTGGGCTTTTCATAAATGGCTTTTATGATGTTTAAGTATGTTCCTTCTATCCTGACTTTGTCGAGGGTTTTTATTAAGAAAGGATGCTGAATTTTGTCAAAAGCTTTTTCTGCATCGATTGACAGGATCATATGGTTCTTATCTTTTCTTTTATTAATGTGATGTATCACATTGATTGATTTGCGAATGTTGAGCCAGCCCTGAAGCCCAGGAATGAATCCCACTTGATCATGGTGAATAATTCTTTTTTATGCTGTTGAATTCAATTTGCAAGTATCTTGTTGAGAATTTTTGCATCCATATTCATCAGTGATATTGGCTTGTAGTTCTCTTTTTTTGCTGGGTCTCTGTATGGTTTAGGAATCAAAGTAATACTGGCCTCACAGAATGAGTCTGGAAGTTTTCGTTCCCTTTCTATTTTTTGGAACAGCTTGAGAAGAATAGGTATTATTTCTGCTTTAAATGTCTGGTAGAATTCCCCAGGGAAGCCATCTGGTCCTGGACTCTTATTTGTTGGGAGATTTTTGATAACTGATTCAATTGCTTCACTGGTTATGGGTCTGTTCAAGCTTTCTATTTCTTCCTGTTTGAGTTTTGGAAGTGTGTTGGTGTTTAGGAATTTGTCCATTTCTTTCTGGTTGTCCAGTTTGTGGGCATATAATTTTTCATAGTATTCCCTGATAATTGCTTGTATGTCTGAGGGATTGGTTGTAATAATTCCATTTTCATTCATGATTTTATCTATTTGGGTCATCTCCCTTTTCCTTTTGAGAAGCCTGGCTAGAGGTTTGTCACTTTTGTTTAATTTTTCAATAAACCAACTCTTGGTTTCATTGATCTGCTCTACAGTTTTTTTAGATTCTATATTGTTTATTTCTGTTCTGATCTTTATTATTTCTCTTCTTCTGCTGGGTTCAGGGTGTCTTTGCTGTTCTGCTTCTATTTCCTTTAGGTGTGCTGCTAGATTTTGTATTTGGGATTTTTCTTGTTTCTTGAGATAGGCCTGGATTGCAATGTATTTTCCTCTCAGGACTGCCTTTGCTGCATCCCAAAGCGTTTGGATTGTTGTATTTTCATTTTCGTTTGTTTCCATATATTTTTTAATTTCTTCTCTAATTGCCTGGTTGACCCATTCATTTTTTAGTAGGGTGTTCTTTAACCTCCATTTTGGAGGTTTTCCAGACTTTTTCCTGTGGTTGATTTCAAGCTTCATACCATTGTGGTCTGAAAGTATGTATGGTATGATTTCAATTCTTGTATACTTATGAAGGGCTGTTTTGTGACCCAGTATGTGATCTATCTTGGAGAGTGTTCCATGTGCACTTGAGAAGAAAGTATATTCTGTTGCTTTTGGATGCAGAGTTCTAAATATATCGGTCAAGTCCATCTGCTCCAATGTATCTTTCAGAGCCCTTGTTTCTTTATTGACCGTGTGTCTAGATGATCTATCCATTTCTGTAAGTGGAGTATTAAAGTCCCCTGCAATTACCACATTCTTATCAATAAGGTTGCTTATGTTTATGAGTATTTGTTTTATATATTTGGGGCTCCCGTATTCGGCACATATGTATAATTGTTAGCTCTTCCTGATGGATAGACCCTGTAATTATTATATAATGCCCTTCTTCATCTCTTGTTACAGTCTTTAGTTTAAAGTCTAATTTTTCTGATATAAGTATGGCTACTCCAGCTTTCTTTTGACGTCCAGGAGCATGATAGATAGTTCTCCATCCCCTCACTTTCAATCTGAAGGTGTCCTCACGTCTAAAATGAGTCTCTTGCAGACAGCAAATAGACGGGCCTTGTTTTTTTTTTACCCATTCTGATACCCTATGTCTTTTGGTTGGCTCATTTAGCCATTTACATTCAGTGTTATTATAGAAAGATATGGGTTTAGAGTGATTGCGATGTCTGTAGGTTTCATGCTTGTAGTGATGTCTCTGGTACTTTGTCTCACAGGATCCCCCTTAGGATCTCTTGTAGGGCTGGTTTAGTGGTGGTGAATTCCTTCAGTTTTTGTTTGTTTGGGAAGACCTTTATCTCTCTTTCTATTCTAAATGACAGACTTGCTGGATAAAGGATTCTTGGCTGCATATTTTTTCTGTTCATCACATTGAAGATTTCCTGCCATTCCTTTCTGGCCTGCCAAGTTTCGGTAGAGAGATCCGTCACGAGTCTTATCGGTCTCCCTTTATATGTTAGGGCACGTTTATCCCTAGCTGCTTTCAGAATTTTCTCTTTATCCTTGTATTTTGCCAGTTTCACTATGATATGTTGTGCAGAAGATCGCTTCAAGTTACATCTGAAGGGAGTTCTCTGTGCCTCTTGGATTTCAATGCCTTTTTCCTTCCCAGGTCAGGGAAGTTCTCAGCTATGATTTCTTCAAGTACACCTTCACACCTTTCCCTCTCTCTTCCTCCTCTGGAATACCAATTGCATAGATTATTTCTCATTAGTGCATCACTTAGTTCTCTAATTTTCCCCTCATACTCCTGGATTTTTTATCTCTCTTTTTCTCAGCTTCCTCTTTTTCCATAATTTTATCTTCTAGTTCACCTATTCTCTCTTCTGCCTCTTCAATCCGAGCTGTGGTCGCCTCCATTTTATTTTGCAGCTCATTTAGAGCATTTTTTAGCCCCTCCTGACTGTTTCTTAGTCCCTTGATCTCTGTAGCAATAGATTTCTTCTGTCCTCTATACTGTTTTCAAGCCCAGCGATTAATTTTATGACTATTATTTTAAATTCACTTTCTGTTATATTGTTTAAATCATTTTTGATCAGTTCGTTAGCTGTTGCTACTTCCTGGAGTTTCTTTTAAGGGGAATTCTTCCGTTTCATCATTTTGGATAGTCCTCGGAGTGGTGCAGTACTGCAGGGCACTTCCCCTGTGCTGTCTTGAATAACTTGCATTGGTGGGCGGGGCCGCAGTCAGACCTGATGTCTGTCCCCAGCCCACTGCTGGGGCCACAGATTGGTGTGTACCTTCTCTTCCTCTCTCCTAGGGGCAGGATTCACTGTGAGGTGGTGTGGCCCCTGTCTGGGCTACTTGCACACTGCCAGGCTTGTGGTGCTGGGGATCTGGCGTATTACCTGGGGTGGATTGGCAAGGTGCACAGGGGCGGGAGGGGCAGGCTCAGCTCGCTTTTCCTTTGGTGATCCGCTTCTGGAGGGGCCCTGTGGCACCGGGAGGGAGTCAGACCCACCGGAGGGATGGATCCACAGAAGCACAGCACTGTGTGTTTGCGGGGTGCAAACAAGTTCCCTGACAGGAACTGGTTCCTTTTGGGATTTTGGCTGGGGGATGGGTGAGGGAGATGGCTCTGGCGTGTGCCTTTGTTCCCCACCAAGCTGAGCTCTGTCGTCTGGGGTTCAACAACTCTCCCTCCCGTTGTCCTCTAGCCCTCCGGCTCACTGAGCAGAGCTGTTAACTTATAACCTTCCATATGTTAAGTCCTGCTCACTGTCAAAACACACTTCATCTGGCCCCTCTGCTTTTGCAAGCTAGACTCAGGGGCTCTGCTTTGCCAGCGGGCTGCCCCTCTGCCCTGGCTCTCTCCCGCCAGTCCGTGTCCAGTCCGTGTAGTTCACACCGCCTCTCCGCCCTTCCTACCCTCTTCATGGGCCTCTTGTCTATGCTTGGCTCTGGAGAATCTGTTCTGCTAGTCTTCTGGTGGTTTTCTGGGTTATTTAGGCCGTGTGGGTGGAATCTAAGTGATCAACAGGACGCGGTGAGCCCAGTGTCCTCCTATGCCTCTATCTTCTCATGTTGGTCTCTGTTAAAATTCTTTTGGTCTTTAACTAATACTTTTTTTTTTATAATGGACATCCATGCATAATATAAAATACCTCCCTTTTCACTTGTGTGCAAGATGGTAAGTGCAAGGGTCAAAAATCCAACAGTCTACAGCATTATTATATCGTTAGTGCCCAGCAGAGTATCTGGCAGGGAAGTCATGCATATCTTTGTTGAATGAATGGATGAATGAATGAATTGCAAATTTTACTTTGTTGAATGGATGACTTACAAGGGCAGTAACATAAAAGACTGTCTAGAATATATGATAACTTTGGTCTTTCCCTGTGTCTTTTTTATAAGCATCCTTTAATACTTTTTCTCAATAAAAAAACTTTATATGACCTTGAAAATGAAAATATTCTTCTTTATATTTGACTAATTTTACTAATGTCATCTGAGGAAGTCTTTCTTTCTGAATTTAGCAATTTCCAAATAGGTGATCATAATACCAGGCTTTGCATCCTGGCTAAATTAAATCTCACCTTCAGTATATCTATTAATTTTAGAGACATGCACAAACAGTTGATTACCTGTGAGCATCCTGAATATTTTTTAAGGGTATTCATTCACAATTTTATTATTATTGTTATTAATTATTATTATTATTTAATGTTTACCTATTTTTTAGAGAGAGAGGGAGACAGCACAAGCAGGGGAGGGGCAGAGAGAGAGGGAGACACAGAATCCAAAGCAGGCACAACTGCTGTCAGCACAGAGCCGGTCTCACGGCTTGAACTCACTAACTATGAGAACATGACCTGAGGTGAAGTTGAACGCTTAACTGACAGAGCTACCCAGGTACCCCCATTCAGGATTTTAAATGGACTTTTGAGTGTGTTTCTGAGAGCATTTGCAAAAATATCCTTAACCTTTTCTAAACTGAGGCTCAGCTTATATTTTTTTCCTTACCCTGAAACTCAGTATTACTGGCTCATTCCTAGAGTTTGTCTATCTGTCAGCGTGAGAGACTGTTAATTTCAGCAATGTTGCATGATTTTCTGGCAAACTAAGTTGGCTCAACTGATTGACCCTCATGTTTAAGTGACACTCACTTTATGGATAGCAAAAGTTTTTAAAGGGTTCGTTTCAATGTGACCTATCACCTTGAGGATTACTTTGTGGCATATGGATCTTCGTGTTTCCTCAGTTCTTTTTGTTTTCTAGAAGAGATCCTGCATGAAGCCACCCCACAGAATCACAGAGGGCATGTTATGACCCTTTGAGCTGCAACACCTATTTATTTACAATTTAGATGGAACCCTGGGGAGATTTCCCCCTCAGCTGGCCAACGTTTTTAAACTCTATGATCTATAGCTGAATCTAAAACAGTAAATAAGCTGATAACGAACAGAAAAGTTCTTTTTGAAGAGGCAGCTTTGAGGATGGAAGAATATCCACGCAACATAGGAACAAACGTGTTAAAAGCAGCCTGGCTGGATTAAGGGTTTTCAGTGAACTCTGCCAGCTAGAATCTTTCCTTTGTCTCAGCATGCCCCCAGCTGGCAGACGGGGCTCACAATTTGCTTTCAAATATCTTGGCCTGGCTCTAGGATCTGATGTTTAAAATGAAAAGCGGCACATGAAGATTTCCCCAGTCTATAACACTCTGGGCCAATAATAATCTTTGTGGGGCGGTCTTTGGCTGTTGTAACACATGAGGATTAACCATTCAGATACAGTTCCTTCTCTATTTGAGAACAAGCAATTCATTCAAGCAGTTGATCTTCTCCTACCTTTGGCCTTTTGCATCACATTTTCCCACTGTCTCCCTCGCGCCCCCAACTGCTGGAGTGATGAAAGAGGGAACAGAAATTATAGTCAGGGTCCCACTTGCTGCTCTGTTATCATCTGAATGGTTTAGCCAGTAGGCCCAGGATACACAGGAGAAAATCTCAGTTCAGAGTTTCGGGAGTGTAGTAGATGCTGTTAGGATTCTACCCATGTTCCCTAAGCTTACTATGGAGATGTGGCCTGCATACAGCTCCCTCACTCCATCAACTTCCTTCATCATGGATGGGGCAGACCATGAGTGTCAGGGAGTTAACACCCCAGGAGTGACCCTCAACCAATGAGGGGTGGGATTAGCAGAAAAATGTTCCAGTGTTCCTGCATCTCAGAGGGAAAATTCCCCATAGCTTCCTAGTGGATCCTGGGGGATTGAGCCCTGGTACCTACCCTCACTGATGCACATCAGGTTTCTTCTTGCCTGGCTCCCACCCCTTCCTCACTGAGACTAACTCCCAAACAAATCATCTGCACTCAAATCCTTGTCTCAGGATCCACTTTGGGGGTGAACATAAACTAAGTCAGGCACCCTGTGCCAGTGGCTGAAGCTGTGAGAATGGGCCCAAGAAGCAGTGGGCAAGAAAGGCAGTCTTGTTTGTAGCATCCACCCTTCTCTTTAGTGTTTGAGATCCATGGAAATGATTCCACACTTGTTCTTTCACGCAGAGATAAGCCAATGGAGCCAGGTACCCTGTTCCATTTTCTTCATCCCTCATAGGACTCTACCACCTGCTGTGTCCCTCATCTGCTCTGAGCTGCAGTGTGTAGGCAGCATCCTATACATCCGCAGGGCTGGGTGGGCCATAATACTATGCTTACACTGCAGATGTCCTCTGAGCTACCAGTCTGTGAGCACTGCCCCAAACCTCATCTGCTCCTCTGTCAAATGATGGAGTCAAATGCAATGATTTCTTCTTTTGATATAGCTTTGCTGTGTTTAACCCCAGCTCCCCTGCCCACATTTGCCCCAGGGCTCCTCTACCACTGCAGGTAGATTACCTATGCCCATCTGGGGCAGGTACTCATAGGAGGCTGAAAGGAGTGAACACCCTATGCGGCAACCCCTGACCAATAGGGCCTAGATCCAGTGAATAAAAACACCCTTTCTCCTCTTCTGCAAGTGGACAATTCTGAGGCTGTCTACACAGCTCCTGAGAGGGTCCCAAATAGGACTGAGTCCCGGGTGATTGGCTCAACAATTGTCCTTGGGTTCGTTTTCCCTACTTCCTTGTTTCACATTTCTCTAGCCCTCCCCTTCCATTTTTGTGATAACTTCCCAAAATAAACTGTCCACACACAAGCTCTTGTCTGAGGCTGATCTGGGGGGGAACCAGACACACTAAGACATTGTGTGTGTATGTGTGTGTGTGTGTGTGTGTGTGTGTGTATGAATAAATGAAAAAATAAATGCACAGCATCAAGCAAAAGCACATGCTATACACACAATTCTGTAACCTGGATTTGCACTTTGTATGTCGGTAGATACATATCTGTATCCTGATTTCTATGATTGTGTAGTATTTTCCATTGTATGTACCATGCTATTCCTAACTCGTCAGATGGTTTCTAAGTTTTTGCTGTCTCACGCAGGATCCTAGCCTTAAATGACAATAAGCTGGATTACTTCCAAAGCATTATCTAGTAGGAACTAACCAGCCTTGAAAATTCCACTCTGATCAGTAGCTGGAAATATAGTTTCTATCTCACTAGTTAACACTGTGCAAAGCTATGATCTTTGCCTGGGGTCTAGTCTCAACCTTATCTCATGGGGTAATCTGGAGTGTGAATTGCACCATGGATTTCATGTTCCTTGAGGTACATATGAACTCTTATGAAACAGTCACTGGACACTGGCTGCCCCTGGGGCGGGGCATAACCCCATAGGTGAGGTAGCTTCCCTTTTGGCAGTGGGTGATTCTCCAGAGATTAAGGTAGGTGAGAGCTGTTAGCAGCCACCACTCCTGGAAGCTGGAGGCCAGCACCTGGCCTCATAAAGGAAGCCTGGGTGGTGCAACAGCAGCATTTATATAATGTATACACTTATACAGGTACAGAATATTATCTTACTGAAGTATATGCTCATGTATAGAATACTGCTTAACTGAAAATTATAGTACATTCTCTTTATGATATATATGGATTATCAATTTTCAACCCACACCTTTGCTATATACTCAGTGAGGCTGCCCTGCCCCTTCCATTTCCAAATACCCTGATGATGTATTAAAATAAATTTCAATTAAACAATAACAAAGTCAGCACTTATGATATAATGCACCATTAGGCTTATATAACCTAGTAGTCCTTAATGAGTCACAGTCTCTCAAAGCTTTGTAAAAATTAGTTCCCAAAGTCACATGAGGTCCATGGGGACTCTTACTTCACCAGCATTGTGCAATTTGTCTCCTGTCTTAGCATCCTCAGGTGGCTATGTCAGCATTCATTCTTCCCCACCAGGAGAAGCCTTTGGTGCCTTCTTCTTGCCCCGGGCTGCTCACTGTTGCCCCTAGAGGGCGCTCTGGTAGCCATCACTGAAGTTGCCCCATGGATCCTCCAGGAAACCCACAGGGTGTCTGAAACCTGGCACCCCAGCTTTTCCAGAGAATAGTGAAGTAGGCCTTGGCTCTGCATTTTCTCCTCTGGGCATTGCCGGGGTCACTGCTGCTCTCCTCTTAGCAACTCTCACACCATACATTGGAGTCCATCTTCAGCTTTGTGAGTGAGCTGGAGGAGAGATTTGTCATTCACTCTGTTCTCAGTTCTACTTACTGAACAGTGGCAGTTACCCAGAGCAACACCTGGACCCCTATTCTCCCTCACTTTACCTCTGACATAGCTGTACAATGGGAGAAAGAGCAGTACAGAGCTGATGTGTGGAAGGTGCCCAGAACAGTGCCTGGTTTGTGTCAGGACTTAATAAATGTTTGCTATTATTGGTGTAAGATCACCTAAGCACTAGGATTTCCTGCCTCTCATCATGTTTCATGGTAAAATGGATCTTTTCCATTTGTCTGTCTCTATATCTAAGTAAGAGAGTTTGTCTTGACAAGAGCAGTCTTGGTGAGTGCTGGCCTTAGTCTACCTTGACATCAACACAGCCAGGAAACAGAAGGATCCAGCTGAGTTCGATGCAAGCAGTGTGGGGTTTAGAGCTGGAGAGAAATGGGTTGGAATTCTGATGAACTCACCTGGGCCTTAGTTTTCTCATTTGTACAATAGGAAAGCAATACTTTCATGATAGACTAATTATGGGGGTTAAATGAGGAAGTAGAGTCTGGTGATTGAGAGTGTGGTAGGTTCTAGGGCCAGATTGCCTGGCTGTATCCAGTTATACAACTGCCCATTGATCAGTTGTATAATTGTGAGCAAGCTATTTAACCTCTGTGCCTCAATTTTTCTATCTATAAACTGGGATAATAGTAACATGTACTTGTAGTACATTAAATGAGTTAACATCTGTGCTAAACACTTATGTATGGTAAGCACTTAATAAATATGGGGCTCTTTATAAGTATTATATAATTATTATATTACTATTAATGTCAGTATTGTTAGCGTACAAATGAAGATGATGACAATTATGTATAGAGGACATATTTATATGAGTTTAATTTAGTATAATGTAAAATATTTGTTGTTTTATATATTCACCCCAGATTTGAAATAATGCAAGTCTCCACGATATAAATATTAATCCAGAATTGTGTAATTTCAAAGCTAACAGGTTGGGGGGAATGGTACACTGGTTTTATGCTGTTGCCACATGACTGGCTGGTAATAAGAAATACTCACCTTCTTCCTGGGATTAATGTTGAATAATGCAGGCTTTGCATTATGCAATTTCTTCAGGAACAATACCCTTTGCATAAAGTGTCACCATCTTGCATATAAAAAGCCCTCAAAGGCTGTGTGCCGTGGAAGAGGTATTCTATGAATGGCAGTTACTATAAAGGTATAGTCTTTGGTTAGGTACCAAGCAAATCACTTGTGCTCCCACAAGCCTGGTTGTTCCTGAATCCTTTTCCACCAACATAGAGGGAGTTCCTGGGAATAGAAAGGCAGGTGGCATCACTACCCTGATATCACTGCCCAGTGTGGAGTTCCCTTCTCTGCAAGTCTCTCACCTCCCTGAGTCACTGGTATACACCATTTCTGGATTTTTGCTGTGAGTAAGGGTGGTTCCTCTGGCCACACTTCAAGTACTATAAATTTGGGGTGTGCCTTTTCTCTTGCACGTGTTGCATTGTCTAACAGAGTGCCAAGCATACAGTTAATTAGCAATATGTCTTTTTGACTTAAATATTTTTCAAAATTTGGAATGTTACAGGGGAAAGACTGTATTTGACAAAATTCTCCATTCAGGACACATGCATTTTGTTTTATTTTATTTTATTATTTAGTTTATTTATTATTTTGAGAGAGAGGAGAGACAGAGCATGAGTGGGGGAGGGGCAGAGAGAGAGGGAGACAACAGAATCTGAAGCAGCCTCCAGGCTCTGAGCTGTCAGCACAGAGCCTGACATGGACTCAAACGCACGAACCGCGAGATCATGACCTGAGCTGAAGTTGGATGCTTAACCGACTAAACAACCCAGGTGCCCCAAGTTTATTTATTTATTTTGAGAGAGATAGTGTGCAGGAGGGGCAGAGAGAGAGAGAGAGAGAATCCCAAACAGGCTCTGCATTGTCAGTGCAGAGCCCAATGAAGGGCTCAAACTCACAAATTATGAGATCACGACCTGAGCCAAAATCAGGAGTCTGGTGCTTAACTGACTGAGCCACCCATTAAAATGCATGTGTCCCAGGGGTGTCTTGGTTGGTCAGGAGGGGAAAGGCAGCCAGAAGAGTTTTATAGAGTTTACTACCACTCTGAGGATGGGGTAGAGCCTGCATTGGAGTTTTTCCATCTAAGGGACGAAGAGTTGGGCTATTTATCTAGAAACTTCCATTTTCCATTAATTAAGGGCTTACTTGTAGGCAACTCCCTAGTACTTCTGGTCTGCCCTTCAGTGGCCACCCAGGCTGCAGCCAGGAAAGCCCCCAAATGGAGAGTGACTGCAGCTTTCGGGAAGTCAAAAACCATTATGGGAACAATGAGTGGCAACAGGGTGTGGACGTAATACCAACAGTGTCTGCTCTATTAAGGAAAAGAGTATGTATAGAGAAATATTCTAATCATACCCATATTCTTTTTTAATGTTTATTTATTTTTGAGAGAGAGACAGAGAGACAGAGCGTGAACAGGGGAGGGGCAGAGAGAGACAGTCACAGAACCTGAAGCGGGCTCCAGGCTTTGAGTTGTCAGCACAGAGCCTGATGCAGGGCTTGAACTCATGAGCGGTGAGATCATGACCTGAGCTGAAGTCAGACACTCAACCAACTGAGCCACCCAGGTGCTCCCATACCCATGTTCTTATGAGCATGCAAAACTTACTGTCTTAATCTCCAACTATCATTTTATTACTACTTGTGGTTTCTGTGGTCAAGAATTCAGGAAGGTTTCACTGGACACATTTTATAGACAGTTGCCATCAGTTGGTGGCTGGGGCTGGCAGAGCAGATGGCTTCCTAGAGGAGCTAGAGATGGCTGGGAATCTCTTTCTGTCTCCACTCGGTCTGTCTGTATAGGCTTCCTCACAGCATGATGGCCCTCTGGCCATTGCGCTTAGCAGCTGAAGTCTCCAAGAGGTGTTTCAGAGCCTAAGGCAGAAAGTGCGTTTGTTTTTATGACCTTATATTAAGTCACTTCTGCAGGATTCTGTTGGTTCCAGGCTTGTCATGAGCCAGTCCACATTCAAGGGAAGTGAATTAGATTCTCCTTTTTTAAAAGTTTATTTATTTATTTTGAGAGAGAGATTCCGCACTGTCAGTGCAGAGCCCCAGACGGGGCTCGAACTCATGAACCCAGAGATCATGACCTGAGCCAAAATTGAAGTCAGACGTTACCTGACTGAGCCACCCAAGCACCTCAGATTCTTGATGGGGAGGTGACAAGGTTCTAGAAGAGCGTGTGGGACAGGAAATAGTGAAGTGGCTCTTTGGAAAATACAACTTGCTGTGTGTGTGTGTTCATATTAGGAAATGCTGCCATCTTTCAATGCCTTTGAAATAAATTGTACCCACAGAATAGCAAATGAGCAATGAGCATGGGTCAGCACAAATGCCTTAGCCAATAAGATATGCAGAAATGTCCAAGTTTGGTAACTCTCTAAGGATGCCCACCCACTGGCCCCAGCTGTCAGTGGCTCTGTTATAATTTTTAGCCAGCTGGAGTGTGTGTATTTGTGTGTGTGCATGTGTATGTACATGTGTGCACATGTGCATTTTTAGATGAGACAGTATTGGCTAATGATTATCAGCAACTACGGAAATGAAGGAAATCAGTGACACAATAAAAACTCTAATTGCTTGGCAACAGTGTTTAGGCCTCATTAGGTAGATTTGTAACAGCTTCAAGAGAAATAAACTCCTGTGTCATTAGATAACAAGGCAAGAAATAGGTTATTTCCTTTTTGAAAGGTATGAAAGCTTCCAATTGCTTGATATATTCGCTTAGTAGATTATTTTCTGTCATCTCAGTTAATTGAATTTTATCCCTTGCTCTTAAAATGGTTTCCTTCAAAATAAGGTTACAAAGTTCAGAAAAGTCATATTTTAAATCATAGACAGTGAAGGCAGAAATCATCCTTATCTGAACAAAGTCCTCCAGGAGGAAATAAAAAAACGTAAACCTTTAGAAGATCACCTTTTCTCCATATACTTGGGTGACTTGGCATTCAAATAATATTTTGTAGAATACATCTTTGCAATGTGTTACTCAAAAATAGATTTTAAAAGAAAAAAAATTATTTGTGGTTCCATCTGTATTCTTTATGTGAAAATGCCATCAAAGCTTTAACTGTTGAAAAGTTTTTATTTTAATCAAAAAGGACAAAATCAGAACTCAAATTTAATTCCAATATAAACTTGGCTTGTAATATATTTGGTAGTATCATGTTTTCAATCTATCTATGACATATTTCAAGCCTGCTCTCTTGTTCTTTGTACACTCTTGAGTCTTTCCAGAGTATGCATACTACACACACACACACACGCACACCCCTTCTACTACACGGTCTGGTATAATGTGGTACATAAATAAGTTCATCTTTTCCTTTTAAATGCTAAAAAGTGGACCAAATCAATGTGGCAAAAATACATACAATGTCTCATATCTGATTTCCAAGGCTTAAATGTCCTTGACCATACTGTATATCATTTTCCCTCTTTTAATACTGACTTTTAAATCCATATGTTCTTAGGCAAAAGGAATATATAGTCTCCCTCCCTGCCTTGAGTATGCACCCTAGTTTGTATTACTCAAAGCCCCTTTGCCCCAGACCCTCAGAAGGTTTGGACCACAGATGAAAGAAGTAGGTAGAAGCCAACAGTTTGGGAATTTCCCAGCACACGTTGACTCCTTGGTGCCAAATAATATCTCATGCAGAAGAGGGGTCTGATATCTTCCCTCTCTCATGGTGAGAACCTGGAAGAGTCTAAAAAAAGTATGTTTGATCTTCAGTGGATATAATTCCAAGCCCTTTGCCCAACGTTTTTCTTAGAATGATACCTCTGTGAGAAAAAGTGATTGTCTAATTAGAATCCAAGAATATCCTTGTATACAATGTATACAGTGTGTAGAAATAGGAAGCGAATATAGTGGAACAAACACTGTCCATAGCCACCCACATCCCATCCCCTGGCCCTCATGTTTGTACATCCAGTGCCTATGTCAAGCAGATAATCTGCATAGTTTAGGCAAAGAACAGGCTAAAAGTGCCTAGAAATTAATGCCCTCAAGCTCTGACAGGCAGGAATTTGTGGATACAGAGCCCAGCTTCTTTAGCCCTGGTGGGAAACTATGAGGTGCATTAGACATAGTCACCTAGATGTCCCCAGGGGATTGTGTCCTAGCTGCCCATAGTGGTAACCAGCTCCTGAGAGCACCTCAGATTGGCTTCCTTCCCTTCCCTGTCTCACTTCCCCATCCCCCACCATTTTTCCTGGAATCACCTCCCAAATAAACTACTTGCACCCAAATTCTTGTCCCAGGGTCTCTTTTGGGGGGACCTAGCCCAATTCTATCTGTGAGGGCAGTGAAGTTTAATAATAGATGCTGTCATTTGACAAAGATGAGGCTGATCCATGAAGAGCAGATTAGGGTTGGCTATGGAACTCCTGGTCCCTCCTTCCCCGCTGTGCAGTGGTCCTACCTGAATCCCCTGCATGCTGAGAGGCCTCACAGTGGAGTTCAACCACCTGTGCTTATTTCCAGGCTCAGCCATCTGGAGCTGCGTAGCCCTGGACAAGTTACTTGTCCTTTCTAGCCAGGATTAGAGATCAATGTGGGAGATGAATGAGAAAAATGTTTGTGTCCAGTGCCCAGCACATGGAAAACGCTTAATAAATGTTAGCATTGCCGCTATTATTATTGCTAACGTTATGGCCACTACTATGCATGCCTAACTTCTTAGCATGTATTTTTGCACATAACTTAGAAGTTTGTAATCTGTTTCTTTGGCTCAGTCTTCTTTTAAAAATGTTCATTTATATTTGAGAGAGAGAGAGAGACAGGGTGTGAGTGAGGGAGGGGCAGAGAGAGAGGGAGACAACAGAATCTGAAGCAGGCTCCAGGCTCTCAGCTGTCAGCACAAGCCTGACTCGGGGCTCGAACTCATAAACCGCGAGATCATGACCTGAGCTGAAGTTGGATGCTTAACTAACTGAGCCACCCAGGGGCCCCTCTTTGGCTCAGCCTTAAGGTAGATATGCTATAAGGAATCCATATTGGCAATGAAATTTTGGTTCAGAATATTTCTATGGCATAAAATGTCTGAATTCTGGAGCTTGGCATTTACAGATCTTAATTGTATAATGGCAAGTTTTTCAGTGCCTCTTAAAAGGATAAGGTTTCATCTGATTTTCTCTCCTTAGTTGCAACTTTTGGAATGTGTCTCTAATTCTGTTTACGATTTTGTGGAAGCATAATTTGGAAAACACTTAAGAAGTATATACACAATGGAAATACTATGTGGCAATGAGAAAGAATGAAATACGGCCTCTTGTAGCAACATGAATGGAACTGGAGAGTGTTATGCTAAGTGAAATAAGTCATACAGAGAAAGGCAGATACCAAATGTTTTCATTCTTATGTGGATCCTGAGAAACTTAACAGAAGACCATGGGGGAGGGAGGGGGGGAAAGTTACAGAGAGGGAAGGAGCCAAACCATAAAAGACTCTTAAAAACTGAGAACAAACTGAGGCTTGATGGGGGGTGGGAGGAAGGGAGGGAGGGTGGGTGATGGGCATTGAGGAGGACACCTGTTGGGATGAGCACTGGGTGTTGTATGGAAGCCAATTTGACAATAAGTTTCATATTAAAAAAAACCTTTTCAAACTACAAGTTTTCTCTCTCTTATCTCCAAATTAAGTTCTCATCTAACACTTGTTTTCGAGGGCAAGTGTCCTAGAAAGCGACAAATGCTGCCATCTTTGGGTGGAGAATTTACTACACTGATTTTGCCGTGACCCGGACAAGCAACCGTATAAAAAAAAGAAAAGCTGAATTATTTTGGGAGTCCCTCTTGTGTCCTTCCCAAACCTTGTATTCCTAACCTCCACCATCTTTCTTCCTTGCAAACTTCTTTTTTTACTTTTTATTTTTTATTTTTTTGTTTAATTTTTAAAAAATTTTATTTAAATCCAAGTTAGTTAACATGTAGTATAATAATTGTTCCAGGAGTAGAACCCAGTGATTCATCACTTACACAGAAACCCAGTGTTTATCATAACAAGTGTCCTCCTCAATGCCCATCACCCATTTAGCCCATCCCCCCACCCAACACCCCTAAGTGAGTAACGCTCAGTTGGTTTTCTGTATTTAAGAGTCGCTTATGGCTTGCCTCCCTCTCTGTTTTTATCTTAGTTTTCCTTTCCTTCCCATATGTTCATCTATTTTGTTTCTTAGGTTCCATATATGAGTGAAATCATATGATATCTGTCTTTTTTTCTGACTGACTTATTTCGCTTAGCATAATACCCTTTAGTTCCATCCCTGTTGTTACAAATGGCAGTATTTCATTCTTTTTGATCACCAAGTAATATTCCATTATGTATATATACCACATCTTCTTTATCCATTCATCAGTCAATGGAAATTTGGGCTCTTTCCATAATTTGGCTATTGTTGATAGCACTGCTATAAACATTGGGGTGAATGCGCTCCTCAGAATCAGCATTTTTGTATCCTGAGTAGTGCAATTTCTGGGTCATAGGGTAATTCTATTTTTAATTTTTTGAGGAACCTCCAAACTGTTTTCCAGAGTGGCTGCACCAGTTTACATAACCACCAGCAGCTTCCTTGGAAACTTCTTAAACAACCCTCTTCTCCTTACCTGTCCTACCAAATAGCCGGGTCCCTTGACATAGGTTTTAATATGGAAGCTTCCATCAGTGAGAATTCTTGAACAAGTGTTTCCTAGTTTCCTGCAAGAAAGGGGGCTCTCTGGTGATCACATTGCATGATCGAGTGTGCAAGACTAAATGGAGTGTTTCTGTCTCCATTGCGTGCTCACCTGAAGTGGGTGGCACTGAATCATGCTGTGGGCTAAGTATTTGCTTGCAGTCTTGATGTCTGGATGTGTTGTTCACTGCCACCTTGCCCTGTCAGAAGCTTAGTCTCTTTATTGTTTGTTACATTTTGGCCCCTTCTCTGCCACCAAAGTTCATGAAGAATCTTTAGTAAGTCCTTTACACCTTAATGCTATTAAGCAGAATTAAGGGGTTTGAACGTTATTGGGATGGCATAGGGGCCAAGAGAGCAGGCATTCCTGAGTCTGACCCTGGACTGCAGTTGTTTTACCCTCAAGGATGCCATTAGAGACGGACAGGGACAGCGGTGAAGGAAAATGAGTCCCTTATTGCTGTCCATCATGGTTGGGCTGCCAGTGTGCAGAACACAGAATTCTGAGGATTCTGAGGTATAGAAGATGGCCAGACTGGCACTGCTCCCCCATAGCAAACCCATGATCTTAAAGTGCTCCATACACTGGCTAGCCATCCAGAGACCAGGGGACCCATAGAAGAAGACCAAATTGCATCCAGGAGAGCAAATGGCTTTGTGGGAGGAGGACAGAGAGACAGAGAGAGACAGAGAGAGAGACAGAGAGAAGCACCAGCAAGATAAAGCAAGAGGATCAGACCTCCTTTTTGTGGGCAAGGCCTCGGACCATTGACTGCCATTGCTCTGGCTGGAAGAGGACAAGAGGAACTACACAAATAAACATGCCCCAATGGATGTCTTGAAACTGACCAAGTTTAGTGGGGTTCCTTTTTTGGGGGAAGAGGCAGTGTAGAGACAGGAGGAACTGAAGTGTGAAATTCCCATCTCTAGAGATCTCAATGAATATACACTCATTTTTTCCTCTGCCAAATTCATTTGTATTTTTAAACCTCTATTAAGAGAATTTCAGGCACAACTGAAGAAGTAGGGAAGAGGACTTTGGGCTCATTGATAGAGCCTTCCACTCTATCCTGGGAGTGGCACCCCAGACGGAGTCAATAAAGGGCCATTTAGTAACTTACAAAGCTGTGGCTGAAGAGATCCGTGTCAGCCTGGAAGTGCCTGGGAGGTTGGACAGATTAGCGCCTCTTATCTCAGCATTGAATTGAAGGTCAATACCTTGAATTCTCCTGCAGTAAGCAAGTGCCTAGAGAGTATAGATTTTCTGCTCTATAAACTTGACTCTCCCTTATTGTTGGTCTACATAGGGCCAATTTCAAACCCGTCAAAACGTATTATGGGGAAGTCAGCCTTTAAAAAACCTTTGCACATGGTGTTTCTGGACTTTGGGGCTGATGTTGGCCAGTATCCTTTCTCCTCCCCATCTCTCTTCCCTTTCCCATTTATATCTAAATGACAGCAGACCCTGACTGGTAGCAGCATAGCAAAGATGCCACATACTAGAACAATTCATTGCTATAACTGTTTTGGAAAATGATGGGTGGTGGGTGAGCCACCTCTGCTGGGGATTTGCCACATGGAGAGAGTACATAAAAAGCCTGTTGATGTGCATAAAACCAGTGTGATGGTTAATTTTATGTGTCAACTTGCCTGGGCCACAGGGTAGCCAGATATTTGGTAAAAAATTTTTCTAGGTGTTTTTGCATGGTGTGTGTGTGTGTGTGTGTGTGTGTGTGAGATAAGATTAACATGTTATTCAGTAGATGGAATAAAGCAGATTGACCTCCCCAAAGTGGCTGGGCCTCATATAATCTGTTGAAGGCTTGAATAGAACAAAAAGGCTGTCCTCCCCTGAGTAGGAAAGAATTCTTCCTTCCCAGTCACCTTTGAACTGGGACATAAGCTTTTTCTTGCCTTTGGATCAGAACTGAAATGTTGGCTCTTCCTGAGTCTGAGCCCTTGAACTAGAACTGCATTATAGGTTCTCTTGGTTCTCAGGCCTTTGGACTCAGACTAGAATTAAATGATCAACCCTCCTGGGTCTCTAGTTTGCTGACACCTTGTAGAATCAGGGACTTGCCAGCATCTATAATCATGTGAGCCAATTTCTTATAATAAATCTTTGTGTGTGTGTGTGTGTGTGTACACACACATTCTTTTCGTTCTGTTTCTCTACACAATTCTAATACAACTAACTCAAATTATGTGTTGCACTCTAGTTCTTTCTTCTCTTTAAAAATATAATTTATTGTCAAATTGACTTCCATACAACACCCAGTGCTCATCCCAACAAGGGCCCTACTCAATGCCCATCACCCACTTTCCCCTCTCCCCCATCCCCCATCAACCTTCAGTTTGTTCTCTGTATTTAAGGGTCTCTTATGGTTTGGCTCCCTCCCTCTCTGTTTGTAGCGTTTTTCCCCTCTTCTCTTCACCCATGTCTTCTTTTAAGTTTGTCAAGATCCACATATGAGTGAAAACATATGGTATCTCTCTTTCTCTGACTGACTTATTTCACTCAGCATAATACCCTCCAGTTCCATTCATGTTGCTGCAAATGGCAGGATTTCATTCCGCTGCTATAAACACTGGGGTACATGTGCCCCTATGCATCAGCACTCCTGTATCCCTTGGATAAATTCCTAGCAGTGCTGTTGCTGGGTCACAGGGTAGTTCTATTTTTAATTTTTTGAGGAACCTCCACACTGTTTTCCAGAGCAGCTGCACCAGTTTTCGCTCTCACCAACAGTGCAAGAGGGTTCCCGTTTCTCTACATCCTTGCCAATGTGCTAGCTCTTTCAGTGTTTTCCTCTGGTTGTTATGTATTCATTCATTTATTTATTTCTCTATGCACTCAACAATTACTCATTAAGCATTATTATTTGCCAGACACTGTACTAGGTGCTGGATGTACAACAGTTAACAAGACTGAGTCTCTGCTTTCATAGCATTTAGAGTTTATCTGTATTAAATAACAGTTGCTACATGTGCTACACCATTCACAACCACAACACTTCAAGGGCATACAACAGTAAGCACTAATTTAACTCATTCATTTGTGGGTTGGCTGGAGGGTAGGTTGATCTTGTCTGGTTTTGTCTGGGCTGGATCACATATCTGAGGGCTGGTTGAATTAGAATGGCTTGACTGGGCAGCTGTACTTGAAGATATCAACATTCTGTGCCTTATCTCCTCCCTGAGGACTGGCCTAAGGTCTGCCCTACATGTGTCCATCCGGAACTCAGGCTGAAGGCATGCAGCTACACCAGGGGAGGGCTTCTCATCATGGCTGAGATTCATGCCCAATTGTGCAAGACTTTTCAAGCCTACAGTCATGTCACCTCTGCTCACATTCCATTCACCAAAGCAAGTCACAGAGCTAAATCTGCCATCATGGGGTATATACTCTGCTTCTCTAGCGGGAGGAACTGCCTAGTCTCACGGTGAAGAGAGGGATGAAGATTCAGGGCCACAAATATAACCTACTCCACCCATGCCACTAGTTCTGTTTCTAAGAAGAGACTCCAAGGTCCATGCAAAAACTTCTACCAGAAGAGTCTGAGCATTAGCAAGTAGCTGGCTTGGTGTGCTGGACAGTGTATGGTGTACAAGATTTCAGAACCATAAGACTGTCAGTGAGAATGGCTCCAGCGGAGCCAGGAGAGAGGTGTGCAGGACAAAGGTGGTGGGGGTCCAAAGAATGGGTAAGCCTCAAAATAAAGGTTGAACTCACCAAATGACATGGGGAATCTGGATGTCATTGTGTATGCATGTGTATGTGTGAGGGGCAGATTGAGAGGGACTGCCCATGATACCTATTTTGGAAAATAATTTATGAAGAAGAAAAATGATGAAGGATGATTCAGATTCTTTCCATCTTGGCTATGTATCCAAATGTTTTAAAAAATGTACCTGGCTGGGTCCTACATATGGGTTTCTGATTCTGCGGTTTTATAATAGTCTGGTTAAAAATATTTATATTCGGTTCTAAAATTATTCTTTATGTGTGTATATAGTAAGGCTAAAATTTAAAAATCAATAACCAATATTTATATTATTGGCATGATGTGACTATTTGGTGTTCACCAAAATGTTAAGTATAAGGCTAGAATACGTCTTGCTCTACATTTCTGATTCTACTCTAGGTAGATTCCTCTACCTGCTTCCAGGTAGGTGAGGGAGCAGCTGTTTGTGGTGGGGTGGGGGGTTCCATATTTCCATCACCTTAAGCCAGTGGTTCTCAGCCCTAACAGCCCATTAGAATCCCCTGGGGGAGCTTTTAAACCCTCCCAATACCTGAATTGTACCTGACACCAATTAAATCAGAACCTCTCAGGATAGAATCCAGGCATTGTTGCTTTTTAAAGCTCTCCACATCCCACCATGTAGCTCCACTTGAGAATCACTCTTTACTCCTCTATGGTCCAGCTTACTTCTCATCCCTGCCATGCCATGTCTGCCCGCCCCATCACAGCCTGGCAGGGTTCCAGGCTGGTGGGCACCCCTCCATCTCAGCCCTATCTACAATGTTTGTGCCTGTGGCAACCTCTGTGTCTTTCACTAATCCTCTCCCACTTTTCTCCCTCTTCCACTCTTCTGGAAATGTGCTGACACCTCACTAGCTGCTAAGCATCCTTTCTCCCTTGCTTTGCTGTTACTGGGTTTTATCTTTGTAAATCCAGTATTACAATTTTCACAGGATCTCAGAAGGGTGTAGAGACAAAAAGTATGTGCTCAATTCACCATTTTGAGCTGCAAAAGCCCAAGATGTTTAAAAATATTTTTAGTATTTTTTTAAAAGTTTTCTGCATGATAGTGACTCACAGCCATGAGCACGCTTGTACCCACTAGGAAACAATGGATGCAATGGATTTCTCTCCCCTCCTCCAGTTTTATTGAGATATAATGAACATTGTATAAGTTTAAAGTATACAGGGACACCTGGGTGTCTCGGTTGAGTAGCCAACTTCAGCTTAGGTCATGATCTCACAGTTTGTTAGTTTAAGCCCCGCATTGTTCTCTATGCTGACAACTCAGAGTCTGAAGCCTGCTTCAGAGTCTGTGTCTTCCTCTCTCTCTGATCCTCCCCTGCTCATACTCTGTGTCTCTCTCTCTCAAAAATAAATAAAAAACATTAAAAAAATTTTAAGTATACAATATAATGGTTTGACATATGTATATATTGTGAAATGATCAGCACAATAAGTTTATTTAACATCCATCACTTCGCATGGTTCTATTTTTTTTCTTGTGATGAGAATTTTTAAGCTCTACTCTCTTACCAACTTTCAAATATACAACACGATATTATTAACTATAGTTACCGTGTTGCATGTTATATACCCAGGACTTTCCTGTCTTATCATTGGAGGTTTGTACCTTTCGACCACCTTCACCTAATTCTTCTGGCAACCCCTATCTCTGGCAACCATCGGTCTTACAGTGTATTTCTTGACAGATTCATTCATGGCACCTGATAATATCTGTCTGATGGATAAGGTGGTTGTTTAACCATGAGGTGCTGTAGTAGAAGGAATGTGGTCTTCGAATCACATAGATGTGGATTCTAATTCTAGCTCTGGTCAAATTATCTAACTTTTTCAAGGCTCAGTTTCATTATCTATAAAATGGGAATAATTACACTTTGCTTTGCAGGGTTGTTGTGAGAATTTAATTATAGCCCCCATATGGAAGCTTCTGGTACAGCGCCTGGCACAGGTTATTTTCTCTCCTACTTCAAAACTGCCTCTTGGATTTTGCAAGTGGACCTGGGCCTTCTGCCTAGATCAGATGTCTCCTTATTTTGTTCTATGATAATGCAGGTATACTGACACAGGAAACTGTCTGCATTTTTCAACAGAATTTAATTGGCAAATGCAAATGTAAGAAGAAATTGTTATTTCTTTGTGAGCAGGACCCAAACGTCCCTCTCCTGTTTTAAGGTATGCTTGGCCATGTACTAATTTTTCAGTAATGTGATTTCTTTCCTTCATAGGCAAACCTGGGCAGATGTTCTTACCTTCTTGGTTATCTCTGGCATATGTTGCTCCTTCTATTATTTGGTTTCCTAGCTATTCTAAAACATTCTCCTCCCTATCCTACATCATTATGAAGAAAAGACCCAAAGTAAACTTAAGGGTTTAAGGCATCCATATTTCATGAAGACCCAGCTGTTGCTCCTTGGTGTTAAGTTGACAAGAGCAGTTTAAGTTTTACAGGAGAAATAATGCTGAGAGATTTCAGCCTTAGCAAGTTGACATCCTGTATACTCTCTCAGCCAGTGCTGTCTCGATGGGATGGTGGGGCATGGGGTGGGGCTTACCCAGAGAGCCCCAACTCCACATTTCCTGTCTTAGTCACTATCCTTTCTCCTTTTGCTACCTGGTAACATTGCACAGTGTTTTAGCCCAAGACCTTTGGAGAAACAAATGTTGATTTCAATCCTGGTGGACCCCATATGTCTATCGACATCCAAGCCTCCCTCCCTTCCAGGCCACCCCCTCCCTCCCGTAGCTTGGATACAGGGATCCTTATCCTGCACAGCTGAGGGAGGAAGGGTCATGGCACAGAGTGTTTCCAGCATTCACTGCATTACTGAGTGGGACCAGAGAAGAAAAGGAGAGGGAAACACTCATCAAATCATTTTCCCTTGTTAGCATTGCTGGAGAAATGGTTGAAGGAGATGGAGCTTAACAGCCAACATGAGGCGTGGGGATTGTCTGTTGGTTTTGGAAGCTGGTGTGAGCTCTGTGTATACAAGATGGGAGCACAATGTCTTATTTCTAATCAAGGATGCTGTGGACTTTTATCCTGGACCATCCCTATGGAGCCAGGATGGCAGGCCTCAGTTTCTAGAGGCGTCAATGGCAGTTGGCATTGCCCTTGAAAAATGAAGAGCAGCGTGAGGACTCAAATCATAGTATTGTGATCAAATAAAACTTATATCAGAGCTGATCTGACACACTTAATGAAATGCATCATCATCTCTGGGCTAGTTGTGAATTAGGCCCAGAGTAAGTCATGGGAATGGCTTTGGTTCTTTCTGAATGACCGTAGAGATGGAGGTATGAGAGCAAAGAAAGGGGTGGTGTCAGCTGGATCATAACCTGCAGGAGCCTAGGCTTCTTCCCTTTCTTCTAGGAGCACCTACAACCAGATGTTTCAGCCACCTCCAGGTATGCTGAACAGGTATGAAGAACAGGGACTGAGTAGATATTGAGTTTTATACTATGTAGTTGAGGGAGGCAGGGATGGGGGGACAGCCATTTGTCCTGGAAGATGTTTTTGCTCATTGAGGAAGGAGGATCTGACAGGGAAGTTAGGACTAAAAGCTAATGAGTGGCCAATTCATCCATTTGGTTGGGGGAAGAGTTTGTCAGGAAAATACGGGTATGTGTGGTGGTGAACACATCCTATTCAGACCAATTTTAAATAGCAGAGAAAGTTGAGTGTCATGAATTATGGAGAGACTTTCACCAATGTAGACAAATTCCTTACTTACTTGGTTTGAAATACTACTTATTAAAAATTAATTTTAGCAAATAAATATCTCTATGTGAAAATATAATAGCAAATCATTCTCTACCTAGTATGAATTAGTTTAATTGGTCTGTTTTCCCAGAGCCTCACAGAAACATAGAAAGGCAACAAGAGTTTTGTTAGGGCCAGCAGTGGAAGCAGGATCAGGAGGCTACCTTTGGGGAACTATAGGACATGTCAGGACTAGGCTGGCTGGTGGATGCTATGTATGGCTGTAGACATGTCAATCCAAGATAATCTGTTTGAATTATGGTCAGCATATGTGTGTGTAGTAGGTGTGTGTGTGCTTACACATATGTGTGAGGAGGTGCTGGTGGTAGTGAAGTATTGAGTATGTGACATGGAGGCAGTAAGCAAAGTAAGAAGACCAGGAAATAGGAATGAGGGAAGAACAAAATAGGTGTGAAGGAAGCCTATTCATTTGACATATTGATCATCTACTATGTGCAAAAGAGCATTCTGGGTCCCATAGAGCAATGGTTCTCAACCTTTTTAAGTACAACCATCTTACAACCAAAATGGTTGGTCCAATTTGCTATGGACCAACCCCTTCATAGTAGTTCTATTTTTCACTATCTCTTGACTGAAAACAACACAATGGGAAAAAGTTAAAGCACGCCTGGCCCCGGTCCACAAGGTTAGAACTACCCTATGAAGCATACAAAGACTTACTAATGCAGTTATTGTAGAAATTGTAACAGACAACATTTCTAAAACACTTCCTGTGTTCTAGGTATGCTGCTAGTTGCTTCGCATGAACTATCTCATTTCAACCCTCAGAATAACCCCATAAAGAAGGTATTATTCCTTGTCTGTAAACAGACAAGGAAACTGAGGCTCAGAGAAAGGTAATTGCCCCAAGACATTACAGTGAGACAGGGACTTCTATCTGGTCAACAAAACCCATTTTTTTCTTCCTCCTATGTATCTAGTTAAATTCTATTTTTCATTTGCCCATGAAGTTAGGTGTGACTATGTGAATGGGTTCTGACCAATAGATTGTATATGGAAATGGCCACACAAAACTCTTACCTGATCCTCTGCCCTCTCCTCCTCTGTCTGGCAGCTGAGTGCTGAGGACCCAACAGAGGACTCTGAGGCCCTGGGCGATGGTGAAACCACAAGATGGAAGGAAACTGGATTCCTGAGTGATCATGTGGAAAGTACCCCCTGACCAGAAATATCCACTTTGGATTTTGTGTGAGCAAGAAGTCAACTCTTATTGTGCCAAGATGCTGAGATGTGGGACTTTGTGATAGTGGCTGGTGTTATTCACCCTGCCTCATTCACACAGACTGCAATATTCATGTCGTAGAGCCAGTATCAACCCAGTCAGAGTCTGTGAGCTGGCTGCGTTGCCACACTGCTCATAAAAAGTGAAAATGCAAAGGAAAAATCTTCTTGTTCCCATTCTTAGCACTATTAAGAGATTTACTTATTCCTTTATTTTGACCTTTGGAAGAGTGGTCAGTGGTGGATATGAACAGACGCAGGAATGGGGTGGGCACTGGAAATTTGGGAAGGGAAGTGGAATGCATAAAGAGAACTGAGCTGAAATGTATGGTCAAGAAAGGTAAAAGGAAGGCATGTGCCAGGGCAAATTGTAGCTCACATGGACATGGTAGGTCATGGGGCTGGGGTGGCTCTTGGTGTTTTTGTTGTTAATATTTTCCATTTCTTTGTTGATATTCCCCATTTGTTTCCAATTATAGTGTATTTTTCTTTAAATTTTGAATGTATTTGTAATAGCTGTTTTAAAGTTCTTGCTTGTTGATTCCAATGGTGTTGTCACCTCTGGGTCTGTTTCTATTGACTGATTTTTCTTCTGATTATGAGTCTCATTTTCCTTCTTTTGCATGGCTGCTTTTTTTTTTTTTTTTTTTTTGATTGTATGCTATTGAGTTCTGGGTTCTGTTGAATTCTGAGTGTTCTGGTAAGCAGTTAATTTGCAGTTACTTGCAGATCAGTTGACCCCTTGGAAGCTTATTTTTAAGCTTTGTCAGGGTAGGTCTTGAGTAGCCTTTACTTTAGATCTAGTTTATCTCTACTTCCAAGGTGTGACATTTCAAGAGTCTTAACTCATTGCCTGGAACATTGAGCGGTACGTTTCCAGTCTGGCTGTTAGAACTCCAATGTCTCCCTCTTTTATTCAAACCCCAGAATCCCCATTAGGCTCATAGCACCCCATGCCCCCACGTACACCTCCATTGATTGCTCTTTCCCAGGACTCATGAATTTTCACTCTGCACATATGCAGCTTAGTATTTGGCCAAACATTCAGGGGGAACTTTATGCAGATTTATGGAACTCTTTCTCTGTACACCTCAATCCTCTTTGGTATCCTGTCTCTTTTATTCTACCCACTGCAGCAGATCCAAACTCTGATCACTGACTTTTTACCTCAGTGAAACCACCATGGTCTGTTTGGTCTCCAGCTCTTTATAGTGTGTTCTGGAAAGCACCTTCAGATAGACAGCCAAGGCAACATGGGTCTCACCGTGTGTACTTCCTTTCCCTACAGAGCCAGTGTTGTGCTGCATTCCAATGTCTGAAAACAGTTTTGTTTTACAGTTTCATAGTGGTTTACAGGGGGAGGACTGGTCTGGAACTTGGTTCTCCATCATGATGGGAGGCAGAAGTTATTCTGATGCTCTTAGATTTGGAATGATTCAAATGCCTTTCCCATCCCTTCACACTCATTTAGTGACTGTTGTTGCAAGCAGGTTGGAGGACTCTTTTAGGGGAGAAATCATCCTGTGTGATGGATGAGATCAGGACCTCAGATGGGTCAATGAATGCACAAGAGGTTGTACCTTCCCAACTGGGGCCAGCATTGGTTGGGGTTGGCTGCTAAAGTCCCTTTCCTTGGCAGGATGAGATTGTTTGTTTCTTATGAAGAATTCTATGAAGAATATGGGGAGGTCTGGACTAGAAGATCTGGGGACCAGACCCATTTCTATCACTTAGAAGGTAGGAGGTGTTGGACAAGCCATTTGGACTCTGAATTCCATTCTCTCATCTGTAATATAGGAGAAATGTTCCCATTACTGCACAGCACCAGTAAGTTCATGAAGTGAATGCATCTTGTAAGCCATGAAGCCTCTTCTATACATGAAAGGTTTTTCCTCTCAAGGAAGTGAGGTGAGGTATAGAGTTGGATTTGCCCAGGGCCCTGGCACCCCTTTGGAGTAACCCTAGATTTCTGAAAGAAGCAACCAAGAGAAATAATAGGGAGAGACTCCTTCTCCAACCACCCCCTGCAGGCTTTATTAGTCCATTTGTCTCTCAGGAAGTAGTGAAATCAAGGCTGTCTTCATGAGGGTGTGTGTGCTGGGAGTCCTTGGTCCAGAAAATAAACAGGCAGCCATGAAGCCTGCAGCTACCCTGGAGGGGCTTCCCAAGCCTGCCTGGCCTGCCTCTATGCTGCAGGGTGGCCAGTCACCCAGAACCCAGGTGGTTGGCTTAGGGGTCCCCAGCCTTTCTCCCTATGAGGGTTTTGACTTCTTTCCCATCAGCCCACTGTGCCCCACAGGCTGCTGCACAAGGTCAGATGTACAATTGCCTGAGAGTTAGGATTTGGTAAGCTCCCTGGATGCTGAGGAGGAACAATGGGGACCACCAGGGAGAGGTGCCAGTTTGGCCTCTGGGGCTGACCCCAAAGGCTTTATCTTCGGGATCAGGCCATATGTCCTCATTAATCCAACATTTGGGTCACAGGGTGGAGATGTATATAGAGCCTGGCTAATGCCACAGCTTAACTCCCTCCTGAATTATAATTCTGAGACTTGATGGCAGAGGAAATTTAGTTATTGAGAGCAGAAAACAGCAGATTTTGGAAAAATGAACACTTTTAATTTGCATATGGAGCTCTTGACAGCATAATAAGTTAATAATAACATCACCCACTCCCTCCCCCCATCCAAAGATTAAACTGGAAATAGTGGGGGGTGGGATGAGAGGGGACAGGGATTTTTATGGAACTTTGGACATGATGTGGGCTTCTGCAGCTTTCTCGATAGCCTTTCTTGAACCCACGTTATGTGCACACCCCACTCCCCATTCAATTTTGTTTGTTTCTTTGTTTCAAAGGTGAAATTTAACCCTAACTTAACATCATTAAACACCCTTCTCAGTGTTCACAACAGAGCCCTGAGCAGCTGGCACATTTAACTGGCTCTAAAAAACAAACAGGCAAAAACCACAGAAAAAAAAACCCAACAAACTATCTTTGCAAATTAAAAAGATAATTAGGATTTGAAGAGGGCAAATAATTGGGAGTTTTCAGATCTAGTAATTTTAATTATGTAATCACTCTGCCAGTGTCCACAATACATTTTCAAGTTCATTTCCTCTGGGCAGAAGTTCTACCTTCCAGACAAAGCACTTTCCTCCCTATTTGATTTAACAGACATAGGTGAACTGGCCAAAAAGCAGTTGGTGACTTTTTGTTTTGTTTTGTTCTGTTTTTTGTTTTTCCCAAGCACCAGTTTTTTGAGAGTGTTCCGAATTATGCATGTAAACATCTGAGTGTAAACATATTGCTTTCTGTGTCTTCCCTGAAATCACAAGAAAACAAGCTTTGAGTTATTTGTTTGTCATGTATCTATATTTACAGCCCAGGGTTTCTACTTAATTGTAACATGCGTCCTGAGAAGACAGTTTCCCTTTCACCAGATCAGAGACTCTGCTGAGCAGCCTGGCTGTCAGCCTAGGCTGGGGCTGGGCCACCTAAGACTGTGTGGTAATCCCACATGGCTCTTGAGGTGGGGGATTTTCACCACTTTTGAAAAGGCAAGCTCCCTTTTCTACTTTGGTGATTAACAATTGTCCACCAAACACATTAGAATAAACTGGATAGTAAGTACGACATTGTTATAAAGTTCCCAACTATTACAAAATAGTTTCTACCAGAGCATGTTTTATTTTCCTGGGCCAGTCCTGTGGAATGCTGTGGAAATGAGCACAAACTTCTGGCTTCATATTCTTCATGTTGGCAAGAGTTTGTGCAGATTATTGGCGGTGGGGGGGGGGGTTGTTTTTAAATAAAAAGGAAAAAGTATTCAAAGGTGGATGGAGAATTACCGCACTGAATTCTACAGAAGCAGATGAGCAGTGAGAGAAGGAATCTTCACCCACACTAAAATTTGCCCAATTAAAAGGGAAAAGGGATAGTGGTGGTACTTTTAAAATATCATCTCCGAGTACATGTTGAGTATCCTCAGAAACCTTCTGTTTCTGAAATCTAAGATTGGTAGCTTGGGATATTTATGAAAAAGTTTTGAGCCACAAAAAGCCTCATATACTAGGAGCACCTGGGTGGCTCAGTTGGTTAAACATCCAACTTCAGCTCAGGTCATGATGTCACAGTTAATGAGTTTCAACTCTGCATCAGGTGAGCTTGAGCCCTGCTTCAGGCTCCACACAGTTAGTGTGGAGCCTACGTGGGATTCTTTCTCTCTCCCTCTGCCACTTGCTCACTTGCACTCCCCCTTCTCAAAAAAGTCTCATATACTAGTGTGAAAATATCAATTAAAAGAATGTTAATGGAGCATCCTTAGAGCTAAGCTCATATCCCAAACCTTTCATGAAATAGAATAAGGTGACTTTAGAGGAAGATTTAATCGGGAGATAAACTTGTCTGCCCACTAAACTAGATTGGGGTATGGGAGGGAGTCTGCCTCTCTCCAAAGGAGAACCACCCCCCACCCGTCCTAAGAGGTAACCATAAGTGGAAAGGCCAGGACAATAAAATACAACTTACTGCGCTATTTGCTTTTCTGAGGGCTTAGTATCTGGCATAAGGTACTGCAAGGTGCCAAGATTAAAAACATAGCCTCTGATCATTGGGGCTCATAAGTAAGGATAGAAAATTAATCATTATCATGTATAACAATTATTGAGTGTCCTTATGTGGAGTGCAGTTTGAAGCACTTTATATAGTTCAGCTCTGTTGATTCTCACAGCAAGCCTTGGAGGTGGGCACTGTTACTGTTTCCATTTATGAGATGGGGAAAATGAGGCCCAGAGAGACAATGTGTCCAAGGCTATGGAGTTAGCAAGTGGCAGGCCTTGGATATGCAGATCCACATACACAGATCACTATGCACCATGTGGCAGGGGCTGTCCGAGAGGCATAAATTGAATGCAAAGCTGGTTGAGAAGGGAGAGGCCATATTTGGTTAAGGAGAAAGGCACGTTTCAAGGAGGAGGTGGCAGTTCACTGGGCTTGGAAAGGTAAGAGGGATTTCCTGAGGTGGCGACAAGGGCCTGGTAAAAGGATGGTAGACACTTGCATGGGTGGACAATCAGGGGTTGTGCCCTGTTACTGTGGACCATGTTTCAATGCTCAGGATTGAAGCATTGGTACTCTAGGGCCTTATAGTACCAAACAGTGATCGCCTGATCCAAAGAGAGTTTCTGTTAAAAAATGTTAATCAGGGCAATGTCCACATGGAAGAAAAGGTACACGGAAGTTTGCAGAGATGGCAGCACTGGGAGTATGTTTGGGGGAAGGGGAGCATAAGGTTCCCTGTGGGTGAAGAGTTTGTAACAAAGATGGAAAAGGAAGAGAGAACCAACGGCTATGGAAGGCCTGTGGGACAGCTCTACTGTGTGCCAAGCGTCTCTACATACCTTGCTTCATTCTATCCTAAAATAACCCTACAAAATAGATATTCTCATCACCATTTTATTGATGAACACATTAAGTACCAAAAGATGAGGTAGCTTACTCAGAACCACCTGGCTAATTCAGTGCAGTCTCTGGGGCATTTGAGTCTAGTCCTGAACTCTTCTCACTACACCAAGGAGGCTAAAGCTGCTCATGCAGGATCTCGAACACCAGGCAACCATTGTTTTTAAGCAGAACATTCGGGAATGAGAGTCTGAACTGATGATGGCAGGAGAAAGAAGAGGATAAATTTTAGGCAGACTGTTGAGTTAAATCAATCGGTCAGTGGTTCTCAAAGTATTTCCAGGCCAGCAGTATTAGCAACTCCCGGGAACTTGCTAGAAATACAAATCTAACTACTGAATCAGAAATCTTAGTGGTGGGGCCCAGAAATCTGTGTGTTACCAAGATTCCCAGGGGATTTTGATGCCCCTGTATGTTTGAATGTTTCTGTAATAGACCTTATTGGTGAACTGGATTTGAGAGGTTGGGAGAGGAGTCATGGGTGCAGATTAAGGGTAGATATATAATCTCTAAACCACTTGTATTCCTATGGCATTCACCCCTCTCCCCAGCCCCTGGCAACCACCATTCTGTTTTCCATACCCATGAATTTGACTATTCCCCATACCTTAGATAAGAAGAATCATATAGTATTTGTCTTCTTGTGCCTAGTTTATTGCACTTAGCATAATATCCTCAAGATTCATCCATATTATGACATGTGCCAGAATTTCCTTCCCTTGAACACCTACGTGGCTCAGTTGGTTAACCATATGGCTCTTAGTTTCACTTCAGGTCATCATCTCACAGTCTGTGGGTTTGAGCGCCATATTGGGCTCTACACTGATAGCATGGAGCTTGCTTGGGATCTTCTCCCTCTCTCTCTCTGCTCCTCCCCTGTTCACACATGTGCACACACACACTCTCTCAAGGTAAATAAATAAACATTAAAAAAAGAAGAATTTCCTTTCTTTGAAAGGCTGAATAATATTCCATTGTATGTATATTCCACATTTTGTTTATCCATTCATCTGCCGGTAGATACTTGGATTATTTCCACCTTTTGGCTATGGTGATTAAACATATTACGAATATGCATGTACCAATATCTCTTCAAGATTCTGCTTTCAGTTTCCTTGACTATATATCCAGAAGTGTAATTCCTGGATCATATGGTAATTTTATTTTTAAGGAAATGCTGTACTGTTTTCCATAGTGGTTGCACCATTTTATGCTGCCAATAATGCACAAGGGTTCCAGTTTCTCCGCATCTCCACAGCCCACACTTGTTCTGTTCTTTCTTTTTTCTTTTTCTTTTCTTTTTGTTTCTTTTTTTTTTTTTGATAGAGGCCATCCTAATAGATATGGAGTGGCATCTCATTGTCATTTTGATTTGCATTTCTCTAATGATTAGTGATGTTGGGTATTCATGTACTTGTTGGCCATTTGTATATCTTCTTTGGAGAAATGTTTATTTTTTTGGCCTGATTTTTATTGGATTCTCTGGAGAGTTCTCATTTTTAACCTTCTTTAAGGATGGTGATTGGAGAGGTCTGGAAAGGAACACGGGTATCTGTAGGTTATAAAAGCACCACAAATGTTTCTGAAACAAGTCAGGTTTGAGAGCCACTGTGTTATGTGGCAAGAGCTTCACCTCTGCCAACTTTATTAAACATGCACATGTTCATATGAATGATTCAAGCAAAAGTTTAGAACTCTCTCATGTTGTCCAATTTCTCTCTATGTCAAATAGAGTCACTGTGATTTTATGTTGGTTCAAGAATCATCTGGATCCTTCCTTTTTTATCTTCAGACAACCTCAAGGAGGTTAATGCTGATCACCCATGGCTGAACAGAAAAAGGAAGAAGAAGAAACAAAAGTCTAATGAAGTAAGAGTTTGGGTTAGGAAGGAGGTTGAAGCTATTTGCCATGGTCCAGTGAAATTCCTGTTTTTGTTCCTCTTAGGATCATGCCCTATGAGCAAGCAAAGAACAGACTTCAAGGCTCCCAGAGAGGAAATACCACACCCGTACCCAAGATGTGACCAGGAAGAATCAGCCAGAGGTATGGTTCTCATAGGTGAGCTCAGCCACTGGATTTCACACAGGACCATGAGTGACAACAAGCCCAGAATCCAGAGGTACCCATCATGTAGAGGTATGTTGGTTGCAAGTGACAAAAATACACCTCAAACTGACTTGGGATAAAAGGACCTGCCAATGTCTTAAGTAGTGGGGGAGGGCCTCAGGGACTCCTGTGACACATTCCTATTGGTCTCTCCTGTGCCTGTCTCTCTGAATGTCATACTGGAAGGAAACAGTGCTGAGAAGTTCTTGGTCTAACTACCTGTCTTTCTTCAGTTCCAGTTTGAAATATTCCAGGGCAGGATTCCAATTGGTCTGAATGGTCACTTGCCAGCTGTGGCTGAGGTGGGGTGGCTAAGACTATCAGTCCATGACAACTCCATGCTTGGGAGCAGTTCCATGCTTGAGGAACAGTTTCTCCCAAATAAGTGAATCTGCTTGCAGAAGGAAGGACAGATATAGAAAGAGAGGAGAGAGAGAGAGAGAGGCAGAGAGAGAGAGAGACAGAGAGAGACAGAGAGAGAGAGAAAGAGGGAGAGTTGTTAATTCTCTCACATCAGATATAGGTTGAGGAATCTTTAGTGTTGGCTAGTAATGTGCCAGGATTAGACATGTGCTGGCAGGAGAGCACGGACATCAGATCATTTTGTCCAAGCAAAGGATATCCTTGAAACTGACAGCTTCTAGGCCAGCTAAAAATTTCTCTTGGGCATAGGAGGGGCATAATCTTGGCCTGAAGGAGAAAGCAGCTAAATTAGATTGGTTTTCCGGAAGCAATCTCTGAAACAAAGTTTAAGGGATTCATTAAGAAGTGATTCCAGGAAAGTTCACTACAAGAGTGGGGAAGAAGGGCCAAAAAGGCTGAGCAAAGACTTGGTATCTAGCAAAATTTCTTGGAGGATAACTTTGGCTCTGTCCTTCAGGAGCTGTGGAATTAGGGTCATATCCTGATGGGAAGAGACATGATGTAATCCCCCCAGATTTCAAGTTCTCCATACTCTCAAGCAAAGTGGGTTCTAGCAGCTCAAGGGCTGTCCTCCAACAGAGATGCAAGTACTGACTTTGGGGAGTGAATACACATGGCAAAGGGTTTGCATGACAATGACAAAGAATTTAGGGGATGGTGGGCACAGCACTGATAGCATCTGCTACACCCATACACTCTCATTCAGTCTTCAAAATAATGAAAAGTGTCATGTCTCAAAATCTTTTTAAGTTCATTTATTTATTTTTTGAGAGAGAGGGAGAGAGTGAGTAAGGGAGGGGCAGAGAAAGAGGGAGAGAGAGATTCCCAAGCAGGCTCTGCACTGACAGTGGGGCTCAAACTCATGACTTGTGAGATCATGACCTGAGCCAAAATCAAGAGTCGGATGCCTAACCGACTGAGCCACCCTGGTGCCCCAGAAAGTGTCATTTCTAATACAGTGCCTGTATAGTTAAGGGCCAACTTTGACAGATGATCTGGTGTAACTGGAATAATTGAAAACACCAAGAGAGTCATAAATATGCCATGAAGACTCAGTGGCACCTATAACAGTGTATAGTTTTACTATAATTTTGATGGTTCACGAAAGAAAAAAATTTTTGATGGTTCAATAACAAAAGAGAATTTAAATCAGAACAGATCTCAGTCACATACTCAGCACATATAGCACTTGAGTCCAAGTTTAGCTAGTGACTCTATGGGTTGGTGGGTGGCTTTCCTGGGCTGGGCTGGTTTGGCTGACCCCTGCTGGGCTCTTGCATATGTTTGTGGCTGTCCAATAGAAGAATGCTAGAAGATGACCTCACTGACAATCAACAGGTTATTGAGTCTTTTCTTCATGTGTCTCTTACCTTCTGTTAGGATAACTTAGTTTGTTCACATCAAGTGCACCAAGAGGGGATGTGATAAATGCTTTCTAAGTTTCTGCTTGTGTCATGTTGATCGCGATGTTCATTGGCCAAAACAAATGAATCAAAGCAATGGACAACTTGATGTCTGGAGGGCACTACCAAGGGCATGTGTGGGTGTAGAGAGAAAAGAATTTGTGGCCCTTTGCCAATCCTCAAATTTGGAGGATTTGAGGATTACATATTTGCTCAGTCATATTTTGTGGGTGCTTGTGCTCAGACTCAATTTCTCGGAAACCTTACCAACTTTTCAAAGAAATAGAAAAAAGGGAACTGACTACATCCCTTTGTATAAAATTATTTATTTTAAGCCTTGAAATGTAAGTGCTATTTTAAAATTGTAAATCCATAAATAATTTGCCAGGACTTAGAGACCTAAATGCAGGTGAATATATATATTAAAAATAGATGTTAAAGAAAATGGCCTTGGACATGATCACCTCTCTAGATACATGAGTGTTTATACATTTCTAAAAAGGGTAATAATTAGCTCGGACCATAGAACACCTTCTTCACTACTCCTCTGTGTGCGTGTGTGCACGTGTGCATTTGGTCCGAATAAATCCCTAACTTCATAACCCTCCTTAATCAAGAACACTTTTTTCCACACTTTCATTTGACTTTTAAATCAGTTATGGGATTAAGAGATTTGTGGATATTTACTTTTTATTTTAAAAATAAGGGTAACTTTTAGGGGTGCCTGGGTGGCTCAGTCAGTTAAGTGTCCGACTCTGGCTCAGATCATGATCTCACAGTCCATGAGTTCGAGCCCCGCGTCGGGCTCCATGCTGACAGCTTGGAGCCTGGTGCCTGCTTCGAATTCTGTCTCCTTCTCTCTCTGCCCCTTCCTCGCTTATGCTCTGTCTCTCTCTGTCTCTCAAAAATGAATAAAAGTCAAAAAAATAAAAATAAGGGTAACAACCTGATAAGTACCCTTTTCTCACCTGGAATTAGGTCCCCCTGTTCTCTACTCAGGAGGGTACTTTGCAAGGCACTTCCTTTTTCTCTTTACCTTGGGAATGTCGTGTAAAGAGTTCGCATTTTCTGTACTTTGCTCATCACTTGTGGCCAAACAGTGTGTGTCTTCTTCCACGAATGAACCAGAGTCTGTACAACAAAATCATCTGGAGGCAAGGTCACTCAGAATTTGGAATATTGCTTTGCTCACTTGGATACACCTATATTTACCTTGTGGTTACTCTTGAAAAAGTTTTGACCAAAAAAAAGTCAACACATTTCAACAAATGTGTGTCCAGCAGCATTCAAAAGGAAAGTAGCCTAAGAAAGCTTTTTATGATGCCAAATGCAGACTCTGAGTAATAACAAGCTTTTCCCTTTCTCCTCTATTCAGCAAAAATATTTTTTAAGTCTCTTCTTGAAGCAGAGCAGTGTTCCAGTAACTTCCTCACCCTGGGAGGAATGGTTTCTGCCCATTTGCCCTTGTCTAAAACTGGAAAATATGGGGGTTTTTTCCATGGATTGAAAGAACAAATATTGTTTTTTTTTCAATATATGAAATTTATTGCCAAATTGGTTTCCATACAACACCCAGTGCACATCCCAAAAGGTGCCCTCCTCAATACCCATCACCCACCCTCCCCTCCCTCCCACCCCCCATCAACCCTCAGTTTGTTCTCAGTTTTTAAGAGTCTCTTATGCTTTGGCTTTCTCCCACTCTAACCTCTTTTTTTTTTTTCCTTCCCCTCCTCCATGGGTTTCTGTTAAGTTTCTCAGGATCCACATAAGAGTGAAACCATATGGTATCTGTCTTTCTCTGTATGGCTTATTTCACTTAGCATCACACTCTCCAGTTCCATCCACGTTGCTACAAAGGGCCATATTTCGTTCTTTCTCATTGCCATGTAGTACTCCATTGAAGAAATGGGCAGAAAACATGAATAGACACTTCTCTAAAGAAGACATCCGGATGGCCAACAGGCACATGAAAAGATGCTGAACGTCGCTCCTCATCAGGGAAATACAAATCAAAACCACACTTAGATATCACCTCATGCCAGTCACAGTGGCCAAAATGAACAAATCAGGAGACTATAGATGCTGGAGAGGATGTGTAGAAACAGGAACCCTCTTGCACTGTTGGTGGGAATGCAAATTGGTGCAGCCGCTCTGGAAAACAGTGTGGAGGTTCCTCAAAAAATGAAAAATAGACCTACCCTATGACCCAGCAATAGCACTGCAAGGAATTTACCCAAGGGATACAGGAGTACTGATGCATAGGGGCACTTGTACCCCAATGTTTATAGCAGCACTCTCAACAATAGCCAAATTATAGAAAGAGCCTAAATGTCCATCAACTGATGAATGGATAAAAAAAATTGTGGTTTATATCCATTTTGTTTCTTTGTTGAACCGAGTCACGTGCCAGCAACAGAGCCCATGTCCAGAAAGGGATGATATTCTGATGGTGTCCTCAGCCAGATTCGAATGTGAAGTCTGGGTCAGAAACCATTCTGGCTGCTCAGCCTCAGCGATTAGGATCCCAGGGTGGGGCAGACCCAGGCCACCTGCACCCAGTGACATAGCTACTCCATGGTAAACCAGTTTGGCTCTGCTTCCGGAGCGATTCCACTTGGTTCTGGAAGGACAGCACCTGGCAAGTGCCCTGCCTACACTGAAGAATTCACTTGGGAAACAGGAAGAAGGCAGAAGCCATGACAGGTGGGGGGAACTTGGACTATATAGCCCTCAACCATCCTAGCAAAAATGCCCATGAGCTGAAGACAGCAGCCTGTGACAGACAGCTCCTTATTTGTAAGTAGTTAATGTTTCTTAGCAAGCACTTCTGAAAGAAATTGGTATGTAATGACAGCACTCACTGGAAAACAGGCCGATTAGAAAATGCACTAACTTATCTGGTATTCATTTGAAAAGTAAATGGATGCACGGCAAGGTGAGAGTTCACTATCAATTCAAATATTTTCCCATAACAGGCTCTCGCACTCCTGCTTTAATTCAAGCAGAAACACAAGTATGAATAATCAAACTAGATGACGCTCATCAAGAACCTTTGTGCCTTGCACCATTTCAAATGGTCATTGAAGCTTAATGGCAAAAAATTTACATTCTTCCTTTAATTTGTATTCTATTCCTTCCTTCTGAGTGATGTGATTGTGGCTTGCTGCTGCCCGCTGTATTATTTTGATGCAAATGCTGTGTTGTGTGTGCCTGAGTCCAATTTCCTGGCTTTTGCTAGGAAGAGGAGTGACTTGGAAAATAGTTCAAAATCAGGGTTATTTAAAGAGTTTATAACTACTGCTCCTAATGAGTGAAACAATACAGTTGATGAGCCCACTGTTTGGAGACACCTCGGTGGCTCCAGGTTAACAGACGCCGGCAAAGGAAAATAAAATCAACAGGAAAATCACTGTTTACGTGTCTCCCTTTTCCCAGCCCGAATACTGACTTTATTGCCATCTACAAAAGAATTAAAACATTTGTAATTCAAGCAAAACTCCATTTCCTGCGCCACACACTCACTGGGGAAGAATGCTTTATTGAGATACAGTGGTTTGCCGGCCAAACGCTGCAAACATCGGGCCCCCAGGGCCATGCTGGATGTAATGTATGCACAAACTAATTTGTGATACTGTGACTAATTTCCATTTCTTGTGCTTAGAGTTGCCTGGCTAATTACGGGGATGTTTTCTTAACTTTAGTAATTACGCTCTGTGCTTTCGCCAGGCGACAGAGCAAATGAGTGAGGGCGGATTGCGCAGCACTTGGAGCCGGGTGCGTCCAGGCGAGAGGAGACCGAGCGCCCGCGCCGCAGGGCCAGCCCCCCTGATCAGAAGCCTCGCCAGCTTTGACCAGCGCCCACAGGCTGCATCGGAAGCATCTGGAGAAATATTTGATGGAACGCCCCATAATTAGATGGACTGGCTTAATTAGGAGAAGTTTTCGGGCAGAGGGAAGCTGGCGGGTCCGCGCTGGGATCTGAAGGTTTGCAGCCTCCTCCCGGGAGATCCGAGCACAAAGCTATGCCCACGCTGGGGCGTCTGTGCTTCCGAAGCGGCCCCGTGGGGTCTGCGAGTCCCGGGCGGGGGGACCTGCGGGCCTGCCCCTCTGCGGCAGCCTTGCCAAAGCAACAGGAGTCGTGCTCATTTGGCTGCTGCCCGCCCCACAAGATGCAACGAGGCAGACAGGAGGAAACCTCAGATGCAGGCACCCTGTGGAAGCTGGCTCTTGGAGGTAGTTTTGGAGACTGGGAGGAGGTGGGGATTGAGGACCACGGTATGTCTCTGATTTGGGGGCCAGCATCTAACACGTAATTCAAGGTCCCAAGCAAACACTTAGCTACTGAGGAACCACAATCCTAATTGTCCAATCCATCAGCCAGAGCTTTCAGGCAAACTTAGAAACACTGGCCCTGATCATATAGAGCTGGGCTGGCAAGGAGGGCAGAAGGATGAAGGTCGGGCTGGAGCTGTGGACACAGCGCACATTAGGGAGACATCTACCCATGATCAGGTGGGACCTTCTCATAATCAGAGACCACAGTGGCTACAAAGAGACAGGAAGTGCCACAGCCACCAATGCATCACAAACTCACTAGGTGTGCTGTGCTCACGCTCTGGAGGCATCTCCCCTCCCACACTGGAAGTGGTAAGGGAGAAGCCGAAGGTGTATGTGAGCATGTGTGTGTGTGTGAGAGAGATAGAGCAGTGTGTGTGTGTGTGTGTGTGGTGTGTGGTGTGTGTGTGTGTGTGTGTGTGTGTGAGTGTGTGTGTGTGTGTGTAAGTTGTTCTCAGCTCAGCAATTTTTGCTTTCTGGAACATCAAGGCTATTTATTTTTGACATATTATCAGGAAACGTGAAAAGATTCCAATAATCGGTTCCCACTTTACCAAATTAAAATGGTTCCCTCTGCTTTATAGAGATGAGGTGATTTGTACATCAGGCCATTCAAGACATAAAAAATGATCTGTCCCCTAAATATCTCATTAGATATCAACATTTGATGAAATGCACTTCAAGCCACTCATGATATCAATTTTAGACTAAGCCAGCCAGGTAACCTGCATCACAACAGACCATGCTGAAGACAATGCTGTTGAATTTTTAATGTACTATTGAAAAACATTAGCAGGCTTTATTTTGAAATTCTAAAAATGGATTTCCAATGCATTCTAAAGGACTTCTTCACATAATGATGAAACTTACATCAGAGCTACTGCCAAATCCGCCTTTTTAAAGGCGGCTTCCCAGTTAAAGAATGAACATTTCGGAGGACAGCACCTTCTGTTGAATAAAAAGAAAAAGAAATGAGTAGAGGAAATTTGAAAGAAGGCACCACGTCTCAGACATCAAATAGGACAGTTGTAGGGTAAATATTCCTGCCAGTATGGCTCCCCACTCAACCAGAAAGAAGAGGCCCAAGCAAATCCCAAATGTTGGGGAGAATTAGCCCAGGCTGTGCCTTGAATCCCGGTCAGCCATGACAGAATGAAGCATTCCTTACTGGTGGTTGTGTTTCCCTTGAGAGCAGCCCTCACTGAAAAAAAAGTCCTCCTTTTATCCATTCAAGTGAGGCTGATGTGTTTGCTCATGTGATGTGGAAGAAAGGAAAGCAACAAGAAATGTAATTATTTTGACACACTCTTTTTTAAAAGGTTATTATTCCTACTTAATGCAAAGTGGTTTACACTGCCATTATGAAAGGGAGTCCACTGTCCTTGGTCTCTAAGCTGTGAGCTCTCTGAAGATTCACAATGGCCAGTTACTAATAGTTTGATGACAAACTGCAGGGAGAGATCATTTCAGAGCTGCGAGAAACGTAGACCTTTTCCTGTTCCTTCCAGCTTTCTCTGGGCCCTATATTTTACTCCATTTTACAAGGAAACACTTGCTTTTACCTCAAAAGAAGGAGAAAACATTTTGGGGTTATCTGCCCCTCATTCATCCCTGGTTTTCTCCCCAGATGACTTTTATTTATTCTGGAACTCCGTGGCACATGATTTCGATTGTGTAATTCCTCTGAAACAAGTTCTGGACCATCATACCTTTGAATCATCATCACACTGCCCAGCCTTTTGGGAGAGCAATTTTGGGTGCCTGTTAATTACTGGGTGAGCAGTTGCTGTTTCAGGGAGAAGTGTGCCCATTTCTGTCCCCATCCCATTTTGTGTTGAAGATGGTTTGACGCTAAGGGGTGGACTTCAGAACCCCTAAATCCTGCTCCCTTTTGACCCACCCTGAAGCTGAGGAGGGGACCCCAAATTCCCCCACAAAATGTCATTTGTGCGTAGGAGATCAAAGGGCCTCCAATAACTTGCAGGCCTTATCAAGCTCCTTGTGGAACCCCGGGGTAGAAAAGGATCAAAGTCAGAAATAGAGGCCATATTACTGATGAATAATTTACATGCACAGTAGGTGGGAGTGAGTTAGTACATGAAGGTCCTTTTGAAGAGGAAAGAAATTGCTGCCTTTCCAGCAAACACTGACTTTGAGAAAAGCCTATGAGAGAAACCCTTTCCATGGGAGGGTTCGGCTTTGCTCTGACCATGACCATGGGGCTCTAAGAGTCACATGTGTGCATAAGGGCAGGACTTGGAGGCTGCAGAGGGTTTTTCAACACATGTTTGTTCATCCACTGCCCAAGTGGGAAAAGGGCTCAGACTCTGTATCAGAGTTAATAACTCTAACTGGAAGATGGCGTTGAAGGAATTTCCACATGCTCTGGTTTTGCTTATCATGAAAACTACCTTCCTGTACTGTGTGCTCTCTCATCTCCAGGAGTTCTAATAAAGTTATGTGAAATTAAAGACAGGCTTAAAACTCCAAATCAAGAGAATCACACCAGATTTTCCTGTGGAGTAATAATTATATTTGGAACAAAGGTGCCTTTAGGTCTATGTGTGTCTGGATTAAATGAGGCTGCTGGTATTCTATACAAATGAAAATGTCTTCTTTCTTTTCGGGATGTAGGCATAAGAACTGGCTTTGAAAGCAGTCAGATCCATGCTTGTGAAAAGAAAAAAAAAACAGAAAGAAATAAAGATGCATTTAACTTTTTATTTAGGACCAAGTATGTTGTTCTCCCAGTCTGTCTTAATTTTAAGTGCTGACATCACTTGGGCATTTTAAATTAGAAGACGGATAATTACTTCCTTAAAATAATTTCATCATTCAGCTACAATAAAATAGATTTCTTTCAAAGACCCTTACTTAAATGTGCTCAATGCTACTTTCTGTATCATGCAGGTCAATTTAATTCAGTTCGGCTCTCTCTGCCCAGCTAAACAATTGCTTTTCAGTCTCTGGAGAGCGTGGTGAACACAGCCAAGAATACCCATCCAGAGATGGCCTTGGACACTTTTGCTCATAAAAACTTGACATCTGAAGTCCCACTCTTTATTAATCTCTTGTCAAAGAGATAGTCAAGATTTCTGAAAAAAGTCGATGTCATATAAATCATTATTAATGACTCGGTAATGAGTGAGATTACAAATGAAACATTTTAAGAATGGTACCTGGGCACCCCATTTACAAGTAGCTCCTCTTCTGATGGTTGTACCTCTTCATCTGCAGCCTGCTTTTCTCTGCGGTTCCAGACCAGGTGAACTACCCTTGCAGCTGATAGTTAAGTAATACCACATGAATGGTCTTTATCTCTGTGTCTGTCTATCCAGGCCTCTGCTCATGCCTTGATTTCTTGCTTCTCTTTTACCAACATGGCCTCGCCACTTGTTTTTTTTCTTTTTTTTTTAACGTTTATTTCTTTTTTGAGACAGAGACAGAGCATGAATGGGGGAGGGTCAGAGAGAAGGAGACACAGAATCTGAAACAGGCTCCAGGCTCTGAGCTGTCAGCACAGAGCCCGATGCAGGGCTCAAACTCACGGACTATGAGATCATGACCTGAGCCAAAGTCGGCCGCTTAACCGACTGAGCCACCCAGGCGCCCCTCGCCACTTGTTTTTCTTAAAAGATGTCTTAGTTTTCAGTTCTCCAGAAGCAGACCCTTAGACAAGGTTTTGAGTGCAAGTAGTTTATTCTAAGGGTAACTCTAGAAAGTACAGGTAGAGAAGAATAGAAGTGAGACATGTTTGCATTAATAAGCAGGTTGCAGGTGTGGGTGCACTTCCTTGCCTTCCTCTGGGAGGTGATGTGGAACACATCTCAGAGTGGTCCTACCCAAGGGGCATAGAAGCCAGAGTATGTGCATACCAACTCCTGTTTGTTATTGGTTAAGGGGCCGAGTACACCCCTTCGGCCAGAGCAAGTACACCCTCTCTGAAGTTGCTGACTTGCATGGGAACAGTAAGTGGCAAAAGGAAATGGAAAGAGCACTGTTTCAGCTATGCACAGCAGGCTGAAATCACTCAGACAGTGCCAGCATACTCTTTCAAATGCCTGGCTTCGAGCCTGATTCTTGAGCTAGCAAGCTGTGCATGACATTGTAAGTCATGCACCTCCTTCAGCCTGTGTTGTATGAAACTGACTAAAGATCTCCCCAGGGTGCTGCAAGCTCCAGGTGGAGTCCACTGTGGTCTCCCCCACCCTAATGTACTGCTCTACGGACTTCTTCCAGAGTCTCCCATCATGGCTATTACCCCACAATCAGTGTGGGGCAATGTCCTGGACCTCATGCCCATCTCCTGCTCTAGAATATAGTTGTTTGGATTAGGGTGGCCACGTGATCCTAGCAACCAATCAGAAAGCTAGTTAGAAACAGTTTGTAGTATGACTTGAAAAGATAAATTGGGCTAATCTGAGTGCCTCTTTCAAGGATTTGAGCTAAGAGGCAGGGAAAATGTGCCCATACATGATGGGGAGAGCAGCTGGAAGGTCACAAGGTAGAAGTTTAGCTGTCAAGAGCAAGAATGAATCAAGGTCAGTGAGGTCAGGGATATTTGTCCCATTTACCCAGTGCTGCACATAGTAGGTTTTCAATAAACATTTGTTGAATAAATGAATAAGTTAATTGTGCAGCCTGAAGTAATGAGAAGTAGCAATGGTGAGTCACCAAAGGAAACCAGTTGGAGACAGAACAGTCAGAAGTGGGACTCATTTATGGCAAGCTGTATAATAAAGATAAAAATGGTTAACTTGTCATATGAATGGCTTTAGATTACAACCTCATGCAGTAGGTACTAGTATTATCCATTTTAACAGATGAGGAAGCAGAAGCATGGAGAGATTAAGTAACCTTCCCAGGATGACACAGCTAGTGCCAGGTGGAAAAAGGATTTGAACCAGATCAGGTGCTCAGGAAAGCCTACTGTTAGCACTGTTTCATCTCTGCTAAAAGCCCCAGGCCACCTTGCATCTAGAATGGGTCTCGAAGTCAATTACCATGAGGCCCAACACTATTTCCATGTTTGGCCTTAGATTTTTATTTGATGCATTCCCCTGCTGCTTCATGCTGATGCTTACAAACATTTTCCCTCCTCATCACTCTGATTGGAGACAGCCTCAGTCTTTGGCTTTGCAATCAAAGAGAAAAATTAAAACAGAAAAACAGATAGCACTGAACATGCGGTCCCTGAAACTGTGTTCTAGGTGTTTGCATGTGGTCTGACCTTGACCCTGTGGGCACCATCCCCAATGGTGTGGTCCTATTGCCAGAGGGCATTTGCAGAACACATTCTTCTAGTTGCCAGGAACCAGGCCATTCATTTACCTTAGGCATGCTGGTTATCTCCTGCTGCATAACAGACCACTCCAAGTATTAGTGGCTCAAAACAATGACAACACTCATTTTGCTCATGAGTGTACAGTTTGAGCAGGCTTGGCAAGTATAATGGTTGGAATAGTGTTTCCCCAAAGAAATTTATATTGAGGTCAGAATATGACTGTTTGGAAATAGGGTCTTTACAGAGGTGATTAAGTGAAAACAAGGTCATTAAGGTGGACCCTTATTCAGAGTGGCCGGTGTCCTTATAAGAAGAGGAAATCTGGATGCACGTGTGGGAAGGGAGACAATGTGACCTCTACTCAAGGAGAGAGGCCTGGTACAGACCCTTCCTTCCAGCCCTCAGAAAGAACCAATGTTGCCAACACCTTGATCTCTGACCTCCAGCCTCCAGAACTGTGAGAAGATAAATCTCTGTTGTTTAAACCACTCAGTCCATGGTACTTTGTTATGGTCACGTTGGCATACTAACATAGCAGGGGTTGCTTATCCATGCTTTGCGTGGTGTTAATAGGGTAGCTCTTCAAGCTGGGGGCTGGCTTCACCCAAAGGCTCTTCAGTGATATGTCTGATGGTTGATGCTGGCTTGTGGCTGGACCTCAGCTGGGGCTGTCAGCTGGAACACCTCCATGTGGCCTCTCTGCATGCCTGGGCTTTCTCACAACCATGTGTCTGAGTTCTGAGGCTGGAACCAGCCAGGTGGAAGCTGCCCCTTTTAAGACCTTGCTCAGAGGTCACTTAGAGACATTTCTACTACATTTTATCCATTAGAAGTGTATCATAAAGGCCAGTTCACACTCCATAGAAGGGAAATTAAAATCCTTACCTTTTGATGGGATGAGAGTCAAAAAATTTGCAGACATATTTTTAAATCACCATATTAGGCAAGCCAATCAACATCCTTATTTGAACAAAGGCCTCGGAAGACCATAAGTCATACCAGCTTGGACTCCTATCATAATTTTTCCTACTTTATTCACATGAGTACAATTTGCAGAAATTACACACTGTCAATGTGGGCATAGGGGAGTTATTGTATGTATGTGGTCAGCAGAATCTAGTGAACTTGACATTGCCACGTATTTAAAGTTAATACAACCTGAAATATAAAAACGTTAACATAGTCTATTTATTGTATAGTGGCTACCCTAAACTGCCCTGTTTGAACCAATGGACCACAGGACATTTCACCCGTCAGCAACTGAAGTACTCTGATTTTACCCCATGGGATCAGTTGTTTATTTCTGTCATCATAACTTGATAACTAAACCAAAGATTGAAGTAGATACAGTATTTTATAGCCAATATAGATAATGGCCAATAATATTTCACTATGGTTTTATGCATTTAAGAAAAGTTTATGAGTAGGAGACAACATGTCAAAGGCAGAGAAGTGGAATCTGGGTGTGCAAGGAAACAAAAGGGGATATGTGCAACTTGCCACTAGAATAACTTCTGTGTCTGACCTCCCCAACAATAGGGAAACTTCTGGCTAGGGAAGGAAATAGGAACTTTCTTCTGTCTACCCAGGGGCATCAGCTACTTCTCCACCTTTTTTACAATCTTTCTCACAACTGTAGCCCAAGTCAGCCAATTGGATAGTGGGAGATTACTCCATGAAGGCTGTGGATATTTCCATCACCAACCTAAATTCTTCTTTTCTATGGCAGGAAGACTGAAAGCTGCTATTCCCCAAGAGATGGCTCCTACTTATTCTTCCATTATGGGCACCTGCTCATGTCTGCAAATCACTGGGACACCCCATCACTCTCAGGAAGCATAAATATTAATGAGTGTGTGGTCCAGGCATTGAGGGCCACATAACACTTATTATAACAGAGAGGAGAATGCAGCACGCCTGTGGAAAACATCATTAGTGAGACACGTGGTGTATGCATTAAGCAGTGTCCTCACCACAGAGATAGATGGCTGAGGAGGGTGAAGTTTAGAAGTGAGAGCATCATAGACATTCAACTGGAATCAGACTCATAATTCCCAGTTGCAAAAAGCTCTTTCACTTGGTTCAAGTCTGACCCCTCTGATGAAACTAGTAGTGGTGTAAAATGGTGTGATCAACCTATAGTGGTGGGGAAATGGTGGTATCTTCCCTGTAACCCTAGTTTGAACTCTGTCTAAATTAGCAGAAGTGACACAGGATAGAAGGAATACAATGAAGTAGGAATCTGTAACTACATCACACCACAGAGGATGAAACATCGCTGGCAAATGCCAAGAAATCTAGACTGAGATGAAGGAGTAAGCCGACAGCTGACACAAGCTGCCTCAAACTCTGATAAGGATATGTATTTCTTCAAAAGTATTTGTCAACATCAAGAAGAACATATCCAAGGATTCTTAGAGAGTTGAGATCCAGTTCCATGGGAAGCCTGGGGGAGAGGCAGGGGATGCTCTTATCTCTATGAGGAGATATCCACTGCTTATAATGAGGTCAGGGATAGAGGGGTAGCTATAAAAGGTATCTGTATGCTGGCAGTCTGTTTCTGTTGCCTGTGACCCAGGCTTTTACTCAAAATGGACAAACAAGCAAAACTCCCAGAGAGCAAGCTAGGAGAGTGGTGAGGAATGGATAGCCAATGGATTGCAGCCCAGGTGGCATGTATCCTAAACAGCCTCTGCAAGCAACACTGGTCCAGGAGCACAAGACCTGGGGAAAGATGCACTCTGAGGGGAAGCAAATTAAAGGTCCAGGAAACAAATAGCAGAAAATAAAGACGAAAGTAGAGATGGTGTGTAGGCTTGAGATCATTGCACAAAATGAAATGGAAAGTCAATTATAAATAATGATTACAAGGAAGATGATAGATACAAAAGATAAAGGACACTCCATAATTACTGTTTCTGAAGAAGAAAACAGGAAAATGGAACAACATGCTCAAGGATGTAATAGAAGAAAACTTTACTAAAATAAGGAAACGTTGAAAGAAAAAATGTCCCAGAAAAAAAATGATGTACTATGATCAACACTAAACCATATCCTGGGGAAACTATTGAACTCCATGGTGAAAGAAAAAGTTACAAAGACACCCAGGTAGAAATATTTCAACATTTAATGCATGTCTTGAGAGTCTACTATGTGTCAGAACTGTACTAGGCTTTGAGGATTCTACTCAGTGGACAAGATAATCAAAATTCCTGCCCTCATAGACCTTTCCAGTGTAGGGTTGGGGTGGGAATGTTGGAAAACAGAAAATAAAGTAAAGAAATAGGATATTTATTTATTTATTTACGTTTATTTATTTTTGAGACACAGAGAGACAGAGCATGAACGGGGGGAGGGGCAGAGAGAGGGAGACACAGAATCTGAAGCAGGCTCCAGGCTCTGAGCCATCAGCCCAGAGCCCGACGCGGGGCTCTAACTCACGGACCACGAGATCGTGACCTGAGTTAAAGTTGGACGCTTAACCGACTGAGCCACCCAGGTGCCCCTACAAATAGGATATTTAATATAATTTTTTCTCCCCACATAGACCACCTATCCATATTTTGAACATTTGAGCTGTGTAAGTGTGTGGAGAGATGTCCAGGATAGTGTTTACCAAATGTTGAAAATTGTGATTTCTAGACAGAAAGGTTCTGCTTTTTTTCTTTGTGCATTGTGGATCACTTGAAAATGAGCTTGTGCTTAAAAAGTCAAAAAGCATTATTCTAAAATGAACAAATAAAAGTATAGTGTTGGGCCCTTTGACCGGTGTCTCCTTTCCATCCCTGACCTGCTTTTCCTCCTCTGCTCCTCATGGAGAGGTCCATAAGAGGTACCACTTGGTAGGTAATTTACATGTCTACTGATCATCTGACTGAACTAGAAGCTAGGAAATAAGACAGAGCACCTGGTACTGCCAAGGCTCCTGGGAATATGTTCTTTTGTCTGCTAACTTTTAACTTTTTAGGAATAAGACCTTTCAGGCCAAGCTCTCTGTGACAAAGATGGGGTCAGAATTTGGCAATTAGGAATCACAATCCACTGAGAACTCTGAGATCAGAAAATAAATACTGCCTACTGCATGCCAGCCAGCAAGAAGGGCTTGCAGAAGAGTTTTTCTTATTTCCATAGGAACACCACTGGCATGACTCTGCTAGGAAAATACTGTTTGGCTGTGGAAACTAGGTTTAAGGAGAAACTGGCTGATTTGTTGAGTGCCTACTATGTGACAGGTACATCATTTCATTTACTCCTTATCAGAATACTATGGAAGGGTATGCCATTTCCCAGGTGAGGAAAGTGAAGTTTGGAGAGGGTAAATAAGTCACCCAAAGCCATACAACTACTGAGCAAAAGAGTCAAGAACTGAAACCAAGTATGACTGGGAAACTAGTATCAGACACATATCTTGTCTTTCAGACAAGAAAGACTCCTGCCCACAGCGCTAAGAGTTTGCTGGGCATTCAAATCCTTCTGATTTTATGAGTCAAACCAATTTATGAGCTATAGGGAATGGGAAGAAGAAAGAATCTGGTTGGTGTTTCTAGTACCCCTTACAAGTATCAGTCAACAGGTTTTGTGACACAGAAGCCAGTGACTAAGGTGCTCCCTCATGGCCTGAGTCAGTTTGCTAGAAACCAGAAGACCACGGACACAGGAAAACAACAGATTGGCCTTGTGTATTCCCATCTGTCTTCTTGCAGATGCTCCAATTCAAATGCTGAGTGGGATACCCAAGCAGTATTTGTAATAATAAAAACCGGAAACAAGCCCAATGTGCATCAGAGGGGGAATTGTTAAATAAATTACAGCCATACCTATGCAATCGTGAAAAAGAATAATATTAAGCCTTATGAACTGATGTAGAATGGTCTCCAGGACAGTTAGGCAAGTAAAAACACCATGATATAGACTGGTATATTTTTATGCTCTCATCTATGTTAAAAAAGGTATATTAGATTGTATGATAGGACAATCCTGCTTTTTGTAGGTCAAAAATGTTTCAACAGTGGCAATATCATATGGTTTAATCTATTATATATGTGTAACAAACACAAACACAAACACACACACACATATTCACTAGTAGAAGCATATAATATATAGGGAACTAGTAATAGGGTATGTATCTTGGGCAGGTGACTGGGGGCTAGAGGTCTGGGGTAAGGACAGGCAATTTACTGCCAGAAGCAAGTATTAATTTTATAAAATAAAAATAATGAAAAGGAAAAATATATTTGACACCTTTAATATGAAGTAATAGGTTTTCTAATTTATGACAGATTCTTGATCCAAGTATTAAAAAACTTGAGTCAGACTTTTCATTTCATAAAATTCTGATGTGTGAAATGGAGTATGTTTACTTTTTAATTTTGAGAACACTTTAAGCAAGAAAGATCCTTTAATCAAAACAAGCTCCACTTTGCTGGTGAGAACATGCCATGGATTGGAGATGGGAGCAGATGTTTAGAAAGCGGAAGCCACAGCCAATTTTGTACACAGTCTTCTTTCTCCTTTAGTTATTTCTTGCCCATAGTACAAAGCTCTTCCAACCCTCTGATTTTTTTTTCCAAGAGAAGATATGCAAGATGACCATCAGGAGAGGTAACACTAAACCATGATAGTCAAACAGAGCTCTACCTAGTTGGGTCAGAGAAAAAAATACGGTTTAGATTCAGAGACTGTGTTGGATCACAAAAATGGTGACTGCTGGAGTCACATGGCTGTGACTCAATTATATCAATTATATAAATTCAGCTCTTGAAAATGCTTATCAGGGCAAGAGAATGGGGCTGGAAGACTCTAATGTAAACTAAGGTGATCTGAGACAAATAGCTATTTTCATATAGAATTCTAGCCCCAGAAAGGATAACATCTGTGGTCGATTAATCCCAGGAATGGTCCCAATTTGTTCATGCCTCCCCATTACATGACTTTTGGTAGTTTTTATCAGACTGACCATAGGCTTGGTCATGTAGTTTGTTCTGTCTGATGGAGCAGTAGCAACTGTGATTTAAGGAGAGGTAAGAAGAGCACTTGAGCACTGGCCCTCTCACTGCTCTTGAGGTGCTGCTGAGCTGCCATGTTGAATAAGCCTGCTGGAGTTTGAAAGAACACATCGAGTTGAGATGAACCATTCTAGCTGAGCTGTCTTACACCAGCAAGACCTCAGCAGACCTGGTAACCAACAGCAGCCACAACAGCATGCCCAGCCATCATCAACTGTGTCAGTCCAAATAGGCCACATCACCCAGCTAAGCCCAGATCAAACGGCTATTCCTTGGGATAGCAACTACATAAATGATGTTGAAGCCATTATATTTTGGGATGGTTTGTTATATAGCAATATCTATCTGATACAATATCCTTGCTTTATAGTATTTGATAGAAAAATACCAAAAATAATACTTACTTTGGGGTGCTTGGGTTGTTGTCAGTTAAGCATCTGACTTTGGCTCAGGTCATGATCTTGTGGTCAGAGGGTTCAAGCCCACATGCTGACAACTCAGAGCCTGGAGCCTGCTTAGGTTCTGTGTCTCCCTCTTTCTCTGCCCTTCTCCCACTCATGCTCTCTCTCTTTCTCTCTCAAAAATAAATAAAAACATTAAAAATTTTTTTAAATAATACTTATTTTCAGCTCCCCAGAAGTGACATTTTGCTTAATACAACCAACTCCTGAATATCTGAATAAACAGACAATAAGGATAAAATGAAAACCCAATGTTCATAGACAATGCCAAGTTCTACAATCCATTGAAAAAGTTCTGGAGATGGATGGTGGTGATGGTTGCACAACAGTGTGAATGTACTTAGGGCTGCTGAGCTGTACACGTAAAAATGGTTGAAGTGGTAAAGTTTATGTTATGTATGTTTTACCACAATAAATAAAAAGAAAAAAAATTATATTCATCTGCTACTAGTTTTAACTTTATTCTTCCTTCTGGCCTGAATCAAGTTTTTTTAAAAAAAGGACTCCTGTGGATCTCATCTCACCCATGGTTCCTTTGCCAAGGGTGCTAATGAGCAGTGAGAGGGGAAAAGGCCAGGAGCTGTGGGGGCGGGGGGAGAAATAAGAGATCGAGATAATCAGTTTCTGGTTAATGAGTCAACTAGCACCAGGGGTCTACCCTCCAGTGAGCACTTTTCTCTCCTGTGGCCTTTTGATCAGCTTGGATCATATCAGCTACAATGCACAGTGATACACATCCAAGGCTTACTTCTTCCATACACTCCAACTCTAATGAATGAATCTTGTTTTTGAAAACTAATTTGTACTCTGCCTACTTCTAAAAAAGAATTTGATGTGATGGAAAATCTGATGGAAAGATGTGTTTATACCAGGAGCTGGTTGTTAGACAATGCCAGCGCCCTTGCCCTTCTGTATTCCCTCAGCCTACCATGAAGGTCTCCTGTGGTTTCCTGTGACTCTTGAGGTGGGGCAGCCCAGAAGTTTTAGGGACTAAGTGTCCCCAGGAGTGACCTACAATGGACAGGAGATGGTAAAGACCTAAGTTCCTTGACCCTTAGTGTGACAGCTAAATACGGTTCTACACAGTCACTTGGAAGTTCTCCGTTGCCTTCATTGATAACCCATTCATTACCACAGTTTCTGTTAGCTTCTCTCCCTTCCTTATCTAATGTCCTGCTCTTTCATGTCCTGCTTCCTGAGATCATAAGTAAGCCACTTGTACCCAATTCTCTATTTCAGCATCTACTTTTGGGAGGAGGAACCCAACTCCACCAGAATTACTACAACTGGTATTTGATATCTCTTACTTCTAAAAGTAAGATTAAGAAAAACATGAACCTATTATTCAACAGAACCAAGTATGAACCATTAGTCTGTAAAATTTTCTGCCTTTTCAATTCGCTACTTTGGCATTAGAAGGACTGCTCACTCTTTCAGATCACCATCTGGGAAACCCTATTCTGGGATCTACAATGAGTTACTCAGGGTCTGGGTCCATCTTGGGCTCTGGAGGAGTTTAATAAGACTTATTAAGGATGGAAGGATTAATAAAGTCTCTGAGAGAAGACCAGCTTCCCCAATAAAGATCGTGTGAGAAGTCTTATGAGGGGGCACTCCCAAGTCATCCCAGAGAGGGCAAAACAGAGATGCTATATTTCTCTAGATTGTCACTGGAACCCAAAGGTACAAGTTAGGATATTTTGGGTGGTTTGAAAACACATCCAGCAGTTACGTGAAACTTCTCCCATCAAAAGGCGGGTCTATGTTGCATGATGCATAGAATGAGATGAAGGTGAGCCTGTGTGAACTCGGAGTCTAAGTTAGGAAAGGCCTCACTTCTCTTGGTTTCTCTTGGAATATTCCCTTATGGGACCTTGGGCTACCATGTAAGAGGTCTGACCTGACTACCCTGAAGCTATGAGGGTGGGGAGCAGCCTCTCTGTGTACATTTTGTTTTGTTTTCATGATGGCAAGACTACTGCTGCAAATCCAAGTAGAATATTCTCACACAAGTTCTAAATAAAGGTGGGCAAGAAGGTGTATTTTGCCTTATTTTTCTTTCTTTTTATGGAAAATCTTTCCAAAACTTCCCTTTTAAGACTGCCCTTGTGTCCTATTGGCTGCAACCTAGCTACAAGGGAGGCTGGGAAACTGAATATCACATAATTTTTGTCTCTAATGTAGGAGGTAGGCTCTGCCACCATGGAAAAGAGGGTTGGGGATGATTGTTGAATAGACAACATAAAGTGCTCGCTAAAAATTAGCTTCCAGATAACTGAAGCTTTCTTGTCAGGTGGAAAAGTTTTATTTTATTTAGTAATTTTCATTATGAAAATGTTTCAAAAATATTTGTTTTACTTTTTTTTCTTTAACTACTTGAAAGCTTCTCTGTCCTCATTTGAGACACTGGTTCTAAATTGGAAGCTGCTGTTCATTCAACAGTATGAGAAATATTCCTAGTCCCCTTGAAGCTGTTTTGTTGACATTGTCATCCATGGTGACTCCTGAATTTTCACTCTGGCTTAGTTCTGGACTCTCCTGTCAGTGTGGTGTCTAGATTTGTTTCGGTCCCAGTGTTTGGTATAACTCATAAGGGCACAAAACGTGCTTGGAATACACGCTTCATGCATTCATTGACTATTGCTATGTAACAAATTACTCCCACACTTAGTGATTTAGAGCAGAAAACATTTACTATGTTATAGCTTCTGAAGGCCAGGAATTTGGGAGTGGCTTATCTGGGTGGTTCTGGCTCAGCCTCCCTATGAGATTGCAGTCAAGATGTCAGCAGAGGCTGCAGCCATCTGAAGGCTTTACAGGGGCTGGAGGATCTACTTCCAACAGCTTTCTCACTTGGCTGTTGGCTTGCAGCCTCAGTTCCTTGCCTTTCACAGGTTTGCCAGGGTTTCTCAGCAGTTGGCTTCCCCCAGAGCAAGTGGCCCAAGACAGAGAAGCAAAAACCGATATGTCTTTTATAACCTAGCTTCGAGGTGGTGACATACCATCACTTCTGCCATATTCTTTTGGTCACACAGACCAACCAGGATCCACTTTGGGGGGAGGCCATGCAGAGGTATAAAGACCAGGAGGGGAGGGTCTTTGGGGGCCATTTTGGAGGCTGACTACCACATTTCATAAAAGACTAGCAGTCTGCCAGTTCCCTGTGCTGTTTTTTATTTTTGTTCTAATCTTTGGAACATTTGTTTTTCTCTCACTTCCAATTTCTTCCACTTTTAAATTCATTCATTCATTCATTTACATTGAAGTATAGTTGACACAATGTTACATTCGTTTCAGGTGTACAGCAGAGTAATTGGACAAGTATATATGCTATGCTGTGCTCACCACAAAGGCAGACCACCTGTCACCATACAATGCTACTACAATACCATTGGCTGTATTCCCTATGCTGTGCCTTTCATCTCTGTGACTTATCCATTCCTTAACTGGAAGCCTGTACCTTCCACTCCCCTTCACCCCTTTTGCTCACTCTCCACCCCTTTTTCCTCTAGCAACCATTTCGTTTGCTTGTTTTATTTTATAGATCCCACCTTGTGCACTGTTGTTGGGAACGTAAATTGGTGCAGCCACTGTGGAAAACAGTATGGAGGTTTTTTTTAAAAAAAACAACAACTAGACATGCCATATGATCCAGTAATTCCACTACCGTGTATTGACCCAAAGAAAATGAAAAACACTAATTCAAAGAGATACATACATGCACCCTTATGTTTATTGCAGCATTATTTACAACAGCTAAGATATGAAAACAACTCAAGTGACTGCTGATAGATGAATGGGTAAGGAAGATGTGAGATATATACATATATACATATAGTATTTATATATAGTATATCTAAATACACAATGGAATATTACTCATATTACTCAGCCACTTTCTTTCACTTTTTGATAACTTTTGTTTCCATTTCCTTATGTCACATGCTTCTTAAAGTATCCACCAGAAAAGATGTTGCTTAGTACTTTGCCTATATCCCCCTCAGGTACCTTTTTACCTTTTCTATTGTGGGCATTGCCTGGTTTGGGAGTGTTTTGAACCGTTGCCCCAGGTTGAGATAACACTTAGGCATAACTCCCTAGTCCCTGTGAAGCCAGGCTCCCGCTGTCATTTGCAGGACTTTACCTGAGACCACACCTTTTCTTGGCTTCCTTTCTTTTTCTCTCCAGCTTCTCCAAGCCCTTCTCAGTTTTCCCTGAGAGCACTTTCTTTAGAAAACACTTGCTTAAGAATTCCCTTCTCAGGATCTGTTTCTGGGGAGCCTGCCCTGAGAGCTGTTGCTATACAGTAGACAATGCCCTCATTTTATAAGCTGTGCGTGTGTTTGTAAACTCCCTCTATAAAGGAATAAGAGAATTTCCTTTTAAGTTTCTTCAAGATTTCAAAATCAATAACCCAACTCATTTAAAATAGACATACCTACATATGATAACACTGAAAAGTGTTCCCAAATAACTGTAAAATGTGCTGTGCATTTATTTTTTTCTGCTAAATCACTCCTCTCTATCTCCTCTGCTCAAGCTCTGAGGATCCTGAGAGCCTAAAGAGAGTCAAAGAGCCCGAACCATGTGCTAACGACACATTAGTAGGGTCATTAACTTTTGAAGGGCATATGCTAAACCTACTCTGCAGTAAGGAGCTATTAAGCTCACTTCAAACCTTTCTCTAGGAGCCCTCTTGGCAGCTCCCAAGTCTCTGGAATATGAAGGAGATCAAAATCTCTGCCTCCAAAAATAGGCATGCGTTTGGTTGATGATTTAGGATCCTTGATCATCTGGCACATGTTGATTATTAAAGTCTCAGTGTCTCATCTGAGGCACAAGGTAAACCTCAGAAGACATTTTCATTAGCTTGTGAATGGAGTAAAAATGAGTTGTCTTCCCCTTTTGGATGCCTGCAATATTTAATGTTTCTATAATATTCATGAACTTTTTTAGGGAGTATAAACCATGCAGACACTTTGTTCAGAGGTCGCCAGACTGACTTGCTGACTTGGCCATGCTGGTTGGTTAAGAGTGGCTTCTCGTCTGCAAAGCCTTTGAATCCTGCTCCTGTAGTCACCTCTGTTGGTGTTTTGGTTTATCTCTTAAACTTGTGCTTTGTCCCAGTGGCCACATTTTCTCCATATACTCTCTGGAACTCTCTTTGGTTTCCATTTACAAGCCCCCAGCTGGGATACATCTTTCAGACAGGAGGCGTGTTCACCTGGAGCACAGTAGAAGGACTGCTCACACTTTCAGATCACCATCTGGGAAACCCTATTCTGTGAACTGCAATGAGTTACTCAGGGTTTGGGTCCATCTTGGGCTCTGGAGGAGTTTAATAAGGCTTATTAAGGATGGAAGGATTAATAAAGGCTCTGAGAGAAGACCAGCTTCCCCAATAAAGATCCACCTTTCATAGTAAGTACCAAATCCACTCAGTCTTCACTAGCGCCTGTTTCTTCTGTTTTGATTGTTTCAGTGGTATTTGGAAATATATGCTCCCATGTAGGGCATCCTTTTGGTTTGTTTGTTTCACATTTTTATTCCCTAAGACATGTATACTTTTTCTCTGTGTCTTGTTCAAACCAAATCTCTTTGAATTTAGCAAACTGGTGTTTTGTTTTCTTTAGGGGTCTCTTAGACCAAGATTTTGGCTGGCTTCATAGACAGTTTATTCACAAAATCAATAAACTTATTGCCCGTTCAGTCAAACCAGAGCACTTTCTTTTCTATTTTTCATTTCATCCCTTGTCAAGCCAGACAAAATAATAAGACTGACCTAGGGATGTCTAAAGACTCTGAAATGTTCTCAGTGGATTTTTTTTTTGAGATTTAAATGAAAGCCTGGCTATCATTATAGGTGACTATTTTATATATAAAGAGGTCAGTTGTTGGCAGCACTAAAGAACAGATTTAAATAAACTGAGGGTACACAACTGTCTTCTGTAATGTAAGAATGTCCCTTCCTTTGTAGCCTTAGTCTGCACAAAGAGGTAGTAACTATATGTGCTCCAGCATCAGCCATGATGCATACACACACACACACACACACACACACACACACACACGGATTCTAAGGAGGATTCCTTTCAGAAAAACACACCACCATTTACCTATTCAAATTCACAAACTTGCTACAAATCATTGCACTAGGTGACTTACAGTTCAACCAGCAAGGCTGGGAAGAGTCTTTTTCCAGAAGGAAGGCACCTGGCACTTCACTCAACTGTGATAATGTTTCACATCCAAATGATTTGGAGCTATCTTAGGGAGTTCTTTTATTGAAAGGGAAGGCATTCCCTGAGCTGGAGAATAACCATTTATTACTGTATTTAGGGAAAAATATCCTGACTTAAATTTGTGCTTCTACCCATTTGGACTTTGTCTTAGTTTGGAAACCAAAGGAAGTACAACAAATTCAACAAATATTTCTGAACTCCTACTGTGTTCCAGTACCTAGAAAGTATTGGGCCCAAAGGACTGTCAAAGATGAAGCTGACTTGGCCCCAGAACTCTAGAGGAGGCTACATCCTTGCCAAGAAGAAAATTCTTGTGTGCACACACATGCATCCCCAGTCACTGTAATGCAATGCTTGTTAAGATACGGATCTAGAGCACAGAGGAGGAAGTTGCACTCAGGCTCAGTCCCTGCAGCAAACTAATTGTGGCAGATTACTGGTTCACACAAGGTCTGGACCATCCATCCAGGTCAGCTAGGGCTGTTCTCACTCAGTCAAAGATTCCAGCTGAAGGTACTGCTGCCATTTTATAGCTGTGTCTTTGGGATCATGTGGCTTCTGAGGTTGCTATGAGAGGGGCTGAGGAGCTGAGCTTATCCTGAACTTGTCACACATCACTTCTCTTCACCCTTTGTTGGTCAGAACCAGTGACATTGCAAGGGAGGCCGAGAAGTGAAAGGGATCGTGTGGGTAGCAGTAGAGTGATAAATCCTCTGCCACACAATTAAAACCCATGAGGTCTTACTGTGCCTGCCTCTGGGTGCCCACCAAAGTGGAGATTCCCATCTCAGGGAGCCAAGAACTCGAAGGGAAGAGCTTCTGGTCTGTGCCTTGAAGAAATAGTAGGCTCTAAAGTGGAAGAAATAAAGGGAGAGAAAGGAAGAAATTCTATCACAGAAGCTTATGGGAAAAGGGGTGGAGAGAAAGAAAGATTGGAGCAGCAAAAGGTACAAAGGTCTAATTATAAAATAAGTTTTGGGGGTTTCATGTTACAGCATGGTGACTGTAGGTAACAATACTGGTACTGCATATTTGACAGTTACTAAGAGAGTACACTTTATTTTTCTGAGGGGAGAGGGGCAGAGAGAGGGGGACGGAGATTCCAAAGCAGGCTCTGTGCTGTCAGCACAGAGCCCAATGTGGGGCTTGAATTCACGAACTGTGAGATCATGACCTGAGCTGAAGCTGGATGTTCAACTGACTGAGCCACCCAGGTGCCCCTAAGAGAGTAAATTTTAAAAGTCCTCATCACAAGGAAACAAAACTTTTGTAATTACATGAGGCGATGAATGTTAACTACACTTATTGTGATCATTGCGCAATATATACAAATATCGAATCATTATGGTTTTTACCTGAAATGAATATAAAGTTGTATGTCAACTATGCCTCAATTAAAATTAAAGGACAGACAATTAAAAAAAAGGACAGAACAGATTTGGAAAATGGGAGGGGTCCAATCTATTGAAGGTGTTAGGGCTTAGAAGATGGTTGGAGTCAGATCACATGGGGCTTTGGCTGCCATAGTCAAGTGTGGGTTTTGTTTTTCAGGAAGTGGAAGCTTGTTGATGAGCTTTGCTCAAGGAAGTATCATATCATCATCATTGTCTTGGCTCTAGTGGCCTACATTTACCTAGAGTGTACAGTTTCCTGGGTGCCATTCTGAGTGCGCATGTGTTATTTCATTTGATCCTCAAAATAATCCTGAAGGGCAGGTACTTTTCTTATCCTACTGTACATGTAAGGGAGCTGAAGTTCAGAGAGGATACGAAACTTTTCCAAGATATCACACTGTTGGCCGATGGTAGAAAAAGCACTGTTTTTCTTGAAAGTAACTTAAAATTGGGTGGACTCATTATTACTATTATGGTTATTGGTATTATTTTAAAACAACACTCCTATGGTTCCACATTTAAGAAAGATCAAGACCCTGCTAAGAGTTTTGGGTAATAGGATTAAAATGCTTTTGCAGTTGGGGTGCCTGCGTGATTCAGTTGGTTAAGTGTCCAACTCTTGATTTCTGCTCAAGTCATGATCTCACGGTTCCTAAGTTCTAGCCCAGTGTCAGGCTCTGTGCTGACAGTGGGGTGCCTACTTGGGATCCTCTCTCTCTGCCCTTCCTTCACTCTGTCTCTAAAAAAATAAAAATAATCTAAAAAATGTTTTTGCAATTGATTTTTATTGTAACCATAAGCTGGTGACCAGTAAATTAAATGAACCCTATCCTATGTTGGACAGGTAAGATGGACACAACAGATTGCCAGAAGAAACAAATGAAGGTAGACAGTGAGTTTGGAGACTATTTAGTTGGCCAGGGACATCTCTATTTTGCTCTGGAAATAAGTCAAGCAATTTACATTCCAGAGCCCAGTCCAATAGCACATGATTTTGCCTGCTGAATTTCTGACTTGTTTCTGTACACCTTTTTTTTTTCATGTTAACTGTGAACTTGGAAGCTGCACTTCTAGAAAGATCAGAGGCTGTAGGCTTGTTCCATGTGCTGCTATCCCTCTGGGATGTGATTACCAGAGATAAAAATGCTTTCCTTGAACTTTATTGTTTAAAAAGGGAAGTCATGTGTAAGTAGTACCTCAAAAAGGGAGAAGTTTTCATTCACATGACTTATATTTGGCAAATACCCCAGAAAAGCTATGATTTGAAGCAGAGTAGGAAGAGTTTGTAGAAGATATAGTTGGGAAGGGGTCCTAGGACACCTGATTCGTCATCCCTATGGACCATGGCACTTGTCCCACCTCCTGAAGAGTGTGGCAAACACACTTCCTTTGGCTTCCAGCACCTTCTTTTTCTCTTTCCCAAAGACAAGAGCCCACAAGGACCACACTGGCAGGATGCTGGAAGTGCTGGATATTCAGATGGCATAGCATTTTCCCTCTCCAGTTCAGTGACCAATGTTCTTGTTTCATTGTTCAGTGTTTAGTATTCTTGCTTATCAACAATAGATCCCCTTCCCTCATCCCATTTGCACAGATCAGGTCATTGGTGAAGTAGCCTGAGGTCCAGTTATGAAGTGTCTTCTGCTCTTAGTCACCTTGTGCTGTAGAGGCAGAGAGAACACACAGGTGCCTCATACATTATATTAAAAACATTAGGTTAAATGTAATGAAAAGCCTGCCCTTTATTAAAGTATAACATACACACAGAGAAGTACACAAATCAATACGTTTTCAGAAACCAAATATACTGGTGTAACCAGCACCTGGATCAAGAATCAGAATATTATCAACTCCAAGAAGCTCTCCCTGCTGGCCTCTTCCAGTCACTCCACCAACGGTAACCACCCATTGAAACGTTTTAGATCACAGATCAGCTTTACTTGCCTCTGGAAGTTTATAAATGGAACACTTTGTATGCGCACTATTTTAAGTTTCACTTCTTTCAACTAGCATCCTGTTTGGGAGATTCCTCCATGTAGTTATAGCTCGATCATTCTGATGGCTGTATAGTATTCCACTGTAACCCTATTCCTAGTCAATTAATCTATTTTGTTGTTTGTGGGCATTTGGATGAATTGCGGTTTGGCATAGTCATGAAGGATGCTGCTATGACATGCATCTCTGTTGGAAACCTACCTAGGAGTAAAATTTCTGGGTTTGCCTATGTCTGACTTTAGTAGAGACCACTGGTTTTCCAAAGTAGTTTTAGCAATGCATAACAGCACTGGTTGCTCCACATCTCAAAATATCTGGAATTTTCCAATTTATATATTTTTTGGCTCTGCAGCAGAATTACTCTCAAAGAAGAAGGAAAGAGTAGGCTTGAGGTAACAGTAATTTCATTTGGTTATGCCCTGGATATTAAATACTCCAGAATTCACATACTGCCATCCTACCTCCAGCCCAGCAAAAGATATTGGTAGTGTGACAGTAGTTATTCATAAGCTCCAGCTACCCTTGCCTCCTTGAACAACACAGATGGTCTTGGGAAATCCTTCTAGAGGCAAACATGTACAGGCAACTGAGAGATTAGCCAATAGCTATGCTTCTGCAAGAGTAAGCCCACCTCTTCCCCTCCCTATCCTTCCCTCCTACAAGGCCAGCCCAGAAGGCTGACAATGAAGCCAACTGTACGCCTGCTTCCCAATAACTCAGCATTACCACTACCTGCCCGCCAGCTAGAACCCACTTTCCTGGTGTGCATAACACCCTGACTTGCTTGCCAAGACAGAGCACAGTGAAGCTTCCACATAATCATTTCCAAACATTAAAATGGCCCCATTGTCATTACAGCAGGGAGATTGAATTCGCCTCATCAAAGCGGAGTGTGACAGGTGACTCAATAGGACAGTGCCAAGCGCAGAGGCAAGAAGATTAGCAGGGCACTGATATCATTATTTCCGCCTATCACAGATTCGGCAGGGAGGCAATTGTAATTTCTGGGCTTATTAGTCTACATTCGGAGGGAAAAACCGAGTGATAAAACTCACGGAGACAGCTAGGCATTTGTGCAGCAAGTGCTGTCACGGTGACACTTAGAAAATGCCAATGTGGCTACGTCCTCATAATCCTCACTAATAGAGGTTAAAGCCGGGCACAAAGGCACCCTTATCAGTCATCAGTTCACTAATAACATTTGCATTTTTAAGTTAAATATAGTAAGTAAAGGAGTAAGTAGTTCTTTGCAGTTAGGACAATTAATTTCACACTGGAATTAGAAAGCAAAGCCAAAAATTTCTAGCGGCTCCTATCTCTTCAATCGCTTGCAAGAATCCTCCAAGGAAAGAGATGAGTGAATGGTGTTAAGAACAATGTTACCGGCAGTATCTATTGCCTGTGAGACCGTCGATAGGAGAACATCACTAAACTCCTGAAATTAGATTTCTGCCCCCCTCCAGTCAACAGACAATGCAGCTCAAGGACTTAAAACTAACAAATGCAGCGGAAATTATCTTCACATGCTTAGCATATTCCCGTCTTAGTGTTCCCGATTTTGCCATCCAGAGGTATATTAAATCACAGAAGAAGGCTCCAAAGGGCTGGGGAGGATAAGACAGTGTAACTACTGGTGACGGAGGTGGAGTGCTACCTGTTCTCAAGACCACTTCCCAGAAAAGCCTTCCTAGCCCAGCTGATTTACATAAACCTCCTCTAATTAATACGTTTCTATATCAGCATTTTTCAGAACATTGGCAATGAAAGAGAAAACTAAGAGATTCTTTTTGGAGATAATACCAGAAATATAGTTTCATGGCTAATATATATTCATGGCTAGATGATTGAAAAAAAATCATCTAGCTTAGGGAAAATACTGGAATTTTAATTTTATTTTGTTGGAAAAATATTACACGTGGCAAGCCGTTACTTTTTCACATTTAAATAAATAAGAGACCAATTAAGAAGACTGTGTAATTCAATTCTTGAGTGAGTGCCACTGAATTCAATTTGTTTCAGGTCAATGAATATAACGCAAAGTTATTAGCAAAAAGGTCAGGGGCTGCGTATAAAGCATACACACACACGCGATACAATGGGGTAATTAGTACATATTTCCAGTGTGCTGTTGTACTGGCATATGGTGGAGAAAATCTTAACAGGATTAGATGTTAATAAATTTTCAAGTCTGTTTTCCTTCCCCTACCCTCTTTATAAAAAAGCCTGGAACTAACTGTTGTCTCCCTTTCTATCTGTCTGTCTCTGTCTCTATCTCTGTCACTCTCTCTGTTCCTTCATCATGCACTAGAGATTAAAGATACAGAAGCTGGTTTAGAAAATCACCCATGTCAGGGCACAGGGCTGAAGCTTGCACTTTGAGAATCCTCACTGCATGGAGCGGTGTCTGAGTTAAGAAAACTTATGTGCCCCATATGCCATCATTCTGAGTTAAGGAATCCAAACTCCAAAGTCCACCAAAAAAGGCAAATGGAAGAACCATGGGGTATGGTTCCTATCTTGTTTTGTGAAGGAGAAAGGAGAGCTTTGAGAAGGAGGGTTTGTGCCCCCGGACTTTCAGAGTGCTGTTTAATGGTCTCTGGGAGCAGGATGGGTGGAGAAGAGCAGGTCCCCCTGATGACAGGCATACCAGGCCTTCCAATCAGCAGAACTCAGGGCTACACCACTGATGCAGGAAGCGGCCACACAGGAGGCTGACTATACTCTGCTGTGCTTCTGAAAAGTCCAGGGGCTTAGGAGACAAATGTAGACATGTTCTCACAAGTCCCTGCCTTGGCTCAACACATCTGCAGGAGGGGGAGCTAGTGTTTGGTCAAGCCCAGGTGGGCACACTGAGGACAAGGGACCTCCAGGAGGATCTGAGACTCATTTTCCTAAAGTCACTTCTCTGGGAAGAGGGGAGTAGAGAATGCTACACAAATCCCCGCAGGCCTCCTCACTACCCTGGGGGGTTTGATGTACACATTCCCCCCAAGCTCAGGTGAGCTAAGCCCTGCTCCCTGGCCTGTCTTACTTCTCCCTTCCCCACATGTGTTTCCTGGCATCACCTCCCACCTAGACTGCCTGTGGTCTCCTTGTCTCAGGGTCTATTTCTGTGGGAAGTTAAACTGAGACAAAGGGTAACCAGGAGGTGGAGGGAAAGACAAAAAAGATATGGCTGACCCTCAGCCTTGTGTGGGAGCAGCCAGTGCTTGCTACGTTGGAGAACAGCATGTTCTTAACTCAGAGGGACTGAACCTGAAGGGGTCTGTCCAATGAAAGTCCCAAGGGCAGCACAGTAACTGCCTCAAGAGCTCCTGTATGGGCTCTTTTCCTTCCCTATCTCACCCCCCACTCCCCAACTGCTGTTTCCTGGGGTTGCTTGCTAAGTGATCGCCTATTTGCACCTGAATTCCTGTCCAGAATCTGCTTCCTGGAGAATGCAACCAGAGGTAGTGGTCAAGAAGCACAGTCTATGGTGTGACCTCAAGGGCTGTCCTTCTCTAGAATGATACCAGTAGGTGATTTTTAAAGGAGTCTCAAAAAACAGCCTTGCAAATAGGTATGAAATATTTACAGGTTTCTGTATGTGAATAATTAAAAACAAAGACTAAAGCCAACCTATTTTCCCTACCGGAGATAGCATAGGGAAGCAAAGAATAACATGAACAGAAATTTGTTTTGTCCTTTGACAAGGTGTTATCTGTAAGGGTACTCTAGATGCAAACATTAAACCAGGCTACGAGGCTGACACAAAGCTAAAGTATTATTACTTTAGAAAAGTGACTAGCTTTTCATGATTTTAGAGGGAAAGCTGGCATCCAACCAAGAGCTTAGTGCTAACTTAAAATAATTTCCAGCTGTGGTTATGTGATATTTGCCCAACATTCCACTGGACTGACATGATATTTGTCTTCAGTTGGGGAAGGTAAAATGACTTCTCCCTGGTCTAGTTGAGGAGCTCCACAGTAAGGCAGCTAACATGCCTGTAGATACATACACATGCATGTGGAAGCTGGCAAACACTTTCCCATAAAGCTGTCTACGTAGCAGCAAAAAGGGAGAAGGATGTGGTTGACCCATCCTTCTCAAAATTATAGGGACATACATAACATTGAGCAAAGTAGTTAATGTCTCAGTTTGCATCTGTACAATGGGCATAAATGACCTAACTTTCAGGGGTATTGCAGGCAGAATGCCTAGAACATGGTAAGCTCACATTAATAGGAGTCATTATTAGTACTTAACATTTTGAGAGCCTGATTCTTGAGGCAAGAACATTCTCCTCTCTTGAATATGTATTTAATAACTCAAGTAATGCATATTAAGAATTGGAAGTTACAGAGAGGCTAAAACCCTCCCCTAATTCTATAATGCAAACATGGCTTCACGTTTTGGTTTGTATCCTCTATGTTTGTTTTTGAGCCCATATAGCCATATATATTTTGACAAATATGAACTTGTACAATGATACTGCTTAGTAACTGCATTTATGCATTAATAGATTGTAATGTTTAGAGAAGTTTTAAGTGTACTGAAAAATTGAGCAGAAAGTACTGTTCCCATATTACTCACTTTCTCCACAGTTTCTTCTATGAATATATTGCATTAACGTGGTACATTTGTTACAATTAATGAACCAAAAACCAGTATTGACACATTGTTAACTAAATTCCATAGTTTACGTTAGGGTTCGATCTTCTTGTACATCCTATGGGTTTTGACACATGCATGATGTCACGCATCCACCATCATGGAACCACACAGAATGGTTTCCCCTGTGCACCACCTGCTCACCCCTCCGCCCTTCCCTAGAAACACTGACCTTTTTTTTTTTAACTTTCTCTATAGGTTTGGCTTTTCCAGAATGTCATATCATTGGTATTATATATAGCATGTGGGCTTTTCAGATTAAGTTCTTTCACTTAGCAATCTGCATTTAAGTTTCTTCATATCTTTTGTGGCTTATTAGTTCATTAAAAAAATTCTGAGTTGTAGTCCGTTGACTAGATATTACTCATCCATTCACCTACCAAAGGACATCTTGATTGCTTCCAAGTTCGGGCAGTTATCAGCAAACCTGCTATAGACATTTGTGTTTAGGCTTTTGTGTGCACATACTTTTCAACTCTGGGCAATACCAAGGAGCATGATTGCTGGATCTATGGTGGTACTGTATTTAGTTTGTCAGAAACCTCTGACTGTCTTCCAGCATGGCTATACCATTCTCCATTCCCACCAGCAATGAATGAGAGTTCCTGTTGTTCCGCATCCTTGTAAGTACTTGGTGCTGTCTGTGTTTTGGATTTTGGTTGTTCTAACAGGTGTGTAGTGATATCTCATTGTTTTAATTTGCAGCTCCCTAGTGACATATGATGTCGAGCATCTTTTCAAATGCCTACCTACCATCTGAACATCTTCTTTGGTGAGGTGTCTATTCACATCTTTTGACCATTTTTAATTAGGTTTTTTCTTATTGTTAGATTTTAAGGTTCTTTGTATGTTTTAGAAGTAAGTCCTTTATCAGATATGTGTTCTACAAATGTTTTCTTCTGATCTCTGCCTTGTCTTTTCATTCTCTTAATAGTGTCTTTCACAGAGCAGATGTTATTAATTTTAATGAAATTTCACCTATCAAGTTTTTCTCTCATGTGTCATACATTTGTTGTTGGATCTAAAAAGTCATCACCAACTAATCAATTAGTTTGTCTACTCTTTCACCAATACTACAATGTCTTGATTACTGTAGCTTTACAGTAAATGTTGAAATTGGGTAGCATTAGTCCTCCAACTTTTTTTTTAACGTTTATTTATTTTTGAGACACAGAGAGACAGAGCATGAATGGGGGAGGGTCAGAGAGAGGGGGAGACACAGAATCTGAAACAGGCTCCAGGCTCTGAGCAGCCAGCACAGAGCCCGACGCGGGGCTCGAACTCACGGACCGCGAGATCGTGACCTGAGCCCAAGTCGGAGGCTCACCCAACTGAGCCACCCGGGAGCCCCTAGTCTTCCAACTTTGTTGTTGTTGTTGTTGTTGTTACTCTCCTCCTCCTCCTTTTTCTTCCTCCTCTCTCCCCCCAACCTTCCTTCTCCTCCTCCTCTTTCAATACTGTATTAGCTATTCTGGGTCTTGCTTTTTCATATAATCTTTAGAATCAGTTTGTTGATATCCACAAAATAACTTGCTGGGATTTTAATTTGAATTGCATTAAATCTATAGATAGTAAACTACATTTTACATATAGCAACAAATTGTTAAAAACTTACCTTTTTAGGTAAATGTAGGATGGCTACATCCTACAAATGTAGGATGGCTTCACAGTCGTGAGATCAAGCCCTGCATCAGGTTCTGCGCTGGTTGTGAAGCCTGCTTGGGATTCTCTCTCTCTCCCCTGCCCATGATTGCTCTCTCTCTCTCTCTCTCAAAAATAAAATAAAATAAAATAAAATAAAATAAAATAAAATAAATTAATTTACCTTTGTATTATATAATCTCATTCATCATGCATTTTTAGGATGCAATATTATTTCATTATATGTAGGGTGACCACATAATTTATCATTCAAACTGAGATACTTTTAAGAGTAAAAAAGAGGTGCTAATTCTAATTGCACAGGGATAGCAGGAGTAACCTGAGATGTCAGGTTATTCTCCTGGCTGGGCCCCTTTTATTTAACCCATATCTTATTTTGGGGCATTTAAGTGCAAACTTAATTTACTATTGCAAACAATATGATGAGGGTAAAAGTTCATAAACATGCAGTCTTTCACACTTTTCTGATTATTTCTTTAGGATTAACTAGTAACTATATCATTGTTTGGTCACAATTGCATGCACAAATTTTTTTCTTTACCTGTAAAATATTTTAAATTTATTTTTAAATTTACATCCAAGATGGGGCGCCTTGGTGGCTCAGTCAGTTGAGCATCCGACTTCGGCTCAGGTCATGATCTCACAGTTCGTGAGTTCGAGCCCCACATTGGCCTCTGTGCTGATGGCTCAGAGCCTGGAGCCTGCTTCAGATTCTGTCTCCCTCTCTCTCTGCCCCTCCACCGCTCACACTCTGACTCTCAAAAATAAATAAACATTAAAAGAAAGAAAAAATTTAAATTTACATCCAAGTTAGCTAGCATATAGTGAAACAATGATTTCAGGAGTAGATTCCTTAATGACCCTTACCCATTTAGCCCATCCCCCTCCCACAATACCTCCAGCAACCCTCAGTTTGTTCTCTATATTTAAGAGTCTCTTATGTTTTGTCCCCTTCCCTGTTTTTATATTATTTTTGCTACCCTTTCCTTATGTTCATCTGTTTTGTGTCTTAAAGTCCTCATATAATTGAAGTCATATGATATTTGTCTTTCTCTGACTAATTTTGCTTAGCATAATACCCTCTAGTTCCATTCATGTATTTGCAAATAACAACATTAAATTCTTTTTGATTGCCGAGTAATATTCCATTGTATATATATACCACATCTTCTTTATCCATTCATCTGTCAATGGACACTTGGGCTTTTTCATACTTCAGCTATTGTCGATAGTGCTGCTATAAACATTGGGGTGCATGTGTCCTTTTGAAACAGCATACCTGTATCCCTTGGATAAATACCTAGTAGGCATGCATAATTTTTAAAAAAGCAACTTAGCCAACTAAAATCTCATTGTATTTTAGGACAAATTAGTTCATATATACATGATATAGGTTAGTGAAGAAAAAGATATTTTTTATTTTTGTTCTTTGAAAATACCTCTTCTTTTGACTTATTATTTAAATAATAGCTATTGGAATGCTTAGAAATAAATTGTATTTTCCTGCTGTTGTTTTTTTTAAAAAAACAAGTTGATGTTTTTGTTTTTCTTATTTTAAGATTACAATGAACTTGATTACACCACAAGTCAGAAGGAAGACTGAGAACATTTAAAGATCTATATCACTTTATCAAGATTACTTTAAAATAGCCAGCTACCATTTCAAAAGTAGTCAAATGAAAAATACATATTTGAAAGTAAATAAAACCCCCTTCTGAAGTATTTTTAAGCAGGAACTTTGAAGTTTGTGGGTTTTATTTTTCTTTTATGTTTCCAATTCTTATTGTGGCTCATTTTTGTGTCAGTAATTTAAAGTGTACTTATATTTTATAGATGGTTTATAGATATTGTAAGCATGGCAGAGGTAGCTAGCTGGTGACCAAAATTAATACTTGCTGAAAGATTTTGTTGTAGTTGAAAAGTGACTGCTCAGGAAGGGACTACTTTTCCTAGCTTTCCTGGCAAACAAATGTACATGTGACTAGCTCTCATCAATGGACTGAGAGATGGGGATGTTCCACTATACTCTCCTACCATCAACTCAATAAAAACAGATGAGGGTTTAAGAGCTGGTAGAGCCACAGATGAAAGGAATCCAAAACCTTAAATTATGATGTGGAGTGAGGGTGTGAGCCAATTATCATGTGAATCAGAAATAACTCTCTATTGGATTTTTGCTTTAATACATTTTTGGAGCATGTTTTTTTTTGTGGCAGTTTAGTTTACCCTAACTAACACAGTAAGGACAGTCTCTAGGATAATTAAAATCTGACATAAGAAGTGCATGAATCCCTGTAGCAAGATCCTTCAAAAACCAACTGGTTTGCTGTTGCTGTGAGTATGAAGTCTCTGATTTTTAGAAAACCCCATTCATGTTCTTTTTGGAATTCTTCTTCTATGTTACCCTGGGAAACTCCTCATTCCTACAAGGTTGTTTTAAGCATCACCTCCCTTATGAATTCTTCTCTGAGCCCTCTATCCTTTTTCTCAGTATACCTAATAATTCCCTACATTGTGCCACTTAATTCTATTTTTGCATCTTTTATATGCTATTGTAAGTACTTGCTTATGTCTGTCTTTCCAACAGGCATGCTATGGATTGAATGGTTGTGTTCTCCACCAATTTATATGCTGAGATAAGCATATAAAGCATTTATATGCTAATCCTCATTGTGATGATATTCAGGAGGGGGCCCTTGTGAGGTAATGAGGTGATGGGGGTGGATCCCTCATGTGAGGATTTGTGCTCTCATAAAAAGAGATACAGAGTTGCCTCTTTCTCCATCTCTCTTTTTCTCTCTCTTCATCATGAGAAGTCAGGAAGATGGCCCCCACCAGAACCTGACCATGCTGGTATCCCGATCTTGAACTTCAAGCCTCCAGAACTGTGAGAAATAAATAAATGTTGTTGAAGCCACCCAGTCTACGGTATTCTTGTTACTGCAGCCCAAACTAACAGAGAAAAGATGCGAACAAATAACTGAGTTCCATCAATGCATTCAATTTTTTTTTTTTTTACCACTTGAATCTAGATAGTGCCTTGTCCATACTAAGGATGTAATAAAGACTTGCAGAATGAGTGAATGAATGGTAACAATAGTTGCTAAAGATGTGTTGGTTTTACAATAAACAGAAGACAAAGAAGATAATTCTGCAATAGTGACTTGGATTTTAAATGTTCTTGGTCCTTAGGGTTCCCATCTTGGGGCCACTGATTTCTGACTTGGAACAAAGGCAACCTCAGCTGGCAAGAAATTCAGGTGGGTATTACAGTGTTCCCAAGAGAGCTGTTTGAAAGCTTAGATGTCCAACAGCTCATGGAATGAAAAGCGCTGGGATGAAGGGGACTTAACAGCGTTAGTAACTGGGGATTCCATTATGGCAGGCTCAGCCTTTGGCTAGAGAATTTCCACCTCTGTTTGGGAAATACACAATCATTGGCTCCCTTGAACTGAGAGTCAGCATAAATCAAGCAAAGAATGCAGCTGTTGAAGCTATTAAATGTTAGGAATCATTGGATCCAACCCTTTGGTAAGAAAAGGTTATGGTTTGGCAACCTACGATCTCCTTTTTTCTGGGGACTTCTCACCAGGGTTATACAGCGATTCACCATGTTCTTCTAAGACTGGAACTCTTCAGTTGGTTGGTGCAAAGTGAGCCAACTGGAGTCTTTCTGTGGGAATGTTTGATCTGAAATGTCTTCCTACTGGTGGCTAGGCTTTACGATATAATACTTAGGAATTATTCAGGGCTGTATAGTTTTACCTCAGAGACCAGAAAGACAGAATAGATCCGTATATAGAGAATGGTGCAGATGTTCGGAAAAGGACACATCCTAGAGATGGAGAAAGAGTCTACTAAATGTGTTTTCCAAGGTCTAGTTGTTCCTGAGGCTGGACATATTCCTCCTATAGGTGTGGATCACTGCCCTTGTTCCTATAAAATAGCCCAGGACCCTTATGATCACACTGCCTTTGAATTTAAGCCATTTCCAGTTGGACTTCTGTCACTTGAAATCAAAACAGTCTCAACAAACAGGCTACAAATTTTGAACAGGGGGAAAATGATGCTGAGGAAGAAGGATGTATTTCATTGTGTGATATTGGATGTACATTCCATCTTGAGGGAAAAAAAAGTATTCTCTGAATTACAAAAGCTTTTATGAAACTATGGCTTATACTATTAATTGCTTCTTTGGAAGGGCTTGACAATAAAAATGCAATTCAGAGAAATTCCATTTCTTTTGTATGTGTTTGATTAGGGAGTTGTTGAGGGGAGACTGGGCTGACATGTAGGCTTCCACCTCCTTTCTGGCTGCCAGTGCCCCATTGTCATCCCATGGGCCTAGGCTCCTAATATGTAAAGTGTACCCATGGCATAATGTACCTTGTGGTGGTCACCAAGAAGTCAGAGGGCCAATCATCACATACCTCTTTCACCTTCTGAAGCTGAGAAGCCCAAGCCAAAGAGTGATTATAATTCTCTCCAGAATCAATTAAGAGAAAACTATTTCTGTTGTACACAGACAGGCCCCAAATGGGAAACTGGGAAATTTCTGAGGTAGAGCCAAATGAATTTTCACAAAAGCTTTGGAGTTTATTCATAACACAAGGAGAATTCTTATCAGCTAAAGAAAATAGACACAGCTCTTCTTAAAATAAAATGAAATTATGGACACAGGATTATAGCTGTCCCACGCTGCCAAAAATGCTGTTTTTAGAATCCAAATCCTTTAGACACCCTTCCAAATCCAAGTAGTATGTTTCGCTTTTGCTGTTTGTGTTGGACCTATTAGCCCATGCTCTCTGCTTCCAGTCACATATAGTGACTGCATCAGGAAAGGCTATGATATTTAGAAGATTATCAAGCGATTTCTTGCTCTATGGTAGGCATCCTTAAAAGTAAATGCCAGAAAGCCATGTAAAAATGCAAAATCTTTATGGTCTCCCATGGGACCACATGAAAATGAATTAAAATAAAATTAAAAATAAATCAAAATACCTCAGTGGCTTAGCCAACAAATGATAATGAAATTTGAAGATGTAGAGTGTATGTAGGAGCATTTTATGCACTGTTCAATATGCCCTAAGCTTGCCTCTAATTTTGGCTTTGGTAGGTATCTCCACCATTTTTGTGGCCCACTTCAAAAACCCATCACAAAGCTTCACCTCCCCTGTTAGGGTTTTGGAGCCATGATTAGCTGCAGGTGCCCCCAAGTAGGCTTGAGCCAATGTCTCCAGGGGCAAACCTCACTCAGTGGCTGATAAGAGTTAAAAAATAAATTTCTCAACTTGTAGTCTTTTGAAGGAACAATATAGCAGTGCATTCTACATGATTTTCCAGCATAACTGAACCTCAATTCTCACAGCAGTAATAATATTAATGAACATTTTTCTGAATTTTCTTTTATAAGACTTTCCCCATTTCCTCCTTAGAATCACGTTCCAAATAAATTACCAGCACTCATGTCCCTAACTCAGGTTCAGATTTTGCAGGATCCAAACTAAAGTAGTATATAAATTTGTCTCCTTGTTTTCATTTCATCTTAGACTAAATTCTTGCTCTTTGGTAAAATCCCGTTGCCCCAAAGACATACTTTCTTTATTATAAGCAGGTGCTTTATTGTTCTTTTATCTCAGAGTACCAAGTGAAACTATCCCATAATCATAAATATTTCAAGTTTCAACTGGCTAAGACTGTACCATGTGAACATTCATGTGCCACATAAACTGTGAACCATGAGCAATGGGACATCCCATTGGTAAGATTTTTTCCATTGGTAATATTAATAGAAATAGCTACTTATTTATTGACAATCTTCTCTGTGTCATGCCTTCTGATCTATATACTTACTTGGAGTGTTTCTGAAAAGTAGGCATTAACAATCCCACTTTATGGGATTGATGTTGAGCCTTATTCAGCTAATGAGTGGTGGAGCGGACATCCAACCTAGATATTCATGGATCCAAATTCCATGTTCTTTCTGTGTGTCTGGAATTTGGGGTTTCCTCCATGTTTTACAAATTTTCTCTGTGTCCTATTTGGTTTTCAGTCAATTAGTCCACCATTGGGTATGTGCCATAGTCATTGTACACTAGAGAAAAAGAAATATCCAGGCCTTTAGAGAGCTATTTGATATAGATGTGAGCTGACAGGGATGTCAGAGTTAGATCCTATTAGAATGGCCACTTATTAGAATGAGGTTTATGCAGACCAGATGACAAATTAAATTCTGGTCCCTGTTCATCTCATAGTATTTCCAGTGGGTCCTCACATCCATCTTATGGTTATTTACTCAGTACTCAGATGCATAGTCAGGGTGGAGATCCTTAGCAACTGGAAGAATCCTTACATTTACTCCTTGTTATGGGGATTAAGAGATATTATGGAAGGAAAGTCCAAGGGGAAGGCTTTGAAACTGTTCCTCCCCTGTCCTGGCCAAGATGGAATCATGACACATCCCAGGAGGAAGTGCATCACTTTAAGAATTCAAGGATGGTGGCCCCCATCATATACTTAATCTAATTAACCTGTATGAGCTTTTGTAAAAGCCAAATGGATTACCGCAGATGACAGTGAACTACCATAAATTTAACCAGGTGATAGCTCTAGTTATAGGTGTAATTGAATATGGAATCTTAATGGAACAGATAAATGTAGCTTTTGAAAGAGTGCCTGGGTGGCTCAGTTGCTTAAGCGTCCAACTTCAGCTCAGGTCATGATCTCATGTTTCATGGGTTCAAGCCCCACATCAGGCTCTGTGCTGACAGCTCAGAGCCTGGAGTCTGCTCCAGATTCTGTGTCTTCTTCTCTCTTTGTCCCTCCCCTCTCATATTCTGTCTCTCTCAATTAAGAAATGTCAAAAAAATTATATGAAATTTATTGTCAAATTGGTATTCATACAATACCCAGTGCTCCTCCCAACAGGTGCTCTCCTCAATACCCCTCACCTGCCCTACCCTCCCTCCCACCCCCCATCAACCCTCAGTTTGTTCTCAGTTTTTAAGAGTCTTATGGTTTGGCTCCCTCCCTCTCTAACCTTGTTATTTTTTTCCTTCCCCTCCCCCATGGTCTTCTGCTAAGTTTCTCAGGATCCACATAAGAGTGAAAACATATGATATCTCTTTCTCTGTATGACTTATTTCACTTACCATAACACTCTCCAGTTCCATCCATGTTGCTACAAAAGGCCATATTTCATTCTCTTTCATTGCCACGTAGTATTCCACTGTGTATAGAAACCACAACTTCTTTATCCATTCATCAGTTGACATTTAGGCTCTTTCCATAATTTGACTATTGTTTAGAGTGCTGCTATAAACATTGGGGTACAAGTGCCCCTATGCATCAGTACTCCTGTATCATTTGGGTAAATCCCTAGCAGTGCTATTGCTGGGTCATAGGGTAGATCTATTTTTAATTTTTTGAGGAACCCCCACATTGTTTCCCAGAGTGGCTGCACCAGTTTGCATTCCCACCAACAGTGCAAGAGGGTTCCCATTTCTCCACATCCTCTCCAGCATCTACAGTCTCCTGATTTGTTCATTTTAGCCACTCCGACTGGCATGAGGTGATATCTGAGTGTGGTTTTGATTTGTATTTCCCTGATGAGGAGTGATGTTGAGCATCTTTTCATGTGCCTGTTGGCCGTCTGGATGTCTTCTTTAGAGAAGTGTCTCTTCATGTTTTCTGCCCATTTCTTCACTGGATTATTTGTTTTTCAGGTGTGGAGTTTGGTGAGTTCTTTACAGATTTTGGATACCAGTCCTTTGTCCGATATGTCATTTGCAAATATCTTTTCCCATTCCGTTGGTTGCCTTTTAGTCTTGTTGATTGTTTCCTTTGCTGTGCAGAAGCTTTTTATCTTCATAAGGTTTCAATAATTCATTTTTGCTTTTAATTCCCTTGCCTTTGGGGATGTGTCGAGTAAGAGATTGCTACGGCTGAGGTTAGAGAGGTCTTTTCCTGCTTTCTCCTCTAGGGTTTTGATGGTTTCCTGTCTCACATTCAGGTCCTTTATCCATTTTGAGTTTATTTTTGTGTATGGTGTAAGAAAGTGGTCTAGTTTCATTCGTCTGCATGTTGTTGCCCAGTTCTCCCAGCACCATTTTTTAAAGAGACTGTCTTTTTTTCCATTGGATATCCTTTCCTGCTTTGTCAAAGATTAGTTGGCCATATTTTTGTGGGTCCAATTCTGGAGTCTCTATTCTATTCCATTGGTCTATGTGTCTGTTTTTGTGCCAATACCATGCTGTGTTGATGATTACAATGTAGCTTTTGGTACTTGGTATGCATCTATTGCACTTGCAAATGTGTTATTTTCAATTCCTATCAGGAAAAAGCTTCAAATGCAGTTCAATTTTACATGAGAAGGACAACAGTACACATTTCCCTGTACTCATCTTATTAACTGACTTTAACTGGAGTTTGATAAATGTTTTTTGAATGAATGAATAGAAACACTGAACCAGGAAGTATCCAAATTTCTAGGACTCAGGTCGCTGGCTACACTTTTGTCCTCAGGTTCTATTTGCTGGTTCATCAGCTCAGCCTAAGAAAAAGAAAGGATTTCTCTCCAAAGTCCCTTGATTAAGAGTAATTATGGTATGGGACATTTTTCTTTTCTTTTTCTGTTTTGACACAATTTCAGACTTAGAGAAAAATTTTGAGAATAGTGTAAAAAATCAAAACTCCAATGAGTTACCAGCTCAAAATTCCTAGGGTGGCTAAAATAAAAAAGACAATAGCAAGTGTTAGCAAGAACGTGGAGAAATTGGAACCCTCCATACACTGTTGGTGGGAATGTGAAATGGTACAACCACTGTGGAAAACAGTGTGACAGTTCCTCAACAGGTTAAACATTGAGTTAGCATATGACCAGAAATTCCACTCCTACCTATACATCCAGGATAAATGAAATCTGTTTACATACTTGCATATTAATGTTCATAATAGCTACAAAGCAGAAACAATCCAAATGCCCATCAATTGACGAATGTATAAGCAAAGTGTGATGTATCCATGCAACAGAATATTATTTGTCAAAAAAAAGAAATGAAGTACTATATGTGCTACAAACCCTTAAAACATCATGCTAAGTGAAAGAAACCAATCACGAGGAACTACATATTTATATTAAGTACCCAGAATAGGCAAATCTATAGAGACAAAGAATAGATGTATCTTTTGTGATATTGATAGTTTTGAAGGGTACAAGTCAGCTATTTTGTGGAAACTCCCTCAATTTGAGTTCACATGATGTTTCTCATGATTACATTAAGGGCATGTATTTCAGGCAGGAAGACCCCAGAATGGTTGTTGTATGCTTTTCACTGCATCCTATAAAGAGGTGCATTCAGCACCTGGGTGGCTCAGTAGGCTAAACATCCCACTCTTGGTTTTGACTCAGGTCATGATCTCACGGTTCATGAGTTAGAGCCCCACATCAGGCTCCTTGCTGTGGGTGCTAAGCCTGCTTGGGATTCTCTCTCTCTCCCTCTTTCTCTTCCCCTTCCCTGCTCTCTCTCTCTTTCTCTTTCATAATAAATAAGTAAACTTAAAAAAAAAAGAGGTGCGTGATATCTAGTCCAATTACTGGTTGTGATCATTCTGATCACTTGGTTAAAGAATTGCCTACTAGGCTTCCTCACCATGAATTTACTGTTTCCTTTGTAATGAATAACATCCTGTGAGGAGGGGTTATCCTGAGGCTGTGTAAGTAACCTTACAATAGAACATTTTGGTCATGGATATTATGCAACCACTAAGTCCAATCAGAAGGGAGGGAAGCTGGCTTGTCAGAAACTGCTATATACCTGGCCCTTCTAGGAAGAGGACCCAATTGACTCTGCACCAATTTTAACTCCACAGTTGAGTGGAATAAACACAACAAAAGGCTGCTTCTCCTCAGACAAGAGCTGGGACTCAAGAACTGAAAAACTAGGGAAGCTTTCTGCCTCCTTTTCTGTTAAACACACACAAGGCTTGCCCTACCTTCCTCCCAGCTCCAGGGATCCCTTGCCCTTTTAGGAAATAACACAAAAACTGATGCTCACTCACAAAAGGGACCTTGAATTTGACTGCATTAGACAAAGTAAAACCACTGTCACTGCAATTAAACACCTCTCTTCTAGACTGACAATTATTTGAGGTCTGGATGGCCAGTTTGTCTTTGTGGCTTTTCACCTTTCCCTGCTTCTTCCTCTGGCAAAGTCCTCTGCTTCCCTCAGTTCTTGGCTAAAATGTCATTTTCCCAAGGAACACTTTCTGGACACCAGTACTCACCCCAGACTGGAATAGTTCTACCTCCCCTGTTATCTCTCCTCTTGACTGTTCCTTTCCTGCTTGCACCCCAACAGAAATGAACTCACATTGAGTGTGATTGTTTAGTGGATGGCAAGCTCACTTGCTAAATCCAATACTCCAATGTGAAACTGTCCTGCTCCTGCACAGTGCCCAGAAGTCAATATTTGCAGATGGACAAATGAATGAATAAATGAGTGATTTACAAGCACTTCACCTCTCTTCCCAGAATCTACTGCATATTGTGGTGGGCTGCATGATGGCTCCCTAGAGAGGCCCAAGTCTTGATGCCCAGAACCTATGAATGTTACTTTATAATGGAAAAAGGGACTTTTCAGATAAGATCAAGTTAAGGATCTTGAGATGAGGAGATTATCCTGGATTCGCCAGGTGTCAATGCATTCACAGTGGTCATTATAAGAGGGAGAGAAGGGGATGTGAAGACAGAAGCAGAGCTTGGTGTGATGAATCTATGAGCCAAGGAATGCCACAGCCTCTAAAATCTGGAAGAGGCAAGTAATGCATTCTCCCCTGGAACCTCTAGGAGAAATCCAGGCCAACTGATCCCTTGGTTTCAGTTCTCTAATTCTCATTTTGGACATCTGACCTCCAGAACTATAAAAGAATAAATTTGTATCTCACAGCCATGCAACTGGCATTGAGATGATGCCAATGTTAATGACCCTCATTGTCTCTCTGGGAAGCTCTTATTGGAGGTCAAAAATATGTTTGGCATGGTGATGGCACAACACATTGTCAGAGAAAGAGTGAACCCAGTAGAATTGGTAGAAAGAGAAAATAACTTACGTGTAATATAGAATTCAAAGAAATATTTTTTTAAAGAAAGAATTTGTCTCAGATTTCTTAACTCTGCTATTCATAAGGAAGGCAGATCTAATTTGCTAAAAGATAATATCAAGAATTCATAGCACCAGGTTTGTTACCGTTCCCACACTGGTATTGTGATCCTGTGATATCAAGTGATACAAAGACTTCCCAGGATGCTATCAGATCCAGCTAGAAAGAAAAAAGCCTGTTAACTTTGTGCAATAGGCTGGTTATAGAAGAGATTGTGGCTCTGTGTCTGTCTATGGCCAATCCAGTGTGTGCTGTGCTTTGTGATTAGATCCATTTGCTATCTTCTTGGAATGAATCGGGAACCACAGCTCATCTCGGACAACCAGGGAGGGGGTTGCTTTTCAGCTGAGCGAGGCAAAGGGGGTCAGTTCATAGGCATTGCCCATGGTTCAGATAAGTTACAGAGACCTGACTCCTAGGCAGTAATTTTGCTGACTCGGGACTCAAGTGTCACTGTGTTCTGAGAGGCCTAAAGGAGGCTCAGATAATAAAAATTTCTGTCCCTCCTTCCATGAAAAGATGCTGTGAGGACTGAGTGGAATGTGCAATTGGAAACACTTGGCCAATGGGACCATAAGCAAGAATTATACACCATTTATACCACTGTTATAGACTCAGGCTTTTCAGGATAGGGAGAGAGAGAGACCAGTGACCGTCTGGAAAGAAGGTCTCCAGAGAAGGGGACTCTGGTCAGTGCTTAGGCAAGCCAGGTACTTGGGGTGAAACATGTAAAGAGAAACTGTTCTCCAATCAGGGCCTGGACTCTGGGGCCCAGTGGTAATTAGGATCATGGAGTCAGACCACCTAGGTTCAAGGCCTGGATCTATAGCCAATGGCTAAGTGACCTTGGGTGAGTTATTCTTGGGGCCTCACCTACTTATTTGTAAAATGGGCCTCATGATAGGAGTCATCTTGTGGGGCCTCAGGGAAATCATATATCCAATGTGTAGAATAATATCTGGTATATAGTGAGTGCTCAAATATTGTTAGCTACAATGACTTTGATTACCATCATTTTTAAGGGCAATTTGAAGAGTATGGTAGACATTAACACTTTGCAACCAATGATAGGCAACAAGAGCAAAGAGGAAGGCCTCACCCCCAGGGGCTTAAAGCCAGCTGAGCTTCCTAGAAAACCAGAGGACAATGTACTATGTGCCAGGAACCTGCGTGGGAAAGGACACCCCGTTTTGGTCACAAATGCCTTGCAATTTGCTAGGGTCTACCTTCCTCCTTGGGTTCTCCTTGGCTTTCCAATCCAGAGTTCTTGGACCTTTAAAATGCCTTTACTCTCTAGCCAGTGCTCTTGGCCTTTGAGATGTCATTACCCTGTGTGGTGGCTACAGTGCCTACCCAATGGGAGGAGCAATCAAGAGCACACAGCTGAACCAGAGCTGCCAACTCTGCACGCTCAACAAGTCCAGTTAGGGCCAAAAGATAAATATTGACACATTAGACTATTTCCTCACTTATTTTCTGTTGATTTTCTGGACAATCTGATGGGGCAGAATTCCACTTTTCTGATAACTGATTCTTGGCTAATAGGAACAAAGTAAAAACTTCTGTCCACAGTGGGTTGTGCAGGCCCATTGTGCACAACCAGTAATTGGATTAAATGGACTCCTAGGTCTGTTTGCTGCTGCCAAAGTCCCTTGAACATTTTCCACTTCCGAAGGCTACCCATTATGGTGGCTCTGTTGCCTTTGAAATCAAATAGAAAGACGCAGGCAAAGTCTTCGTTGTAGCGAAGCCTGTCTCCAAGCGAACAAAGTACAGGGGTGAGGAAAAACACATGCCTAGCCTTTGCGATTAAGTAGGCAGGCAGAGAGAGTGGCTACGGCCAATGAGCAGAAATTAATTTTCATTCTTATAAATATATATCTTCTCCTAATTTTCTTAAAAAAAATAACAGCAACAACAATGAAGGAGAGTAGTGACAGCATAAACCCGCTCTGTGCATCCATGAGAAAACTAGAAGTCTTGCAAGCGTCATTCTTATCCAGTGTTCTGGGGGGCAATGCATCTTCCTGATTTTGCCAATTTATCTAGAAAATATTACAATTTAATCTGTGTTAATAAAAGACCAACAGAGTAACAACGCCTGGGGTTTTATGTGTCTGGCTGGCTTCTATTAGCATTTAAATCTGCATCCATTACATTAGTCCCTTAAAATAAACACAAACATTTATGCGAGTGACAATTCGAGTTAGCCTTAGTCAGTCTTAAATAATGTCACTCAACTCGGCGTTTGGACCGAAGCCTGTGAATCATGAGGTATATTTTTGCCTACAGTCTGATAATTTTCAAAGCTATTGGCAACCTGGGAATTTTCCTTCCTTATCACCAGGGCTCAGCTAACTTCACTAAGACTAATCAGGCCGGGAATCATTCATTCAAGGATTGCATGATCATGTTTTTCTTTAGCTGTGACAGCTGCCTCAGCCACATTAGCAATGCAGATTAGCCAGCCTAATAGGTTAATGCAGAACACGCGAAAATTAGGTTTAATCCCCAGTGAAATAATCTAACATTTTCACATTTCTTGATGTTGGGATAGAGACATTGCTGGTGACTCAATTAGGTGTAATGTAGATCAAAGCAAATTTACCTTCTGGCTGAACCTCCCCAATAGTTTAGACAGAAGAATATAGCAAAGGCCCTTTACTAATTGGTGAATAGCTGAGGGGAAAATTGCATTGGGAACATGTAGGATGTGAGCAGAACTCTTTGGGCCTAAGAAAGACGATCGATGTATTTTGCAAACATCCACATCTATCACTTGGCCATGCCTCCAAATGATGTTGCAGCTCAGCGCAAATGCAAACACCTTGTACCAATCCTTCGGGCATCACTGCCATAAATGGGAACTCTATCTCTCTTTCTCTCTCCCCCTCTCTCTCTTAATCCGCACCTTCTTCCTGTCCTGTCCAGGAGTACTACAATTGTGTTCTGAATAGGCCTGCATTGTGAGGGGAACAGAAAGAGAACAAGAGGGTGTCTAATGTTTTCATTCTGGTGAGCAGCATATCAAACACCCATCTCTTTCAATCATAAAGGGAAGGAAACAAAAAATTACATGCCCTCAGTTGCCAAATTATTTTTTGCCTTGACATCTTAATTCTTAATCCTTGTGTGTGGTCAAATCAGTCTACTATAGGCAACCAATCAAGCAATTATTTCTAAATTATATTTGCCCAACTCACATTGATTGGCCATTCTTTTCTTATTGGGTTAGCTCATTAATTCTGAGCAGCTTGCTTATTATGCCTTCCACATCATTTTCCTTCCGAGCCTATCTGCTCCAACCAGCCTGCTGATGTTTCAAGATGCCATACAGGGGGGAAAAAAAACGACCAGTGATCTACGCATTGTCTCCTCTAGCAATTACAATTCACATTGCTGATTAACTTTGATGTGAAAACTAATGAGATAAGACAAGTTATCAAGGCGGACCTGATCGTCATTCCATTTATACAGCATTTGCCATCAGTGAATGACAAAAAACTAATGAAGACATATCTGACAGGCTGAGCAGAGACAGATTTCGGTCCCCCATCAGCAAGAGTTGAGCTCCCTTCTCATGGTCTATCTGAGACACGTCAGAATTAGCTTAATAATGGAAACACTTCATCTAAATGGACACATGTTTACATTAAAATAACTACATGATAAATAGATGGTGGAGATTTTATGCCTTCTTGAGTCTAAACAACAAAGTAAAAATGTGTTCTAGAATTCACTAAATCATTCAGAGGAAAATTCAATTTAAGCTATTATACTTATCACTGAGCGAGCGTCCCCTGTTTATGGGTAACAAATGTTGGTTTTCTGAGGGCGGGGGAAGAAATGTGATCTGGGCAGAACAGGAATGATTTACTTTGTTAAGATGGTAATGGACAGATAAACAGAAGCACAATATTGGTAAAGCTAATGAACGGTAATAACTTTGTGGTGGGGAGATCCACTGGAATGACATTTCCAGCTGTACATTTTTATAAGTTCTTTTCATTTTCTGAACGGAGACACTGGAGGTCTCTGCTTTCTGTTCACGTGTAAATGAAGTGCCCGTGCTCTCTACATGTAACATGTATTCCATTCAGAGGAATAAATTCAAAGCATTTCTCTGGGTATGTTCATACGTGTTCTCCCCACCCCTAACAAATTAACAAGGAAAAGCAGATATTATATAGAAAATTTAAATTTTCTGTGGACACAATCTTGGAGGCTGAGCATCAAATAAATATTAAGAAAAAGCACACATTTATTAAATGGGGTTAAGAAGTGGTTACATATGAGCTTCAATAAAATTCATAAGTATTCATATGGTTAAAGGATTCTAATGCATTTTTTGTCTCTGCAATATCTTTGTTACATTAGCTTATAAGTATGAAAGGAAGTAAAACACAGATTGTTTTTACAGATAACACAGCCTTACCGATGAGTCATTTTGTTACTTTGATAAATCATTACCAAAATCCCAAGAAAAGGAAAAGTGTTCATTTTCCTAGAAAAAGCTTTCTTCTCTATAACATATGCAGTATATTGTTTTTCTTACATAAACATCATGGAATAATATTACACCCAAATAGCATGAAATAAGCCAGAACAAAAAAAAAAAAAAAAAGGAAAAATAAGTTGTGGCATATTAAAGCATATCTTTAAAATCTTCTTTTTTTAAAAAAAAATAGGTGGTAGTTTTGTTTTCTTTAGTCAAATATGATTTGAAATGTTTTAAGGCAACTCTCCACAAATATAATTTCTAGTTACATCTTTTTGACTTAAAAAAAGAAGAAATACATGAATAATACCAGCATCTATAATCAATATTTCTCCCCCTCACTGTACCCACACCTAGCCATCACAAACAACAGCAACAAAGCAAAAGAAAACAAAAACTGAACACAAACCTACTTTTTTTGAGGGTCTGTATTTAAAAAAATCTAGTGCATGTGATGAAAGTTAATCGCAAGTAATGTTTTAAGGATGAAGAAACAAATTAGTACTCCAGCGAGGGATTAAGTTTAAAAGCTCTTCTCCGAACCGAAGATAAAGCCTATATATTAGAAGACACTATAAAAGTACTTGCGTAAGAGCTAAAGGCACAAGTGGAAAGTTGACCCCCAAGATGGTTTGATGATGGTGTGCTAAGTTTATAAAATTCTCCCTCAATAGAAGGAGCCTGTAAGTACAGTGCCCACTAAACACAGAAGCAATTGTACTAGAAAACGGGTTTCCAATTTTGACTCAAGTGACAAAATTAAGCCCATCTGAACAAGGGCTGACCGATTTCTTCTCTGGAACCCGCCTCCTTCCCCTCCCCCTCAATACACTGGCTTCTTTTTTAGTCCATCCATCTCTGGAATTCTCTCCTGGTTATGTTTACCACTCAATTCTAATGTTAATTAGAGACATACACATCCGTATTTGTAACCCACATTTTCATCAGCAAAGCCCACCGGGCCAAATGAAAACCGAGGAGTGTGTCTGCGTGTGAGCCAACAATGCAGAGATGGCTGTATTCTTGAACACACATATCTAACATTCTTTCCTCCCTGGTGTTAATTTTCCCTTTCTGTGTCCTCTTATTATGCTATCTCCAACATGGGTGACAGATTCCTTTTTAGCCTATTTCTTTAATCTATTTTAATAAATAATTACAGGCAGCTACAGAATTTATTCATTCCAGAGGGCTACCTCCTTCACATTTTTTTCCAGAGGTGCAGCTCAAGGAGACATGGTGATAATCGGGGAGGGGGGGTGGTGGTGGTGGTGCCTGGAATCCCTTCTACACAATGTCATTATGAGCTCCCATTTAAAATGAAAAATGTATATTTCACTTAAAAGCGATACAAGGTTAGCGCCTCTTCCTGGGAATGCTTCACAACAAGGGACACTATGGTTCCATATTCAGAAAAGAAGCAGGAGGAAATTGAAAAGAAATAAAAATCACTAGAATATATTTTTGAGATATTAAACAAGTCCCTTTTTGAGGAAAAAAAAAAGATTCATACTCTTTGTCTTTCCTACAATGGGGAATTATTGGCTTTCTCTGGGTTTGAGAATTTTATTCCAAAACCAGTTAAGCTACTTTGTGTACTACTTGGGGCTTTGTTTTTCTTTTATTAGAAACAGAAAGAGATCTCCTTCTATTTTTCACAGTTTCTACCATCTTCCCTAGATGTATTATCATTTCCAATGTGTTGATTTAAATGCTCACAAAATAGGGTTTCCTTCCAAGGGCTGGAATCCCACTCATCAGCCTTCACGACCCTCGTACTACAAACAGGTTTTTACGGAGCTGAGCCTGGGGCTGAATGTTTTTCTACATTTCTTCAAAATGCCCCCGTGGACAAACACACTGGGTACATTTCACTGATCAACTTCACTTCTTCAAAATCAAGCTTTACCCCATCTTATTCAAGCAAATGTTTTGAAGCGTCTGAAACAGGAAGCTAACTTCATAGCTCAGCTGTAGAGTGGGTTTGTAATATTTATCTTTGGAGGGCTCAAAATAAATTCCTTTATTAAGTACTTGCTTGAAGTGCATTGCTAAACAGTTTCTCCCACATGTATTCTAAAATTTGTTAACTGAGCTCCTTTCCCATAAATGATTCTTTTTTTTTTTTTTTTTCAAAAAAAGGCTTGCTTTGAATTTATATATATTTCAGCCTTGACTAATGTTTTATTTAAAATAGTTACGGTGCACCTTTTGATTTGGAGTTTAAAGTAAATAATATTTGTACATCTGAAACATACTCAAGACAAATGAAAAGCCTCTAGATGCTTTTGTGTGAGATGTTGGAGGGCTCTACAAACTTAAAAGGACAACCTCAATTAAGCTCATCTTCATCTGGAAAAAAGTAGCAACTGAAGGCTGAATATATTAGATAATACACACTTGCTGAAGAGCATTCTCTTAGCTATTTAAAAAAATTTTTTAAAGGAAAAAAAAGAAAAATATTCCTGATAACCAACCCAAAGCTGGCCCGAGTGTCGCTAGATGCTAATTTTGTTTGAAACTGTTCAACTAACTCTGAATAGATATCCATATTCAACAAAGACATAATTAATGGCAACGTTTCCTTCAGCCTTAAGACATCATAACAAGCTGCAAAGTACAAAAAGATTTTTATGGGAACTAATTTAAGGACAAAGGGTTGACCTCTCGCATTTCATTAACTAACTGGAGGGAGGCAGGGAAGAGTGGCAGTGCTCATGTCGTTCATTTCAAGCAGCCAATTTCCAAATGCAAATCGCAATCTGCAGATGTTGGAGGCTGATATGGATATTTTTAAATATCATTTGTTCAATTTAAGGACATCAGACATTTGAATTTTAAATAAAAATCAAAACCAATTTTGGGATTCATTTTTAGTCAGGGAATGAATGTATTCATGGTGCATTGAAGGTCTTTAGGTTAGCTATGTTTTCAAGTGTCTAAAACTATTCTTGTAAACCATTAATTTCATATATTATTTCCAAAACCTTTTAATGGAGAAGTTCTATTAAGCTACACATTATTCCTGATGATTGTGCCAAGTGAGAAGTGGTGTATTTTGAGTACAGAGTTAGAAGGATAGAAGCAACCGTCCGAATCAGAAACCTGATTCCTGGATGTGTTAAAAAATCTACATGCTCTGGACTCTACAGTTTGCTTTAGGCATTACTTGATGTAAAGTTCGAGAGGTTCACTTTACAGGGTATGGAAACAGTTAAGTACATTACTCCTTTTAGAATTCTGACCTTTCCTGACTCTTTCGGCTTTATTATTTTTTTCCTATAGCACTTTTCACTCCCTGACTCACAATGTGTTTTACTTATTATTTTTTTTTTGTCTGTCCCCACTCCCCTCTCTCTAGAATATAAGCTTCAAGAAAGCAAAGACTTTCAGCTCATTTGTTCATTGCCAAATCTGCAGGGCCTACTTCTGCATTTTCCATGATGGTCACTAGTCACGTGTGGCCATTCGGATTTAATTTAAAATTCATTGTTATTAAACAAAATAAAAAATTCAGTTCCCCAGTCATATAAGCCACATTTTGAGTGCTCGATGACCACATGGGCTAGTGGCTTCTGTATCAAGACTGTGCAGATACAGAACATTCTCATTGCCTCCAACAATTCTAGGGCACAGTGCTGGCCTTGTAGTGCCTGGCACATAGTAGGCACTCAATAATATTTGTTGAAATTGAATTTGAACACCTGGAAAAGGCTATTTCCAAGGATAAGAGACGTCTGGTATGGTGCCCCATACTCAAATGCTTAGATTGGCTGAGGAAAGCACAGTTTACCATAGAACTCTCAGCATGGAGTCACATATTCTACATATACCATCATTCCATCACTGAAGGCAGATGTCTGTCTTGTGGTTTTGCTTTGTTTTGTTTAGGGTACAAAGGATTATGCAATTCACTTTTGCATCTCTTCATATAGGATTTATGAGGTAGGATAGGAAAGATATCGCCAATCCCATTTTTAGGTGGGAGATGAGGGTTACAGGGGATTAACAGCTCACTGCTAGACGACAGAGAACATTGTGAGATGCCTGTCCATGGGGCCACACCTTCTTGTTTAGTCTAGGGTTTTCCTAATTAGTGCAGTCTTCCCCACATGCACCCACAGACATTTTGGGGAGGTGCTTAATAAAGCTTCATTGAATTATATTAAACAATTACATTAAAAATTAATTAAAATTGCCTTCCACTCACTATCATCATCACCACCACCATTTTTTATTTTTATTTATTAAGAAATTTTTAAATGTTTATTTTTGAGAGAAAGAGAGAGGAGAGAGACAGAGTTTGAGTGGGCAAGGGGTAGAGAGAGAGGAATTTGAAGTAGGCTCCAGGCTCCGAGCTGTCAGCACAGAGCCTGATGCGGGGCTCAAACCCACAAACTGTGAGATCGTGACCTGAGCTGAAGTCAGATGCTTAACCAACTGAGCCACCCAGGTGCCCCTACCACCACCATTTTTTAAATTTGGCTATGTGGTGGGCAAAGTGCTAGACTTTTACATGTATTCTCTCATTTAATCCTGACCACAGTTTTATATATATATATATATATATATATATATATATATATATATATATATATATATATATATATATATATATATATAATGCTTTCCCAAATTTACACATGAGGAGATGGAGCTTGTAAAGGGTGGGATGCAAGGAGGCACTGTCCTCCCATCTAGAACAGCAGTGGGGGCCTTTGGCCAGAACTGGAAGAGCTGGACCACTCCCTGCATACGTGGCAAGGGTCACATTTATTCATTAATATTTTTCGCTTTCCTTCACCTTTGTCCATCTTGTCTTCTTTCCCATCACAGACAGTTTGACTTCATGGTTCAATGAGACCTACTGATTCTGGATATAAAGAAAGACTAAAATAATATCTTTGGTGCCAAGATGTGTAAGAGAGTATTCATTAGGAACATCTAAGGGCTTGAGAGTGGTGCTTTACAGAATATGATACTGAGTGCACAAAAGAAAAGAGGCCAACTTGGGAATGAAGGCCTCTGCTAATTCTTTTTTTTTTTTTTAAATTAATTTAAATTCAAGTTAGTTAAAATACAATGTAGTCTTGGCTTCAGGAGTAGAACCCAGTGATTCATTTCTTACATATGACACCCAGTGCTCATCCTGAAAAGTGCCCTCCTTAACACCTATCATCCATTTTCCATATTCCTCACCCACCTACCCTCCAGCAGCCCTCAGTTTGTTCTCTGTACTTACTAGTCTCTTATGATTTGCCTCCCTCTCTGTTTTTATCTTATTTTAAAAAATTTTTTAGGGGCGCCTGGGTGGCGCAGTCGGTTAAGCGTCCGACTTCAGCCAGGTCACGATCTCGCGGTCCGTGAGTTCGAGCCCCGCGTCGGGCTCTGGGCCGATGGCTCGGAGCCTGGAGCCTGTTTCCGATTCTGTGTCTCCCTCTCTCTCTGCCCCTCCCCCGTTCATGCTCTGTCTCTCTCTGTCCCAAAAATAAATAAACGTTGAAAAAAAAAATTTTTTTTATTTTATTTTTCCTTGCCTTCCTCTAAATTACAGAAAGAGCCTCTGCTAATTCTACCCTGTGCTCCATGGCTTGTCATGGACACAGGCTGTTATGATGCTGGGTGAACCTGACTGGGGATAGTGTATCTGCAAAGGGAAGAGAGCTTTTGATCTGTATAACCCTTGATGAAATGTGTTTCCTATGAGCTAGGTTCCAACTGTCCAAATCCCCCCATGCTAGAAGGCATTATAACACCATTGGATCCTGATTAGTCTTTGTTTTCTCTACCTTACCTTCAGTGCCCTGAAAAAGTAATGATCATAAAATGGGGAGGGCAAAGAGAGGGTGAGAATCCATTTAGATATATACCTCTGAGGTCATGAATATCCCAAACCACACTCTTAACCACTGAACTGGCCTTTTGGATAGATATGGACAGACATGAAATGATTGTTGTAAAATTACCAAGAAATGCTTTCTACCTCTGCTAGAATCTTCCTAGCAGCAAAGGACAAGGGCTTATGGGAAATTGGGATTCATGATTCTGGGGACCAAATCGCAGCTCTTGGAGATATTGGCTTTGGGGTTGTTTCCAAATAAGGGAAGTAGAAAGACTGAAATATTCTTGAGGACTCATAAAGAGGACAAGCTACAATGTGGATGGACATAGGTGTGTGCGCACATGCATGAACACAGACACTTCTCCCATGGCTACATGTTCTAAGCCAGGTATTCAGACACCTGGTCATACCAATTACCAGGCTGCTTGCCTATGAGTGACAGGTTAGGCCATAAAGTTTGAATTTCTAGATTGTGGTAATTTTGTTGGGAGCAGATTTCAAAATCAAGGTAATCTCATAAAATTGGAGATAAAAGAGTTTCATAAATCCTATCCATTTGGGGGGTTACTTATACCCTGCTTTATTTCTAGTGAACTTGTGACTTCATAAATAGAGTAACTGAAAAAACTTTTGACAAGAAAAGTATTAATAAGTGTAATTAATAGAAAGCATAATGATTCAATGGTCAAAATGAAATAAGCCTGAAAAAAGTAAAAGCAAAATTAGAAAGTTATCACAGGATGTAGGCTAAGTTCTGGTGACAGTCAGCTGTAAAATATAAACTCAATAAAGAAGAAACACCTGGTTATCTGGCAGCTCATTTGGGGCTGTGTTTTGGGTGATATTCTGAAGTAGAAGGAATCCACTTTAGTGGAGGGTTCCACTGTTGTACTAGCTCAGTGGGCAAGTTTGTCACGTGTTTCTGTGTCATGCCATGTTGATCATTATCAAGGCTTTCTAAACCTCATGTCACCTTCCCAAAGAATCCCCTTCTTCTCTCTTCATCCTGATGTGTGCTGGGTTGGCCAAAGGTGGTGGCTTTCACAGAATGGGTTGCAGATTGCTGAAAAGAATCTGGAGCACACAGACAAGTTTCATTCCAAAGTAGGCCATGGCTGAACCATCTCCCAGAAATAGGCACCTTACTGGACAGCTGTGATGAGCTATGAGGGCCACACTGCCTACCTGACCTGTTCCCTCAATGCTTTCATGTCTTGGCTGTAATCTGGTTCAGTGAGGCTCACCATCACCATGCTAAATTATAACTTCACCTATGTACTTCTGGTCCCTGCCCTCTTTCTGCTTTTCTTTTATTCTTATGTTTTACCCTCTGAGAGACTCTACACTTTATTTATGTTTATTGTTTACTCTCTATCTTCCCTCCTGGGATGTAAGCTCCATGGGGGCAGAGATCTTTATCTGTTTGGTTCATAGACTTGTCCCAAATGCCCTAACACTTGCTACCATGTCCTAGGCACTCAATAAATATTTGTTAAATGAATGGATGAATGAATTCCTTGCAACTACTCAGCATGTCTATGGAAGTGAAGCCTGTTCTGGAGTTCTCTCTCTCAGTGTCTTATCCCTGTGGCTCATCCTTCCCTCCAATGCGTGCTTAAGTCAGGGTAGCTTTTATCTTCTCTCCCAGAGCAGGAAAATGCTGTGAGTTAGGCCTATGAATCTTTCTGTCATGGGCCATGGCCATCATCTCCCTCTCTCCCTCTCCTGTCATTGCCCGGTGGGCAGTATTTGTAGATCTGTTTTCTGGTTTAGAAGAACAGGATTTCTCTCTCAGGGCTGGAAGAAGAATCTTGGGTTTCAAGGCAAATGTTTCAATTATTAATATTAGGGACGATTACCTCATCACATTAGCTTTAGTCCAAGGCACACTCCTCACTGTGTGGACCAGACTCCATGTCTCACTCTTTGGCTCCACAAGGTGCTATGTTATCCTATGTGGCTTCTTTCTGCCACTATCATAGGCATCCTGTACCCCACAACCATTGCTGCATCCAATTGCTGCTTCCCCACCCTCCTCCCTTCAGTGTGCCCCGTGAGAGCCTAAAAGGATTCAGCTTTATGGGGAACAATCCCATCTCACAGTTCTGTTCCTTCTCTTCAGCCACTACTGCCCCTTTCTTGAGTTCTCAGCAGGGCAGGTCCTTGTTATAGTTATGTAGCAGGCCGAGCCAGTCTTTGGAGTTCCCTTCCCAACCTCCAGCCCTAAATAGGCCTAAATTCTCACTCTGTCTCCTCTTTCCCTCCTTCCTATCAAGCTACTTGGATGGCTAGAGGTGCCCACTGAACTCCTAGCAGCTCCATGAATGGCCCCTCACAGGGGGACTGGCCGGTTAAATAAGTCTGCCAGGAGAGGGCTTTGCTTACTACTCCCATAAAGTTTTAAGGGTGGCATTTTAGGTATTTCAGAGAATGGGATGCTGATGTGAGATCAATGAGGCCTTTCCTACATCCTTCATTCCGCATTTGGAGCACCGTGCTCATTCTCAACATGGCACAGCCCTACAGTTTAGCCTGTGGCCTAGGGGCGTGGGCTAGTTTCATATGCTCTGCTCTTCACAAAAGCAGAGGAGGAACCTCAGGCTGGCTTCGTCAACAGATGCTTTTTGCCTCTCCAAAGCACCCAGCTTGGTGCTCCCGATATGTTCCCTCAAATATTTGTTGGTGGTGGATTCCAAGGACTTCTTCTGACCTACGAGAATACAAAAGGGACCAAAGCAGCCATCACGTGGAGTTCTTTTAAAACAACAGATTTCAGTGTTACACATCTAGTCATATACACATATACATTCTACAAAAAGACATTTTGTGCTCGGGCCCATTAAGAAAGAAATCCCACAGAGAGCTGAGCCAGACGTTTTCCTTTCAGGTCTTAAAATGAAGGATTCATTTTCGCAACATAAATTCCCCCCCCCCACAACCCCCACTGCAAAGGCATTTTAGGCTTATTCGACTGGCTTCTTAATTGGTCAACCTGTACTCATCACACAGTGGGGAAGCGGGTTCTCTTCTTGCTTCCAACAAAGCCAGGCCTCACCAAGAGTGATGACGGTCCAAGGTCTCACCATGCTTGCCAGCTCTGCTGCCTTCATCGTATGTCAACAGCCCCTGCAGATGTCTCAGGGCAAAATAAATGACTTCCAGATGTGAAGAAAAGAACCAAATGCATTCATGCAGAAGTGAAGGGGGCATTGTTTTTTCTACGTTGAGGTCTCTTGGAAGGTATCAATGAACAACAAATTCTTTCTTAATATATCACAGGAAATCTAAAATGGAATGTATTGTCCAGCAAATAATTTCCTATTTTTCAGGCTGAGAAACCCAAACCTAATTTCTTGTTAAGTACTAAGGCTCTCCAGGAGAGCATTCGGCTGCTTACTCACTAGTCTGATTTAATAGCTCATTATTCAAATTTCAAAACAAATGCAAAGGTTTGCCAGAATGCTTAAATGAATTTCATAAACTGATATTCCTGTTTTAGATCTGCTCTCCTCACTGGGGAAGGTCAGTCACCTTCTTGAAAATACTTTCTAAGTGGAAGCCCAGATACACACAATCTGCCTCTGTCATAAATAGATAATACAATTTTTAGTGTCCAGGAGAAAGGAAATGACTTTTTTTTTTCTTTCTAAGATGCTACCATCTATAAGTTGGATATGTGTGTATGTGTGATGATGATGATAATGATGATGATGATGACGATGATTGTGTGTATGTGTATGTGTGTAGTTTTTATGAATCATGAGAACAACCATGAACCAAAAGAGAGTGGTTATGAAACCAGCCCCAAGGAAAGGTGCCATGCCTTGGCACCAGGACTTTGACTTATGACAAATTTTCTCAGTTGACAATAGTCAATCTTTCACACACTTCCTTGGGACAGGATTATTATTTGAATCAGAAGGTTTTGTATTTCTGGAATCTACAAACAGGAAACTAAATTTAGCCTTACCTAGAATCCTTGCAAAGTTCTGAGCTCCACCATAGGCTTGTCAGAGTTGCTTGATCTTGTTTTCTGCAAGACTAAAAGCAGGCATGTCAAAAGCTTGAGAATAGACTGCTCTGTTGTTTCCACAACTGGCACCTTGTTTGAAATGACCTTGTTCATCACTTGCTTACTCTCCATGTCCCTACCTTCCAGGGGAATGAAAACCCAGGATAGGAGGGACTTCATTTCCTTCATGGCTGTGTCCCCAGTTCCTACCCAGTTCCTAAAGTGGATCCTGGTTCATTGTAGGCACTACAACTTTTGTAGAATGAAAGGATTGGGGACACTACTTCTTTGTGGAGCTCTGGAAAATCCAGGAGTTTTTTGATAGCATTGACTAATGACTAATTGCTTTGCACAAATGCAACCAAATAATTGGGAAATATTGGCCATACTATTGAGATGGACATGGTACATTCACTCATATTGATTTAATAGACTGGAGAGGAAATTAATGTTTTCTTACAAGGGAAATAATCAAAAGATACAGTGGCAGAACCCTAGGAGATGTAAGTTGGGTTATTAATATTTTAATGCTGATACAAACGAATGTTCTTTAAAACCAATTGGGCCCTTTAAAGAAAACAACCTCTATGTTCTGCAAATTAATTCCAATCACATCTTCAAGTCCATTATAGCCAAACTCAGAGTCCTCCCCTTCCGTCAGCTGTTGACTTTCTAAGTGTCCCAGGCAGCTGCGTGTCTGTCTGTGGCTCCCTGCAATGACTTGCCAAACCTAGCTTTCTTAAGGCTGCTGACTTCTATGGGGTGCCCTGACAAAGCCTGCACTCTGTGGAGGCTCAAGGCCCAGGCGTCCAGCCAGCCTGCGGCAGGAGTTCAGGGAGTCATGAAGTTCTCTTTAAAACCATGTCACGCTCATGTGATAACTGCTCCTCTGTGCTTATTTGAACTGTCCCTCCCAATTAGTGGTAATAAGTGACTCTGTAAAGATGAACAAACACAGTGCCTTCATTAGTCGGCACCAGCTCTGCTCGCCCTATCCTAAGCCCACATTCCCTGCCCTGTGCCAATCAGCCCCAGGAAATCCCCAGAGTATTCCTCCAATAGTGTTTGGAGAAAGCAAAACACATCTTACTCTGAGTGAATAAGGACCAGCAAAAGGCAAATTAATGACAACCCATTTGAAGAGTTTGCTTGAAATTATTGTATTCTGCCCATCCACCGAAAAATTGATTACTCCTAGGGAAGGGGGAAACATCCAAATCAATAGACTAAAGCAAAATAGTCAAAAGGCATGCCCCAAACCCATTTATTTTATCTATTATCCTTCTTTGCTGCCCCCCTTTCCGTGTCTCTTCCCATGCTTCCCTCTGCCCCTTCTCCATCCACACACATTTTTTTTTTTAAAGAAATGAGGTATAATTTACAGGGCAGGAACTGTTTGGCCTTTTCAGATAAAGCGCTAATGGCAGCTCAGGGAGAGCTGCATGGTTATACATCTCCCAGATGAACTGGGGCCTGTGAACACCTTCAGTCCCAGCTTTGCTAGAACAGAGTCTGGGAGGATGCTGAGGGTTCCCTCCCTGTGGGCCAGAGAGATATGCAAATGAGGCATTTGACTCCGGATGCCAGCCAGGCACATAGTGTTAACCCCTAGTTTCCCTGAGCTGCAGGGAAAACAGGAGTAGGAGTGATGTTCCTGCATAGACAAGGAGGCAGGGGGCAGGAACGGCTTCTTCACACCTGTTTAAATGTCCTGTGATCTTGGGGGGCTCACCAATGTCTCCAAATCTCACCTTCCTTGATGGGAAAATGAAAATGAAGATAACAAATTAGATAACAAATTTTGCACCCCTTCCCTCAGTAAACATCAGAGGGTCTCCAACTTTATTTCAGAATAAAATCCCCACTCCCTTATGTGGAATTCAAGCCCTGTGGTCAGTCACCTGGTGCCTCACTTGTCCTTCTCCCTTGGGTATCTTAGGCCCTGGCCCCTTCCCTTAGCCTGGAAGGACTTTACCCCAGTTCTCTGCCTCTTAAAACCTCTCCAGTTAGGGGCACTTGGGTCGCCCAGTTGGTTAAGCCTCAGACTGTCGGTTTCAGCTCAGGTCATGATCTAATGTTTTGTGAGTTTGTGAGTTCAAGGGCTGAGTTGGGCTCTGAGCTGACAGAGCAGAACCTGCTTGGGATTCTCTCTCCACTTTCTCTGCCCCTCCCCTGCTCATGTGTGCTTTCTCTGCCTCTCTGTCTCTCTGTCTGTCTGTCTCTCTCTCTCTTTCAAAGAAAAAAAACATTTTTAAAAAACCTTTGAAAGAAAAAAACCTCTTTAATCCTTTTAAGGGCCCAACTCAAATGCCACATTACCCATCTTCTCTGATGGATCCTCGTCATTTTTCTCACCCCCTCAGCACACCTGACCTTCACTGAGTGGATACAGATGGATGATTAATCAGCAACAACATTTCCAAGCACAGTATTATTTTTAATAATACTAAATGTTTCTCTGCCTTTCTTTCTTGAATCATCCTTCCACTCCTATCACCTAGTTGGCCCCCACATCTCTGACTCCCAACCAAACTTCGCCAGCCCTCAACACATCCCCAACATGTAACAGCATTTCTCCTTCACACGTGCTCATGGTTCTGCCTTTCTCTCATCCTGCAGGCCAGGGGACCATGGAATCGGGGCTACCAGACCTCCCGGCCACCAATCAGATGGCATCCTTCTTGTTACCAATGTGAGCAATGCATCGACCCATTTTAAAGGGAAACAAACCTTGCAGACTCCCAGTGTTGACTCATATTCATTATAATAAAACTGTCACTTAAGTATGTACAGATATATATTCACCTTCTCAGACCACATCATATATGCAACTATTAAATATTTTGCAAATTCAAAGCAAGAAGAATCCTACAAAGCCAATAACATTCAAATTGTCATGGCTAATTTCACATCAGGGGTCATTTTGCAAAATCTAAATCTTTACTCACAGCATGAGTATGGTACTGGCCACTAGAGAGCACCTTCTTTCTTTCTTTTGTTTGGGGGGAGGTGTGTGGAGTCTAAATTTTTAATTAAGTCCAGCTAGTTCACATACAGTGCAACATTAGTTTCAGGTGTAGAAGTTAGTGATTCATCACTTACATACAGCACCCAGTAGACTGCATTTACTTTGATGTTTTTTTCAACACAGCTGCACATCCTTTCCCCACCCCACATTGTTCCCTATTGAAACTACTACTAGTTTTTCATCAGTCCAGCCATGATGCATTTGGGTGTGAGTTGAGGCAGCTGGGATGGAGGATAGATTGGAAAGTGAAGAGTGAAAAGGGGGACTGTTTAGGAAGCCAGTGATTAGGATCTTGTCTCTCAGCTCTAAGTCATCCTTTATACTCTGCTCTGTAGTGCTAGGGTTCAGAATCTGCAAATCTCATCTCTGCTTTGCCCAGACTCTGGCAAAATGGGGTGCTCGAAGGAGACCGCAAGACTAGAGTAAGAAGGACTTTCTTTTTCCGGTCCTTCACGTGGACATGGCCTTAGCCACACTTCCTGACTGCTTCCCATTCCCACTTACTTCCTGTCCTTGACAGCATCTCCCCAGCCTCACTTCACCCCAGCAGCAAATGCTCATCTTCCACTTGAGCAATTTGCAGTTGTTATAATACTTGCAGAACTAGCTTCCTCGTTCTGCTTAAAGACTCAGCACAGCTGGCCAGGGTCCCTCTTCAAGGGTCTGAATTTCAGTTCCATGGAGCCCCTTCTCTATGCTTCTAAGTTTCTGTACTTCAGCCTCTTCTCTTTTATCTCTCATGCCTAGAAATGGTACTTGCTTCCTGTGGTTGCTACTTCCAAGACTCCTTAGAGTTCACTTTTTACCCTTTCCATTACAGAGTGAATAACTGTTTTATTCCATTTTTGTTAAAAACATATCAGGTGAGGCTTCTGACTTCCAACTGCTGTTGAAACCACTGTGGCAGCCTGGGCAAGATAAGACATTAAAATGGGAATGCAGAAAAGAGGATGGATTGGAAAGATATTTAGGAAATCGATTAATAAAAAAGTCATGGAAACTGGGGGATGGAGGAGAAAGGAAGAGAAAGGACTGATGCTTTCTAAAATAAACAACTGGTGAAAGGAGGGGCCTGAAGTGAGGTAGGTGAGGTCTATATTTTCTGATGCTTTTGGCCATCCAGCATTCGTTCCCCCTTCTCTTGCAAGTTTCACTCCTATTATTGTTCCCATGTCCATCCTTGATCCCCTTAAGGATGACACAGTAATCCTCAGGTTGGGACAGGTTGTTCTGTCAGAAACCAGTCAGCACTATTCCCTCCCCTTGGCCCATCCAGGCTATAAAGCCCAGGAATTGGTTTTGTGTGGAAAGGACCCCACTGGCAGCATGTGTGAGTGAGCACATAGTCAGAGCTGCCCCACAAGGGTGAATCTGCCACGAATGAAGCCAGCCTTGATAAGGCAGTTCTAGGAAATAAGAAGAGTAATACCGGATGCAGAGACCAACTTGGCCCAATACCAGTCCTTCTTGGGGGCTCTAGTCATTGGCTGTAGCCAATTTACCCCAAAGGTTATTGCTTAGCTAAACCTTTATTGCTTAAGCCAGTTTGAGTTGCTTCCCAACTATTAGCAACTAATAATTCTAGGTATATGGTGGAGAATGCAGATAGAAATGGATGTGGGGGAAGTTGGTGAGTTCAGTTTTGGATCAGTTTTATTTAAGGTAACTCTAAGACTTCAAGAAGAAACTTTGTGGATATAAAAACAGTAATTTTTTTCTAAACCTTTGCTGCTTTCCAGGTACTCTTTCAAAGGCATTAAGATCACTTAATATTTATATAACCAATTTACACAATAATTACTATTGTTACTTCCATTTTACAAATAAGAATAGTGGATGATAGCAGTTAAGGACCTGCCTGAAGTCCCACCTTGCTCTTTGTAGCCTTATATTGCTTATCAATGAAGGTTTGTGATCCTGCAGCTTACAAGGGTACAATCGAAATATGGTCACTTTTGGAAATTTATCATCATCACATGTAACAGTGATTAATTATTCTAATACACAAACAGACCTAAAATTCCAAGTCCCACTTGTAGGACATACCAAGCTGCTTGCTTCTTTGATTCTCCCCTCTACCTCCATTTCCTATTTCCCAGGATCATCGATGGCAAGTTTTGGTTGAGATCATCTAGAAGCCAACCCTAATTTGAAGGGATTTGGGATTTGAAGGCTACTAGTTTGTTTGGAGATGGTGCCAAGCAGCATTCCCTATAGGGGAGTAAGGAAGTGGGACAGAGAAAAAGAGAGGCTCAGTCCTTCTGGGCCCTGGGATATAGCACTCTTCAGACTTGTTCTCCAACTCCCATGGGTTGAGGGCTGCTCCTGGGGCATCAGCCCCTGGAACTTCTGACTTGCCCCATTCAAGGGCTAAGCAAATTCTGGAACAGAGAGGCTTCTGCTGGACAGCTTTCTTGGCCTCAGGGTCCTGGGTACTAAGAACAGGACAGAGGGTTGGCATGGGTAGGAATTGTTAGTCTCAAGGCAATGTGAACAGGGTATAAGCAGTGCCCGTTGCAGAAGCAAAGGTGACATCAGTTTCTACTCCCTTGGGAAATAGCTGGCTCATCTCTGGTATTATCTCTAAGGTAGAAGCAAGGCTTTTACCACCAGTCTGATTCAGCCATCTCCTTTCACCCCCAAGCAAGGTCTCCTTCATGTAGCCTTGTGGTTGGAGTCAAGGGCTGTAATGAGGGAATAGCAAATTTTCCTGGGTGACTATTAGACTGTATTTCCAAAGGCTGCAAGTATTGTAGTTTGGATCATGGTCTACATGAGGTTAAGCATTTAGGTGTTTCCAAGCTTATTTTAATGGTTTTACTTGTGAGATACAAACATATGGATATTTAACATTATCTGTATGTTTCCACCATTTTTTCCTTCTATATCCTGGTATTTGTATATTGCCTTCTTGCATCCATGGTGCCTCTCCTGTTGATCCAAACCTCACTATTTTGATTTTCTCTTTAAAGGAACATACCTGTGGCAAATGATATTTTCCAAAAGTGGCCCAAGCACTATTTTGGGTCCCTCATGCTCTTCTATAACTTTGCTACTCCCTCTTTTTCCCTCCCTTTGAAGTTGGACACAGATTGTGGGGGACACAGACTGTGACTTCTGAGGCCAAGTCATCAAAAGCCATACAACTTCCATCTGGCTCTGTCTGATTCCCCACACTGCCCTGGGAACCCAGCCCAGGTCCCAGAGAGAGGCTACAGGTAGGTGTTCTGGCCACATCCCCAGCCAGGCTCTCAGACAATAGCCAGCATCAAATGCCTTTGGGCAAGGGAATGAGCAGTCAGATGATTCCATCACTTAGCCTTGGAGTCTTCCAGCTCAGGCCTCAGACCTTTTGGAGCAAAGGCAAACTGTCCCTGCTCTGCCCTGTCTGAATTTCTCACCTACAGAAACCATGAGCCAAACAAATGATTGTTTCATGCCACTAAGTTTTGGGGTCACCTTTATGCCACTGGGCATATCTTTCCTCAAAGGGGATCTGTGTGGTGGATCTCTGATGTCTACCACATCTCTACAGGCAGAAATCCTTTACCTTTTTCCATTCCAGAGAATGTGGCTGAGCAAACCAGAGGACTCAAACACACAAAGAATGCAGTGGCCCAATGTTATGAAGGGTCCCCTGAGTTGGTCAGGGTGCTTTAATTACAAACAAAGGAAGCAGATTCTGAATAACTTAGCAAAGCAGGGATGTATTGGAAGGACATGGGACATCTCCCAGGGTTCAAGAGGGAAGCTTCAACAGCTAGGTCTTAGGAAGGTCTGGGACCCAGCCATCCAGAGAGCTGGGAGGTAAACACACATGAGTGGCATCCTCACAACACCATCTTGGAATAAACTGGCTCCATGAATTTCCCTGTCTTTTACTTGGTCCAAGAATCAAATTCGGAGGGGAAGTAGTTTGACTGGCCTAGTGTGAGTCATGTGCTCACCCCTGGAATGGCCTGGGCCTGCTGACTGATATGTCTGCTGAGACTATACACAATGGTGGGGTGATAACAATCATCATTAACCTGCATTCAGCACTTAGAATGTGCCAAGCACATAGATTCAGTCACTTCATGTTCACCAGGAGGCAGGAGCTATGATTATCCTCCTTTTATAGCTGAGGAGACTAAAGCTCAGAGAGGGTAAGTTGCTTGCCTAAGGCTGCTCAGCTGGTAAAAGTATCACCAGGGCTCAAGCACACTGACCTCATATTCTGAACTCTGAATTCCTACATTCACAGCTTCTCAAAGGCCCCTCACTGTAATGCTGCTCCTGGCCATAGTTACCCAAAGGTAAGTCAAGGGACCACTTGAAGAGGAATGGGTACTGGCCCAGGAAGCACAGTTGGTGCCACCATAGACATTAATGGTCCATTGAGCAAAAAGAGAAGGTTTGGGATCGGAATCTGAGTCCAGAGAGGTAGGTAGCCATTAGACCAAGCTGACTTATTGCAGAGCTGGGATATGCCCCAGGCCAAAAGACATGTGTATCTATTCCATCCAGACTTATCTGGAATAATCCCCCCAAAAGGGATAGCTACTTATTTTGGGGCTACAGCATTTGATGCTGTTGGTGGATTGGTGCCCATGGCTGGCTTGGACACCCACCCAACCTGACTCATACACAGATGGATTAGGGCCTTTCTCTCTGAGCAAACCACCTTGCGCACAGCGTCAAGGAGATCTCCATGTATATTGCTCTGCCTGCGTCCCTCTAGATCTGAACCTTCTATGCAGCTAAACTGTCTTTCTTTCAATGGCCTTGAAAACCACTCACAGGTAAAATCCTCCTTAAACAGACATTAAAAACATGTCCAGCATGCAATTCAGTGTGACACACATAACAGGTACTCAACGCATGTTTGCCGTTGATAATAAAAAGACAAGATGTTAGGGGAAGTCATATTGTGATGTGGGGTGTTTCACCCCCTCAATCTATAAAGCAATTTCACCAAGAAGTATTCTTCCAGTACAACTTGCTGGTTTAAGCCTGTTCTCACTCAGCTTAATCACAATGATATTTAAGAATTAGTTGCAATCTTAAAAACTGAGAATAAACTGAGGGTTGATGAAGGGTGGGAGGGAGGGGAAAGTGGGTGATGGGCATTGAGGAGGGCACCTGTTGGGATGAGCACTGGGTGTTGTATGGAAACCAATTTGACAATAAATTTCATATAAAAAATAATCCCATTTGACAGATTAAAAAAAGAATTAGTTGCAATCCAAATGAAGAGAATTTTGTTTAAAAAAATGATAATCTCTCTATGTACTGGTGGTATCCTTAAAGCAGCACATTTACATGCTTGTTCTTGTTCCAAAAGGACGAGATGTGGGAGATTCTAAGACGAGACCCTCATCTGAATTGATGTGGAGGTAATTCCAAGTGAATTTCTGATATTCCAAACTGCTTTTCTTTTTAATCAAAGACAATGGGAACACTTTTTAAACATCCTTTATGTTTATTAGGACAAAAGTTTTATTTTATTTTTTCAAAGTTTATTTATTTTGAGTTTGGGGGGCAGGAGTGAAGGAGAGAAGCAGAGAGAGAGAGGGAGAGAGAGAATACCAAGCAAGCTCTGTGCTGTCAGTGTGAAGCCTGACTTGGGGTTTGATCCCACTAACTGTGAGATCATGACCTGAGCTGAATTCAAGAGTCAGATGATTAACCAACTGAGCCACCCAGAAGCCCCTGGAGGAAGATTTTAAAACATTTTAAGTACACACAAAATTTCCATCATGCCCTATTTTTTTTCCTTTTCCTTCTTAAATTTTTGGAAAACATTTGGATCCTGGTAAATGCTTTGTTATCCCAAACATAGGCTCTGCCTTGCAAGCCAGGCCAGTGACCCACAATTGTGAATATTCCTGAAAAGATGGTGGTTGTATTTACCTCAAACTCCTGCTTGCTCACCCTCCTGTAGACCATCCACTGGTGGCACTATGGAATTTTATAATTAAACAACAGTGATTTCAAGAAACATTAATTGGTCGCTATACTATGAAGAGCAAATAGTGTTGGATCCCTTTCTGATCCATCCTTCAGGTAGGTGCAAGATTCACTAGAATCTTTTTTTTTTTAACATTTATTAATTTTTTTGAGAGAGACAGAGTGCAAGCAGGGGAGGAAGAGAGAGAGAGAGGGAGATGCAGAATCTGAAGCAGGCTTCAGGCTCTAAGCTGTCAGCACAGAACCCGGTGCGGGGCTCGAACTCATTAACTGTGAGATCATGACCTGAGCCGAAGTCAGACGCTTAACCGACTGAGGCACCCAGGTGCCCCACGTTAGAATCTTTTATCACCTGTTATGAAAACTCACATCTGAAGGAGTGAAAAGAGGCTGCTCATTCTAGATGCCCTTGCACTGGAACTGAAAGTGGTACATGTCAAAAACCAAGGCTATTCTGAGGCTGTCCTCTTTTATCCAAGGCCCAACTAGTTGGTAATGCCTTGTCAAACTCTCCATATCAAGCCACCCAGCACACTTGGCATGTTTGATTAATATATAAGAAAGTGACCTTGTGAAGGTGTTTTCCCTTAGCAACTATTTCCCATCTCACTTGCTTCTGTACCCATTTTATTCCACCTTTTGTCCAGATCGCCAGAATGTGACCTGGAAATAAAGACTTATGTGATTTATTAAGGGAGTGCTCCTTGAGGAGCCAATTAGTGGGTGGAGGATGCAGGATGGGGATGAGACAGAATTCCCACGATGCTACTCAGGCAAAGTCATGCAAAGGGTCCTGTGATATTGTAATTAATAGTAAGAAATACATATTTGGTCTTTGTTCCTGTTTCTGGCACAGAACTCCTAAAATCCTTGAAATTTCCCCCCAGTGATGAGAAAGATAAAGGTGCCTTCTGTTATGTTGATGAGGTGATTTTTTAATATGAAATTTATTTTTTTTAAGTTTTTACTCAACGTAAAGTTTATTTTATTAAAAGCCTTCAATTTTCTTTTGATAAAGGATCAATAGATCCACCTCTATTATTTAGAGTACTTTTTATTATCTTATATTGTTCCCCAAATATGTACTTTTTAATGGCTAGGACAAAAACTTAACTAATGCTTACTATATTTCAGACCATATATGGTATAGGATTTACTGTTCTAGGTGTGTCACTTTTTTTTAATAGGAAATTTATTGTCAAATTGGTTTCCATACAGCACCCAGTGCTCCTCCCAACAGGTGTCCTCCTCAATGCCCAACACCCACCCTCCCCTCCCTCCCATGCCCCATCAACCCTCAGTTTAGTCTCAGTTTTTAAGAGTCTCTTATGGTTTGCCTCCCTCCTTTTTTTTTCTTTCCCCTCCACCATGGTCTTCTGTTAAGGTTCCAGGATCCACATAAGAGTGAAAACATATGATATCTGACTTTCTATATCTGAGTTATTTCACTTAGCATAACACTCTCCAGTTCCATCCACGTTGCTACAAAAGGTCATATTTCATTCTTTCTCATTGCCAAGTAGTATTCCATTGTATATATAAACCACATATTCTTTATCCATTCATCAGTTGATGGACATTTAGGCTCTTTCCATAATTTGGCTATTGTTGAAAGTTCTGCTATAAACATTGGGGTACAAGTGCCCCTATGCATCAGCACTCCTGTATCCCTTGGGTAAATTCCTAGCAGTGTTATTGCTGGGTCATAGGGTAGATCTAGTTTTAATTTTTTGAGGAACCTCCACACTGTTTTCCAGAGCGGCTGCACCAGTTTGCATTCCTACCAACAGTGCATTATTTCTCTTCTTCTGATGGGTTTGGGTTGTCTTTGCTGTTCTGCTTCTAGTTCCTTTAGGTGTGCCGTTAGAGTCTGTATTTGGGAGTTTTCTTGTTTCTTGAGATAGGCCTGGATTGCAATGTATTTTCCTCTCAGGACTGCCTTTGCTGCATTCCAAAGCATTTGGATTGTTGTATTTTCGTTTTCCTTTGTTTCCATATATTTTTAGATTTCTTCTCTAATTGCCTGGTTGACCCATTCATTCTTTAGTAGGGTGTTTTTTAACCTCCATGCTTTTGTAGGTTTTCCAGACTTTTTCCTGTGTTGATTTCAAGCTTCATAGCATTGTGGTCCAAAAGTGTGCATGGTATGATCTCAATTCTTTTATACTTATGAAGGGCTATTTTGTGACCCAGTATGGGATCTATCTTGGAGAATGTTCCATGTGCACTCAAGAAGAAAGTGTATTCTGTTGCTTTTGGATGCAGAGTTCTAAATATATCTGTCAAGTCCATCGATCCAATGTATCATTTAGGGCCCTTGTTTCTTTACTGATCTTGTGTCCAGATGATCTATGCATTGTTGTAAGTGGGGTATTAAAGTCCCCTGCAATTACCACATTCTTATCCATAAGGTTGCTCATGTTTGTGATTAATTGTTTTATATATTTGGGGGCTCCTATATTCGGCGCATAGACATTTATAATTGTTAGCTCTTCCTGACGGATAGACCCTGTAATTATTATATAATGCCCTTCTTCATCTCTTGTTACAGCCTTAATTTAAAGTCTAGTTTGTCTGATATAAGTATGGCTACTCCAGCTTTCTTTTGACTTCCAGTAGCATGATAGATAGTTCTCCATCCCCTCACTTTCAATCTGAAGGTGTCCTCAGGTCAAAATGAGTCTCTTGTAGACAGCAAATAGATGGGTCTTGTTTTTTTTATCTATTCTGATACCATATGTCTTTTGGTTGGAGCAGTTAGTCCATTTACATTCAGTGTTATTATAGAAAGATATGGGTTTAGAGTCATTGTGATGTCTGTAGGTTTCATGCTTGTAGTGGTGTCTTTGGTACTTTGTGGTCCTTGCAACATTTCATTCACAGAATCCCCCTTAGGATTTCTTGTGGGGCTGGTTTGGTGGTGATGAATTACTTCAGTTTTTGTTTGTTTGGGAAGACCTTTATCTCTCCTTCTATTCTGAATGACAGACTTGCTGGATAAAGGATTCTTGGCTGCATATTTTTTCTGTTCATCACATTGAGGATTTCCTGCCATTCCTTTGTAGCCTGCCAAGTTTCAGTAGATAGGTCTGCTACTACCATTATGTGTCTACCTTTGTATGTTAGGGCCCATTTATCCTTAGCTGCTTTCAGAATTTTCTCTTTATCCTTGTATTTTGCCAGTTTCACTATGATATGTCATGCAGAAGATCGATTCAAGTTACGTCTGAAGGGAGTTCTCTGTGCCTCTTGGATTTCAATGCCTTTTTCCTTCCCAAGATCAGGGAAATTCCCAGCTATGATTCATTCAAGTACACCTTCAGCCCTTTTCTCTCTCTCTTCCTCTTCTGGAATTTCTATGATATGGATATTGTTCTCTTTGATTGCATCACTTAGTTCTATAATTCTCCCCTCATACTCCTGAATTTTTTAAATCTTTTTGTCAGCTTCCTCTTTTTCCATAATTTTTCTTCTAATTCACCTATTCTCTCCTCTGCCTTCAATCCACGCTGTGGCCACCTCCATTTTATTTGGCACCTCATTTATAGCATTTTTTAGCTCCTCATGATTTTTTTTAGTCCCTTAATGTCTGTAGCAAGAGATTCTCTTCTGTCCTCCATGCTTTTTTCAAGCCTAGAGATAATTTTATGACTATTATTCTAAATTTTTGTTCCATTATATTTCTTTAATTGGTTTTGATCAATTCACTAGCTGTTGCTACTTCCTGGAATTTATTCTGAGGAGAATTCTTCTGTTTCATCATTTTGGCTAGTTTTCTGTATCTTATGTGTTTTAAAAACTTGTGTGCTCTGCACCTGCGAGCACTGCTATATTAAAGGAAGGTCATACACTTTCCAGGTCCTGGCCCTTCAGGAGGTTTTTTTCCAGGGATTGTTACTTACTCTCTGTGTTGTGACTTTGGTTATTGTGTTACCCTACTCATAGTAATATTTTGGATGCTCCACCAGTTGTGCTTTGATTTGTTCCTTGGAGTAGCCCTGTAAAGGAAAATAGATAGACAAACAGGAGACAAAAACATTCAAACACACAAATAACACACACAGACAAATAAACAAAAAGAAAACCCTAAAGACTAAAAACAAAAAAACACAATAACACTGAATACAAGTAAAGAAGAGGGTGGAGGTGGTGTTGATGAAATGAGAGAAATGGAGGTGGGGAAAATGTAACGAAGATAAAGTTACCCGGAGAGAGAGAAACTATATGGCTTGATTATTCCAGACAGAGAGAAAGGAGTGTAAAGAAGGAGGAGTACAACATGTATCAAGACAATGGATTAAATATGTCTGTTTAGACAGACCAATAACCAGAGTAACCAGCCTAGGGGAGGGAAGAGATAAGGAGGAGAAATGCGGGGGGGGGGGGGGGGAAATACATCTATAATCCAGAACTGACGTAGAGTTAATCCAGGCAATGCTGCACTTCTTGTCGGGAGTAGTTGTCCACAGGGTCTGTGCTGCTCTGGTAGATATGCTGTTACCCAGTAGGAAGGGGTGTGGTTTGGTGTAGACTGGACCCACCTCCACTATGGACCCTGGGAGTGATCCCTAAGGCTCTGCCATGGTGGTGGTGGCGGTGGTGGGAGGGAATGGTGATCTCCCAGTCTCTTCTCCACAGAACCGACCGGATGGACTCAGTTTGAGTCATCCTCACTGTGCCACGGGTGCAGACAGGGAGGTTCTTCTCTCTCCACCAACTCTCCTGACCCTGCACTTGGCTAGGATTCAAAGTCCCACTCCGTGTGCTCTGGCGCTGGGGAAGCACCTCTCAGTGCGATGATATGTGGTCCCAGGTGGCTTTATCTGTGCTGCCGCCTCTGCCACTGCACCTCAGGGAGGACCACCTTCCTCTACTGTGGACTGAGCCACCGCCGGTGGATGCAGGCAGGCTTTGTCTTTTCCCACAGCACTCCAGGGAAATGGCGGCCTTATCCTCCTGAAGACTGAGTCCTCAGCCCAGCCACTGTGCTGGGGGCGGGGGCAGACGCAGGCAGGTTCCGTGCTATCACACAGCCCTCCAGGGAGGGAACCACTTTCTCCAGCTGAGGACTGAGCCCCTGACTTACAACCACACCCAGGCCTGGCTCCCCTTCTCCCCAGGTGCGAGAACAGGGAGCCGGCTCCAGTCCAAAGAAAGCCCTGCAGTTAGAGATCAGATCCCTCTTAGTCTCATTCCGAGGTCTTTCTCCTGTCCAGATACAGTCCTGCACTTCCCTAGCTGCTCCTTTCCTTCCCTTTGTCTCTCCACAGAAGGGGCTGCCTCCCCTCCATGTTTACGTGGCCTTTTTTTTATCTTTCCCAGTTCACAGTTACCCACTTATCTTTTTTCCAGCTTTCCCATTTTCTTCTTAGTAGATTCAGTCTCTTTTCCTCCCAGGCTCTGGTGTTCAAAGTCCTTTGGTTTCTACACTTCTTTGTTTGAGAGACGTGGGACATATGGATTCCCCCTACTTCTCTGCCATGTTGGCTGCCTCCTGATGTGGTGACTTTTGAATCCCACCTAAGGATGGGGCCTGGCTGCCAGTGAAACCAACCTTGACATTAGAGGGTTGGAACTTTCCTGGCCTCTAAAAAGAGGGGAGGGGCTGGAGATTGAGTTCAATTGTCAACAGCCAACGATTTAACCCATAACATCTATGTAAATGAAGCCTCCATAAAATCCCTAAAGGATGGGGTTTGGAAAGCTTATTGGTTGATGAACATGCTCAGAGAGGGCATGGAAGCTCCTAGGCTTTCCCCACTTACCTTGCCCTGTGCATCTCTTCTATTTGGCTGTTCCTGAATTGTATCCTTTTATAATAAACCTCTAATCCAGTCAGTGAAATGTTTTTCTGAGTTCTCTGAGCTGTTTTAGCACATTCATCAAACCCAGGGAGGGAGTCATTGGAACATTTGATCTATTGCTGGTTGGTCAGAAGCATAGGTGACAACCTGAACTCGAGACTGGTGTCTGAACTGGGGTCTAGGCAGTCTTATAGGACTGAGCCCTTAACCTGGGAGATAGTGTCAGAAATGAGTTGAATCATAGGACACTCAGCTGGTGTCAATTACTCGGTGGAGGGAAAACCCCATACATTGGAATTGGGTAAAGAATCTTAGGTCCATTTCCAGGCACTCCCCAAAATGGGCTCTAGGAGCCTCTAAGAGGCAGGAGTACAGGCTCTTGTCAGGAAAAGCACATCAAAGCTACAGACACCCCAAAATAGTAAAAAGTGATCTGTGGGGACCTAACAGAAGCAACAATGGTGTCTACTACCCATTCCTAATGGAGAGAGTAGCTTGTGTGAGCATGGGGGTGGAGTGGGGCTGAAGTGGGAAATGTTAAGGAAGAGTCTAGGGTATAGGGAGTCTCCAATATTTGGGTGTCTTCCAGATATCCCATATTCATAGCAAAGTCTCGGTCTTTATCAATCATATACTTAACCTGGGTCATAGAAAATGGTAATATTGGGAGTCTGGCCTATGCTGCAATTCATCAATGCATATTATCATTTTCAGACTTGTTTTCCAATGGACTCATTGTGTCAGCTCTCAACAGGAAGGGCATCATTCAGTAGGGTCACTGTTTCCAAAGGTCTTCCAGCTGCACTACCCGGATACAATACTCATTCTCCAGCCACTGGAAATGCCTCACTGCTATCTTGAGCTCATCTGATACCTGCAGTCCAGTACCTCCTTTCCTCTTTAAACTGCTCTATGGGTACCCAAGCTCTCAAAGCCTGACTTGCAGAGATGGTGTAAGTCATAAGGATCCACAAACAGTAACTTAATGTTTCAGTACATTGTTGTTTAAAATAGAATCTATCCTGAGTTATAAAGACTCTCTCACATACCTCATTGTCTATTCCAAACACCCTGTGTTTCTTATGAACGTCTGCTTCTGTGCAACCCCACTCGTGGCACTAATTTTTGTTATAGCAAGGCTCTCTGATTACAGGAAACAGAGGCTCACTTGAATGAACTAGGAACAAAGAGATTTATTGTAACTTATTATGATGTAAAGTTGAACTTGGAATGATATTCAAAGCCACCAGGAATTCTTGAACTCTCTCAGAACCCTGACTTTTCTCTTTATCTCTCCTCTGCTTTTCTTTCATTTGTTGATTCTAGTTAATTCTCTATTTTTTTCAATCTAATTAGTTTTTGCCTATTCATAGTTTCTAATCTCTTATACCTTCAGTTTGAATTGGCACATCATGACCATAAATTTTCTGCTTTCACTGATGTCTGGCAAATTCTCTCTGTTCTTTCAGTGATGCAAACAGAGGTTTGAAAAGTGCTTGCATATTGTTAGGGTTTGTATTTTATTGCTCTTGGAACTCTTCGATCACCCTGTCAATGACCCTGAGTTAGCCTACTGGAGAGACATGCAGACGATGACCAAGGACCTTTGCCAATAGCCTGCCAACCTCCTGTCATAGGAGTGAGGCCATCCTGAACCACCCAGTACAGTGGAAGCCCTAGCTGACTAAAGTAGCACAAGCGAGCCCAGGCAGGAGCAGCTGAAGAACCATGCAGCTAAGCTCAGCTCAGATCATTAACCCACAGATTCATGAGCTCCTACATGATTTTGTTTTAAGCCACTAAGATTTGGACCTATTTGTTATGCTGCAAAAGCAAACTGATACATCATGCAAATCAGGGACAAAACCCAAGGTCAGTGGATATAATCCTTTTACTGGGAAGGGAAGCACATATTTGGAAAAGGCAATACAACCTACAACAACATCTGTTTTCCATACAACACAGAGTCATCCTTAGTGGTAGAGATTGTGTCTTGTTTATTTAGTATTCTCATCACCCTGAACAATATTTGGCATCTAGTATGTGTGCTCAAATGAATGTATGTCAAAATTAAAAAAAAAAACAAACGGCATTCTCTGTCCTCAAGATGTTTGCTGTCTACTTATGGAGATAAGATACATATTCAAAAAACAACCTCAGAAAACAATAAAAAGTGCCATGGAAAGTGCTAAGTTCCACCAAGGTAGATGACAAAGCAACTATTTCTATCTGGAGGCAAGGAAATCCAGAAAGACATCCTGTAAGTTGTGGCATTTAAACTTGGCTTAAAGGATGGGGAGGATATTAAAAGGAACTGGTGAATAAGACAGTCATTGTTAATTGTGTGAGAAAAAATGAAGAAGCTAAACTTACTGCTCCTGTTAGGGATAAGGAAAAATCCTGATTTGCTTGAAGCATGATGTGATACAGATGGACTTAAGACCAGAAAGGAAGAATATTGCTAGACTGCATTGAGGTTTAACAAATGATTTGAATTATCCAGGTGCAGCCAAATGACTCAACATATTGTTATGCCACATGGGATAGAATATTTGTAATAAAAAAAATTTGTTTAAGAAAATCATTTAATGACATAGGTTATAATTAAATGGCTAAAAATAATATAAATCCACATTCTAGTTGTATTAAATCATATAAAATTTTAAGTGCTTGTGAACTTTAAACTTAAAACTTTAATAGATATGATTAAGCCACTAATCAAAGTGGTAATGAATTGCTGGTAGTGTAATTTTGTCAAGCACTATACTAAGTGCTCTATATGCATTAGCTCATTTATTTATCACAACCCCATGAGGTAGATGTTGTTATCATCCACCTGTAGCCAACATGGTGAATAAGCATGGCTTAAGCATGGTTGTAATGCCAAATTAGCTTCATTTGTGCCACTGCTTTTTGACATTAATTTTTTGGACTCATTTTCCTCTTGTGCATGGATGAAACTTAGGATATCTTATGCATTTTCTGGCCACCTCATGTAATAAAATACCATCGGGTCAATAATTAATATGCTAGTCCAGGGTGTAACCAATCCTTTACACATGATTGATGGTTACATTTTTCCCCCTTCTCATTCTGGGAGATTGAGTTCCAGGGAGTAGGTGGAGAGTTGGATTGGTGATGGGAGGAACAGAGGCAGGAAGGTTGTTACTTGGTCACTGGATAATGTGAAGAACTTATGTTGACACTCTCTGGGGTAGCAGGTCTTAAGGCTAACACTTTTCCACAAGGCAGTGTTTGTGGGTTCTCCCACTTGCCTTGGGACTTGCCACCTTTGATTCTTTTATTACTGATGAAAGGATCTCTCTTCAGATATTCTCTTATGATTCCTTCCTCAGCCAAAAGGCACCTGATAGTACCTCTACCTTCTTTCACTTTTTTTCTTATCCAGATGACTCAGAGGAAGCTTTTAGGATGATCTCATGATGTTTCTCTTTCATGGATGACACACGAGAAAGACTGATACATCCTTTGTCCTTCCAGACCCTGGGAGTGAATGTCCCCAGGACAGCCACCATGGGTTCCTTCTGCCATTAGAATAGATGGCTTGACCCTTGCCTCTTAGGGTCTCTTGCTCAGGTCACACCAGTCCACTGTGTCTCTATGGCTGCAGGAGACCTTACCATGCCCTTTGACTTCTCTATACAGGCTTCTTCCTTGACTTGAAGTGAACAGGGGAACACTCAACCCTTTCTCCAATGTGAGAATGCAGGACTCAGAGCAGTAAGTACTCTTTCAAAACTTTTTTCCTATCTTCTTCTATAGCCCCCAACCCTTTTATTTCTATTCTGTGGGTGAACAATTAAGATTCACATAGCCAGTGTCAACCACTTCTTTTGCAAAACTTACATCATGGTCTTGCAACTCATTTGGAAGGAACATGATTGTCCTGGGCTAAGACCTACTTGAATATCTTGTTAGATCCCATTTTAAAGTCGAGGACCCAGTGGAAAAGAAAAATGAAATAGTCTGTTAAAGGTACATGATGGAAGTAGAATTCCAATCTTGATAATGTAGTTTCAGACCCCAGACTCTAAATTTCTCTTCTGACCTGTTCCATACACATGTACAAAGGACAAGTCTGGAATAAACTTACCAAGATGTTAAACAGAAATTTTTGAGTAGAGGGAGTAATTTTGTATTTCCTTCTGTAATGTTTGTCTATGTTTCACACATTTTCATATATATATATATATATATATATATATATATATATATGAAATAAGAAAAGTTACATTTTAAGGATTATTCTGGCAAAAACAGTCAGGGACAGTTTGTTGTGATGAGAAACTGGAGACAGGAATGGTAGATAAGACAATGTCGAAATAATTAAGAAATAATAATGCAACAGTATCATTATAATAAAACAGAGCAATTGCTGAGGGCCAAGCACTCTATGACATTCTGACTTGATCCCCTCAGTAGCCCACTGTGCAGGTACTCTTGTGACTCCAAATTTAGAGTTGAGGACAGAGTTTTCTGACCCCCTCCATATACTGCAAGTGCCCTGAGGGCAAGAACCTATGGTGCTCATAATTTTTCTCCATGCCTAAGACAGAGTTGGCACATTGTGTGTGCTCAGTACACATACATTTGCTGAAATAGAGATGGCAAGGTGATAATAGTTGGAGGTTGAACCAATGGGAGTATCTAAGTGAGAGGACCCTGTGATGAAACCAGGCAGTTGGGCAGATCGTAGAACCAGTGATGGTGACCACCACATTCTGCAACCAAATCCCTACCAAAACTCACACACACAAAAAGAAGACTAAAAAAATGTTAATTACTTGAGGGAGAAAATTAGGGAGCAGCCAGATGTAAAGATTGTTTTTAAAATTCATAGTAAAAGGATAAATACAGTAGACCACCAATTTGGTCTGAAGTTTGTGGTGGCCAATACGAAAAAAGAAACTGGACCAGTCACATGATTTGCGATATAATAAAAATTCAGTTCTTGAGGAGATTTCAACTGTCCCAGGTACTGAAACCAGAAACAACCCCACCCTTATGTCCTACACCCGTATTTCATAGATTGTCCCCAACAATGTCCTTACACCAGATATGACCACAAGTATTATGAAGATTTCTTACGTGATTTCCTCTAAAATACATTGATGGCGAATGCCAAAGCACAACCTAGTAGAAGCTGTTCTGGGAGAATGAAAACAATTCAGTCCCAGGACACAGCTCTCTGCCACCTGGGATTACTGCAGAGAGATGTTTTAGAGAATGTGGGCAATGGATGGATTGAATAACTTTCAGGCAGTCCTTTGTCAATATTGTTTCTTTTAATCAGCCTTTGATAAATATTGAGTGGCAAGGAGTTCAAGGTTGCCTGGAGTAGTTCAAATGCAGCTATTCACCATGTTAGCTAAACACAGACTTTATTAGTCAATCTAGCTGAGAGTTATGTTTCTAGTCAGTTTGATGAGTTTGACAAGGACAATTGTCTATAATGTGACAATCAATCACTGCCACACTAATGCTGTGTAACAAACCCTCCCACAGCTCATTGGCTTAAAACAATGACAATTTATTCTCAAAATGTCCAAGGTAGCCGGTTCAACTGTGTTTAGCTCTAGACAGTAGTTTGGGTCCAGCTCTTCTTCACATCTCACCTCCTTACTTGATTGGTGGGCTGGCTGGCACATGTTTTTCTCATGCCACTGGCAGAAGTGCTAGAAGGCAAAGTTCACTGCACAAGGACATTATATATTTTTGCTTCTATCATGTCCATTAATCTTCCGTTGGTCAAAACAAGTCACATGGCCAAGCCCAATATCAGTGGGACGAGGAAGTGTACACTGGCCCCAATGGAAAGAGAGTCCATAATATTCATTCTAAACAATAATCCAAACCATCACATTCTCCTCAAAATTTGCCACATTGATAAGAAAGGCTAAAATTAAAATGACTGACAAAACCAAATATCGGCAAGAAAGTGGAGCAACTAGAATTCTCTGATACCTCTTGTGGGATTATAAAATGGTACAACCACTTTGGAAAACAGATTTTAAAAGTTAAACTATCAGCTATCTACTGCTAGGTATTTAGTCATGAGAAATGAAAGTATATAATCACACAAAGACTTGTACATGAGTATTCCTAGTGACTTTATTCATAACAGCCCCCAAGTGTGAGTGACTCAAATATTGATCAACAGGAGAATGGGTAATAAATTGTGGTATGTTCACACAATGAGATATCACTCAGAAATGGAGGGAATAAACTATCAATGTATGCAACAAGTATAAACCTCAAAAACATTATGTTGAGTGAAAGGAGCTAGACGCTAAAAAATACATATAGTATGAATACATTTATATCAAGTGGAAGAACAGACAAAATTAATCTAAAGTAATGGAAATCAAACAAGTGATTGCCCTTGACTAGGAGGGATAGGAGGGAAATTTGAGGGTATGAGAAATGCTCTATCTTGGCTGAGATGCTGCTTATATGGGGTGTATACATTTGCCAAAATTCATCAAATTGTTTACTTAAAAATATGCATTTCAGTGTGTGTAGATTTACTTTACTTAAAAGAAAAAAAACAAAAAAACTAAAAAGTGAAATTTTGTGTTTAGTCTGGCCTATACAGACTGGACTACCAAGACCCAATTTTTTGTGTGTTGAACCTGGCTAACTCAGTACCAATGTCAGCCATACTTGTACTCCTCAGAAAGTGCCCAACAGCCCCTGGCCAATCCTGGGAAAGTTATACTCTTCCAAGAAACTGGCTGTAAAATGTCCTTCCTTGCAGCTGCCTTACCAGGGACTTCTGGGGAAGCTGGGCCTCAGACATGTCTTGGATACAAGTGGTGTATCTAGGAGATGAGCTCAGAAGCAAGAGTGAGGGAGCAGGGAGAATGAGCATGGGAAGAAGGAAAAGAGAAAACTCATCAGTGCCATTGCCTTCTACATATGAACTGTTTAAAGACAGCAGAGGGCTGATGTTAGTGCCCGACAACAGATGCCCCAGCTGCTGTGAGAATTGTCTTCTTTTTTTAAATATGAAATTTATTGTCAAATTGGTTTCCATAAAACATCCAGTGCTCATCCCAACAGGTATCCTCCTCAATACCCACCTCCCACCCTCCCCTCCCTCCCACCCCCCATCAACCCTCAGTTCTCAGTTTTTAAGAGTCTCTTATGCTTTGGCTCTCTCCCTCTCTAACCTCTTTTTTTTTTCTTCCCCTCCCCCATGGACTTCTGTTAAGTTTCTCAGGATCCACATAAGAGTGAAAACATATGGTATCTGTCTTTCTCTGTATGACTTATTTCACTTAGCATAACACTCTCCAGTTCCATCCACGTTGCTACAAAAGCCCATATTTCATTCTTTCTCATTGCCATGTAGTATTCCATTGTGTATATAAACCACAATTTCTTTATCCATTCATCAGTTGATGGACATTTAGGCTCTTTCCATAATTTGGCTATTGTTGAGAGTGCTGCTATAAACATTGGGGTACAAGTGCCCCTATGCATCAGCACTCCTGTATCCCTTGGGTAAATTCCTAGCAGTGCTACTGCTGTGTCATAGGGTAGGTCTATTTTTAACTTTTTGAGGAACCTCCACACTGTTTTCCAGAGTGGCTGCACCAGTTTGCATTCCCACCAACAGTGCAAGAGGGCTCCTGTTTCTCCACATCCTCTCCAGCATCTATAGTCTCCTGATTTGTTCATTTTAGCCACCCTGACTGGCATGAGGTTGTATCTCAGTGCAGTTTTGATTTGTATTTCCCTGGTGATTAGTGATGTCGAACATCTTTTCATGTGTCTGTTGGCCATCTGGATGTCTTCTTTAGAACAGTGTCTATTCATGTCTTCTGCCCATTTCTTCGCTGGATTATTTGTTTTTCGGGTGTGGAGTTTGGTGAGCTCTTTATAGAATTTGGATACCAACTCTTAATCCGATATGTCATTTGCAAATATCTTTTCCAATACCCTCAGTTGCCTGTTAGTTTTGTCGGTTGTTTCCTTTGTAGTACAGAACTTTTTATCTTGATGAGGTCCCAATAGTTCATTTTTGCTTTTAATTCCCTTGCCTTTGGAGATGTGGCAAGTAAGAAATTGCTGCGGCTGTGGTCAGAGAGGTTTTTTCTTGCTTTCTCTTCTAGGGTTATGATAGTTTCCTGTCTCACATTCAGGTCCTTCATCCATTTTGAGTTTATTTTTGTGAATGGTGTAAGAAAGTGGTCTAGTTTCATTCTTCTGTATGTTGCTGTCCAGTTCTCCCAGCACCATTTGTTAAAGAGACTGTCTTTTTTCCATTGGATATTCTTTCCTGCTTTGTCAAAGATTAATTTGCCATACATTTGTGGGCCCAATTCTGGGGTCTCTATTCTATTCCATTGGTCTACGTGTCTGTTTTTGTGCCAATACCATGCTGTCTTGATGATTACAGCTTTGTAGTAGAGGCTAAAGTCTGGGACTGTGATACCTCCCACTGTGGTCTTCTTCTTCAAAATTACTTTGGGTATTAGGGGTCTTTTGTGGTTCCATACAAATTTTAGGATGGCTTGTTCTAGCTTTGAGAAGAATGCTGGTGCAATTTTGATTGGGATTGTTTTGAATGTGTAGCCTGCTTTGGGTAGTATTGACATTTTAACGCTATTTGTTCTTCCTATCCAGGAGCATGGAATGTTTTCCCATTTCTTTGTATCTTTTTCATTTTCCTTCATAAGCTTTCTATAGTTTCTATCATACAGATCTTTTACATCTTTGTTAGGTTTATTCCTAGGTATTTTATGTTCTTGGTGCAATTGTGAATGGGATCAGTTTCTTTATTTGTCTTTCTGTTGCTTCATTATTAGTGCATAAGAATGCAATTCTGTACATTGATTTTGTATCCTGTGACTTTGCTCAATTCATGTATCAGTTCTAGCATACTTTTGGTGGAGTCTATCAGATTTTCTATGTATAATATCATGTCATCTGCAAAAAGTGAAAGCTTAACTTCATCTTTGTCAATTTTGATTCCTTTGATTTCCTTTTGTTGTCTGATTGCTGATGTTAGAACTTCCAACACTATGTTAAACAACAGTGGTGAGAGTGGACATCCCTGTCGTGTTCCTGATCTCAGGGAGAAAGCTCTCACTTTTTCTCATTGAGGATGATATTAGCTGTGGGCTTTTCATAAATGGCTTTTATGATGTTTAATTATGTTCCTTCTATCCTGACTTTCTCGAGGGTTTTTTTTTAAGAAAGGATACTGAATTTTGTCAAAAGCTTTTTCTGCATCGATTGACAGGATCATATGCTTCTTATCTTTTCTTTTATTAATGTGATGTATCACATTGATTGATTTGTGAATGTTGAACAAGCCCTGCAGCCCAGGAATGAATCCCACTTGATCATAGTGAATAATTCTTTTATATGCTGTTGAATTCGATTTTCTAGTATCTTATCGAGATTTTCGCATGCATATTCATCAGGGATATTGGCCTGTAGTTCTCTTTTTTTGCTGTGTCTCTGTCTGGTTCAGGAATCAAAGTAATGCTGGCTTCATAGAATAAGTCTGGAAGTTTTCCTTCCCTTTCAATTTTTTGGAACAGCTTGAGGAGGATAGGTATTATCTCTGCTTTGAATGTCTGGTAGAATTCCTCAGGGAAGCCATCTGGTCTGGACTCTTATTTGTTGGGAGATTTTTGATAACTGATTCAATTTCTTCACTGGCTTCAAGTTTTCTATTTCTTCCTGTTTGAGTTTTGGAAGTATGTGGGTGTTTAGGAATCTGTCCATTTCTTCCAGGTTGTCCAGTTCATTGGCATATAATTTTCATAGTATTCCCTGATCATTGCTTGTATCTCTGAGGGATTGGTTGTAATAATTCCATTTTCATTCATGATTTTATCTATTTGGGTCCTCTCCCTTTTCCTTTTGAGAAGCCTGGCTAGAGGTTGATCAATTTTGTTTATTTTTTTCAAAAAACCAACTCTTGGTTTCGTTTATCTGCTCTACAGTTTTTTTAGATTCTATATTGTTTATTTCTGCTCTGATCTTTATTATTTCTCTTCTTCTGATGGATTTGGGGTGTCTTTGCTGTTCTGCTTCTAGTTCCTTTAGGTGTGCCGTTAGAGTCTGTATTTGGGAGTTTTCTTGTTTCTTGAGATAGGCCTGGATTGCAATGTATTTTCCTCTCAGGACTGCCTTTGCTGCATCCCAAAGCATTTGGATTGTTGTATTTTCGTTTTCCTTTGTTTCCATATATTTTTAGATTTCTTCTCTAATTGCCTGGTTGTACCATTCATTCTTTAGTAGGGTGTTTTTTAACCTCCATGCTTTTGTAGGTTTTCCAGACTTTTTCCTGTGTTGATTTCAAGCTTCATAGCATTGTGGTCCAAAAGTGTGCATGGTATGATCTCAATTCTTTTATACTTATGAAGGGCTATTTTGTGACCCAGTATGGGATCTATCTTGGAGAATGTTCCATGTGCACTCAAGAAGAAAGTGTATTCTGTTGCTTTTGGATGCAGAGTTCTAAATATATCTGTCAAGTCCATCGATCCAATGTATCATTTAGGGCCCTTGTTTCTTTACTGATCTTGTGTCCAGATGATCTATGCATTGTTGTAAGTGGGGTATTAAAGTCCCCTGCAATTACCACATTCTTATCCATAAGGTTGCTCATGTTTGTGATTAATTGTTTTATATATTTGGGGGCTCCTATATTCGGCGCATAGACCTTTATAATTGTTAGCTCTTCCTGACGGATAGACCCTGTAATTATTATATAATGCCCTTCTTCATCTCTTGTTACAGCCTTAATTTAAAGTCTAGTTTGTCTGATATAAGTATGACTACTCCAGCTTTCTTTTGACTTCCAGTAGCATGATAGATAGTTCTCCATCCCCTCACTTTCAATCTGAAGGTGTCCTCAGGTCAAAATGAGTCTCTTGTAGACAGCAAATAGATGGGTCTTTTTTTTTTTTTTATCTATTCTGATACCATATGTCTTTTGGTTGGAGCAGTTAGTCCATTTACATTCAGTGTTATTATAGAAAGATATGGGTTTAGAGTCATTGTGATGTCTGTAGGTTTCATGCTTGTAGTGATGTCTCTGGCACTTTGTCTCACAGGATCCCCCTCAGGATCTCTTGTAGGGCTGGTTTAGTGGTGACAAATTCCTTCAGTTTTTGTTTGTTTGGGAAGACCTTTATCTCTCCTATTCTAAATGACAGACTTGCTGGATAAAGGATTCTTGGCTGCATTTTTTTCCTGTTCATCACATTGAGGATTTCCTGCCATTCCTTTCTGGCCTGCCAAGTTTCAGTAGATAGATCCGTCACGAATCTTATCGGTCTCCCTTTATATATTAGGGCATGTTTATCCCTAGCTGCTTTCAGAATTTTCTCTTTATCCTTGTATTTTGCCAGTTTGACTATGATATGTCATGCAGAAGATCGATTCAAGTTACGTCTGAAGGGAGTTCTCTGTGCCTCTTGGATTTCAATGCCTTTTTCCTTCCCCAGATCAGGGAAGTTCTCAGCTATGATTTCTTCAAGTACATCTTCAGCACCATTCCCTCTGTTTTCTTCCTCTGGAATCCCAATTATGCATATATTATTGCGTTTAATTGTGTCACTTAGAACTCTAATTCTCCCCTCATTCTCCTGGATTTTTTTTCTCTCTTTTTCTCAGCTTCCTCTTTTTCCATAATTTTATCATCTAATTCACCTATTCTCTCCTCTGCCTCTTCAATCCAAGCTGTGGTCACCTCCATTTTATTTTTCAGCTCATTTATAGCATTTTTTAGCTCCTCCTGACTGTTTCTTAGTCCCTTGATCTCTGTAGTAATAGATTATCTGCTGTCCTCTATACTGTTTTCAAGCCCAGTGATTCATTTTATGACTTTTATTTTAAATTCATTTTCTGTTACATTGCTTAAATCATTTTTGATCAGTTCGTTAGCTGTCGCTACTTCCTGGAGTTTCTTTTGAGGAGAATACTTCCATTTCGTCATTTGGATAGTCCCTGGAGTGGTGCAGAACTGCAGGGCACTTCCTCTGTGATGTCTGGAGTAACTTGTGTTGGTGGCAGGGCCGCAGTCAGACCTGATGTCTGCCCCCAGCCCACCGCTGGGGCCACAGTCAGACTGGTGTGTACCTTATCTTCCCCTCTCCCAGAGGCAGGACTCACGGTAAGTGGTGTGTCCCCTGTCTGGGTTACTTGCACACTGCCATGCTTGTGGTGCTGCTTCTATGGGACCTGGTGTATTAGCCGGGGTGGATCTGCAAGGTGCAGAGGGGCAGGAGGGGCAGACTCAGCTGGCTTTGCCTTCGGTGGTCCGCTTCGGGAGGGGCCCTGTGGCACCGGGAGAGAGGCAGACCCATCGGAGGGATGGATCCACAGAAGCACAGATTTGGGTGTCTGTGTGTAAGCAAGTTCCGTGACAGGAACCACTTCCCTTTAGGATTTTGACTGGGGGATGGGTGAGGGAGATGGCGGTGGTGAGTGCCTTTGTTCCCCACCAAGCTGAGCTCTTTCCTCCGGGGCTCAACAACTCTCTTCTGTTGTCCTCTAGCCCTCCTGCTCTCAGAGCAGAGCTGTTGACTTATGACATTCCAGATGTTAAGTCCCGCTGGCTGTCAGAACACACTCAGTTCTGCCCCTCCGCTTTTGCAAGCCAGACTCAGGGACTCTGCCTGGCCAGGTGGGCTGCCCCTCCACTGCCCCGGCTCCCTCCCACCAGTCCGTGTAGGGTGCACTGCCTCTCTGCCCTTCCTACCCTCTTCTGTGGGCCTCTGGTCTATGCTTGGGTCCAGAGAGTCCATTCTGCTAGTCTTCTGGCGGTTTTCTGGGTTATTTAGGCAGATGTGGAATCTAAGGGGTCAGCAGAATGCGGTGAGCCCAGCATCCTCCTACACCGCCATCTTCCTCGCCTAAGTATTCGAGAATTGTCTTCTGAGAGTGTAGTTTCTGCTTCTTCAGGGAACTCTTCTCAGCAAACAGAAAGCTTTGCCCAGGAGATACACCCAGGGTGGCTTGTGACCAGCGACTGACTGATATGATGGCATAAGAAGCTGGGCCCCTTGCCCAGAGATGGGACTGTGGTAGAATTCATTCTGTAGAGATCCCTGTGGGATGCAGTTGAAGCTAGTCTTCACCTGAAGCCACGTCCTCACTTGACAATTCTCCTGTCTTCTCCTGCTCCCCTCCCTCCCTTTTCTTGAGGGAACACCCTCAAGAAATCACTGGAACAAAAATCTTCATCTCAAGCTCTGCTTGTGGGGGATTCAACTTAAGGCAGATGGTGTTATGGGTTGAATTGTGTCCCCTTCAAAAGATACATTGAAGTTCTAGCCCGCACCTCCCTGTACTTGCAAATGTGTCTTTATTTGGAAATAAGGCCTCTGCAGATATAATCAAGTTAAGATGAAGTCCTTAGGGTGGACTCCAATCAAGTATGGCTGGCGTCCTTATGAGAAGAGGGAAACACCATGTGAAGACAGAGACACACAGGGAGGAGATGAGGCAGACTGGGGTAGTGCAGCTATGCCGAGGAACACCAGTCACCACTGGCTACCACCAGAAATTGGGAGGTGGCAAGGAAGGAAGGATTCTACCCAAAAAGAGCATGGCGCTGATGACACTTTTATTTTGAACTTTTAGTCTCCAGAACTATGAGAGAATAAATTTTTATTGTTTAAGCCACCCAGTTGGTGGTACTTTGCTATGACCTTCCTAGGAAAACAATGGTAGCCCTGCCACTCAAGTCCTTATAAGGTTCTGCTTTGGTGTGAGCTTCACTAAGAAGGGGGAGGGGTACTGAGCAGGAGCAGTCAGTTCTTAAACCATGTCTTCCCATAGTCTTCAGCGAAAGGTAGAGAAGGATCAAAAGACTAGGGAAAAATGTTTCTTTGACTAATTTAGGAGGCTTCCCAAAGGGGGTGAGTTTGGGGTGCTCTGAGCTCCCTAAACCCATTCATATACAGTAGATTCCTTCCTTCTGTCTGAGTCTTATTCTTTCATGATTCACTGATAGAAGACAATTTCTTTTGCTTACTGCCCCATCCATTCACTACCTTCATTGTCATCCATTACTCAAAAATAAAATCTTTTTGTGGGGGAGGGGGGCTTAATTGGCTCAGTCGGTTAAACACCTGACTCTTGATTTGGGCTTAGGTCATTATCTCGTGGTTCATGATAATCAAATTTTACATCAAGCTCTGTGCTAACAGTGCAGAGCCTGCTTGGGATCCTTTCTCTCTTCCTTTCTCTCTGGTTCTCTCCCACTCGCTCATATGGGTACATAGACACTCTCTCTCTCAAAATAAATACATAAACTTTAAAAAATCTTTAAAAAATAATAAAAAATAAAAATAAAATCTTTTGTAAAAACTAAGGAAAGGAAGAGTAGAATTTAGTACCCACCCACTTGAAGAGACAGTTTTGTTTCAGTGGAGGGGCAACTTAAAATGATTGGTGTTTATTTACTCTTGGGTTGTACTTATTCTGATTATCTTAACCATCAGCAAATAACGGAAGGACACCAGAATGGTGCTTAAGATCCAAGCAGCTCTATTAGTAGAAGTTAGTTTGAATCTACTGCTAAAAATTTCATTCATATGAATCCATGAGCTGATCCTTAAGAAGAAAATAATACATTGTGGGTTATTTTTCTAAATTTTCATCTGTGCTATTAACCTTCTCAAACTATCTCTACCAGCATTCTGCATGGGTGAGTTTCTAGGTGGCCAATGAGGATGGAGTGTAAGGAGACCTTTGTTGGAGTAAAGTACAAATAATTCCAGACCTGTTTTTAGTCTTCCTAGTCTCCCTCTTTAACAGGCAAATCAACAGTGGAATGATTGATATACCTTGACCTTCACTTGCTGTTCAGTGCCCCAGAGGCTGAGTCTGAGTTTGGAAGGACAATGAGTGATGAGCCAGAAGATTGAAAAACGTAGGCAGGAAGAGAAAGCAATGCCATTGTACACAGTATAAATGATAGAGCATTGTGGTCTTCGTGTAATGCAATAAAATAGCAAGGAGATTCCAGGACAGGGAGTGTGAACTGGTACAACCCTCTGGAAAAGTGTTTAGCAATATCTACTAAAATTGAACATTCACGTACCTTGTGACCCAAATTCCACTCCTAGGTATGTACCCAGAGAAATGAATACCTCTGCCCAGCAAAAGACATACAAAAAGGTTCAGAGTAGCTTTATTCATAAAAAATCCCAAACTTAAACAAGTCAGCTTATCCATGGGCAGGAGAATGAGTAAAGAAATTAGGGCATATGCATACAACAACATCCAACATGACAACAGAACTAAATAAACCACTGCTACACCACAGCAATATGGATGAACCTCACAAGCCGAGGGTGGAAAAGAAAGTTAGGCATAAGAGTAGATGATAAATGATTGCACTGATATACAAATTTCAACACAGATGAAATGAATACTCCACTGTTGAGGTCAGGATAACACATTTCCTTGATGAAGGGAGGGTGCTGGGGTGTGGAGAAGGTTTGGAGGGGCTAAGTGCTGGCTGCATGGTATGCTTGCTCAGTTTATGAAAATTCACTGGGTTGCAAACCTGTCATTTGTGCACTTCCTTCCCATCTGTTAAACCAATTAAAACTCTACAAAAAAATCAGGTGGAAATTCATCACCCTACTTTTGAATACACACAAACCCCTCAAAAAATCATATTTCATGTGACTGAAGCATGCTGGAAGTTATTAAATAAAGAACATAAGTAAACATCCTCAGACTGCAAAACTCTCACAAAAGAATGACAACTGCAAGTTAAGAAACACACCTGTCTTCGACATTCAACTGTTATGTTATGCTCTGGTTTATTATGGAGTCACTTCCAAAACAGACACAACAGGAGAAACTCCACCTTCATAATTTAAGAATATTGAGAAAGATGGAGTGCCTGGGTGGCTCAGTCGGTTAAGCATCCGACTGTTGATTTTGGTTCCGATCATGATCTCACAGTTCGTAAGTTTGAACTGTGCTGATTCTCTCTCTCCCTGTCTCTGTTCCTTTCCTACTCGTGCTTTCCCTCTCTCTCAAAAAACATATTGAGAAAGCTGAGCCAGAGAGGATTCTCTGATTCATTTTCTTAAAATTTTGCTATTATCTTGAGGGTTTGCAGAGCAATGTTATCCACCATAAAAATAAAAGGGGATTTTTATACTTATTCCTTCATAGAGGATTTTGATGGTAAAATGGACACATTCCAAAAACTCAAATAAAATAAAATTTCCGTTTCTCAAGACCAGCAAGCCTGCCTTTTCTTCCTCATCACATATCAACAATCACCTGCTTTAAACCCTACTGAGTATCCAGCTAATATTTGCCAAAATATTTGACCAACAGAGAGGTTTGAGGGGGCACCAGTGGTTAATGTTGTTTGCTTCTGCCATCTGCTACCTGAGTGCTACTGGATGCCTTATTTAACCATACTGTGCCTCAGTTTCCACTTCATAGGGGATGATGACAACAGCTGGCTTATGGAGTTTTTATGAGGACTGGATGAGTCAATGCCAGAGAAGTCTTGACGCATACTAAGCTCTAATTGAGAGTTCTCTCATATTGTCATTCTGCTGGCAACCTGACTCCTAATTCACCATCATGGGATTGTCTTGGGTAAAGAGCAGCACGTAGTAAGTAGCACATCACCATTCAGAACTCCACTGGCACAGGGAGAACTTGCCCACGTGGGTGCCAGCCTGTGGAAGACATCCAAGCTCGCCACCTGCCCAGGGGCACATCTGGGACCTAGCTGCCTCCTACTTCCCCCCTGCTCTCCCACCCCTTCTCTGCCTGCTGCCGCTGCTGCTTCATACCCTTCTAATGTTCTCCTAATTCCTTACCCACTGGGGATGGTTTTACCCTGCATAGATTACAGATTCTTTCCAGCATGGCGCCATTAGCAGAAAGAAACCCAGATCTGTAATAACTGCTTAAAATGGCCCAGCTGCCTACATCAGGGGTCACCACACAGACCAGAAAACAAGGCGGCAATCTTATAAAATACAGTTTTATTTGAATAAGACCAGTCCACATGGGATTAATTAAATACATCCATAGTGAGTGAAAGGGTGCATGTTGGATTTGCTCGTCCGCCTTTCCTATCACGGCTCTGGAAGGTTTAGCTTCTATTGCTTTTGTCTGCATGGGATTAAGAAGGAGGAGGTTGGATGGGGTTATTAAAAGAAAAAAGAGCATGCCTAGTGACCTAATTCCCTTCTGCATCTTTATCATGTACCAGGATGTACAAATCCCCATATGGGACAACAATGCAAATGAGTTTTACTGGAGAATAAAACATTTGAGACAAAAAAGAAACATGAGTTTGTCATACAATATCACTGCAACTCATAATGCTCAGACTTTTAAAAAATGACATTCTATTATGGAGTTTTATTTCCTGTCCCGGCGGGCAGCCAACCACGCATAGCAATTCAGAATTCAAATACTGTACAAGGATATACAGTAACTACGGTTCTCTGAGGATTTGAGCAAATGTCAGAAAACCAAGCCTGAACTCAAATTTATTAGTTGGAGCTGATATCTAACAATTTTACGTAGACGCTGATAAGGCCTTCTGGGAATCCTTTTCGCCATTAAGTGATTTAGAGGCCTCTACAGAAATTTCCTTGTCTGCTACATTTCACAAAGCAGCACACCCCTCCCCCTGCAATAGCAAACCATGTGAAAACAGCAGTACTATTTATATGCTCTTTCCAATGCAATCTTTTTCTTCAAATGCTTATTTCTATAAGACCCACAGACTGAGGGGGTTTTCATGAAATCAAAGCCAAAATGAGAGATGTGAAACAATTTTAAAATTTCAGTGTTAGGGCTAAGAAAGAATCTTTCCCTTTCAGACGCACTCTTTCTCCTAACCTCACGCTTGCTGTTTGGTCCCTAGAGCTCTGCTGGAAAAACAAGTTATTACTAATTAATGGAAGTTTCTGGCTTCATCTGGACCAAATTTAGCAGCAGAAAGTAAGGCTGAAAGAGACCTGGGTGTTGGTGATCAGCATCCTAGTGTAGACTGGCCTGGGACTGGGGCTGGATGCACTTAGACAAGCAGCCCATTAGTGCAGGGCTCCATGTTCTCAATGTGCAATTGACACTTGGACCAACTGAACTGGAACATTTCCTTCTGGGGTTAAAATAGGATTTTGAGCCACAGTCCCACTCCCATGCTCTTGACTTCTCTTCTCCCTCTATCTGCCAACCCTCCCCTCCTCCCTGCCTGCTGTTCTAGTAGTATCTCCACCCTGTAACTGCCAAAGTGTTCCTCAACCCACCACAGCGATGTCATGTGTATGATAAAATGTGGGACTTTATTCTGCTATATGTAACTTGTATATTTGTTGAACTTGGAAATGATCTCAGAACTTAAAAATAATTTTGAAAAGTTGGTTCAACATTCTTTTCATTGGCAGTAAGAACAGAGTAACTTCTGGAATGGAAAGCTGAGATCTCTGCTTTTGGGAAGCATGCAGGCTGGTCCAGGAAAGGGATGGGGAGTGGTGATTCCATGCCTCTCATATGTATGTGCTCTAAGAGAAGCCCCCAAGGAAGGTTTGTAACAGGCTGGGGGAATCCAAAAGTGGCTTCTTGTCCAAGCTAAATCTTAAAGGACCACTAGCAACCAATCAGACAAATGCAAGGAAGGACTGGCCAGGCATGAGTGAAACAGTGATGCTTTCATGGAGCTGTAAGTAGGCAGGAACGTCTGGGTTGTAAATTACAAGGCAGAGAGGAACTGTCCACCAATCTTAAGATGCCAGGGAACTTGACCTTTATTCTATACCTAACAGGACACACGTTCAAGAGGGTTAAAGAATGAAGGAGGTGCAAGGTTAGATTTGCATTTCCGTGTAGTTGTTCTATTCCAGTGAATAGGTAAAGAGCCAGCCTGTGAAGGGTAGGGAGGGTGGAGATCAGGTCAGGAGCTAATGCAACAATGGCAAATCTGACTTAAGTAGTGGCAGCAGGACTGGTATAATAATCAAGGGCATGGTGGCAGCCATAACACACAAAACCCCAAATTTCAGTGGGCTTAGTACCATACAAACTTATTTCTTACTCACATCACAGTTCATGGGGTGGTTTCCTATTCAGTTGGAGGGCTTTCCTCCACTTGGAAGTGCAGCAGCCCCGACCCTTTCCTTCTAGTGGCTCCACAGTCCTGAGGACCTCAGGTTCTCTGCACCTGAGTAGGAGGGAATGAGGGAAGGTGGGAGAGGCTCACATACTTCTTGGAGACCTTGGTCAGGAGGAGACACACATCATTTCCAGTTTGATAGATGAGAACTGGTCACACCGCCCACTCAAATACAAGGATGGCTTGGATCTGTAGTACTGACCTAGCCACAGGTTGGTACCTTGGATGCAAGTATGAAGTTTTGGAGGACAGCTAGATGTCCTTGCAACAGATGAGAGAAACACGGAGGAGTCATATTGGTGAGACTTGGGGAGGATTTCTGTTTGGCCGAAAGTAGCAGGCAAATGGGGAAGGGTGTTACATTTTCTTTTTTGACTTAGACTGTGGCAATACCATGTGACAGTTGAAAGATAAGAGAAAAAACTATATTTCTTTGGGAAAGAGGATGTGTTTTGCTGGGTATGTATCTTAAGCCAAGCTTTCTGGAAACAGACCTTGAGATGAGAATGTGTGTGCATGTAACTTATTAAGGACACACTCCCAGGGGAGAATAGTAAGGGAATGAGGAAACAGGACAGCCCAGGGAATCAGCTGAACAGGGATAATATTTTGGGTTGATCCCATTCTCAGTCTGGTCCCATAGGGGAATTCTGGCACTTTCAGCATTCTCAGTGTGGAAGGCAGATAGAAGCTGAACCACATAAAAACTGGGGAAGGAGAACAAGAGATAATAAAAGGGATCCAAGAGCATTTGGGCATAGCATCAAACAGTGTCTGTTACACAGTCCCTGTGGGTCAAGCGAGTAGGAAAAGTGAGCAGATGATGGGATATTTGAGTCTGGAACCTGAATGCTCAATTCAGGTTGAAGGAGGCAGACCCATGACTCTGCACAACAGTGGAAGCTGAAGCTACCATAGGGCAGGAGATGGTTATGGGAGACAGTGTGCAAGAATAAAAGGTGGAAGGGCTAGAACTTTGGGGAGCATCAATGCTTGAGTGTTGGGAGAGAGAAGATAAAGGAAGAAAATTGAGAGCAAGCATCCAAAGAAGTAGGAGAACCAGGAAAATAGGGGATCACCTGTGTCATTGGGGGTGCTTTTTTAAAGTAGGCTTCACACCCAGTGTGAAGCCCAACATGGGGCTTGAACTCATGACCCCACGATCGAGACCTAAGCTAAGATTAAGAGTCAGATGCTTAACTGACTGAGCTACCTAGGTGCCCCTGTCTCAGAAGAGTTTTAAAAAGACAAGGACCAAATGTCCATCAGATGATGAATGGATTAAGAAAACATCACACACACACACACACACACACACACACACACACACACTGAATATTGCTTGGCCATCAAAAAGAATGAAATCTTGCCATTTGCAACAACATGGATGGGACTAGAGTGTATTATGCTAAGCTAAATAAGTCAGTCAAAGAGAGACAAATATGATTTCACTCATATGTGGAATTTAAGAAACACAACAGATGAACATAGGAGAAGGGAAGGAAAAATAAGATAAAAACAGAGAGGGAGGCAAACCATAAGAGACTCTTAAATACAGAGAACAAACTGAGGGTTACTGGAGGGGAGGTGGGTGGGGGATGGGCTAAATGTATGATGGCAATTGAGGAGGGCACTTGTTGGGATGAGCCCTCGTTGTATGTAAGTGATGAATCATTGGGTTCTACTCCTGAAACCAATACTACACTGTATGTTAGCAACTTGAATTTAAATAAATTAATTAAAAAAAGACAAGGACCAAAATTAAATCTGGCCATCTGGAGCCCATGCCCTATTTGGCAAGAGCAGATTCCATTTCATTTTGCAAAACTCCTCCTGTTCCTGTCTTTATTCTTGTTTTCTGTCTTTATTCTTAAAAAAAACTTTATAACTTTGTATTCTATTCAGCAATGAGCATTGTGAGTTTATATGAAAATGCCAAGAGGAAAGAGTTAAATGAAATTTTGGCTTATTATTAAAACGCAGAGGAGCTCACTTTTTACTCACTCTCACACCTAAGATATTTTATCATCCTGCAAGATAGGGCCTTCTCATTTCAATTAGTGGAAAGCTCACCATTAGCTAACTAATTAATGCTATTCTCTCACATCTATTTTCTAATTACAGTCACCACTGAGATTTTTTCACCCAAGTGGCCAGTGATGCTGTGGATTTATTTTAAATTTAGTTTGACAATAACAAACACCTAATTAATGTTTATAAATATAATAAAATCCCTCCTGACGAGTTGTGGGTATTGCATACACTAGCAACCGGTTTATTAAAACATTAATTGCAGTCGGATTTGTTTTGGGATTCGTGCATAATCCATTTAGTACATAGCAGGACTAACTCATTTTGAAGGGATTATGAATGAAATCCTCCACAAAGTCTTCCGTTTAATTCACATTGTAGTCAAGGAAGGAGAAAGTTTACTTTCAGCAAATTCTGTGGCTCCTCAGAATTCTTCAGTGGGCTACTTCATTCATTCATTCATTCATTCATCTATTTAGTAAGTATTTGTCAGACATCTATTGTGTGTATAGCTCTGTGAAGATACCCAAAATGTGTTTATGGAGTGTAAAGATGAACACTGCAAAATTCAATCAATTGAATTTTACTTCTGGATGGAGTGTAAATTGGTACCCCATTTTGGAAAATTTACAGCATTTTCTAAAGCTGAATACATGCCTACTTTATGGCATCAATTCTACTGCTAGGTATGGAGGCAACAGTAATATGTCCACATGGTCACTAACAAGACACATATTAGAATGTTCAGTGCAGCACTATTTATAATAGCCCCAAACTGGAAACTATTTGAATACCCATCAACAGTCAAATGGGTTAATAAAGTATGGAATATTCCCATAGTGGAATAATGTATACCAATGAGAATGGACATTCTACAAAGTTCAAAAACAAGCAAAACTGACATATGATGCCAGAAGTCACGGTAGTAGCTATCCTTAGAGATGGGTGGTAAATGAAAACTTTTGTGGTTCTGGTAATGTCGTCTCTTGATCTGGTTTCTAGTTATGTAAATGTGTTCAGTTTGTGAAAATTTATTGATTGATTATGATTGATGAACCTTTTATGCATGTTATATTTTAATAAAATTTGTAAAACAAAAACTCTGTTAGCTAGAGACTTGCCTTTATTTTTGTGTTGGTGCTTCTTCTTTTCTTTTTTTAAGAGAGACGGCCTATGCGAGTGACTGGGAGAAGGCAGAGAGAGAGAGAGAGAGAGAGAGAGAGAGAGAGAGAATCTTAAGCAGGCTCCATGCTCAGTGCAGTCTGACATGGGCTTGATATCAAGGCCCTGAGCTAAAATCAAGAGTTGAATACTCTACTGACTGAGCCACTCAGGCACCCTTGTTAGTGCTTATTCTAATTTAAGTAGCTACATGATAATTTAGGTCTGATCATTCATTCATTCCACAAGCATTTATTGAGTACCTAATTAATTTGTAATGCTGATGGTCGTGGGTATGTGTGAAGATATAAAAACCCATCAATCATGATATTTAGCCCCAAGGTTTTCACAAGGCATCTGTGGAGAGAATCACAAATAGTAGCTGTTACAGTACAATGTGGCCAGTGCTTCCTCACAGAGGAAGGGTGCTTGGTTCAAGCTAGGTGGGTATGGTGAGATGCTTAGGAAAGGAATAGAGAGCATTTGCTGCCTTATGTCCTTCAACATCCCCTCACCCTCTTTAGGCAGGATCATTGAGTTTTGTTTGTGGAGCAATTCATCACCCATTGGTTCAAAGAAGGCCCAAACCCCTGGCCCCAGGACTAAAGCAAATGATCCAGGCCAAAGGCAAAAGCATATTTCTTCCACAGGCTACATTGATTGGTTCGGAGATGAGCATATATAATTTAAGATGGTCTAATGCTAGCAAATTACAGGAGTTGTTTAAGAGCTGCTGAAAAAAAAATCTCTTTCCTGTCTTGAAGATGGTGGGTCAATGCTGTGGCAGTCATTTGCTATTGAAAATAAAGTCACTATGTGGAGGTGAATAGGGCTAAATCCAGACACCAAGAGAAGCTATTTCTGATGACCTCAACTGAACTGTAGACAAGCTGAACCTGAAGCTTGCTCTACCATGAGACTTTGCAAATAAATAAGTCAATAATTTTCATTGAAGCCCAGTTGAATTGAGTGTTATTGCTTTAAGTGTGTGACTGAAAGAGATTTAACTGATACGGAAATTTTCCAAGAAGAGGTCATGTTCAAGTTGACTTTTGAAGGTACAGTAGGAGTTAAAATAATGGAAGGGGAAGGGGCCCCCCAAGGAAAATGCTACATCATGCCAGGAGGAAATGGAATGAACTGTCAGGATCAGATAAAGAACCCAAGAAATCTGATCTGGTTGTGGGTTTGACTAGGAGGAATGGGTTAGGTGTTGCATTCAGGGACTAGACATGTTGCCTGTGGCCCATGCTGCTTGTGCCCTGCTCAGAGCTCTAGGACCCTCATAGTTCCTGCACATGAGACAATATCCTCCAGCAAGCACCTGTCCCTCACTGGCTATAGGAGCAGACACTGCTCTTACACAAATGGAGTTGACACCCCAAGGAGAAGTCCTCCACCCATGACTAATGGGTATTAGTGAAATAATATCCCAACTTCTTTACCTCTCAATTGAGACACCTCTGAAGGATGCCCCACACCATCTCTCAGGGAGCCCACACAGGGACCTGCTCATTCATGCCGCTGGCATTGATATCCTTTGGTCATCTATTGCTGTACAATGATCCCTTCCCCCAAAGACAGGGATCACAACAATTATGTATTATTTCTCTCAATTCAGTGGGTCAGAAATTTGAGCAAGTATCAGCTGGGTGGTTCTGCTGCTCCATGTGGTGTTGATCAGGGTCATCACTCTGGTGCATTCAGCTGGTGACAGCACTGAACTGAAAGGTCCAGCTGGCTTCACTCAGGCTGGACCCCTAGGTGCTGCTGAACATGGCTTCTCTTTCCTGTGGTGTTTCATTGTCAGTTGTGCAGCATGAGCTGCCTTGTAGCTGGGTGGCAAGATTCTCCAGTTGAGAGAAAGCAGAAGCTACCAGCCTTCTTCTGCCTGAACTCAGAAGTGCAAGAATGGTGCTTGTGCACATGCTGGTGGTTGGGGCAGTTACAGAGCCTGCTCAGGGGAAGGAGGGTGGGCTAGAGGGAGTAGTCATGGTGCCTGTCCTTGGAGATTACATAAGGGCCCCACTTCTCCACCAGCCCTTCCTAGGGCTGTGTCCCACTTAAACTAGAAGCCTGTTCACAGGGTTGGCTTCTGGGGACCCCAACCTCAAGCAGGCAAATCTTGTTTTTAGACTTACTCTTGATTTTTCTAGTGTTCAATCCCAACTTAGGAAGGCAAATGATTTTATAAAAAACTTATTCTAACATGATATAAAACTCTACAGTGGAGAATTTGCCATGAACAGAGTTGAGTGACCTAGAGCACGAGGAGGCTAAACTGGTGACCTGTCAACTCAGGGCTCCTAACCACTGAATACCTGGAATGCATCTCCAAGGCAGCTCCCCAGAAACCTCCACCCTCTTCCAAGAGCACTTAACACCAAATGGGTCTAATTTCCTGATGGTGGAAATTCATCTTGTCTTCTCGTTTCTTGATCAGTCTTGCTAGAGTTTTATTAATTTTGTTAGTCTTCAAATAGCTAGCTTTTGGCTTTCTGGATTTTCTGTACTGCACCTTTATTTCCCATTTTATTGATTTCTTTTCTCATCTTATTTCTTTTCCTTCATTTTGTGGTTCCTCTTATGACTTCTGGAGATGTTAGCTTAAGTCGTAGGGCCTCAGCCCTTCTTCTTTTCTACTATGTGAATTAAAGGCTCTGTTGCATCCTGCAAGTTTCATGGATCGTGGTTTATCTTAAATGCTAGCAAAAGGATTTTGGTCTCTGAAAACAGATTCCTGTGACTTAAGTTTACCCATATGCAGTCCTGTTGGCTAAGAGCTAGAGGACCTCAAAGGAGGTTTCCTCATCCTGCTTTCAGAATGCAGAATACAATCTAGATCACAGTGAATACCTAGGACCCCATCTACTTGAACATGAACCAAAATGCCTTCATGGTCTGGCCCAGCCTGGCCAGCCTGCCTGGTTCACACTTTGCCTGAGCTACTATTCTTGGAGGATTCTGTGCTGCCCTTTCAGGCCAGCAATGACCTTTCGTGTGGTGGCCTTTCGTGGCTTCACCTCAAGCTGGAGCTGACTTGTGTCTGCTCTTGACTTGCTTCCTTGGCAACAACCCCTATTTACCCCTGATGTGATACTGCTTTAGACTGCCCTTCTAATACCCTGCCTGGTCCAGCCCAGCCCAGTCCCCTGAACCTTGTACCTCACAAAAGTTGCCATGGCTCACAGCAGGCTTCAGTTAAACAGCTCTTACAAGTTGGTCTCAGACAATGACAACCGTATACAATGGACAGTTTGGGAATTAAAACTCTCTTTTAGTTTGGGTCCTCTAGAGGCAGAGCCTCAATCAGGCATTATGGCACATATGAATAGTTGAGGGAGGGTTCTCAATAAGGGAGGGGGCCAGACAGGTAGGGAAAGGGAAGGAGCCCACCAAAGATGTGGTCTCATCTGTGGCCTGATCCACGGGATGGGTATAGGGGCTTTGGAGCACTATCTAGGCTGCAGTATCATTCCCCTTGGGGCAAGGGGTCGGACTTTTGTGCCTATATGACAACCATTCAATAGTTGGGAGCTGCCTGGGATAGGAAGTGAAAGCTCTAACTTCCCAGGTGAGGCAGATTTATCAGAGTAAGGCAGTTCTCCAGAGAAGGTGGGAAGCTGTGGGTGGTCAGCAGCTCATGTTTCCAACAGCATCAAGGCTGTGTGTGCTTCCCAGTACTGGGAATCTGAGTGGGGCACCAACAGCATTCACCACCATAGCCTGTTTTGCTGCAGAGCATATCAAAAGTTCAATGACTGCCCCAATCAGAAGGCTAGTAACTTTTGGAATCAGGGATAGAATATTCAGATACATATTGCAGCACAGGGCTTTTCTCTTAAGACCTCACTGATAGCACTGTGCTATGGGTATGTCAATTGGTTTCATTCACTTTGAAATCACAGCCTCGCCCCTTTTATGGTATGCATTGCTTAGCTATTCTGAAATTTGTGATGTAAAATATCATCTTCAATCCATAACTAATTGAACCTGGATGTCCCTAGATCTCACAGGCTGTGGGTATACATGAGGTCATATTGACATTAGTAGCCAATTAAGCAAGCAATTAGGTTCAATCTCTTTAACTTTATGACTCTGTTTGGAACAGAGTCAGTTATTTCACAGGGTTCCCAGAGAAGTGCCTCATATGTGCTTGTTAAAAACTCTGACCTACTGCTCTCAGCTGTCCCTCCTCATTCTGTGACTTTGGGTCAACGCTTCATCTCATTGCTATTGGTACCACTATCAATTGATTGCGATTGATGGAAGAGTGTGGATATTTTAATTTAAGATGAAAATGAAACAGTGGAGATGTATATTGAAACTTTTCTCATTTATCAATTACATAAGTGATTTCTTTCTGAATCAAATACTAGGTTTTGAAAGATAAAAGAATACTTCCTCAATTTTTCTATGCAGTTCATAATGTAATGGCTACAGAGAAAACTAAAGTTTAATCTGCATTATACACATTTTTTAAACTACTTTTTAACGTTTATTTATTTTTGAGACAGAGAGAGACAGAGCATGAATGGGGGAGGGTCACACAGAGAGGGAGACACAGAATCTGAAACAGGCTCCAGGCTCTGAGCTGTCAGCACAGAGCCCGACGCGGGGCTCGAACCCACGGACCGTGAGATCATGACCTGAGCGGAAGTTGGACGCTTAACCGACCAAGCCACCCAGGCGCCCCTCAACTACTTTTTAAAGCTTAAGCCCTGATATGAGCCACAAATATTTCTCCTTTAACTTGACTTATTTTGTCATGCAGATGCTTTTCACTATGTTCATTTCCATCTTTTTCTTAACTTCTGGATTTTGAGTCACCATTAGGAAAGTAACATCTCCTACAAAGTTATTTTAAAAATCTTTTTTTTTTTAGTATTTCAACTTAAATTTTTTTTAACATTTAAATCTTTGACCCATTTGGATTTAACTCTGATGTAAGGTAATGATGGATCAAGCTTTATTTATTTTCAGATGGCTACTCAGTTGTCCCAACTATTGCATTGTTCACTTATTCGCCACTGATTTGAAATGCCTCCCTGATCACATATTACTTTCTTTTATATTTGGGAGTCTATTACTGGATCTTCTATTCTGGATCTGCATGCCAGTATCGCACTATTTTAATTACTGAAGCTTCATAAAATATCAAACATCATATGCTCTAATTCCCCACTAATATAATACATTTTGGATTTTTTCTCACTATTTAAGAAATTGTTTTTCCATATAAACTTAAAAATTAACTGGATAATCTAGTTTTTAAAAGCCTTAATGTCATTTGCTTTGTGTTAAATTTCTAAATTAACCTGAACAGAAATGACATCTTTATAATACTGACATTTCTATCTTTCCATTTCTTAAGTTTTCTCTTTACCCTCCATTGATATTTTAGTTTTCTTCAAAGAGGCCGTGAACATTTCTTATGTAAGTGGTTGACCTGTACTAAGGCTTTTACAAGCAGGGCCTTCTGTTATGTATTTGATCTGGTTGCTATTTGTATTTATGAAAGTTGCTGGTTTCTATGCATTAATTTCGTATCTTCTTTGCTGGATTTTTGTATTGTTTGTTGTAGTTTTTCAAGCGTGTCATGGAATCTAAAGAGTGTCTATTGTGGATAGCATTATATACTTGAATCACATTTTTTTTTTAAATTCATTCTACCAAACTCTGACTTTTAGTTGGAAAAATTGATCCATTTTCATTGAATGTAATTGTTAATATGGGAGCATTTATATCTGCCAAGTTGCTATTTGTTTTCCATATGTCTTAGGTGGGGTTTTTGTTATTCCTCAATTACTCTATTCCTGCCTTTTGCATTTAATAGATATTTTCTGGTGTACCATTTTGACTCCTTTGCTGTTTCTATACTTTCTATTTCTGGCTTATTTACTTATTAATTCCTTGGAAATTGCCAATAACATCTTAATTTACATCAATGTAATTTGGATTAATAGCAACTTAATTTCAATAATGTATAAAAACTTTGCTCCTATAAAGTTCCATCTCTCCTCTCTTTTTATGTTTTTATTGTAACAAATTACATCTTCACACATTACCCAACAACTTGAATTTTTCATTATTATGTTATACAGTTGTCTTTTAAGTCTAAGAAAAGGAGTTACAAACTAAAAATACATTTATACTGTCTTATATTTACCTATGTAATTACCTTTGCTGTTGCTCTTTATTTTCTTCATAAGGATTTGCCTTCCATTCATTTCTAGTCTGAAGGCCTCCCTTTAGAATTTCTTGTAGACAGATCTGCTAGCAATGAACTCTCTCAGTTTTGTTTATCCAGGAATGTCTTAATTTCTTTTTCATTTTTGAAGGATAATTTTGTCAGACAGAATTCTTCACTGGCAATTTTTTTGTTTCATCACTTGATGGTTTTTTATACCATTTTTAAAATTCAAGTATGATTAACATCTAGTGTTGTATTAGTTTCAGGTATACATTATAATGATTCAACATTTCTATATATTTTTCAGTGCTCATCAGAATAAGCACTCTTAGTTTCCTTTATCTGTTTCACCTGTTCCCCACCTCCATCTCCCCTCTAGCAACCATCAGTTTGTTCTTTGTATATTAGAATATGATATTGTCGTTGTTGTTTATCTCTTTTTGTTGTTGTTTTTCTTTCTTAAATTCTACATCTGGCTAAAATCAAATGGTATTTGTTTTTCTCTGACTGATTTATTTCACTTAGCTTTACAACCTCTAGATCCATACATGTTGTAGCAAATGGCAAGATTTCATTATTTTTTTAATTTTTTTTTAACATTTATTTATTTTTGAGACAGAGAGAGACAGAGCATGAACAGGGGAGGAGCAGAGAGAGAGGGAGACACAGAATCTGAAACAGGCTCCAGGCTCTGAGCTGTCAGCACAGAGCCCGACGCGGGGCTTGAACTCATGGACCGTGAGATCATGACCTGAACCGAAGTCGGACGCTTAACCGACCAAGCCACCCAGGCGCCCCTAGATTTCATTATTTTTAATGGCTGGGTAATATTCCACTGTGTGTATGTATGTGTATGTCTGTGTATATGTATATATATACATATACACACACAGAGATACATATATACCACATCTTATTTATCCATTCATCTATCAATGGATATTTGGGCTGCTTCCCTTTCAGTACTTTGAATATGTCATCCCGCAGCCATCTTGCCTTCATGTTTTCCGATGATAAATCAGCTGATAATTTTATTAAAGATCCTTTGTACATGATGAGTTCTCTCTTGCTAGATTTAAGATTTTTATCTTTGCTTTTGGCTTTTGACACTTTTATTTTAATGTGTTGTGATGCAAATCTCTGTGAGTTTATCTTGCTAGGAATTCATTGAGATCCTTGGATGTGTGGATTAAAGTTTTTAAAAATAAAACTTCGGTAGTTTTCAGATATTATTTCTTCAAATATCAACTTTGTCCCTTTTCTCTCTCTCCTCTCTTTCTTGGACTTTCATTGTGTGTATATTGGTATCTTGATGGTGTCTCAAAGGTCTGTAAAGCTCTTTTCATTTTTCTTTTTCCTTTCTGCTTCCCAGACTGGATAATCTTGATTGACTTGATTGACTTGAAGATTGACAATCTTCAGGTTTACTGATTCTTTCTGCTGTCTCCTGAAATCTGTGGTTGAATACCTCTAGTTAATTTTTCCTTTTTTGTTATACTTTTCAACTCCAGAATTTGTTTGGTTCCTTTTATAACTTCTACATCCTTGTTGATATTCTATATTTGTTGAGATATCATTTTCATACTTTCTTTTAGCTCTTTGGACATATTTAAAATATCTGATATAAGTCTTTGTCTAATAACTCCTGTGTTTGTACTTCTTCTGGGACAGTTTCTATTGAGTGCTTCCCCCACCTATGTATCGGTCATACTTTTTTATTTGCATGCCTTATAAAATTTATTGAAAACTGGACACTTAAAGGAATATAATGTGGAAACTCTGAAAATTAGGTTCCCTCTCTCCTAAGGATTAGTTTTTATTGCTCATTGTTGAAATTATTGTTTGTTTGTTTGTTTAATGAATTTTTTGAATAAATTCTCTAATCTCTGCATCTTTGTTATGTGTAGATACTGAAATCTCTACTCAGTGAGCTTATGGTAGACTAACGATTAGACAGAGATTTTCTCAAATGCCTGTAGCCTATAAGTCTCCAAGTATTTGTGTGGGGCCACTGTGTGTGTGTGTTGTTACATGAGTTCATCACCAGCCAGGTAGTTTACAATTCTGCCTTAGTCTTCATTTCCTGCTTGTGTGGAGCCTCCAGGTTGGTCAGAAGTGAGAGCTTAGAGCCTTCTTAGGTGTTTGTTGAGCATGCTTACAGTTGCACCCACCCTAAGAGGCAAGTACCATTCTAGATTCCTCAGAATTCCTCAAGTGAGATCAAATAAAGACAAGCCATTTGTGTGGAGTTTTTCAGTGAACCACCATGACAAATAATCACAGTTATTTGGAACTAAGGTTCATTCTACTCCCTCTGGTACCAGGAATACAGACTATTATTTTCTGAGGCTAACACTGAGCTGGGGAGCTGAGAATTGGGGATCAAAATGCCCAAGGTTTCTATTCTTACCAAGATTCAGCAATATTTTTTTATGTTCCTAAGGATGCTAGAGACTTTGGTTAATTTACAGAGTTCTGAAAAACTTGATTCTGACAATTTTTGCCATTTGATTCATTGTGCTTATGGAGGGTTGAACTTTCTGATATCCTTACTCTGCCATCTCCCACTGACACCATTTTTGTCTCTACTTCTTTTTATACATCAGTCCACTCCTCTGTTGTATGTGCCCTGTTACTTCCAGCAGAGCTAAATGACTTTACAGTTCTTGTGCTAGTCATTCCCATTTTCTGAGTCTCTTAGTTCAAATTGCTGTGATAGAAAATCTGATTGAGGGGCGCCTGGGTGGCTCAGTCGGTTAAGCGGCCGACTTCGGCTTAGGTCATGATTTCGCGGTCCGTGAGTTCAAGCCCCACGTCGGGCTCTGTGCTGACAGCTCAGAGCCTGGAGCCTGTTTCAGATTCTGTGTCTCCCTCTCTCTGTGACCCTCCCCCGTTCATGCTCTGTCTCTCTCTGTCTCAAAAATAAATAAACGTTAAAAAAAAAAAAGAAAATCTGATTGAAACATCCCAGGCAATAGAATGACTCACTCTGTACTAGTCATCTATATTTGTAGTGGAAGACCATGTATAAATATGGCCCCCTGACCCCTTGTCTCATACAAGAGTTGTGTTGGGAGGTAGTGGCAAGGAAAAGGAAGGCAGGTAGTCTTGCATTTCTAGTACATATTTCACAGTTAATTTCTCCCTCTGCACCAGTGACCCCATTCTCTCATGCATGTTCTGGAAACTTGTTTTTAGGAACACAACCTTCAGGGCATTCCTTTCAGGGCTAGGCTAGCACTCTCTTCCCACATTTCTGTCGTTCCTCAGGCCCTTTCTTTTATTCTGCCTGGGTCCTCTTTCTACAGAGCTGCTGAAGACCAAGAAAATCACTTCCACCTTTCTCTGTAATACTGCTCTTGAAACAAGCATACAAAACTCTCCTTATTTTTCAAGAATGTTTACTTCTTTCAGAAGAAAGAGACATAGTTTAGTAAAAATTAAAGATTTAGCCTATCTCTTCTCATCTATTCTGCACCAATATTGTGCTGATCTTTGGGTATTGGTTACACCTTCACTTCCACCTGCCTTTGTGTCTTATCCTTTACTTTGGTCTTTGATATTGTGTGGTCTTTTAGCTCTCCAACTAGTTGTTAATTCCTCTTGACCTTGCACTATCCCTAGTTTTTCTAGATTTTCTATTTTATTTGCTACTATTTCTAGGGTGTAAGACCAATGGTTACATTGATACATCAAATCTTTCACAAACAAATCATTTAGTGTTCACAAGAATCATATGAGAGTCAAAGTGAATGGTTTATCTTTTTTTTTTAATTGAAATCCAAGTTAGTTAACATATAGTGTAATTATAACTTCAGGAAGAATTTAGTGATTCATCACTTACGTATACACCCAGTGCTCATCCCAACAAGTGTCCTCTTAATGCCCTTCCCCCCTTTAGCACTTCTCCCCACTCAAACCCCACAGGCAACTCTCAGTTTGTTCTTAAATACAATTTAAGAATTTTTATGGTTTGCTTCCCTCTTGTTTTATATTATTTTTGCTTCCCTTCCCTTATGTTCATCTGTTTTGCATCTTAAATTCCACAATGAGTGAAATCATATGATATCTGTCCTTCTCTGACTGACTTATTTTGCTTAGCGTAATACACTCTGGTTCCATCCATGTCATTGCAAATGGCAAGATTTCATTCTTCTTGATTTCCAAGTAATATTCCATTGTGTATATCTATATCTATATCTCTATATCATCTATATCTATATCATCTATATCTATATCATCTACCAATCTTATGTATCTATTCATCAGTCAATGGACATTTGGGCTCTTTCCATAATTTGGCTATTGTTGACAGTGCTGCTATAAACATTGGGGTGCATGTGCCCCTTCGAAACAGCATGTTTATATCCTTTGGATAAATACCTAGTAGGACAATTGCTGGGTCATAGGGCAGTTCTATTTTTAATTTTTTGAGGAACCTCCATACTGTTTTCCAGAGTGGATGCACCAGTTTTCATTCCCAACAGCAGTCCAAAAGAGATCCTCTTTCTCTGCATCCTCAGCAACATCTATTGTTTTCTAAGTTGTTAATGTTAGCCATTCTGACAGGTGTGAGGTGGTATCTCATTGTGGTTTTGATTTGTATTTCCCTGATGATGAGTGACGTTGAGCATTTTTTCATGTATCTGTTAGCCATCTGGATGTCTTCTTTGGAGAAGTGTCTATTCATGTCTTTTGCCCATTTTTTCACTGTATTATTTGTTTTTTGCAGATTGATTTTGATAAGTTCTTTATAGATTTTGGATACTTATGCTTTATCTGATGTCATTTGCAAATATCTTCTCCCATTCTGTCAGTTGCCTTTTAGTTTTGCTGATTGTTTCCTTCATTGTGCAGAAGCTTTTTATTTTTTTATTTTTTTTAATATATGGAATTTATTGTCAAATTGGTTTCCATACAACACCCAGTGCTCATCCCAAAAGATGCCCTCTTCAATACCCATCACCTACCTTCCCCTCCCTCCCACCCCCCATCAACCCTCAGTTTGTTCTCAGTTTTTAAGAGTCTCTTATGCTTTGGCTCTCTCCCACTCTAACCTCTTTTTTTTTTCCTTACTCTCCCCCATGGGTTTCTGTTAAGTTTCTCAGGATCCACATAAGAGTGAAAACATATGGTATCTGTCTTTCTCTGTATGGCTTATTTCACTTAGCATCACATTCTTCAGTTCCATCCATGTTGCTACAAAGGGCCATATTTCATTCTTTCTCATTGCCATGTAGTATTCCATTGTGTATATAAACCACAATTTCTTTATCCATTCATCAGTTGATGACATTTAGGCTCTTTCCACAATTTGGCTATTGTTGAGAGTGCTGCTAAAAACATTGGGTTACAAGTGCCCCTATGCATCAGCACTCCTGTATCCTTTGGGTAAATTCCTAGCAGTGCTATTGCTGGGTCATAGGGTAGGTCTATTTTTAATTTTTTGAGGAACCTCCACACTGTTTTCCAGAGTGGCTGCACCAGTTTGCATTCCCACCAACAGTGCAAGACGGTTCCCGTTTCTCCACATCCTCTCCAGCATCTATAGTCTCCTGATTTGTTCATTTTGGCCACTCTGACTGGCATGAGGTGGCATCTGAGTGTGGTTTTGATTTGTATTTCCCTGATGAGGAGCGACGTTGAGCATCTTTTCATGTGCCTGTTGGCCATCTGGATGTCTTCTTTAGAAAAGTTTCTATTCATGTTTTCTGCCCATTTTTTCACTGGATTATTTGTTTTTCGGGTGTGGAGTTTGGTGAGCTCTTTATAGATTTTGGATACTAGCCCTTTGTCCGATATGTTATTTGCAAATATATTCTCCCATTCCATTGGTTGCCTTTTAGTTTTATTGATTGTTTCCTTTGCTGTGCAGAAGTTTTTATCTTCATAAGGTCCTAATAGCTCATTTTTGCTTTTGTTTCCCTTACCTCCAGGGACAAGTCAAGTAAGAAGTTGCTGTGGCCAAGGTCAAAGAGGTTGTTGCCTATTTTCTCCTCGAGCATTTTGATGGCTTCCTGTCTTATGTTTAGGTCTTTGATCCATTTTGAGTTTATTTTTGTGTATGGTGTAAGAAAGTGGTCTAGGTTCATCCTTCTCTGTGTTGCTGTCCAGTTCCTAACACCATTTGCTGAAGAGACTGTTTTTCCATTGGATATTCTTTCTGCTTTGTCAAAGATTAGTTGGCCATACATTTATGGGTCCATTTCTGGGCTCTCTATTCTGTTCCATTGATATATATATATGTCTGTTCCTGTGCCAGTACCATACTGTCTTGATGATTACAGCTTTGTAATATAGCTTGAAGTCTAGGATTGTTATGCCTCCAGCTTTGGCTTTCTTTTTCAGGATTGCTTTGGCTATTCGGGGTCTTTTCTGCTTCCATACAAATTTTAGGATTGTTTGTTCTAGCTCTGTGAAGAATACTAATGTTATTTTGATAGGGGTTGCATTGAATATGTAGATTGCTTTGGGTAGTAGAGACATTTTAACAATATTTGTTCTTCCAATCTGTGAGCTTGGAATCTTTTTCCATTTCTTTGTGTCTTCTTCAATTTCTTTCATAAGCTTTCTATGGTTTTCAGTGTATAGATTTTTCACCCTTTAGTTAGATTTATTCCTAGATATTTTATGGGTTTTGGTGCAATTGTAAATAGGATCAATTTCTTGATTTCTCTCTCTGCTGCTTCATTATTGGTGTATAGAAATGCAACTGATTTCTATACATTGATTTTATGTCCTGCCACTTTGATGAATTCATGTATCAGTTGTAGCTGTTTTCTGGTGGAGTCTTTTGGGTTTTCCACATGGAGTATCATGTCATCTGCGAAGAGGTTAAGTTTCACTTCCTCCTTGGTGATTTGAATGCCTTTTATTTCTTTGTGTTGTCTGGTTATTGAGTCTAGGACTTCCAACACTATGTTGAACAACAGTGTTGAGAGTGGACATCATTGTTACGTTCCTGACCTTAGGGGGAAAGCTCTCAGTTTTTCCCCATTGAGGATGATATTAGTGTGGGTCTTTTATATATGACCTTTATGATCTTGATGTATGTTCCTTCTGTCCCTACTTTCTTGCGTTTTTTTTTTTTTTATCAAGAAAGGATGCTGTAGGGGTGCCTGGGTGGCTCAGTTGGTTAAGCATCCAACTTTGGCTTGGGTCATGATCTCACGGCTCATGAGTTTAAGCCCTGCATCAGGCTCTGTGCTGACAGCTCAGAGCCTGGAGCCTGCCTCAGATTCTGTGTGTGTGTGTGTGTGTGTGTCTGCCTCTCCCCTGCTAGCACTCTGTCTCTCTCTCTCTCTCTCTCTCTCTCTCTCAAAAATAAGTAAACCTTTAAAAAAAAGAAAGGATGCTGTATTTTGTTGAATGCTTTTTTCATAATCTATTGAGAGGATCATGTGGTTTTTATCCTTTCTTTTATTAATGTGATGTATCACATTGATTGATTTGCAGATATTGAACCAGCTCTGCATTTCAGGAATAAATCCCACTTGATTGTGGTGGATAATTCTTTTTATGTATTGTTGGATTTGGTTTGATAGTATCTTGTTGAGACTTTTTGCATCCATGTTCATCAGGGAAATTGGTCTGTAGTTCTCCTTTTTAGTGGAGTCTTTGCCTGGTTTTGGAATCAAGGTAATGCTGGCCTCATAGAATGAGTTTGGAAGTTTTCCTTACATTTCTTTCTTTCTTTTTTTTTTTTTTTTTTTTTTGGAGCAGTTTCAAAAGAATAGGTGTCAACTCTTCTTTAAACGTTTGGTAAAATTCCCCTTGAAAGCCATATGGCCCAGGATTCTTATTTCTTGGGAGATTTTTGGTTACTTATTCAATTTCATTGCTGGTAATGGGTTTGTTCAAATTTCCTATTTGTTTCTGCTCCAGTTTTGGTAGTTCATATTTTTCTAGGAATTTGTCCATTTCTTCCATATTGCCCAATTTGTTGGGATATAATTGCTCATAATATTTACTTATTATTGTTTGTATTTCTGCAGCAATGATTGTGATCTCTCCTCTTTAATTATTGATTTTATTTATTTGGGTCCTTTCCTTTTTCTTTTTGATCAAACTGACTAGGGGTTTATCAATTTTGTTAATTCTTTCAAAGAATCATCTCCTGGTTTCATTGATCTATTCTACTCTTTTTTTTTCAATTTTAAATTAAAAAAATTTTTTTAACGTTTTTATTTATTTTTGAGACAGAGAGAGACAGAGCATGAATGGGGGAGGGTCAGAGAGAGAGGGAGACACAGAATCTGAAACAGGCTCCAGGCTCTGAGCTGTCAGCACAGAGCCCGACTCGGGGCTCGAACTCACAGACCACGAGATCATGACCTGAGCCAAAGTCGGACGCTTAACCAACTGAGCCACCCAGGCGCCCCTTTTTTTCCAACTTTAATATCATTATTCTCTGCTCTAATCTTTATTATTTCCCTTATTCTGCTGGTTTTGGGTTTATTTGCTGTTCTTTATCCAGCTCTTTTAGGTGTAAGGTTAGGTTGTTGTGTATTTGAGACCTTTCTCCCTTCTTTTGGAAGGCCTGGATTGCTATATGCTCTCCTCTTATGACGACCTTTTCTGCATCCCAGAGGTTTTGGGATACGTTTTCATTTTCATTGGCTTGCATGTACTTTCTAATTCCCTCTTTAATTTCTTGGCTTACCCATTTATTCTTTAGTAGGATGTTCTTTAATCTTCAAGTGTGAATAGTTTATCTTAATGTTAGCTATTGGTTTGTGTAGTAGGTGATACTGATACTCTCTGCTCATAGACCATTGGTTCACATTAGAAGTCACTTGTAGCTTGAGTAAACTCTTCTTATATAGGCTGATGGCTTTCTACCTCATACTCTTTTCCTGATTCCTTCATCTGGTTATAAGACAGTCTTAGCCTACAAGTTGGTCATGCTGGAAGTATTGGAGAATGAATCCTCCCAGGAGCAGCCCTCAAGCAATGATAGGTGGAGGTTAATGAATAATATCCTGACTTGCTCAGGAGGACAACTCTGAAGTGTTTGAGATGATCCCAGAGGTCCCAGTAAGATTGAACTCCAGTTGTTCATAGCATTAGCCTGCTCTTCACCACTTTGTATTGGTTCTTTCTCTTCCCTCACTTCCTTTCTTCCCCATGGTATTTCCTGGAATTGCTTCTCAAATAAATTACTTGCTCCCAAATTCTTGTCTCAGGGTCAGCTGTGGGAGGAGCTCAAACCAAAATAGTTGGATAAATAGCTTCACTCAAAGTCACTGACAGCGATGCTACAGTAGAGAAAAAGAGGCTATGATTACCCTTTTGTCCAGATACAACATTGAAAGTGTTCTACACATACTCTAGTATGGGCCTGAGTTGGGGAGACATCCTGATGTTTGGAGAGAATTCAGAGAACTGAGATTAATTTCTGACTACCTCATGAAGTCACTAAGATTTTTGTGAGGGGAGGATTGCATCTAATCAGAGCTTGCCAGGAGGTTTTCATAAAGCAGAAAGTACAGGTATGCCCATTTTATGTAAGGAAACTGCTGCACAAGTAGAAAATCTTCATCAACTTTTAGCCCAATATAAGGGGTACTGATGTGGTCTCACCAAAAGCCACATTATTATCACTTTCAAGTCAATAGCCACTTAAGAGTCCTCATGTTTTTCAAGAGCTTGTTGCAAGGTGATGATGAGAACAACTTGACTAAGCATTACTTACCGTCATGGTGAGTTGTAAGGCCAGCTGAAGGTGCCCTCTTGATCACAATGGCTCATTAGGTAGTTGAAGATAGAAGAGTCTCAAGCAGACCCATCCAGGTGTATAATGGGGTTATAAGAAACACCAGCTGCTGAGAGGTTAGAGAAGCGTTGGAGAAAATTATCTGGGACCTCAGATACACTACTAGAAAAGCAAATTGAAAGTTATTGGTTCAGTTATGTGTGCCCAGCTCCATGACACTTTTTTCAAAGGAGAGATTCTACAAGCTCATGTTGGTACTTCTGGAGGAAAAAGAATGGGAAGGAATGAAAAGAGAAAAGACACCACAATGCTACCATTTGTGTTCAAGAAGTGGAGAAATACGATTAAGAGAGAAACTCTTTGGGGTACCTGGGTGGCTCAGTTGGTTGGGTGTCCAACTTCGGCTCAGGTCATGATCTCATGGTCTGTGAGTTCAAGCTCTGTGCTGACAGCTTGGAGCCTGGAGCTTGCATCGGATTCTATGTCTCCCTCTCTCTCTACCTCTTCCCCACTCATGCTCTGTCTCTGTCTCTCAAAAAATGAATAAATTTTATTTATTTTATTTTTAAAATAAAATTTTAAAAAATTAAAAAAAAGAGAAACTCTTTATGTCAGATATCTCATTTACAACCATTTACTGCCTCATGTCAGGAAGAAAAGGACACTTATCAGAGAGGATAGAGAATGATCTGTTATGTAGTTTCACATATGCTTTCTTATAATATGAGTCTATAAGCTATTATCCTCCATTTTATTAGTAAGGGAATTAAGGCTCAGAGAGAAGGTGTGACAATGAAGATGTAAGGAAATATTGAGTACCAGTTACCTCTAGTCCTATCCAGTCCTTAAGGTGAACTCCTATTCCCCAGACCTTGGGATTGCCTAATAGCAAAGTGGCAGACCTCACAGGTGTGATGGTGGTGATGGAGGCCAGCCCTGCTCTGCCCCTCTCCAGTGCTACCTCCTCCTCTAAGCTGGGGACCCAGGTCTCCTTTCCAGCACCTGCCATTTTACCTGGTCCTGGTTCTGCTTATGTGTTCTCACTGTGCAGATTGTTTATTCTCCAAGCCCTGCCTCTTCTGTAAAATGAAAATTTGATTATTTTCTAAAGGGGATTTAAATAAATGCTTTACATTCATAAATATCAAAATGTAAAACTTGAATTCATCTTGGTTCTCCTTCTACCTCCAAGAAGAGAAAGAACTCTCCAGGGCCAAGGTTTTTTACTTTCACCTAATTCTGTCCCACCTCCCGCTGCACTGTAGAAGCTGGAAGTCTGAAAACTAAACTTCTTAGCTTCTCCAGGCTCCCTTGAAGCTAGGATTCTAAATTCAATTTTTGCCAGTGTTATTTATTCATGCAAAATTTGGATGGTGGAAGGGATGTGGAGGGTACCTCTGCAGAGATGATGGTTGACAGGCAGCCTGTGTCCTCCCAGTTTGCAGTGATGTGTGTGAGAAGACTGTTCTGGTGGCATTTGTGAGGGCAGGAGTGAACATAGTCTCATGACCTCCTGCTGCAGCAGTGTGGTCCAGTGGTAGCCCCTGCCTTCCTTACCTCCAGCTCTTCCACAGCTGTTGTGAGCACTGAGGTCCCTTATTAAATGCATTCTAAGAGTACCTGCTTACCAGTCCTCCTGCTGGCCCTCTTTTCTGGTTGCTATAGCTATATAACAAACCATTCCCAAACTTAGTGGCATGAAGTAATAATTTTATTTTGCTCACACACAAAAAAAGGCATAGTAGGTATGGGTTGTCTCTGCTCTATGATGTGGGATGAATGAAGCTATGAAGACTTAATGGCTAAGGGTAACTAACCAGTTGGGGGCTGGAGTCACTTAGAGGCCTCCTTACCCACAGGTTTGGTAGTTGATGCTAGCTAGGCTAGAACTTCAGCTGGGACTGTCAATCAGAGCACCCACATGGGGCCGCCCCACCAGCCAGGGCTTCCTCCCAGCATGGTAGCCTTGGGTTGATCAGACTCCTTATATGGCAGCTATGGATCCCACAGTGAATGTCCCAAGAGAAACAGGTGAAGATTCCCAGGCTTTTCCAACCTCAGAGGTCACACCTTAACCACTCTCACTGCATTCTTTAGGTTGAAGCAATCACAAGCTGGTCCAGACTCAAAGGGGAGGGGATACAGTCTATATCTCTAGATGGGAGGGGCTTCAAAGAATGTGTGGCCTTAATTTAAAACCCCTTAACCCTCTTTCCACAAGGAATCTCAGTAATTATGTTTTTTCCAGTTTTACTGAGAAATAGTTGACATGCATCATTGTATAAGTTTAAGGCATACAGTATGATGGTTTGATTTACACATATTGTGAAATGGTTACCTCAAGAGGTTCAGCAAACATCCATCTTCCCACGTAGACACAAAATATGCATTGCTTCCCAAATTTGTTATGTCTTTCTTGCATAAGGGCCATGCTAGTCTTCTCTGTGTCCTTCCAATTTTAGTACGTGTGCTGCTGAAGCTAGCACTCTCAGTAATTGTTTAATGTGTGATGGATATTCAGGCAATAAGGTTTTATTAGGATAATGACATCTTTGGATCTCCTTCTGTTTTCCACTCAAGCCAACAAATTTCAAGTTAGGAAAGAAAATAAGCACTTTTGCAAATATAGAGACAAGAAAAAATATATTCCCACTTAGTATTATGTACTTTGAAGAGTTTCTCTACCAGAAAAAAGGGGGGGGGGAAGGAAAATGGTTTCAAAAATATATTTCCAAAAATATTATTTTTAAATAAATAGAATCAATACAGAAAAGGAAACACCCTTTCTTGCCAGAGAAACCTTCCTGGGCCTGCCTATCAGGTTCACCTGTTCCAATCTTCATGGTTCCCTCCTTGATCCTTGGTTTATAACAAAATATTTGTGTGATCCTTTCTATAAACTTTATATTGTGAAAAATTTCAACCATACCAAAGTAGACAACATAGTATCATGAACTTCCAAGCCACCGTTATGAGTTTCAACATTTTGTCAACTCATGGGAAATCTAGTCATATCCACATCTTTCCTTCCTTTTGAAGCCAATCCGAGACATCCTATTTCATCCATAAATATTTCATTATATGTCTCTTAACAAGAAAGCCTCTTCTTTTCTAAACACAACTATAATACTATCACATTGAAAATAAGTACAATAATTCTTCAATAACAAATATCCAATCATTCCAAATGTCTAGTTATCTTACATAAGTTTTATAGTTTGTTTGAATTAGCATCAAAATAGGAGTCACATAGTGTGATTAATTGATATGTATTTTAAATCTCTTAATTTGTAGGTGTTTCTCTCCACCCCTTCATTTTCTCCCATTGAAATTTATTTGTTGAAGAGGATTATTTGTCCTATAGAGTTTCATAGAGTCTGGATTTCACTGACAGTTCTCTGGGTGATGTCTAACATGTTCCACTCTCCTTACCTTTTTTTTCTGTAAATTTAAATGTGAACAAGAGGCTTTTTCAGATGTAATTTGTATGATTCTTTTGATTAATGCCTGCCCCCTTCTCTTGACTGTGAATTCCATGGAGGCAGGCTCAGGAATAATTGTCTCTCAACTGAAAATATAGCATGTAGCATGGTGCTTTGTGTATAATAGGTACTCAGTATCTTTAGTTGAATGAACCAATATTAGTTGAAAGAAAGAAAGAATGAATGAATGGGAAATACACACAGGAACCTAGGAGTAAGTGGCTATACCACTAGGCAATGAACTGTAATCCTCCCCAGTCCCATTAACACCTGCAATTAGACCCCTGAAGACATTTCAGAGTTTAGCCTCATTCATTCACTCACTTGTAAGTGCATGCCACATGTCAGGTACTGTTCTAGGAACCAGGATACATCAGGAAACAAGAGTCATATCTTCTCAGGTCTAATAGTCTGGGTCAGCTGATTTTTCAGAAGGTGACCACTTAGAAGGGTCCCCAGAGGCCCCTGGATGCACAGCAGCCATTTGTGATAGCAGAGAAAAACTCTGGGGCCAGTTCAACCTAGGATAGAATCCTAGCTCTGTCATTGGCTAACTGTTTGACCCTGGACAGATAGTTTAACCTATCATAACCTTGTTTCCCTAATATGTAAAAAGGGGGAGTATTGCTGACTTCATTTGCTTGTATGAGAGTGTAGCTGACTTTTAGTGTTCTGCTCATATCATCTTGGCTGGTTCCTGGGTCTTTCTGCTTGAAGGCATTACCTGGCACATCCAGGTAGATGCAGACCCAAAGTGCCGAGGATCTGACTTTCCCTCAATCCCCGCAGCAATCCTCAATCAGGGAAGATAGGAAGGATACTAGGTGGTGAAAAAATACTCCAATTTCCTCACTCCTCAGTGACACAGTAATAAGGTGTATCCCCAGGCTGTGTCCCCATTGCGATTGCAAGTTATTGTCCATGTGGTAACCTGCTCTTTAACACCCCCTCTTGCTGGCTGCCTTCCCTTTCCTCTCTCTTTCACTCTGCATCCTGGGATCACCTCCCAGAGACTATGTTCACCTGTGCCTTTACTCTGGCTCCTCTTTGGGATGGAGCATCAAAGGAAATGAGGTATAAACAATAGCTAGAGCTCCTCCAGACAGGGCAGGATCCAACAGGTATATTATCTTTAAAGGACAGCTAGAAGTGAGAAAATCCACAGAAATTTTCAAATCAGAAAAGAATTTAACATCACGGGGATTGGTGAGGACTCAAAGTAAAAGAAGCTTCCCCATCCACTGGGATCTCTCCCAGATAGGGCGCTGAAATGTCACTGCTCGGGGCTCAGTGGTCAGCACTATGCTCCAAATCATGAAGAATTGATTTTATTACGATCACTGTACTCTCTAGGAGAAAGTAAGAGTTTGAATCTTTTTAAGAAAGATTTCTGTCAAAATGAGTACATTAAAAAAAAAAACATGTTGGCACTTTAAACAGATGGTAAGCCTCTATTATTTTAGAAATTTCACCAGGGCTCCTTCCTGGACAATGGCAGATAAATGAGATGTGATTGTTCCAGCACCTGCACCAGTGTTTGTCTCGAGGCCAAGAAGGTGTGGCTGGGTATTGTCAATGAAGTGGGCTCCTCATTATCTCAGCTATTGTTCCAGGAATCAAAGCTGTAATCAATGCCCATGCCTTATTCTGCATAACTCAGCCACAATATGTGGAGAAGTGAGAAAATAGGTGACAGAGTGAATAATGTTCTCAGGACCACATTTCATGCAAGCCACTGCATTTCCCAGCGGATTCTTTTTATTTTAATTTTTTCATTACCAAGGTAATACATGATCATCTCAAAACCGCAATGAGAAATGTATAAAGTGAAAGGCCCTCTCCCATTCTCCAGCCCCACTTCTGGGATGCACCATTATCAGTGCTGTGTGAAGCAGCCAGAGAGGTGTACCCAAGCACACAACCACAACGTTCTGCCGTCTATGTCTCCCAGCCATCTACTCATCCCCAACATCTTATTCTTTGGGTTATCTCACAGAATTCCACTGTACGGTTCTCCCACATTCTATGCAGCCCCCTTTGGACATTTATTTTGCACAAATATTTAAACATGGGACATCTTTGCACATACCTTGGTGTATTTAGGAGACAATTTCTGCAAAATGAGTTACTGGGATTAGGTTTAAGGGCATGCATATTTCACCTTTTGCTTAATACTTTCAAACTGCCTTCCCAATCAAGCAAAAAAAAAAAAAAAAAAAAAAGCACACTTCATGGCTGTATTAAGCTCCCCACATTTATTGACGTTTTGTATTTTCCCTGTGAACTGTGTGTAAATAAACAAGGACTACTCAAGGGAGAACAAGTAAAGGCTTGCTAGAGCAAGGGAACCGGCCACCGTTTGTTGTGTTTGGTGGAGACTCAAAGGTAGGCAGAGGAATTGGAAAGATTTGTAGTGGGAAAACAGGAAGGGTTCAGGTCAGGTGTGCCCTGACTACAGGCTGTTGGCCTGGGGGAGCTGCAGCTGGCAGCCAGCATCCTATGTGACTGGTCAGGGGCACATATTTGGCTTTCTCTGGTCGGTCCTAAGTTAGATGCAGGGGCATAAATTAGGGAAGCTATCAATTATTGATTAAGTCCTGGCTGTTTGGGGTCAGCTGCTGCAGAGATGGTGGTTTTGGCTTCCTGGACTGATTGCTATCCAACGTGGATTCGATTTCTATTTTCATGTATGGTCTGGCCATTGTCGGTGAGTCTATTCACCCTCCCAACCGTCTTTTCATTTCTGTTACCTAGATTTCTATTGGGGTGTTGATCTTTTTCTCTGGTAGTTTGTAGCCTCGGAGCAGGGACTCCAATGGCATGGCTTCGGCCTTCAGGATTTTGTTACTTAAGTAAAGCCAAACTTCATTTCTGTTGGCGCGGTGGGTGAGGGGAGACGTTTCAAGACTAAGAAGCACCGTGTAGGGTCTCTCCCGCAATGCAGCTATGTTGCTCAAGAGGGAAAAGGGAATTGCAACCCCAGAAAATAAAGTGCTCTGCAGAAATAAAGTAAGCTTGTCTGGCCTTTGTTGGAGGCATAGGTAAGGTTGGAGGTGGTGTGCTATTTGCGGCAGAGTTTACGGCGGCTTTACAGACTGGGGCAGAATGAGGTCCTGGGTCGCCAAGTATGGTGGATCCTTCAGAAGGAAGCTATCTGTATGGCAGTCCTTGTCATTGGTGCCACTCTGCACAGGGCTTACAGTTAAAGGCCTGGGAACCTTTATTATGCTTCAGACTAAAATTTAAAATAAATATTATGCATCCATTAATTTTTAATCTTGGGAAAGTGGGCATTGAGTCACTTACTAAAAAGCCTATATGTGTCTCTTTGGGGGTGGGGGAAGCAGCATGGGTTCAAGAAAGCTTGGCTGTCACATTAGCTACCTTCCACCTGGCAGCCTTTGGGGTCCCCTTTTACTCTTGCTGAGCTCTGTCCTCACCTGACATATACAGTTCTTTTTTGGAGGAGTGTCCTTGGGCTACTGATTCTTGTGAGTTCATTTCTTCCTCCCTTTTAACCCATGATGAGGATGTGCAGGTAGGAAAGCTGACTCATTCCTTGGGCATGTCTTACATTCCAGAGCTCCCCATGGTATGCCACCTCCTGCAACAGGTGTTTGCCTGAGAGGCACCCTGGCCTGACCTCCTTTTCTCTGTCCTGGACCTCCACACCCTTGCCTGTTTTCCTTGGGAGCACCCCTTAATAAATCACTTTCCTACAAAACATTGTCCCTGAAGGGTCTGCTTCTAAGGAAATGGATTTAAAATAGCATTCAAATTCCTAATTCTGTCACCAACTTGTCCTGTGACTTTCAACAAGATCTCTGCCCACATCTAGAAAATGAGAGTTTGGAATAAGTAATTTCAAAGGTTCTTTAATAAGTTAAAACCCCCATGACTTCCTTTAAATCATGGTCACATGTTGTGTCTCCTTTAGAGAAGGGGTTCTTTATTTTTAAGTTTATTTATTTATTTTGAGGGGGGATAGGGGCAGAGAGAATGAGAATCCCAAGCAGGCTCCATGCTGTAGCACAGAGCCCAACTCAGGGGCTCAAACTCACAAACGGTGAGATCATGACTGGAGCCAAACCCAAGAGTTGGACACTTAAATGACTGATCCACCCAGGCACCCCTAGAGAAGGGATTCTTAATGTGGGACTCGTGGGTAGCTTTCAGATGGTCAACGAACCCCTGGGAATTGTATGTAAAATTGTGGGGTTTTTTTCCTGTGGAGAGTGTTCATATCTTTCATTAGATTTCCAGAGTCCATAACCCCTCACCAAAGTTAGCAACCACTCTTTACAGCTTGTTTGTTTATTAACTTCAGGAGAAGGGCTGTGGAGAGAGCATTGTCATATTCCCCAATTGTTGACCTTTTCAGATTAAGAATGGCTTGATTAAAACCACTTAATATTTATTTTTAAATGATATAAAATATGTGCTAATTGTAGTTGCCCAACAGAGATAACATATTCCTCCTAGACCAGTTTTTAATAGCTTTTTATCTTGAAAATATAATCTTTTGTAGGTTCAGGCTGCTTTTGACCTTGGAATTGAGGTTTAATATAAATGGCAACTTTTTCCTTTTCAGACAAGTGTTGGATATGCCAGCCCAACTTTGCTAAAGAAGAAAATATGTTTGTGATTAATAAAAAGTATGAAATCCACTCACTTGAGTTCCTCTCCATGTGTTCTGTCCCTTTTTTTCCATACACAGACAGACAGACAGACAGAGAAGCAGACAGGTATATAGACACAGGTACACACAATTGTGAGCATCAGAAAAACATCCTAGAATCTTTCATCAAGTGAAAGATTCAAAATCTTATTTTGACAAAAACAGTCCCAGCTGGTTATAGTTAAGACCCACTTGGCATGCGCACAGTAGGTCAATAAATTATGAACCAAGCAGCTGCTCCAATTTTTAGGACCATTATGTCCCGCGGGTAAACCTCATGGAGCAGGGAGGTGGCAGGATGCACAGAAGGCTCTTCTTGAGAAATGAAACATCTCTTGTTCATCTGGGTCAGCCATGTATAGTTCCTCTTATAAAGGATATTTTATGAACCTGAATAATAAGAATTTATATAAACATACAACCATAAACTCACATAATGCATATGGAGGTAATAAAGAACAAGTAAGTAATGGTGAAATAACTGCATTGAAGGCTTCAGCTAGCCTTATAATAAACCAAGAGAGGGAGGCTTGAGTATGTGTGATGTCACTTTGATATTGAAGGGTATTTACATCTTTAAACAAGGCTTCTATGGGTTGGCTATAAAGGGTTGCAGGCTTTGGGAGGAGGGGACTGGATTCCAAAACTCAGATGTAAGCCAATTGCATACATGCATTTATGATTTTGCTCAATCCTTCTGTGGCTTGTTTTTTAATTTATTGAATAGAATAATTTAATTTATTGAATAACTGAATGTCAGTTCCCACACTCACTGCTAAAATATGGTTCCTGTCCTGGGACTTAAAGTTTGGGGGAACGATTGAAATAAACTAAACAAACAAACACATGAGTATCTAATTACTGATTGTGCAAAGATTTATTAGGGAAGTGGTCCCAGGAGGAATCAGCAAGGCATGAGGAGCAAGACAGAGAGGCAAGGGGGAGCCCCACAGCAGGCTACCTAGAGCAAAGCATTGCAGAGGGTGCTTTCAGCCTGATTCCACTCTGGAGACTCCAGGAGACTCTGGAGTGTAAGGTGTGGCTGAGAGTTTGTGCTGCTGGTGGAAAGGGGCTGGGCTGTCATACACATTTATTTGTCACTGCCTAGGGGCTGTCAACTCCCAGGCATGTGGTTCTCTGGGGACAAAGTGGCTCTAGTAACTTGATAGCCATCCTCTGAATAAAAGTCATTGGCATGAGTGGTTGGAAGAAGAGCTCACTCAGGAACTATGGACAGGCTGGAGAGAAGCACACAGATACCATGGAAAGGCTCGAGGGGATCTGGACTGAGCGCGGACTGGGTCCACTGCAGTAGTGAGTGGTGCTGAGATCTGAAGGTGGTAAGAATCAATCATACGAAGTAATGCATTGGGAGTGGGGTGGGTAAGAGCATTTGAGATGGAGAAGAAAGGCTGCACAAGTTCCTGACATAGGAGAAGCCCAGAGAAGCCAAGGAACTAGAGGCAAAAATGACGTTGAAGGGGGCCTGGGTAGTTCAGACAAGCATCTGACTTTTGAATTCTGCTCAAGTCATGATCTCACAGTTGTAAGATCGAGCTTGATGGCCAGTTGGGCTGACAGGACTGAGTCTGCTTGGGATTCTCTCTCTCTCTCTCTCTCTCTGCTCCTCCCCCACTTGTGCACATGTGTGTACATGCATGCATTCACACTCCTTCTCTCTTAAATAAATAAATTTGAAAAAAATGAGGCTTCAAGGTAAATGGGTCTTCTGACCAAGATGAGCACTGAGTTCTCACTTCAATAATCATCACTTCTCCAAACACAGGGAAGTGAGTGATGCACAAGATATGAAGAGATGAACAATGACTGTTCATCTCTGCAAACAAGAAATATGAAAGAAATAAAACAGCACATATAGAGCTGGGGCCTCCAGCTTCTTGAGCCACTGTCCCAAAGGAGGCAATGGCCATGCCTGAGAGGCCTAAAAGCAGCCCCTTGAACAATATAGGCCTGATGCAAGCTCACTGCTTGAAGCAGAGAATTCTGTATACTGAGAAACAAAAGCAAAGATAAACAAGACCAAAATCTGAGTAGGTTGTACGTCAGGCAAAAGTCAACAAAAGTAACAGATATCTGGCCTCCTCCTGGCAAGTGTTTTCCATTATAAGGGAAAGTAAAGAAAGCATTGTTATTTTTTGAGCTATGTGCCAAATATGCTATATGCCAGGCACTAATCTAAGACACTGTAGTTCATTTGATTCTCATGGTGACTGCATGAAGTAGGTGTTGTAATCCACATTTTCAGAGGAGCTAAGTGAAGCTCAGAGCAATGAACTAATTTGTCCGGGGTCCTAAGTTAAAACTGGATTCCAAACTGCTAATTTCTAGAACGCATGAATGTTAACCACTTTGCTACATTCTTCAAATATGTAGACAGGGATTGAAAGAGAAAAGCATATCAGCTGAGCTCGCTTCACTACCACATGAAGTGCCAGAAGACAATGGTATCTACAAGATGCTGAAGGAACAGGGTGTATTCAGTTTTCGTTTTCTTTGGTAAGGGAAGTCAAAGAAAGATATGGAAAGCCAAATATGCAAAAATAAGAACAAGTCCAATGTATTATCCTCAAAAAGCTATGAAAACGGACTCTGGGGGAATCAATAGAGGGAAGGTGGGTAGGGAGGGAGGTTATTGGGTTTTCATTTTATCTTTGCTTTTCACCAAATTCTCAGATTGAAGATTTCTTAACCAGGACAATATATTTCTTTTCTATTAATTTGTGAGATACACATTATCCCTTCCTAGCTGCCCATCCCATGAGCATGTAAACCATGATTCAGAAAACCAAATCCTGAGGTTTGGTGTCCTCTGAGACTGTAACATTGCCATACTCTCTCTGCCAAAATCATCTATTCATTTAACACGTAAGCATTTGTTAAGTGAATAATATTTAATTTAACAAATATTACTAAGCATCTGTTCCAGTCTAGGTATTGTAGGAGGTGCTGGGAATTTCACAGTGAAGAAGACAGACAAGGTCTCTGTGTGGCCCATGCCCACGGGGATGGGCCAACATGAACAAGTAAGCAAACATATCATGAGATTATTGCTAATATCAGCAACTTGTTGGCTGGCAGTGCCATTAACTAAAATGAAGAAGACTTGGGGCACCTGGGTGGCTCAGTCGGTTGAGTATCCGACTTTGGCTCAGGTCATGATCTCATGGTTCATGGGTCCAAGCCCTGCGTCAGGCTCTGTGCTGATAGCTTGGAGCCTGGAGCCTGCTTTGGATTCTGTGTCTCCCTCTCTCTCTGGCCAGCCCCCTCTAGCTCTGTCTCTGTCTCTCAAAAATGAATAAACATTAAAAAAAATTATAAATGAGGAAGACTTACAAATGTTTGAATTAAGGAAGTCAGGGATCAAGGGTTCTATGTTCAATGCGTGAAATGTGAAATGACTGTTAGACATCCAGATGGAAATCCTGAATAGATAGAAATAGATGCATGGAGAGCTCAGGAGAGAGGGGTCTGTCTGAGCTAGAAATAAAATGGAGATATCATCAGCAGGTAGTTGGGTAGGATCCATGGGCTGATATTGCACTAAAGCTGTATAAGATGTCACCATCAGAGGAAACAGGGTAAGGTGTATCTAGGACTATTTTTGCAACTTCCTGTGACTGTATAATTATTTCAAAACAAAAGGTTAACAATAAAATCCATGGGTCCAGATAAGATATCCTAGGGATAAATTTATAAAAAGGATAGTGTGAAGCACCTGGGTGGCATCTAACTTTGATACTAGTGGAGCGTCCAACTTAGGCTCAGGTCATGATCTCTAGGCTTATGACTTCTAGCCCCACACCCAGCTCACTGCTGTCAGCACAGAGCCCACTTCAGATCCTCTGTCCCTCCCCTCTCTGTCCCTACCCTGCTCACACATTCTCTCTCTCAAAAATAAACAAAAATTAAAAAAAAAATTTTAAAAAAGGTTGATGTGACAAAGTTCTTAAAATTTCAGCCATTCTGGAAGATCCAGAAATGTAGATTCACAATAATTATGGTCTGTGTTCACTCAGGTCCTCCAAGCAGCAGATACCAATATGAGATCAGATGTGCAGGAGATTTGGGAAGAACACATGTTAAGGATAAAGGGTAGGCATCCCAGGAGGTTAAGAGAGCATTCAGACCACGATAAAGACTCAATCATTGATAGAGAGAGAAAGGTAGGAGGGCTGGTGAAGAATGACACAGACTGTATTGCAGTTCTCAGGAAATTGCAATCAAACCCATGGGGAGTCCTGGAGCCAAAGTTATTCCTTAAAGGAGTCCTCCATCTCATAGGAATGAGCCTGAATTAGTGGCCCCTCCTCAGTGCTCAACTTTGCTTGGGAGTAGCCCTTGGAAGCATGAGGTCTTAGGCACATCCCTACCTGGAGTCTTCTCCTCTGGATTGGATCATGCTGGGAATAACCAGGAACCCGGAATTCAGAATCCATATAACCTTGAGCCTGCAGGTGGGTGTGGATGGGTCTCCATGTTCACATCCAACCATTCCACAGTGAAGGAGGAAGGTGGAGGCAGAAATAAAAGGAGAGGTGGCCATGTGTTAAGGATTAGGGGTGAGCTCTTCCTGAGTTGCCACATGCCAGCAGGAACTCAGAGGAGTCCAAGAACTGTAAATGCAAACCTGGCTTTCCAGGAGGAGTATTTTTTCAAGGTTAGAGGATAAACACACTTTATCAAAAGCTTGTTGCAAGTTTTAAATAGCTAAACATCTGTACCTTTTGCAGGGCTCTGCAATATTAGAACCACTTGAAAATTTACTAGAAGCCATGGCTATGCATTCCTGAAAAATCCATATATAGAAGATATATATTCAGAAGATAACATTCAGAAGATTTAAGAATTTTGGGAACTGGTAGGGCGCCTGCGTGGCTGAGTTGGTTAAGTATCGGACTCTTAAGAATGCCACGTCATTATTTTGCTTAGTTTTGCTGAGGCATTTTATCATCTCACATCACAAGAAGGGTTTCTGAACTGCATGACAATAGACTAGATTCTTCAGGACAGCACAGGCCTTGAGCAGCGATCAGCTTTGACTACTGGCCACAGCACAAGGTCTGAGAGCTGCAAGTGAAGCTGAGCATTATACCCAGCCATTGGCTCCACAGGAAGATGGCAGCATAGGAGGATGCTGGGCTCACCTCGTCCTGCTGATCGCTTGGATTCCACCCACATCTGCCTCAATAACCCAGAAAACTACCAAAAGACTAGAAGAACAGACTCTCCGAAGCCAAGAATAGACAAGAGACCCACAGAAGAGGGTAGGAAGGGCAGAGAGGCAGTGCGTGCTACACGGACTGGCGGGAGGGAACTGGGGCAGTGGAGGGGCAACCCACCAGGCAAGGCAGAGCCCCCGAAGTCTGTCTTGCAAAAGCAGAGGTGCCAGACTCTGTGAGTTCTGACAGCCAGAGGGACTTAACATCTGGAATGTTTAAAGTCAACAGCTCTGATCTCAGAGAGCAGGGAGGGCAAGAGGATGTGGAGAGGGAGAGTGGTTGAGACCCAGAAGACAGAGGTCAGCTCAGTGGGGAACAAAGGCAGAGGCAAGCGCCATTTCCCTCTCCCATCCTCCAGCCAAAATTCCAAAGGGAACCAGTTCCCATCAATGAACTTGCTTACACTGTCCAAATGCCCAATGCTGTGCTTCTGTGGATCCATCCCTTTGATGGGCCTGCCTCCCTCCCAGTGTTTCAGGGCCCCTCCAGCAAGGAACCATCGATGGCAAACCCAGCTAAGCCTGCCCCTCCCACCCCTGTGCACCTTGTGGATCCACCCTGGCTAATATATCAGATCCCATTGAAGCAGCACTGCAAAGCCTGGCAGTGTCAAAGTAGCCCAGCCACACCACTCTACAGTGAGTCCTGCCCCTGGAAGATAAGGTACACAGCTGTCTGACTGTGGCCCCAGCGATGGGCTGGGGGCAGACATCAGGTCTGACTACAGCCCTGCCCACCAACACAAGTTACTTCAGACAGCACAAGAGAAGTGCCCTGCAGTTTGGAGCCACCACAGGGACTACCCAAATGATGAAATGGAAGAATTATCCTCAAAAGAGACTCCAGGAAGTAGCGACAGCTTATGAATTGATCAAAAACCATTTAAGCAGTGTAATGGAACAGGAATTTAGAATAATAGTCATAAAATTAATTGCTGGGTTTTAAAAAAGCATAGAGGACAGCAGACAATCTTTCTACAGAGATCAAGGAACTAAGAAATAGGCATGAGTAGCTAAAAAATGCTATAAATGACGTGCAAAATAAAACGGAAGCAGCATTGCACAGATTGAGGAGGCAGAGGACAGAATAGGTGAATTAGAAGATAAGATTATGCAATAAAAGCAAGCTGACAAAAAGAGAGATAAAAAAAATCCAGGAGTATGAGGGGAGAATTAGAGAACTAACTGGTGCAATCAAATGGAACAATATGCATATCATAGTAATTCCAGAAGAGGAAAAGAGAGAGAAAGGGGCTGAAGGTGTACTTGAACAAATCATAGCTGAGAACTTCCCTGATCTGGGGAAGGAAAAAGGCATTGAAATCCAAGAGGCACAGAGAACTCCCTTCAGACATAACTTGAATCGATCTTCTGCATGACATATCATAGTGAAACTGGCAAAATACAAGGATAAAGAGAGAATTCTGAAAGCAGCTAAGGATAAACGGGCTCTAACTTACAAAGATAGACCCATAAGAGTAGTAGCAGACCTATCTACTGTAACTTGGCAGGCCAGAAAGGAACGGCAGGAAATCTTCAATGTGATGAACAGAAAAAATATGCAGCCAACAATCCTTTACACATTAAATCTGTCATTCAAAATAAATGGAGAGATAAAAGTTTTCCCAAACAAATAATATCTGAAGGAATTCATCACCACTAAACCAGCCCTACAAGAGATCCTAAGGGGATTCTGTGAGTAAAAAGCTGCAAGGACCACAAAGCACCAGAGACATCACTACAAGCATGAAACCTACAGACATCACAATGACTCTAAACCCATATCTTTCAATAATAGCACTGAATGTAAATGGACTAAATGCTCCAACCAAAAGACATAGGGTATAAAAATGGATAAAAAAACAAGACTCATCTATTTGCTATCTAAAAGAGATTCACTTTAGACCTGAGGACACCGTTAGATTGAAAGTGAGGGAATGGAGAACTATCTATCATGCACTGGAAGTCAAAAGAAAGCTGGAGTAGCCATACTTATATCAGAAAAACTAGACTTTAAATTAAAGGCTGTAACAAGAGATGAAGAAGGGCATTATATAATAATTACAGGGTCTATCCATGAGGAAGAGCTAACAACTATAAACGTCTATGCGCTGAATACGGGAGCCCCCAAATATATAAAACAATTAATCACAAACATGAGCAACCTTGTGGATAAGAATGTGGTAATTGCAGGGGACTTTAATACCCCACCTTCAACAATGGATAGAACATCTAGATACAAGATCAGTAAAGAAACAAAGGTCCTGAATGATACATTGGATCAGATGCACTTGACAGATATATTTAGAACTCTGCATCCAAAAGCAACAGAATACACTTTCTTCTTGAGTGCACATGGAACATTCTCCAAGATCGATCACATACTGGATCACAAAACAGACCTTCATAAGTATAAAAGAATTGAGATCATACCATGCACACTTTTGGACCACATTGCTATGAAGCTTGAAATCAACCACAGAAAAATGTCTGGAAAACCTCCAAAAGCAAGGAGATTAAAGAACACCTACTAAAGAATGAATGGGTCAACCAGGCAATTAGAGAAGAAATTTAAAAATATATGGAAACAAAGGAAAATGAAAATACAACAATCAAAACGCTTTGGGATGCAGCAAAGGCAGTCCTGAGAGGAAAATACATTGCAACCAGGCCTATCTCAAGAAACAAGAAAACTCCCAAATACAGACTCTAACAGCACACCTAAAGGAACTAGAAGCAGAACAGCAAAGACACCCCAAACCCATCAGAAGAAGAGAAATAATAAAGATCAGAGCAGAAATAAACAATATAGAATCTACAAAACTGTAGAGCAGATCAATGAAACCAAGAGTTGGTTTTTTGAAAAAATAAACAAAATTGAGAAAACCTCTAGCCAGGCTTCTCAAAAAGGAAAGGGAGAGGACCCAAATAGATAAAATCATGAATGAAAATGGAATTATTACAACCAATCCCTCAAAAAAACAAGCAATTATCAGGGAATACTATGAAAAATTATATGCCCACAAACTGGACAACCTGGAAGAAATGGACAGATTCCTAAGCACCCACACACTTCCAAAACTCAAACAGGAAGAAATAGAAAGCTTGAACAGACCCATAACCAGCGAAGAAATTGAATCAGTTATCAATAATCTCCCAACAAATAAGAGTCCAGGACCAGATGGCTTCCTTAGGGAATTCTACCAGACATTCAAAGCAGAGATAATACCTATCCTCCTCAAGCTGTTCCAAAAAATAGAAAGGGAAGGAAAATTTCCAGACTCATTCTATGAAGCCAGCATTACTTTGATTCCTAAACCAGACAGAGACCCAGTAAAAAAAGAGAACTACAGACCAATATCCCTGATGAATATGGATGCAAAAATTCTCAATAAGGTACTAGCAAATCGAATTCAAAAGTATATAAAAAGAATTATTCACCAAGATCAAGTGGGATTCATTCCTGGGCCTCAGGGCTGTCTCAACATTTGCAAATCAATCAATGTGATACATCACATTAATAAAAGAAAAGAGAAGAACCATATGATCCTGTCAATCGTTGCAGAAAAAGCTTTTGACAAAATTCAGCATTCCTTCTTAATAAAAACCCTTGAGAAAGTCGGGATAGAAGGAACATACTTAAAGATCATAAAAGCCATTTATGAAAAGCCCACAGCTAATATCATCCTCAATGAGGAAAAACTGAGAGCTTTCTCCCTGAGATCAGGAACACGACAGGGATGTCCACTCTCACCACTGTTGTTTAACATAGTGTTGGAAGTTCTAACATCAGCAATCAGACAACAAAAGGAAATCAAAGGCATCAAAATTGGCAAAGATGAAGTTAAGCTTTCACTTTTTGCAAATGACATGATATTATACATGGAAAATCCGATAGACTCCACCAAAAGTCTTCTAGGACTGATACATGAATTGAGCAAAGTCGCAGGATACAAAATCAATGTACAGAAATCAGTTGCATTCTTATACACTAATATAATGAAGCAACAGAAAGACAAATAAAGAAACTGATCCCATTCACAATTGCACCAAGAAGCATAAAATACCTAGGAATAAACCTAACCAAAGATGTAAAAGATCTGTATGATAGAAACTATAGAAAGCTTAAGAAGGAAAATGAAAAAGATACAAAGAAATGGGAAAACATTCCATGCTCCTGGATAGGAAGAACAAATAGTGTTAAAATGTCAATACTACCCAAAGCAGGCTACACATTCAAAACAATCCCAGTCAAAATTTCACCAGCATTCTTCTCAAAGCTAGAACAAGCAATCCTAAAAGTTGTATAGAACCACAAAAGACTCTTAATACACAAAGTAATTTTGAAGAAAAGACCAAAGTGGGAGGAATCACAATCCCAGACTTTAGCCTCTACTACAAAGCTGTAATCAACAAGACAGCATGGCATTGGCACAAAAACAGACACATAGACCAATGGGATAGAATAGACACTCTAGAATTACACCCACAAAAGTATGGCCAACTAATCCTTGACAAAGCAGAAAAGAATATCCAATGGAAAAAAGACAGTCTCTTTAACAAATGGTGCTGGGAGTACTGGAGTTATGCAACATGCAGAAGAATGAAACTAGACCACTTTCTTACACCATTCACAAAAATAAACTCAAAATGGATAAAGGACCTGAATGTGACAAGAATCCTTCAAAACCCTAGAGGAGAAAGCAGGAAAAAACCTCTCTGACCTCAGCCACAGCAATTTCTTACTTGACACATCCCCAAAGGCAAGGGAATTAAAAGCAAACATGAACTATTGGGACCTCATGAAGATAAAAAGCTTCTGCACTGCAAAGGAAACAATCAACAAAATTAAAAGGCAACTGACGGAATGGGAAAAGATATTTGCAAATGACATACCGGACAAAGGGCTAGTATCCAAAATCTATAAAGAGCTCACCAGATTCCACACCCAAAAAACAAATAATCCAGTGAAGAAATGGGCAGAAAACATGAAGAGACACTTCTCTAAAGAAGACATTCAGATGGCCAACAGGCACATTAAAAGATGCTCAACATCACTCCTCATTAGGGAAATACAAATCAAAACCACAGTCAGATATCACCTCATGCCAGTCAGTGGTCAAAATGAACAAATCAGGAGACTATAGATGCTGGATGTGGAGAAACGGAAACCCTCTTGCACTGTTGGTGGGAATGCAAACTGGTGCAGCCACTCTGGAAAACAGTGTGGAGGTTCCTCAAAAAATTAAAAATAGATATACCCTATGACTGAGAAATAACACTGCTAGGAATTTACCCAAGGGATACAGGAGCTGATGCATAGGGGCACTTGTACCTCCATGTTTATAGCAACACTTTCAACAAGAGCCAAATTATGGAAAGAGCCTAAATGTCCATCAACTGATGAATGGATAAAGAAATTGTGGTTTATATACATAATGGAATACTATGTGTCAACGAGAAAGAATGAAATATGGCCTTTTGTAGCAACGTGGATGGAACTGGAGAGTGTGATGCTAAGTGAAATAAGTCATACAGAGAAAGATAGATACCATATGTTTTCACTCTTATGTGAATCCTGAGAAACTTAACAGAAGTCCATGGGAGGGGAAGAAAAAAAAAAGAGGTTACAGAGGGAGGGAACCAAAGCATAAGGGACTCTTAGAAAATGAGAACAAACTGAGGGTTGATGGGGGGTGGGAGGGAGGGGAGGGTGGGTGATGGATATTGAGGAGGGCACCTTTTGGGATGAGCACTGGGTGTTGTATGGAAACCAATTTGACAATAAATTTCATATTAAAAATAATAAATAAAAATAAAGAGAAAAATATATATTTAATAAAAATATATTTTTAAAAATGTGTCAGACTCTTAATTTCAGCTCAGTCATGATCTCATGGTTCATGGGATCAAGGCCCACATAAGGTTCTATGCTAATAGCACAGAGCCTGCTTGGGGCTGTCTTTCTCCCTTTCTCTCTCTCTGCCTCTTCCTTGGTCATGTGTGCCCTCTCTCTCTCAAAAAAAGAGAGAATTAAAAAAAGTGAGAATTCTAAGAACTGGTAAGCAATATAAACTAATATACAAATCTTTAAAAATTCCTAAACAAGTTATATTTATGTATTTTATATATTTATCTTATATATTTCATAATATATTAGATATATAATATATTCTATATCTCACAATAAAAGTTCTTACCAACTATAATAATTAGAGCTAATTAATTCATTCTAATAATTTATTACTGATTTTGGAATTTTTGTGTGACCCTTTGTTTAAGTCAACTGTCACGAGCTACATGACAAATATTACTGAGCACCTGCTCCAGCTCAGGTATTGCAGTAGGTGCTGGGAATTCTACAGTGGAAATGATAGACAAGGTTCATATATAGACAGCCTTTGCATGATATAACACAGAAAGCTCATCAAAATCTCTCTTATTAAATTGGTGGCTATTAGGTACCCAGCACTGGGTCATTTTTGCAGTTGGAGGGAACATTGTACCTTAGCCTGCATATCTGGCATGGCCACAACTTGGAGCCTTAGCTCCTGACAACAAAACTACCCATCTGCTTTCCCTGAAGTTCCCACCATGCAGGTTCACCCCAGGGCAATGGACAGGCCCAGACCCTGCTGCCTTGCGGCTATTCCCCCTTTAATCTACACAGAGTTGCCAGGGGCCACCCACTTCCACTGGAGCCCTGTTCCCAGGTTCTATTACCCATGGCCAAATCTGGTTACTTTTATGCCAATCAGACTGGAACCTTTTCAATAATCATCAATACAAGGAGTCTGATGCTTTTTGTAAAATATCATCCTGTGCTTACATGCAAACTTTATGCAGTTCCAGATGGTTACTGACCTCTAAATCCCCCAGGATAAAATGATACGGGGGTCAATGATATGCTAGAAAACCAGCTTGGAGCATGGATAGATGTCCCCTGTCCTAGCTGCCCTGGTATCCAGAGCCTGGAATGTAGCTGTTGCTCTACAGACATCAACTGATTGACACAACTTTCACCTCATCGATTCAATGGCATCAGAAGAATGGTTTAGCTACAGGTCTGTCCAAATCTTCAAGTTCACTCAGCTCTCTTATAAAAAGGAAAGCTCTCTCCTTTCCTATAGGAGAGGCTGCCAATACCTAATGGCTTGGATTACATTTCTCCTTTTCCTTTTGGACCTCCACTGCAGTCTTTTAAAAATATTTATTTGGGCTCCTGGGTGGCTCAGTCGGTTAATTATGTCCAGCTCTTAATTTTGGCTCTGGTCATGATCTTGCAGTTCATGACACTCAGCCCCGTGTAGGGATCCTCACTGACAACGTGGAGCCTGCTTGGGATTCTCTCTCTCTCCCTCTCTCTCTGCCACACCCCGTTCACTCTTGCTCTCTTAAAAATAAGTAAATAAACTTTTAAAAAATTAAATAAAAATAAGATAAAAATGTGCACTGATTCTATTCTCACATCTGATGGATTTAAACTTTCAAGTTCCACTGGGGGCTCTTGAAGTGCAAATTAAAGAAAGTAGTACAGTTGAGTTTACCATTTGAGAGGGATTGGAGCTGGGATGGAGACTGGACACAAATCAGATAGCACTATTTTAGAAAAAGCCTCAGGTTTGGAGGGTCTTTGTTCTGGCTTGTCTCACATGGGAACGATAGTATTATGAGCTGAATGTCTTAGGTAATTGATCCTACTCACAAATTACAGATGCAATAATTTTAAGGTTGGTCAATTAAGGTTAACAATTAAGGTTGGTCAATCAAGCCTGGGAAATGATTCCTAACTGCAAAAAGAGGAGCTTTCATGAAGATGTTTAAAAAGCAAAGAGAAGGACAATGAATTCTCAGCTGCATTCCTCCAAGGTGTCACAAGTGTATCAGACATCAGGGCCCAGTGAGGCCAAACCCGGGAGGTAGGGGAAAGCAGGGACATCAACAATAGCAAAGCCGGGGGGGGGGGGCAGTTCCAGATCAAGGCAGGCAGATGAGATAATACATAAAGGAAGATAGGAAAGCAAAAGACCCTGTCTATTGTCCACATGCTCAGGCTGAATTATTCAAAGGCAGATTTTTAAATATGTATCAGCGTTCCAGTAAACAGGGTAAGCTTGCTAATAACAGTGCAATTCAGCAATCGCTACTCCAAATAAATATGTTCGAAATGTCATTACCGTAATCAGATTAACTGCTGTCTTTCATGTTATGCCTTGAATAATCACCAAAATTATTCTTAGAGAATTTGGCAAAAATCATTGTCTAGGAATGCACAGAAGAAATAGCGGTGCCCTAGTATTTTTTCCTCTTTAAATAAGTTCCCTAAGTACTTGTAAACGCATTGATAATTTTTCTCCCACATAGGCAACTTCATATGACAAAACCAACTGTGTTCAGTTTCATGATTTCTACTGCCAGGATGTAATTTTTATGCTGGATTTTATTATTCATTACAACAGTTCACACTTTCTATGAGAACAATTGCTGTAATAGGTTAAAAGTCATTATTTTCAAAACTACCCTCAGAGATTAGCTGCTACATCACCTTCTGGACACTTGCACTTGAACATCTGAACCATAGCTCATAATTGTATTATTCACTAGGCTGATTCTTCTTGCTAAGAATGCCTCTAAATGCTTTTTCAATAGCCAGAGATCCAGTCCTATGAACCAAACCATCTCTACCCATTTTGGCATTGGGTGACAGCTGGGATCATTTGTAAGTAAATTGAGATCTAGTGATGAGTTTATTTTCTATTGTAGTTGTATTCATGATGTAAAGGCCATTAAAATTCAGACTTGTGTTATCTGGCAGTCAACATTTTCTTTAACTCAAGGGATTTAAGAAGAACAAGTACCATCGTGATCATTCATTGAAAGAATTTGCCTATCAAAAAAAATGTTCTTTTGTGCTAGAGAATATTTAGGAGATTAATATTTAATAAACAGATATATTAAAGGAAACTTCAACAAACATCTAATGAACACCTACTCTCTTCCAGACAAAGGCAGGCACTTGTACACACACTAATAATCAGTCTGAGATGGGGAACGGAAGTTCTAATGTGACTTTTATTTATTTTGCTTTTTTTTGGTAATCACTTGATTTTTTTCACCATGTTTTTCTATATTGAAAACATCTAAAATCATTATATTCTGTCCATATATAGGGACAACAGAAGGAAATAGTTGGGAATTCAGCCAATGGCGGTTGCCCAAAAGTAGCAATAGGAACAAATCACACAGACCTGCCCAAATAGTCTATTTCTTTCTGCAAAATTCACCCCTGTCCCGCATGCACTTTTATTCTTCAGCTTCAACAATGACATTTCTTTGTAACTAGCTTTCTTAGGTACTTTGTGTCTCTGTTGGTCACACGTATTCCCAATAGGAATTCCTGCCATCCCGTAAGGTCTTGAAATGAAACAGCACAGTCTTCCTTTTCAATAGAAATTAATGGGAATCTAGAGCCAAAGTCATTACCAAATAGAGCAAAATGGGGGAAGTACAACCTGGTCCTAGGAGTGAGTTTGGAAATGTTCAGAGGTTCTTTCATGAGAAAAGTAGACCAATATCTTACTTTTCAACTTATAGTACCCTAACAAAGATCCTTTGACTCTAGTTTTTGGAACCACGAAGATTTCTTTGGGTTAACTAACCATTCCTCCAGATTGCTAGGATGAAAGAGTTATAGATGGGAAGGAAACCTTCAGTTAATCCATGTAGGCAAGTGACACAGGGTTCAGTAGAGGCAGAACTCAACCCAAAGCATGGGTGTCCTTGAATGTAGTTCTATGTACCTTCCTTCATCCTAGTATTGTCTGTAATTTTTTACTATGTTGCCTCCCCCTATTCTCTTACTCCTGAAGTCTGTAAAATGTGCCCTCATCAAAATACGATTAATCCAACAACCCCTTCCACTTGGGTTTCCCAAGTGGTTGTGCACACCACCCCATGAGCTCAAGCTCTCAGCTGCCACAACCATGAGGCCATACTGGCCACACTTAGAGCTGCTTTGGCAATTTCCAATTGGAGGGGGGACATTTCTCCTTCCCTCTTCCTCTTTCCTTGCCAAACCAATTGAGTTTGTTGTATCTTTTCTTAAAAGAAGGCAAGACGCAGTGTACCCAGATTTCCTGGAATTGATTGTTCATTTTCACAGGATTGTCCAGTCAAATGAATTCTCATAACTGCCAACAGAAGCTTTTCAGAAAAATTGGCCTCGGACGATATTTGTAATTCCCTCTACTCTTCAAGTCAAGTATTTCTTGCTCCTAAGTAGAAGCTTCCCACTTTCTCCAAAGCGTCGAGTTTTCCTCTCATCCCGTGGGCAGTTTATTGATTCTTCCAGACTCTAAAGCCAGGCTCCTTCCATCCAGTCCTCTTTCCATGACCTTAGACCAAAGATGAATCATTGAACTGGAATCTCAAATTTATCAAACCAGGATGCTCAGCTGAATCTATACTACCTCCAACACACATCGCTTAAGGTCATATTCTGCATGTGGGTTAAATTAGCATATATGTGTTCATAAAAATCAAAGGGTCTTTGAATGAAGTATTCTTATATTCAGTGGGAATTTATTGATCATAAATTATATGAGGCTCTGAGCCATAAGCTTGGGCTAAAGCACGAAGGGCCATGCTTCCTGACCTCACAGAGCTCATAGTCCAGAAGAAAAGTTCATATAAACCTCCAGAATCCCATGGAGTTCAAACTATCCACTCAAAATATAACTTATATTAAAAATATTTCATTGGTCAAAAGGTTAAGTCCTCTGAATTCAACAGAAGCCACTTATAGATTGATTTTCCTAGAGTGTGTTTATTCCTGTGGGGGGAAGAAAACAGAATTAGCAGGGAATCCTTTTTATTGCTTTATATTGAATTCAAAGACTACTTATGGGGAAATTCAAATAATAAGGTGAAAAACAGGAGGATAAGGACAAAAACTAAGGGAACAAGTTGGGGTTAATATGTATAGGAAAACAAATATAGACCTAGCATTTGTGTGCAACTAATTATTGGGAGATCATGAGGTTAGGCAGAACAAACCACAGGTATCACTATGTATATCTTACCCCTGGAGCTCAATGTATAAATTTTGCCGAACATCCATTTTGAGCATGGCTCTGAGTGCGCTGGTAGCTTGCACAACCCATGTGGCCCTGAAGTCATTTTGTAATAAATGGCATCACTTCTGTAAGGCCATCCTGCAGTTTAAAAAGATCCCAGCATGATTCCTCTTGTAAGGTAAGAAAATCCTTTTTGAAAGCCAAACTCCAGTCCACTATCATTAGAAGAGGCTCTCTGTTGGAACAAACACCCCCCAAACTTCAGCACATTAACACAATGGAAGTTTTTTTTTTCTCACTCACATAATGCTTCCATAGAGGCAGCTTTCTATCTGGTGATTCTGAGACTAGTCTCCTTCCAGCTTGTAGTTTCACTATCCCTGAGAACATGAAGTTCTCTCTCAAAGCTTCTGCTACCAGCTGGTAGGTGGGAGGAGGGAGAGAATGTGGCAGATCCAGTGGGAGGTTTCTGTGGGCCAAACCCAAAAAGGCATACATCATGTCTACCATTTTCTATTCACCAGAAGTCACAACCAAACTGAACTCAAGGAAGGCTGAGACACGTGGTCTAACTACTTGCCAGAGGAAAGAGAAAATGAGTCAGTGAAAAACTCACCAGTGTCTGCTAAATATCCTAAATGTTTCTACTGTGGTTTTCCTAAGAGAAAAAAAAATGCATCTGCATATTAAAATTGTAATAAACCAAATTCATTTATGAAGTATGTGCTATTGGAAATTAATCTTTAAGGGTCTTCATGGATTTGTTTTTTAATTACATTCAAGTTAGATAGCATATAGTGTAGTGTTGGTTTCAGGAGTAGATCCCAGTGATTCATCACTTACATATAACACCCAGTGCTCATCCCAACAAAGCACCCTCCTTAATGTCCATCACCCATTCAGCCCATCCCCCCACCCATCTCCCCTCCAGCAACCCTCAGTTTGTTCTCTATAGTTAAAAGTCTCCTATGGTTTGTCTCTCTGTTTCTCTTATTTTTTCTTCCCTTCCCCTATGTTAATGTTTGGTTTCTTAGATTCCACAAATGAGTGAAATCATATGGTATTTGTCTTTCTCTGACTTATTTTCCTTAGCATGATATGCTAGTTCCGGCCATGTCTTTGCAAATGGCAAGACTTCATTCTTCTTGACGGCCTCTGTGTGTGTGTGTGTGTGTGTGTGTGTGTGTGTGTGTGTGTCATTTTCTTCATCCACTCATTAGTTGATGGGCATAATTTGGCTATTGCCAATAGTGCTGCTAGAAACATTGGGTGCATGTGTCCCTTCGAATCCGTATTTTTGTATCCTTTAGATAAATACCTAGCAGTGCAATTGCTGCGTCATAAGGTAGTTCTGTTTTTAACTTTTTGAGGAACCTCCATAATGTTTTCCAGAGTGGCTGCAACAGTTTGCATTCCCATCAACAGTGCAAAAGTGTTCCCCTTTCTCTACATCCTTGCCAACATCTGTTGTTTTCTGAGTTGTTAATTTTAGCCATTCTGACAGGTTTGAGGTAGTATCTCATTGTGGTTTTGATTTGTATTTCCTTGATGATGAGTGATGTCGAGCATTTTTTCATGTGTCAGTTTGCCATCTGGATGTCTTCTTTGGATAAATGTCTACTTATGTTTTCTGCCCATTTCTTAACTGGATTGTTTATTTTGGGGATATTGAGTTTGATAAGTTCTATAAAGTTTGATAAAGTTTGATAAGTCCTACATAGATTTTGGATACTAGCCTTTTGTCTGATATGTCATTTGCGAATATCTTCTCCCATTCCATTGGTTGGTTGCCTTTTAGTTTTGTTGATTGTTTCCTTTGCTGTGCAGAAGCGTTTTATCTTTTTTTAAAATATAATTTATTGTCAAATTGGTTTCCATATAACACCCAGTGTTTATCCCAACAAGTGCCCTCCTCAATGCCCATCACCCACTTTCCCCTCTCTCCCAACCCCCATCAACCCTCAGTTTGTTCTCAGTATTTAAGAGTCTCTTATGGTTTGTCTGCCTCCCTCTCCATAACTCATAATCCTCCCCCATGGTCTTCCGTTAAGTTTCTCAAGATCCACATATGAGTGAACACATGTGATATCTGTCTTTCTCTGCCTGACTTATTTCAGTTAGCATAATGCTCTCCAGTTCCATCCATGTTGCTGCAAATGGCCAGATTTCATTCTTTCTCATTGCCAAGTAGTATTCCATTGTATATATAAACCACATCTTCTTTATCCGTTTGTCAGCTGATGAACATTAGGCTCTTTCCATAACTTGGCTATTGTTGAAAGTGCTGCTATAAACATTTGGGACCTCATTAAGATAAACAGCTTCTGCACTGGAAACAATCAACAAAACTGGAAGCTTTTTATCTTCATAAAGTCCCAATAGTTCATTTTATTTTGTTTCTTTTGCCTCCAGAGATGTATCTAGTAAGCAACTAGTAAGAAGTTGCTGCATCCAAGGTCAAAGAGGTTGCTGAATACAACCCTCAGTGCTCACCATAACAAGTGTCCTCCTTAATGCCCATCACCCTTTAGTCCATCTCCCCACCCAACACACCTCCAGCAACCCTGTTTGTTCTCTGCATTTAAGAGTCTCTTATGGTTTGAAACAGATGAACATGGGGAAAGGAAGGAAAAATAAAATAAGATAAAAACAGAGAAGGAGGTCTTCATGGATTTGATCTTCAAACCAATAAACCAACTAATAAAAAAAAAAGGTCAGGAAATTATTTTGGCCAAATTACTTTGGCATCACCTAGTTGACAGCCTAAGACCATTATCAAGTGCTGCTGCTACTGAACTTTGATTCGTGAAACATAATCTTCTTTCGGAAAGATCTCAACTAATCAGCTGGCAAACAAACAGTTGTTCATAAGCAGGGCTAAAGGAAGTACTGATTGTAATCATCTCCAAGATGGATTTTTAAGTGAGTCGGGGGGAGGGGAAGAGGAAATCTACAAAATAGTATGCACAGTACATTACTTGCATTAGCTTTTTATTACTGTGTAATAAATTACCACAAAGGTAGCAGCTTAAAACAACACAAATTTAGTATTTCACAGTTTCCAGGGGCCAGGAGACAGAGTGTGAGTTGGCTAGGTCCTCTGTTCAGGGTCTCCTGATACCAGATTGAAATCAAGGTACCAACCAGGACTCTAGATCCCACCTGAAGCTCAGGCTCCTCTTCCAAGTTCACTAGTTGTTAGCAGAATCTGGTTCTTGCTGGCACACAGTCAGGAGTTGCTCTCAGCTCCCATGGACCACCCTTAGTCCCAGTAATGTGCTTCTCCCACACACGGCAGCCACTGCTTCAAGGCCAGCAGGAGCACCTTCCTCTGCTCCACTATGGCGGAGTCTTAGGTAAGGAGACTTACCTAATCATGGGAGTGACATCTGTCATCTTCATCGTTGGCCACATTCAAAGGGGATTATCCAGGGTCCTGCCACACTACTGGTTATTTTTAACAAACAGGAAAAACGTATACTGAATATATATAAAATATATCTATATTTGTCCAGGAGAAACTAAAACCAGGCTTGTCTTGGAAAGCAGAACTGGAAACCTGGAAACAGAGCAGGGGGATGTCTCTGCTGTTTTTATTATTCCTGTTTGAATTATTGTATCATATTCGTGTATTACTTGTTCACAGGAAGTAACCAAATAGAATAAGATTAGCTGGTTTGGGTCTTCTGTAGAAAGCGAGAACTGTCCTCTCAGGAGCCCACAGTGTGGCATTGATCTGTCCCAGAGAAAAGGTTGCAGGAGGGTGGACACATGGCCTCTCCCAGTAGGTTCCTGACTGAGTGTGTAGACACCAGCCCCGAATGATGTGGAAAGAAGACTTGCAACTGTCAAGGGCTTCTCTCTGGAAAAGTCTTTCTAAGTGCTTGTAGCTGCCTTAAATACAAACCAAAGTAGTAAAATAAGGCAACAACTTCTTATGTTCCCACATTCCTCAGTTCACCAAAGCTAGGTGAAAGATACCTTAGATGAGCAGGTATCTCATTTTAACAGAACCTTTTAAAAAAATTTTAATGTTTATTTATTTTTGAAAGAGCAGTTGGGGCAGGGGCAGGAAGGGGGACAGAGGATCCAAAGTGGGCTCTGGACTGACAGTAGCAAGCCCAATGTGGGGCTTGAACTTGCAGACTGTGAGATCATGACCTGAGCCAAAGGCAGATGCTCAACCAACTGAGCAACCCAGGTGCCCCAGCTGGTGTCTCATTTTGGAGACTGCCTTCCTAGGGGCACTTGGGTGGCTCAATCTGTTATGTGTCTGACTCTCAATTTTGGCTCAGGTCATGATCCTAGGGTCATGCGACCAAGACCCACATTGACTGGGCTCTGTGCTGAGGGTGGAGCCTACTTAAGACTCTCTCTCTCTCTCTCTCTCTCTCTCTCTCTCTCCCCCCCGCCCCTCTCCTCTGCTTGTGTTCTCTCTCTCTCTAAGATAAATAAAATGAAGGGGAAAAGAGACTGTCTTCCTACATGCAAATGTTTATGTTCTCATTTTTTTAGCATGTATTTTTCAAATTTTAAGTCCTTCCCAGGTGGAGTATTCAGTGCAACTAAAGCTGCACCTAGAACATTTGTCATGTTGACTAATTTGGGAATTTATTTGGTTTTTACATCTGGCTTTCTAGTGAGGGTGCTGATGGTAAAGTGAGTGAATAATGCTATATGGTAGTGTCTTTCTGTGGCTCCAAAATAGCCTTTGAAGGGGGAGTGCAGTTTGTCCTACTTTGTAATCCTAACCCTGCATAAGAAACAGGGATTTTCAATAACTCTATCATAAAATGCCTATAAACCTTTTTTTAAATGTTTATTTATTTTTGAGGGAGAGAGAAAGAGACAGAGAATGAGCAGGGGAGGGGCAGAGAGAGGGGGAGATACAGAATCCAAAGCAGGCTCCAGGCTCTGAGCTGTCAGCACAGAGCCTGACACAAGGCTTGAACCCATGAGCTGTGAGATAATGACCTGAGCCTAAGTTAGACACTCAACTGACTGAGCCACCCAGGCACCCCACCTATAGACTGTTTTGATTCAGGAAATTAGTAACCAGTTGAAGGACTTTAATGTTACTGCCTCTCAGAGGCTCTCATGGGGACAGGCACCATGCGTGTGAGGATAGTCAGTCAAGAAGCATATACAAGTGTGCTGTTGGTTTCCATCAGAGGTTATGGGGAGACTTGTGGGCAGCTCAGTTGGTTGAGTGTCCAACTCTTCATCTCAGCTCAGGTCATGATCCGAGGGTCATGGGATCAAGCCCCACATCAGGATCCACTCTAAGTGTGGAGCCTGCTCAAGACTCTCTGTCTCTGTCTCTGTCTCTCTCTCTTCCTCTGCCCCTCTCCCCTGCTGTCTCTCTCTAAAATAAAATTTAAAAAAGATAATGGGAGACATGATCCAACTAGCATAAATCCACATCTGCATCTGCTTTTCTCCCAGACACTGATATGAGTGAGGAACAGTAATTGGCAGTGAAGTAAGGAAACATCAGGAGAGCATGGGGAAGTGAACCAAGGAGAGGAAGGAACTTAGTAAAGGGGCATTCACAAGAGGGTTTCCACAGTGGGCAGTGGGGGCTCCATCCCTCTGGGAGGCCCAGGTGACAGTGTAGAAAACGCGGAGCCCCCTACCCAGGGGCACAGGAGCTGGCGTTTCTTCTCCAACACCTCTCCATTGTTATTTGAAGGCTGCTTCCAGGGAAGAGGAAATAATTTCTTAGTATTTCTGGCTTACCTCACACTATGGACCAGAAAATTCCCAGCCAAGAGGAGCAGATGCCTGCAGATGGAAGGCATGGGCTGGGTGTATGAGTTGTGAGGAGCACCAAGGGGGTACGGGGGACCAGCAACAGTGTGAGCTGGCACCCTGTAGCTACAAATTAAAAATAAAAATTCTCTACCTTGACTGAAATTCAACCCCACGCTTTTTGTTTACTTTTATTTTTTTAAGTTTATTTATTTATTTTGAGAGTGAGTGGGGGAAGGGCAGAGAGAGAGGGAGAGAGAAGAGAATCCTAAGCAGGCTCTGCACTGTCAGTGTGTGGAGCCCGATGGGGGGCTTGAACTCACGAACCTCCAGATCATGACCTGAGTGGAAATCAAGAGTTGGATGCTTAACCGACTGAGCCACCCAGGAGCCCCTGTTTGTTTGCTTTCAAAATAATAGACTTCAGGTGTGGAGTTTGGTGAGCTCTTTATAGATTTTGGATACTAGTCCTTTGTCTGATATGTCATTTGCAAATATCTTTTCCCATCCCGTCAGTTGCCATTTAGTTTTGTTGATTGTTTCCTTTGCTGTACAGAAGCTTTTTATCTTCATGAGGTCCCAATAGTTCATTTTTGCTTTTAATTCCCTTGCCTTTGGGGATGTGTCAAGTAAGAAATTGCTGCGGCTGAGGTCAGAGAGGTATTTTTCCTGCTTTCTCCTCTAGGGTTTTGAAGGTTTCCTGTCTCACATTCAGGTCCTTTATCCATTTTGAGTTTGTTTTTGTGAATGGTGTAAGAAAGTGGTCCAGTTTCGGGGCGCCTGGGTGGCGCAGTCGGTTAAGCGTCCGACTTCAGCCAGGTCACGATCTCGCGGTCCGTGAGTTCGAGCCCCGCGTCGGGCTCTGGGCTGATGGCTCGGAGCCTGGAGCCTGTTTCAGATTCTGTGTCTCCCTCTCTCTCTGCCCCTCCCCCGTTCATGCTCTGTCTCTCTTGTCCCAAAAATAAATAAAACGTTGAAAAAAAAATTAAAAAAAAAAAAAAGAAAGTGGTCCAGTTTCATCCTTCTGCATGTTGCTGTCCAGTTCTCCCAGCACCATTTGTTGAAGAGACTGTCTTTTTTTCCATTGGATATTCTTTCCTGCTTTGTCAAGGATTAGTTGGCCATACTTCTGTGGGTCTAGTTCTGGGGTTTCTATTCTATCCCATTGGTCTATGTGTCTGTTTTTGTGCCAATGTCATGCTATCTTGGTGATTATTCCACACCTGAAAAACAAATAATCCAGTGAAGAAATGGGCAGAAAACATGAAGAGACACTTCTCTAAAGAAGACATCCAGATGGCTAACAGGCACATTAAAAGATGCTCAACGTCACTCCTCATCAGGGAAATACAAATCAAAACCACACTCAGATATCACCTCATGCCAGTCAGAGTGGCTAAAATGAACAAATCAGAGACTATAGATGCTGGAGAGGATGTGGAGAAACGGGAACCCTCTTGCACTGTTGGTGGGAATGCAAACTGGTGCAGCCACTCTGGAAAACAGTGTGGAGGTTCCTCAAAAAATTAAAAATAGATATACCCTATGACTGAGAAATAGTACTGCTAGGAATTTACCCAAAGGATACAGGAGTGCTGACGCATAGGGGCACTTGTACCCCAATGTTTATAGCAGCACTTTCAACAAGAGCCAAATTATGGAAAGAGCCTAAATGTCCATCAACTGATGAATGGATAAAGAAATTGTGGTTTATATACACAATGGAATACTATGTGGCAATGAGAAAGAATGAAATATGGCCCTTTGTAGCAACGTGGATAGAAATGGAGAGTGTTATGCTAAGTGAAATAAGTCATACAGAGAAAGACAGATATCATATGTTTTCACTCTTATGTGGATCCTGAGAAACTTAACAGAAGTCCATGGGGGAGGGGAAGATAAAAAAAGAGGTTAGAGAGGGAGGGAACCAAAGCATAAGAGACTCTTAGAAACTGAGAACAAACTGAGGGTTGATGGGGAGTGGGAAGGAGGGGACGGTGGGTGATGGGTATTGATAAGGGTACCTTTTGGGATGAGCACTGGGTGTTGTATGGAAACCAATTTGACAATAAATTTCGTATTTAAAAAATAAAATAAAATGGAAAAAACCAAAATGATAGACTTCATTTTTATTTAATTTTTATTTATTTACTTATTTTGATACACAGAGAGAGAGAGAGAGAGAGAGGGAGCAGGGGATGGACAGAGTAGGGGCAGAAGAGAGAGAGAGATTCCCAGTCAGGCTCTGCACTGCCAATGCAGAGCTTAGTGTGGGGCTCAAACCCATAAGCCATGAGAACATGACCTGACCTGAGTTCAAGAGTCAGACGCCCCAATAGATTTCATTTTTTTTTCAACGTTTATTTATTTTTGGGACAGAGAGAGACAGAGCATGAACGGGCGAGGGGCAGAGAGAGAGGGAGACACAGAATCGGAAACAGGCTCCAGGCTCTGAGCCATCAGCCCAGAGCCCGACGCGGGGCTCGAACTCACGGACCACGAGATCGTGACCTGGCTGAAGTCGGACGCTTAACCGACTGCGTCACCCAGGCGCCCCAGATTTCATTTTTTAAGAGAAGGTTTTCAGAAAGGTTTACAGAACTTATACAGAACCTTTACAGCATGTTTATAGCAAAGTTGATGAGAAAGTACAGAGTTCCCAGTAGCTCCTCCCCACAGTTTCCCCTATTATTTTTATTATTAGTGTGATTTAGGTGTCACAATTGGTGGTCCAATATTGAGGCATTATTAACTAAAGTCCACAGTTTACATTGGGGTTCACTCTTTGTGTTCTATACTCTATCAGTTTTGACAAATGTGTGATGGCATATATCTGTCATTACTGTATCATACAAAACTCTCAAAGCTTTTTCAAAACTGCTAGTTTTAGTTATTCTCGCAGGAAGACCCTCCCCATGAAAATTTGAAAGAAATACGAATCCAATTTTGATTTGTTAAGGAAGAAGCAATTCTCCTGAAGCAATTATTTTGGCTGAAGATGAAAGTCCCCTTAATTCTTCCAGAATTTCCAGAATGTGCCTGCTTGGCACCTTTCCAGAAAACGGTCTGTTATTTACTGATTTGTGTCCTCATCCCAAATTCGTATGTTGAAACCCTAACTCCCAATGTGACTCTATTTGAGATGGGGTCTTTAGGAAGGTAATTAAGGATATATGAGGTCATAAAGGTGGGGCCCTGATCTGATAGGACTGGGGTCTCTATAAGAAGAGGAGGGGACACTAAATATCTCTGTCTCTCTCTCCTCATACTGACAAAGGAAAGGCCATATGAGGACACAGCAAAGAGGTGGCTGTCTATAGGCCAAGGAGAGAGTCCTCATCGCAAACCAACCCTACGGACATCTTGGTCTTGGACCTCCAGCCTCCAGAACTGTGAGAAAATTAATTTCTGTTGTTGAAGCCACCAAAGTAGGTGGTATTATGTTATGGCACAGCAGCTCAGGCTGGCTAAAACAGGGTCCCTTAAAAAAAAAACTCCTAACAAAAACATTCTGTTCTTGGAGTGCCTGCATGGCTCAGTCGGTTAAGGGTCCCACTCTTGATTTCTGCTCAGGTCATGATCTCACGGTTCCTGAGATCGAGTCTTGTGCCAGGCTCTGCACTGACAGCGTGGAGCCTGCTTGGGATTCTCTCTCTCCCTCTTTGTATGCCCCTCCCCTGCTCTCTCTCGCTCTCTCTCTCAAAATAAATAAGTAAAACATTAAGAAAAAAACCATTCTGTTCTTCTCTTTGAATCAGAAAGAGGGTCTGAGGGACCCAAGGGAAAGCCTGTGGCAGGGGTTTCTGAGACTGACATGGCAACCCTGAGTAGGAGCAGGACTAGCACAAGCTGTGGCCTGCACCTGCATGGGGGTCTCCAGGCTTTTTTCTGCAGCCTGCCAGTCCTGGAGAGGGACACATCAACATGCTGTCAAGACAAATCCCAAGATCCTAAGTAAATCACAGAATAAGTCTGTCAGTCATCCTGACTGGATGACATGTGGCCCTAAAAGTACAACATCCATGAAATGTCACTGTGTCACTGCCCGATAACACACACCATGCCCCCTGCCAAGTCCTACCCCCTTTCTGGCACCTCCATCACCAACACTGCTGTGGTCTCAGGCCCAGCTGCGTGGCACCATTCTTCCCAAGAAATGTTATCTCTTGACCTTAATTGTAAGAAGCGATTTTGACTTACAAGCAGTCATCCGCACAGATACCCCCTCACTGAAACACCTCATGTGTTGCATATTTCCCTACAGATAGCATGTCCCTTTTCCTGTCTCTGATTGTCACTCCAGACAGGTTCTTTATGAAACCAAGAACCCATTTTGCAAACTCCCATCATGAATCCCATGGGCATGTCCAAAGTGCCAGCTGGTGCTGTATTTTCAAAGCCATGAAGGCATTTTCCTGAGGAAACAGTGCACTATTTGTGTTGGCAGCGGCATTACTGACTATTCCAATGGTGAAATACGTTTAGCAATGAGGTGAACTCCTTGGAAAAAGGTATCGGGTTTGTTTACTCCAATCAGTAGATGGGAGATAAATCAGCATCACCTAAGCCAAATGCTGGACTCTTGCAGCAGGTGCAGACACAGAGCTTACAAGAAGCCGAAAATACATCCCACCCAGACAATTCTTGGTTTATTACGTCCTTTCCCTGGGTCTTAATAAGTCATTAAGTCTTTTTGAATCAAACAAGCCTCCTCATTTTGATGTTCCTATAAAACCTACTTCCTGTTGCTCTGAGAACTGTGGATAATGGCCCTGATACATGGAAGTTTGAATACACATCGATAAAAATCAGATTTTCTGCATGCGATGGATATTAAAAAATACCAAACTTCTATGATTTTTGAATGCTAAGCAGCATCCACAGGGCCGAGGTGACCTTGCGGTGTGCAGGATGGAGAGAAGAAAGAAGACAAGGCAGATACCCTCACGTCTCACATAGTTAATAATTTGCCCGTTCAGCCTTCCACCACTGTGGTTTAATACAGACACTGACTGGCCGCAGTTGTCTTTGGGAAATACTCCTGAAGGAGGCAGTTTTACAGCGGCCTCATCCATCTGCAGACAGCTCGCTTTCTTGAGCTTCACAGGAGGTCCCACCAGACCAACTTTCATTTTGGTTTCCCTCCTGCAGCCAAGTTAATCTAAATTCAAGAACAATAGCATTCATATTTGTCCCTGTATGGCCAGGATTACCACTATTGAAAGGGGTTTCTATGATCAGCTTGTCACTTTCTTTGCTCCTTAATCTCTTTCTTTCTCTTGCTCAATGGCCTCCTCTTACTTTCTTTCCTGATGAGAGGATTTTTTTTTAGTCTCTCTCCCTCTTCCCTTTCTAAAAAACTTAGGAAGTTAAAAGGCCAGCTCAACCCGACCACCTGGGCGGCAGGAGGCTCTGTCACCAGGCACCCTGCCAGCAGCCAGCTGTGACATTGTGCCCTGCCAGAAGGATTGTCCTGGCTCTGTTGGCAGCCACCTCCCACCTGGCCAGTGTCCTATTCCCATTGTCCTCAACTTCCCTTGTTTAATGCTGTTTTGCAAATTACTAAGCATTGGAAGTCTGTTAATCACAGTTCATGTCCCATGTGAGGCCACACAGGAGAGGCAGAGCTGGGTGGGGAGGCCCGCTGGCAAGGGTGAATGTCTTGGTAGCGGCCCTTTCATACCCCTAACGAGATCATTACAGCTAACAAAATACAAGCCTGGCCTCATGACCCTCTGGGGAATCAGAAGGGCCCGTGAGGGATATCAGTATCGTCCCGAAACCCCACTTTGCTGCCTTCCCATGCTGGAAGCTAACCATGTGATCAAAAGGTCTCTAAGTCCTGCTCTGGTTCCATCTGGTCCCCAGGGATCAGGCACCTGAGTGACACTGACTCAGGCACCTGAGTCACCTGCCCCAGGGCATTCGGGAACTGTTCAGCCCAGCATAGCTCTGAGTGGACTGCCTGGGAAGCCAACTATACCTTCCACAGAGTAGACAGAGCCTGGAGACATGCCTAGGCGACTCTTGGTCCTGAGTCTGGGCCCAACATGATCTAGGTGGTAAAGTCCAGGAGATGGGCCAGGAGTGAGGGCTTTCTTGTTCACAAACTGTGGGCATCTTTGAAAAGATTGTCAAGAGTGTCCTTGGCATAATTAGGTGTTTTATTCAGATCTCAAGGTACCTAAACTGACAGTGAATTTCTTCCTTCACTGGAGATATGAAGACGGCCACTTGGACCCACTCTTGTAAGCAGAGGTAAAGTGTGGGTGTGTGCGTGAGAATGTGTGTGTGAGCATGTACAAGTGTGAGCATGTATGAGAATGTGAGTGTGAATGCAGGTCTGTGTCAATGTATGTGCATGAATATGTACGACTGTATGTGAACGTATACAAGTGTGAACATGTATGAGCACATGAGTGTGAATGTATGTCTGTGTGAACACATGTGCGTGAGTGTGTATCATCGTCTATGCACATTTGTGTGTGAGTGTGAACATGTGTGAGCACATGACTGTGAATGTAAGCCTGTGTGTGAGTATATATGCCTGTGTGGGCATGTATACAAGCGTGAGTGTGTGTGGGTGTGTAAGTGTGAGCATGTGGGATGTGTGTGTGTGCGTGTGTGAAGAAGGGAAAGTCTCACCAGTGTTGTTTGCTATTGTAATGGAGTTTCAATGCAGCATTTCTGCCCACCTTCTTGATGATGACAATCCCAGTGTGACACGTAGATTTCCTATTGAAGGAAAGAGCTGGTGATCAATTATTTCTCTTTCCCTCTCTCCTTCCTTCTCAAAAGAAACGATGAAATGCTGCATTTAAATCTGTTGAGCTGGAACAAATAACACAAGGAAACCGTATAACTGAGAGAAGAAAATAAAAGGCAGGCATGAGGTGAGGGGATGGTTCTTAAAACTAAAAAAGCACAAAAATGGTGGCGCCTGGGTAGCTCAGTAGGTTAAGCCTCTGACTTTGGCTCAGGTCATGATCTCATGGTTTGTGAGTTCGATCCCGGCATTGGGCTCTCTGCTGACATCTCAAAGCCTGGAGCCTGCTTTGGATTCCAAAACAAATCTAACTTCTTCCATGATGCAAGATGGGTTGCAAACAGGAACAAACAGGAAAGTGCTGAGCATCTGTTTCCCAGGTACCACGCAGAACCACACATTGGTGGTATCCTTGACTCCAGAAGAGGACATCTGGAGCAGCCCTCTCAAGAGCTCATCTAAGGTATTCTTGCTCCTCCCTCCCTATCTCTGTAAGGACAGGACTCAGCAGGACTCATGGCACCAGCAGGGGGCTAGTGGCTGGGGATGGGTAAGTGATGCCTGCTAGAGCATTGCTTCCCTCTCTGTGCAGGGGAGAGCCCAACTGGAGCTAAGTAATGTGCAAATGGTGGCATGATCTCCTGCACTCTCCTCGGCCCTCTTGTGAATTTACAGCCCCGCATAGGGTGTGTTAATTCTATGTTTCTGAGCATCTCATTGCCAGCACTGGCTCTGGCTGTAACAAGGAGAAGGTGAGCTCATTCAGAAAATGACTCTGTGGTTTGATTGTCCTGGACCAGACTCTGTGATGAGGACAGCAAAGGGTTGGGCCTTCCCACCCAAAGCATTGGATGGTGGTTACTGAAACTGCTCTCCCTCATGGCCAAAAGGCAGATTTCCCAGGGTTGCTCAAATATTAACCTTCATGGCATGCCAGCCAAGCTGCAGCATTTTCATTTGGATGATGGAATCGGACAGAACTTAAAACTTAAACCCTTCCTTGACCGAACTTGAACAAATGAGTTTTGCTCTCATAGGTTACGACAGGGCATTAATGGCAGCATGAACCATGAAATTGCTCTCATGGCCTGTGCCTCCCCATTTTGCTATGCAAGGTTGCAGGAAGCATCTTCTGCAGAAAGCCACATATGCTTTAAATAATTATTTAATAAATAAATATCATGGTTTTCATCAACCAAGAGTAGCTTTCCCCCCACCCATGACCCAGCAAAGCAGCATCACTCTTCACAGAGCAATGGCATTTTTAAAACATTAAACTTGCTTCTTCTCCTTGCCTGACAACCTCTGAGGAAATAGCTAAACCAGAACAGATAAGGAAAAGAGTAAAGGTTTTTCATTAAATCCCTTTCAAGTTTTATCTTGGGCGTAGGAATTTTCATGAAGTAGAAACACAATTTTCAGGTTCAGGGAACTGGAATATAATTTTGGTCAGTGTTTTAAAGAATATAGCTTTATCTGAGTGGGTTTATTATTTTATAATGCACACCTACTTAATCTCATGCCAGGCTCCTCTTCGTTCATTTTGCTATGGTCACTCCAAGGCTGATCCCACCCCAGGGCCTTTGCATTTGCTCTTCTATCTGCCTGCCTCTCTTTTTCCCCAGATCACCATGTGGTGTCTCTTCCTCCCAGTCAGGTCTCAGCTCAATGCCTCCTATTTGAAAAGGACTTTTGACTATCATAGCACAATGAGCTCCTAATCCCACTCTGTTGTCTTGGAGTTACTTCCCTCTTTAAATTTGTCTTATCTGATTGTCTTCCGATGCATTGTCTGTCAATGAAGGTCTCGTCCCTTATTCTCTTGGAACAAAAATGCCTGGTGCATAGTAGGCACTTGATAAATATTTGTTGGGACAACTCTATTTGGAAGATAAGGAGAAGCCACTTGACAGTTTTGTTTGGGGCTTACTTGGATATTTCTCGGTTCTCTTTTGAAATTCTGTTTTATGGTGGCAGCAAGCAAACTAGTCCACTGGATTTGACCTTATGCAAGGCAAATTTTTATATATGTATAACTTTATATATATAAATAAAATGTATATATATAATTTATATGTATGTATATGTATGTAAAATCTTAGTATCACTCACCTTTAATAACCAAATGTCTGCTGTGATTTTTACCCTCATGCTATTACCTATAAAATTGAATCCACGTCCGATTGCCCCTACTTTAAGAACCTGTGAAAACATGTGCTGCAAGAAGAGCTTTGAAGGATCATTTCAAAAATCTGTACTACCAAGTTTTTTCTTCCCCTCCTCCAGAGCTTTTTTTGTACCATTTCCCATGCTAAAGTGGGCTTGTAGGGAGATAAAGTGCTTCAGGCCATAACAGGTTTGGACCCACCATTTCGCCCTTCACCGTGGCTGGGCTATTTGTTTGAAATGCAGTTATGTTTATTTGTTTCTGTTCATATTTCATTTTAGGGTTTTTCCACATTGTTGTTCATTTAATGTTTTCCCCTGAGTATGAAAGAATTAACATGGTTCCAAAGTCAAATCTATACTCCAAGATATCCTTTAAAAAAAAGTGGTATTTCCGGCTCCCATGGCTCCAGCTCTCTCTCACCCCCACCCCTCCACTCCATTCTTACCCCACCAGCTCCTTCACCCTGTTCCAACCAATTCCCTGTAGGTAACTAGCCATGTCAGTTTCTGGTTTTATCCTCCCTGTATTCATTTCTGCCAAAAAAAATGCAAATAAATGCATGTTTTCTTATTTCTCTCTCTTCCTTACACAAAAGGAGGTAGACGATACTCTTTTGCACTTTGCTTTCTTCACGAAACAGCATATCCTGGAAATCACGGCATAGCAGTTCACAGTAAACTTTCTCAATAATTTTTACAGCTTCCTAGTACTGCGTTGTGTAGATGGGCCACAGTTGATGCAAGCCGTCTCCTATGATTAAGCTACCAGGCAGTTTTCAATATTTTGCAATTATAAACAATGCTACAAAGGATAATCTTGTGTATATGTATTTTTGCATTGTTAAAAGTGTGTGAGTTCATAGGGTTGGTACTGCTGCATAACTGGCAAGGGCCTACACAGTGTGTTAGCTATTGCTAAGTTTCCCTGCTCCAGAGTGGTAGCAAGTTGTATTCTCACCGACACACGGAGACTACTTGCCCCACAGCCTCCTTAACAGTGTGTTGTGGAGCTTTTGAATGTTTTCCAATCTCACAGATGATAAGTGGTGTCTGTGTAATTTTAATTCATGGTTCTCTTAGTATGAATAATGTTGAACATCTTATATTTAAAGACCATTTTTACATCTTCTTTTGAATTGTCTATTCATGTCTTTTACCTATGTTTCTATTCAATGCTGATCTTTTTCCTTCAAACGTTAAGAAATGTCCCTATGTTAGAGACACCAGTCCTATGTCTGTGATACATGTTGAAACCACTTTCTTCCAGTGCGTCATGGTCTTTTGGTTTTTGTTACAGTGTATTCTGTCAGAAAAAGTTCAAAATTCTTTTCCATAATCAGTTATTGATGTGGTCCTCTGTTGCTTCTGGATTTAGGGACACAGTTAGAAGGCCTTTCCTTGAACTGCAAATCATATGGGAACTCGTGCATTTGCTCCAAATGCTGGTATAGCTTCATTTTTACATTCAGCTCTTGAATCCTTGGGGGTAATTATTCCTGCATATAGTGTGAGATATGGATCTAATTTTATTTTTTTCCAAAACTATTCAGTTTGTCCCGCACCACTGATTAAAAGCCCCATTCTTAAGAAGGGCCTTTGGGAGCAAGGAAGGGAAGAAAAGGAAGGGGGTGGTGGGTAGAGACAGGAAGACAAACCTTTACACTTTCCTCTTCATGTCCCTTATCCCAAACACATCCCAGATGAGGAGCACGCCCAGCAAGCGTGTGCCCGATTTGCAAGGGGCACCACAGAGCAGCCGTTTCTACTCAAACCTGAGCTTGTGTCCCAGACCTTATGGTTAACAGCCAAGTTCAGGTGACCAGGGGAAGAGAGGCTTGGGGTCAGTGGCTCTGAAGTGACAAAAAGTTCCCTGCAGACTTGATAGCATCCAGCTGGTCACAGCTAGCATTTCTAATTTGCTGCCCCCAACTAATCACCACATCTTTAACTGCAGAATTGGAAGAGTCATAAAAGTACACTGGTCCTCAGGCTCTAGGCTGTAAGGCTATATGCAGTGAGCTATTGTCTATGAAGAGCTTGGGAGCAGGGACCTTTGTCTCTGCAGGCATCTGGTCTCCCTGTCCTTTTCAGTGACTCATCTTCACCTCTCTGATCCATTTTGGTTTGGAAGCTTAGACTGTGGAAGCTTCCAGAGATGTTCTGATTTTTGGTTTATTTTGTTACCTCTCTCTCATGGGTCAGAATCTCGTTTCAAACTAAACTGTCATCCAGAACTATCACAGTCTTGCAAATAGCTAACCTTCCCTGAGGACTTGCCCTGACCAGTTACTTTATGGACACTGTCTCCTTCACCTTCCCACACCCTGTGAGCATTGATTAATTATTTTATCCATTTTGCACATGGGAAAGCTGAGTCTCAGACAGGTTGCATTACTTGCTGAGGTCATCCAGTGGATGGTGGAGTTGATGGCGGAGCAGAATTTGAACCCAGCACCCACCTTCATACCTACTATGCCTGCTCACTGGTGAGACCTGTTTCTCAATGTCACTGTGTGTAATGAGAAAAAAAAGTCTGGTGGATTTAAGATGCTGAATTTTCCCTTGCTCATTTCATTACTGGCAAGAGGCCAATTGTGTCCCCTCTAATTTACACCACAGCTCTGGGTTTTATGAATAAACTCAGGCCAACCCAGCAGGAGAGTCTGAAAGAAATCGACAGGTTGAACTGTCCACATGACATCTTCAAAAATTACTACTAGACAAAGGTAATATAATATTAAGTGTAAAAAATGATGTTTTAGGTACACCGGGTACCAGTTATAAATTTAAAACATAAATGGTGTGAGCTAGCTACACTTAAAAAGTCCTGGGGTATGGCAGACTAATGTTAAATATAAAATGTCTTTCTGTCTCTGGCATTCATCTGCCAGTCACATTGTTGGTTAAAAGTAGTCATTTTGAAAGCAGTAATTCATTCTCTACAGTCCTTCCTTAACACAATTTCAGCCTGCAATTTAGATGATAGGAAAATTACAACCTCAGTGCACTATATTATGTGATATAAATGTTATTTCAATTAAGCCTTGTAGGAAAACATCCACACACCACACACACACACACACACACACACACACACACACACAAGACCCAAATACAACTGGCCCATGATTTAGCTAAGTATTTCCTGTAAGCCAAGAGACTGTTGGGCAAAACCTGGAAGCAGGTAGGAGATGACCTGAGAAGCTCTGAGTTTTACTTTTACTGGTCATGATAAGCGTGTATTACACCGACCCGAACACCAAAAGGGTTACCAGCCAGCCAGCCATTAAAGCTAGAACCACAGAATGATCCAAGATGCCTTTTCCCTCATCCTCAAAGCCAGCCAGGCTCTGTGACTTGAACCTTCCAGATGTCTTGATTCTGCCCCATCCTTTGCACCCTACACCCATCACCTTTTTTCCTAGAGCATCAAGATCACTCCCTACCACTCTTCTTTGCCAATGTTATATTCGCTCCTCAGTTTATTCTTAAGGCTGTTGTTCAAAAGATGGCTCTCAATCAGAAATCTAGGGAGGTTATCTCCAGTTCAAAGTCCTTCGAGGGCTCCCTGACATTGTTCCGTGCCCGAATGTCATTGTCAGGAATCCACTTCCCCAACTCATTTCCCACCTGAACTTCCCACTTGGACATTCCTTATCATCCTTTATCAGCTGGTTCAGACCCCTCTTCTGGGAACTTCACTCCCCAATGGAATAAACCTCTCTCTTTCTCTATCTCTCTTTTTCTCTATATCTGCTCCATATGTCCATTGCAATACTTAACGTAATTGTGTGTGTTTGTAGCTGGATACTTCTTGGGAGCAGGGATTACAAGACCTGTTCCATTTCACAGCATTCCTGGTATATTGAAAAATAAGAAAAAAAATAGGAAATGCCAAAAAATATTTTCAAAATATTTTGGGTGTTGCATGATGAATGTCCTCTTTTAATCTTGTTGGGTTAATTTTGTGATTATGTGTATAGCCTTACTTGGGTATAACACCAAGAAGCTAAGTATAAAGTCTTGTAAGGGCAGTTTAAGCCAAATGGCTCTCTTGTTGCCTGCTGTGACCTCCCACACACAATAGGTCCTAGTCTTCATCATTCTCCATGTAGGTCACCCGGCCTGGTCTGGAACATCGTAAGTAATTGATAAATGTTAGTTAAAAGTGCACAATTGTATTATATAATTTAATATATATTTATATATAATATATCAATACAATGATATAATAATATATAATTACATATAATAATATATCATATTATAATATGTGTATTAATCATAACCTTTCTCTCCAGACAAATTAGACAAAGCTATCTACTATGATAAATAATCTGAAAGGTATAAAACGACTTGAAGACTACAAAGTTTTTCCCCCATGCACAAAGCCCAAAAATAGTGATCTGATCATCAGGCATCTGTCCTCCAAGCAGTAAATCTAGGGCCCAGGATCCTTCCATCCCTGGACTCTTCCACATGTGGCTTCTGAAGTTGTCTGCATCAAGTTAGAAAAGGGAAACAGAACATGGCTGTTTTTAAGTGGGAGATTTCTATTCGCATCCCGTTGGCAGAATGCAGTCACATATGCACACGTCACTGCAAAGGGTGCTGGGAAATGTAGCAAAGCTCTGTCAAGTAAGATGAGAAGACTGACTTACCAAGGGCTAACAGATTTTTTTTTTGTATATAAAATGTGTGCTGCTTATGGCAAAAGGCAATTGCAAATCTTAGCAAAGAAAATAAAACAGTAAAAACTATGATTTCCAGACTGTTTACTGCATACCAGGCTTTGGTCTCTGGATACATTGCCCCATTTTTGTTCTTGAATAACCTGGAAGGTAGATATTCTTATCCCTTGAAAACACTGAAGCTCAGTCAAATTCCTGAGGTCACACGGCAGAGCAGGAAGTTAAATTTGTGTCTGAGTTCAGAGTTCAGGGTTTTTCTTTGTTATCATGCAGTGTTTCCTACAAAAATTAACCTTCAAAATGGATGATAAGGTTCAACATATATTAGAGTGAATTTCAGGGAGCAACAATATGTAACTTGTGAGAGAGGAAAGAAATTTGGAGAAGACATTCACTTAACCTCTTTATAGGAGAAGATGACAGTTTAGAGAAGACAGACCTCTGATTGGTGGTATAGCCACAACTGACACCCACAGTCCTGACTCTCAGGCTTTCAAGTCTGTCTTGTCTAAAAAAGTCATGACACCAATAGATTAAGCAATAGTTGTATTGTTTGAAGTGGCAGGTGCATCTGTCCACGTTAGAGACTGAACAGGTTGACTTTTGTAGTATACTGTTCTAAGGTGGATCTTTTTATCTTAATGTTTATTTTTGAGAGAGAGAGAGGGGCGGGGAGGAGAGGCAGAGAGAGAGGGAGACACAGAATCTGAAGTAGGCTCCAGGATCTGAGCTGTCAGTGCAGAGCCCAACACTGGGCTTCAACCCACTAACGGCAAGATTATGACCTGAGCTGAAGTCGAACGCCAACCAAGTGAACCATCCAGGCATCCCAAGGTCTTAATATATATGACCTTCAAGACACCTCTGGAATGACTAAGAGAGATGATGTGGAATGACCTCAAATTATCAAACTTTCTGATTACACATTTATTTGACTAGGGGAGACTCAGAACCTCTGCTTTCCAACATGGCAATGACCTTAGATTTCCTAGTTTGGGCTTAGGACGAGATTGTTCTTAACCTACCAAGGGACACAGTGGCTTGATTCATTGGGACTCCCCCAGTTTTCCTGAAGGGCGGGACCAGGACATTTCCATACTTTGCTTCTTCTTACCACTCACCATTCATACTCCATCACAACTCTAAATATGACATATTTATGCAGGTAAGTGAATTTGGGAGGAGGAGATAGAAATGCCAGGGACATACACCAAGGAAATCAGAACTCCCTGCATAAATAAGAGAGACTCTAAATTTGCTTAGTCTCCATACTTCAATATATATATATTTCTTATTCTAATACAGATGAAATAGTCTCTTCCTACCCTAGCTTGCCTGTCATATAGTCAGATCTGCTTTATAGAATTTCCAAGAATAATAGCTAATTATTAATTATCTGTTTCCACCTCCAGCCTGTGTTTGAGCTTGATTACTTTTTTGTCCTGATTTATAAAGGAAGAGATTTTTATTATGGCCATATGTGAAAGTTCAATACATTTCACTGCATTTCATACTCCTCTTGTCGTATGAATATAACATATTTAAATGGGGAAATAGAAAAAAGAAAAGAGAATGGCATTAAACAGGATTTTATTCTACCTTTGTGTCCTGCCTTATTCTCTTCTTCCAACCCAAGAACCATTTTTGACCAGGCTGAAAGTTAAGATTTCCAAAGCTGTAAGCAATGTCATTAATTCTGAAAATGAGTCCTGACTTACCTGGTTTTCAATTAGTCCACAGGAACTGAGCTATTTTGGATTCTGTTCAGACTTGTAAACCTTTCACTGCAAACAGGCACAGCACACTGCTGGAATGACAACCAGCTGAGGTTTTTTAGTTCACTAGGAAATGTTGTGAGTGAATGTATGGTGTAAAAGGACTCAATTTTTGATAGTGGATGTGCCTTTCTGAGCTTTTAATTCTGTGTTTAATTGTGCACAAAATTCAGTCTCTCAGATTTAGCATTGATGCTGGCCAGAATAATCAAAAGAGCGATGAAATGAATGGAATGCCATGGGACTTCCAACTTTGATTCAATGGCACCAAGAAAGCCCTCAAGTGAAGTCCAAGGTTTTAAAGTATATTTCTAATGACCAGAAAATTGTGAGAAATTGTCTTGATTGGGTTAAGTGCCTTGCTGACATGGATGAATGTTAAATAACGAACAAGGAACTTTCTGAGTCCAGTTTTTGAGGAAAATCTGCCACATTCCAAGCCACTGAAGCTGGTCAGTTGTGCACTCCCAGCTTGACCTAGGTATGCAAAAGTGCCAGTGACAGGCTGTCCTTCCTCCACCTTTGTCTCCACTTTGTAACTCTAGCATCATGACAGTGAGACGCAGACCAGCTGAAACTCTCGTTCACCGTACAACTTCTTTATGATTAAACAAACAGAAATGCTATTTTGAAAAGACTCCCCAATCATGGTTTGAATACATGATTTTTAATAAACCATTTAGCATAAACCATTACTCAGTAACCATAATTTCCATGGAGAAACATAAAATGACTCATTTCATTAATTTCTGGTTCTTTTGTAATTCTTTCCATCTTGCCATTCTTCCTCTAGTAAGTGAGATACACTTATTTTCTTATTTCCTAGTAACTACGTTGAAGTTTAAAGATTATCTTCTCAGTATAACCTTGGCTCTGCCACACCTGTTGTGATCTGTAGTCTTTTTATTACTCTTGTCTGATGAATCTTTCACTGTTCTTGTAATAGTGAATACTATAACATGGATCTTCACTGTTATTCTTTCTTTAAGAAGAAGGTAGGTGGGTTTTTTTTTTAGTTTCCAAAAAGTTGAAGAGGTTTTGGCTGTCTTTTTCGTATTAATTTCAAGCTGAGATTTATCTTAGAGAATAGGCTTCCAACCTCTCAATTCTTTCAGGTTTGCTGAAATTTCTTCTTTTAAATCTTCTGTATATGTTTGAAAAAGGAAAGCATATTCCCTGTACTGTTGAGACGTCTGTGCGCATCTCTCAGATACAGCTTATTTGCATTGTTTATTTGTGTTATCCTGAGCAATTTTCAGGTTGCTTTAATCTTTCTGCTTCTAAGAGTTGGGTTACAGTTCCTCATTAAGTAGATTTATTTATCCCTGCATCTTGGCCACCCTTTGCTTTATATATTTAAAGGTGAAATTATTAGATTCATGAATGTTTTATCATACATATGGATGTTTCCTTTCTAAAAACCTGGCATGTCTATCTTTTCCTGTATGAACACTTTTTTACCCTAAAGTCTACTGTTGTCTGCTATGAATACAGCTACCAGCTTTCTCTGGTTTAGTACAAACCCGGGGTCTTTCCCAGCCCCTTTTTTTCAACCCTTCTGTGTCATTTTGGAGTAATATGTAAGTCCTCTTTGACTTATTTTGTTTTTCAAAAAACACAAAGAGCTTTAAGACCCTTCAGTAATAAATCTAGCCTAAGGCTTGGAGATAAAGAGAACTGCCCTCAGAGTGAGGTTCTTCAAATATCTTCAACAACCTGAAAATCTATAGGAATTATGGAAACAAAATTAGTTCCCTTCTTTATTTGCCCATCTGGACTTGGGAGTTTTTGAAAGCTGGAGACACTGACTTATTTTCTTTCTTATCTTTCAAGGAAGCTGGGAAAACAGCTCTGGGATGCTCAGTCCTAAAGATCATTTCCCCAATACAGAAGGCAATGATGGTGTAACAGCTCTCCACGCCCTTCAGGGAGTGTTATGTTTAGAAGAGAAAACATCCCTAAAAGCATTTGTGAGAGATGACTGAGTGTTTTTATCATCGGTGATAGGGACTTTCCCCCCATAAATATGTGGCATTCAATAACACAATCTCCCTTCCCAGCTACATGCACGCGTCCTTCAAAGCCACTCTCCCTCCAACCATGTGACCATTCAGCAGAGAAAAATCAGCCCGTTTACATAACAGCTGTTAGTGCGAGCGTTGACATATTACTTCAGGGCCTTCCGCCTATAATGGGTTTTTCAAATGTGTTGCCATGTTCAGTTGATTAGTTGTGGGTGATCTGAAATGTCAAACTATTAGCCTTGACAACTACTGCCAAGGTTACTATCTTCGGAAAATATCTTTTTAATAATATAACTGTTTGTAAGTGGAAAAGGTGATGCTCAAAATACAAAGTAACAATAAGTGTGGATTACCGAAGCACTGATGTCTTCAGTTTTTCATTCTCCTTGGTGATGCATGGTCTGGGGGCTTCTTTTTAATGAGCAAGCACCACCAGCACACCCCTAGGTTTCCAAGAGCTGCAGAGATGTGGATTTCAAGATAGGAAATAGAAGGCAGGGAAGAGAGGAAGACTGACAAAAATAGTTGGAGAGTTCTTTCAGTTCCTGTGGGTAAGATGTCAGAAAGTCACTTCAAAACCTGCCCACATGAGGGTTTACAAACCCAAGATTTGGTATAGAGGAGGCCTTAATGTTCAAATGTGCACATTTCAATCACCATGATGGTCTCAGCAGTCAGGAAACCTGGAAGGAGGTCAAATTACTCATTGGCCCCTTCACATATTTGGTCCTCCATGCTCTCCCGTACACCATCACCAAAGGGCACCCAGTGTTTTTACCAATGTCCTCCAATTAGTGATATTCTTAATGATAGTCGACTCTGTCTCGGACATTTCCTCTACACATAAACTACACTTCACCACATTCCATTTCTTCTGCCCCATTCTTTTTTTTTAATGTTTATTTATTTTTGACACAGAGAGAGACAGAGCATGAGTGGGGGGAGGGGCAGAGAGAGAGGGAGACACAGAATCTGAAGCAGGCTCCAGGCTCTGAGCTGTCAGCACAGATCCTGACGCAGGGCTCAAACTCATGGACTGCGAGATCATGACCTGAGCCAAAGTCAGACATTCAACCAATTGAGCCACCCAGGTGTCCGTCTTCTACTCCATTCTTATACCTGCCTGCACGACAGTTATTCCCAATAAGCAAGCAGCTGTATAACCTGTCTTCCAACTGAGACACTTTCAAGAATGAAAGCACTATAATATTACACCAGGACATTGAGGTGGGCTGGGACTCTACCAGACATACAGGATTATGGTCCCCCAGTAAAGGGTCAGCAATTGTCAATGTGTTTGTCCCTCGTGGGAGAGATATTCCATTATAATCCAGGCTTCCCGGAAATTGCACTTCAGTCCAGAGATGTCTGTTAGGCTGGGAAATGCTGGTGGAACAAACCAACAAACGCCTACCAGATAATCTACAATTACCAGAGAGATATTGATGCTTACTCAGTGAAAGAAGTTGAAGTCCACAACCAGTCTCACCACCACCAGGACTTCATAGGCCTGTGCTGGGACTGACCCGCATAATCAAAATTTCAGTGAAAGGGAAAAAACGCATATCATGTTGTTTTTGTGTTAACCAGCACTGAGAAGTGGTGATGTTTTCTTTTTCTTGCTTTCCACAACAAAATCAACTGAACTCTTCCACAGGAATCTGTATTATTCAGTGGGTGAAGTGGGGAAAGAATTTATACAGAAGAGAAGATGAAAGGGGCATTTTATAATGCCCCTAAAATATGAGAAATGGTGCTTCTTTTCTGCATTATTTCTTAAAGCAGTGGCTCTAAAGCTATAATGCCTTAATCCAATATCAAATTAGTATCTGAGATCTCAGGTACAATGTCAGGCTGGTGGGGAAGATATTTGGGCAGAGGGTCATTTTCTGTTATAGTTTAAAGGACCCTAAAGAAGGCTTCCAGCTCCTCAAGGAAGGCTGAAACTGTGACAAACACTCAAAGACAAGTGATCTTTCAAATCTGTCGTCCCTCCCCCTCCCTCCCCAGAATACCTCGACACGTAGAAAAATGACTCTGATATATTTTTTTTTCCTGTGAGATATACGCAAATTTCAAAATGTGGTTTATTTAATCATCTCAATCCAAAATGGTGGCTAATTAAAAAATATTAATAGGTATAGGTTCTGAAGTTTGTTACAGATTGTAGTTAAAACAGGCACCTGGATAGAATTTGAAGAAGTATTGAGTTACACTGAATGAAGTCCAAAGATCACCAAACAAACTGCAAGATAGCTATAATTTTAAATGTGCGTTTTTGTTACTTGTTCCTAAGCAGGGATCCTGACTTCATTTTGTTGAAAATAGTCTCAAAATAATGTTTTAAATGCATGAAATACATAGAACTACAAAGAGAACCAATACCTTGCAATAGTTATCAAAGTATTTAAAAAAAAACAAATGTGTGATATGGCATGTGCATACTTCTTTATTAGTGCATTAAATAATAGTATCTAGTCATAAATTCAGTTATGTCCATTATTTTGACAAAACAATGAGTACAAATGTTGGTTTGATATCTCTGCAACAACCACAATGTGATGCGAAAATGTCTGATATCTATTGGTGACAGGTCACAGGCATTGTTGATACGAATGTAGTTTGTCTTCTATATTCATGACTAAAGGAAATGCTAAATTTCAGTCACAGTTTTGTGAAAATAGTGATATAATTTTTTTCCTTCATTCAGGTTCACAGATTCTCTGAATTCCAGCCATGGACCTCTCTCTTCAAGGACCCGTAGACCTCAGGTTAAAAAGCAATGCAGTTCTTGTAAGGCAACATTTACTGAGCTAATGCCCTGCTTTTATTTATTTTTTTGAAATTTATTTATTTTGGGAAAGAGACAGCACGAATGGGGGAGGGGCAGAGAGAGAGAGGGAGAGAGAGAGAGAGAGAGAGAGAGAGAGAGAGAGAGAGAATCCCAAGCAGGCCTTGCACTGCCAGCAGCAGAGCCCAATGTGGGGTTTGAACCCATGAAACCACGAGATCATGACCTCAGCCAAAACCAAGAGTCGGATGCTTAACCGACTGAGCTATCCAGGTGCCCCTGGCCTGCCTTTATTTTTAAAGAAGGCACCAGGCACTTGTTTGTTCCATGACGTAAGTGTAAGCCCTTCCCACTAAGCCCCATGGAGGTCATCTTGGAAACACTGCTCTACTCAGTCTCCATCCCCCAATGGGGCAAAAGTGTCTAATCACAAATGTTGACAACACTTCTCCATGGCATACCAACCTCACCAATTGGAAATATCTGGAAAGTTTAATCATTTCATCATGGCAATAAAGTAAAACAACATTGTTCACATATATAGTTCCTTCTGGAATAACTGTTGAGCCTGGAAATTTCAAATTTTCCAAACTCTTGATCAGAAGCTCTGACAGAAAAGTTTTTTTGGTTGCTGAGTTTCTGAAAAAGAAAAAAAAAACATGGTCTGTTCAAAAAATTGAATCTCACTGAGCCTCAATTTCCACAGAAGTAAAAACTAGATAGTAGCACATATCCCTGAGCGGCATTGGTGGATGAAATGAAGCCATGACATGACGCATATACTCAGAAAGGTGCCTTAAACATAGTGACCAGTAAAGTAAGTGCCATTCTTCTTCTCTCCAAAACACAATCATCCGTGCCACCTCCCTTTTTGTTAGGTAGCTCCTTCTAGAAACAGTACCACTGTCAATTTCCTCATCTGAAAAATGCAGTGCTCTGTTCTTTAGATTTTTTATGAAAACATCAATTTGAAAACATATTTTCAGGAGCACCTGGGTGGCTTAGTCAGTTAATCGTTTTTCTTTTGATTTCAGCTCAGGTCAAGACCTTATGGTTCATTGAGTTCAAGCCTCGTGCTGGGCTCTGCACTGATAGTGTGGAGCCTGCTTGGGATTCTCTCTCCCTCTCTCTCTGCCCCTCCCCCACTCACACACATGCATGCACATGCACATGCATGCTTTAACTCTCTCTGTCTCTCAAAAATAAATAAACATTAAAAAAAAAAGAAAACATTTTTAAAGCAATGCCAACTTATCAGCAAGGAAGAGAGGCTAAGTTTCTGGCACAGAGAAAGAATCCCAAATATCCAGAAGAGGGGGAATCAGAACAAGTGACTGATAAGAAACAAAAAGATTCTGTTGGTGGTCCAGTAACAAAATCACAAGGAGATAAATCGGAGTTCTCAACGCTGAACTAATTGATGATTATTCTGTTCTCCATAGGAACAGTGCTATTGATTCAAATATCACAGTGCTATGTAAATTGCTGTGTTTTCCTTCTTTTATTGTTATTATTTTTGATGGAGAGGGGCAGAAAGAGAATCTTAAACAGGCTCCATGCTTAGTTCAAGCCCAATGTGGGGCTTGATCCGATGACCATGGGATCATGACCTGAGCCAAAATCAAGAGTCAGTTGTTCAACAGACTGAACTACCCAGGCACCCCTCCTTCTTTTTTATTTTTAGTCTGGCAAAATTGATTGTTTGAAACATTGTACACCTGAAAACTAATATAGCATTGTATGTTAATTATACTGGAATTTTAAAAATAAATAAATAAGTAAAAATTTAAAAATCCATTACTATGGTAAGAGGTGGGAGCATTGCAACAGAAAGAACTTTATAAAGAGATGAAAAATGATAAGCATTGTCAGCAGAGAGTTAATTTTGACAATGAGGACACACCTTCCAGAGAAGCTTTGAGTTTCTTGAGCTACCCACTCTCCTTCCCCCAAAATGTGATCTCATACATAATTTTCCCCATAGAAATGCTAATGTCAGGTGAAAATCTAACTTTGGGATCCTGGAATTCCCACCAACAGCCAACATGCTTGCCCTACAATGCTACCAAAGAAAGGATTCCCTTCCAGATTTTCAGAGTGAGAGGTTCATTTTAAAAACCACCTATATTTGCTGAGATGAAGTATTCAGGGCATTGCTATTGTTTTTTCCTATCAATTAAATTAGGCTTACTTATGTAAAACAAGTCAATGAAATTGAGGCTTTTTAAATTAACATTGTAGTTGTCTTTAGTTTGGCTTTCTGTGATGTTAACAGCTGTTTCTAGGAGAGCAAAGTTTAGTATTTAATTTACCCAGAATCCTCTCAACCCACTGAAGACAAATGACGTATGTTTTCATTATATGCTGAACTTTCATCATCTTACCATTAGTACTAAATATATCCCACCCACATATAGAAAATGGATCAAAAATCAATGAAAGAAAGATCAAGATCATTAATACCATGTAATGACCATTCTACTTCAGTTGGTAGGTGGTTACTCATTGCCTTCCAACTTCTTAACCTTTATGTAGGGCACTGAGGGATGAATGAGGAAAAAAAATTCAATAAAAATACAATCCTAGTTACCATTTATTGAGTATTTATTACGTGCCAGGCACTACTGCTCACACTGATTTCTTATTGCTCCTCTGGGAGGTAAGTATTTCCATTTTAGACACAAGGAGGCTTAGATTCAAAGAGATAAGAGAATTCTAACTCCCATAGCTGGTAAGTGGCAGAGCTAGGGTTTGAACCTATGCTCTTGACCATGGAGCCTCACGTAACCTCTGTTCTGAAGAAATGTATATATAGCCTGGGGAATAAAACTCTATGTGCACACAAGCTGACTATGTAACCCACCTGGAAAACACTCAGAGGGCAGTCTGGAGATATAGAAAATAGGTTGGCTTTGAAATAAGCAGATCTGTTTGTGGCTTGGCTTCCAGAAGCATCTCAGCAGGATTTTAAAGCCCAAGTTTCTGACATTCTGCTGAGTCCCAGTCAGAGGTAACCTGATATTTGTATTTGAATTGTACTAATTTAGTGGAGGTAGCTTTTCCCATTTAGACCATAGCAAATAGGCTTCAAAAACTTCAAAAGTGATGGGGCATCTGGGTGGCTTAGTCAGTTAAGCGTTTGACTCTGGATTTTGGCTCAGGTCATGATCCCAGTGTTGTGGGATAGAGCCCCATGTCAGGCTCTGCACTGAGCATGGAGCCTGTTTGGGATTCTCTCTCCCTCCCTCTCTCTCTCTCTCTCTCTCTCTCTCTCTCTGCCACTCCCTGTTCATGTGTGTTCTCTGTCTCTCTCAAAATAAATAAATAAATAAACTTTAAAAAAAACTTTCAAAAGTGATGATGTTCCCTTTTATATTCAGATTGACTTTTTATATTCAGATATTCTAGAGAATTACTCAGTAATAACTATTACAGCATCTTGATGAAAAGATAATGGTATATCCATTGTGTGTCTTATTGTGTGCCTTGGGTGAAAACTGAAGGCATGAAAAGGCTAATAACATTATCTAGGGTTTAACATCAAATCAGATGAAATTATAGGTGTGAGTTTTGCAGGAGTGGAGAGCACTACCCAAATATAGGACGTTATTACGAAGAATGCTGGTGCCCCATGATGTCTTGACCACCACACTCCAAGTACATTTTACTGACTCTAACCTAGGACATCCTACTCCAAGCCTGATTTTTAAACTTTATTCATTTATTTAACAAATACTCATATACCTGATACCGTGCTTGATCTAGGAGTCAGAGGGTACAGTGGAAAACAGAGAGAAAGCAGCAGAGATTGGTTTTTCTAAGTGCTGGTATAAATTAGAATTCAGGGCATTAGGAATTATATACTAAGGAACATGCTGAGCTGAGAAACACTGGCTCCAGTTTGCATTCAATAAATGGGTATTGATTCATTGATGGGCTGAACCAGAGTCCCTGGGGCAAGTTGGGAGAGCTAGCCAATTTTAAAAAATGCCAGACAAAGTAGTGGCCATAAATCACCAGCCATAAATACCTTTCTACAACAAGGTAACAAGGGGCATAAATAGTTTATAAATATATTTTTTGTCAAATGATTTCTTTGTAACTCTTCCCAGGCAAGCAACGTCTATGTGGTCATAGACACACAGGCTTGGGATCCAGTTTTTCCTTTCTAAGAACTTGAATGAGTTTTGTTTTTGTTTTAAAGTGTGACCCACCCCTAGCTCATCACCCAGCCAGCAATGTAGGATCATAGAATCAGCTCTCTTTACTTGGAGACTGAACTCATTCTGGAAAGGCTGGGCCTCTCCTCACAGCCACAGAGCCCATCCAAGCTCCAACATCTCCACCTTCAGGAAATCATGCAAAACTCGCCTCAGTGCCCAGCCCTTTTTGGATATAGGACCAAACAGCACACCCTATAGCAACTTCATCTGTGATTCCTTTTTCATTTCTTCCATCCCCAACCCCTCAGCTCTATCCCCATAAAAAAACAAACAAGCAAACAAACAAACAAACAAACAAAAAAACCCAGCCTGATTCTTAAAGCCAGTCTCAAGCCATTTGCTTCCCCTAGACATCAGAAAATGGCGGGAAGAAGAAATTTTCTGAAGAGCAGGCATCTTTTAAGGGTCTTTCCAGACCATGCAGCTGACACTGAACACCTGATTCAGAGCCAGATCTCCAACTGCAATTCTGGAGGAAAAAAATAGAGCAATAATAAAGATTTGAGGATTCTACACATTTGTCTCTCCACATCAAAAGTGTTGACTAGGGATTCAGAAAATCGTAAAGTTAACAGTTGAGTAATCTCAGAAGAGCTCAGACCAGCACTGAGGTATTCCAACGATGCACATTTCTCTTTGTCCTTTAACCAAGGTCTACAGGCTTTAGCTTAAATGAGTGAAGGATTCTACCGTGACACTCTTTCAGTAAGCTCCACCAACATCAGAGAACAAAGATCACCCAAGCCATGGTCACACTGCTTGTGGGGCCCTATATCTACCCCTGGGGATATTCTATACCAGCACTGTCCAACAGAACATCTGTGGTGATGGAAATGTTCTTTATCGGTGCTGTGCACTGTAGTAGCCCCTGACAATGTGTGGCCCTTAGAGCACTTGAAATGAGGCTAGTGGGACAAAGCAACTGAATTTCTCATTTTCTTTCATTTTAATTAATTTAAATCTCAGTAGTCTTGTGCAAAGACACAGACTGAATCAGGATTTTGCCACAGGAGACCAGGATGGTTTCCACCAGATGTGTCTGAAACAAACTGCTTCTTCTCTGCCTTCTCTCGGCTTCTATATGCTAATCCATTTCTCATTTTCATTTTCCCACACTGACATACTTTATAAACACACCCTCCACCCTACTAAAAACCAACCTCAGTAGGCAAACATCGCAGAAAGAACCTTGGGGTTCACAATTAAAGTCTTTTCAGGAGCTACATTTTTTCCCCACGTCCTCTATATTATCTAACTAGAATCAAGCTACCTAACACTCCATGAAACAACTTATCATTTGGCCTCTGTTGTCCAGGTGGAAAAATTTCCAGTAGCTCTGCAGCCCAGAACCCTACTAAGGGATATAGGTATAGTGCTTACCCATGGTTTCCTCCTTCAACAAAGTTCTCAGGGTCCCTCCTAGACCTGATGAATCAGAATGTGCTGAGGTAGATACCCCAAATCTTTACATTTGATGAGCTCTCCAGTGCCACAGTCACCACACACTTGCAACTGGGTCAGCCTTTGGGAAGTCCTGGCCCGTGGATCATTGGGCATGAAATTATCAACAGAGATGGCTTCCCCACTCCATGCACAGAGGGATTAAGCAACAGGGAATTTCAGTGGTGCCATATAGGAAATGTTGTGGTTCCAGGGAAGGAAACCATATTCAGTTTAAGCTCTTATCAGGAAGAAGTTGTTTCCCTCCTAAGGAATTTGGAATGCCCACTCTTCCATTGAGGTGTGGCAGAAAATTCTCAGTGCCCAGGCTAGAAGGTGTGAGAAAGCAGGTTGCCATACTGGCTGCCATTTTCAGGGTCTCAAGTAGAGCAGAAAGCTAACTGTGCATATGAGATTGAGAGCATGGATGGGAAAAAATGAAAATGGCACTAACTCTCTGAACACGTCAGGAAAAGAGGAATTCCTGCCCAGCCTCTGCAATATCACCAATTCTTTTGTGAGAAGGTAATAGTAGTTCACATCAAAATCTTTTAGTTGGTTATATTTCCAGTTTAGTCTCTGTATGGTAAAATGCACATTGTTCTAATTCTCTGGGTGTGGGTCCAATTATTGTCATGCTCATTTGTCATCTTCATGGAAACTACAAGCTGATGAACCTTGTAAAAGAGTGCCATGTGTGGCTACCAGGATTCAATGAGCCATGCTCGATTCTGGAGTACAGAGCAAACCAGGCAAGTGACTGCCCACACAGAACCGTGCATTAGGCTCATTTCTATCAGGTCATGTGAAGACATAATATTAAAATGTTGAGAACTAGATATCAAAAGACGGTGCCTTTAGTTTTGAATATGTCTTTTCTCTCCTTTCCATTATATTTCTATGCCAAAGACTAAAATAGTTGCCCAAACTGTTCTGGCTCCATCTTTTCCCTCCTTTTGAGGAAATCTTTTTCTTGAGTGGTGGGAGTTTTCCAGTGTGGATAAGGAGAAAATGTATAACATCAACCACACTGGGAGTGGGTAAGGGAGCAAACAAACTAATTAGGTGGGACAATGTTGTAAGCCAGGACTATTTGTCTTAGATTTTCTTTGGTGTGTAAGAATTGAGGCTGAAATCAACACATTTGTCACCTCCTTGAATGTGGGTAGATATGAGAGACTCAATCTCTGGATCCCATTGCATGCCCTATAACTCAAGGACTTTCTCTTTATTCCTCCACTAGAAATTTATTGGGGTTTCCTGAAACCCAAAAGGGCTTCTCTTTCCCTGTGACTCTGACCTCTTGAAGAAGTTGGCCACTTGAGAGAGACGGAGATGTGGGCAAAACTGATGAGACACACGTATTGTTCACTCACCAACCGCACACTAACATGCTCATAGTGATTCCATGCGCTCTTGTTTTCTGCCGTTGAACATTTCTGTTCTTGCCATATTATGCTTCTATGCCTCTGTTATTAGATGAGTCTGCTCAGACAAGTTAGCTATCATTTATCTCACTTATAGTAACATCGAGAACACTATTAGTGTTGCTGAGAATTGCCCAGCTCCATGAAGATGCCTTAATAGTTTTGAAGGAAAGTCCCCCAAGTTACAGCGTGTGGGGGAGAGAGTTCATACCAGTCTATAAATGTGAAGATCCTCAAGCATTGTGCTGCATTCTTTTTTATTCGTTTTCCCTGGAGTAGGTTAAACCTCTTGAATTAAGATCCATGCTCAGATGCCAATGGGAATGGAGTGTGCAGAAACTGATAAGTTTACTTGAATGTGTTTATTAAGTATCATTTCTGCCTTCATCTTTTTCCTTGCCTTTTCGAGCTTTCAGAAAAGAATCTGGTATTTATGATTATTTTATCATTTCCCCCAAATGTGCATGATGAGTCTGCTGGGAGCCATCACAAGTTTTTTCTTTCTTTCTTTTAAGTTAGTGCTCTGGTCAATTTGTAAACTAATGGTACTGGAAGCTTTAGTTGATTTCTAATTTTTTAAAAACAATTAAGAGATGCTACATAATGGTCTTTAGTCCCAACAGTAAAAAGAACTTGCATTGCTTTTTAGGATTCTAAGTCCACGTACAGACTGATACTACTGCTGTTCCCTCCTGAATCATGGAGGCAGGAGAGAATTGCAGTTAGAGGTAGAATTATAAGCAGGGTTTCTACTTTTGCCATGACTGCATTTGTGCGCCCCCTGCTGGCTTAGTTTATGGTAACAGCTGTTAAGGAATTTGGTCTTGTTTTGATATTTATTTTGACAGAGGCTCTAAGCAGGACTCCTGGGCATAGAGGAGGTAGCAGGGTGTGTGTGTGTGTGTGTGTGTGTATGAGACAGAGAGATAGAGAGAGAGAGATACAGAGAGAGAGAGGGAGAGGGACAGAGAGATGTAGTCCAGCTCCCACATTTCCATCAGCTCCTCCATTTTTTTAAAATATGAGCAACTAGCCTTTCCTCAACCTTCTATAGGGTGTTATACAAATGCACATCCAAGACCCCTACTTCCACCACTGCCACTTCCAGTCAGATGACTGCTTTTAGATGGAAACTGTGGACCACCACCCCACTTATAATGTATTGAAAAATATCTGTTTAACTGTCTAGTTATATGAAATAGAAATGTGACCAAATGGTGACTCTGAAATTTCCATATGCCTCCAAAACGTTGCTCATCTTCCAAAGCAGCTACGCTCTGGTAACCAGCCAATTCCCTGAATATGAACATCCCACCTCTAGGTAGTTGGCTGAAACCCAAGAAGTGTTCATCTCTGGATTCCAACACTCCTGGGCACATTCAGAACATGGAGGGCTAACATGGCAGGCACACACTGGAATGAGACATTGGTAGTGTAAGTCAGTGCTCCTATGGGGCTGAGGCCTCAGGTTGCCACAGTAGGAAAATAGAAACTCCTTGAATTGATGCAGAACTAATATGGCATCCAGTGCTTGGTCAGGTTTTGCTCCAGTGAAGCAGCAGGGCCCAGTGCAGTGGCAGCTTCTACATCTCCACCGTGGCCACACCCCAGTGCATGCTACCACTATGTCTACTGCATCCTAATAACAGCCTCACAATTGTTCTCTCCATTTTCATTTGTCCTCCTGGCAACCTGCAATTCCACTCTGAGTCAGAGTGTTCCTCAAAACACTCAAACCAATCATTTCACTCTTTGGATTAAAACTTTTCAAGGATTTCCATTGCTTTTAGAATAAAGACTAAAATCCCCAACCCTTAGCTCACAAGGCTAGTGAAGCCTCAGATTTATCTTTCCAATCATTCTCAAATCCAAAGAGCCTCCTCTGTTTGCATTACTTATTTTGTGAGTGCATCTAACATTAGATTCTAAGGTCCATAAGGGCAGGGTCAGAACTAGTCACTATATCCACGGTACCTACATCAGAGCCTGGTAGGTTATCAATAATTATAACTACTTACTGAATAAATAAAAGAATAACTCAGGTGGTGGCATGCATAGCTTCAGCAGCATAGAGGCAGTGCCAAGAACAAGTAGCACCAGCCCCTTTGGGACTTACATACAGGAAAGAGCTGCCTTGGCAGGAACACTGGTGACAGCAGCCAGCTTCCTACTCTTGTGGCTTTATTGGCAGCAAAATAATCAGCCACAGACACTGCCAAGTGGGGTCAGAGCAGGAATGAAGAAAGATGGCGGGCACCAAGATTTAGCTGGGAGAACTTGATGCTGAGCAGAGCTCAGGCACCTCTTGGCCATGTGTGAAGAAATGCTGGGAGGAATGGAGTTCCAGAAATTTCCCTGGCAAGGGCTAGAGTTCCAAGAAATATGCTTACGCTTTTCGTTATTGCTTGCCAAGATTTTAGGAGTGGGCATGTCAGGTTACCAAGCAACAGGTATCTTTCTTTTACTAGAACATAGGGAGAGGAGTATAGCAGTTTAGAGAATGAACAACAAAGGCTCAATGAGCTTCAAGGGGTTCAGTCAATGTAGATCCATGGGATCCTACCACAAAAGCCTGCTTTGAGTCACTGAGATATTGTCTCAACTGATTGTACTTCCTCTAGAAACATATCAGAGGCATAAAAATGCTCACAACTTCAAAATGTGGTTTAACTGTATCTCAATCCTCTTTATAACCTATGTTTCGGGGACATTATAAAGTCTTTCAAATGTATTTTTCTTAGAGATCCTTTGTTATTTAAATGTCACATCAACTTGAGGGGCAGAGGTTTCCTTGCTTCACCTCATATATTTCATGGTAGCTGCAATAAGTTGTCTGAACTTTTAAGAACATTGTCAGAGTCAAATGTACACTGTTATGTCACATTAAACTTGTTCATATTTCCCAGAGAATTTAGTAGGATTGTCTCTGGCATAATCAGATATGACAGAAAGAGACCAATCTGGGGTCCTCCAACTGATTTGCTCCAAACATCACCAGTGTAGACACTAGAAACAACCATCTCACCCATCTCACTGCCCTTAGCACTTCCCTATGTGATCCACTGTGAATGAGGCCTGCTGGAGCTTTTCTTTCCTCTTCTTGGCAAGAATGACAGCCTCCATGGCACCTCCTCTATTATCCAGAGTCTCTTAAAAAGAGAAGCCACCCCTTTTACCCTGCTTCCAACTCCAGTGATATTCCAAAATAGCATGAGTCCTGAATTGTGCTCTGGGCACCAAAGGTCCAGTTAACTGCACACAGAGAAAACTCCAGATGACCACAAGGCTGTAATCTCTTGTATCAATCTAACCAAATTATTTAAGAGAAAAACAGAAAATGAATTTAAAAAAAATGAGCAACATGGGGTACCTGAGTGGCTCAAGTTGGTTGAGCATCCAACTTCAGCTCAGGTCACAATCTCACAGTTAATGAGTTCCAGCCCTGCATTGGGCTCTGTGCTGACAGCTCAGGGCCTGGACCCTGCTTCAGATTCTGTATCTCTCTCACTCTGCCCCTCCCCCACTCTAACTCTGGGTTTCTCTCTCTCTCTTTCCCTCTCAAAAATAAATAAACATTAAAAAAATTTTTTTAAAGAGATGAGCAATGTAAAGGTCTTTCCAAGCCTAGGAGGAGGGCTCAGTATGCTCTGAAGTATCATATTGCTATTATTTCTTTTAACAAGTATCCTGTAAAACATAGGTAATAATAATAATTTATAAACATTGTAAATGTTTTTATAAGTAAATTTATATATACTTATATATTTATATATAAATATTTATACATATATAAAGTGATTTATAAACATTATAAATATTCCCTTAGAACATCAAGCTCAATATGTCAAAACACTTTCATTACCTATCCTTTCCAAACACAGTCCACCGTCAACTGTCTGATTTCGGTTAATGATGTGACCCATCTCTCAACAAGAAGGTTGGATATTACATTTGATTTGTTTCTTGCTTCCTTCATCCTACTGGTCCTATGGATAATTCCTCCACATCTCACTCACATCCACCTCCTCTTTTTCATTACCATTGCCACCTCCTGGGAATTCATTAAAAATACATCCAAACAGATCTTACTGAATTCAGTTCTTTCTTCTAGCAACGTATCTGCACAAAACCACCAGATTAATGCAGTGTAGTTCCTCTATGGTTTGGTCAGGTCCCCTGTTCAAAAACTTTCAATAGCATCCCATTGTTGATTTAATAAGCTCCAATCCGTTTGCAGATTGGGATTGCAAGACTCTCTGCAGACTGGTCACAATCTGTCTTTCTAATCCCTATATTCCAAAAGAAACTCATTACCTCCCATTTATAAGTCTTTCCCTTTGGAATCCTATCTCCCCCTGATGGTAGACACTATGTTGTAACTGAGAGATATCTTAGAGAGTAGTCACCTTCACGGTTAGAGGCCACATTTTTATATGTTTCCACCACCACTGCCCACAGTATTTTACTCAGGAAGCTTTCATCATCTTAATAATTGTTTGCTGAAGGGAAGAATAGTCACTAGGTGATGCTCTCTGACTTGAATGTCTTCCTTTCATCCCAAAAGCGAACAAAAGGGCACACCTACAAATGGCAATGCCATCCACACAATGGCAGGTATGCATCTCAATCCACAAATGTCCTTATGCACTGAACTAAGATGACCTTACTAAGAAATTGAAAGAGACATGTTTCTTTTCTCATTTTTCCCCATCTAAGAAGCTAAGTGACAAAAATGAAGGATAAGAAAAAGTGGTTTTCTAAGCTCATGAAAAAGAGGAGTTGTAGATTGCCTTGGTCAGAGCCAACAGGAAGCTCAGGTGGGAAGAACATTGACTACCTTCATCTAAGAATTATTCCACCTATTTCAAAGGGTTCTTGTTCAAAATGGCTCTTGTGGACATTATTATGCTTTTATTCCCTTTGGTTAAAAATACTTTAAAGTATTTTTCTAAAAATTTTTTGTAAAAATGTTTTGTTAAAAAGCCAACAAATACTTGGCTTTTATTCCCTTTGGTTAAAAAAAACTAGTAATAATGAACCAAAAACAATAATTCAGGCAGATATTTTTCCAGCAGGAAATCCCTTTTCCTAACATAAGTCCACTGGAAAAAATCTCCATATGTATAGCAGCCTTTGCCTTGACTCATAGTTCCCATGTCTGTTGCTGTTAACACTGATTTTCAGGAATGCTTTCACCAACTGGAGGACAGTTAGCTAGGATTTGACAGAATCCTATTTTAAATGTGGTGCTTGAATCCACAGCCACTCTTACTTCATAAAGGTGATGATTCCACTATCCTGTCCTGTCATGGCTAGGATGCACACCTAGAAGGAGCCACCTGCTGCTGGGTCAAGAACCCACTTGGAAGAGTCGGTGTTGATGTAGCAGCTGTTCTTGTGGTTGAATCATCTCTGCCTGTCTCCTAGCCCCTCCTGATCTGAACAGTGATGGGCATTTAGATCAAACCCAAGGAAATGAGTTTTTGCTCTCTCCCCATCTTTCACTTCCTCCCTGGGTTTTCCTGCAATAGAAATCTCAACTAGGATTTCTACTAATATAAAAACTCTCAAGACAAGATGAAAACTCAGAGATTTCTTAGTTCATTTCTTGCCCCTTGGTCCACCTGCTCTTAATCCATCTGACAGGTGGTTCTATGGACAGCTATGAAAGATTTCCATGGACACCAACAGTAACTTTCCCCTATTTTTTTGTCTTATTTCTATAGTTTGTTTTGTATTATTTCTGATATGAGGCCATATTAAACCTTGTAATTTGCTTGTTTGACTGTCTTCATCTTTTGGCACTTAAATTCCATGAAAGCAGGACTTTGTCTCAGCTATCACTGTGTCCTCAGTAACTTGGACAGTGTCTGGAACACAGTAGGTGCTCAATCAAAACTTGCTGACTGATTGTGATCAACGAACAGAGCATCAGTACCCCCGCCCCATATTTCACACAAGATAGGGAACTATGCAAAATTATTGAACTAAGTACAAAATGATCTATCTATCCATCTATCTATCTAGAGACAGACAAGCAGACTATGAGGAAAATTGAGACAGATCTGTGCCAGCTATGAGCACTAAGCAAAGTCAGTCTGCAAAAAAGAAACCCAGCCATCCAGACACAGCCTTTAGACCCATGTTTTTCCAACTTTTGTGTGCACTAGAATCCCCTGGAGATCTTGTTAGAATACAGATTCTGATTTAGGATGTGTTTCAGAGAGTGCCCCAAATTCTGCATTTGTATCAAGGTCATGGAGGATGCCAATGCCACTGGTCTGTGAATCACGTTTTGAGTAGTGAGGCTGTAGCTGTAGATAACCAAACAATGTTTTAAAATAATTGAATCTTTTATTTTATCTTGAGAACAGAAGGCTGACCAGATAACAAAGTTGATTGTTTTTTTCTTTTTTCTTTTATTTCTTTTTTTTTTTTTGCCAGATATCCTAACTCCAGAAAGTACAGAAACATATCATCACAACAGAAATTATTCCAAATACAGAAATAAGCAGATTGGTAGTTGTCAGCCTGCTTAATACACTGGGGGAAAAATAGGGTTTGAAAAATTATATGGAAGCAATTTCATGCCCATTAGACATTTTAACCTGTTTCTTTATGACTATTGATGTAAAACAAATATACTCAGATTGATCCGGAAGGGAATCTTGAGTCTTCATACATATTATTTCATTGCTTCACAGATGTTTGGAAGAAGAAGAGAAAAGTGATTCATACACGAAGAGTGACTGTCCTTCAAATCCACTCCACACAGAGATTTTCCAGTTCCTTTGCTCGTGCAGCCCACACACCATTTTGCTTCTTTGTGGGGAAATATAAGATGTATTCTTCCTTTAAGCTATTTACTATGGCTAAAATGATACTCGGCCCTCCAGATGTTGATGCAACAGAGAGCTAAAGAGAGAGAGACAAAAGGAGAACAGTTCTGCATCAGAGACACTGAGAGCTCCATTCATTGGAAAAGACCCGCTGACTTCCACGTTCAGCCCTACTATTTATTCTAGTCACCGGACTGTTGAAGCCACTGCCCCACTTGCTGGATGATCCTGGCTGGAGAAATCAGAACAGATTTATGGTACCCTTTAGGGTGTTCACCCTTTGTGAGGCCACAGAAGGGACACTTGAGTCTGAGGTCACTGAAAGCTCTGGCTTACTTTGGAGCCCGTCCTCTCTGACAGCCAGGGCCTTATTTCCTTCCCCTGCCGAGCCCCCTTTTGTGGGGCACAGGGTCCTTCAATCTCCTGGTGTCTTGAAAACTCAGATGGAGGCCCAGAAAGACAAAAACAAATATAAAGCATCTTCTGGCTTCCCTTTATGGATCTCTCTGTTCAGGGAGAAGGAAGTTATTTTGTCAAAGCTCACCTATCAGTTTGCCCATCTGGCAGGTGGAAATTAAACACAGGCAAGCATCTTCTGAGAAAATGAAAGTGGACTCCAATTCCTCTCTTGATAAATACAGCCAACTGTTGGATATGGGGTTATTGCTCTCTGTCTTCTGGACACCAACATCCAAACTGCCCCCCACACACTGACACAATCACACCCCTGCACACACTCATCCCTGCACACACACACATCTCTGCCCCCACTCATACACATTTAGACCCTTGCACACACTTATCTCTGCCCACACTTACACACTCATATGCCACACACACATCCATGCACACACATGCACACTCGCATCCCTGCATACACTCACACACACCCTTGCACACACACATTCCCTTACACACACTCTCATTTTCACACATTCTCTGTGCACACACCACAGACTTTCAAATCCAGTAATGTCCAACCAGGTGCCCCAACACAAAAATGCCCCATCTGGGTCCCTACTTCTGTCTACTGTTTTCATATTTAAAACCACACAGTAGGCTTTCCTAGGATGGAAACTTAAAAGTCCTAAGAGCATTTTTTTTAATGTTTATTTACTTATTTTGAGAGAGAGAGAGAGAGAGAGAGAGAGAAAGACTGCAGGCACATGCACACAAGTGGGGAGGGGTAGAGAGAAAGGGAGTGGGAGAGAATCCCAAGCAGGCTCCATGCTGTCAGCACAGCGCCCAACATGGGGCTTGAACTCACCAACCGTGAGAACATGACCTGAGCCACAATCAAGAGCCAGACGCTTAACTGACTGAGCCACCCAGGTGCCTCAAGTCCTAAGAAAATTTTTAAACAACTTCATAGTTCTGCAATTCTTAAGGTAATTTGGATTGTTTGCCCTCAAGAGTCTTGCCCCACCTGGATCTCAAATTCACCTTCTTGCACCCACATCTCTTCCCCTTGTGCCACCTCCTCTTTAGTAACTTTCTTATTAAGGGAACACTGTCTCTCTCTTGCTCTTCCCATGGACTGGCATCCTGTCTCTGCAGCTGGCAGATGTCCCCAGTGCCCACCCTGCCTGGGTGTCTGAATAGTGCCTGCCTGCATGGTCTGCCTCTGTGTGCACATCATTACCCATCATCTGGGCCCACAGTCACCCCTTGATGGACATCCCCCAACCCCACTGGTTGCCTGGGTGACTGCTAGTTGCCTAGCACCGTATTTTACCAGCCAGATGGGTTTCCTGTCATCCACAGTCCTGGGTCTGTCCCTGCCCTTCAACACCTGGGCCACCAGGTTTCATCTCCCAGGCCACCCCAACCCCCCATTCTGCATCCATCTATTTCAGGAGATAAAATCCTTACATAAATAACAGTAAGAGAACACATTCTAACAACCTGCTCAGTATAATAATACTGCTGTATTATTTGAACCGAAGGACATCACCTACCAAGAAATGGATCACAAAAGGAGCCTCTCCATCTCTTTTCGTAGTCTGTAATTCTTTTCCCGACATTCGACGACAAGCAAAATCAGAGGCTTCGCATGACAAAGTAGATGGTACAAAAGGCACACAAGGAATTCCTAAGGAAATTTTTAAAAAAAGAACCTCTTAAAACAAATTAAGAAAATGTTTTGTCAATCCATTAATGGTCAAAGAAGCAGCACCCAATACTAAAATTATTTCATATCACAAAATAGAAAGTAGCCACTGGAAATAGTTTTAATCGAAGAAAGGTATATACAGATATATTTACAAAATAGAAAAACAAAGCTATCAATAGCTTCTGCTAGAAGACATTTGATTTGCTGATCTGCTACTGTGAATCTGAGCTGTTTTCTGAAGCAAGATTGTCTGAAGATTCTAAATAATCCTTCTGAATCCACGCTTTGGCTTTTAACCATGAAAATGACAAGTTCAGGTTCCTGGCAAGATAGGCATGTGTTTAGATCAGTTACATCAGAAAAGAAGTGGCTTATTTTGAGAGAAGAAAGAAAGACAGGTGACTACCCACTGCAGGAACAACAGAAGAAACACCAAAGGAAGGAAATGGGGGAAATGGTCAGGGAGAAGCTCACCATTTAATGACTTTGGGGGTTTTCCAACCCCTGATTCCTCCCCTCATGGCTGGGAGGTCACTGAATACATCTGTCACATATCAAGAATAGCATCCCTGCAGGGGAAGGGGGCTCACACTGTCAAGGCATTTTACATTAAAAGAAAAATCATAAATGTCTACAGGAGTGCTGATGCATAGGAGCACATGTACTCTGATGTTTATAGCAGCGTTTTCAACGATAGCCAAATTATGGAAAGAGCCTAAATGTCCATCAACTGACAAATGGATAAAGAAGATGTGGTTTATATATACAGTGGAATACTACTTGGCAATGAGAAAGAATGAAATCTGGCCATTTGCAGCAAAGTGGATGGAATTGGAGGGTACTATGCTAAGTGAAATATGTCAGAGAAAGACAGAGAAATATGTTTTCACTCATATGTGGATCTTGAGAAACTTAACAGAAGACCATGGGGCGGGGAAGGGGAAAAAATAGTTACAAACAGAGACGGAGGGAGGCAAACCATAAGAGACTCTTAAATGCAGAGAACAAACTGAGGGTTGATGACGGCTGGGGGAGAGGGGAAAGTGGGTGATGGGCATTGAGGAGGGCACATGTTGGGATGAGCACTGGGTGTTATATGTAAGCCAATTTGACAATAAGTCACATTTAAAAAAACAAAAAAGACCAGACACTGGAGAGCTCCATCTCTCTCTCTCTCTCTCTCTCTCTCTCTCTCTCTCTCTCTCTCTCTCTCTCTCAACCAGTCTCCTTCTCTCTCTCTCTCTACCTCTATCCGCCATGGAGCACACAGTGGGACGATATCTGCCTATAAGCCAGGAAGAAAGTCCTCACCAGAGGTGAATTTTCTGGTACCTTGATTTTGGATTTCCTAGCCACCAGAACTGCTGGAAAAGAAATTTCTGTTGGTTAAGCCACCTTAAAAAACAAACAAAAAAACCCCCATAAATGTACATTCTGATGTGAAATGCTGCAATATTTCTAGAATGGTTAAAGCAACTATAAATCATTTGAGTACTTAAAACAAAAATCTCTAAACTCCCCAGTCCTGGCCAGCAGTGCTCACAGACAAACAAGACAAGTAGAACTGCATTGTCACCTCTCCTGGGAAAGCCGAGCAGTGTCCCCTGCCCTGACCATTAACCAGAGTTTACCAATCTGTTCCAGAGCCTGGACCGTCCACCAGGACTAAACCAGGGTCTATTTTTTCTCGGCTTTCCTTAATGAAGGCACAAAATGAATGCCTTTTCTGCCCTCTTTCTAGCTTAATAGGGCATCTGACCTTGAACCTGCACAAAGCATCTGAAGACTGAAGCACCAAGTCATTGAACAGAAGCTCCATACCTCAATTTCCCACTCAAGAAGCTCCTCAGAAACATTTTACTTGTTTCTGGGGGAGCCTCCCTGCTGGAAAAAGCTGCCAGCGTGGATAGAGGATGTCTGAAGTTGCCTTTTTAACAAATCTACAAAATACTCCAGCCACGTTGGGGCAGGACTTTTTCTGCATGCATAAGAAGGATTCTTTCATCTCTTTCTCCTTCCTTTAACAGTGGTTCCTAATTTTTTGTCTGTCACTGATTCATTTTGATAACATTATGCAGTTCAGAGCTCTCTCCCCAGAGACTGTGCCTGGGATACACACGCAGAGCATGTCACAGGCTCCAAGATGCGCAACCTTGGGTCCCATAAGCCCCAGGTGAAGGGTCCCTGCTCTTTGTCATAACTGTTGGGAGATAGGTACCTCTATCAACCTGGCATAAGAAAGCTGCCTAGGGACACCACATAGGTCACATCATCCTGCAAAGCTCACCCTGCCGGTTTTGTTGTGGGCCTTCTCAGACCAAAGAGGTTACCTTCTGGATTAAAGGGGGAAATGCAAACATGATTATGTGGTGGCTATCTGGAGCAAGAAGGAATTTCACACAGGAAGGAGAGCCCAGAACCCTTCACAATTTCATTGCCCAGTACACTGTTTTCTCTTTTTCATTGTTTTATGTAGACACATGACACTGTTTGTCTGGATGCTTGTTAGATTTATATAACATCTCCTCATCCCTGGGTTCATGACAGCCTGTTCTCAGGCTGTATAACTATTTTGCTGGTACTTTTGGGCAAGGGGGGCATTCTTCCCAACACAGCAAATGAGCAACTCCAATTGTGAAACAAAGGGACAAACACACAAACCAGTAATGTTACAAACACAACTTGAAAATTAGGTTAGACAACAGTGCAGAGAAATAGTCTTCAAGGGGTGTTTTTCCGGGGATGAGAATTCTTTGAGCTTTTCTATAAAATACACAACAGTTATGACTTTCTGTGTGTTCTCCCTTGACCCTCTTAGAGGATCACTTGTGGAGCCTGAAGGACCCAGTCTGGAGAGTTAAGATCTTTCCAAGCTGGGGAGGGACCACCCAGGGGGAAGCAAGGGCTGCCAGGATATAGGGGGCAGGGGTCAAGATGGCATGTGGAGGGATTGGGGGGGAAAGTATTAATGACTGTAATAATGTCTGCCACTTAGTGGGTGTCCACCATGGGCAGACCTGTCACTCCCTCTAAAAGTAGGTAAAGGAAGGGGGTTGGGTGATGGGAGAAGCAGGAGGAAGGACTTGAAGAGTGCTGTCCTGCAGCTTCCCCTCCTGACCTTTCCTTGGGAAAAGGAGAATGTTCTGGAATGTTCCAACTGGGGAGACTGACGCCAGCCCAAGGCCTCCAGTACCCCCATCAGGCACTCTGTCACAAAGTCAGAAGATGCAAGAACATTTTTGCAGTTTGGGAAAATAAATTATCCCCAGTTCCATGATAACTTTGAGAAATGTCTAAAACCTAAAGTCTAAAACCTTGTTAACTTTCAAACTTCATACTGATGGAATATTATTTTAATACTTCACTGTCAAACCTTGTGAGGTTTTGGGTTGTAATAGTGGAGTGCAGCCAAGGACTGAGCCAGCACCGGGAGAGCTAAGGCTTTGGGGGAGCTGCTTAGCCAACCAGGAGAAAGGGGACGTGTGCTGTCGTCACCCAACACAACATCACCGGGGATGTGCCTGTATTTTTCTGTCCTAAGTCCAGGGGTCCTGGGATTCCTCCCACTCCAGACATTGCTCCTAATTTCCATGTGGCCTGGAAACCTTTGTAAAATGATTCAAATATTGACAAATGATGTTTTCTTCTGGTTGGGAAGGAAGCTTAAGAAATACTATGTCTAAAGATGTATTTGTTTATTTGTTTATTTATTTGTTTATTTATTTATTTGAGAGAGAGTGCGCGCGCGCGCGCACACACACACACGAGCAGGAGAGGGGCAGAGAGGGAGAGGGGAGAGAGAATGTCAAGCAAGCTTCACACTGTCAGCACAGAGCCCGACGCAGGGCTCAATCTCACAAGCTATGAGATCATGATGAAATTAAGACCAACAATGAGATCAAGACGAAATTAAGAGTCTATTGTTTAACTGACTGAGCCACTCAGATGCTCCTAAACATGTATTTAAATGAACAACAAATCCTCCATTTAAACAAGATAAAGTACTTGAAAGCAAAGCCCAGAAAATGGCAGAGGAAGTGGGTACGTTTCTGTCCATAATAAACCAGAAATGAGAAATTATTTTTTAATCATTTCGTTATCATGCAAAATGTACATGAAATGTAAGCTGTAACACACACATCTTCATAGTCTTCTGAAGCTCCTGGTCTACCAGGAAACATCCTGGGGAGCCCACCCTCCCTTTCCCTCCCCTAATACATGACACTGAGTGGGGCGTGGGGCATAGGTGGGCATGTTCCTTAGCTGAATACTTGGCTGTTTGCAATGCACACTTTTCCTCCCCAGCTACAGTGTAAGCTTCTCAGACACAGGGGATCTCTTTTGTCTTTTCTTGTATCTTCAGCAGCATCACACATTGTTTTTCAGCTGTTGTAATACAGTTTCCTCTATAGTAATACATTCTTGTAAAATTTGTGTTTTATTCAAAGACATTCAAACGTGGCACCTGTCATACCATACCAAACCCTGCAAAAGAGTTTGAAGGGGGAAAATGAGTTTTTGGGACTGTGGACTTTGCCAGGTGTTTGCATTCCCCTCTCACTCTAGGAAGGTGGCTCTGGAATCAGAAAAGCAGAGCTTGGTTCTCAGCTCCATCCTTTACAAGCCATGTGATCTCAAGCCTCAGCTTCCCCACCTGTAAGACAGAAATGTTGATAGCTGTGCTATGTAGCTCATAGGACTATCACAAAACACAAGTAATCTCATGTGAAAAGTGCTCTGTGTATCACGACACTGCTCCAGTGAAAACACTGGAGAGTAGCGTGTTATCCTATGAGTATAGTTCACTCAGGGCAGTGTGCCTACCCACTGTCCAATTTTTATTTACCAAGAGGAATAGAGTGCCCTGAGATTTCAGAGCCTTATAGATCTGAATGAGCTGTTAACCACCTTGTATGTCATGGCTTCTCAGCGAGGTGAAGTGATTTTATGTCCTGAAACGTAATCGCTGAAAGCCAGAGAGGAGAGAGAAGAGTGCCACCTGGAAGGTGAATCAGTGTCAGGACTGCAGACAGAGAGGGAGCAGGCAGCACTGGACTTTGACCCAGGAAGGACTTGGACATGAAGCTGGAATGTAGGTCTATTCTAAGGCTGGATTGATAGCAAGAAAGGAGACTCATGTAGGGTACAATTCAGGTTCCCTGAATTTATCACTTAGAGGGTCTTGTCCCTGAGTCTAACTAGAATGGAAATGGCTTTGAAGGCCAGGGTCTGAATGGGGGGCTTAAGAGAGAACTCAGGCTATTAAGGCAAGTCTTCTACTGCCTCCCGTTGGGTTTGGTCTGGGACCTAAGACATGGCTGGGGTAGGTTGAGAAGTAGATTTACTTAAGAAGCTTGAGGCAGGACTTCTGACAAGTGATATTAACAAGCAATGGTCTACTAGAAATTTCAAAACAAGGTTTAATTCCCAAAGAAGATGCAATGATTTAAAGATCAGTAGACCACAGAAACTGAATTGCAGCCTTATATTGTAAAATCTTTGATTTTGAGCTCCCAGCAAGTTAAAGGTGTTATGACTGACAAGGAAAACATATTCATTTATTTTATGTGCATATGAAGGTACCTGTGCCCATTAAAATTAGTTTTAGCTAGTGGTATGGAGTGGACCGGAGAAATTTCTCACCGGAACTGGTCAGCCACTTCATTCCTATGCTGCTTAACAAATTAGCCCTAACTTAGTGGTGACCAGAGCAATGGGGGTACCCAAGCCAAACATCACTTGTCCTCCAGCAGGTTATCCTAGGCTTGCTCATGCGGAGATAAGGTAGGATTCAAAGAAGGATAAAGGAGGTATACAAAACTTCTTGGGGCGCCTGGGTGGCGCAGTCGGTTAAGCGTCCGACTTCAGCCAGGTCACGATCTTGCGGTCCGTGAGTTCGAGCCCCGCGTCAGGCTCTGGGCTGATGGCTCAGAGCCTGGAGCCTGTTTCCGATTCTGTGTCTCCCTCTCTCTCTGCCCCTCCCCCGTTCATGCTCTGTCTCTCTCTGTCCCAAAAAAATTAAATAAACGTTGAAAAAAAAAAAAAAAAACCTCTTGAGACCTAGGCTCAGAACTGACACACTATTGCTCTGCCACATTCTATTGATCAAAGCAAGTCATAAGACCAGTCAGGGTCAAGGGATGGGAAAACAGACTCTGCTTTTTGGTGGGAAGAGTGGCAAAGTAACAGTGAAAAGGGCACAGATACAGGGAGGGGAATAATTGCAGCCATTTTTGGAAGTAATTTACCAGAGCCTCAACCCCCAATATATCCCAAGTTCTGGTTCACACCAGTGAGCTCTGCTTCCTCCCTATAATGAAAATGAAGAGCTCGACCTCAATCCCCACAAAGCATCTCTCCCACCTCCCTGGGTCCTCCAGGAGTTGGGTTGGAACCTTCTGGCTTAATTGGAACCTTCTGGCTTAATTGACCTTCTTATGGCATTTGCTAGCTCACAACCTTGTGCAGGAGGACTTGTGGCTCTCTGGAGATTTTACTCTCCTGGAGGAGGAAATCATGGACTCTAAGGGCCTTATACTTCCCAATGTCACATGAGTGGTCAGTACAGATGGGAGCAGCCTCACAGCCCAGTGCCCTCTCTCTGCTCTCTGCTCTCTGCCATGTTGTCTTGTGTAAAAGCTTCATGCCCGAATGTAAGATAATACAGAAAGTGCCTGCCCATCCCAAGGTCTATCTGTGCATTCAGGAAAGGTAGGAGGAAAAAGATTATAGGTTATGATGGTTAAGTTTATGTGTCAAGTTGGCTGGACCATAGTACCCAGGTATTTGGGCAAACATTATTCTGGATGTTTCTTAGAAGGTATTTTTGGATGAGATTAACACTTAAATCAGTAGACTATGGGTCCAGCACATTGCCCTCCATAATATGGGTGGGTCTCCTCCAATCAATTGAAGGTCGTAAAAGAACAAAACTCATCTCTGCAGAAAAAAAAAGGAATTCTGCCAACAGATTGCCTTTGGACTAAAACTGCAAATCTTCCCTAGGTCTCCATCCTGCTGGCTTACCCTGCAGATTTTGCAGGTTTTAGACTTTCCAGACTCCATAATCATGTAAGCCAATTTCTTAAAAATCTCTCTTTCTCTGTCTGTCTACACACACACACACACACACACACACACACACTGTTGGTTCTGTTTCTCTGGAGAACCCTAAGACAGGTATGAAAACAGTGAAAGAACAAGCTCCATCATCCTACCCCAGATTCTGAATAAATAAACAATAAGAATAAATAAGTTTAAGAACTGGAAATAAAAATTTCTAGTAACATTTCTAGTATCCTGAGTTAAATACTACTTTTTAGTAGGTTAATAGGGGAAAGAAACAAACCAAAAAAAAATGTGCACAAGGAAGGAAGAAGAGCAGAAAGAAAACATTTGTAAATTCTATTCTCATATATTATTCCAGTTAAATAACTGAAGTGAATCAAAGCCAAGGGATGATATTTTACATTGATAGTCATGCTGATGTGGCCGATTTATGATTTCATTTTTGCGGCTGGGTGGCTCGGTTAAGCGTCCGACTTCAGCTCAGGTCATGATCTCGCGGTCCATGAGTTCTAGCCCCGCGTCGGGCTCTGGGCTGATGGCTCACAGCCTGGAGCCTGCTTCTGATTCTGTATCTCCCTCTCTCTCTGCCCCTCCCCCGTTCATGCTCTGTCTCTGTCTCAAAAATAAATAAACGTTAAAAAATTTTTCATTTTTATTCCCATTACTTTATGTTTATTCCTTTATTATAGGAATGATTGCTTAAAAATAGGATTTCTTGTGACATTTTCCCCAAGGACTCAGTGTTTTACTTACACGTAAGTCAGGTGTTTTGCCAAGAACAGGGAATCAAAAATGAGCATAAAAATATATATGATCTTATTTTCATTTCAACCATCCTGGGAACCAAGATTTGGAAACAAAATTTTAAAAAAAGTAAACTGCCTTTATTTATTTATTTATTTTAACATTTATTTATTTTTGAGACAGAGAGAGAGCATGAACAAGGGAGGGTCAGAGAGAGAGGGAGACACAGAATCTGAAACAGGCTCCAGGCTCTGAGCTATCAGCACAGAGCCGACACGGGGCTCGAACTCATGGACTGCGAAACCATGACCTGAGCTGAAGTCGGACGCTTAACCGACTGAGCCACCCAGGTGCCCCTAAACTGCCTTTAAATTGAAGATTTTTCCCCCCAATGGATTGCAATACAGCTGCCATAAATCTTTGAGTTGAAGCAAAGAGTAGCAAGTTTGCCAAGAAGGGAGTGAGATGGGAAGAAACCAGAAAGATCTAGAAGCAGAATCCACCAGGTTGGGCCCGATGAGCCATCCAAGTCCAGTGAAGTGAAGGAACTCAGGGAGACCACCCTCGTAACTCAGGCCTTGCGTCTCTGCTAGCTGCTTTGCTGGGTGGTCCTTTCCAGACCTGAAAGCCTTGGGTATAGCAATACTCTCTTGAGCCCCTTATCAGAAGGACTTCTGCATGGATGACTAAAAGGCCTTTTAATTCAAAAGCTCTTCAGGAGTAGTAAATAAACCTAGAGTGTCTTTACCCTAAAAGCTTGATGGCTGGAAGGAAGGCTCTTTCATTTTCTGGTCCACACTGCCACCTGCTGGTCCTGTCATCTCTCTACGCTAAACATTGGTCATTTCCTCCCTGTGGATCCAGCCGTTTATATTTTACTCAAATACTCATATATTTGAAGTGTTACCTCACTATATTTCCCATAACATTAAGGAAAGCACTTGATAAACCAATTCATGGAACACAAGTTACTCATGTGGACTGTGGATGTGAAGTGAAATAACAGTCACGAAGCTCAAAATAGAAATAGGTGACTTTGAACATCCCAAGTCTCATTTGGATAATTAATACCTACACTTGTTGGTTGTCTGATTGCCCAGTAATTATAGTTTAAGTTAAACAGGTAAATCTGATGGGTACGTATCTGTTTGTGGACGGGGTTAACAACGCCTGTTGATTAAGCATCTTCTTGTCGTTCCTCTGGAGCTCCATGGTAATTAGTGGGCTGTTATGGGGTTTTTATATATGCAAATAAATATTTAACACGAAAATGTTTCTGGATGACAGACAACAGGTTCATGAGAAGCAGCAATTTATCATCAGCACGGACTACTTCAGGGACATCACTTAATACAGGTAGTCAGGAAACTGTCAACATGTGTTTGGAAAGCCATTACAGAGGGTTTTTGAATAATTTACCTATGTAGCTGCCAAATACATAATGAGTTTGCAAAGTCCTTCAGAGGTTAATTATTCTTGTCCTCCCCCTTTTAGCCTTATTTTTACTCTCTCTTCTTATTGCCTCTCACCACTAAATAAATAAAGGAAAAGAAACTAAGGAGGGTTAAAGGGATGGGAAAAGAGAGAAAAAAGAAAAACACACTCCTGTGGTTCCCAGGGGTAACTCTCAAGCAGTTGTGTACATTTAGGTGAAATCCCTAGCCCCCTCAATAATATATTCTGATGGGTGGGGGGACTTGGATATCCCTGTGTTTATTCTTTCAAGATAAAAAAAATACAGGAAGTGTTTTCAATGAACAGAGAGCTTCTAATAGTCTCTGGTGAATACACAGCATGTGTAAAGCTAAGTGTGTTTGTGGGGCAGGGGAGAAAGAAGTGGTGGCTTGACTGAGTCGTAGGCTCTCAAATGATCAGACACCAGATCTTCAGAGGGACAACTGGTTCTTCAATAGCTGCCCCTAATTTTATGTGCCTCAGTGATATGATTGCTAACTAAGGTGGAAACTACACGGCCAAAGGGACCAGGATCCTTCTCCACTTATGCTAAGATGATCAACAGGCCACTGGCAAGTTCTAAAAGAAGAATGACTTTAGCTGAGGCCATGTCCTGCTGTCCCAAACCCACAGCTCCTTTGGACAGCGGGACACAGTGTGCAGGAGATGGGCATGAGGCTCCAGGACGCTGGATTCCACTCCTGGCTCTGACGGGAGTAGTGTGTGCCCTTGCACCATTCCTGCATGCCATCAGTTGGAATTATTACTGTGCCCCTGCTCTTCAACAGTGAGAATAAAGCAGCCTAAGTAGCTGCACCACTTTTCACATCAAGAGGACCTTTTAAAAATTCTTTTTCTTGGGAGGCTGGGGTGGCTTAGTGGGTTAAGCGTCCGACTCTTGGTTTGGGCTCAGGAAGTGATCTCATGGTTTGTGAGTTTGAACCCTGCATCAGGCTCCGCACTGACAGTGCAGAGCCTGCTTGGGATTCTTTCTCTCTCTCCCTCTCTCTCTCTCTGCCCCCCCCCCCACGCTGTCTCTGTCTCTCTCAAAACAAATAAATACAATTTAAAAAATTCTTCTTCTTCTCCTCAGGATAAAAGAAATGTATAACCATGGATAAAGAAAGGAGAGAAGTGAGAAGTAAGAAAGCAGAGAAAAAAAGTGGAAATACAAGGATGTCTCTTCCAGCTCCCCTGCCAGTGACAGCACATCATCGCTCTTACCCTGCCACCACCTTGCTTTCAAAAAGAGTTGCCTCTTGCTCTCAGTTTGCCCATTTTCTGCTCACTCCTTAGCATCCATTTCTTCTCTCAGACCTTGCGCTCCATGCAGCTCGATCCAATGGACGTTCTGTAAGCCTTGCTCTTGACTGTCCAGCCACATCTCCCCTTCACGGCTGAGGCCCCACGTGCCCCTGGTTTCCTCTTGCTTCTCCATTTCCCTCTTCATCCTTTTTTGGAAGGAATGTCCTTGTCCACCTGGTCATAATCTGGTGGACCCTTTGCTTCCCACTGGGCACCCTCTCCCTAGGCCAGAAGTTCCAGCCCTGTCTGTAACTAGAATTGTCTGGGGTCTTTTTAAATCTACTTATCCCTGGTAAATCTCAATATTTTTTAAAACTTCCCAGCTGATTCTTACACTCAGCCAGGATGAACTCATGAACTCCTGGGCTCTTCCCCATTTACACTAAGATTATCAGCAAGCCACTGTCAGTTTCTAAAACTAGCAGAACTTCAGCAGTGACCCCGTCCTGTGGCCCAAAACTCACAGCTCTTTTGGGCAAGGACCCAAAGTTGGTTCTCAACGTTGGCTGAACAGGTGGAATCACCTGGAGAGTCATAAAAGCTTCTGGTGACTGGATCTTAAGTGTCAGGGTTTGAGGCATCTCCTGGGATGCAGGACTTTCAGAGCAAATCTGGGAAAGTCCCAGACAGCCCTGGACAAGCTGGAACAAGTTGGTCACCCTATCTGGATCCTGGCCCCAGAAATTCTGATGTAATGGTACAGGATGGGCATTGGGGATTTAAAAAGCTCCCAAGGTAAGTTTTTGTTTTGTTTTGTTTTGTTTTTTTGTGTTGAGAGAGAGAGAGAGAGAGAGAGAGAGAGAAAGTGCAAGCGCCGGGGAGAGGGGCAGAGTGAGAGAGAATTCCAAGCAGGCTCCACACTCATTGCAGAGCCTGGCATGGGACTTGATCCCATGACCCTGGGATCAGGACCCGAGCTAAAACCAAGTCAGAAGCTCAACTGACTGAGCCACCCAGGTGCCTCTCCCACGTAAATTAAGCGTGAAACAAAGTTCAAGCTTTCCCGAGCATCTGAGTCTTCTTGGAGGGCATGTTAAAATGCAAACAACTGACCTCACCCAGCAGTTTCTGACTCTGTAGGTCTGGGATGGGGCCAGAAATTCTGCATTTCTAACACATTTTCTGGCTGCTGCTGCTGCTGCTGTCCAAAGATCACACTTGGGGACTCCCATCTCTGACTTCAGCTTGAATCCTCACAGTAACATCCTCACAGTAACAAAGACAACAGGTGCATCTCTGGCAGAGCCCTCCTTCCAGTTCCAGGTTCATGTGACCAGCTGTGCATTTATTTGACTTCTCCACTGGGTACTTTCAAGGCGCCACAAATCCAGAATAATCCCAGTGGAATTCATGGTCTTCTTCCCCAAGCCTGTTTCTTCTGGTGGTCCCCATATGCCATAACTCAGACAACTAGGTGGCATCCTGGAACTGAAATCACCCTCTGTCCATTTCCAGACCTGAGTCACCACCATATCACTCAGTGACTAAGTCAGATGTGACAAAATAACTATTTCTTTAACTTTACACGTTATTTTTATTTCACAAATACTATTTCTATAATCTTACAAAGAATTGATCTGCACCCTGTGCAAGCAACGCCCTGTGGTCTGGCTGGCCCAAGACCCTCTGTGTCGTGTCACCTTCTGTGGATGGCCAGCTGATGTCATCCTTCATTTCTGCAAGCCTGCAAGGATGAGAAAGTGCAAACAGAAGGGTTTGACCTCGTATCTGTGTATAATTTAGCTCCTGAGGTTACTGTTTGGAATTTTTTAGAGTATTTCATTCATTTGAGCCACCCTGGAACTAACATATTCTAGTTCTTAGCTCTTCCCTCTCTGATCCAATTTATATGATTATTCTAAGTCAAGGGACCCTGAAGCTACTCAAGCTTTTATCTACCTAAGAGTCATCCTTCCAGGGCATGGAAGTGTCCTTATGGATGGCAGGGGGTAGGTGGGTAGTGAAATGGGGTGGAGATTTGGCAAATAAAAGGTACAATTGTTAAGCTTTGGGCTCCTCAGTGCAGCCCTACAGGGATAGTTGGGAAGCAGCCTAGAGCACTCTCCCCAGAACGATCCCACAGTTTGGGGGGGGGGGGGGGGGGGTTGATTCCCTGGCATTTCCAACCTGTGGGGCATGCACAGAGAGGTCTCTGAGGCTCTAAGCAAAGTCCAGGATGTGGACCACTGGCCTGACACTGTCCATTCCAACCTGCCTTTTACTCCTCACCCAGCTTTGTCTCCCAGCCCAGGTGAGCTTTCTTATACATGCCTGTCACTAACCACAAGAGGTACTAGACAGAATAGGACGGGTAGCTCCAGGTAAAACCATTCCCCACCTGTAGACAAACAAATCAGCAATGAAATATCACCTCTATTTTTCCCATGGATCAATTATGTAGAGCTCATGGTACACAACTTAAGCATCCTGGAAATTTTCTCTGTAAGAAGAATTCTTGCAAACCCAATACTTTCCCCAGAGGTTTCTAAAAGGACACCCTTGTGACAATTTTTGAAAAGCAATGGCCCCTGCCAACTGTTCTGGGGACATGTGGATCTTTCACAGAGATAGACATGTGCATTAAGTAAAAGCCCAGTAACTTCAAAGAATGATGGGTACAAAACAGTACATGGGCTCTCAGAGGCTCAATGGAGCAGGGGCTGGAGAAAAGGGAGCCAGGGTGTGATGTACATGTATTTGAGGGGACACCTACTATGGAAACTGCATCCCCAGCTGAGACAAGTCCCAGGCTCCAGGCAGATCTGCAACTTCATTTTTCATACCTTCCTCCCACCTCTCAGTCACTTAATATTGGCATGTATTTTCTGGGGCTCCCTCTGCTCCCTTCCCCTGAACTACAACTCTCCAGAGAACCTCTTCATTTTAGGTTCTCTGCAGAGTCCTGCCCACCCTGAGAGCCATCTGATCTGACAGTAATCAACATTTGTTCATAACGAGAGAACATGGAAAGTGCTTTGACTAGTGGGCCCTCAGCCTCAGTAAATGCCTTGTGAGTAGGACCATGCTCTATTTTCCATTTCCCCTCCCCACTGACCCCTATTGCATCCCCATGTCTTAATAAATCTCAGTGTTAGGGGGAAAGCAATCCTAGCAACCAAGGAAGAGGAGCCAGGATGCAGGGATGGAAAAAAAGAAAGAAGGAGAACCAGTATTCAGAATCAACTGTGTGCTGGGAATGTCACATGCATATCTTGTTTCTTGCCCCAAGCCTGTGAGCGAAGGTGTTACAGATGAAGAAACTGCGGCTCAGAGAGGCTCCAAGACTTGCCCAAGCTACCACAGCCAGGAAATAGGGTTAAATCACCACTGGTCTTTCCAAAGTGTAAATAAACAACTAAAGAGCTTAACTCTTCCCAGGAGTATTTGAATCTTAAAAACAGAACTTATGGGCAGAGTTTCAGATAAAAAAAGGAATCTTTAACTGGCTTAATTAGTTCGAGGGGACAGTGAGAGTGGCATAAGTGGATATCACATAGAGAAAGGATAACTCAGGGAGGAAGGTGATTTGCATTTGAATTTTGCATTTGAAATTATACATTTAGTATTAAAAGAAACAGCACCAGAGAGCAAGGGTGCTGGGTTGGATAGTGCTGTTTGATTGCTGTCCCATTAACTTAGGCAACCTGGCACCTGGGACCATGTGCCTCTCAGGTGTCCTGTCTCGGGGAGCATAATTGAGAGTTCCAGGTACTGCAGCTGACTCCATGTCCTGTGTCAGCTAATGACTAGGTACAGCAGGGACACTGAGGCAGATCTCTTCTTTGAGACCAATGTAATTTGAGCTTAAAGACAGACTCCCCATCAGATGTGCTGAAGTGCAAAGATCTTTCCTGTCCAATCTCCCTTCCCTCCTTCTTTCCCTCTCTCCTCCACAGGGGTCAGCCCTGCAGCCTCCTCTGGCTCTCTTCCCATTTTTTTTTCCAATAAATCTCCTACAAATCTAATTTCATCTTGGCATCTGTTGCTGGGAGGGCACGGACTTAATATGGTCAATAAGAGGAAGATATTAGAAGACTATGCAGGTCTAAGGAAAAATCTTAACTGTTTGCCTGAGTTCCAACTGCCCTCACCTGCTTTTCTTTGTCTAAAAGCTTTGTCTGGCACCAGAGCTCCTTTGCCTGCCCCCAGCAGGCCAGGAGAGCCTGGGAACAAGCACAGCCCATTCCTTGCTCAGCAGTCCTGTTAATGACTGAAGAGTGTCAGAGTATAAATACCCCAAACCCCTCATCCCTCTGGGGCATTGCTACACTCTCCCCCAGAGACATCAGCAAGATTGAGCTCCAGAGGCCAACAATGATTCACCTGGTAACACAGCCATTGCTGCCTGTCTTCTGTTCTTTATCTCATTCCCTCATTCACTTCCAGGGGTTTTCCTTCATCTCCAAAATGAATTACTTACACTCAGATCCTTGCTCAGTGTCTGTCTGGGGAGAACCCAAACTACATCATGGTGTGTTGATACAATGGGATACTATACTGCAGTGATGATGAGTGATCCATAATTTCATTCAACAATACAGCTGAATCTTATACACACAATATAGAGCAAATGAAGCCAGATACAAAAGAGGCCACACGCCACCACAGGCACACCCACTGACATAAGAGTTTCAATAAGAACAAATAAGAAACTGTAAATAACGGGGCACCTGGGTGGCTGAGCCGGTTGGGCGTCCGACTTCAACTTAGGTCTTGATCTTGCGGTTCATGGGTTCGAGCCCCATGTCGGGCTCTATGCTGACAGCTCAGAGCCTGGAGGCTGCTTCGGATTCTGTGTCTCCCTCTCTCTCTTCCCCTACCCTGCTTGTGCCCTGTCTCTCTCTCTTTGAGATAAATAAACATTAAAGAAAAAAGAAAATGTAAATACATAATAATTCTAAAACAGAGAGAGCACACAAGAGCAAATACACTATGTGATTCTACTTTAAGTGCAACAGAAGACCAAGCAATTCATGCTGTCAGTGGCCACCTCCAGCGATGGGTGGTGACTGGTTGGTGTATGAGGAGGCCATCTGGGAATATTCCCTTTCTGGACCTGGGTGCTATTGACGGGGTGACTTTAATTTTAGAAAATTCATCAAGCCATACAATTATTATTCTTCACATTTCTGTGCATAAAGAAATGTTTAAAAAAGAAACAATGAGAAAAAAAGGTTATGTCATTTATTTGTCTTTCCATCTGTCCACCCATTCGTGCATCAAATAATCAAACACTGAGCTCCAACTAGGCATAGGTATCTTTACCTCAAGAAATGTGGCCTCATGAGGGAAACAGGCAAGTAAATATGGTATGAGAGTTGTATTTTAACATGGAGATATCTTGTTCTGGGCCAAAGTTATCATACACATGATATTGAGTGACGATCCTGGAGAATAGCACTTCTTTGACATTTGAGAACAAAAATATAAAAATAAATTCTGGATCTAATATACTTTACCCCTTCAATTTCAAAAATAAGTTGTTGTTGTTTTTTAACCTGGAAGAGAGATGGGAATTGAGAGGCAGAATCCCAAGGGGCATCAGGAGCTGTACTTCCTTTATGGGTGACTAATTTATCACCTGATACAGCCAATAACAGGGAGGCAAAGTCGTGCACCTGGTCAACCTCTCCTCTTACGGTATCAGGTTGGCAATTCTTAGGCACCTCCTGAGATCAGACTGGAGAAAGAGTTAATTTCCCTACCCACTAGAATGCCTCCTGCAAGCCCGCGACCTGATCCTTTGTGGGAGGTGCTGGGCTTTGGAGAGAGCACTGTGAATCCATCACTATTAAAGTCTAAAAACTGAAAAATGCTCATTACACATGTGTAGTAAGTAGTTCTAGTTGTCCTCCAGCAGAGGGCACTAGAGAGTCTGGGAACCGATGACCAAAGTCAAATTCAATAAACCAACAATGCAGTCTCACTCCCCAAGGCTTTTCTTCTCCCCACCAACCCGGCCCCTCCTAATTTTCCACCTCAGAATGCAGCCCTTCCAGCCCTGCTCTTGCACGTCCGACACAGCAGGAAACAGACCTTGGGACATTTTCTGAATCAAAAACATGTATCGTGTTTATAAATGACAGTCATTGCCTTGTGGGTAAGGCTTTGAACTGTTGCTTGGTGAGCACTTTATGGTGATCCATGGGCACCCTCAATCTTCCACAGATCACACTTTCGCTACATATTTCAAAGTAAATCCCCCACTTTTTTTTTTTTTTTTTACCAACTTAGCCTTTTCTCTTATTCTTATTTTCTCTCCTTTGAGAAAAAATAGGGGGTTAAAGGGGAAAGTAATTATGTAGGACAACCCCAAATACTACTACTAGAAGGATTATTCAAATCTTCACTTAATAAAGTAAGTTATTTTGACATACCCTGATAGTATTATTATCTCAAGTAGTACTATTCTTTGAATTGATTCCTTTAAAATTTTTTGTTAATGTTTATTTATTTTTGAGAGTGAGAGGGGAGGGCCAGAGAGAGGGAGACAGAGGATCCAAAGCGGGGTCCTCACTGACAGCAGAGAGCCGGATGTGGGGCTTGAATTCATGAGCTGTGTGATCATGACCTGAGCTGAAGTCAGACATTTAACTGACTGAGCCACACAGGCACTCCTGATTCCTTTACTTTAATGTATGTAGATGATCAATGATTTTATGCAACATTTGCAAGAAGGAAGGAATTTTAAGAAATTAATCATTGTCTTCTCATTTTATTTGTCCTAACTTGTCTTTTTCTCTCTGGAGGCTTGTAGAATTTTCCCCATTATTGGTGGTTGAAGGGAATGCTAAGGTGCCTCCCCTTCAGGAGCAAGATGCTTGTTCCCCCAAAGGTTGGGAGAACTGCTGTCACTGCTCACAACTGAGACCCTCTGGGAACTGACCTCTGCCAAAGGGACTATTCTTTTTTTTTTTCTTTTTTTTTTATATACATGAAATTTATTGACAAATTGGTTTCCATACAACACCCAGTGCTCATCCCAAAACGTGCCCTCCTCAATACCCATCACCCACCCTCCCCTCCCTCCCACCCCCCATCAACCCTCAGTTTGTTCTCAGTTTTTAACAGTCTCTTATGCTTTGGCTCTCTCCCACTCTAACCTCTTTTTTTTTTTTTTTCCTTCCCCTCCCCCATGGGTTCCTGTTAAGTTTCTCAGGATCCACATAAGAGTGAAACCATATGGTATCTGTCTTTCTCTGTATGGCTTATTTCACTTAGCATTACACTCTCCAGTTCCATCCACGTTGCTACAAAAGGCCATATTTCATTTTTTCTCATTGCCACATAGTATTCCATTGTGTATATATACCACAATTTCTTTATCCATTCATCAGTTGATGGACATTTAGGCTCTTTCCATAATTTGGCTATTGTTGAGAGTGCTGCTATGAACATTGGGGTACAAGTGCCCCTATGCATCAGTACTCCTGTATCCCTTGGATAAATTCCTAGCAGTGCTATTGCTGGGTCATAGGGTAGGTCTATTTTTAATTTTCTGAGGAACCTCCACACTGCTTTCCAGAGCGGCTGCACCAATTTGCATTCCCACCAACAGTGCAAGAGGGTTCCCGTTTCTCCACATCCTCTCCAGCATCTATAGTCTCCTGATTTGTTCATTTTGGCCACTCTGACTGGCGTGAGGTGATACCTGAGTGTGGTTTTGATTTGTATTTCCCTGATAAGGAGCGACGCTGAACATCTTTTCATGTGCCTGTTGGCCATCTGGATGTCTTCTTTAGAGAAGTGTCTATTCATGTTTTCTGCCCATTTCTTCACTGGGTTATTTGTTTTTCAGGTGTGGAGTTTGGTGAGCTCTTTATAGATTTTAGATACTAGCCCTTTGTCCGATATGTCATTTGCAAATATCTTTTCCCATTCCGTTGGTTGCCTTTTAGTTTTGTTGGTTGTTTCCTTTGCTGTGCAGAAGCTTTTTATCTTCATAAGGTCCCAGTAATTCACTTTTGCTTTTAATTCCCTTGCCTTTGGGGATGTGTCGAGTAAGAGATTGCTACGGCTGAGGTCAGAGAGGTCTTTTCCTGCTTTCTCCTCTAAGGTTCTGATGGTTTCCTGTCTCACATTTAGGTCCTTTATCCATTTTGAGTTTATTTTTGTAAATGGTGTGAGAAAGTGGTCTAGTTTCAACCTTCTGCATGTTGCTGTCCAGTTCTCCCAGCACCATTTGTTAAAGAGGCTGTCTTTTTTCCATTGGATGTTCTTTCCTGCTTTGTCAAAGATGAGTTGGCCATACGTTTGTGGGTCTAGTTCTGGGGTTTCTATTCTATTCCATTGGTCTGTGTGTCTGTTTTTGTGCCAATACCATGCTGTCTTGATGATGACAGCTTTGTAGTAGAGGCTAAAGTCTGGGATTGTGATGCCTCCTGCTTTGGTCTTCTTCTTCAAAATTCCTTTGGCTATTCGGGGCCTTTTGTGGTTCCATATGAATTTTAGGATTGCTTGTTCTAATTTTGAGAAGAATGCTGGTGCAATTTTGATTGGGATTGCATTGAATGTGTAGATAGCTTTGGGTAGTATTGACATTTTGACAATATTTATTTTTCCAATCCATGAGCAGGGAATGTCTTTCCATTTCTTTAAATCTTCTTCAATTACCTTCATAAGCTTTCTATAGTTTTCAGCATACAGATCCTTTACATCTTTGGTTAGATTTATTCCTAGGTATTTTATGCTTCTTGGTGCAATTGTGAATGGGATCAGTTTCTTTATTTGTCTTTCTGTTGCTTCATTGTTAGTGTATAAGAATGCAACTGATTTCTGTACGTTGATTTTGTATCCTGCAACTTTGCTGAATTCATGTATCAGTTCTAGCAGACTTTTGGTGGAGTCTATCGGATTTTCCATGTATAATATCATGTCATCTGCAAAAAGCGAAAGCTTGACTTTATCCTTGCCAATTTTGATGCCTTTGATTTCCTTTTGTTGTCTGATTGCTGATGCTAGAACTTCCAGCACTATGTTAAACAACAGTGGTGAGAGTGGGCATCCCTGTCGTGTTCCTGATCTCAGGGAAAAAGCTCTCAGTTTTTCCCCGTTGAGGATGATGTTAGCTGTGGGCTTTTCATAAATGGCTTTTATGATCTTTAAGTATGTTCCTTCTATCCCGACTTTCTCAAGGGTTTTTATTAAGAAAGGGTGCTGGATTTTGTCAAAGGCCTTTTCTGCATCGATTGACAGGATCATATGGTTCTTCTCTTTTTTTTTGTTAATGTGATGGATCACGTTGATTGATTTGCGAATGTTGAACCAGCCCTGCATCCCAGGAATGAATCCCACTTGATCATGGTGAATAATTCTTTTTATATGCTGTTGAATTCGATTTGCTAGTATCTTATTGAGAATTTTTGCATCCATATTCATCAGGGATATTGGCCTGTAGTTCTCTTTTTTTACTGGGTCTCGGTCTGGTTTAGGAATCAAAGTAATACTGGCTTCATAGAATGAGTCTGGAAGTTTTCCTTCCCTTTCTATTTCTTGGAATAGCTTGAGAAGGATAGGTATTATCTCTGCTTTAAATGTCTGGTAGAACTCCCCTGGGAAGCCATCTGGTCCTGGACTCTTATTTGTTGGGAGATTTTTGATAACCGATTCAATTTCTTCGCTGGTTATGGGTCTGTTCAAGCTTTCTATTTCCTCCTGATTGAGTTTTGGAAGAGTGTGGGTGTTCAGGAATTTGTCCATTTCTTCCAGGTTGTCCAATTTGTTGGCATATAATTTTTCATAGTATTCCCTGATAATTGTTTGTATCTCTGAGGGATTGGTTGTAATAATTCCATTTTCATTCATGATTTTATCTATTTGGGTCATCTCCCTTTTCTTTTTGAGAAGCCTGGCTAGAGGTTTGTCAATTTTGTTTATTTTTTCAAAAAACCAACTCTTGGTTTCATTGATCTGCTCTACAGTTTTTTTAGATTCTATATTGTTTATTTCTGCTCTGATCTTTATTATTTCTCTTCTTCTGCTGGGTTTAGGCTGCCTTTGCTGTTCTGCTTCTATTTCCTTTAGGTGTGCTGTTAGATTTTGTATTTGGGATTTTTCTTGTTTCTTGAGATAGGCCTGGATTGCAATGTATTTTCCTCTCAGGACTGCCTTCGCTGCGTCCCAAAGTGTTTGGATTGTTGTATTTTCATTTTCGTTTGTTTCCATATATTTTTTGATTTCTTCTCTAATTGCCTGGTTGACCCACTCATTCGTTAGTAGGGTGTTCTTTAACCTCCATGCTTTTGGAGGTTTTCCAGACTTTTTCCTGTGGTTGATTTCAAGCTTCATAGCATTGTGGTCTGAAAGTATGCATGGTATAATTTCAATTCTTGTAAACTTATGAAGGGCTGTTTTGTGACCCAGTATATGATCTATCTTGGAGAATGTTCCATGTGCACTCGAGAAGAAAGTATATTCTGTTGCTTTGGGATGCAGAGTTCTAAATATATCTGTCAAGTCCATCTGATCCAATGTCTTATTCAGGGCCCTTGTTTCTTTATTGACCGTGTGTCTAGATGATCTATCCATTTCTGTAAGTGGGGTGTTAAAGTCCCCAGCAATTACCACATTCTTATCAATAAGGTTGCTTCTGTTTATGAGTAATTGTTTTATATATTTGGGGGCTCCGGTATTCGGCGCATAGACATTTATAATTGTTAGCTCTTCCTGATGGATAGACCCTGTAACTATTATATGATGTCCTTCTTCATCTCTTGTTACAGCCTTTAATTTAAAGTCTAGTTTGTCTGATATAAGTATGGCTACTCCAGCTTTCTTTTGGCTTCCAGTAGCATGATAAATAGTTCTCCATCCCCTCACTCTGAATCTAAAGGTGTCCTCAGGTCTAAAATGAGTCTCTTGTAGACAGCAAATAGATGGGTCTTGTTTTTTTATCCATTCTGATACCCTATGTCTTTTGGTTGGCGCATTTAATCCATTTACATTCAGTGTTATTATAGAAAGATACGGGTTTAGAGTCATTGTGATGTCTGTATGTTTTATGCTTGTAGTGATGTCTCTGGTACTTTGTCTCACAGGGTCCCCCTTAGGATCTCTTGTAGGGCTGGTTTAGTGGTGACAAATTCCTTCAGTTTTTGTTTGTTTGGGAAGACCTTTATCTCTCCTTCTATTCTAAATGACAGACTTGCTGGATAAAGGATTCTCGGCTGCATATTTTTTCTGTCTAGCACACTGAAGATCTCGTGCCAATCCTTTCTGGCCTGCCAAGTTTCAAAAGAGAGATCAGTCACGAGTCTTATAGGTCTCCCTTTATATGTGAGGGCACGTTTACCCCTTGCTGCTTTCAGAATTTTCTCTTTATCCTTGTATTTTGCCAGTTTCACTATGATATGTCGTGCAGAAGATCGATTCAAGTTACGTCTGAAGGGAGTTCTCTGTGCCTCTTGGATTTCAATGCCTTTTTCCTTCCCCAGTTCAGGGAAGTTCTCAGCTATTATTTCTTCAAGTACCCCTTCAGCACCTTTCCCTCTCTCTTCCTCCTCTGGGATACCAATTATGCGTATATTATTTCTTTTTAGTGTATCACTTAGTTCTCTAATTTTCCCCTCATACTCCTGGATTTTTTTATCTCTCTTTTTCTCAGCTTCCTCTTTTTCCATAACTTTATCTTCTAGTTCACCTATTCTCTCCTCTGCCTCTTCCATCCGAGCCGTGGTGGTTTGCATTTTGTTTTGCATTTCCTTTAAAGCGTTTTTCAGCTCCTCGTGACTGTTCCTTAGTCCCTTGATCTCTGTAGCAAGAGATTCTCTGCTGTCCTGTATACTGTTTTCCAGCCCAGCGATTAATTTTATGACTATTATTCTAAATTCACTTTCTGTTATATTATTTAAATCCTTTTTGATCAGCTCATTAGCTGTTGTTATTTCCTGGAGATTCTTCTGAGGGGAATTCTTCCGCTTGGTCATTTTGGATAGTCCCTGGTGTGGTGAGGACCTGCAGGGCACTTCCCCTGTGCTGTGGTGTATAACTGGAGTTGGTGGGCGGGGCCGCAGTCAGTCCTGATGTCTGCCCCCAGCCCACCGCTGGGGCCACAGTCAGACTGGTGTGTGCCTTCTCTTCCCCTCTCCTAGGGGCGGGATTCCCTGTGGGGTGGTGTGGCCCATCTGGGCTACTTGCACACTGCCAGGCTTGTGGTGCTGGGGATCTGGCGTATTAGCTGGGGTGGGTAGGCAAGGTGCACGGCGGCAGGGGGGGCAGGCTTAGCTCGCTTCTCCTTAGGTGATCCACTTCAGGAGGGGCCCTGTGGCAGCCGGAGGGAGTCAGATCCGCTGCCGGAGGTTTGGCTCCGCAGAAGCACAGAGTTGGGTGTTTGCGCGGAGCGAGCAATTTCCCTGGCCGGAACCGGTTCCCTTTGGGATTTTGGCTGGGGGATGGGTGGGGGAGATGGCACTGGCGAGCGCCTTTGTTCCCCGCCAAACTGAGCTCTGTTGTCCGGGGGCTCCGCAGCTCACCCTCCCTTTGTCCTCCAGCCTTCCCGTTTTCCGAGCAGAGCTGTTAACTTATGACCTCCCAGACGCTAAGTCGCGCTTGCTGTCGGAACACAGTCCGTCAGGCCCCTCCGCTTTTCCCAGCCCGGACTCGGGGGCTCTGCTTGGCTGGCGAGCCGCCCCTCCGCCCCGGCTCCCTCCCGCCAGTCCGTGGAGCGCGCACCGCCTCGCCGCCCTTCCTACCCTCTTCCGTGGGCCTCTCGTCTGCACTAGGGTCCGGTGACTCCGTTCTGCTAATCCTCTGGCGGTTTTCTGGGTTATTTAGGCAGGTGTAGGTGGAATCTAAGTGATCAGCAGGACGCGCGGTGAGCCTAGCGTCCTCCTACGCCGCCATCTTCCTGTCGCCCAAAGGGACTATTCTTGAAGGCAGCTTGCATCCATTGTCTGGAGGTAGAAGGCTGGGTTACCTTGCCTCAATTCAGGATGATATTGAAAGAGACATTCCAGAACTCCCTGTAGGATCAGCCGAGGCTCGGCCTTGCCAGACAACAGCTACCCCACCCTACTCCCAGGACATGCCCACCTTCCCACCTGGCCTCCACAAGAAGAACTAGGGTCAAGTCACACATAATCCAGTGGAGAAAGTGCTGGGTCTGCTGGGTGAAGAGAGGCACTAGCTAGTGATGGAGCTGCAGGACGCGGCCATTATGTACCAGCAGGAGCCAGGAGGCTAGTCATGGGACTGTGCCCTGAGGAGACTGGACCCAGGTGGGTAGCTCATGAATTTGGATAAGGGAGACTTCATTTGCATGGGCATGCTCACTCAAGACATGGGATTTAACATCCAGCAAGGATCCCAGCAAGTTAACACACTGCTAGGGTGACTTGGAAGTCTGTAAGAAGTGGTTTCCCATACTAAGTGCAGTAGAAATGCCAGAACTAGGATCGATGGCTCAGTGAAGTGATCACACTGGAGCATATATACTGTGTAAAGTCAGAAACCTACAAGATGACCAGGTGCTGTGGACCAGACCAGGGAACATGCCAGTTACCAAAGCAGTTAGGAGTGTGCTGCTGAAAGGGACCCCGAATCTTCAGGAAGCTTCATAGCAGCTATCCCCCGGAAGGCAGGGCAGATGTCAGGAAATGATCTTACAGAAATGGGCTCCCTGATAGCAATGATGATGAAGGGATCCCAAAATAACAGAAGCCAGGTGGCAGCACTTAGGCATTAGAAGTTATTAGGTGGGCCCAGTTATTGTAGTGAGTGGCACGACTGGCAGGGCAGCCAGGGTCCCTTGAGAGCCATGGGAATGACCCATAAAACATGGTGTTCTGAGGGGTGAAAAAATTGGACAGATGTGTCGGTGGTCTGCAAGACCACCCTCAGATTCAGTGATTCGCTAGGACTCAGAGAACTCAGAAGAGCTGTTATACTCACGATTACAGTTTATTACAGTGAGAGGATACAGATTAAAATCAGACTCAGGAAATGGCACATAGGCCAGAGTGCAGGAGAGACCATGTGAGAGCTCCCAGTCATCATCTCCAGTGGAGCCGTAGGAGCAGTGCTTAATACTCCCAGCAACACATATGGAGTTGTGCCAACCAAAACTTGAGCCTTGATGTCTAGACTTTTTCTGGGGGGTCGGTCATGTAGGGCTGGGGTGCCCACATGACTGGGACCTTACTTACTTAGTCCCCAGCTCCTCTCCCAATCAAATTGATACAATGTTGCCTAAGACCCCCACCATAAGTCACATTGTTGGACAAACTATCTGTGAACCAAGGCCCCAGAATAAAGACACTTTTACCAGGCAGAATATTCCCAGGGCTTAGACGTTATCTCCTAAGAGCCAACCAAGGACCAATTTCTTTGGAATATGCACAGTTTGAACATTCCAAACTTGCTGAGTTAACCTATTATTGCACCCGAGGCCAAGAGTTGTCCCGCTTACTTTGTATAGCTAAAAAGAAAGCAAAGATGGTTGATCAGGAGACTGAGAATAGGTTTCCAAAGAAAGGTCACACTGAGGGGCGCCTGGGTGGTGCAGTCGGTTGAGCGTCCGACTTCAGCCAGGTCATGATCTCCCGGTCCGTGAGTTCGAGCCCCACGTCGGGGTCTGGGCTGATGGCTCAGAGCCTGGAGCCTGTTTCCGATTCTGTGTCTCCCTCTCTCTCTGCCCCTCCCCCCTTCATGCTCTGTCTCTCTCTGTCCCAAAAATAAATAAACGTTGAAAGGTCACACTGAAGCACACTGAACAAAGAAGAGGCTAGGTCCCTGGGTGGAAGGACTCTTCTACTCTATGACAATTGTATATGCCAGTCCTTCCTTAAGTGATCTACAGCCACTTAAACTCAGGTAATTGTAAACTGGAGAAAAGGAAATAACCAAACTTTTAAAGGACTGTTAAACACAGGGTCTGAATTGGCACTGATACCTGGGGACCCAAAACATCACCATGGATCCTTGCTAGAGAGGGTGCACATAGGGACCCAGCTACATATGGAGTCCAAGACAGATCCAGCTCACAGGTGGGTCCACTGGACCCATTGACTCACATGGTGGTCATGTTCAAGTCCCCGAAAGTATCATTGGCATGTATACACTTGGTAGTTGGTAGAACCTTCAGATTCCTTCCTTGAACTGTAGAGCAAGAGGTGTGATAGTGAAGACCAAGGGAAAGACCTGAAAACTGCCTTGTCTCAGGCTGATCAAAGAAAATTTAAATACCCACATTCCAGTGATAAAGGCAGAAATTCATGCCATTCTTAGAGATCAAAAGGATGCAGTGTTGGTGGTCCCAACAATATTCCCACTTAATTCATTAGTCTGTCACTTAATAAAGCAGACAGGTCTTGGAGGATGACTGTGGACTAACATAAAATTAACCAAATAGTAACCATGATTATAGTTCTTTGCCAGATGTAGTATTTTCCTAGAGCAGATTAGCTCAGGCTAAGGTACATGGTATGTACCTTTGATCTGGGAAATGTGTTCTGTTCCATTTCTATTCAAAGAAGGGTCAGAAACTCCTTGTATTCAAAGGAACAAATAATTTATACATTTACAGTTTTGCCCTGGAGCAGTGTTAATTCTCCCACCCTCTATCATTACACTCTGAAGAAATATAGGAAATCTAGACATTCTGCAGAGCATCAAATTTGTCATTGGTATTAATAGTTTAATTTTAATCAGACTAGTCAAGCAAGAAGATCAAGGCATTGGCTACACAGGTACATCTCAGAGGGTGACAGATAAAATATATGAAGAGTCAAAATCTTGCTGTATCTATAAAACTGTTAATGGTCCAATGGTCCAGATAACCTTAAAAATAAAATAGAAACTATTATAACATACACCCTTCATCACTACAATGAAATCACAATGCCTTGTAGGACTCTTTGGGTTCTGGAGACAGTATATTCCACAACTGGTAATTTTCTCTGATCCATTTATTGAGTGATGTGAAAGAATACCAACTTTGAATGTGGTCCAGAACAGGAAAGGACTTAGCAGCAGGTGAAATCTGCAATGCAAGCCACTTTGCAGCTTTTACCATACAACCTAGTACACCTCACTTTTCTGTGGAAAAGGTGCCATGCAAAATTCATGGTAAGATCCAATGGGATGACCACAGTGTAGATTCCTAATGTTCTGGAGTAAGGCCATATCACCTGCAGTAGAGATCCATATACCATTCAAATAGAGATCCTGGTGTGCAAATTCGCCTGAGTAGAAGTTGAGTGACATATGGCCTAGAGAAGGTCACCATGAGCTGGGATCTGTCAAACCTACTAAGTCATAAGGTAGGCTGGTCTCAACAACAATCCGTTGTAAGATGGGATTGGTACATACATAACTGTGCATGAGTAGGAAAGAGGGCACAAGCAAACTTTACAAGTGTGGTGGACGACACTCCCATGTCACTCAATATTTTTCCAGGTGAAAGAAGAGGGAGAAGATTGAGTTTGGCTCATGGATGGATGGATGAATATGAATGCAAGATGAAAATTGGCTGCACATATACTATAGCCCCATTCAGGGTGGTCTTGAATGACAGCAGTGAGGGGAAATTCTTTCAATAGGCAGAACCTCAGGCAGTGTGGAAAGAGAAGTAGCCTGGGGAAAGAATATACATGGGCTTATGGCAGTGGTAGATGATTTGGCAGATAGGTCAGGGGAGGAAGATTGGGAATAAAGGAGGAAGATTGGGAATAAAGAGCTCTGGGGAACAGACATGCAGGTGGGCACACAGGAGCAGGCACCAAGTATGAAGATCTTTGTATCACATATTAATATCTACCAGAGAGCATCCAACCTAGAAAAGGCACTAAGCTACCAAGTATATTTCAGTCAGTTGATATCAGTTCCAGCCTCTGTCATTGGCCATCCCGGTGCTAGCATAATGGGTACATGAATGAATAATGGTGACAGGGATGGAAGCTATGCATGGGCCTAACAGCAAGAGTTCCAAATTACAAAGGCTGATCTATTGCCAAAGCCAAATGTCCAATTTGCCAGGCATATAAACCAAAGCTGAGTCCCCATTCTGGCACCATTACTAAGTGACCAATGAGATACTTGGTGGCAAGTTGATTGCATTTGACCCTACTCTGAAAAAGCAGTGATTCATCTTGACTGGAAGCAAAAATATTCTTGGTATGAATTTTTTTTTTCCAGTCTGTAGAGCAACTTGGTCAGCACCAGTATCCATCTTACATTATTTGATCTACCAACATGGAATACTGCATTATACCACCTCAGACCCAGAGATCCACTTTGTAGCAGAGGAAAGACACTTGGTGGTGGGATCCAGTAGTCCTGTCTGCACCACTCAGAAACTGCTGGCCTTTTTTGGGAGGAGGAGGGAGTGGGGACCATCTCATGTTTAATCATGACATTTTATTTTATCTTATTTTATTTTATTTTATTTTATTTTATTTTATTCTATTCTATTTTTCCCCATATTTTTTCCCCATATTTAAGCGTCTCTTATGTTTTTGTCCCCCTCCCTGTTTTTATATTATTTTTGCTACCCTTCCATTATGTTCATCTGTTTTGTATCTTAAATTCCTCATATGAGTGAAGTCATATATTTGTCTTTCTCTGACTAACTAATTTCGCTCAGCATAATACCCTCTAGTTCCACCCATGTAGTTCAAATGGCAAGATTTCATTCTTTTTTATTGCTGAGTAATACTCCATCGTATATATGTATGTATATGTATATATGTATATGTGTATATATATATATATATATATATATATATATACAACATCTTCTTTATCCATTCATCCATTGATGGGCATTTGGGTGCTTTCCATACTTTTGCTATTGTTGATAGTGCGGCTATAAACATTGCAGTGCATATGCCCCTTTGAAACAGCATACCTGTATCCCTTGGATAAATACTTAGTAGGGCAATTGCTGGGTCGTAGGGTAGTTCTATTTTTAATTTTTTGAGGAACCTCCATACTGTTCTCCAGAGTGGCTGCACCAGTTTGCATTCCCACCAGCAGTACAAAAGAGATCCTTTTTCTCTGCATCCTCACCAACATCTGTTGTTGCCTGAATTGTTAATGTTAGCCATTCTGACAGGTGTGAGCAGGTATCTCAGTGTGGTTTTGATTTGTATTTCCCTGATGATGAGTGATGTTGATGTTGAGCATCATTTCATGTGTCGGTTGACCATCTGGACGTCTTCTTTGAAGAAGTGTCTATTCATATCTTTTGCCCATTTTTTCACTGGATTATTTGTTTTTTGGGTGTTGAGTTTGAGTTCTTTATAGATTTTGATACTAACCCTTTATCTGATATGTCACTTGCAAATATCTTCTCCCATTCCATTGGCTGCCTTTTAGTTTTGCTGATTATTTCCTTTGCTGTGGAGAAACTTTTTATTTTGATGAGTTCCCAATAGTTCATTTTTGCTTTTGTTTCTCTTACCTCTGGAGGTGTGTTGAGGAAGAAGTTGCTGCGGCCAAGGTCAGAGAGGTTTTTGCCTGCTTTCTCTTGGAGGATTTTGATGGTTTCCTGACTCACATTTAGGTCTTTCATTCATTTCAAATTTATTTTTGTGTATAGTGTAAGAAAGTGGACCAGGTTCATTTTTCTACATGTTGCTGTCCAGTTTTCCCAGCACGACTTGCTGAAGAGAGTGTCTTTATTCCATTGGATATTCTTCCTTCTTTGTCAAAGATTAGTTGGCCATACATTTGTGGGTCCATTTCTGGGTTCTCTACTCTGTTCCATTGATCTGAGTGTCTCTTCTTGTGCCAGTACCATACTGTCTTGATGATTGCAGCTTTGCAATATAGCATGAAGTCTGGGATTGTGATGCCTCCTGCTTTGGTTTTCTTTTTCAAGATTGCTTTGGCTATTCAGGGTCTTTTCTGGTTCCATACAAATTTTAGGATTGTTTGTTCTAGCTCTGTAAAGAATGCTGGTGTTATTTTGACAGGTATTGCATTTAATACATAGATTGCTTTGGGTAGTATTGACATTTTAACAATATTTGTTCTTCCCATTTGTGAGCATTTTTCCATTTCTTTGTGTCTTCTTCAATGTCTTTCATAAGCTTTCTATAGTTTTCAGTGCATAGATTTTTCACTTCTTTGGTTAGACTTATTCCTAGGTATTTTACGGTTTTTGGTGCAATTGTAAATGGGATTGATTCCTTGATTTCTCTTTCTGTTCCTTCATTGTTGTTGTATAGGAATGCAACTGATTTTTGTGCATTGATTTTATATCCTGCCACTTTGCTGAATTCACGGATCCATTCCAGCAGTTTTTTGGTGGAATCCTTGGGTTTTCTGTATAGAGTATCATGTCGTCTGCAAAGAGTGAAAGTTTGACCTCCTCCTGGCCAATTTAGATGCCTTTTATTTCTTTGTGTTGTCTGATTGGTGAGGCTAAGACTTCCAATACTATGTTGAATAACAGTGGCGAGAGTGGACATCCCTGTCTTGTCCCTAACTTTAGGGGGAAAGCTCTCAGTTTTTCCCCATTGAGGGTGATATTAGTGTTGGGTCTTTCATATATGGCTTTTATGATCTCGAGGTATGATCCTTCTATCCCTATTTTCTTGAGAGTTTTTATCAAGAAAGGATGTTGTATTTTGTCAAATGCTTTCTCTGCATTTATTGAGAGGATCATAGGGTTCTTGTCCTTCTTTTTATTGGTGTGATGAATCACATTGATTGTTTTGCAGATATTGAACTAGCCCTGCATCCCAGGTATAAATCCCACTCAGTCATGGTGAATAATTTTTTTAATGTATTGTTTGATCCGGTTGGCTAATATCTTGTTGAGGATTTTGCATCCATGTTCATCAGGGAAACTTGTCTATAGTTCTTCTTTTTAGTGGGGTCTTTGTCTGGTTTTGGAATCAAGGTAATGCTGGCTTCATAGAAAGAGTTTGGAAGTTTTCCTTCCATTTCTATTTTTTGGAACAGTTTCAAGAGAATAGATGTCAACTCATTCTTAAATGTTTGGTAGAATTCCCCTGGAAAGCCCTGGACTCTTGTTTTTTGGGACATTTTTGATTACTAATTGGATTTCTTTACTGGTTATGTGTCTGTACAAATTTTCTATTTCTTCCTGTTTCAGTTTGGTAGTTTATATGTTTCTAGGAATTTGTCTGTTTCTTTCAGATTGCCCATTTTATTGGCATATAATTGCTCATAATATTCTCTTATTATTGTTTTTATTTCTGCTGTGTTGGTTTTGATCTCTCCTCTTTCATTCTTGATTTTATTTATTTGGGTCCTTTCTTTTTTCTTTTTGATTAAACTGGCTAGTGGTTTATCAATTTGGTTAATTCTTTCAAAGAACCAGCTTCTGGTTTCATTGATCTCTTCTACTGTTTGGGGGTTTTTTGTTTTGTTTTGTTTTGTTCTGTTTTGATAGCATTGATTTCTGCTCTAATTTTTATTATTTCCCTTATTCTGCTGGTTTTGGGTTTTATTTGTTGTTCTTTTTCAAGCTCTTTAAGGTGTAAGGCTAGGTTGTGTATCTGAGACCTTTCTTCCTTCTTTAGGAAGGCCTGGATTGCTATATACTTCCCTCTTATGACCGCCTTTGGTGCATCCCAGACATTTTGAGCTTTGGTGTTATCATTTTCATTAGCTTCAATATACTTTTTAATTTCCTCTTTAACTTCTTGGTTAGCCCATTCATTATTTAGTAGGATGTTCTTTAGTCTCCAAGTATTTGCTATCTTTCCAAATTTTTTCTTGTGGTTGATTTCGAGTTTCATAGCATTGTGGCCTGAAAATATGCACAGTATGATCTGGATCTTTTTGTACTTATTGAGGGCTGATTTCTGTCCCACAATGTGATCTATTCTGGAGAATGTTCCATTGCACTGGAGAAGAATGTATATTCCGTTGCTTTAGATGAAATGTTCTGAATATGTCTGTTAAGTCCATCTGGTCCAGTGTGTCATTCAAAGCCATTGTTTCCTTGTTGATTTTTTGTTTAGATGATCTGTCCATTGTTGTAAGTGGGGTGTTGAAGTCCCCTACTATTATGGTATTATTATCAAAGAGTTTATTTATGTTTGTGATTAATTGATTATATATTTTGGTGCTTCCACATTTGGAGTATGAATGTTTACAATTATTAGGTCTTCTCTGTGGATAGACCTCTTAATTATGATATAATGCCCTTCTTCACCTCTTGTTACAGTCTTTATTTTGAAGTCTATATTGTCTGATATAAGTATGGCTACTCTGGCTTTCTTTTGTCAACCATTAGCATGATAGATGGTTCTCCATCCCCTTACTTTCAATCTGAAGGTGCCTTTAGGCTTAATGTGGGTCTCTTGTAGAAAGCATATAGATGGATCTTGTTTTCTTATCCATTATGTTACCCTATGTCTTTTGATCAGAGCATTTAGTCCATTGATATTTAGAGTGAGTACTGAAAGATATGAGTTTATTGCCATTATGTTTTTTGTAGAGTTGGAGTTTCTGGTGGTGTTCTCTGGTCCTTTCTAGTCTTTGTTGTTTTGGGTCTTTTTTTTTTTTTTTTTTCATCTTTTCTGCCCTCAGAGAGTCTCCCTTAAAATTTCTTGTAGGTCTGGTTTAATGGTCACAAACTCCTTTAATTTTGTTTGTCTGAGATACTTTTTTTTTAAATCTCTCCTTCTATTTTGAATGACAGCCTTGCTGGATAAAGAATTCTTGGCTGCATGTTTCTCCTATTCAGCACATTAAATATATCCTGCCACTCCTTTCTGGCTTGCCAAGTTTCTGTGGATAGGTCTGCTGCAAACCTGACCTGTCTTCCCTTGTAGGTTCAGGACTCTTTTTTACCTTGCTGCTTTCATAATTCTTTCCTTGTCTGAGTATTTTTGTGAATTTGTCTATGATATGCCTCACTGATGGTCAGTTTTTGTTGAATCTTGTGGGAGTCCTCTGTGCTTCCTGGATTTTGATGTCTGTGTCTTTCCTCAGGTGAGGAAAATTTTCCACTATGATTTGCTCACATAACACTTCTACCCCTTTTTCTCTCTCTTCATCTTCTGGGACCCCTATGATTCTGATGTTCCTTTTTAACGAGTCACTGATTTCTCTAATTCTTAAATTGTGCTCTTTTGCCTTAGTCTCCCTCTTTTTCTCTGCTTCATTATTCTCCATAAGTTTGTCCTCTATATCGCTGATTCGCTGTTCTGCCTCATCCACCCTTGCCGCTGTGGCATCTATTTGAGATTGCAGCTCAGTTACAGCATTTTTTATTTCATCCTGACTAGTTTTTACTTCTTTTATCTCCACAGAGAGGGCTTCTAATCTATTTTTGACCCCAGCTAGTATTCTTATTATCGTGATTCTAAATTCTGGTTCAGACATCTTGCTTGTATGGATGTTGATTAAGTCCCTGGCTGTCATTTCTTCCTGCTCTTTCTTTTGGGGTGAGGTCCTTCATTTCACCATTTTGAAGGGAGAAAAGGAATTGATGAGGTAAAAAAAAAATAAAACTAAAAAATTAAAAACCACACACAAACACAAAAGTCAAATAAATGAGGGTTGATTCTAGGTGTGTTTTTTTCTGGTTATTTAAAGGAGTTTGATAGATTAGGAAAAAAGGAAAGAAAAAGAAAACATTTGAAAATTTGAGAAAATGAATACAATGAAATATAATAAAATGAAATAATGGAAGTAAATAGAATTTGAACAATTTACAAAAAAGTAAAAAATATAGTCTAAAAATAAAAATATTTTTAATAAAAATTGACAATAAAAATAGATTTTTTTTTCTTTCTGTATTCAAGAAAAATAAAAGAAATGAAAAAGAAGAGAACAAATAAAATTGAGTAGATGGATCAGCAGACTGAAATACAATTGAAATTACATCGGTTTCCCCTAGAAGTCAACTATGAAGCACTTTATAGTCCAAAAACTAAGCAGGCAGAGAGATTTGTGGTGTTCCTGAAGAGTGAGTTTGGCCCAGTTGGGGGGCTTACTGTAACAGCTCCATTCTCCACTAGATGGCGCTGATTAGCTTACTGGGGTGGATTGTGGCGCTTGTAGGTGTGTATGCGCATGTGCTGGAGGGGTGAAAATGGTGTCACCCAGCTACCCAGTCTCTAGTATTGGAACTCTGCTCTCCTCTACCAGCAATTGCGCACCCATCCTTTGTCTCTAGCTTCCATCCACTCCCTGTTTTTACACTGTCCGTGTCCAAGCTGTCAGGTTGCCAGGCAGCTCCTGCATCTTTTTATCTCAAATGTGGCTGTGTTTCCTGACTCCTCACTTCTGAGAGACTGTGGCTTTAACCTGTTCTGACCCTCTGTGGGAGGGTCTCACCGAGCAATGGCCAGGTGCTGGCTGCACCCAGAAACGTTCATGAGACCATGCTGCTGTCAATGCCTAGATGCTATGGCTGGGTGCCAGCCAGCCCCAGAAAAAGTTCATACAATCGTGTAGCAGCAGCATTTCAGGGATATAGGAAAATCACAGCACACATCTGGCACCGGGCTTCACCCTTAATGACCTTGTCCCAGCACCAGCAAATGTGGTTGTTCTCTGGGGTCTGCTGGGACCAGGTGGCCACACAGCCTCTACCACATGTCTTTCCATCAATGGGACTGCTTCTCCCTGTGTGGCCCAAGAACTTCCTGGACCCCACTCTGCTCCTGGGGATTCACCCTTCCCACCAGAGCACCACCAGATATTGAGCTACAGATTTTCAGACTCTGCACTTCCTCTGTTGATAGAGTCTTAATGGAATTTAAACCCTCTCCTTTATCCTTTCTTCCTTTTTAGTTCAGTCCCTATGACTGTTTCCCCTTTTCCACTTTCTCTCCAGGTGCTTTGGGGGGGTGCTTTTCCCATACTCTACCCCCCCATCTCTGTCCTCTCTTCACAAGCAAAAACAGCTCCCTGCCCACCGCAGCTTCTCTCTGTCCCAGTTCACCTCTCCATGCTGCATACCTGTTGAGTTCTGTGGTTCAGGTTGTGCAGATTGTTGTGTTAATCCTCAGATTAACTAGTTTTCTAGGTGTGCAGTTTTCTAGGTGTGCAGGATGGTTTAGTGTTGATCTGGCTGTATTTCATGGACGCGATAGGCAAAAAACAAAAAACAAAAACAAAACTCATGCTGTTCTGTCATCTTGGTTCCTCCCTATCTAATCGTGACATTTTAAAATTGGACAAGTGTTTGATATCTGACCACCCCACCACCACCATAAATTGATGCAAGAGACTTTTGAAGGCACAGCTAAGTCTCCAGCTTGGAGAAGATGCCCTACTACAATGGGATTCCTGTCTCTAGGGTACAGTCTATGTCTTGAATCAAAAACTATTACATGGCACGGTTTCCCCTGTAGACAGCCAAAGGATGAACATAGGCATGTGTTCCAGTGAGCAGCTTGGGGATTTTGTGCTTTTAAACCTGAAACTTTAGACTGTCATGATCTAGAACTGCACCACCCAACATGGTAGCCACTATTCAAATGTAACTCTTTAAATTCAAATTAAACAAATAAAAGTTAAAATTCATTTTCACAATCCTTTTGGCCAGATTTCAAGTCCTCAATAGCCACATGTGGTTAACAGCCACCACGTTGGGTGGTGCAGGTATAGAACATTTCCATAATTGCAGAAAGTTCTATTGGATAGCACTGGTTGGAGATCCTGTTTCCCAGATTGGCAGCACTTCTTCTAGGAGAAACAGTAAGAGTTCCACTAAATTTAAGCTGCAGTTACTGCCATGTCACTTTGAATTCTATGTGCCAAGAGCCCAACAGGCAAGAAAAGAGGTCACTGTCCTGGCAGGCAGACTATTCATGTTCCACAGAGAGACAGGGATGCTGTTATACAATTGAGGGCAGGGAATAGTATGACAGCCAAATGATCTACAGGGCCATCTCTTGGTTACCTACACCCATCCTAATTTTGATGGTAAATGAGAAAATGCATCCATAGCCAAGAAAAACCAAGACCAGGGCTCAGAGCCCTCAGGGAAAGAGTCTGGGTCACTACACCAGAGAAGCAATCTTAGGCCAGCAGAAGTGCTGGAGGTAACAAGAGGTGAGGGTATAAAATAGAGGATAGAAAAGCTGAGAATCAGCTATAGCCTCAAGACCAGTTGGAGTGGTATTACAGCTGATATCACTACCCTTCCTTTTCTATGTTTTCCCAGGAAAAGTGCCCAACCAGAATCCCAGACAAGCTTATTCCCAGATGGGGTGAATGTCTATTCATTTAGCAAATGGATTTGAGCAGCACAAAGTGGTGCACCATCAGATTCCCTTTATTTATTTAAAATTTTTTTTTAAATTTACGTTTATTTATTTTTGAGAGTGAAAAAGACTGAGTGAGAGCAGGGGAGGGGGAGAGGAAGACACAGAATCTGAAGCAGGCTCGAGGCTCTGAGCTGTCAGCACAGAGCCCAACACAGGGCTCGAACTCATGGACCACAAGATAATGATCTGAGCTGAAATTGGACACCCAAGTGACTGAGCCACCCAGGCGCTCCATCAGATTCCCTTTAAAACCTAGGCCTCTTTCCCTGCTGCCAGAGGTATTGATTGCCAATGGCTAACAGCTAAATGTCTCTCCAGGAGTTGCCTTCGCTAAAGGAAGCCACTTTGCCCGAGGTTACAAACACTCCCTGAAGGCAGCCCTTCTCCAGTGACTTGTCAGTAAAGGGGTACAAAGGTCTAGCCCTTTTGAAGACTTAGATCTTTAACCCTGGAACCCTTTCATTTATTTATTTGTTTATTTATTTATTTATTTATTTATTTATTTATTTATTTTCAATATGTTCTTTTTAAAAAAAAATGAGTATAGTTGACACACATCTTACATTAGTTTCAGGTATACAACATAGTGATTCAACAAGTTGATACATTATGCTAAGTTCACCACAAATGGCTACCATATGTCCCTGTATATCACTATTACAATACCATTGATTATATTCTTTATGTTGTGTCTTTTCTTCCAGTGACTTATTCATTCCATAACTGGAAGCCTGTATCTCCTACTCCCCTTCACCTGTTTTGCCTTTATCCATGTTGTCTCAAATGGCACAATCTCATTCTTTTTATGGCTGTGTAATATTCCTGTGTGTGTGTACATTGCATCTTCTTTATCCATTCATCTATTGACAGGCACTTAGGTTGCTTCCATATTTTGGCTGTTGTAAATAATGCTGCAATAAACATAGGGGTACATATGTCTTTTCAAATTAGTGGTTTTGTTTTCTTTGGGTAAATACCTAATAAAGGAATTATTGGCTCATGTGGTAATTCTATCTTTAACTTTTTGAGGAACATCGATACTGCTTTCCACAGTGTCTGCAGCAATTTACATTCCTACCAACAGTAGAATGTATAATTTCTCTTCATCCTCACTGGCACTTGTTATTTCTTGTCTTTTTGATTTTAGCCACTCTAACAGGTATAAGATGACATCCCATTGTAATTTTGATTTGCATTTCCCTGATGATTTGTGATGTTGAGCATCTTTCCATGTGTTTGCTAGGCCATCTGGATGTGTCTTCTTTGGAAAAAAACATCTATTCAGGTCCTCTGCCCCCCCCCCTTTTTAATTATTTATTTTGAGAGAGAGAAAGAGAGAGAGAGATTGAGAGCAGGGGAGGGTAGAGAGAGGGAGAAAGAGAGAATCCCAAGCAGGCTCCACACTGTCAGCACAGAGCCTGACAAAGGGCTCAATTTCACAAATCACGAGATCATGACCTGAGCCAAAATTAAGAGCCAGACACTTAACCAACTGAGCCACCCACGTGCCTGCCCCTCTGCCCATTTTTTTTCATTGGATTGTTTGTTTTGAAGTTCCTTTCTTTGTTTTTTCCAGAGTCAGTTTTTCCTTTGTTTTGGCTTTTCTCATGCATACAGCTGATTTCTGTCTGCTTGCTGTTGAGACGGCTGGTCAATATTCTGACCAGACTCTCTCTTGGGTGGAAAGTGCACCTGAGCACTATGAATGATAATGGACAGATTTTGCTCTAGGATACTGTGAGGAACATTTTCCATTTGCCCTTCCTTCTACCCTGTCCCAATCCCCTCCTGATTTCTGCCTCTCAATTGTGTTTGGTCAACAAGGCACACTGGTAAGAGATGAGAGGGAAGGAACAGAGTGTAGTCTGGGTAGTTACTTTCCTATTTTCCTCCCTGTGTATTGTTTCAGGTTGTCTGCACTCATCAACAGAAGATCTCAGATCTTTTCAAAATGACCCAACATCCACCTTTGGCTGACTGCTCCCTGCTCTTGTTTCTTCAAGCCAGGGGTTATGACAGCCCTGCTGCTTCTAGCTTTGGGACCAGCTTTTGTCTTCGCACCACCCCACATTCATTTTCTTTATTAGGACTTGCCTCTTAATTGAGGCAACAGGCAATTTTTATTAGAGAGCTCAATCCCAGAACAGCGAAATAAGGAAATTGGGCTAAGGAGGGGAAGCCAATACTAGGAGATATGATGGCGATGGCTGGTACTGAGTGCAGCTGGTTGCTCAGTTTCACAGGACTATGTTCTTAGATGGGATGCAAGTAGGTCAGGATGACCAGGGGAAGACAAAGGCAAGAATTTAGCCACCAGCTCCCAGCTTCCATTTGTCAAAGAGCAACTCCACAAGATGTTAATGTCTCTGCACTTTCAGGAGGCACGTGGTGGGCTCCAAACATGCTCTCATGGTGTTCCAACTCAGTATGCTAATTAAACACTAGGGTAGGAAGTAAAAGGTGTGCTAGGCAGGTATGAGGGTAAGTGCTGGCAGATTGTACCAGTGTGGTGGTAGTAAATGTTTGACAACTGCCTCTCCTAGTTCCATGGTGTAAATACTCACCATGGTTGACTTCAACGTAGATGTGGAGAAGGGTGCCCTATAAGGTGTGTTTGTCACACAGATACAATAGAATCATATACAGATATAATAGAATACACTCTAGAATATATAGACTAGTAAAATAGGTAGAAAGTAATGAGTTTGGAATATTTATTACCTTTGTTTATATTATAATTTATTTAGTCACAAGTTTATATAATTTAATTTGTTAAATTATGGCTATTTTAACTCTCCCAAGCTAGTAAGGATTGGCTCCACACATTATTGAACTGCACCCACAAGAAGGAGGTTGGAGCCGGTCAAGTGGCCACTGCAGGAGTGGACAGACCAAAAGACATGTAGGGCCCAAAGGACCTGAAGCAGATGCATGAGAGGAGTCTGGTAAGCTTCCTTACAGGTAAACCCACCGTGCGCTATTCTAATTGGGATGTCGGGACCTGATGATACAGTCGAGTAGGTTTGGGCCAACTGACTAGCTACACACTCTGCAGAGGCCAGAATTAGGAAGGCTTTACTCAAGAGGTGCTGACATCCACTCATGAGAGCACACCCTTCCCTGTACATGCAGATTTTTCAGAGAAGAGTCCCCACGTTTTGAGAGGGATTCTGCTCTTGTGAGATAGGGACTCTCAGGAACAGTTATGTAAATATTCCTTCACTTCCACTTTGTCCCCACCTCCACCAAACCTTCTAGTTCCAAGACTGAAACCCCTGGAATCCCAACAATCATTCTGGCCCCTACTTCCCAACAAGGATCTCTTAGGGTGAGTGGGAAACTGCTTCTATCACTCTGTTTTGTCGGTCCACACACTTCCTGTGTTTGCCAGTTCCAAGAAAACTGTTGGAATCTCTCTACCACCCATCAGTAACTTTCTAGGTCTCTTTAATTTTATGGGTAAATTTATCTAATTTTTTTGCACTATTAAACTTTTACCTCATTTGGAAGTTAGGAAGCACACAAGACAAACTACCTATATGTGATACCATTTTTTTTTTTTTTCAACGTTTATTTATTTTGGGGACAGAGAGAGACAGAGCATGAACGGGGGAGGGGCAGAGAGAGAGGGAGACACAGAATCGGAAACAGGCTCCAGGCTCTGAGCCATCAGCCCAGAGCCTGACGCGGGGCTCGAACTCCCGGACCGCGAGATCGTGACCTGGCTGAAGTCGGACGCTTAACCGACTGCGCCACCCAGGCGCCCCTACCATTTGTTTTTAAATGAGAAAGGCTTACACGTGATTAAGTAAAGCACATGAGTTAATGTTCATGAATGTGACTACTTATTTATATCATTACTTATGAGGGAGAGAAAAGCAAGCAGACAAATTAGTAAACACCTTTGAACTCACAAATGATTACCTGTTTCTCAGCAGACAGCACTATAAAAAACTTGACTCAATGAAAACATTTCAGTGCACTTGAAATCTCAAACATGGACTTGATTTCTGACCTATGGCAACTCATTAAACTTGATTGATGTGCATACTGCCCATCTGTTAAATAGGCTAATGGTACTTCTGAACATGGCATGAACTTCAATTATGGAGATTGTTTCCAAAGATTTATTGGATAGTTGTTATATATAAAGCCCTGAATTAGGACTTAACAAATTAAAAAGAGGGATAAAAACAAAGAGAGAGAGAGACTGAATTCCTGTCTTTAATATAAAAGATGCCTATTTTGAATAAGGAGAAGTTATGTTAATTGACTGCTAGAGATTATGAAGAATAATAGCAAAATGGCATATCTGTCAAACCTTAAAGTGACATCACTAAAAGTTTGCCTCATGTTTTCATCCTATCTTAAATTCTAACCTCATCATTGTATTAGAGGGACTTAAAAATTTTTTTTCTTATTCAAATGTAATTAACATACAGTGTTATATTAGCTTCAGGTGTACAATGTATAGTAATTCAACACCTTCTACACACTACTCAGCACTCATCGTGAGTGTATTCTTAATCCCTTCACCTATTAATTATCCAACTGAATTCCTTCTTTTCTTTCATTTTTTTCTTAGGAAATACAGCACTGTAGCCATTCATATAGAGTGCTAATTCACCCACAGACTCACTTTTTCTTTAAAGCAGCTTTTGTCTATTTTATAAGGTGCTTTCTTAGCAATGGGAGCTTGCAAGACTAAGGTTAGCAGGTACAGCCTGACTCCTGTGACCAGGGGTCTCTGGGAGAAACCAATCCAATCATTACATTGTTTGTAAAGATGTTTCTCTTCCTGGGGACTGAGATAATATCTGCAAATTATCACATCTTCAAAATAAAGGTCCATGTGCCTAGAGGGATGCTGTGTCACATCCAAATGCTGTGTCACTGTGGCTCAGAGCTATGGTGACCTGCCAGGTGCCCAAAGGCAGCTGAGGTCAGACCCCATACAGGGGCCTGTCCATTTGTTCTGACTCCTGGTGCATATACATTGAAGATCATTATAGAGCTTTTTAAAATCCACTAAATGAAAATATATCACTGCTCCCTTGTTTTTCTGCTCTTGCGTTAGAGCGAATTGAGAAAATGAGTCTGGGGATTCTAAAGTGCAATAAATTAGCTGGATGTTAGAAATGTACACAAAGGTAGGAGTGACTGCTTCAGCACAAACCAGAATGAACAAGCTATCCATTTTAAGAGGAAAATTATAGGCTCACATCTATGAATATATTCGAATTTAGGTTCTCTTACCAGTTCCTGGATGGTTTTCAGGGCATTCATATCCATGTATTCTGTCAGGCTAAAACAAACATTTTTAAAAATTAAAATGCTCCCTTTTTTCCCCTCCCATCATTTCCAAACCTTAATAAACCATCAGTCTCCGCTTTGTGGAAAGGAAACCCAAGCAGAGAAATCGAATGTATCTCCTAAAATTTTTTCAAACATCGTTCCAGTGTCTCCTGGAAACGGGGTTATCAAGAGCCTTGTCTGGATTTCTGAGTTCAGTCCACTGTCTACTTTTCAAATTAATGAAATATCTCTTTCCTTGCAATGAGTTTGACATTTCTTTGCCCGTTATGTTGCTCAAGGTCTGAAGAATAGTAAGAAGTAGAACTAGAGAGTCTGATGCCAGAAATCCTGTCCTTAACCATGCTAAAAGGCTGGGTGGAGAAAGCAATCAGGTTTGATGATAGATTCTCTCTGGGAGGAAGTAGAAGATACAGATCATTGGAATTGGCATGCTGTCAAAGCTGGATAGGAATCTGAGATAAGTGCCTATTTGGTATTATCTTAAGTTAGGACTAAAAAATAAGTGACACAAAAGCTGAAAAGGAAGATTGGAGCCAAGCATGGACCCTTCAATGCCAACCATATCCATTAGCGATTGGATCAGCAGCTCTAAAAGAGATCTAAATCCTGTGGCTTGTGAATATATTAGGTGATAATTCTCTCATGGATAAGAAGTCAGGAGGTCAGCTCTCTAGCACTGATATAACAGTTTCAGGGACCCAGGCTTTATCTGTCTTTCTGCTTCTCCACCCTCAAGGCTATATGTTGGCAGTAGCAGCTCCCACCATCTTGTTTATGTTGTAGGTCTGATTCTGAGAAGAGAAAGGGTGATAGGTCACACCCCTTCAGGTGAGTTATCGCCCCTAAAAGAGTTTTCTTATGGAGGTCCCAGGGACTCCACATACAGCTCATAGACTGGCTGCAAGGGAGGCTGGAAAACGCCATCTTTTAACAGGGTATTGCTTCCTGGATAAACTCAGTGTTGTAAGACATGAATGAAGAATGGTTTTTGGGTAGGCATATTGGGTGCCAGTCTTGACCTCACCAGCCTAAGGAGTACAGACCATTTTCTCTGGCCATGGGAAGTTGGTAGAGGATTCTGAGGAGAAAGAGGAGGGGATTGGGTCAAAAAGATGAAATGGCAGAGTGTGTAGGGAGCAAGTGAAAAGGGGTGAATGGGGGGCAATGCTGTGTGAATGGACATGGAAAGGAAAGTGGACAAATACACTCCAACCATTCACAGCCACCTGGGAAACTGAGGCAGCTGGATGGTACTGTTTTAAGAAATGTCTTCCCTGTAGCAGTTGATGTTAAAAGGCCTGACAGTTAACTGAATGTCTTCAGATAGAATATGAAGAACAACGTCAGCTGTCATGTGATTAGCAGTTTTATCTTTCTATTAAAACAAATAAATTCCTCCCATAAAGCTACCCTAAAACACATTCTCTTCTGTCCTTTACACTCATTTTGACCCCAATAAAATCTTTTATAATTGAATAATATTGAAACCCTCTTCAATTTAAACTCTACAACTGAACTCAGAAATTTTGTCATCCTTAGCACATCAACACCAACTCAAATGGAATTTGTAGTCACAATTGAACAGGTGTTTGGATTAGTGAGATGTTCACGAGCTTTATGACTCAAAAAACAAAGCCCAAATGCACAAAATAAACACAGCAGTTATAAATAAAGAGTATGGGCTAATGTGCACATGGAATCCATGTGTATCTGATGTGACTTTTGAATACAGTTATTCTAACGCTTACAGGTTTCTTTCAAGATTTACTATCTGGATTTGGAATATTGGGATTTCTGAGATGTTTCAGTGGTTTATGGAGACAAAAGGATGAAGTATTTGAAACTGGAGTTGTTCTGTAAATGGCAATGGCTTCCTGCCTTGGCTCTCCACACTACGGATATTTGAAATTGAAGGATTTGTGTTTGAATTACAATAATTTTCTTTTGTAAAGGGACACATAAGTGGTATGATGTTGTTCATAGTCATAAACACTGAAAGTCAAAAGACTGGCACTATTGCAAAAGATAGTTAGAAATGGTGTTCAGATCACAAAACTCTCTGAGTACTTTCAGAGACTGAGCTACATGGAAAAAGGTATCTCCATGTTGGCACTTTAGAGGTCAGCAAAAAATAAATCAACCCTGGGCATCTGGGTGGCTCAGTTGGCTGAGCATCCAACTCCTGATTTTGGTTCAGGTCATGATCTCACAGTTCATGAATTTGAACCCCATGTTGGGCTCTGTGCTGACAACATGGAGCCTGCTTTAGACTCTCTCTCTCCCTCTCTCTCTCTCTCTGCCCCTCCCCCTCTCACTCTCTCTCAAAATAAATAAACTTAAAAAAAATAAATCAACCCATACAATACCTCATGTCTGCCACTGACTTATCCCCTCACCTCAGTAAGACTTATATACTTTCAACCCCATAAAGGCATCTTATCTTTTGTGTTTTAAAACTCAGGTCTCTTGTGAAAGGACATGATTTCACTTCCAAATACACATGTAGAAGTAGAAAAGAATTTTGTTCATTACTTTACTCAATCACATCCATCCTGTGAGGAAGAGTCTTGGTTTGAGATGGGAACTTTGGTCTCTTTTTTATTTGCTAATTATCAATAGTAAATGCTTCTATTTGATAATGAATTTCTGGCACAAGGTCTATTTTCATTCAGTGAAAAACTGAGATTTACAAGTTCCAAAATCTCTGCAGATCAGTTAATGATGTGGTAAACAGGGTTTCACAGCTAGACAGATGGAGGCAGCTCTTCAGCACCAACAGCTGCAGAGGCGAGGGCCGGGATTGCAGGGCTCGCTCCAAGGGATTTTATTGCAAATTCTAGCAGTAAACACAGCAGATACTTATCCATTCTCAAGAGCGATGGTTATTCTTTCTAACAGATATAATCCAAGTTGCTGACAAAAACACTCACATTATTAAAAAAAAAAAAAAACCTAGCAGAGGTCAGGTGAATTTTTGGTGGCTGAAGGTCGAGTTCTTCTCTGGCTTGGCTCTGCCCCTCACCCATCATGTTCACGCCAAATTCTATCTGTAGAATATCTTTTTCAAGGACTAGGAGGCCAAGTGGTGGCATCTTTTGGCTTTCTGTAACCTACCAACTCCTCCACAAAGCCATCACAAATTAACATAGCACCCAAGTGATATTGATGTGCCATATTAAGGTAGCTCTAATATAAGTCCCCTGAGGGCCACCTGGGTGGCATCAGTCTTCTGTTCAGGACATGATCTCACAATTCATGATTTTGAGCCCCACATTGGGCTCTCTGCTGTCAGTGCAGAGCCTGCTTCAGATCCTCTGTCCCCATCTCTCTGCCACTTCCCTGATCATGTTCTCTCTCTCTCAAAAACAAACATTAAAAAAAAAAGTCCCCTGATCCCCCTTCCAACCAGAGGGATGCCCCTAAGCCCAGCTTACGTAGAGGATTTAATTTATCCTAAGCTGGCAGAAGAGGCTTATCTCTACATCACTACAAAGCTGATGAATGAGCATACCTGAGGACCAGTCACCAGCCAGACATCTGGGCAGCAATGAGTCTGCTGGTCTTTGGAAACCCAAAGAGAGCCAACCAACCTCTAAAACTTTTATGATGGCAAGAATGAGAGCCATTGTCTGGAGTATAAGTGAGAACCCTTCCCAACCCTGCCATGACACCTAAAGCAAACATTTGCTTCCTGCCAGGAGTGGATAGGAAGAGGGCAATGGCTCAGTCAAGTCACACAGGCTTCCTTCCTCAGCATCAAGAGGGAGGTCCAAGAGTGGTTAATGTGGGGACATGGTATGGATTCTTGCCCTCAGTCAGTAGTAGCAGGGGAAACCTACGTCTTACTTGCAATGTGCTCTTTGGAGAACAATTGCAGTAAAAAACCCAGGAAGAGGCTGAAAAATACAGTGGTATTTGTTGATTTGGTAACTCCTAACTGGACACTGATTTGACCCACACATCATGCTAGGCACAGGGGATACAGCTCTGAGTAGAAACAGATCCTGACCCCACGGGGCTTCTAGGTGGCAAGAAAAGAGGCAGTGAACGGTGTGGCCAACTGAGATCAGCCATGTTGGGTGGGAGCTCTTAGTGGACATCGTGTGCCACATCCTCTCAGCCTACCTTGTGCTCACTTGCAGCTGGCAGCCAGTTTCTACGCACACTAACAGCTTCCTAGCTCCAGTACCTGCTTGCCTCTCCCTTCTTAACCTGAGGGCTGCAAGACACTGCCTGTAGTGCAATGTTCAACCAGTTGATGGGTAGTTTTCCTGGCTTCCTTCCTGTTCAGAGGGGCAATTCTGAGGCATGCCACACACAGTCTCCTAGAGGCCCCCAACAGGAGTGAGCCCCAATTACCCATAGCAGTAATTCACCCATTGACAATTCCTGTATTGATGTCCCCACCTCAGTTCTGCACTTCTTCCAGCACATCCCGGACTACCTCCTAGTTAGCTGCCTGGCTCAAATCCTTGTCTCAGGCTCTGCCTTTAGGGGTTGATCTGTCTCAGGCTAAGGATCTGAAATAGCACAGGGCATATAGCACTTTTGAACAACTTAGAAGATAGCACTGACATGCTGGTTGGGCAGCCAGTGCCAGGGGTGCCCACACAGTCAGCAGAGAGTCGCCCAGCTTGGATGATGCCCCACCTGCTCCCTTGAAAAAGCAACTCTGTGCAGGTGACAGTCTGATGAGTTTTACACAGAAGTCCTTCTGGGGTGGTTGTGGAGACTTACAGAGGACCTGGGGAGTTTGTACGTCTAAAGTACTTCAGATGTTTTATCTTTTTCCTGCTGCCCATGGGATGGGTACCTTCCAAGTCATGCCTGTGGGGTCCCCTGACACTCACCCCAATGTCCAGGCCTTGGAAAACACATCCCCTCACTTCATCAAGACATGAAGCACAGTGGCACAGTCTTTTAGGCAAACTCTGTAGGGCCAATAGTGTTTCAGAATTTAAACAGTTCAGACATTGGGAATGCAAAAACCTTACATATATACCACATATGACATATCTATGAGGCCGTATCCCCTAACTCAACAGTTTAAAATGTCTGCATCTTCATGTTGAACACAAGTTTGCCCCAACTCTACAATAACTTTTGGTTCTCAGACCATACCAGATCTTAAATTGCAGGTGTAGGATTGTGGAGCCAGTCAACGTTCCACCCAACCAAATCCTGTCCCCTCAAGGTACACTACCTCCCCTTCCTCTGCCTTCTGAAGAACTAACGGGACTCCATCTATAAGTAAAGCACAGCACCTCATATGACTCCATCTTCTTGTTCTCATTGTTTTTCATGCCTTAGTCCTATCTTCCATTTCTACTGTAAACATCCTTGAAGGCAGAAATCGTGTTTGTGCAGTATGCTGAATTTGGCAGAACTCTGTCAGTTATAGAAAAAAATGGATTCATTTCAAATTTTTAAAATTGAAGTATAGCTGATACATGCTGTGACATTAGTTTCAAGTATATAACATAGTGATTGGACAAGCCTATACATTACTCTGTGCTCACAAGTGTAGCCACCAACTGCCACCATACAATGCTATTACAATACCATTGATGATATTCCCTATACCATGCTTTCATCCCTGTGATTTATTCATTCCATAACTGGAAGCCTGTCCCTCCCACTCCCCTTCCCTCATTTTGCCCATCTCCCAGCCCCCTCCCCTCTGGCAGCCTCCAGTTTGTTCTCTGTATCTATGAGGCTGTTTCTGCTTTTTTTTGCTTGTTTTATTTTTTTAGATTCCACATATACATGAAATCATATTTGACTTTTAAAAACTGAATTTTCGCTCTCATAACTGAAAAATGCAGGAATAGCCTCTGAATCAGGTCCAGCTGGATCAAGAGGCTCTATTACTCCATCAGGATTCTTATCTTACTTTCCTTTCTGTGTCTGTGGGCACTGCTCCTTCTCTGTTGGTATCATTTTGATCAGGCTTTCCCTATGTGATTGCTCCTAGACACTGGAGGTTTACAACAGCTAGTTAAGCAATCCCCAAGAAGAAATAGCTTCTCTGTTCCCAAGTTTTCACAAAAACTCCCATCAATCATTCCCATTGGTCAGTTTGGTCCTAAACCAATCTCAATAACCAAGGGTGGTAGTATTCTTCTTGACCAGATGTGGGTCCTTGTTTCCCCATGGAACAAGTGCTTTCAGACATTGTTGGTAGAATGCAAAATGGTACAACCTCCCAGAGAGGTGCAATTACATATACATTTCCCCTTTGACTCAAAAATCCCACCAATGCAATCGCAAGTGAACATAATACGTGTGCACAAGGTTATCCATCTCAGAGCTACTCCCCATAACAAAATATTAAAAATAATTAAATGTCCATGAACAGAGACTTATTTAATAAACTAAGGCACATCCATAAATGGAGCTGCTAAAAGAAATGAAGACTATTATGATGGTTAATTTTATGCATCAACTTGATTGGGTCATAGGTGCCCTGATATTTGGTCAAACATTATTATAGCTGTGGCTGTGAGGGTGTCTCTGGATGAGATTAACATTTAAATTGGTAGACAGTGAAGCAGACTGCCCTCCTCAACGTGGGTGGGCCACATCCAATCAATTGAAGGCCAGAATAGGAGAAAAAGGCTGAGCCTCTCCTGACTTAGAGAGAATCCCTTTTGCCTCTTGGCCTTCGAGCTGGGACAACGCTTCTTTTCCCCTGCCTTTGAACTGGAATGTTTGACATTGAGATGGTGCAAGTAAATATCAGAGCTCTGTGTTTGCTGAGCCCCTAATACTGGTCACACAGTTACTCTCAATACCACTTTCTGAAATCAATGAACATGCTAATCAATTAATCTATGTATGAATGTTGATACTGCTAGAGTTATTCAGCCTGGAAAACAAGAAGTTACTCAGATTGGTATCAATCTGTACAAGAGACTGAAAGCATGGCTGGTGGTAGACAGGGGAGGGACAAGAACAAAACAGTCATCCCACTCAGCCCTGTGAGATGGTGAAAACCTGAAAGGCAGAAAACTATGCAGGTTCAGAAACATCTAGCCAAGGTCTAGGAAAAAAATCTGTGAATCTGAAGCAGGGACTTGTCACAGCCCTTCTTCATTTTTGAAGCACAGCAGACTCAGAATACACAATGTGCAAGGTTTGACACAATATCTTCCGAGAAATTAGACTGTTTTAAACTCATCCCACTGTTAAGCTAGCTTGCACCCAACTGCTTACCTTCCTTCATAGACTTTCAAATCATGAGGCTGCAAGGGATTACTCTAATGTTCCGCAGTAATCCATCATCCTATGCAATAAAGCATCTCATGATAAATCACTAAAAATATCTGCTGCTTCATTAAAAGCAAATCTGTGTTTGGTGACGCATGCACAAGATGACAGAGTGGTGGCTTATGATGGGCCTTCCATCCTGCTGGTCCATGGCAAAGTTGTAACACGTGCAGCCAATGCACTAGCGACACACCAGAACTTTAAACACAGGGATCCAGACCCCACAGTCCCTCTAAAGTGGCTTTAGATGATTATGCCCCAAGGGGAAACAGGTCAGACTTACTTCTGGTGTGGTTTGAGTCCATTTGTATTTTGTGATTATGCACAAGGTCCCTGAATATGGCAAATATTACCTATTTGTAGTGGACTTAAAATAGGTAAATGGGAACCTCACTGATAAGACTAAACCCAGCCTCAGGGGCAGAAATTCCTTAGGGAGAACCCTCAGAGTCAAAGTCCTGATTAAGGAGGAAAGGGGTTCATGTAGCACTCACCAGAAGATTCTTAGTCTCAGGAAAGGTGTCATTCTTTGTCCTTGGATGGGACAGTCCCAAGGCATGTCTCTAGTGAGACTGTGCCCCAGTTTCCCACAGTGGTAGCCTCTTCATTAAACACACTGTATTGGCTTCCCCCTCTACTTTCCTTTCCTTTTCCACTTCTTAGCTTCCTGGGATGAGCTGCTTATACTCAAATATTTTTCTCAGGGTCTGATTCTCAGAGAACCAAATCAAGATAGTCCCAGAGGTCTACAAACCCTCTGAGCCCAGTAGCACATGAGAGTTCTCCCATCAGACTCTCCGACAAGAGAGAGTCTGCTGGAAACCATGTTAGTACTACAATGAGGTGAACCAGAACCATAGAGACAGAAACAGCAAGAATGGTAATATGGGGGCTGAATTCTGTCAAGCCAATTGCAGACAGACTGAGATTCCAGTGCCAGTGAGCCCACCTGAGATCAGCAGAACTGTAGGCTTCTGGAGCAATAACAAAGGGTGGTTATTTGGACCACAAGGTGGTTTGGATCACAAGAAGCAATGGTAACTGCTACATATACTTCCTTTTTTTTTAACTGAGATATAGTTGACAAAAATTGCATGTATTTAAAGCATACAGTGTGATAATCAGATATACAAAGAAAAAATGCCCCTATGTGTTACCAAACAAGGAAGAAAATTGTGGAAGGAGAGCACCACTGCTTCAAATGAGGTGGAGGGTGAGTTGTGGAGGCCAGTGTTGACCTGCAGTTTTTAAGTGGAGGTGACCTGATGCTGCCAGGTCAATGTGATGAGAGAGAACCAAAGGAAGGTCTGGCAGCAGAAGCAGTTAATAAAATGCCAGAGACTCCAGAATGAAATACACCAGCCTGGTAGTACCATCTACCTCCTAAACTGTAACTTCTTGGTTCTGAAAAATTCTCCATGAGGCATAAAATGGGAGAAAATATTTTCAAAACATGTATCTGAAGAAGACTTGTATCTAGAATAGATTTCGTGATTCAATATTAAGACATCTCAAGCTCTTTTTTTAAGGGCAAAAATTTGAACAAGCACTTCCCCAGAGAGGTTTAAAAATGGCAAAATAAATGCATGAAAAGATGTGCAACATCATTGGTCATTAAGAAAATGCAAGACACCACTACAAATCCACAAGTACAGCTAACATGAAAAACACTGACCACACTGAGCACTGGCAAGGATATGAAGAAACTGGATCTCTCCCACTCTGCTGATAGAACTGGCAAGTAGTGCAACCACTTGGGAAAATGCTTTGGCCATTTCTTAAAAAGTTATATGCTTCCTATATGATCTAGGTTTTCCATTCCCAGAGAAATGGGAGCATGTGTCCATGCAAAGATACAAACATGAACGTTCACAGAAACTTGATCTAGGAGATGCAAACTGTACAAAACTGAAATGTTCACCAATAAGTGAATGGATAAACAAATTTTAGTATATCCATAAGGGAATAATACTCAACAAAGAAAAGTAACAAACTACTGATACACAAAACAAAGTTGAATCTTAAAATTATGGTGAAAGAAGCCATACTGCACATACTGTACATCCTGTTTCCATGTATATAAAATGGCAAGGGATGCAAAATTCACTTAAACTGACAGAAGGCAGACCAGTAGTTACCTGGTGACAAGATAGTTGAGACAAGGATTATAAGGGCATCAGGGAACTTTTGAGAAGGATGTCTATGTTCATTATCATAATTGTGATGATTTCATGGGTATATACATTGTCAGAACTCATCTGATGGTGTTTGTTAACAAAAATTTTTTTCTCCTGGTGTGCCTGGATGGCTCAGTCAGTTTGGCATCCAACTCTTGATCTCAGCACAGGTGTTGATCTTGGGGTCATGAAGTCTGAGCCCCATGTTGGGCTCTGCACTGGGCATGAATATAGATAGATAAATAAATGTAAAAAAAATTTTCCTCCTCAGGCTGATAAGAGGGTGTGGTACCTGGCATACTTGATATTTTTATTCTGGAAAATTCCAATCCTTATCTGGAATTCTTAGAGAGGTGTTCCACCAAGGCTTCCAAATTGTCTTTTGTAGCAAAGTGGAATGGAGTAACTTTGTCTTTTGAGGTGCATTCTGCTGTAGGCCTGGCAACTTTGGAACCTAGAATCAACCTCTGTCCCCAGCAGATGAGGAACATGAAAGGCAATATTACTCGTCCTGTTGCATCTACACGACTCCTGAAACAGAATGCTACAGGCACCAGTGACAGTCACAACAAAGTTTATTGCAATGAGAGGTAAGGCAAACCTATCGATCGGGACCGACACCCTTGACCAGAGTGCGGTCTCGAACAGCCAGGACAGAGTTTTTATAGCCGACCACATCTTCGGCTGGGAACAAAATGAAGGAATAGTTCCCAGGTGGAAACAGTTCAAACAGGGCCTTGCCCCAATCCAATCAAACACTAATCACATCCCTTGATTGATAGGATAAGGCTGTTATCTCTTAACCTATAGTGTGAAAACAAAGCTGTTATTTCTTAAGGCTACAGGTTAGCCCTACATTACAAGTTAACCCCCTTTTCTTGTCCGTGAATCAATCCCTTGATTCTTCATTAGGAACTAAGGGGACATAGTTGAACCTAATCATTTACCAGCTTGCCTCTTGACATACTGTACTAACCAATTGATAATGCATGGGCCAATAGTTAACCCAAGAAGTAACAATAGTAGTGGCCCAGCTATGGTGGTAAGCAGTGATGTGAGCCAGGGGGACCAAGAGTGATACCAATTATTGCTGGCCTCCCTGGCACATTCCCTGGCTCTAAGATTGTTCTTTACTAAACTGAGAGTGTCTCAAATTGCTCTGGAATTGTTGGCATGAGACATTATGCACCAACCCTGCCCTTGGAGGTCCCCTAGGGTTAAAATTCGTTGCGAACCCCAAGGGCACAATGACATCATTTGGCGGCCCCAAGTGTGCCCAGTATCTCAGAAAGGAGAAAATAGATGAGCTGGTGTTGGGTTACATTTTCCTTGTGCCTCACATTGGGGGTTCAGGGTTCTAAGGAGAGTAATTAGGGTGTCAAGGTCCCGTCCTGTTAACCAGGGGGCTAGTGCCTCACAACCCCATTTGGCACAGTGGTATTGGCCCTCTCCTTCACATTCATTTCTTCTATTTGCATCTTAGCCAAATTTCACTTTAGTGCCCTATTTCCACATCCGCATTTTTTCTCCCCAATGTTCCTGAGAGCTCTTGCCCAGGTTTGCAACCCCCATTCTTCTCCTACCAGTTCACACAGGTCGAACAAGAAATAAGGCATAGTATGAGAGGCGTTAGACATTACCACCTTCCCTGTGACAGTGTCTGAGTTCCCATTGGTATGGCCAAAAAGACAAGGGGTGCAGTTCCACACAGTCTCCCAAGCTTATTATACAAACCCAGACAAGTATTATTATTCCTGCATCAGTCTTATCTTTAAAGGATCCTCTGGGTGCCTTTTGACCTTCCATCACTGTTCATTCTCTGGTCCCGTATCAGTCCTGGGTGTTTCTGCCTCCACGCAGTTTTTCTTAACCTGAGAGTGACGAATCCAGGTTCGGACACCGTCTATCTTCATGGCCGTTGGTGTAGTCAGGATCACGGTGTGCAGTCCTTTCCAGCACTGCTCCAGGGTTTTAGCTCATGCCTCTTGACCCAAACTCAGTCTCCTGGTTGAAAGGGGTGGGGAAGAACAGGAGGATGGGTGAAGGCTTTTTTCAAGGCCTTAGTTATTTCCTTTTGTACAAGATGCAGGGCCATGAGTGAAGCCAACAAGTGGTTCTGTTCTAGCTGTTCTTTTATGTCGACCCTAGCCTCGGCAAGGTAGGTGGAGGTCTGCCAAATAAAATTTCATAAGGGGACAATCCCTTGAGTACAACGCACATGCAAAAGGGCAAAAGGCAGATCATCAACCCAATTTTTGCCAGTCTCAAGGGACAATTTGGTTAAGGTCTCTTTTAGAGTCCAATTCATCCTTTCTACTTGACCCGAGCTCTGGGGTCTATATGCGCAATGTAATTTCCAATCTATTCCCAATGCTCTAGCTAGACCCTCCAATACCTGTGCCGTGAAGGCCGGGCCATTGTCCAATCCTGCGCTCAGAGGCAGCCCTAATCTAGTAATAAGTTCATTTAATAATTTTTTAACTGTCACCTGAGCTGTTTCTGATTTAGTGGGGAACGCCTCAACCCACCCGGAGAAGGTGTCCACAAAAACGAGCAGATATTTGTATCTGTATTTCCCCGGTTTAATTTCAGTAAAATCTACTTCCCAAAACCAGCCTGGCTCAGTTCCTCTCTTGTAGCTTCTGAAAGCTTATTTGCACCCTGATTTACTTGGGCACAACTCACACATCTTTCAACCATCTCCTCAATCTCTTTTCCCAGGCCTTGCACCCTGAACTTTTTCCGCACCAATTCCGCCATCTTTGTTTTTCCCAGATGAGTCCCTTGGTGGAGCAGACACACCATACATCGCCCAAGCGCCGCGGGTAAGGGTATCTTACCTTCAGGATCCTGAAACCACTTTCGTCCCGGTATTATACTTCCTCCTTTTCTTCAAATCCACTCCAAATCTTTAGGAGTGTAATTGGGCTCCGGCAGAAGCAGGGGGGTCTATCAAGATCAGTAGTGCCAAAGCACTTTTACCTTCAGTTAAGGCAGCTTCCCAGGTTGCCCTGTCAGCCAGGCGGTTTCCGACTGCCTAGTCTAGGGAGTTGCCTTTTTGAGGTCCCGGGGAGTGCATGATCACGAGTCTCACAGGTTCCCAGATGGCTGTTAGAAGGTCTAGAATTTCGGCTTTATTTTTGATGTCCTTGCCCTCCGCCGTGAGGAGGAGGCCATGCTCTTGATAGATGGACCCGTGCACATGTGCAGTTGCAAAGGCACAGGGGCTGTCTGTATAAATATTAACTGACTTGTTTTTACTGAGTTTCAGCGCTTTAGTTAGCGCGATGAGCTCTGTGCGCTGGGCTGAGGTTCCCTAGGGAAGGCAAAAATGTAGAGGGGGACCTAGTCCTTCGGGCAGCAAAGTAGCTGGGTTTAAGGCTGCGGGGGCACAAAAACGTATCTGGGGCTGGTCGAGCAGCAATGCCTGATACTGGGTAATCCGAGCATTTGATAGCCACCACTCTGGGGGAGCCCGCAGTAAGGCCTCCACTTCATGGGGCCCCGTAACAGACAACGTCTGTCCCAGGGTTTGTTTATCTGCGTCTTTGACTAGTAGCACGGTGGCAACAATCTGTCGAACGCATGTGGGCCACCCAGAAGCAACTGGGTCTAGCCTTTTGGATAAATAGGCCACTGGTTATTCTGGCGTTTACTGCTCTCAGGTCTTGAACTGGCTGAAAATTGGAAGAGTTGGACTTTTGGACAGGGAGAAGTAGAGTATTCCATGGTGACTTGCATGGGGTCAGAATGCCTGAGTTGTGCAAATGCTTGATGTGAACAGTGATTCCCCACCTAGCCTCCCGGGGCATAGAATATTGTTTCAGTCTTACCGGAAGCGTGGACGCCTTAAGTTCCACAATTATTGGGGCTTGATGAATCACCAGTCCAGGTGGATTGGTCTCAGCCCATACCTGGGGAAAGTCTGCCCAGAGACTTTTAAGGAGGGGATTGACTGTGTGAACATTTTCATTGGGCACCGGGGTAAGTAGGCCCTCTTCCCCAAGTGGCACAGTCACCATCACTATTGTTGGGTCATCCTGGCCGATTTTAACATGCATACCCCCTTCAGTGAATCTCAAAGAAGCAGTTTATGTAATAGGTCTCTACCCAGTAATCCAGGGTAGGGGCATTCAGGCATGATTAGGAAAGAATGTGTAACAGTTTTACGGCCTAAATCTACTTGTTGTTCAATGGTCCATTTACAAGTTTGGGACCCAGTCGCTCCTTGCACCAGGGTTGCTCCTCGCCTGGTGGGGCCAGGATCTTGTTTTAGAACTGAAAAGTTTGCCCCAGTGTCCACCAAGAAAGTCTTAGGCTGGCCCCCTATATTAACAGTAACCAACGGCTCAGAAGGGGCCACCAAGCGTGGCCCCGTCAGTCGGAATCAACTTTCATTATCGACTCCTGGGGTGGCCGAGTTTTACGCTGGGCTAAGTTGGGGCAATCCTTTTTCCAGTGTCCCTCTTGCTTGCAATATGCACATTGGTTTTTTCCTAGTGGCGCTCTAACCCAACTGACTTGTTTTTGTTTTTTTCTTTTTGCAAGACCAGAATTCTTTGGGCACTTGGGGTCCCTTCCCTCGCGGGCATCCAGGACGGCCGCTACCACCTGAGTCAATTTTTTTGTCTGTCTCTTCCTGTGAATCCCTATTGTTAAAAACTTTTTGGACTATCTCAACTAACTCAGATAATTTTTTCTCTTTGAACCCATCCAATCTTTGCAATTTCTTCCAAATGTCTGGGGCTGCCTGTGAGACAAAGGCCAGGTTTAATGCCCCTCTATTTTCAGGTGCCTCAGGGTCAATAGGGGTAAAGGTACGGTACGCTTCCATGAGCCTTTCTAAGAAGGCTGAGGGGCTCTCCTCAGTCCCCTGAACTACCTCAGTTATCTTAGATATGTTTGTGGGCCGGCGGGTAGCCACTCGGAGACCTCCCAGTAGAGTCTGGCGAAATAGGGTCAATGATCGCCTACCGTGAGGAGTGTTTGGATCCCAATCTTCAGGGTGCAAGGAAGGAAAGACTTCCATGAGTAAGGTGGGATCCTTGGTGGGATGCCTGTTTGGCCCCATCACCAATTTTTGGGCCTCGCGACAGATCTCATCCCATACCTCGGTGGTGAAGAGAACCTGCAAGAGCTGCTGGCAGTTATCCCAGGTTGCTGATGGGTCACAAACATAGTTTCAAGGAGAGAAATTAATGCTTGGGGTTCTTCTGAGAACGGGGGGCCCTGAAGCCTCCAACTATAAAGGTTACTAGTGGAAAAGTGCACAGAAACCATAAAGGGTTGGACATCACCCTGCAGGGGTGGCCCTGGCTAAAGGGGTAAGGCAGCGGGAGGGGGGATGGAAGTAGGTTCCTGACCGGGTGTGAGACGGGCTCAGGGGAGTGTCCTGACTCGGGCTTGCCTCCTGGTCTGAAGCATCCTGACCCGTATTCTCCAGGCGAGAACTATAGGGCCATTTACAAGTTTCTTATGCTTCCTCCGGTGCAGATGGTAAAGGGGGCGGCCGCTTAGTCCCATCAATATTATTATCAAGTGGACAGACTTTAAGTGGCAAAACCTGTGCTTTAGGGAGGTGAGGGGGAAGGAAAGGTTTTAGCCAATCTGGAGGGTTTTCGATGAGGGTTCTCCATGCTTCAATGTATGGGATTTGATCTTCGTGCCTAGATTAGACAATAGCATGAACCTTATGTACCAGAGTAAGGTCAAAGGACCCCTGCGGAGGCCATTCAACCTGAAAGCTGGTCCATTCCACTTCGCAGAGAGTTCGAAGGACTGGCTTCTTGACATGGAAGCCGAGAATTGAGGCAGCTTTCCCATAGTCCTGGAAATGGGTTAGTATGAGACTCAGAGGGGTGGGGGTACTCTGATTTTGACCCATGACAAAGATAGGCAAAACTGAGAAGGACACACAATCAATAGAAAGAAAACAATTAAGACAAAACCAAGAAGGATGCACAATCAACGGAAAGAAAATAATTAAGACACGAAGAGAACACAAGTTCGAGATCTCGAGGCCAGTAGGCCGCAGCAGCCACATAAAAATAGGATCCTTTCTAACAGAAACCAAACCAAATGGGACCCACTGGCGTTCTGGTAGGAACCCTGACTCTGGGTCTATAGCCGCGTCTGGCACACCCTTCTTGAGTCATTCAAATGGCGCACCCCAATCCTTACCTCTCCCAATCCTGAGCCTCCTTTCAGAGGTCGGCGGAGCAATCCGAGGAAAGGGCCCTGTTTGAGACCTTTAACTTTCCCAGCCAATGCACCAAATGTTGCATCCACACGACTCCTGAAACAGAATGCTATGGGCACCAGTGACAGTCACAACAAAGTTTATTGCAATGAGAGGTAAGGCAAACCTATCGATCGGGACCGACACCCTTGACCAGAGTGCGGTCTCGAACAGCCAGGACACAGAGTTTTTATAGCTGACCACATCGTCTTATTATCACCTGGGAACAAAATGAAGGAATAGTTCCCAGGTGGAAACAGTTCAAACAGGGCCTTGCCCCAATCCAATCAAACACTAATCACATCCCTTGATTGATAGGATAAGGCTGTTATCTCTTAACCTATAGTGTGAAAACAAAGCTGTTATTTCTTAAGGCTACAGATTAGCCCTACACTACAAGTTAACCCTTACAGTCCAAGGTCACTTACCAGGTCACAGCCAACTAACCCAACAGTTTGTCTTCCCAGATCCCAACTGTGGACCTGTGCCCTGGCCACCTGGTCACCTGGCTTCCCAAGCTCCTCGTACTGTCCATTGTTTTTCTGGTGTGTGTTTTCCCTCTGAGTGCTGGATTGAGACCATTTTCTCTAAAATTCAGAGTTTTTAAGGATGCTCTTGGAAACCAGTCTCCATTTTCGGGGCAATGGTATTCCTCCTTCCATTGTATCCCCAGGTCACAGATAAACAGCTCTTTCATCCTTCTGAGCCGCTTTGATCATTGGTGCCTTTATCCCAAATCTATACCCAGCCAGTCTCACCCTTCTGGAGTCCTCGTGAGCCCAGACTCTGTACGAGTAATCTGTGGATCAGTCTGACATACATATGCTTAGCCGGAGTCATAAATGCCTTCATTATCCTGGACCACCCAGCTAATATTTTGTCTTCAATATGAATGCCTGGCTCCACAATAGCCCTGTTGTTCTGCACCCTTAGGCTGTGGCGAAGCCCAACCATAATCTCCCTGTTCATAAAGGACCCACAGGGTTCAGATTATCCTTTCTACTTTTGTGAGCACTTGTAAAATCCTTTGGGAAATCAGTGTAGTTTACAGCAGTGTCTTATGCCACTCCTCTCTCAAGCTCCTCCTGGCTGTTCGTGGGGGATTTCCAAGTGACCCTGCGCACCACACACAGAGTGGCCGCCAGCGCCTGCCTCTGCCCACGTGCCAGGTCTGACTCGGGGGCTCAGGCTCCTGCCATATTCCCTTTCTGCCTCTGTCATCCCTCCTAAAAGGTGTTTATGTCCTTCACACATAACAGAAATACAGGAGGACATGAGAGAGAAAAGCCACCAGCCTAATGAAACTCATACAGTATTGACCCCCTTCCATCCTGCCTCGACATAGGAGGAAAACAAGAGGAGATGCCTGCCTGTGTAGACAAAACCCTGCCCTGGCTGTTTATTTTCCTGACAATAAAAATGCCTCTTTGTTGTTTCCAAACTGTTGCTGAAAATTCTGTGTTAGATGCTGAAACAGACAAACTTGTGTCGAATTGTCCACTGTTACTTTGTTTCTCAGTGTTGTCTGTGGACATGTGACACTGGCATCACCAAGGAGCATGTTGGAAAGGCAGAATCTCAGGTCCCTTCCTAGTGTTACTGAATCACAATCTGTAGTTTAAGGAGATCCCCAGGGGATCAGAGCCTGAGACGATCTTCTTAAAAAGCTAATTGGCCAGCTTGTTACAACGAATGGGAAAGGGCTTGTGGTTTCCTGGGCCTTGTTGGCAGTTTCTAACATTCTAGAATTCCCTAAAGGGTTGATTCCTTAGCGGTCCTGGTGGGAAGAAAGTAAAGAACACCGTCCGGTCTGGGACACAGAGTGTGTATTTAGGGCTGGGGTCAGGTGACATAGGAAAGCCACAGGTGATATCAGTCCTCCATGGCCTTGGGAAAAGCCACCAGCAGTCACCCATCGCACAACTCCTGGAGGTGACAGCTGTTTTTACTAATCTTAATAAACCTCAATCACATGCCATGAAAACATTTCTATTTAAAATGTTTCCCTTTACAGAGGTGGTATTTGTTCCTTCTCTTTTTAGACCAGTTTTTCCACACACACACACACACACACACACGTATCCAAATACATACAGTCAACATGGACTACCAGAGAAATAGAAGGGAAAAGCTTTAATTCATATGATGCCATCTCCACCAAGCATTACTCAGTTATGACTCTCCAGGAGAAGTCAAGTTAATGTCACTATTCTCGGGGTCTCTCCTTTGCTCTGCTTCCTCATTTCCCTCTAGACCAGAGGCTCCAAACTGAGGGAGATTTTGTTCCCAGGGGACATTTGGCAGTGTTTGGGGACATTTTCGGTTGTCGTAGCTAAGGATACAGAGGTGCTGCTGGCATTTGGTGGGTAGAGGTCAGGGATGCTGCCAAATGTCCTACCACACAGAGAATGGCCCCACAATAAAGAATTGTCTGGCCCAAAATGTCAAAAGTGCTACAGTCAAGAAATTGCTTCCAGACAGCTCCTGGCCTAACCATATTCCACGGCCATCTTACCGTTTATCCTATAATGAGATCCCACAACCTACCCTGCCCAAGCATAGCCATCTCTCTCTTTCCTTGGGAAAGATGCAAGGGGCTTAATAATAATCGTATGTCATGTATATTAAATGTTTAACCAATCCAGGCATTGTTCTAGGTGCTTTCCAAGTACTTGCAGCCATTACTCTTTATAGCAAACCTGGGGGCTACTGTTATTATGTCATTATTATATCACCCCCATTCAACAGAGGAGGAAACTGAGGCCTAGAGAATTGAAAACTTGCTCAGGTCCCCCTGGAGCCAGGATTTGCACCCAAGTCGATTGTCTCCAGAACCCTCCCTCTTAACCACAACACCATTTCACCTGAAACACTAAATACTTGCCAGAGAACTTAGGATGACTTTCATAGGTAGTTTGTTGCCTACCTGTCAAGACTTCAGGAGACCCAGCTCTGTGGACAAGACCCTTCCTTCTCGGGAGAACGTGCTCTTTTTTACACATGTGGCCTCCCCCCAGAAGCCAGGTCAATCATGGGAAGTAAAAGAGGAAAGAACCAGCATTCTCTATGGTAAATCCAGAGGTGAGGAAGTTTAAAATGTCTCTGCCTGCATTTTCCCTTATTATGCAGTAGGCAGTGCACATGTGGGTGAGATGAACAGAATCAGGATCCCCCAGCTTGTGGAAGCTGATGGAAAAAATAGAGAAATAGTCTGAAATCCGGCAGCCTGACTTGTAAAAGGACCAAAGAATGAGCGAGTGGTGGTGATTGTTTTATTAGTGTCTGAGTAACAATGTGTAATGCTGACTGATCTGAACTGAGGAGTTCCATTCTTTCTGGGAGAAAGACTTATACTCACTCCACTTGAGGAAAAGATTCAAGAGAAACAAGAATTTTATTCTGGAATAGAGATTTACAAAAATACCAGCCCCTTTGAGTGTTTCACCAGCCACAGGGCTAAGTAGGCCCTTCCTTTCTGCCCCACCCTGTGCCCACAACCCCTCCCCAGCCCACACTGCAACCAAGACAATACTGGTGTTTTACAAAAGACAATCAAAAACAGTGCAGAGTAAGTATGGTTATCCACCAGCTTTCATGGAGAAAAATTAAAGTTCAAGTATTTAAGTAATTTAATACAATTTCTTTTACTGGCATGGGCAGAATTGTTTTTGATGATAAGAATGTCAACCAACACCAATAATAATGCCAACCAGGAATGGACCAATTTTTGAATGTCAGGCACTATCCTCACAGTTTTATATTCGTATCTCCTTTAAACCACACAACTAACCTTGCCACCATATGGATGAATAAATTGAGGTTCAGAAAGGCATAATAATTTTCCTAAAGTCACACAGCTGGCCAGGTGGCAAGGTTGTTAATTCATTATGTCATTCTAATGAGCAGGCTGTTCTGTGGCCCCCTTGATCACTTACAATGCCATTAAGATGCTTATAAATTGTGCGCCCACAATCCAATGGCACCGATATTGTAGCTTCTTCCTTCTCTCAGTCTCTCAGTCACTCAGTAACCTCCCCACATTCCTGGACCATAAGTCTGCCCTGTGGAGAACAAAGTTGCCATGGAAGGTGCTCTGATTGGGCAGTATGTTGGGTACAGCCACTTGGGTCAGGGACTCTCAGGGGAGAAGGGAGAATTTTGTTCCCTTGGAAAAAAGAAGACACACAGAGTTGCCTTGCCCTCAGGCAAAAGGGGATTGAAACAAAAGTACCAGGAAGAAGAGAACAGTAGAGAAAAAGGAAGAATTTGCCATCATTATTTTGGTATTTTTTTCCTGGGATGCTTTACCTCTGTCTTAGTGGATTTGGGCTGCCATGACAAAATACCAGAGTCTGATTGGCTTATAAGCAGAAACTTATTTCTCACAGCTCTGCAGGCTGGGAGTCTGATATCAGGGTGCCAGCACAGTTGGGTGAGGGCCATCTTCCAGGTCTCTGACTTCCTGTCGTATCATGAGGTGGTGTAAGGCACAAGGGAGCTTGCTCAGGTCTCTCTTATAAGGGCCCTAATCCTATTCATGAGGACTCTGCCGTAATCACCTCCCAAAAGCCTCACCTCCTAACCAAAGGTTAAGTTTCAACATATGGGAAGGGGGACACATTCAGACTACAGCAACCTCTGTGTCAGTGGTTCTCAAGAAGGGGATGATTTTGCCAATTAGGGGATATTTGTTTTTGGTGACTTTGATAGCTTTGAGAAGTTACTGGCCAGCTATATTGTAGGATGTCCCCCTATTAAGATTTGTCTGGTGTTTTTCTCATCATTGGAATGGGATTATGGGTTTTCAGGAGGAAGGTCACAGAGATAAAGTGCCCTTTTCTTCACCTCATATCAAGGGCACACACTATAATCACAAATATGATTGCTGATATTGCCTTTGAGCACCTAGCTGAGGCAGTGTGTGTCAGGTTTCTCCATTGCAAAGCTCCTCTTTTATTTCCTCTGTCCATACAGTGCTCTTTGAAAGGAAGTGCTGTGTGCAGCCCATACTTAAGGAGTAGAGAGTTGTCTCCACCACCTTGAGATTGGTATATCTACATAATCTACTTGGAATTCTGCCTGGGCGATTTGTCTCTTCTCACTCATTAATTAGTTGATTCATCATTTACTTATATCAGTTTGGGTTCAGATACTTATTTTTTATTTTACTACTGCTTTATTTAATACCATTTTATTTGTTTTGTTGCTCGTATTGTTGTAGCTTTGGCCACTGGGGGCTCTTTCAGCTTTCAGCTGGCTTCTATGGTCTTTTGACATTCCCACTTCAGCGTGTTATATTTTTTAGTGCTTACTTATTTTATTTTTTTTAATTAAAAAACATTTTTTTGAGAGACAGGTGGGGGAAGGAGCAGGAGAGGAGCAGAGAGAGGGGGGTACAGAGGGTCAGAAGTAGGCTCTGCTCTGACAGCAGTGAGCTTGGTGGGGGCTTGAACTCACAAACTGAGTTGAGGCAAAGTCTGATGCTCAACTGACAGAATTACCCAGGGTCTCCTTTAATTTTTTTTTATGTTTATGTATTTGCTTTTGAGAGTGTGGGTGGGGGGGAGGGAGAGAACAGAGAGAGAGAGAGAGAGAGAGAGAGAATCCCAAGCAGGCTTTGCATTGTTAATGCAGAGGCCCACACGGAGCTTGATCCCACCACCTGTGAGATTATGACTTGAGCTGAAACAAAGAATCAGTAGTTTAACCAACTGAGCCACCCAGGTGCCCCAGATGCTTCCTTATTTTATAGCACTACAAGGCTCCAGGCTCATCTGGTATATTTCCCACCCCAGTTATAAAATGAGCCCTGATTCCTTTTATTGGAGAATGGTATTAGAAATCAAGATCTGGGCAATAGGTGTTCTTATAAGTTATTAAGGGTATCATTGCTTCTAGGCTATCTCAAGTGGACAGAGCAAAGAAATACATGTATATACACACATGTAAACACATATGTAAACATGTGTATTTATACTGAGTTAAAACATGAGTTCTGGGGCGCCTGGTGGCTCAGTCGTTGAGTGTCCAACTTCGGCTCAGGTCATGATCTCACAGTTCATGGGTTCAAGCCCCGCATCGGGCTCCGTGCTGACAGCTTGGAGCTTGGAACCTGATTCCGATTCTGTGTCTCCCTCTCTCTCTTCGACTTCCCTCCTTGCACTCTGTCTCTCAAAAATAAAAATAAACATTAAACAAACAAACAAACATGAGTTCTTACTGACCTCTTTAACTACAAGCTATTACCATGCGGCTCATTCCAGCCTCCTCTTCTTGTTCATATGTAAATTCCCACTCCAACAATGAGAAACTGGCTCCCATCATCACCATGCATTGGCTTAATTGTTCAGTTCCATATACATGTATAGCAGTATCAGACTTGTTAAACTATCCCCTATGGAAAACAAGTTTTTCAAATAGAGTACAATGGTTTTGTGCATGCACTTCCTTGTCCCTTTAGAATTACAGACTCCATTCATTTCTAAAGTGACTAAGGTCAACACCTTCCCTTACACCACCCCCCCAACACTCTCTCCAGTGAAGTTATTTCATATTAGGTAGATTCATAGATTTCATAATACAGTTAGATTCTCTTGTCATAGTACAAATTTTCTCTTGGGATTCTGCTTAATTTTTTTAAATTTTTATTTAATTTATTTTTTTATTTTACATCCAAGTTAGTTAGCATATAGTGTAACAGTGATTTTTTAAAAAAAAATTTTTTTAATGTTTATTTATTTTTGAGACAGAGAGAGACAGAGCATGAATGGGGGAGGGGCAGAGAGAGAGAGGGAGACACAGAATCGGAAGCAGGCTCCAGGCTCTGAGCCACCAGCCCAGAGCCTGATGCGGGGCTCGAACTCACGAACCGTGAGATCGTGACTTGAGCTGAAGTCGGACGCTCAACCGACTGAGCCACCCAGGCGCCCCAGTGTAACAGTGATTTAAGGAGTAGATTCCTTAATGTCCCTTACCCATTTAGCCCATCCCCCTCCCACAACTCCTCCAGTAACCCTCTATTTGTTCTCCATATTTAAGAGTCTCTTATGTTTTGGTCACCATCCCTGTTTTTATATTATTTTTGTTTTCCTTCCATTATGTTCATCTGTTTTGTCTCTTAAAGTCCTCATATGAGTGAAGTCATATGATATTTGTCTTTCTCTGACTAATTTCGCTTAAGATTATATCCTCTAGTTCCATCCACATAGTTGTGAATGGCAACATTTCATTCTTTTTTATTGCTGAGTAATACTCCATCATATATATATATATATATATATATATATATATATCTTCTTTATCCATTCATCCATGAGTGGACAATTTGGGCTCTTTCCATACTTTGGCTATTGTTGCTAGTGCTGCTATAAACATTGGGGTGGATGTGCTCCTTCGAAACAGCACACCTATATCCCTTGGATAAATACCTAGTAGGGCAATTGCTGGGTTGTAGGGCAATTCTATTTTTAATTTTTTGAGGAACCTACATACTGTTTTCCAGAGCAGCTGCACCAGTTTGCATTCCCATCAAGAGTGCAAAAGAGATCCTCTTTCTCTGCATCCTCACCAACATCTGTTGTTAATGTTAGCCATTCTGACAGGTGTGAGGTGTTATCTCAGTGTGGTTTTAATTTATATTTCCCTGTTGATGAGTGATGTTGAGTATTGTTTCATGTGTTGGTTGGCCATCTGGATGTCTTCTTTGAAGAAGTGTCTATTCATGTCTTTTGCCCATTTCTTCACTGGATTATTTGTTTTTGTGGTGTTGAGTTTGATAAGTTCTTTATAGATTTTGGATAGACCAATTTCCCTGATGAGCATGGATGCAAAAATCCTCAACAAGATATTAGCCAACCAGATCAAACAATACATTAAAAAAATTATTCACCATGACCAAGTGGGATTTATACCTGGGATGCAGGGCTGGTTCAATATCCACAAAACAATCAATGTGATTCATCACATCAATAAAAGAAAGGGCAACAACCACGTGATCCTCTCAATAGATGCAGAGAAAGCATTTGACAAAATACAGCATTCTTTCTTGATAAAAACTCTTAAGAAAGTAGGGATAGAAGGATCATACCTCGAGATCATAAAAGCCATATATGAAAGACCAAGACCCAACGCTAATATCACCCTCAATGGGGAAAAACTGAGAGCTTTTGTCCCTAAGGTTAGGGACAAGACAGGGATGTCCACTCTCACCACTGTTATTCAACATAGTATTGGAAGTCTTAGCCTCACCAATCAGACAACACAAAGAAATAAAAGGCATCTAAATTGGCCAGGAGGAGGTCAAACTTTCATTCTTTGCAGATGACATGATACTCTATATGGAAACCCAAAAGATTCCACCAAAAAACTGCTGGAATGGATCCGTGAATTCAGCAAAGTGGCAGGATATAAAATCAATGCACAAAAATCAGTTGCATTCCTATACAACAACAATGAAGGAACAGAAAGAGAAATCAAGGAATCAATCCCATTTACAATTGCACCAAAAACCGTAAAATACCTAGGAATAAGTCTAACCAAAGAAGTGAAAAATCTATGCACTGAAAACTACAGAAAGCTTATGAAAGAAATTGAAGAAGACACAAAGAAATGGAATAATATTCCATACTCACAGATTGGAAGAACAAATATTGTTAAAATGTCAATACTACCCAAAGCAATCTATGTATTAAATGCAATACCTGTCAAAATAACACCAGCAATCTTCACAGAGCTAGAACAAACAATCCTAAAATTTGTATGGAACCAGAAAAGACCCTGAATAGCCAAAGCAATCTTGAAAAAGAAAACCAAAGCAGGAGGCATCACGATCCCAGACTTCAAGCTGTATTACAAAACTGTAATCATCAAGACAGTATGGTACTGGCACAAGAAGAGACACTCAGATCAATGGAACAGAATAGAGAACCCAGAAATGGACCCACAAATGTATGGCCAACTAATCTTTGACGAGGCAGGAAAGAATATCCAATGGAATAAAGACAGTCTCTTCAGCAAGCGGTACTGGGAAAACTGGACAGCAACATGCAGAAGAAGGAACCTGGACCACTTTCTTACACCATACACAAAAATAAACTCGAAATGGATGAAAGACCTAAATGTGGGTCAGGAAACCATCAAAATCCTCTAGAAGAAAGCAGGAAAAAACCTCTTTGACCTTGGCCGCGGCAACTTCTTACTCAACAGGTCTCCAGAGGCAAGAGAAACAAAAGCAAAAATGAGCTATTGGGAGCTCATCAAAATAAAAATTTCCGGGGCGCCTGGGTGGCGCAGTCGGTTAAGCGTCCGACTTCAGCCAGGTCACGATCTCGCACTCCGTGAGTTCGAGCCCCGCGTCAGGCTCTGGGCTGATGGCTCAGAGCCTGTTTCTGATTCTGTGTCTCCCTCGCTCTCTGCCCCTCCCCCGTTCATGCTCTGTCTCTCTCTGTCCCAAAAATAAATAAACGTTGAAAAAAAAAATTTAAAAAAAAAAATAAAAAAATAAAAATTTCCTCCACAACAAAGGAAACAATCAGCAAAACTAAAAGGTAACCTATGGAATGGGAGAAGATATTTGCAAAAGACACATCAGATAAAGGGATTCTGGTTAATTTGCGTCAAATTTGTAAATTTGAAGTAGTTTTTCTCTCCCCTTCAGATTGCATCAAACAGAAAACACAACTAGCAAAATCATTTTCACCAGTAATCCAGCAATATAAAAAAGTTGGAAGGTGTAAAGCAGGTCACGTGTTAAGAAGATTGACAAATTGTTTAATTCTTATGTAACTATGTACTCAGCTTTCCTTTGAATCATAAAATGATAAAAGTGGTCACTACCTCTCAAGGTTTTTGTAAGATTTAAATGAGTTTAATACACCTAGCATCCTCAGAACAGATAATAGCACCTAGAAAATGCCCCTGTTATTATTGCCATCAACAAGTATTCAGTGGAAGAGCACTGTGGCATGATTAACACCTTAAAAGATCATTTTGGAAACTGTAGGTAGGAAGTTAAGAGGCTATTGTTGTTAGAAATCTGAGTGAAGGATAGGGGCAGAATGGGGTCAAGCAAGAAGAGGGAGAAGGTTAGTTGCCACTGGATATGATGAGCTATAAGATAGAAAGAAAAAAGTGAAGGATAATACATAGTGTTTGTCTTAAACAACCAGGTGCCAGAATAGTAGTGCCATTTACTGTGGGGAGAAGACTGAGGGCCTTGGTTTGGATAATCCTGAAAGCAGAGCCTACAACAAGGACATAGGTACCCAAAGTTTATTTGGAAGGTGGTCCCAGGAAACTAGAGTGAGGAATTAGTGATCTGGAAAGAGAAGTCTACAAAGGATGTGTCATTTGGCCATTATTGGGATGACCTATGGGGATGAGTCATCACTATGGGTCACTGAATTCAGTCCTACTTTGGATTCTCTGTGTAGGACATGCCTCAGAGTTGTTCCACCAAAGGATAAGGGGTTGGGATGTTTACCCACCAGCCCCTACTCTCTTTTGTGGAGGGGTGCTGCTAGAGGCACGAACTTCCCCCTACTCCTTTTCCTTTCGGCACTTGCTGTGTATTATGTGGGCTTCCATGGCATTGGAGAAAGCCGGGGCAGAAAAGTGCAAAGGTGCTATGGTGGCAGAAGCAGGAAGCTCTTGGTGTGCACTGTCACTGCAAGAACATCAGAGATGGGCACAGGCACCCAAAAAGTTAGCTATCCTGAGAAAGAGCAGGATGCGAAAGGTATGGTAGAATACAAATTAAGGCTTTTAATTTTCAATTCAATAATTATTGATATGTATTATACATAGAGTATTCTGCCTAGGTGCATGGGAGATAGACATGGGATAGATACTACAGAGAGTAAAGTCAGGGTCCCTTCTTTCAGGAAATTGTATCTAGTAATATAACGTAATTTAAAGTCTTATGACATGATGTGACATGCTTTAGAGCACTGGTTTTGGAGTCACACATGTTAGGGTTAAGCATGCCATTTTCAATCTAGGTGAACTTAAGATATGTTACTTGATCTTTCTGAGATTGTTTCCTCATTTGTAAAGTGGGATGGCATTAGTTCCCTCCCTCAGGAGTTTGTGTTGATACTACATGCAATGATGGACACAAGGTGGCAAGCCCAGGGTCTGGCACAAGGAAAGCACTCAGTAACTATTAGCTGCTCTTATTGTTGCTGCTGCTAAGAAGAGAGTACAATATTTGTCATGATCATTACAATGCAAAAAGATTTTCATAAGGAGGCAAAATCTTATTTCTTAACCCTCTCCTAGTTCATTCTAGTTACTTCTAGAATTGTAAGAAAGACAAACAATAGGCCTAATACATGATTACTTAATAAGTTATTTATACCTATGAAGTGAAGAGTCACCCAAAAGGAATCATTTAAAAACATTTCACTTTCACTCAGTCCTATCCCTTTCCAACCTGAGTTTATTCATTATAGCCTTAGAATCCCCCATTTGTTTTTTTAAATAACTTTTAAGTTTATTTATTTATTTTGAGAGAGAGAGAGAGAGAGAGAGAGAGAGAGCAGAGGAGGGGAAAAGAAAGAGGGAGAAAGAGAAGCCCAAGCAGGTGCCTCACCATCAGTGCAGAGACCAATGCGGGACTTGAAACCAAGAACCATGAGATGATGACGTGAGCTGAAGTCAAGAGTTGGATGCTTAACTGGCTGAGCCACCCAGGCATGTCAATCTCACATTTGTGTCAAGAAGTGGACTATATAAAATTTTTTTTCACAAGAACTATCACCCAAACTACCATTATTTAATTGCCCTGATGTCCTTATAGCTTATCTTTATCATTTTTAGTCTTTCCTCTGTAGATTGAAGTCAGTGGCTCTCAATTTAGAGGTTATATGTGTGCATATATTTATATATGTATTTAAATGAGTGTGTTTAAGTGTGTGTGTGTGTGTGTGTGTGTGTGTATGTGAAAGAGAGAGAGAGAGAGAGAAGCTGTATCAGTTACCCACCACCATGATTATGCTGCATAACAAACTATTACAAAACTTAGCACCTTAAAAAAGAAGGATTTATTTTTTTACATGTCTGAGGTTCAGTGATTCAGACTTGATTAGGCTGGACAATTCTGATTTAGTGGGACCCACTCACAAATCTGGGGGACAGTTGGTGTTGGTTGATCAGAATGGCCATGGACCTAGCTGGAATGACTAGGGCATTTGGACTCAGCTCCACACTCCTCATCCTCCAGCAGGCTAGCTACAGCATCTTTTCATGGTGAAGGCACAGGAGCAGGACAGGAAGAGAAAATGGAAAAGTGCTCTCTCCTACCCCTACATGCATCATATCTGCTGACATCCTTTGGCCAAAGCCAAATCAAAGGATGGGAACAGAGACTCACCTTTTTAGTAAGACAACTGAAAAGGCACATGACAGAGGGCCTGGATACAGGGAGGGGTAGAGTTCTGAGGCCATTCTCACCATCTGTCATGGGATAGGTATCAGAGCCATTGTGGGAATGTTTTCTAATTTCCCACATTTCCTCCCTCTGCCACAGGGACCCTGACACACTCTGGTCACCCCACATTGCTGGGTGGGAACCACTTCCTCACAGGCTCTATACAAACAAACCTTCCTCTCAGACCCATTCAGATTCCATGTGTGTCATGGACTTCCATTTGTACAAGAATTTTTGACTGTGTTTAATAAAGGAAATACTTATGGGACAATGTGCTAGGTCTGGGGACCCAGAAATAAGTAAGAGCCTGTTGCTGGCTCCAGGGTACATGAGTGGTGGAAAAAATAACATGACAAACAATTCTAATACAAGACAGCAGGGGACACAATAAAAGACAAGGCAAAGTGCTATAGTGGCTGGGAGATTTGGTGGAAAGACTTTTTTTCATTCATCTATATGTTCTGCTTTTACTTCCAAATGCAGTTTGAAAAATAACCTCCAGTTTCTTCAACAGATATGGAGCAAGGAAAAAAAAAAAAAAGATGGTGTTGGTGGGAATGCAGACTGGTGCAGCCACTGAGGAAGATAGTATGGAGAATCCCCCCAAAAATTAGAAATAGAGATATGATCCAGTAATTGCACTACTGGATATTTATCCCCAAAATTCAAAAATAATAATTTGAAGGGATATGTGCACCCCAATATTCATAGCAGCATTATCAACAATAGCCAAACTATGGAGAGAGCCCAATGTCCATTAACTAATGAATGGATAAAGAAGATATGGTATATATACACACACACACACACACACACACACACAATGGAATACAATTCAGCCATAAAAAAAGAGAATGAAACCTTGCCGTTTGCAATAACATGGATGGATCTAGGGTATAATGCTAAATGAAATAAGCCAGTCAAAGAAAGACAATTACCATATGATTTCATTCACATGGAATTTAAGAAAAAAAGCAAACAAATGAAAAGGAAAAAAGAGAGACATATCAAAAATCAGACTCTTAACTATAGAGAACAAACTGATGGTTACCAGAGGGGAGGTGGTGGTAGGAGATGAGTGAAATAGGTAATGCGGATTAAAAGTAAACTTAGCTTTTTAAAAATTTTTTAAAATTTTATTTGAGTGAGAGAGGGAGTGAGTGAGCAGGGGAGAGGGACAGAGGAAGAGAGAGAATCCCAAGCAGCCTCCACACTCAGCACAAAGCCCAACACAGGGCTGCATCCCACAACCTTGGAACTGTAACCTGAGCTGAAATCAAGAGTCAGACACTCAATGGACTGAGCCACCCAGGAGACCCAACAGCACACTTATCTTGATGAGCACTTGCGTAATACACGGAAGTGTTGAATTACTATCTTGTACTCCTGAAACTAATATATCTCTGTATGTTAACTACTCTGGAATTAAAATACAATAAATATGATACAACACAATAAATTAAGTAAATTTAAAATGAAATGGAGGGGAAAACATACAGATTAAAAGAGATTTAAGAGACACAGAATTGCAACCTAACCATGGTGTGAATCTTATTTGAATCCTTATTCAAACAAACTGAAAAAATGATGTCATTTTTGAGATGGTCTGAAATTTAAATAGTAACATTAGAAAATATTGTTAATTTTTTTGGTCAGAAAATGGCATTATTGTGGTTATGTTCAAGATAGTGCTTATTTTTAGAGCTATATACTTAAATGTTTATGAATGAACTCATATAATGTTTAAATTTTGCAACAAACATAATATGGGATGGGGTGTGAATAGACAGAACCAGCCTTGGGTTGATGGAAGTTAGGGCTGGTGGTCAGTACATGGGTGTTTATATGGTTCTGTTGACTTTTGTGTATGTTTCAAATTCCTTACAATAGAAAGTTAAATAAATAAACTCATTTTTCCTGGAAAAGTTGGTGGAATGAACCCACTTGATTCTGATTGTTTCCAGGACACCCTGCATTTATGGTTCAGTCCACACACACAATCACCACTGAGCAGAGGCTTGGTGTTTGTCATTTATATATCTCTCTTTCACTGGTCTGGTACCCAAGGATTCCAGAAGTATGTGGAAGTAGTGTCTTGGTCTTAAAGGAATGATAAGTCTGGTTAATCTCCCTACTTTTTAGAGTCCTCTTGGGTGGCCCCTACCCTTATTCACCAATTCCTGCCAAGCAAGGTCTTGTCAAGAATTCCTATGACTGTGGCATTCTTTCTTAATGATGGAGGGCCATAGACTCTTAGACACAGTCTTGCAAACAGAAAAAAAAAAAAAACAGGAAAAAAAATTAGCCCACCCATAACTCTCCAAACTTCTCCCCAGAGATAAAATCATTCCTTTACGAATTATTATCTTAAGCTTAAATGCCTGGACCATTTCATGTTGGAAAAATGCTAATAGTTTTCTATCCTTTGTCAAGACAGTCTTGGACACTGATAAAACCAAATCCTTTTAGCTGATCAGGGAGTCATCAGGTCCTTGGCCTGAGACAATAAATATTACTTGGAATTGAAGTTTTTTTATTTTGTTTTAATGTTTATTTATTTATTTGCTTTTGAGAGAGAGCGAACACAAGTGGGAAAGGGACAGAGAGAGAGAGAGAGGAAGACACAGAATAGGAAGAAGGCTCCAGGTTCTGAGCTGTCAGCACAGAGCCCTATGTGGGGCTTAAACCTACAAACCATGAGCAAAGTCGGACCTGAGCCAAAGACCTGAGCAAAAGTCAGACGTTTAACCAACTGAGCCACCCCGGTGCCCCGGAATTGAAGTTTTAATAAGAATAAGCAGGCAAATACCGTACAGCTCATGATGCTTGAAGCCAGAAGCTGACGCTGCCTTGTAACTTATGCTGACAGTCTTAATGCTTTGTTCTCTTCAGTATCATGGACACGATGTCCCAGAACATCAGTCCTCAACTACCTGCCGACCCCATAGATGCAGCTGCACAGGGAAAAATGGACCATTCCTTCCTGCAGGATCACCTGCTTGTCCAACACCAAATGTCTCTAAAATGCTTCCTTTTGACACACTTGGGGGTTCAGCTTTGAAGGGATAAGAAATCAGGTTATGAAAACTGAGGATGGTCGGTCTCACATGGAAACCTAATACCTGAGGATCATCTAAAATAGAGGCTAAAGTGTATAGGGAGATACCCTAGGTAGCTTTCAAGCCTGTAATTTCATTACTGTTGTCCAGATGGCTTAGCCACTTAGGCCTTCAACAATTGGCCTGATGTGGGTACTTGAGATTCTGATACACAAATGCAGGTGCCTTCAGGAAGCAGTCAATAATGTCTAGGAGTAAAGTAGTGAGAGCAATGTATTCCATATTAAGTAGACATGGCCTTTGTTTCTAAAAGATCGTGCATTCTCCCATTTTTGTTGAGACATATGGCTTTCTGTATCTATCATTTTCCCTCTTTGGGAGAGACATGTGGGCATAAAAATTATTTTATTTTCTGTTTCCTTCTATGTGAAATAACAGAGCAACCAAGGTGATAATTGACAACTTATATGCAGCCTAGACACATAGAAAGGAGTGTGCGGGGGGTGGGAACCAGGGTAAACTGGGGGTGGTGTGTTACATTTTGTCAAAGATAAACAAAGCCAGGTCTGGTTAAAGTGGTAAGGATAGACCTTAATCAGTAATAACTATTACAATAGGGAAAAGTGTGCAGTGTGCAGTGTGAACTGAACTCAACTTTGACTTGTATAGAGGGGACTAGCCTTTTAAGGGGTGAATGAAGGAATGTGGGGGGCAGTGAGTGGTGTGTCAGTAGAGTAAGGCAAGTGAAAAATTATAAAAAGTGGGAAGGGAAGATGTTGTATGTGAGATGCATCTGAGTTTGTTAACTGACACTTGGGGAAATTAGGCTCCTGTCCTCTGACAGAGACTGGGAGACAAGGGCCCTACCCTCAGGTAGTGGCTGGAACAAACAGGAAATTCTCAGGCAGGCACTTTAAGGGGAGCTGGGTCATCCTAGGTATATAGCCTTGAGCTGTTAGAAACCATGAGTGTTTTTTTCAACTCTTTATAGGCCAGGGTTGAGCCTAGTAGAGAGGAGGGCTCAGGTAAGCCTAGCTAGGATTTGGCCAAGGACTGGATATTAGTCAATCTCAAAGCTATGTCCACTGTTTAGCTCAAATAATTATTACCATTTAGGACCCAACATTGCCAAGTCTTCCACCTGCTTAAGAAAAGCTAGAAATGTAGACATTTGCACAAAAATTCCCAATTTTAAACTTTTGGTATTCCAATACCCATATTTTTAATTTTAGCAAGACAAACAAAAAAACCTGTCTGTGGGTTAGCCATGGCCCTGGGACCACCAGTTACAGCCTCTGTGTAAACTAACTGGGGGAAAAATTAACCCTTGGCCTTCATTCTTTCCTCATGAAAATGTTGCTGTTTGAGAATGGCGCTTCCCCAAATCTTTGTGTGTGTTCAGTTTGATTTATTAAATATAAATAAAAATGCTTTTTTTGTGTATGAGCTTTACACCCAGGGTGGGGCTTGAACTTACAACCCTAAGATCAAGAATCACATGGTCTACTGACTGAGCCAGACAGGTGCCCCAAAACTGCTTTCTGACATGTGAACTTTTCCCTCCCAGGCAAGATCTAGAGGAATATTTCCCTATTTCAATTCTATGTCTTATGAATCCTTTTCCTTGAAGAACTTGCCTTTATCTCATAGCTTTGGGCAACAAGTCTACTTTGCTGAGAAAACTTGGCAGAAGATTATATTTAGAAAAATGTAGAGCCAGGCAAATTCCCCTATCAGCTGCACTAAAACCCGTGATCCCACAGGAGCCAGAGCCGACATCCTACTATTTCTGCTGGCCCTCTGATGGACTTTTTATTAAACATACAATTGGGTACTTCTGGCTTGGGTACTCTGCCCAAGAGAAGTTAATAAGCACAGATTTAAAAGAGCATAATAAATACCTCTTTGTATTAATTGGAATTGCCTGATTTTATTGTTACCTTAGATGCCAGAACATTAAAAAAAAGGCTATTATGAATAGCAAAAAAGGGAATTTAGTTCCTTTTCTCCCTCCCATGTAAGCTAAGAGTTCATTTCTCAACCTCTTATCCTTGTATCTACCTACTTGTAAGCAGACATTTGTTATCATTCACAGTGCTGTATGCTTTTAGCTTCGAAGGAAAGCTACCTAGTTGGGCTATCCTCAAGTAACAGGGGTTTATTCCAAGAAAAGATGAACAAGAACAAGAGGAATCTTTTGGGAACTCACAGACAGTTGTACAGAGTGAGGGACTCACTGAAATGTAAGGTTTTTGTCTGGAACCAAGAGGGGTTCCTGCCCCCAGGATTCAGGTCCATTGTGGCCCTTAACCCCCAGCCCACAGGAGGAGTCAGCCCATCCCTGGTCTTTATGGGTGTTATGGTCTGAATTGTGTCCACTACCCCCAAATGTTGAAGTCCTAATGCCCAGTACCTCAGAATGTGATCTTATTTGGAGACGGCTTTTAAAAAGGTAATTGAGTTAAAATGAGGTCATTAGGGTGGGCCCTAATCCAATATGATTGCTGCCCTTATTTGTAGAGATTAGGACACACATCTCCAGAGGGAAGATCATGTAAAGAAAGAGAGAGGATGTTTACAAGCCTAGGAGAGAGGCCTCAGAGGAAACAATCTTGCTGACACCTTGATCTTGGACTTCAGCCTCTAGAACTAGGTGCTTGCTAGAAGTTGCTATTGTAGCTGCTACATCTTACCCCTGTCTTACCCCCTGCCATATTACCTCCATTCTCTAGACCATGGTTTGTGCTGACCCAAAGCCTCTGCTTATTGGTAGTTGCTGTAGCCTCATGGCCCCTCCTGTTGGGCAGGGTACTCAAACCAACCCTCTGAAAGGCTACTGAAAGTTCAGGTTTCCTGCCTTCTTCCAATTGTGTGGTCAGGAGGTCACAGGATATGCTCCCAAACTACCCAAGGCTCTTTACCTTGGTGTGAGACTATAGAAAGACTCCCCTTAGAAAGGACTGTGTGTGTGTGTGCATGTGTGTGCACACGTGTACTTGCTGTCTGCATATGTGCATATGTGCATGTGTGTATGTGTGTATGTGTGTACACAGACATGTGTGAAAGATGCTTAGATTTGGGCCATTGCCACACTCATTTATTCAAAAGCAAGTTTATTCTAGAAAATGCAAACTAGCCTATTGTGACAATGAGGTGGGAGTGGGGGAGGGAGGGGTAGATTGCAATGTGGTTTGAAGAAACCTTGTGGATAAAGAAAATGTTTTGATTGTGGGGTGCCTGGGTGGCTCAGTCAGTTGAGCATCCAACTTTGGCTCAGGTCATGATCTCATGGATTCACGGGTTTGAGCCCCACATCGGGCTCTGAGCTGACAGCTTGGAGCCTGCTTCAGATTCTGTGTCTCCCTCTTTTTCTCTCTGCCCCCTTCCCCACTTGTGCTCATGCTCTCTCTCTCTCTCTTAAAAATAAATTAAAATAAACATTTTTTAAAAAAAATAATAGAAAATGTTTTGATTGTGGCCATGATTTCATGAACGTATTTGTCTTTCAAAAACTCATGAAATCCTAATCCTGACAACATGCATGCTATTATTGTATTAAAGCCTCCCCCAAAATTCCAAGCAAAACTTTTTTTTAACTCCATTTCAAGAGGTTAGTTTCCAGATAGTTGACACCTTGCGGGATGACAAGGCCTGAAGGCTTCAGCCAAGCTCTAGAGACAGCTCTGCACAAACGCCCCTTTGTGACAAGAAAGGTATTGCTCTACCTTCCTTGGCCTGGCAATCAGGTCGATAGGCAACAACTGGCTGCATGGGGAAACAATTGAGCCAGCAGGGCCAGATGGAGGCGTTGAGTAACCGTGAATGAGGAAGTCTCAGCTGATTACAGTGATTACTGTTTTCATGGTGTCTGCAACCTCCGAGCAAGAAAATGCCCTCTGGTCAGAGCCCTACTTTTGTTCCTCACCACTTTGTTCAGGAACTAAGTTTTCTGAATATTCTAATACGAACACAGCTCAGTGTCCGCTTTGGTGTGCAGGCTTTGATGGCCCCCTATCAGCGCAAGTATTTAATGAGGCAGTGTTGATTGCATCAAACCTGGAACAAATCTTGCTAGCATCAAGAAGGGACATGCCCAGCACATGCCCAAGGCCTTGCTTCATTCTTGCTGGTTTTATCGTATGCTGCGGTGGACATGAGTAGATGGAACTACTCCATCACTGCTAATTCAAAAATAGTAGCGTTCAGGGGCGTCTGGGTGGTTCAGTCCATTAAGTGTCCAACTCTTGATTTTGGCTTAGGTCATGATCTCATTGTTCGTGAGTTTGAGACACACATTGGGCTCTGCGCTGACAGCATGCTTCCGATTCTCTCTTTCTTCCTCTTTCTCTGCCCCTCCCCCTGCTTTCTCCCTCTCAAAATAAATAAACTTCAAAAAAAAAAAAAGAACTCAAAGATATAAGCACATTTTTAAGAAAAATCTTAAAAAAAAGAGACACAAATTTTCACCAAAACTCCTTTTTAACAAACTTTGTATTGAGATATAGCATTTACAAAAAAAAAAAAAAAAAAAAGTGCACCAATTATACTGGAACAGCCTGATGAATTATCACAAATAGCATACCCCTAGGTGAGTATCCAGGTTAAGAAGTGAACAGGATCAGCATCCCAGAAGACCCCTCCTGCCATCTCCAGTCACTGTCTCTACACACCATACCAAAGGTAACTACTATCCCAACTTTTAACAGCATTAAATAATTTCAGTTCTCCTTGACATTCTTATAACTGGAATCCTACAAGACAAATTCCTTTGTGTCTGGTTTATGTCATTCAAAATTCTGTTTGCAAGATTTATCTATATTTTTACTTATAGGTGTAAATATTGACTTCCATTGTTGTAGGATACTCCATTCCATGACTGTACCACAATTTATTCCTCTACTCTTGCTTGACATTTGGATTGTTCCAAGTTTGGCGTTAATATGAATAGTGCTGCTGCGCACATTTTAGTACATTTCTTTGGATGATGAACACATGTGCAGAATTTTGCTGAGTATAAATCTAGAAGCTGAATTGTTGACTCAGATGTTCAGTTTTAGTAGATTCTACCAAATAATTTTCTAAAATGGCTGTAGCAACATTCACTTCCACCTTAGCAAGAGTTCCAGTTGAGGGTCCTCCTCCTCACCAGCATTGATTTTTTGAATCTTTTTCATTATTGTCATTCCAGTGGGTTAGAAATTCTTCTGAGAAAAACAAAAATCATAAGCTGGGAAAGAATAGTCACCATAAATATGTTCTCAACATGAGGCAAATTTTGTTTCCTAGAGAATTAAGTGTGTAGAAAAGTTTTCTGGTTTCAGACAGTCAATTATATACTTAATATCAGAAGACTCCCAAATGTAATGATGCTGAAGGCTCAAGCGTGTTCCATGAATAATCATAATTCAGTGGAAGGAATAGAAGTTGGTACAGCCACTTGGGAGGGTAATTCAAAAGTAGCCACCAAAGTTTTAAATGTGCATTGACATGGCAACTCTCTCTTGGCAATAATAATATGGAAATTCCTAAGTATACAAAGATTTTCATATAGATGCATTCCTTTGTTCTTGTTTGTGATAGCAAAACATTGGGCACCACCTAAATGTTTGTCAGCATAGAAATTATTTAATATATTATGTTATGTTCATACTATGACATATTGTACCACCATTAAAAATAATGATGTAGAGAGAAGCCTGGGTGGCTCAGTCAGTTAAGTGTCCAGCTCTTGATTTCAGCTCCAGTCGTGATCTCATGGTTGGTGAGATTGAGCCCTTTGTGGTGCTCTGCACTGACAGCACAGAGCCTGCTTGGGATTCTCTCTCTCCGCCCATCTCCCCTCAACCCTGCACATGCACATGCTCTCTCCTCTCTCTCTCAAAATAAATATATATTTAAAAAACAATAATGACGTAGATACTGTGTACTTCTATGGGAAAATGTCAACAGTGTATTGTTAAGTAAAAGAAGAAAATTTAGAAATGGTATGTGTGGTATGACTTTACATTTGTTGGAAAACAACAAACAACCAAGGAAACACTATAAACTAACAGGGATTTATTTCTTGGGAACAGGATTAGAAAATTAGAATAGAGATGTGCAATCTTAATCTTCTATATTTTTGTTCTTTTTCAACTTTTTGCTATGATAAAATATTATTTGACAATTTTTAATACATGTAACCTTTCCAGTATAAAACAACACTAATGAGGGTATGACTTTGATATGCGTTCTTCATTAAGGTGATGGGCTTTACTAACCCAGGTACCCTAAAACTTCAATCATTTACTCTGGTGGTTGGGTTAGATTAAATTATTGCTTAACAGGTATTCATTCCCCCACCTCCAACCTCCATGGGAACAGCATACTTCTCCATCCCACTGATGTTGGTCATGGCCGCATGACTAGCTTGGGTCAATGGAAATTGGGCGGAAGTGACAGTGTGTCAGTTCCAGGGCTAGGCCTTAAAAGGCATCATGTGTTGGGGCGCCTGGGTGGCTCAGTCTGTCAAGCATCCGACTCTCAGTTTCAGCTCAGGTCATGATCTCACAGTTTGTGAGTTCAAGCCCCAAATCAGGCTCTGTGCTGACAGCGTGGAGCCTGCTTAGGATTCTCTCTCTCTCCCTTTGCCCCTCCCCACTTGTGCGCTCTCTCTCTCTCTCTCTCAAAAATAAATAAGTATTTTAAAAAAGGCATCATGTGTTTTCACACATGTATGTTTTCATCCCTCTGGGACCTTCTAGTTTTTGTAATGAGAAAATCATGCCCCAGGTAGACCTGCCTCGCAGTGAGAAACATAGCATGGAATTGTGACAACTGACCACATGAGAGCATGGGAATGCTTATTGTTCCATGCCACTGAATTTGTTTTGTTTTGTAATTACTACTATGTTGATATCTGAGACATTCACTAACAACTTTCTTGATTTTTTTTGCCTCATTATCACTTTTTTTAATGGGCTCACTTTTAAAAACTTAATTTCCAGGGTGCCTGGGTGGCGCAGTCGGTTAAGTGTCCGACTTCAGCCAGGTCACGATCTCGCGGTCCGGGAGTTCGAGCCCCGCGTCAGACTCTGGGCTGATGGCTCAGAGCCTGGAGCCTGTTTCAGATTCTGTGTCTCCCTCTCTCTCTGCCCCTCCCCCGTTCATGCTCTGTCTCTCTCTGTCCCAAAAATAAATAAACGTTGAAAAAAAAAATTTAACAAAATAAAAAATAAAAAAATAAAAATAAAAACTTAATTTCCTATTTTAGCTCTATCATAAGCTATAATAATGAAATATAGACTTTATGTGCTAGTTTTATATTAAATACATATTAGCATAAGTATGTAACTAGTAAAATTTTTTAAGTTGATCTTTCTGACTCCCTTGTATTATCTGGGCCACCACCAGATACCAGATATAAATACCACATTTTCAGAAATACTGACATAATCCATAAATATATTCACTCTCCTCTCTTATTTTTTAGTAATTGTAGGCATTTGCATGATGAAATATAGAATCTGCGGTCCTGGAACTAAGCATATGTCTGGCTGTCAGAAGTGGAGATAAACCAATGTTCTTGGTGATTTTGTCACTAGGCATACAGTAAATTACTGGGTTGACCAGCTCAAGCTCTGAGTGGAGCAATATGTGGTAAAGGGAGACCTTAGTTACTTGTCAATGTGCAGTATTTGCTCCATGTTTCCTTATACAAATAAGTTTGTGACATATATTGTATTAAAACTCAAGGTTTTCTCCTATTCCTGGGAGCAGTATGGAGACACCTGCAAATTGGCCACAAAAATTCAGCCAATTCAAAAGCAAAAGTATTTGAGCTGTACCAATGGCCAAGTATCAACATGTGATAAGTGATGACTGAAAAGGAGCCTGCCATCTCAAAGAAGTCTCTGACTAACTGCTTAGTTAAGTAAGCTAGCTTTGAGCAGCTGTTCTTGGTGAGTTTTACTCTTGTAGTTTGACATCTAGAATTATTTTGCCCACCACCAGTAGTATGAATACCACACTTTCACAAATACTGCCCGTAAGTAATGTCTTTTTGACTTCTTGAATTCTTTTATATGGCTACTCAAGGATGGCTTGTTACAACTGGCATTCTCTGTTATGACAAAATGAGCGAACTCAAACTCTCAGCATATACTTGCTCGTGGCTGGGATTTCCTGAGGTCTATGATATGTATATCATACTTCTCATTTAATTCCAAAGTCATGTAAATGTATCCAAATGTCGGGCAAAATTCCTGTTCCTTGCAGCTCCTAAAAAACATTATTCCATACTTAGCACAAAATGCTTTCATGATAAACTCATAAATGAAGGCCTTTCATAACTGTGGGTTCCTCTGGAAAAAAAGAACCACTGAGACTCTTTTCAGAACCTGCTACTGGAACATGGACTTTGTCTATTGAGTTCTGAATCTTGGAAGAATTCCTCAGGGAGTCACAGTCTTCAGTCCCTTTTCCTCCAACTCTGGCAGGCAACCTTGGAGAACATTCCCTTTCCTTTAAATGGGAGCTGGTTGGTCACAGGCTCATTGTAATCTGGGATTCCACAAAAAATTCAAGGATAGGAGATTACAGTGCATCAGCTCTTCAGCACATGTTTGATTTCCTATATGTAGAAAGTTTCCAGACATGGTATATGAATTTAATATAAAGTATATTTTGCAAACAAATTAAAAATACATTCTGGAAACTTCCTCAACTTGGTGAAAAACCAACATCTTGCCTCATATTTACTGATGAAAAGCTGAAATCTTTTCCCCTAAGGTCAAAAAAAAAGACAAAGATACTTTCTCTTGCTGCTTCTATTCAACAATGTATTGGAGATTCTAGCCAGGGCAATTAAACAAGAAAAAGGGCATAAGTAGTATTTCACATCAGAAAGGAAAAAGTAAAGCTATCTCTGTGTGTAAGTGACATGATCTTGACTATAGACAATCCTAAGGAACACACACACACACACACATACTCTAGAGCTAATAAACAAGCTCATTGTATTCTGAAAACCATAAAATATAATTGAAAGAAATTAAAGAAGACAAATAAATGGAAAGGCATCCCATCTTTGTGAATTGGAAGTCTGAATATTGTTAAGATGACAATACTCTTCAAAACTGATCTACAAATTTACTGTTTTCCCTACAAAAATCCCAGTTGGCTTTTTTTTTTTTCACAAATGGACAAGTGGATTCTAAACTTCCTATGAAAATGCAAGGGATCCAGAATAGCCAAAATAATGCTGAAAAAGAAAAATAAAGTTAGAGGACTAACACTTCTTAATTTTAAAACTTACTACAAAGCTACGGTAATCAAGACTGTGTGATACTGGCATAAGGACAGATATATAGATCAATGAAATAGAATTAAGAGTCCAGAGATAAATACATACATTATAATCAATTGATTTTTGACAAGGATGCCATTGTAATAGTCTTTTCAACAAATGATGTTGAGACAAGTGGATAGCCACATACAAAAGAATGAAGCTGGACTCTTAACCTTAAATAAGATAAAAAAATTAACCCAAAATGGATCAAACACCTAAATGTAAAAGATAAACTATAAACCTTTTAGAGGAAAACATACATGTAAATCTTTGTAACCTTGGGTTAGCGAATGGTTTCTCACATCTGATAGCAAAAGCACAACCAAAGGAAAAAAAAAAACAAATTGAACTTCATCAAAATTAAATTTAAAAATTTTTTTTAATTACAAGTTTTGTATTTCAGAGGCACTCTTGAAAAAGTGAAAATACAACCCACAACATGGGAGAAAATATTTGCAAGATATGTATCTGATAAGAGACTTGTATCTAGAATATATAAACAGCTCCTACAACTGAATAATATAAAACAACTAACCCAATTTAAAAATGGGCACACAATTTGAATAGATCTTTCTCCAAAGAAAATATACAAATGGTCAGTAAACACATGAGAAGATGCTCAACATCTTTAGTCATAGGGGAGTGCAAATCAAAAGCACAATTAGATATCATTTCATACCCGCTAGGATGGGTATAATCAAGTGACCAAAAATAACAACTGTTGATGAAATTTGATGGTATTTGAATTATGCCAACGTTAAAAAAATATGTCTGTACTTCCACATTGCATCATGTATGTGTGAAAAAGTACATTGTGTTTATTGACCATTCTGATGACAGACACTCTTCCATTTCATTCTCTATAGAAATTCCAGAAATTTCACATTCTTTTACCTTCCAGATCTATATCATCACAGAACTTTACTTTTGGCACAAATATATTAGTCTGTTAAAAGATCTTTTGTAGCTTAAGAACTAAGTACACTACAGTCATTGTGACCACTTGAATTCATGTGAACTAATTTTTTAAATTTCCTGTTGAATAAAATTGTGTGAGATGTTGCTCTTAATCTATTGTGAATCAAATATCTTAGGTGTCGGGGCGCCTGGGTGGCGCAGTCGGTTAAGCGTCCGACTTCAGCCAGGTCACGATCTCGCGGTCCGTGAGTTCGAGCCCCGCGTCAGGCTCTGGGCTGATGGCTCAGAGCCTGGAGCCTGTTTCCGATTCTGTGTCTCCCTCTCTCTCTGCCCCTCCCCCGTTCATGCTCTGTCTCTCTCTGTCCCAAAAATAAATAAATGTTGAAAAAAAAATTTAAATATCTTAGGTGTCAAAAGCACAATCTTGACCAATTATTCATGTCAACTCTCACTTCTGAAAATTTACACATTTTATGTACTGCCACTTCTATTATCCTCTATCATGTCATGCTTACACACCCTCAATTACCTAAACATATCCTCTATTAACAGATAGAATTCTTTTAATAAATCATATATTACAGGCATGAAAGACATTTTGGCATTAACTTGAAACTCTTTGGAAGTTAATGCAGTTGTGTTTTATGTAGCTTAACTGCACTTTTTAAAGAAGGAAATTAAAAGCAACTACACCAATCCAGTTTTTGTTGAAGTTATGTCAGATAGGTTCCTATTTCCAAATGTTTCTCAAACTATGTTATGAATTGAATTGTGTCCCTACAAAATATGTTGGAGTCCATACCCCCAGCCCCTGAGAATGTGATCTTACTTGGAAATAGGGTCTTTACAGAAGTAATCAAGTCAAGATGAAGTCATTAGTTTGGACCCTAATCCAGTCTAACCGATATCCCTACAAAAACGAGGTTAGGTACATGGACAGACATGCAAAGAAGGAATATGGTGTGAAGAGACACAGATAATGTCAGGTGAAGACAGGGGAATGGACTGATGCTTTCTACAAGCCAAGAAGCACCAAAGATTGCCAGCAAACCACTAGACACTAGGAAAAGACAAGAAAGGATTCTCCCCTAAACATTTCAGAAGCATGGTCCCGGCAACACCTTCATTTTGGACTTCTCACCTCCAGAACTGTGAGAGAATAAATTTCTGTTGTTCTAAGCCCCCCAGTTTGTGGTACTTATTAGGGCAACCCTGGGAAACCAATAGAAACTAGTTTCTTTGTTAAGGGTAGTGTGTGTGTGTGTGTGTGTGTGTGTGCATGCGCGCACGCACACACACTTTAAACAAATCGGCACTATTTTGTTATTTCAAGTCCAAATCCCCTTCTGCTATTTTCAGCTCAATTGCACATACAAACAACAGGGCTAAGCTAGTCTCAGAAGCAGAGTCAATAGCCTCCTACAGTGATGTAAATGACAAAAGACTACATCTGTCTGGAAGTGTAGAGTTTTGTACTGTGGTTACAATTACTCTTTGGGGATAGTGTCTTTTTTGAAATTGCCTCTGTAAAAGGTATAAGGACCCTGGAGGGTGCCCCATAGTTACTTGCTTCCTGGGGAAAAGATAGCAGGATGTCCTAACCTGGACTGTCTGGGAAGCAGACCCAAGTTGGAGCTTGTGTGTCCAGGCTTTATTGGAAAGTACAATCACAGGGCAGTGAGAGTGAAGGGACAGGAGGAGCAGGGCAGGGAGGGTGGGACACATTACTGAGCTGCTCATAGTTTCTTAAGAAAACACAGCTGACTGCTCGGTGTTGCCAGTGGTCTCTCAGAGAGGCTGTGAAGTACACTTGGCCCTGGGACAGTCTGTCAAGAGGAAGAAAGGAGAAGCATTTACTGAGACTCCTTTTCATCTCTTCTTTCTCACTGACCTACGTTTCCCTCACAAGATGTTAATTCCCCTGCATTTTTGGTGGTCTTACCTCAACCCACTAGGTAGCCAGTGAGAAAAAAATCCCATGTCCAGTGTCGTTTCAATCATCTATTGCTTCACAACAAACTACCCCAAATCTTACGAGCTTAAAACAGTTTAATATATTTTGTTTACAATTATAGGCTGATGGGCAGTTCTGCTGGCCTCTCCTGGACTTACTCATGTGGCCACATTCAGCCAGCTGGTTGTCTGAGGCAGGGCTCAGCTGGGACAGCTGGTTTGACTGCAGTTCCCTCTTTGGTGTCTTTTATCCTAATCTTCCCAGCAGATGAGGACATGGAAGAGGCCAATGGAGGATGATGAGAATGGAAATAGGCAAGGCTATGGAGGCCTGGGCTTGGGACTTGTCCACATCACTTCTGCCACATTCTATGGTCAAAGTGAGTCACAGGGCTGGCTCAGAATCAGGGAGAAGGGAAATAGCATTTAGCTATTTATAGGCAGGTAGATATTGAACCTACTATATATGGTGTAGTACTTTGGAATTCAGTAGTGGTGGGAAGAAGCAGATCAGATTGTGTGGGTGTCACCCCTGCTGTGGCTCCTGCCCCAGCATGAGGCTCTGATGAAGACTGTCTCATCCAGGGGGCACTGAGACAACCAGAGGTGTTAGGGGACCAGGGAGTAGCAGCTGTGGCCATACTTTCCATGTCTCAAGGGCTGCAAGAGGGGAGGAATGTCTAGGGGATTCACATACTATGCCCTGTCCACAGGACTCATAGATATAGGATGGTAAACATTGACTGAGTCAGAGGGAGTTCTGAGAAGATTCAGGGTATGATTTGGGAACTAGGAAGAAGGGTCTAAGTAGCGAAGAGGACATTCAGTACAACCGGAGGGTCACCATAGTCATGAGGAAGCAGGGTGCTTGGCATATTAAAAGGAAGACAAGGACACCTGTAAAACAAATTTTTCCTGCTGCTTCACATTTTGCCTGGTGCTGTTCCTGCAGAAAATATCTAAGCTTAAACCAAAGTATCAGGAAAAAGATTCTTTAACTCATTCCATCATTAGCTTTTTAATTTTAGCATAATTTCAATATTCAACGGACTTCTGAGTTTTGTGTCAATCTTAGCATGTGACCCCAGAAAAGAACCTGAGACAAGGATGAGGGTGAGGGTGCAGGTGTTTACTTTTGAGATGACTTCAGGTAACATTGGTAGGAGAGAGAGGGAGAGAGACAAGGAAGGGAAACAGCCAGCGAATGCTGTATTATCCACCAGGTTAATGATGGGCATGTGCAGGTTGCTTTTCCCAGGTACTTTGGGAGGCTTGTGGGGCGCACCTCAGCATTACTTAGTGAGTGGGCAAGGTTGCCAGAGTACTTATTCATCAGGTCCCAGCAGTCAGTGGAGGACGACTCCTAAGTACACAGTGGCTCCAGAGGCCCCAGAAGGTCCTCAGGGGCTTGTAACTGGAAGATTTTGGGTTGGCATGCCCAGAGATGGGAGTGCTGAGAAGATGGGGGTGTCAGGAGGGGAGACACCAGCAGTGTGTGCTCTAGTGACCATTCATGTCTTTAGAAACACACTGTATGAAATTAACATCTGGAAGTTCAAATCTGCACTCTGACCAGAGCTATCACCCCAATAATTTCTTTCCATATATTTCTATCCTTCCCAAATCTGCACCTCTGAAAACACAGATTACAAAAGAGTGGCTTTAGAAGCATAGTTTCTCAGGGCACCTGGATGGCTCAGTCAGTTAAGCGTCTGGATCTCGGTTTCGGCTCAGGTCATGATCTCATTGTTGGTGAGTTCCAGCTCTGCATCAGGCTCTGCGCTGACAGTACAAAGCCTGCTTGGGATTCTCTCTGTTCTCCCTCTTTCTCTGTCCCTCCCTCACTCATGCTGTCTCTGTCTCTCTCTAAACATGTAAATAAACTTAAAGAAAAAATCTGATAACCTTTAAAACTAACTAAATAAGTAGATAGATAATAAAAGCATAGGAACTGCAATGCAGGTCACCCAAGCAACATGTAACGGGGGTGAGTACTTTGCTCTAGGCTGAAATTACTTAGTTCTTGTTTGATTATGCAGAGATCAAGTAGTAGGTGGCTTGTAACCTCCCTTTGTGTTGTCAAACTTTCACGAAACTTTCTGGGTTGGCACTCTTAGCTTCTTGCACACCACAAGATGATGCAAATGGAAGCCCCCAGGGCAAGGATTGCCTGGGCTCATTAGCAGCATTCAGTGAAGAGTCCTGAGCCATGTCAGAGTAGTCTTGCCCTTGGTTTATCGACTTTCTTACTGCACTCTCATATGCTCTGCCTTTGCAAGACTGTCCATGAGTCTAAAAGGCAGCTGTGCCAAGTTTCCATAGGCTGCCCTAGCATGCTGTCAGTAAACTGAAGCTCCCGCAGGCAAGAAGATCATATTTTTCCTTGTCTGAATATGTTAATAATGTCCTAATCCCTCTAAGACCTCTCAATGGCCTGAGAGGTTCTGTAAAACTGACCATTCGGTTTTAGCAGCAACACAGGGTTTGCAATCAGGTAGGTGAACTGTCATTTAAGAGTATGAAAAGAAAGAGAGAGCAGAGAAGAGAAGAATGTGGGGTTTTAGGAATCCAGAGAAAAGGAGGAAAAAGGAGAGAGAGAAAGAAAGAAGGGGATTGAAAGCAACAAGATAAAAGGTTTTACATGAAAGTGTACCTTGGCACAGGTAGATGCCCTTTTGAAATGGATATTGTCTCAATGTGGATTCCCTCAGAAGCTGATCCCAGGATAAGCATCAGAGTGCAAAGAATTTACATGAGTAGTGAAGGTGAGGGAGCAGGGAAGTGATACAGGACAGGTGGGGTGCCAATCAAAGATGTTATTAAGCCAGCATCCACGGTGGGCAGCTGGAGCTTAGGCCTTGGGTGGAAGACCCACCTGAGAGGTATCCCTCCTGAGGGCGAAGGAGTTGGCCTATTTATACACCATCTTAAGGTAACCATTGTTTGACAGCTACTCCCATGGGGTCTTAATTCCTCTGGTGCTTCTGGTCCTTTGCAAGGAGATGCTCAGTGGAAATGCAGTGAGTGCCACTTGGAAATGAGGCCAATAGGTATGAAATAAGAAGACTGAGAGAACCACAGCTGTCTGCCCAGTTTTCTTTTTAACCTCCTCCTCTTATAAACCTCTATTATTGGTACTTCAAAGGAAAACAATGATACTGGGGTTTTTTTGCTTGACTTGAATTGATTTCAATACTTTGCTATAATGTCCCAGATGTAGGTGACCTGAATCCTCTGCCTTGAAGCTACATTCCCATTAGGAGAGCAGAACTTGGGATGGACACTTCTGGACACAGCCATGGGGTTACCTCCTAACTTCTGGTAAATTGGCCTCAACTTCAGTTTCCCTAGACAAAAGAAAAAGTAGCTATATGTATTTCATATGAATGCCTTTCAGAAAAAAATCCTCATTGCTTGAGATGACTCATTGCAGGTAGACACAACTGTCCTAAGCAAATAAGAGCCAAAAAATGGGAGATTTAAAAATTATATGTCTTATAGAATAGGCTATGGCTTACTGTGGTTGTATTTGGGGTCACAGCCAAGGAAATTGTATTACTGAAATAATCAGAGCATCTTGTATGGTCTCACTTAAAAGATGGCCCAAAAACACGAATTTCAAGGACAAATTTAATGTATTCCTAAACATGATATGACCCAATGATAGTATCAAAATGATGACTAAGTCACTTGTTTCAAATACTTAGTAAGTAGACTCCACACCCAATGTGAATCTTGAACATGAGACCCTGAGATCAAGAGTCACGTGCTCTACCAACTGAGCCAGTCAGGCACCCCTCAAATACTCATTGATTTAACACATGTTTGTTGAGAATCTTGTAATAGCTGATTTTTATTCTCTGTGCTACAGATATAGCAGTGAACCACATCCACAAAGACTCTACCTTAGTGAAAGTATCACCTATTTGTGCAAAACAGACAGTGAATAAATAAGCACAGGGTGTCAGATGGAAAAGAGCAAAGAAGAACTAGGTGTAGTAAAGTTGGGAGCTGCAACGTTAAATAGTGTGGACAAGGGAAGTCATACTTGAGCTGGGTCTGGAGGGAAGTGGGAGAGAGCCAGTTGCCACTCTGCTTTATGCAGCGAGAGCTTGTGTGAAAGCCCAGAGGTGGGAGTGTGCCAAACCTGTTAGAGCTGCAGCTAGAGGCTGGGGTGGCCAAGGATGAGCCGCTGCAGGGTTTTGATGGAGGAATGGTGTGATATGAATTCCTTTTCAACATGTACACATGGGCAACTGTGAGAATAGTCTGGGCTGGGGAGGGGAGTGGGGGCAGTGGGGAGGCAGGGGTGTTTAATCTTCATTCTTTAGTGTGCTCATTTTAAGGGTAGTAATAATGGAAGGAACTTCTGACAGCTGGCCAAAGGTGCAATTCAGCAAGAGTCAAGGGCTCCTTTACACCAGGAAACATATCCCACAAATGCCTCTTTGCATTTGATGATTCTAATCCACATACATGGCCTCAGAGAGTGAGACACTAACTTTAACAGGGAGCCCAAACTTGATTTGTAATAAACCAAAGACCTGACCAAAGGGGATATACAGGTGGCAAATAAGATATGCAAAGATGCTCCACAATGTATATTATCAGGGAATGCAAACTGAAACAATGATGAGATCTCACTACACACCTGTTAGAATGACCAAAATCCAGGACACTGACTACACCAAGTGCTGGTGAGGGTGTGGAGCAATAGGAACTCTCATTGATGGCTTCTGGGAATGCAAAATGGTATAGCCACTTTGGAAGACAGCTTGGGTGATTTCTTCTAAAACCAAACATATTCTTACCATGTGACCTGGCAGTCATATTCTTTGGTATTTACCCAAAGGAGCTGAAAACTTATGTCCACACAAAAACATGCATATGAATGTTCACAGAAGCTTTATTCATAACTGTTAAAATTTGGAAACAACCAAGATGTCCTTCAGTAGTTGAGTAAATAAATGGTGGTATACCCTGACAATGGAATTTTCCCAGCCCTGAAAAAATGAGCTATGAAACCATGAAAAGACACTGAAGAAATTTAAATGCATGTTACTAAGTGAAAGAAGCTCAAATGAAAAGATTTTACATACCGCATGATTATAACTATATGACATTCTGGAAAAGGCAAAACTATGGAGACAGTAGAAACATCAGTGGTTGTCAGGGATTAAGGAGTAGGAAAAGATGAATAGGGGAAATATAGAGGATTCTGCATGATACTATAGTGGGAGGTATATGCCATTATACATTTGTCCAAAACCATAGAATGTACAACACCAAGAGTTGACCCTAACATAAAGTATGGACTCTGGGTAATAGTGAAGTGTCAATGTACATTCATCAATTTTCACAAATATACTACTTTGGTGGGGGATGTGGATAATGAGGGAGGTCATACATGCATGGGCATATATAGGAAATCTCTGTACCTTTTGCTCAATTTTGCTATGAATTTTTATCTGCTCTAAAAAATAAAGTCTATAAAACAATTAATTAAAGCAGTCTGACTCACATATGTGAAAATAAAGGAAGTCTCATTAAAGATGGAGTCTGGAATCTCTGATAGGGAGCTCAAATACTACCCCTCACCTTAAGAAGCATACCTTGCATTCCCCAACTGGAGGAAGCTTATTTTACATAACCCAGCAACAAGAAGGAAGCATTTCCCCTTGCCCAGCAACAGCCTAGCCAATGAGAAACTGCCATGCTCAGCCAAGGAGAAGCCATACAGCTCCTCCCGGCTTCCTGTTTTCCCCTATAAAAACAAACCCCTCTTTTCTGTTCTCCAGACTTGCCTCTGGTTCTCCATAGTTTGCTTGTCCCAAATTGCAATTTTCTGCTATTGGAGAATAAACTCATTTTGCTGGTAAAATAGCTGGCTCTTTTGTTTTTTAAGGTCAACACATATAAAATGTTCTCACTGATTAGCATGAAGGGAGAACTGGCATTTGATGAGTTGCTCGGGGCTGGACACTCACCGGTTGTTTCCTTGTCACCAAAACTCTTCGGGGTGGGATAGAAAGCTATGGATACTCATTACCCCCACCCCACCCAGCTGTCGCACCAGTCCTTGGGCAGGAGGAGTAGATCCAGCTGGTTCTAATGGGAATTTTTCATTGGACTTAACGTCCATGAGCTTGGCTCCCTCTGGCCAACTACAGTGAAGTTCTCTGGTGCAGACTGGAGAAGAAAGAAAAAAAATATGCTCTGGGAAAAGCACCTGTGCACTAAATTTTGGTAATCCACTCCATGGAATTTTACACAGCCACTTAAAATAATGGCTCTGGTGACTACGTAGCAATGTAAGAAATGCTTTTGGGAAAAAGAAAACAAAATACAAACTTGAATAGATGCCACAATTACCAAGATGCATTTTAAGAAAATAGACAAGAAAAAAAAAGGCAGGAAGAAAAAATGACAAACGTAATAGGGATCATATTACAGAAGTGTCATAGGGCTATCACTATGAGTGCACTTTTTTTCCGTGAATTATTTTGAACATCTTGCTTTTTGATTTCTTCTTTGCTACCAAAGAAAGTCCAGTTTCCAAGAACTGACAGTTTTAGAGAGTTTGAATGTCTGGCTGTGGGCAGCCAGGGGGGTCTGCTCTCTTCTCTTCTGTGTCTGGAAGCTGAGCCTCCGGTCTCTATTGTGAAGATTCCCTTGCCCCACTTGGGAGGCCAAACTTTGAGTCACTCTATCCCTTTCAAGTTTCCTGAGAACAATATAACAATTTCCTGGCAGTAATCACGAGTTGTCAGCAAATTAAACTGACAAAGATACATGATATTGTCTTTCCTGCTTCCTTCTTACTCTTCAGAAATGCAGTCAAATGGGAATTTCAAAGGTCACCTTTCTTACCACTGATTTCAATATCCTTCTAACAACCTCAGATGCTCCTCTGCAAAGGTAGTGAATGAACAAGTACTGCTAACAGATGTCAAGGGACGAAATTAAACCTCTTTTCACTGGGAAGAGGAGGAAAACTAAATGGTTTATAAAGAAGTTTGAGTTAACATGCAAAATCAAAAGCGTAAGACATTTAAGTACACGCGTTTATGCCTATGCAGAGGCTGCCATTTATGTCCGAGTAATTCAATGTATATATTTTGGTGAAGTAATATATACACTCACTCAGAATCTTAATTTTTCCTCCTGTAAGAATTTTGTAAAACTTGCTGTCCGAAAAAGACTGCTAGCCAGCAGTACTACAATGATAGTCGCTGAAGTCACACCACCAAAGATATTTGATCTACTAACCAAGTTGCCACAGTGCCCCAAATGCATGTAAAGAAGGATTGGATTTATGAAATCTTTATTTTCTAGATAAATATCTAGTAAGATGCTCCCATATAACAATTGTGGATTTTTATGGCTACTTCTCTTTCCTCCCTCCCTGTCTCCCTCCATTCCTCCCTTGATTTCTGACTAAAAATTAAAAGAATCATTAGTCACTTGTGCTCATACTACTATATTTCTCATAACACTTAAATCATTGAGAGTATTTAGCAGGCAATTTTTTTGTTAATTTTTCAAAGGTAAAAATGCAATTACTTACACTCTACAATATATTTTCTCTTGTCCTTCTTGTCCTGCCTTGATTTTCTTACTTAGCCTTTGTCCTTTTGCAAATAGGAATGTGGGAAAGCTACAGCAAGATTTGGGGGGAAGTATAATGAGGCTCCATCACTAATTAATACTTTAATTAAAGTGGTCATTGGAAGTGTTCTCCTAATGAACTGTTGCATCCCAGGGTGAGCCATGACCTCACCCTTTGTTGTCGCTCTTATGTGGCTCTGCTTCCATCTTTAGTTGTAAAAAATAGATCCCAGTGTAAATTGGCATACGCATGTGGTTGCAATCATTTTTTGGCCTTCCTACAGAAGCTACATAGTTCCTTCTCTGTTCTGAGCCAAGTTGGCTTGTCTTCCTTTCTCCCTTCCATGGTTCTGAGGTTGGACATGGCGGGCATGTTGATGACTGTGATTTGGATTAAACATTTCTAAGAGTTGTCTTTAAAAAAATTACATCTCTCAGGGGCTACCTCTGTACCCCAGCGTCCCTGCCATTGGAACATGACCATCACACTGCTGTAACTGCAGGCTGACTGCCTGCCTGCTCCTTGCTCTGATCCCCAATGAAACTTTGTACAGACTTCCTCCTGTCCAAGCATTGACTGAGTCCTGTAGCATGAATATTCCAGATATTTAGACCAAATCTTTTAACACTTCTTCTAAGAAACGATATCTGAGCCCATATATTCACCATTTTGTATACAATGAACACAGCAGGAATTGTATAGGTACGTTCAATGAGCAAGTGGATCCAACAAATTCCATTTATTCTGGCAGTAGACACCCAGAATTTATCAACAGTGCAAATGTTGCAACTAGGTTCATTTCTAATAGCTTACTGGTTCCACTATAGCCATTTACATGCAATAACACAACAAGATTCAAAATATCCAGGTGTTTGTGAGAGAAACAATTTGCTATCTCTGTTCTTGAGTAATTTGCCAGTGTAAGGAATTGTCTGGGTCATAGAGTATATATTTATCAACCCTCTTAAAGTCCTTGGCTGGGTCTGGAAATTAAATTGATAAAGATTGGAGGTGCCTGGTTGGTTCAATCAGAAGAGCATGAGATTCTTGATCTTCTGGAAATTAAATTGATAAAGGTTGGGGGTGCCTGGTTGGCTCAATCAGAAGAGCATGAGACTCTCGATCTTGGAGTTGTGAGTTCAAGCCCCACTTTGGGAGTAGAGATTATAAATAAATAAATAAATAAATAAATAAATAAATAAACTTTAAAAAATTAATGAAGATTAACACAAGAAAAGTATTCAAGCTTATTTAATATAAGTTTATTTAACATATGTTTTATGGGACATAGGAGACTTTAAAAGGAAGCGAAGACCCAAAGAAACCAAGAGATCTATGTACCTTTATGCTAGGTTTGACGGAGAGTAGATGGTCATGGAGGAGTATAATAGGTTAAGGAGTAAACTGTGGGAAACTTATCAAGTCCTGCTTGTTAGGATTCTTTCAGTGTTCCTTTCTCTTCAGAGATAAAGAGGTTCCTTTCTTACAGGTCTAGGGAGGACACCTCTCACACAAGGGTTTTATGGACTATTTTGGGGAAGAAGGGCTGGAGGAGGAAGTCAGAGTGGCCTTCCTGTCCCTGTCATTTTCTCAGACTCCTCAGCTTAAAATATTCAACATGCCAAGGAGCTGTATTTGGGGATATTGTGTCCTGAACCCCATCAAAACACGATGGTTATTTTTTTTTAGCTTATTTATTTTGAGAGAGAGAGTATGTGCAAGCACAAGCATGGGAGGCGCAGAGAGAGGGAGAGAGAGAATCCCAAGCAGGCTCCATGCTTTGAGCACAGAGACCAACATGGGGCTCAAACCCACAAACTGTGAGATCATGACCGGAGCCAAAATCAAGAGCCAGGTGCTTAACTGACTGAGCCACCCAGGTGCTCCCACCATGGTGATTCCTGAACTATCAGCTATTGACACTATATTTCCTAAAACCATTTAAGGTGACATTTCTACAGGATCTAAACACCATCACCAGTTAGAATAAATGTTTCATGTCAATTGAGGGAGTTGCTGGAGTACAGATTTGAAGGGGAGAAGAAGGTTTTATAGAAATACGACTTTTGGGAATGCAAGCTGGTGCAGCCACTCTGGAAAACAGTATGGAGGTTCCTCAAAAAAACTAAAAATAGAACTACTCTATGACCCAGCGATTGCACTACTAGGCATTTATCCACAGGATACAGGTGTGCTGTTTCAAAGTGACACATGCACCCCCATGCTTATAGCAGCACTATCAACAATAGCCAGAGTATGGAAAGAGCCCAAGTGTCTATCAATGGATGAATGGATAAAGAAGACGTGGTATATATATACAATGGAGTATTACCTGGCAATCAAAAAGAATGAAATCTTGCCATTTGCTACTACGTGGATGGACTGGAAGGTATTATGCTAAGTGAAATTAGTCAGTCAGAGAAAGACAAAAATCATATGACTTCACTCATATGAGGACTTTAAGAGACAAAACAGGGGCGCCTGGGTAGCTCAGTTGGTTAAATGGCCAACTTCGCTCAGGTCATGATCTCGCGATCCGTGAGTTCGAGCCCGCGTCGGGCTCTGTGGTGACAGCTCAGAGCCTGGAGCCTGTTTCAGATTCTGTGTCTCCCTCTCTCTGACCCACCCCCGTTCATGCTCTGTCTCTTTCTGTCTCAAAAATAAATAAACATTAAAAAAATTTAAAAAAAAAAAAGAGACAAAACAGATGAACATAAGGGAAGGGAAACAAAAATAATATAAAAACAGAGAGGGAGACAAAACAGAAGAGACTCATAAATATGGAGAACAAACTGAGGGTTACGGGAGGGGTTCTGGGAGGGGGGATGGGCTAAATGGGTAAGGGACACTAAGGAATCTATTCCTGAAATCATTGTTGCACTATATACTCACTAATTTGGATGTAAATTTAAAAAAATTAAAAACAAAATTTGAAAAATGACCTTTTATTCTGTTTTTGATGATAAAGGATTTATGTTTTTAAAAGATAAAAAAAAGAAAAGAAATACAACTTTTATTGAAGTGTAAAAAAAAAAGTACATGTCAAGAGTAAATGGTTTGCTGAATTTCTCAAACTGAGCACACCTTATAACCAGCACCCAGATCAAGAATCAGGAAATTCCCAGTCCCCCAAACCCTTCAAACTCCATCCCAGACACTACTTTCCAGCAAGGGTACCATATCCTGACTTCCAACAGCTTAGATTAATTTTTCTTTTTTTGTACTCTGTGAGAATGGTTTCTTTCATTCAACATCATATTTGTGATAATGCCCTGGTTGCATGTACTTGCAGATCATTCATTTTTATTGCTGTAGAGACCTGCATTTCCATGACGTGAATTGACTACAATTCATTCTACTGTTGCTGGCAGTTTGGTTGTTGTGTTTGGCTATTGCAAATAGTTCTGCTACTAATGAACATTCTGGATGTTCATAACTTTGGATGCACATATATGCTCATTTCTAAAGAATATATGTAATATAGAATTTCTGGGTCATAGAGTAGGTACATGCTCAGCTGTACTCAGTACTGCCAAACTGCTTTCCAAAGTCGTGATGTGTCAATTCGCCCTTTTACCAGTGGTTCATGAGTTTCGGTTGTTTCACATCCTCACCAACACTTGGCATTACTTATATTTTTCATTTTAGCCATTCTGATGGTGGCTATAATATGTACACCCCTGATGAATTAATTAATTTGGAATATCTCATATGTTCATTGACCATTTGCATATTCCTCAGGGGGCAGATTTTTAATATTTCCAAGGAGAGTTTGCTTGTGCTATAAAATAAGGAAGAAGAAACATTTTCAAAATGCAGAACTAAGCTTTTGCCTTTGCTTAATTTTTTTATCCAGGTGTACACACACAGGTGTATATCTGTTTGCTGATGGGAAACAATCTAACTTTAGATAGATTAATGAAGTGACTTCTATAGTGGTGCAGGCAGGATTAACAGGGGACCAAGAAGCAGCCAGGAATCCACAGGAGTGAGGAGCCACTGTCATCTCAGTCTTAAAGAGGCAAAGAGATGGAAAAGTGTCCCAAGAGCCCACTAAGAAAGGCTCTAGGGAGGAGAGCCTTCTGGTAGAAACTGTAGAGGGATATAGCCACTGCCATAAAACATTGCCCAGAGTGAGAGGAAATGGGGAAGAGATACCTTAACTTCTATCTTCCCATGCCCTTCACTCCCTTGCTGGTACTTGCCATTGGCCAATCCAACCAGAGTCTAGAGAACAAGGGAGCACTGATGATGCAACCCAGGGCCCAGGGAAGGAGAACAAGAGTGGAGTGGACCTGACTGTGGGGGATGGAGGTGGGGCAAATAGATCAAACCAATGCATGCAAGTATGGCAGTGGGCGGGGCGGAGGGTGGGGAAGAACACAGTCCCAGAAGCCCTGGGCTCTGTCACTCACTAGCTCTGTGTCTTTGAGAAGAGAAATAACCTTCCTGAGCCTCATTATCCAGATCTGTAGAGGGGAGTTTTGCCTAAACAGTCTATAAGTTTCCTTTTAGTTTCAAGATTGTTTTTTGAGCTCCTGCCATCTTCATCAGGATGGGCTAGCCAGGTCCCCATAGGTCCCCACCACTTCCTATTATGCTATACAAAGGCATTTGAGTTTGTAAACTATGGCCTAAGGTTTCTAGGGAGAACAAGATGTCAGTTAAAAACCTCTCCTAGTAAATCTTATATTGCCACCTATAAATATTTTTCTACTTCCTTAAAAAGTACCCAGTGAGAAATAAAAGACAAAGCTACTCTGGATTTCAGAAGTTCCATTCTTTTTCAGCAGATAGCTATTTAGATGCAAGGTACCATCAGGGAAGATTGATGTGGCACAAAATGTACCATGGTACTGAAGACACCAAGAATAATGTAAGGCAGAGGTCCAGCCTTATATGCTAACCAAATATGAAGGAAGGTGGAACAGAAATATCAAAAAAACATCACTGCAAGGGTGCCTGGGTGGCTCACTTGGTTAAGCGTCCAACTCTCGATTTCAGCCCAGGCCATGAACTCACAGATGGTGAGAGTGAGAGTGCAGAGTCTGCTTGGGATTCTCTGTCTCCCTCTCTTTCTGCCCCTCCCTCATTTGCTCAGCCTCTCTCTCAAAAATAAATAAATAAACTTTAAAAAATCACTGTAAAATGTAACAGTAGCCATTCAAACCTAAAACATGCACAACCTAAAATCAGTAATTTCACTTCTAGATATCTCCACTAAAGAACCCCTTATGTATGTATATCTGTTTTGTTTCTGCTAACTTGAGTAAGGTAGCTTCTACCACTTATTACCTACTTGTTACTTCCCTACTCATTTATTCTGTGTGACCAGAGCATATTAGTTGATTAATGATTTATTTCAACACTGTTGAAATGGAGACTCCTGTAGAAATGGAGCTCCTTTGAGCTTCAGTGACAGGCTTGATTTCTACACCTATTTGAGTGTTTTCATTAAAAGTCATGCCATGTAGAGAAATTCAATGCCAGGAAGTGTTGCCTAGGCCAAAGGGAAACCCAGAAGGCCAACTGCACCAGCCAACTCCTTTGCAGACTGATGGCCAACTTCAGGTGACCTTGCTCACTGCTCTGGTTTCTCCTATATGTGCCTGCAGCTCTTCATTGTAGATCCTGAGGTCATTTTCATTCATAAAGAGCCTCAGGAGGACTTTAGATGTCTTTTCTGCTTTGGGACCATCTAAGGCAGATGCCTTATTCTCTTATCAACTGCACTTGAGTTATTGGTGTATAAGAAAGAGATATTTGTATATCAACCCATAGAGTGGTTTGTTAAATGAGGCTGGTGTTAAATTGGCATTTAGAGCCTCAGGCAAGTCAGTGAATTTATGCAATGAAGGCTTTATTTAACCATGTATCTTTTCATCTGTCTTCTAGTTTGGAAGTGGAAACTCAATCTGATTTAGTAATCAATAAATAGAGAACACTACTGAAATTGCAAATAGAATTATGCAAAAGTATGATGACATTGTAAAACATTACATTTCCTCTGACCACTTGATATGGCAGGATTTTTGGAGCAAGTCAGTCAAGGCATGGAATTTTAGCTTGGTTTCAGCTCTCCAGTTTTGTGTAACACAAGAGGTCAGCCTTAATTATTAAGGTTATTTGTTCCTTAAGAGGAAATTATATAGTTAAAGAAGCAAGAAACACAACATGGATAGATCTTACAGACATAATGTTAAGCAAAAGAAATCAAACACAAAAGGCTGTATACAGAAGGATTCCACATGTATGAAGTTCAAAAACAGACAAAGCTTATCTATGCTTGATAGAAGTCAGAATAGTGGCTGCTTTGAGGGGCTATAGGAGAGGACATGAGACAGTCTTCTGGGTGCTTGAAATATTCTATATTTTGATGCTTTTGTGGGTATAGACATATGAAAAATATATCAGGCTGTATGCTTGCTATTTTTGCCCTTTGCTGTATGTAAAAACTAAAAGGTAAACACATAAAGTAAAAAAAAAATTAAAGAATTGAGTAAAAACCACATGGCACACAGTGGTAGCTTATGACTACTATTTTGCAAGTAATATATCTGTAATTCAGACTTATTCTTGACTATTTTAAGGGATTATGACAACAAAGAAAGACAATCACCAATAGTTTGAACTGCATTTAGAAAACAATTTTTAGAAAACAATTTAGAAAACAATTGATTTAGATAATTAATAAATCAATTTGTTTTATATGAATCTCTCAGGATGAACAATAATGAAGAAGGATAGTTTTTACTAAGCATGATTTATTTCTCAGCCATATGGATAGTAATCTCACTGCCAAAGTTATTTGATTTTAATGATTTGGGTCATATAGGATGCTCTATGATGTTACATATTTTAACTACCTTATCATCCGAAATGTCCTTATCTAATTACAAATATGCTACAATACTTGCTTGTGTATATTTGCTCAGATACTATCTGGTGAGAAACAGGTTGATTAACATTTTTCTTTTAATATGTTTGCAAAGATTTTTACATGGTTTTCTGTAAAACATCAGCTGTGTTACTAAAACTAATCAGTTTGTTGTGTTCTGCTGGTTGTTGGATGGAAAAATGTAGACAAATTATGAAATTAATCTTGAAGGTATGATTATTGCAATTTCCTTTACAGCAACCCATTTGAAAGAAATGTCAAGCCCCTGAATTACCAGTGAACTAAAAATGCTTGTTAATAAAAATCTATAGACAGAGAATGCTGGGAAATTTTATGTTTATTTTCAATTGCGTGCACAATTAGTTTCCAGTTTATTTTTTTTTTTTAACTTCCACCCTAGAGAGCTGGCACTAGATAAAGCTCACACATACAAGAAAGCAAGAGAGGGACTGATAAAAATCATATCACAGAGTCTAGAGCTAAGCAGCTTATTCTTTCTGTAGAGATCATAAAAATTCTTGCTTGTGGTTGTTTTTGGATGAATTCCATTACACAGATTGTCCCCATCTTCCTTAGCCACTAAGTTAAGAAGTTGAAGTGACCTAGAGCAGACACTGTTGGCACTCTGCCTAGATTTCCTTGCATATGCTTTCCATTGTGTTTATGTGCCTCCCTCTCTGCCCCCTCCCCCCCAAACTGTTCTTTTCCTTCCAACATCCTGACCTAAGCTGTTACTTGGGGCATGTTCTCCAGCTACTGGGCAACCATTTTGCCTATATATGCAGTCAGTCTAAAGACCTGGGAAGTTATTCCCCTCCAGCTACTGTTGGGTGCAGGACTCTGAAAGCCCAGCTCTCTTGTCGCAAGTTGAAACAAATTCTGAGGTGTGACTTTCGCTTCTGAGTTCCTGCGGGATCAGGCTGAAGCTACTTCCGCAGGACCTTCCCAGACCCTGTGCCCTTTCTCTTTCTGCTCCCCTCACTGTTTCCTCCACTTCCTTAGTGTCTCCCCTGGGGGTACTTCCTTAATCAATTGCTTTCACATAAATCATCATCTTAGGGTTTACTTCTGGGGAATCTGAACTGAGATCAGATCTGACCCCAAATCCTAATCAGTCACCTGTAACTTGGGTTTCACAAATGGAGCATCAGTATTAAGATGTGAAGGTGCTCAGGAGCTGAAGCCCGCTCACCGTCACTATTTTTTTTTTCTCCAGTCTCTTTACTCTTGCAAGAATTCAGTTCTAACTCCCCCACACTCCCTTTTATACACTCAGCACCTTTGGGCTGTCAACTTAGTGTCAGCACTAAATGTATACCATTGCATGGTAGACTATATATAACTGCAAAATAGCTTTTAGTGCAAAAGTGTTGGAACTCTAAGCTACTTACCTAATTTACCTCCGTCGGGTTGGAGGCATAAATATACATCCTTCCAATCAAGGTCGTGCAAGTCCAGTGCTATTATAAAGCATTGTTATTACAAAACTGCATAGCAACTTGAAATATAAGGTGAATCATCACTACTCATGCATTTAAAATGTATGTAATAAAGAAACTAGAGCTCTTGGCCATTTTTCACCCCATGTACATAACTGCAAATGTATAGTAAAAAATACTTTAACTGTCTTGGAGAACTATAATCAAACATTTACTTATAAGGAATGATCTTGAATTCACAATATCCCTTAATAGAGATGACTGGCTGTTTCAGTTTTAATAAGCCCAGGAGACTTTATGCAACAACCTTGTTTGTAATTTTTAACATCAAAAAGAATTCTTACTTTTGTAATTACTTTTTAAATTTCCCCAAAATAATAGAGAGGAATAATTGGATAAATCTTAGTGTAAATAATTCAACTTCTATTTTTGTCATATATTTTTAAATAATTGGCAAATCAAGTAATTGCTAGGTCCCTGAGACTACAACAGATGTAACATGCCTAAAAATAGGACACAAAAACAGGGCCATTCTCCTCAACATAATGCTTTTTTCTTACAACTCAAAAATTAAAACAGAACTAGTTAGCTAGGTGATTAATCACTGTTACAAACTATTTTTCTGAAAAGTGAGTTCTTTTTTTTTGATGTTTATTTATTTTTATTTTTGAGAGAGAGAGACAGAGCATGGGCAGGGAGGGACAGAGAGAGAGGGAGACACAGAATCTGAAGCAGGCTCCAGGCTCCAAGCTGTCAGCACAGAGCCCGATGGCCTAATATGGGACTTGAACTCATGAACTGCAAGATCATGACCCAAGCCGAAGTCAGAGGCTTAACCAACTGAGCCACCCAGGTGCCCCAAGAGTGAGTTCTTGATAATTCAAGGGCAGTTCTTATTCCCTGTTCTCTATCCCTAGCCATGATGAATATAAGGTAACAGCGCTGTCAAAGAATGAAAATGATTAACCCAATTAGTGGCTCCCGCTTCATGGTCTTTATGGAACCAAGTATTTAGCCAAGGGCTTTGGACATAAAAATTCAAGAATGGATGGCAGAATTCCACCATAGATCTCCTTAGGCTCTTTTCCTATGGCGTACATGTCTTTTTTGGGGACGGGTTTCTGTGGTTTTTACCAGATTCTCAAATGGATTCATACTCAGAATTGGGTTAAAAATCCCTGCAATAGAATGTCCCAGTTTTGTTTACATGGTGTATAAGCTTTGACTAGGGGTGGGGGAACCTTGGTCTAGTCTCTTGTCATGCCAGTCTCAAGACATGAGATAAGAGATGCTGTTGTTCACCTTACTACAACCCACCAGAGGCCGATTAGGGACCAGAAAGGAGAAACAAATCAAGGCAACTGGAACAGTTCTGGAACATACATACTATGCAGTCATTTTTTCCAAGTTGTTCTCAGCTTGACTGTTGGAATGATGGCAGAATGCCCAGCAGCAACAAAGAGAGAGTTTTAGCATCAAGTCAAAAGAAAGTTAGTAATTTTAAGAGGCAGCATAGGAGGCTTGGACCAGGCCAACAGAAATAAGATGAGAAAAGTGGTCAGATCCTGGATGTGTTTTGGAAGGCAAAGCCAACAGTTTGCTAATGAATTGGTGGTGGTGTGACAGAAGAAGGGAAGCCAAAGATCAGGTTTGAACATGATCAAACAACAGGATGGAACTGCCATCAACTACATGGGGAAAGGTATGAGTGAAGCACAGTTTTCATATGTTAACTTTGAGATGTTTATTAGACATCCAAGCAAAGAAATTGGGTTGGCAGTTCATGGAAGAGGTCCAGTCTAGACATATAAGTTTCAGTCATTAGCATATAGGTGATAAGTAAATCCATGAGACTCTTTGATATCACCAAAAAAAAAAAAAAAAGAGAGAGAAGAAAATAAAAGATAAGCCTAAGGGCAGAGTTCTGGGGACTCTAAGTTTAAGGAGTGGAGAAGGTGAAGAGGTATCAGTGAAGCAGGGTGAGAAGCAGCTGCTACTGAAACAGGAAAAAAGCCCAGAAAGAGGTAGTACCCTGGAAGCCAAGTGTGGTTGATCCTATTCTCTAAAGATGGCCTCTACACTATCTCCTTTACACCATGATCTTAACACTGCTGCTTCGACAGTTGGGGTCTGTGACTATGGCAGAAGTGAAACTGTATAATTTTCAAGATTAGGGAGTAAAAGAAAAGGCTATACAGCTTTTGCCTGGCCCTCTCACTCTCTTGGGATGCATACCTTGTGAGGTCTGAGAATTACTCTGATACTGATGCTGCCATGTTGGGGAGACCACAGACAGAAAAAGAGCCAGAGAGAGATGCCAGAGGAATTCAAGCATTCAAGGCCTAGGTGTTTGAGTCTTAGTCAAGGCATCAAGCATGTGACTAAATGAGCCTCAGATAATTCCAGGCCCTGGCCCTTGAGTCTCCCCAGCCAAAGTGGAGTGAGGTAGAAATAAGTTGTCCCCTGGGCATCTGGGTAGTTTAGTTGGTTAAGCATCTGACTTAGGCTCAGGTCATGATCTCACAGTTTGTGAGTTTAAGCCTCAGGTTGGACTGACAGTTCAGAGCCTGGAGCCTGCTTCAGATTCTGTCTCCCTCTCTTTCTGCCCTTCCCCAACTCGTGCTCTGTCTCTCTGTCTCTCTCTCTCTCTCAAAAACAAGTAAAACATTAAAAATATTTAAACAAAAAAATAAATGAGTTGTCCCCACAAGTTCTGTCCACCTTGCAGATTCATGAACAAAATAAATATGTTCATTGTTTTAAGTGATTAAATTTTGAGATAATTTGTTATGCTGTCCTAATAATGGGAACACCAAGTGAAAACAGAGTTTCAAAGAGAAACAAGTTCTCACTTATGTCAAATGTTGCTGTGGGTAAAATAAGATGATGGCTGAGAATGGAACTCTGGGAAATAATGTAAAAGACACTGAAAACACTGAAAATTGGTAAGGGCAGAGCTGATATGAAATGGGTTTAAGAAAAAATGGGAATTGAATTGTGATGTAAGCCCATAATGACAACTCTTTCAAGGAGTTTTGCTAAAAAGTAAATTTGAGAAATGGGACTAGCTGGAGAGGAAAGTGGTCAGGAGAGAGGCTCTGGTTGATATGGAAGACACAATAGTATGAATGTTGATGGGAATGATCCAGTAAAGAGAGGGAAATGGATAATATAAAAGAGAAAGAAGAGAATTTCTGAAGCCACTTCCATGGGAGATAAGAGGGTCTGAGGTCTGTGACTATGTGACATAGGTGGAGGGAGTGGCTTTAGCTTGAGCGTGGACAGTTTATTCATAGTTACAGAAAGGAAGGCAGAGTCTGTGGGCACAGATGCAGGTAAGCAGGTAAGCATGATGGTTGGAAGGTACGTAACTTCTTGCTGGTTTACTTCCATTTTCTTAGTGGGAGAGTAAGTGACTTGAGGCAAGAGGTCATCTTACCAAGCAGGATTAGCAGCCCATTTGAGGTTCATAATCACGCATTTACAGGTAGACCAGTTAGTTGCCCAGCCACAATCAATGGCCTGGGTGCAGCACAAATCAATGGCCTGGGTGCAATGGCCTGGGTACAATGCCAACGGGGCATTGGACCTAACCAGAGTTATGGTGTTGCTATGAGAAACTTAGTAAGAGAGAGGACCAAATGGGGTCGAGGATCTGTGCAGTCAGTGTTGATATCACCAAAGGCTCCAAATGCCAGATCTAGAGAGATCTGGAAGAGATTCCTTGCATACTGAAAACTTGGTTTTAAGTCCTAAGTGAAATTACATTGTATGCTTTCTGAAAGATTTAGTTTGGTTGGAAACAAGTTCTTAATTGAGTTCTCTTTAGAACAGGGGTGCAGCAAAAACAGTTGGCACACATGTGTAGAAACTAAAACTGGTAGTTTCAGTCTATCCCGTGTGACCAGTGTCTATCCTTCCCCACTGAGGTATTTCCTGCAGCCCATGGAAGATTTCATCAAAGGAAGCCTGTGTTGGAATTACATCATGAGCCCAATTGTTTAAAGTTTCTATTACAGCCAATTAATTATAATGAGAACCGGGGGCTCTCTATTTCAGCCCTGATGAGACACTTCAGCTGATGGCATCACACCACAGTTATGAGAGGATGTTTGTAAGAGGAAGTTTTGTAAGAGGAGTTTGACAAGACTCTCGTGTATATTATGCCCTCAATTGTATTTGCATTATCATTTCCTATTTTTGATTGTCCTGTAATTCTGGTTGTGCAGCAGTTTTGGCATTGGTAATGTGCTTATTGCCAGAGGAGGTGGTTGGGTGGAGAAGAAGGGGATAGCTAAGAAGTTATTTCTTATGTGTTTAAAAAGGGCAGCTTAGCCTGAAGGTAATTATCTTCTCCTTTTTTGAGGTGGGTAGAGGGAGGGGAGGAGAGGGAGAGGGAAGATGGGAGGACTGTGGATAAATTCTATGATATAGAAGATTAGCATATTAAAGTAATCTGAAGAAAAGCAGGTCTTTCAAAACCAAAATGAGATTGTGGAGAAGGAAGAATTTTCTCTACCTATTTCTTGGACTATATTTCTCCCATTTCACCTCACCCCTTCACCCCCCCACCCACCTCCACTGGGACTTTTGGGACCTCCCAATGCTTTATAAATATGGCATAGGAGAAAGAACATCAGCCTCTTTCTGAAGCTAAAACTTTTACCTAAGTTCTATATACTAATGACTAGTCTTGAACCAGATGAGGCTCTCTGAGCCTCAGTTTTGTCGTCCATAAACTGGAGAAGGTAACACCAACCAACCACATAAGGTGGTTTGGGGGCTTAAATGAGACAAAGTACAAAAGGCATCTGGTTGTTCACAAATGGCACATTTTGTTGCCTTTTGTTCCTTTGTACATAGTGCTTGGGATGTCTCCTACATTCCAGATAATTTGATGTGCCTCCCCTTCCTCATTTCATCCATTCATCCTGCCTTTGCTTCCTTTAGGCCCCCAAACTCCAGTTCCTCAGTAAAGCCTTGACAATTTTTCATAAGATATGGTTTACATATCAAGTTTCCCCTGAAATTGGAGTTCTAATAACACACATTACTATACGCTTATCACATCAATCATCCATTCAATTTGCATGCCAGCTCAACGTTTCTCTTCTTGTCTATACCTCTTCATGTTGAAATCGTACCTGAAATATTATATTTCATAGTGTTTCACACTGTGTTCTCAATATGTTTTACCATAAATTATCTCAGTTGAGCTTTATAATATCCTGTGAGGTAAGCAGGCCAGCTATTATTGAAATTTTCTGCTTTCATAAATGGGAAAACAGGCTCAACTGAGCAGATGGCTTACCTACCCACCCAAGGCTATGCCAGTGGTTTCTAGAAGACTGGTGTAGGCCATCTTGACCCAGAGCATACTCATGACCTTCACAAACCACCTCCAACTTTGTCCAGTCTCTCTTATGTGACCCTAATTCCATCAGTGGAGTTCTCTGGCTGCAGAAACCCAGGAATGCGGATTTCTGTGTACTCTAATTGCTTTTGCCAAGCTATACATGGGCCTTAACATCATGTAAATCTCCATTTTCCTTTGATCTGAGACTTCTTTAAGTGCTAAGGAACCATACATATTGGTTTTAATCTTCCAACCATTTAAGGCCATCAGGAGCAATACCTTAATCCTTACAGTGAGAAGAGAAGATCCCCAGCACAGCATTAGGTTTTGGCTTGAAGAACTGACAAGTATTTGGGCTAGTTCTTTGACTAAATAGATTCAGCTATCCTTAATTATAACTCACAAGTTCAAAAGTTTGCTGATTTTTATTGTAGCAGTACCTGTGTATCCCTTTTCTCATGAACAGTTGAATTCTAACACTCCTATATTGGCAATATAATAACCTTCTAATTATATTTCAGTTCCAGAAAACGCTGTGTTCTAAAGGATTTAAATGACCTCAGACAAAGCTGTGGAATCTTGATGACCTTATTTGTCTTGTGTGTGGCTTCATTTCAAACTTGACCCCTGCCCCACAATGAGGCACATGACCAAAGGAAATAAATATGGTGCTGGACATACAATGCTTGAAGCTTTTATTAGTAAATATTCTGGCATTATAAATAAGTCAAGATTCCTTTCTGGACCAGGTTTTGTCTTATATGTCACTAGCCATTATCCATTTTCACTCTTATAAAACCTCTGAATAAAAATATTCTTATTTTCTTCCATATTTATCTTAGCAAATTTTTAACATTTTAAGCATGTGTTTTAAGCAATTTTGTGTTTTATTTTCCAAGGAAGCTTCAAGTGACTAATCTGTTGCACACAAGTCTGAATTAAGATGAATGTTGCCTCTTGATAATGAGCTAGATTTAAAAGACAATCCAATATGCATGAAGGAATATTTGGAAACTAGCTTTCAACTCAATAATATGTGTTGCATGTTTGCAATGAAGAGAAAAAAAGATACGAATATGAGCTTGTTTTTGGAGTGTATGAGATTTGTTGATAAAAACAGAGAAATATTAAATATAATTTAAAATAAAATGCTAAGTGGAATATAACCAACTGATACATGAGATCAGTTGTGCTGTACCTAGAAGAAAAGGGAATTGTCAATATGAACCCACGTCATTGTGGAATTGGCTCCCCCCAAGGACATGCCAGGCACCTTGCCTCCTGGATTCTTAGAATATTTGTTGTCATAAATGATGGCTAAGGAAAAGTTTTCATTAAAGCCAAAAATTTGTGGAGTCTGTGTTAGACATTGCAGAAAAAACACTCCAGAACTTGGTACCTTAGAAACAACAGTCATTTCATGATATTTCAAGTCTGTGGTTTGACTTGGCTCAACTGGGTGTTTTTTCTGCTTCACGTGTTGTTGGCTGGGACTGTAATCAACTATGTGGGGGCTTGACTGAACTGGATGCCCACAATGGAAAACTCCCATGATTGGTGCTGGCTCTTGGCTGGGAGCTGGCTGGGGCCACGGATTGAGTATCTCAGTGTTCCACCATGTGGCTTGGGCTCCTTACCATATGAATACTGTTTCAGGAATAAGAAAGTGGAAGCCACTGGGCTTCTTAAGGCTCAGGCTCAGAAGTCCCAGACTACCACTGTCTGTCATAGTGTATTGACCAATGTAGTCGCTAGCCCAGGTGCATGGGGAGGAGAAATAAATGTCACCTTTCAATGGCAGAGTGATATGTGCATAAAGGTGAGGGAAGGAATTTATGGTGGCCATCAGTGGACACCATCTACCATGGAAGTCAAGCAAATGCACAAGATATGTGTGGTAAATGTAAAATCTTTATGTTGGTCAGCCTGCCAGAGCCACTGCTATCAGTTCTGCTACCAGTTTCCTTTCTTAATCTTTTTCCCACCTGTTCTTCCTTTGTGTGAACCTATGACTTCCAAATGCATTCCAAATTTGGGATGCCTGCATTTTTCCAGGGATTGAAAGTCTTCTGGCATAAACTTACTTCCCACGTTTGACTATCTCCTGCATCCCAGCCCCACAGAATTATCCTTAGTGTAATGAGTTCTCTCTCAGGCCTATGCTTAGGGCCCTGAAACCCAATTTCCTCTGTGGGGTTTCACAAACTCTTAGTTCTACCCTGTCCATGTGGAATCTGATCTATTGCTCCCAATGCTTGGGTTCTAACATTGATAGAGGATGGGACGAGAGTGGATGGATAGCCATGAGAGATTCCATAGATCTTAACAAGTTAAACAGGTTTTGACTAAACAGAGAATGAAGAGTCTCGGCAAGGCTGTACAATTAAGACAAGGAATAGGATTCTTACAGAACAGAGGGAGTGGAGGAATACTGGCTTGGAAGAGGAAAAAGGTGGGGATGGGTAAGAAAATTGGGGTGTAGGGCCCAGTGATGACAGCCACACAAAGAAGTTGAGATTTATTGTGATAAGAGGTGGGAAGCCACTGTGCATTCTTGAGTAGAGGTGTGGCCTGGTGAAATGATGTTTAAATAAGATAAGTGCAGAGGTAGAAAGTAGGATAAAGTGGAGGAATTAAAATCAAGGTGGCTAATGGTTACTGGATTATGGATGATGACTTCTAGGACTAAGGGGGCTGCAATGTAAATTATGGGAAAAGGATGGATATGAGACAATTTGAAGGAAAAAATCTAAAAGGCAGTGACTTCTTGGAAGTTAGGCTAAAGATGACTAATAAGTGGACTAACGAGATAGATAGTAGGAGGCTGCTGAGAGCTCTTGGGAAGAGAGGAGAGGAGTTGAAATGATTGGTGGCAGTGGGCAGAAGCAATGCACAGGGAGAGACCAGAGTGAAGGCAAGGTCAGTTAAATAGCAGTGACTTCCTCATCCAGGCTGGTGGATATGCTAACATGAAGAAGAGATATCTCAGAGAAAGTTTCAAAAGCAGAGAGAGTCTTTAATGAAATTTTCAATTGAGAATAAAAGGAGAAAATATAGAGTAGAAATGGGTTTTGAAATCTTTGGGGCCATTGACAGAGACAGGGACATAGTTAAGAAAGGTTAGCTTGGAAGGGAAGCCAAATAACACATAGACTGAGTATAAGTTAACACTTGGCACTCTGGTAGGAATATCTAGGAGGGTCAAGAGATGGGGTGAGAAGTTAGGTAAAACAACATTAAAGAGTAAGTCCCTTGTTGAGAGTTGATATCCTGTACTGGTGCAGTGGTGGCACCCACTACATTCTTGGACCATGTTGGGTTTGCTGTTCACCATCACAAGTCAAGAGTAGAATGACAGGGTATGAAGGCCAATGGTATAGGAATGGTATGGGGAGCTCTGAAATTCCAGCTCTTGCCCTTATTCTTATCAGTTCTTTAGGGGGCTCCCTTATTGTATACCTTACCTCCATCATCTGGCATGAACTGTTCTGGTCACAAGGTCTGAGAGAATACAGTTACATCACTTAAGTATCTCCCATGTATGATTCATATCACTCAGGCTCAAATGAATTTGAAGCTATCTATCATAGGACCCAGCCATCTATCATAGGTGGAAGGACAGGTTGAAAGCCTTGAACCCTGCTCCCTTCCTTCTTCACATGGAGTCTGCTGCATCCCCACCATGTCTCAGGAGAAACAATGCCTTCCTCTCCTCTTCTCTCTTCTCCTTTTGACTTGGAACATAGATGCTGCTCCCATTTGGTCTCTTTTCCTGCTTCATGGAATTTGGGTATCTGCCCTCCTCAGTCCTCTTCTCTCAATTAGCAGCCTGCATCTAAGGAACCTCCATAAACTTAAAACTTTAATCAATTAGAATGTTCTTCCCTTTCTTCTTCAAATGATCTCTCTCAATTCATCTCTCTCTTTCCTAAACCTTTTAAAGGTAAGTTGTATATATCATAGCTTTTACTCCTAAAGACTCCAGTGTATATTATCTAAGAATAGAGATCCTGTAATAACCAGTGCAATTATCAACTTCATCTACTGCCTTTGTAAGTAGAATTTGCAATTACATATGTTAAGATAGAAATCTATTTTTTTAAATGATAGCATTATAGATAAAACTTAATCTTTAACCATTCCGTTCTCCAATCCTGGCTCCCTCCATTCTTCCAGAGCTTGTAATTGGGAGTTTGGTATCTATCTTGCCAAAATTGCATTTTATTTCTTCAAACAGTGTTACATAACAGCCCAATTAAAAAAAAACTAGGCAAAATATTTGAACAATAAAAAGGAACTACTGATATTTATAATAATATTTATGAGTCTTAAATGCATTAAGAAGCCAGACTCAAAAGACCACATAGCATATAATTTCATACATATAATATTTTGGAAAAGGCGAAATTATAAGGACAGAAAACATATTGGTGGTTGCTAGTGGCTTTTTTAAAAATTTATTCTAGATCTATCCAGGTTGATATGTAGAGATCTAGTTCATTCATTTTTAAAAAAAATTTTTTTTCAACGTTTTTTATTTATTTTTGGGACAGAGAGAGACAGAGCATGAACGGGGGAGGGGCAGAGAGAGAGGGAGACACAGAATCGGAAACAGGCTCCAGGCTCTGAGCCATTAGCCCAGAGCCCGACGCGGGGCTCGAACTCACGGACCGCGAGATCGTGACCTGGCTGAAGTCGGACGCTCAACCGACTGTGCCACCCAGGCGCCGCTAGTTCATTCATTTTTAACTGCTATATAGTTATTCCATCATATAAATATATGGTTTTTCATTTATCTAGTCCCCTACTGATGGACATTTAGGTTGTTTCTAATTTTTTTCTAATATAGCAAAAAGCATTGAATATTGTTGTGTGCTTTTGAATGAGTTTCTATAATGGAGATGCAGAAGATTAATTGCAGGGTGGTAAAAAGTCTGTGCATTTTCAGTTTTAATAATTTCTATCAAGATGTCCTCTAAAGTGGCCATGTAAATTGGGACTCCCACCAAAATGGTATGAGAGTACTCTCACTTCCCCACAGTACCTTACAGCATTTCATATGATCAAACTTATCAGTATTCACACACTTTCTAAAACATTTGAAGTAACAAAGTTTTATTTTAACACAGACTGTTTCAGGCTAGGGGTGGGACAGAATATGTACTCCAGAGGGATCTCTTTGATTCAGCATTTGAAGGGACTTGAGTAATTTTTCCTATTAACTTTGCATACAGATGGATTCACTGAACAGGAAAATGGTGAAAACCTCAAGCTAGACCTTGGGAAATACCTGCCTTGGGTTTAGGGAATAAAAATAAAAATGAGTGAGAAATAGAAGTGATCAAAGACATAAGGCAGGGGTGGGGAACAATAAGAACCAAGGAAGCCATGGAAAGAACTGGTAAACAGGAGAACTTATAGGGAAACAGGGTGTGCTCACATCTATTGAGCCCTTATTACATGTTGGGTTTTGTACTAATTGCTCCACATGCACATTCCATGTAATCTTCACAATTATCTTTATGAATTATTAACAAACCCATATCTCTGAGGCATGTTCTACACTGTTGCTCAGTGTTCCCTTGGGGGATTAAGCCCCAGTTGCCCACAGTGGCAATTTGCTTCTAATGCAAGCTTTAATAGCTTCTCCTTTCCCTGTTTCCTTCCTCACTCCCTGCCAGTGTTTCCAACTGTCACCTCCCAAATAAACGATTTGCAGCCACACACTTGTGTCAGGGGCTCAGCTGAGTCACTGTGGTTACTGGGGCCCTAAGAGGCAGTTTTCCCAGTTACTCATGGGCCCCATGCATTGAGAGTTCTGATTTAAGAACTACCTGGGGGTCTGCTGAGTGGAAAGAGGTTATGCCTCCATAGAGATCAGGGTGGGGATTCAGGCAGAAGGCTGCTGGAGGATTTGGCATAGTTGTCATGGTTTAAAGGTCTGCCATCAGGGAGAGCTGAGATTATGCTGATTAGCCAAGGGAAGCTAGCTGGGGTTCCCTGTGAGCAGGAGGCTGACCTTGAGTCCTCTAGCCACAGAAGGGAGCCCCAAAGACCAGCAAGGTAAGAACCAGGGGCTCAAAGGGTCTTCGGCCCAGGAAGGTGAAAGAGGATATCACCCCAAGGATCCCAAATCTTTTCCCCAAACATCCAAATAACCATCTTGCAAAAGATTCTGGGAGAGAAGCACAAGAGGGAGAAATCTGAAAGAGTGATCTTTTCACTCCCAGTGGGAGGAGTCTTCCCTTAATGTTGTGCATGAAAATGTGTGATTCCACTGGAACAGCCTGAGGCAGTGAGCTGCAGGCATCTACATTGAGAGTCAGTCCCCTTAGGATTCAAGGATCTTGGAGAATCCTATGCTACCATTGGTGAGTAGAGTCGGGAAACACAGTATCTTAGGAACAGGCTTGGATTTGAATGGGTCCCATTTCAATCCCAGCACACTTTCAAGGGTGCAATTTTTTTGTTTTACTGTACCTCTCCACCCTTGAATACCGGCCCTGAAGGAACAGGATATTATACAATTAGGCCAGCTTTTCCTTCCATGAGGATATGGATATGCAAAAAGGCACTGGTTGCCTGTTTTGTATTCTGATGGAATGGCCTTTTCTGAATCTGCTAAGATGGGAGCTTGGCCTCAGATTGGTGGACCCACTCCAGTCCCTCTCAGCCAGATCTGGGGGTGGGGGGCACAGGCTGATACACCCTGCTGTTGAGAAACTACCCGAGGGAAAGGGCAGCATTTAAGCCTTACCAATGGAGCTTCTGACTAAAACAACAGCACAGATATGATTATTTGTGGGGGGGTGGGGAGAGACATGCATTAAGGAGGAAATAGGAGGCTGCTGTAAGGAATTTACAGGGCACTTTGTGTTGGCAGGAGTTTAATTATTCATTCCCAGCCAGCCAGATCACAAATGCTCAGTTGACAAAGCTTTAGCCCTTCTCTGAGGCCATTAGAGGAAGTAGTTTGAGGCCTCTCACTTGAGTAAACACACAGTGAGTACTGGTTCCTATGTTCTGAACAATGTCTGAGAATAGGGCTCCAGGCCATTTCCTTTACGGGCAGAATAGTCACTTTTCATAAGGATAAGCTCAAAATGCAAGGGCCAGAGGCTCCTGTGCAGCTAACATTGAAGGGGAAGGGGATTGGGTACAAAACCATAGCAGCTACAAGAACAACACCAATGGTAGACATTGTGCATTGAGCCCCTTCTACACGCCAGGCCTCATTAGGCATCAGCCCTGCACCCAGGGCAATCCTTTAGTGTCATGGTCCCATGTTACATTTGAGGGCACCTGGGCTAAGGGAAGTAATTTGCCTCAAATTTTAATCCTACAACTGCTATGTGACTGAGACAGCAAGCCTAAATTACAATCCAGCTCTACTCGCTAAACTGCTTTCTATCTATGTTTCTTTCTCTCTCTCTACCCCTCTCTCTCTCTCTCACACCTTTCTCTCACCTTTCTCTCCTATGGAGCTATCTTAAGACTTGTGGTTTAACAAATAAAAAATGGAGACACATTGTTGACAATCTTTCCCCAAAGTTCTAAAATCAAGTCACTTCATTCCTGACATTATTTAAAAATAAAATAATATTCCAAAATTCTATACTATACTAGCTCAGCAAACTGGGTGTTTTGTCACCTGCTGTGGTTTGGTTTCGTGTTTGGCACAAGGCACAAGGTGGGTGTATTGAAAATTTTCACTTTTATTTAAATGATTTGTTTCAGTAGAACCTTTGTGCACAGACTCACTTTCCCCTCATGTTGGCAAACAAGCAAGGTGACCTTTCTTTAAAGCCTCTGAGATGCTGAACCTTTCTTTACAGAACTTCTCCTCTTACCTCTCAGCACTGACTCTTGTTTCAGTTCCAGAAATACTCTGACAAACGGGGAGGTCTTTAGAGGCATTCCGTTGAGTGCATTTTCTCCCCTCAACATCCCGGACAAGGTTAATGAATGCTGAATTATCTGTATCTTTACAACATTTTTCAATTATTAAGTTCAAATTATACTTCAGACCCTACAGGTTGTACCTGTAGTTTGGTTCCAATCATGCCAGTTTTATCTTACATAGCAATCATACTGCAAATATATGCACATTCCATACCAAATCTTGAAAGAACACAGAAGCAAGGTTACTGAATGAGAATTTGTTTTCTGTATTCCCACATTCCCTGAGGTGTCCCATAGGGTGGTTGTGTCACACTCCTTATTTCCATGTGCCCACTATCACCACAGCTGCAGGACCACCTCTCAGAACTGGTTCTGGGAAACAAATTGATCTAACAAGCTACTTTTAAAGTGTTTGTGTATTTTAGGGAACAAAAACCACTGCTTGGGTTTCTGCTGGATTTTTTTCATGGCTTCTGGATAAAAATACAGACAAAATTACTCAAAGATATTTGGTTTTTTTATTATTTTTTATTTGAGAGAGAGAGAGAGGAAGGTGAAGAGGGGCAGAAGAAGAGAGAGAGAAACCTAAGCAGGCCCCATGCTCAGTGCACAGCCCAATGCAGAACTCAATCCCACAACCCTGATACCATGATCTGTACTGAAATCAAGAGTCAGATGCCTGACTGAACAGCCCAAGCACCCCACTGAGATATTTGTTAAAAGGTAAAGTATTAATCACCCAGTTGGACTTTACTTCATAAATCGGGTTATGTAATATCACCATTAATTCTCTTGGGTCCACAGCAATAGTATCTGCACTCATTGCTTTTGACACAGTGCCTGGATGCCAGGATATAACTCCCTCCAGTGTGAACTCTAATCCTGCAATGCTTGGTTTTTGAGATCCTGTTTTGGGCCCATTTACACCAGGATGCTCCAGAATGTCACCCTCCCTTGCTCCCTTCTAAAGCAACTATGCATTTGTCACCAGCCAAATGTGGCTTCCAAGAGTGAAGGAAGGGTCTATAATATAGTACTACAACATTTTTGAGACACCTCTGCCATCCAGGGTAGCACACCACATGCTTTAGAGGGACATTCATTGAATCTTGCCAGCAGCTCAATGTTGCATATGTCATTCTGAATCTGGCAGTTAACAGGTAGCACTCAAAGAGCTCAAATGAAGATAGTTTAATGAAGGGACATATACAAGAATGAGGGCATGTCTAAGGAGCCAACATAGAATGGGAAACACCCAGGGAGAAGCAGGAGTTGGAAGGCTTTGCTACCCTAGGCTTGCCAGAGCAAGAGAGGAAATAGTCTGGTGAGAGGTGGAGTCACATTAAGGGGAAGTTGCCAACAACCTGCCACATGCAGAGCCTGAAGGGAGTGCAGGTGAAAGGGTGGGAAGAGGGAGAAAGGCATAAATGTCCATGACCCCTCTCTCCTACCACCTTCAAATGTCCTATGAATGGCTCCCATTAGCCACATCCAACTAGCCTGGAAAGACTGGTTTCCTGGGCACAGAGCAGGAAAGAGAAGAGTGGAGAGTGGATCTGGGGAAGCAAATGGAGAAAAACCTACACAGCATATATTCTTGTCTTCATCTCCATGTAAAATGCCCATGGAAAAAATGGGGCATCTGAGCCTTAGAGAGTTTCAGTAATGCGCTTGGGCTAGGAAATGGCAAAGCTGAGTATTCAGAACCAGGCTGTCTGTCTCGGGAGTCCGTGGCCCAAGGCACTCTGCCATGCCGTCTCCATGGCCTTGCACTATCCCCCCTCAGACCCAGGTAATCTGAGCTCTGGATATTGTCCAAATATATTCTTTTCTCTGTGACAAGCAGTTTGGAGCCCCTAGTCTCTTTGTCAGGCCAACTTTCTGTTCAAGAAAGTAATTTTGACATGTTGCCACTCACTATAGATTACTCTGAAAATGTCAAACCACAGACTGATTTGGGTTTCATCTGTTGTCTTCCTGGGAGGAGATGTCACACATAAAAATGTCACACTCCATGTCACACTGCTGAAGAGCTGACTTTGGTGAGTGAGACCTGTCCCCACGTCGGACCCAAGCCACAATAATCTCCGAAGACCCCCACGCCTTGGGAGTAGGGTGGGACTCAACATTTGTTTATTATTTCTGCTAAACCCATATCCCAATTGGGTCAGAACTTTGCTGTCAAAGGCAGAAGAATCACAGAGGTAAATATGCAAATAAAGAAGAGTTCCTGTCCTATAACTTTGGACTTATTCCTGCCAAATCTTGCTTCTGAGTTTGAAAAGTATATGGCTGTGCATCTTGTCTCATCAAACCTAGTGCCTCTTTACTTCAACCTTGCAGGGACTTGTATCTTTCTGTAAACCACAGGAAACGTGAAAAGGTGTCACATGGCTTTTTGTGGCTAAAGGACTTGAAAACCCTGGTTCTTGGTCTGCGACATTTTGAGTGACCAAATAATGATAACAATAGATCATTCTATGCATAATCATAGAATACAATAAATATCCAGGTGTCCATACTGATATAAATAAAAATAATTGAATAAGTAATTTATAAGTAAATAAATGAATAAATAGGGGAGAAGGGAAAGCTTTTCATTACAGCAAAATTCCAATTAATAAATGTAGAAGGAAAAATGGACTTAGAGAATCACCTTTTGGCAAACACCACAGTAATAATTGTTCCATATAAGAAACATCAACAGAAGAAAAAATTGGTGGCAAAACTATAAAAAAATTAGTTGCATAGTCTCAAAGTACCTTCCCACTAGAGAATTATCCATTTCAAAGGGCAAAGGCAAAGGTAGTAACTTTACACTGTTTTTGTCCATTCTTCACATGATTTGTCTCTTCATTCCAATTTGCTACAAGAAGCAGATCTCACAACTATTTACATGATAATATCTTGAAGACTCTTCCTCTTTGCTTCTCTATCTTTTTCAGAGATATAGCCCTGTCTTATTTTTTCCTTCCCATACCTCTCCCCTCTTTTCCAATCAAAATAGATGGATGGGTGGGTAGATGGATGGATGGATAAAGCCAAAGAACCATCCCCAGCTGACACCTGGGGCAGACCTGAAGCCCAGACTGGGGAAACTAGACCAGGGGAAAGAAGCTGTTTGGAAGACTCCAAAAGTCAAAGAAAGAGGCTAATGAGAATCCATCGCCATTTGGAAGCAAAGCAGGACCATCTCAAGGAGTTCACAATACATGGTGTATCTCTTGAGGGAAAAAAACTAAGGGGACAAGTCCCAGTGGAAGCACTGTGAGGTGGCTGAGGTGTGGCCAGATGTAGCAGATGGTGCGTTGTCTCTTCTGAGTCACCTGCAGATAGTTCCTTCTATAGCTTTCTGCATAATTGTGCCCAACAGTCTTTTCTGGCCAGAAGGGTGACTAACTATCACAGGGAAGTTTGCAAGTGCCAGTGATTTGGAGTTAATGCCCAAAGCACACACTTCACCCATTGAGGGATGGGAACTGGTAGAAAAATATCCCAGCTTCCTTGCCCCTCAGTAGGACAACAGTGACTTGCTCTCCACACATTTCCTCAGATGGTCTCCAGTAGGATTGAACTCCTGTTCCCTAAGGTGATAACCTGCTCACTGATACACCTTATACTGGGTGTCCTCCCTTCCCTAATCACGGTCACATTCTTTCGCTGGGCTTTCTGGAATGACCTTCCAAATCAGTTTCTTGCATCCAAATCCTAGTCTCAGAGCCTGCCTTTGGGGAGAATCCCAATGGGAAAGGGGGATCTTCTACCAACTGCACGTAAACAAATGCCTTAGGCTTTCTCTCTGTTTCTGATGGAAGGGGCTACATCTAACTTCATTTTCTGTCAGGTTTATGCTTCATAGACCTTTGGAGATGGCACTTGATTTTGCTTATCTCCTTGACTCTCTAAATTTGAGAAACCAACACTGTACACACTGTATGTTAGCCAATTTGACAATAAATTATATTAAAAATAAAAAATTTAAAATTTAAATAAAATAAATAAATTTGAGAAACTAGAGATGCTCCCTATGATTCTGGTCCAGCCTAGCTAAGCTGTACACCCAGCTGAGATGGCCTTCATGATGGTGAAGAGCAAACTCCCCCAAGAGCAAACTCAGGAACTCAAGAATAACCAGCCCAAACTACTGAAGGATTGCCACAGAGGAGTAGACTCTAATTACCCTGTTGGCATTTACTCATGACACCTCCTGTCAGACGCCATTAATATAAATCTCTTAGTATCCACTTAATTTCTCTATTAAGTTGTTTGGAAGTGTTTAGCTTGCCTTATGGGCCTGTATGGGCTTGAAAATGAAAATATTTTAACAAAGAAACTGAATAATCCATGTAGAAAACTGCCAAACTTTACTCTGACAATTTTTTTTGTTTCCTTAAGAGGATACCACTCAAGTTCGCATCTGTTTTACTTTAGATCACTTTTTTCTTGTCGTCAGAAGTAACACAAACTCATGTAATAATCTGGAAAGGCACAGCCCTAAAAATAGAAATCATTGCATAAGCATTTTGGGGTCTTGTGTTTTCTTTTTTTCTTGCACTATATAGAATGGCAGATGCATGCATGTATTTATACAGCATTATAAAATCTGTATTATATTGTATATACAGTCTTCTAATATTTTATCTAGTATTATAATGTTAACATTTTACCTTGTCATGATATGTTTGTAAAATACTTTTAGTAGCCACATACGTGATACTCCATTAAATAAATATGCTATAATCTCTTTATTTTCTTGTTGCATACTTAAGCTAATTATAGTTCTTAATTTTTTTTGAGAGAGAGAGAGACTGTGCACATGTGCCTGTGAGCAGCAAAAGAGAGAGGGAGAGGGAGAGAGAGAATCTTAAGCAGGCTCCATACCCAGCAAGGTGCCTGTCTCGGGGCTCAATCTATTATGAGATCATGATCTGAGCCAAATTCAACTTGGATGCTTAACCAACTGAGCCACCCAGGCTCCCCAGTTTTAGTATTATTAAACAGTGCTGTGACATATGTATATAAATGGTGCTGTGATGGGGGTGCCTGGATGGCTCATTTAGGTATGCATTTGACTCTTGATTTTGGCTTAGATCATGAACTCCTGGTTGGTGAGTTGGAGCCCCGCATCAGGCTCCAAACTGACAATGCAGAGGCTGCTTGGGATACTCTTTCTCTGACCACCCACCCCCCGGTGTGTGTACTCTCTTTCTCTTAAAATAAATAAAATAAACTTTAAAAATGTTTAAATCATATTTTTTTATTTTTAGATATGAAAAATACATTTACAAAATGTTTTCTAATATGAAATTTATTGTCAAATTTGTTTCCATACAACACCCAGTGCTCATCCCAAAAGGTGCCCTCCTCAATACCCATCACTCACCCTCCTCTCCCTCCCACTTCCCATCAATCTTCAGTTTGTTTTCAGTTTTTAAGAGTCCCTCATGCTTTGGTTCCCTCCCTCTCTAACCTCTTTTTTTATCTTCCCCTCCCCCATGGACTTCTGTTAAGTTTCTCAGGATCCACATAAGAGTGAAAACATATGGTATCTTTCTCTGTATGACTTATTTCACTTAGCATAACACTCTCCAGTTCCATCCACATTGCTGCAAAAGCCCATATTTCATTCTTTCTCATTGCCAAGTAGTATTCCATTGCCTATATAAACCACAATTTCTTTATCCATTCATCAGTTGATGGACATTTAGGCTCTTTCCATAATTTGGCTATTGTTGAGAGTGCTGCTATAAACATTGGGGTACAAGTGCCCCTATGCATCAGCACTCCTGCATCCCTTGGGCAAATTCCTAGCAGTACTATTGCTGGGTTATAGGGTAGATCTATTTTTAATTTTTTGAGGAACCTCCACACTGTTTTCCAGAGTGGCTGCACCAGTTTGCATTCCCACCAACAGTGCAAGAGGGTTCCCATTTCTCCACATCCTCGCCAGCATCTATAGTCTCCTGATTTGTTCATTTTAGCCTCTCTGACTGGCGTGAGGTGGTATCTCAGTGTGGTTTTGATTTGTATTTCCCTAATGAGGAGTGACGTTGAGTATCTTTTAATGTGCCTGTTGGCCATCTGGATGTCTTCTTTAGAGAAATGTCTATTCATGTTTTCTGCCCATTTCTTCACTGGATTATTTGTTTTTCAGGTGTGGAGTTTGGTGAGTTCTTTATAGATTTTGGATACTAGCCCTTAGTCTGATATGTCATTTGCAAATATCTTTTCCCATTACGTTAGTTACCTTTTAGCTTTGTTGATTGTTTCCTTTGCAGTGCAGAAGCGTTTTATCTTCATGAGGTCCCAATAGTTCATTTTTGCTTTTAATTCCCTTGCCTTTGGAGATGTGTCAAGTAAGAAATTGCTGCGGCTGTGGTCAGAGAGGTTTTTTCTTGCTTTCTCTTCTAGGGTTATGATGGTTTCCTGTCTCACATTCAGGTCCTTCATCCATTTTGAGTTTATTTTTGTGTATGGTGTAAGAAAGTGGTCTAGTTTCATTCTTATGCATGTTGCTGTCCAGTTGTCCCAAAACCATTTGTTAAAGAGACTGTCTTTTTTCCATTGGATATTCTTTCCTGCTTTGTCAAAGATTAGTTTGGCCATATTTTTGTGGTTCCAATTCTGGAATCACTATTCTATTCCATTGGTCTGTGTCTGTTTTTGTGCCAATACCATGCTGTCTTGATGATTACAGCTTTGTAGTAGAGGCTAAAGTCTGGGATTGTGATGCCTCTTGCTTTGGTCTTCTTCTTCAATATTACTTTGGCTATTCGGGGTCTTTTGTGGTTCCATACAAATTTTAGGATTGCTTGGGTAGTATTGACATTTTAACAATATTTATTCTTCCAATCCATGAGCACGGAATGTTTTTCCATTTCTTTGTATCTTTATCAATTTCCTTCATAAGCTTTCTATAGTTTTCAGCATACAGATCTTTTACATCTTTGGTTAGATTTATTACTAGGTATTTTATGATTCTTGGTGCAATTGTGAATAGGATAAGTTCATCTTTCTGTTGTTTCATTATTAGTGTATAAGAATGCAACTGATTTATGTAAATTAATTTTGTATCCTGCTACTTTGCTGAATTCATGTATCAGTTCTAGGAGACTCTTGTTGGAGTCTATCAGGTTTTCCATGTATAGTATCATGTCATCATCTACAAAAAGTGAAAGCTTAACTTCATCTTTGCCAATTTTGATGCCTTTGATTTCCTTTTGTTGTCTGGTTGCTGATGCTAGAACTTCCAACGCTATGTTAAACAACAGGGGTGAGAGTGGACATCCCTGTCATGTTCCTGATCTCAGGGGGAAAACTCAGTTTTTCCTCATTGAGGATGGATGATACTAGCTGTGGGCTTTTCATAAATGGCTTTTATGATGTTTAAGTATGTTCCTTCTATCCTGACTTTCTTGAGGGTTTTTATTAGGAAAGTGTTTAATTTTGTCAAATGCCTTTTCTGTATCGATTGACAGGATCATATGGTTCTTTTCTTTCTCTTATTAATGTGATGTATCACATTGATTGATTTGCGAATGTTGAACTAGCCCTGCAGCCCAGGAATGAATCCCACTTGATCATGGTGAATAATTCTTTTATATGCTGTTGAATTTGATTTTCTAGTATCTTACTGAGATTTTTGCATGCATATTCATCAGGGATATTGGCCTGTAGTTCTCTTTTTTTGCTGGGTCTCTGTCTGGTTTAGGAATCAAAGTAATGCTGGCTTCATAGAATGAGTCTGGAAGTTTTCCTTCCCTTTCTATTTTTTGGAACAGCTTGAGGAGGATAGGTATTGTCTCTACTTTGAATGTCTGGTAGAATTCCCCAGGGAAGCCATCTGGTCCTGGACTCTTATTTGTTGGGAGATTTTTGATAACTGATTTAATTTCTTCGCTGGTTATGGGTCTGTTCAAGTTTTCTATTTCTTCCTGTTTGAGTTTTGGAAGTGTGTGGGTGCTTAGGAATTTGTCCATTTCTTCCAGGTTGTCCAGTTTGTGGGCATATAATTTTTCATAGTATTCCCTGATAATTGCTTGTATTTCTGAGGGATTGGTTGTAATAATTCCATTTTCATTCATGATTTTATCTATTTGGGTCATCTCCCTTTTCTTTTTGAGAAGCCTGGCTAGAGGTTTATCAATTTTGTTTATTTTCTCAAGAAACCAACTCTTGGTTTCATTGATCTGCTCTACAGTTTTGTAGATTATATTGTTTATTTCTGCTCTGATCTTTATTATGTCTCTTCTGCTCAGTTTGGGGGTGTCTTTGCTGTTCTGCTTCTATTTCCTTTAGGTGTGCTGTTTGATTTTGTATTTGGGATTTTTCTTGTTTCTTGAGATAGGCCTTGATTACAATATATTTTCCTCTCAGGACTGCCTTCACTGCATCCCAAAGCATTTGGATTGTTGTATTTTCATTTTCCTTTGTTTCCATATATTTTTAAATTTCTTTTCTAATTGCCTCGTTGATCCATTCATTCTTTAGTAGCTGTTCTTTAACCTCCATGCTTTTGGAGGTTTTCCAGACTTTTTCTTGTGTTGATTTCAAGTTTCATAGCATTGTGGTCTGAAAGTGTGCATGGTATGATCTCAATTCTTTTATACTTATGAAGGGCTGTTTTGTGACCCAGTATGTGATCTATCTTGGAGAATGTTCCATGTGCAATTGAGAAGAAAGTATATTCTGTTGCTTTGGGATGCAGAGTTCTAAATATATCTGTCAAATCCATCTGATCCAATATATCATTCAGGGCCCTTGTTTCTTTATTGATCCTGTGTCTAGATGTTCTATCCATTGTTGTAAGTGGGGTATTTAAGTCCCCTGCAATTACCACATTCTAATCAATAAGGTTGCTTATGTTTGTGATTAATTGTTTTATATATTTGGGGGCTCCCATATTCAGCGCATAGACATTTATAGTTGTTACCTCTTCCTGATGGATAGACCCTATAATTATTATATAATGCCCTTCTTCATCTCTTGTTACAGACTTTAATTTAAAGTCTAGTCTGTCTAATATAAGTATGGCTACTCCAGCTTTCTTTTCACTTCCAGTAGCACAATAGATAGTTCTCCATCCCCTCATTTTCAATCGGAAGGTGTCCTCAGGTCTAAAATGAGTCTCTTGTAGACAGCAAATAGATGGGTCTTGTTTTTTTTTTTTTTCTATCCATTCTGATATCCTATGTTCCTTTGGTTGGAGCATTTAGCCCATTTACATTCAGTGTTATTACTGAAAGAAATGAGCTTAGAGTCATTGTGATGTCTGCAGGTTTCATGCTTGTAGTGATGTCTCTGGTACTTTGTGGTCCTTGCAACATTTCACTCACAGAGTCCCTCTTAGGATCTCTTGTAGGGCTGGTTTAGTGATGATGAATTCCTTCAGTTTTTGTTTGTTTGGGAAAACCTTTATCTCTTCTTCTATTCTGAATGACAGACTTGCTGGGTAAAGGATTCTCGGCTCCATATTTTTTCTATTCATTACATTGAAGATTTCCTGCCATTGCTTTCTGGCCTGCCCAGTTTCAGTAGATAGGTCTGCCACTACTCTTATGGGACTACGTTTGTAAGTTAGAGCCTGTTTATCCCTAGCTGCTTTCAGAATTTTCTCTTTATCCTTGCATTTTGCCAGTTTCACTATGATATGTCATGCAGAAGATCGATTCAAGTTATGTCTGAAGGGAGTTCTCTGTGCCTCTTGGATTTCAATGCCTGTTTCCTTCCCCAGATCAGGGAAGTTCTCAGCTATGATTTGTTTAAGTACACCTTCAGCCCCTTTCTCTCTCTCTCTTCTTCTGGAATTCCTACGATATGGATATTGTTCTGTCTGATTGCATCACTTAGTTCTCTAATTCTCCCCTCATACTCCTGGATTTTTTTATCTCTCTTTTTCTGAGCTTCCTCTTTTTCCATAATTTTATCTTCTAATTCACCTATTCTCTCCTCTGCCTCTTCAATCCGTGCTATGGTCGCCTCCATTTTATTTGCACCTCATTTATAGCATTTTTTAGCTCCTCATGACTATTTCTTAGTCCCTTGATCTCTGTAACAATAGATTCTCTTCTGTCCTCTATGCTCTTTTCAATCCCATCGATGAATTTTATGACTATTATTCTAAATTCTTGTTCCCTTATATTGCTTAAAATCGTTTTTGATCAATTCGTTAGCTGTCGCTACTTCCTGGAGTTTCTTTTGAGGAGAATTCTTCCGTTTCATCATTTGGGTAGTCCCTCTGGTGGCTCCAAACTGCAGGGCACTTCTCCTGTGCCTTCCAGAGAAACTTGTGTTGGTGGGCGAGGCTGCAGTCAGATCCTATATCTGCCCCCAGCCCACCACTGGGGCCACAGTCAGACTGGTGTGTACCTTATCTTCCCCTCTCTCAGGGGCAAGACTCACTGTGGAGTGGTGTGGCCCCTGTCTGGGCTACTTTCACACTGCCAGACTTGTGGTGCTGCTTCGATGGGATCTGGCATATTAGCCGGTGGATCTGCAAGGTGTACAGGGGCTGGAGGAGCAGGCTTAGCTCACGTTGCCATAGGTGGTCCCCTGTGGGAGGGGCCCTGAAGCACTGGAAGGGAGGCAGACCTGTGGGAGGGATGGATCCACAGAAGAACAGCATACACAGCGTTTGCGTGGTGTAAGCAAGTTCAGTGAGGGGAACTGGTTCCCTTTGGAATTTCGGCTGGGGATGAGAGAGGGAAATGGAGCTTGTCAGTGCCTTTGTTCCCCTGCCTAGCTGAGCTCTGTCTTCTGGGGCTCAACAACTCTCCCTCCTGGTGTCCTCTTGCCCACCCCACTCCCTGAGAGCAGAACTGTTGACTTTTAACATTCCAGATGTTAAGTCCCGCTGGCCATCAGAACTCATGCAGTCCGGCCCCTCCGCTTTTGCAAGCCAGTCTCTGGGGCTCTGCCTTGACAGGCGGGCTGCCCCTCCACCTCTCTGGCTCCCTCCTGCCAGTCCGTGTAGCACGCACCGCCTCTCCACCCTTCCTACCCTCTTCTGTGGCTTCTTGTCTACCCTTGGCTCCAGAGAATCCATTCTGTTAGTCTTCTGGCGGTTTTCTGGGTTATTTAGGCAGATGTGGGTGGAATCTAAGCGATCAGCAGGACAAGATGAGCCCAGCATTCTCCTACGCCACCATCTTCCCCTCTGAGTCCTGAGGGAATCCATGGCTTCTTCTTGCAAGTACTTTTGTGATCTGTTTTTTTCAGAGGTCTGCTTAGCCAAAGTGTTCTTCCACATCCAGGCTCTTTGTTCTCACTTCTGTCACAAGCTCAGACCTGTGCTGGCTGCCTGACATGGCCCACCCTGCCACCTGGAAGGTAAATTGTATTTTTTTTAAAAAGGTGCTGCTATGGGTATCTATGTGCATATTTAAATTTTCTTGTTAACAGGACAAGGATGTCCACTCTCACCACTGTTATTCAACATAGTGTTGGAAGTCCTAGCCTCAGCAATCAGACAACACCAAGAAATAAAAGGCATCTAAATCAGCAAGGAGGAAGTCAGACTTTCACACTTTGCGGATAACATGATACTCTCTGTGAAAAACCCAAAAGACTCCACCAGAAAACTCCTACAACTGGTACATGAATTCAGCAAAGTGACAGGATATAAAAATCAATGTATAGAAATCAGTTGCATTCCTATACACTGATAATGAAGCCACAGAAGGAGAAATCAAGTAATAGATCCCATTTACAATCCAGCAAAAACCATAAAATACCTAGGAATAAACCTAACCAAAGATATGAAAAATCTATATGCTGAAAACTATAGAAAGCTTTCAAGGAAATTGAAGAAAGCACAAAAAAAATGAAAAAAATATTCCATGTTCACAGATTGGAAGAATAAATACTGTTAAAATGTCTATACTACCCAAAGCAATCTACATATTCAATGCAATACCTACCAAAATAACACCAGCATTCTTCATAGAGCTAGAACAAACAATCCTAAAATTTGTGTGGAACCAGAAAAGGTCCCGAATAGCCAAAGCAATCCTAAAAAAGAAAACCAAAGCTGGAGGCATCACAATTCCAGACTTCAGGATATATTACAAAAATGTAATCATCAAGACAGTATGGTACTGGCACAAAAGCAGACACATAGATCAATGGAACAGAATAGAGAACCCAGAAATGGACCCACAAACATACAGCCAAGTAATTTTTGATAAAGCAGGGAAGAATATCCAATGGAATAAAGACAGTCTCTTCAGCAAATGGTGTTGGATAAACTGGACAGCGACATGCAGAAAAATGATCCTCAACAACTTTCTTATACCATACACAAAAGTAAACTCAAAATGGATGAAAGATCTAAATGTAAGGCAGGAAGCCATCAAAATCCTCTTGGAGAAAACAGGCAACAACCTTTTTGACCTTGGCCACAGCAACTTCTTACTTGACATGTCTCCTGAGGCAAAGGAAACAAAAGCAAAAATGAACTACTGGGACCTCATCAAGATAAAAAGCCTCTGCACAGCAAAGGAAACAATCAGCAAAACTAAAAGGAAACCAATGGAATGTGAGAAGATGTTTGCAAATGACATATCAGATAAAGCGTTAGTATCCAAAATTTATAAAGAACATATCAAAATCAACACCCAAAAACAAAATAATCCAGTCAAGAAATGGGCAAAAGAAATGAAAAGAAACTTTCCAAAGAAGACATCCAGATGGCTACAGACACATGAAAAAATGCTCAACATCACTCATCATCAGAGAAATAAAAATCAAAACCACAATGAGATACCACCTCACACCTGTCAGAATGGTTAAAATTAACAACTCAGGCAACAACAGATGTTGGTGAGGATGCAGAGAAAGAGGAACCCCTTTGCACTGCTGGTGGGAATGCAAACTGGTGCAGCCACTCTGCAAAACAGTGTGGAGCCTCCTCAAAAATTTAAAAATAGAATTGCCCTATAACCCAGCAATTGCACTACTAGGTATTTCTCCAAAGGATACAGGTGTGCTGATTCGAAGGCGCACATCCACCCCAATGTTTATAGCAGCACTATCAACAATAGCCAAAGTATGGAAAGAGCCCAAATGTCCACTGACTGATGAATGGATAAAGAAGATATGATATATATATATAGTATATTGTATATAATATATTGTATATTGTATTGTATATATTGTATATTGTATTGTATATATTGTATAATATATTGTAATATTGTATATATATATATATATATACACACATACACACACACACATACACACTCACACACATATATATGTACACACACACACACACACACACAATGGAATATTACTCAGCAATCAAAATGAATGAAATCTTGCCATTTGCAACAACTTGGATGGAACTAGAATGTATTATGCTAAGCGAAATTAGTCAGAGAAAGACAAATATTATAATACTTCACTCATATGAGAACTGTAAAACACAAAATAGATGAACATAAGGGAAGAGAAGTAAAAATAATATAAAAACAGACAGGGAGATAACCATAAGAGACTCTTTTTTTTAATTTTTATTTATTTTTGAGAGAGAGAAAGAGAGACAGAGCATGAGCAGGGTAGGGGCAGAGAGAGAGGGAGGCACAGAATCCAAAGCAGGCTACAGGCTCTGAGCTGTCAGCACAGAGCCCGACTTGGGTCTTGAACTCACCAGCCATGAGATCATGACCTGAGCCAAAGTTGGACACTTAACTGACTGAGCCATGCAGGCACCCCAAGAGGCTCTTAAATACGGAGAACAAACTGAGAGTTGCTGGCAGGGTGTTGGGTGGGGGGATGGGCTAAGTGGGCAAGGGGCATTAAGGAGGACACTTTTGGGGATGAGCACTGGGTGTTATAAATAAGTGGTGAATCACTAAATTCTATTCCTGAAATCATTATTACACTATATGTTAACTAACTTGGATTTAAATCAAAAAAATAATTTAAGAAATTAAATAAATAAATAAATAAATAAACAAAATAAAATGAAAGAGGAAAATAAATGTTCCTATATAGGGAATTATAAAGCCAAATATAGACTTATTTAAAGCCAAACTTCTTATTAAAGTCTGTCTCAATTTATACTCTAACCAGTGATGTTTCAATGTGTTCATTTAACTGTTCATTTAAAAATGACTTTGCTGACTTAGTAGGAGAAAAACGGCATCCCAATTTTGTTTAATTTCTAGTTCTTTGGTAATGACATACTTCCTTTGTAAGATCGAGTCCTGTGTTGTGCTCTGTCCTGTCAGTGTGGAGCCTGCTTGGGATTCTCTTTTCCTCTCTCTGCCCCTCCCCACTTGTGCTCTCTCTTTCTCAAATAATAAATAAACTCTCTCTCTCAAAATAAATAAGTAAACATTAAAAAAACATTTCTCACACACAAAAAATTCCCCAGCTCACCATATTGAAAGTTGTTAGTTGATACCAGTACATTAATTTCCTTGGCATATCATAGAGTGAATGGTGGCATTTAAGTAGTTCATGAGGAACTGGGCCTTTGTCCATCATTTTATTCTAATACTATAGTGGCCTTTGTGGGATGTTTTTGCTTCTTCCATGGATATTCCCTGTAGTTCCCATGAGAGTGCATAAATTTGGGGGGGGGGACCTCTTGTATCTCACCCTCTCACCAACAGCTTGGTTTTCCTCTATCCATCAGCTACACTGAATGGTGGGGGCCCAATGACAGTCAGTCTGGGGCTTTTGCTTGAGCCTTTGAACTGCTGTGTCCATCCTACTAAGGGAAAGTCCTGTTAAAAAAAAAAGATAGAGAGAGAAAGCAGAATGTAGCTGAATGCCGGGGAGGCCTTGACATGTCAGCCTTGATCCCTAAAGCCAACTCCATGCCTTGACCTCTTGGTTGCATGAAACAAAAAAAAATCCCTTTTCTTTCTTCCACTAGATTGGGCTTCTTCAGAGTTGCATTGGAAAAAATCTTCTCCGATGCTGTTATGCTGCTTTACTCCAAATATAGTTCTGGCTGTTTTAATTCTTCCTTATAATTAAATAATAGCTTTATCTCATTGTTTTACCATGGGATTGTTGAAAGTGAGTGTTTTAAAATAACTTTTTTTACGGGCAACAAAATGCACAATTCTTAAATATTCAGTTCAATGATTTTTTAAAAATTTATTTTAACATTTTTTTATTATTGAGAGACAGGGCATAAGCAGGGGAGGGGCAGAGAAAGAGGGAGACACAGAATCTGAAGCAGGCTCCAGGCTCTGAGCTGTCAGCACAGAGCCCGACGTGGGGCTCAAACCCACAAATCAGGAGATCATGACCTGAGCCGAAGTCAGATGCTTAACCGACGGAGCCACCCAGGCGCCCCCAGTTCAATGATTTTTGACAAATGTATATACCTGTGTGACAACTGCCTAAAACAATACTGAATCTTTATGTCTTACCTTGGTTATCACACTCTTTCTAGCCAATCTTCACGCCCTCCATGCAGAATCAAGTTCCGATTCCTGTAGCTAGAACTTTACATAGATGGACTCATAGATTATGTGTTCTTTTGGGTCTGGCTTCTTTCACTCAACAGAGTCCAGTGCAACTCCCATAATATCACAGATCTGGTTTCTCAAACAGATGATCATCAGAGAGGGTGGACACAATAAATATATGACAGAAGAGCATGACAAACCATAAACAGGACAGTCTTGTCTGCTTGAAATAGGCAGATGGAGTTAATCCAACACACATTTATTAGTACCCATTATGTGCCAGCCACTCTAAATAAACAATACCCTGGCTGCCCCATAGCTCACATTACAGGGGGGCGCTTTTGTTAGGGAGAGCTGTCTGTACTTGAACAAGACCATTTCCAGCATGTTGGAGGGCCAGGTGCTCCTTTAGTTTGGGGGAGCTGGGAAGGGCCCCTGAAATGGTGATGCTAGAGAGGAGGTCGGGCTGGTTTCCTGCAAAGGTGACAGCAAGTGTAAAACCATGAGGTGGAACATTTCTGGGAGAGAAAACCAGCATGGACTAAGTGGAGCAGATGTGAGAGAGAGTGCAAGGAAAAACTTCCAAGGGGTTAGGGCATGTCAGACGTGTAGGACTCTGGAGCCATACTCCGGCGTTCACCGCCTAGAAGCTTCTCAGGAGAAGGCAGCTGTCCCTGGAGATGCAGCCTACCTGGTGAGCCCCTCCCTCTCCCCACCTCCCCTCACTTGGCCTCTTCACAGGCCCACTGGGGACGAACTGAAGATGCTGGCAGTGCCTTTGTGTTAACACTCCCACAGAGCTCTCCAGACCCTGGCTCAGCTCTTTCTCCACCTCTGTTCTCTCTACCTCTTGTGACCTCAGGCTGAATACTTCAGGGAAACTGCCCTTTAACTGCACTCCAGAGTCTGACTTGGAAAAATGATGCAACTTTGGTCCTGTGCGGATTAGCACTTGCATGGCCTTGAAAGAGGGTGAGTCTCTCATAAACCTTGTGCCTTTGTCACCTCCCCGCTGGCCATTTCCTATTTGTTGCCCAAACTGGGATTTCACCCAGGATGCCTCCTCTGTGACAAATTACACTCAGTCTGGTAAGAGAGCTGGTGAATTTGCTAGAGAAAAAGTATCTTATGAACCTAGGCTCTTAAAGCATCTTACTTACAGCGTCTGTTCCAATGGCTTTTCACTTACCTTTTCTTGTCTCTTTGCTCTAAAGTAGAAAAGTCTGGATCATTTCTAATTCCAACCTACCCAAGAACAGCTGATAATTTTGTCTTTTCTCTTTTGGGGGGAGCTCAAGTACATATTTTACCTCCTTCTAACTTATTTGATCTTTAGAAATCCTTACTTCTGCTTCAGAGGCAGAGCCTTTAAGTGTATACAACCCATGACCTATAAATCATTTGAAACTGTTAGCTAGCACTTCAGAGGTGGCTTGGTTACTAGGAAAAATGGGATTCTTGTGTGCATTGCCACTAATCTAAAGAAGGACCTTGAATAAGGATGTTTTTTTCTTTCTGGAAGAGCAGTAATTAACATCTCAGGCTTCACAAGATGACCTGAATTTAAACCTTGGCTCCACTGTTCAATAGCTGTGTGACCATTTGCAAGTTACCTACTTGCTTTGGGTCTCAGGTTGGCAAAGGAATTAAGAATGGGAAGTGAGGAGCCAGATTGCTTGGGTTCAAATCTCAGCTCTAGCACTCAATAGCTGTGCAACTTTAGGCAAGTTACTTAACCTCTCTGTACCTCAGCCCCCTCATCTGTACAATAGGGATACTAATAATCTCTGCCTCATAATGATACTGTGTAGGTTAAATGAGATAATGTAAACAAAACACATTTAGTAATAGTGCCTCATACACATTATGTGCTTTATAAATTTTAGCTATTGGTATTTTTAAAGTATTATTTTTGGGGGTGGGTAAAATAAACTATTGATGGCCTGATATCTGCTAGCATAGAAGTGTCTTCAGGTCTCATTCATATATTTTTTAAATGTTAATTTATTTATTTTGAGAGAGAGAGAGTGAGTGGGAGCGAGCAGGGGAGGGGAAGAGAGAGAGGGACAGAGAGAGAATCCAAGCAGGTTCTGTGCTCTCAGACAGAACCAGACTTGGGGCTCAATCTCACGAACCTGAGCCAAAGCCGAGTTGGATGCTTAAGCAACTGAGCCACCCAGGCACCCCTCATTCATATTTTTAAAACACTTTGAGATCTCTGCACTAAAGGAGATGCTCAGAAAGGGAAAAATTTCATTCCTCAGGGTAGCACCTCTAAATAGCAGCCATCATCATTGCCTTGATTAGGTAATCAGTGCCCAAAAAACAGCTGAATCACAGCCCTGATTCCTCCTGATGGAAACTCACATGGTCATTGTGCTCACTTTCTATTTTTGAAATATACCTTCATGGATGGAATTTTTGGTGAGGAAGTAAGGAAGAACCAGGGCTATTTAATTCAGAAATCTTGTGTGTGATCACGTCAATTTGGCAAAAGTAATTTTTTGCTCAGAGTTAACTGATTGGAGGTGGGAAAGGAATAATAGCCATTTTATCTAATTCTAAGCAAGAATAAAAGAAATGAAAACAAATGATAAGCCAAATCAACCTGCTATTATTCTAATCCAGTGAGACTGAGCAAGCCAAATCCTGAGTCACCTTCCTGGCCAACTATTTTTATTGACTTGAAATAACAAAGGATGAAAGCCTGAAATGACCTAGATCACTTTTCTTACAAAGCTTCTGGGTTTCAGTGCATATCCTGGAATTCCCCGAGAGGCGAGGACTGTTTACTTAAGTCGATATTCTGGAAATGGACATTTTAAAAAGTTGGGAGACAAAGAAAAAACTTAAAGTGGGATAAAACCTTCCTTAGCCACAGACTAAGTAATTTTGTTTTGCTAAATTTGCACGGGACTTATTCTTTAGTGCATGCTTCTTGGAGGCATCAGTAATTACAGTGTGTTTACAAGTCAAGGCAACAAAGTAGACAGAAAAGAGTTGTTTCTGGGCTGATTCAAAGGCAGGGTGGATACGAATATTTTAAAATTATGAACAATGTACTTTGGACACACACCGATGTATAGCAATGATGAGACAAAAGCCCATCAAACAATTACACTCCTTCCAAGGACCACGCTGTCACGACGCCCACTACCAGAGGTGACTACTGTTGTGGATTTGGTGTTTCCCAGTCCACTCGCACATACATGCCCTAGAGACCCTGTGTGTGTATAAATATACATGCACACACATTGGGACTAGGCACAGACAAGATTGTCACAGCTGGGCTCAATACTGAAACATTAGGACAGTCTGAACATTCACCCACAGGGGAATCAATAAATTGTGCTGTATTCATTACAATGAAGCAATTAAAATAAAACTGGAAAAAAAATCTCAGAAATGTAATATTAAGCAAGAAAGGCAAGTTGCAGGAGAAGCCCTAGAGAAGGATGTTTTCCTTTATATACAGCTTTATGTCATTTCATGGGGTTAGCTGGTAAAGGGACAGTCTTTCATCAGGCTTGCAGTTTGCCTGCCTCTCCCCCCCCACCCCCCACCTCCCTCCCCTAGGCTAAGGCCTTGAGTGATAGGTATAGATGGCTGGAGCCATCCTTCCCTCTGTCTGTCTGTCTGTCTGTCACCTCCCTAGAAGCCCTGAGGTTTGTCTTGCTCAAATCTCATAACCTGAATTCACTTTCATTTAGCTTTTCATATCAGCTCCTAGTCTGCTGAATTCAACACTGGCACAGAACAACTATGAAAATCCTAGGAATTATTCTGCTAAAACTTTAGCTCATTATTTTGACTGTGTTGTCTTATGAGACCGCGTTGTCTTATGAGACCGCGTGCTGTCTCAGGTTGAAACATAGACTTGAGAGGAGGTAGTTGATTTGGGAGGGATCCCAGGAAACACTGGCAGGGAAGTAGGAAAGTGAGACATGCCAGAGAAGGTGGTCTGGTGGGGTTAATTACCAAGCATATCAACCATTGCATTTTTCAGAGTTACTCTACTTCCAAAGGCGAGGGAACTGGGATCTTTATCCATCAACCATTTGTCTGTCACTGGTTGTGGGTTAACTCTCTGGCATGTCCATAGCATGGACCAAATATGCTCCCATAATGAAAAAAAAAAGCCTTTGGGCAGGGACTCACAGTGTTTCACAGTAAGTGGCCTCTGGATGCAGAGGTAAGTGCAGAAGAGGTTGGGTGGAACACCTAAAACATCTGCTCAGCATCTTGAGTGAAGATTACGAGGGGATGTTTTACATCTGCCAATATTTCCCCGTCAAATTCTAACTTATCCTGTGGTCTACCAGAACCAGTTAAATACAAGCTGCTGTTTCCTAGGATTTCACTTTCCAAAGCAAGAATCATATATACCATATAAATATTTCATTGAATGCCATACTTTTATTGAAAAAAATTCATTTATGTCAGGGTACTGAACACACTTCCAGGGGTCAAGGCTTCCAGAAGGTGGAGAGTCTACCATTAGGAACTCTTCTAATGTAGCTTCTTGTAGCTAAAGAAATATCAACTGGGGAGGAGTGTTGCTCCCCAGAGTGCCTCACAAAATTTGAGTTTATCAGTGGTATCACCGTGTGTTTGATCTCTGGAGTATGGTTATTCAGGTCCAGAAACAGTGCTATCATGTCTGTTTGTGGTTTTCAAGATCTGGATAACTAGCCCATACCAACCATCCAATTCATAAAAGACTTTATATGTAAAGTCAGGCACAATCAGAGCATTTGGAATTGGCAGTTTTTGAATGATACGTCCCACCTTCCAGCAGTTTTCCTCTTGACTGCCATTAGTTAATGACAGGTGCACTGTCCCCCTACCCCCACCTTGGAAGTCTTAGATAAACATTGGCAATGTCTTACTATCTAATCTGCCTTTTAATAAGTCATCCAAGTCCCCCTTACTTGATAATAGGGAGAGTGTAACTTAACTAAGTCTATTGCACTCTTCTCATCTATCCTTTCCTAAGAACACACCTGGGGTTCATAATAGAGACTTGGAAAATCCACTAGTATTGCCATTAGTGCATTTATTCCCTACCCCTTAGGACAGCCTCCTTTCTGACTCTAAAGTCCAGTAGTCTCTCTGTGCCTTCAAAAAGGCAGGGGATATTGCAGGTTGGTCACCAAAGGGTAGTCATGTGAATAACCAGGAAGAAATATGAATTCCTTCAATGTTTGTAGACAACAAGATGGCTCATGCCAAGCAGTAGCTTATGTCAAGCGGTGATGCAAGCAACCAAGGGCACCGCAGCTAAGACCAGTTATTGCCAAAACCAGCACGAGCTGATGACACCCGGAACTGATGACCAGCAGAACCAGAAGAGGTCTGCAAAGACACAAGACTCATTAAATCCCTTTAAAAGGGGAGGATTTTTGCAGCAAACTGACTTTCTAGATGCTGACCCTTTCCTATCTGATCACATCACAGGGGCAGCTGCTGCCAAACGGTCTGCCCAATTGATATTTGAACATAACAGAGACCCTTCACTGCCTGAACATAACAAACAGCACGTGCCAAGAGCTGATCCGGACCAAACCGAGGCCTTATCTCAACCATGCTGGCGGACTTACTTCACGTTTGGTTCATAGACTTCCTACCCCCTGTTCTACGTTGTTTGTTGAGTGACTTGTCTTAAGCTTTGCTTTGTGTTTAACTTGGGTGACAAGTTAAAGTATGTGATGGAATGTCATTGAGTTTGGAATCCTAAACCTGCTTTACAATTATGGCATAAATTGTATGCTTTCCATAAATTTGCTTTATGACTGAATAAAGGCTGACACTGGGGAAAGACACAACTTGTGTGTGTACCTTCAGAGAGTGCTCATGACAGTCAGTGTCAAGAAACAAGTGTGGATCATGCAGAGCAGAGGTCACTCCTCCTTGAAGAGGCAAGTTTCCTCTGCTTCAAGTCCTCAGGGGCTAATGATGCTGCTGCCTAATCAGGGGGAAGGTCCTGATAGATCCTTCAAAAAGCTCCTTTTTCCACTGTCAAGGATGATTTTTACAAAATGCTTCCCATGATAGATTGATTAATGGTCATGATTCTTTTTTTTTTAAGTTTTATTTATTTTGAGAGATAGAAAGAGAGAGAGAGCATGAGCAGGGGATGGGCAGAGAGAGGGAGAGAGAGGGTCCCAAACAGGCTCTGTGCTGTCAGCATGGAGCCTGATTTGGGTCTCCAACTCACAAGCCGTGAGATTATCACCTGAACCGAAATCAAGAGTCAGATGATTAACTGACCAAGCCACTCCAGGCAGCCCCAATGGTCAAAATTCTTATTTTTTAAATTTTTTAAATGTTTATTGATTTTGAGACAGAAAGAGAGACAGAGTGCGAGCAGGGGAGGGCCATAGAGAGAGAGGGACACAGAATCCGAAGCAGGCTCCAGACTCTGAGCTGTCCAGACAAAGCTCGATGTGGGGTTCGAACCCATGGGCCATGAGATCATGACCTGAGCCAAAGTCGGATGCTCCACCAACTGAGCTGCTCCACTGCCCCCCAAATGGTCATAATTCTTTGTTTTTAAGTTTATTTATTTATTTTGAGAGAGACAGAGACAGCGTGAGTGGGGGAGGGGGAGAGAGACAGAGAGAGAGAGAGAGAGAGAGAGAATTCAAAGCGGGCTGTGCACTGAGGCTCCGCACCATCAGTGCAGAGCCCAATGTGAGGCTTGAACCCACAAAACCGTGAGATCATGGCCTGAGCCAAAACCAAGAGTTGGACAATTAACTGACTGAGCCACACAGGCACCCTGCAAATGCTCACAATTCTTAACCCCTCTCTCTATCCATTCCTTTCACTCTCCTCCTCTGACTCTCGGCTTGGCCTTGTAAGTTGCTTTGGCCAATAGGATAATAGCAAACATGTCACAATTAGAGGCTTTAAACTGCATGTGCAATTGGGATTGCTCCTTTGTCATTAACAGAAGAAGGATATGCCCAGGCTAATCCACTGGTCCCAGGAGAGGGTTGAGAAAAACATGGACCAGAGCAGAGTTACTTACCTCAGTCATCCCAGCAAAGGCCACCCTGGATCAGCCAATAACTAGTGAACTCCTAGATAAGTGATCTCAACCAAGAGCAGCCAAGCCTGACCCAGATCAGATAAAGCCCATAGACTCATGAGCTGAATAAATGTTTATTGGTGTATACCACTGAAGTTCTGTGGTTGGTTACCATGCAACATTTTAGTGGTAGAGATAATTGATATGCTCTCTTCCTGACTCTTCTGGAGACTCCATCTATGTTCCTACCTGTTCACCAGCTGCAAAAAACTACTTACAATTCCAGTATATTTTTAAGTGCTTCTTGTAATACTGAATGAATCAAAAGTTAATTTCTCAAGTCAATTTCTGTTGACCTGCCTATCTCATGCTTGCTTGGTGCTTCTCCTGTGGATATTTGTTTAATTAGCCTGTAAATACCCCCATTGTCCTTTATGGAGACACACTGTATGATTACTTTCCTTGTCACCAGCACCCAAATTCTTGAAGATTTCTCTGTCTGCCTCTACCTCTGGAAGACCACTCTTCCTCCCTTCTTGTCACCTACATTTCTACTCCTTGGTGAGAAAAGCAATCCCTGTCAGGCCAGTCACCTTCTTGGGGGAAAAATCTATTTATCATGTAGACACCAGGCTTATTTAGGGTCATAGACATGAGCCATAGAGAGAGTCACAGGTTCAAAGAATTTTAGAACGAGAAGGATGTTACAGATAAGCCACCAGATATAGCACATGGCTTTGACTAGCTGAGCAGATAAGTCTTCAAGATTTGTTAGGTCCAGATCCTTGGGGACACCTCACACACCTCTGTTTTAGCTACTTATTGGGATGTAACAAATTATCTCATTATAACAAATATTATCTGGCTATAACAAATCATAGGGGTTTGCTGTAACAACCATTTTGTTTATCTGTTCACAATCATGTAATTTGGGTAAGGCTTGGCTAGGACAGTTCATCTCTGCTCTACATGGCTGACAGGTTTGACTAGGGCTGAAGGGTACACTTGCAAGATGGCTTTGCTCCCATGGCTGGGAAGTTGGTGTTAACTGTTGACTTGAACTCAGCTGAGGCTGTTAGCCAGAGGCCTCTGTTCTGTTCTGTGTGGTCTCTTCACATGGACTAGATTAGACAACTCACAGGGTGGCAATCTCTGGATAGTCAAACTCCTTACGTGGTGGCTGGCTTCTTCCAATGTGCAAAAATGAAAGCTGCCAGGCCTTTTTAAAGCTTAGAATGGAAACTGCACTCTGTCACTTCCTCTATGTTCTATTGGTTATAAAGAAGGTCACAGAATCAGCCCAGATTCAAGGGGAAAGGAAAAATACAGGGGTATATAAAAACTGGGACTGTGGTTCATTGAAAACAACCATTGTAAAAGATTAGCCCACTCTGCTTCCAGCTTTTACTAAAAATTGAGCTTCCACTGACCTTTCTAGCCAGTAAATAATGTAGCTAGGTGAGCATTGACCTGAGAGTTAGGAGACCTGAACTTCTTACCTAGCTTGACTATTAATTAACATTAGAGACTTGGAGAATTCCCCTAACTCTGAAGTTTGTCTGGATAAACTTTAAAGTAGCCTCCATTTCTAAAAACAGAGTCTAAGGTCTTGGTAGGTTTCGGTTCCCAGGCAAGGCTTTGCATTTTCCTTCACGAGTCTTTCCCTTTCTCTTTGAACTGGTCTGTCTTGATCTCCATCCAGCTACCAGGAGACTAACCAAATCATTTATTTACTTCCTACACTCTGCTGATCTGTGCCTTTCTGATTTGTCCTTTTGACCTGCTTCTTTTGTGAGCTGGATGACCTTTGGCCAGCCACATAGCTTCTCTAAGTCTAGATGAACTGGGGATAAGAACCACAGCTTCATGGGCTGTGGTGAGGATCAGATGGGAGAAGGTACATGAAAATCACTTTGCAAAATGGTACTGGGATGTGATGGCATTTTCCAGTCAGCCTAATGCCACCAGATCCATCGTGTCAGATTCAGGTGTGTTTCCGCCCCCAGTTCTGGTGACAACCAATCACTAACCAACTTTGATTCTTATTTCTTCTACTTATAATGAGGGAATACATCTGTCAGTCGCATTTTCCTCTCAAAATATTCTATGACCCCAGAATTTTCTTGCTAATAACAGGTGACAAATTAGGTAAAATTATCTAAATTGGGTTTACAGTTGACAGTATCAGAACCAGGGCTGAGGTGGAGTGGGGCAGAATTATATAGAGGCAAAGCAAGAAAGGGGTTTCTCTTAATACTTTCCGAAAGTTAAAAAAAAAAAAAAAAAACAACAACTTTATATTTATTTTGTAAGATGTCATCTTCAGAGAGTTGACCCAACCAGATAGTGAGTGTCTTGGGAACAAGGATTTTGTCTTTTTTTTTTTTAACCTCTATATTCAGTGACTAGAATAAATGCCTGGCTGAAAGAAACTCAATAAATGGGTTTTGAATAAATGAATGAGAAAAGGCTCAGATTGTAAAGAAGCTCAAGAAAAAAGAGGCTTATTATTTTGATTTTAAAAACAAACACTTAAGTGATGGAGAACAATGTTAATTGGTATCTTTTGAATAGATTATTTAAACCAAACTTTTCACACTACAAGGCAATACTTTGTTGTTTTATGATGGTTATAGCTAAATTATTAATTTGATTTACTATAATCTGATTTATAACAATCTGAATTATTACTTTAACTTTTGAAAGGATCCATAAACTATTCACAGGTTGGGTCTCACAGGAACCAGAGGAAGTAAAATATGCCCTAGAACAAACTGCTGAGTCACACATTATGTCCTTGATCCCTTAGCCAGCTTTCCTAGTCCAGTATCATTTAAGATCCAGAAAAGAGCAGATATTCACCTGGTACGATGGGGGCATCACTGAATATATCCCTCCTGACCAAGGAGTTCAGGCAACAAATGTATGAAACGGAAGGTTCTAGGCTACTGCTTTGACCTATTCTGATGGTGTTCAGATTCAATTATGTAAAGCCATGAGAAACCACAACTGTGTAAACCCCTCCTCGTCAACACATTGAGAAATCAAGCACACACAGAAATTGCCTTGTTTGTATTTTCTGGGAATAGAGGAGAAGAGAAAAACAAAATAATAGTCATTAAATATTTTTGTACCAAGCATTGTGCTCAATTCTTTTTATACTCATTTACTCTTTAGAATAAACAGCCCAATGCAAGTTTCTCTCCACTTAATAGATGAGGAAAACTGAGGCTTGGATAACTAAGTCAACCATTTAAGATTACACAGCTAGTAAGGGGGTAAAGAATGGGAGCCTTTGCTTTTGCTGTCATCCCATCCAGCCTTCTACAGAGTCAAAAGAAGTTCACTTGTCTCTTCCTGCTTTGATATCATCACCTTTACTATCATTTGGCCCCCTGTTTGTCTTTTTTTAAGTTTATTTATTTTGAGAGAGACAGAGAGAGCGTGAGTAGGGGAGGGGCAGAGAGAGAGAAAGAGAGAGACAGAACCCCAAGAAGGCTCTGCATTGCCAGTGCATAGCCCAACACAGGGCTTGAACCCACAAAACCATAAGATCACGACCTGAGTTGAAACCAAGAGTCAGACGCTTAGCCGACTGAGCCACCCAGGTGCCCCTGACCCTCTATTTTTATAAGTCTACAAGAACATACACACATTTCTGCAACCCCTCCATTGTGCTGAGTACAACCACAAGCACAAACTTGGGTGGCAACCACACAAAACCAAACTGCTTCTGGTGGTCTTCACACAGCCCATTGCATTTTCCTCCTTGCCCTGCCTGTAGTGTGTTCAGCTCCTTTTCCCAGTTCAAGTGTCACGTCCTCCAGGAAGCCTTCCCTGAGTCTTCCCCTCATCTCTACTGCCCAGTCTTTCCCACAACGCCTTGCATGTGTCGCTATTGTTAATTACTATTACCTAGTTAGGTATCCATCTCCTGCATTAGACTGTGAGTTCTCTGAGGACAGGGCCATGTCCGTCTTTTCAGTTAGACTATGACCTCCCTGGGGTTTGAGACTGTGTCCTCATTCTATTTGTAACTTCACTGCTGTGCCTAAACTAGCACAAAGTGGGGACTCAGTTGAGTCTACTGATTGGATCAAAAAGATTGCTAAGAAGGACATTAAAACATGATAAAAGTGTAGGTCATAGAGAGGTACTTCAATTCAGAGAAAAGGGGAAAAAGAAGAATATAGAAAGAAGGAAGGATAATATAAAGGGAGGGTGCCATGTTCCCTGTGGCATTCGAATTCCTCAATTTGAGTTAAACAGAAACAACAATATGATTCCATTATTTCTAATTATTCATTATGATCATTTTAATAATTGCATAATTCACACATACCCTATGTCTAAGCAATGTTAGGAGTTTCCCAGTTAAAATTTGGGGGAAAAAACTATCAAATATAATTCTTCATTAAAGATGTACTGAAAACGGTAAACCATGCCTTTCAATCATCTTACAGAGTACAAGACCTTAATTATAAATCAGCCAAATGGATGAATTATTTTCATATTCCAGGGTATATGTTAATTTATGTCAAGTAAATCATCAGTGATGATGATTCTGTTTTTTTATTGCCCTGTGCAAGATATATTGATTTATCATTGTTATTTTAGCTACTCAACATCTAACATCCCTTCCTTCAATAATACACTCCATTGTTTTGGGGGGTATGTCCTATCCTGTATAGTCTTGGTAGAAGATAGCACCTACTTCCTACTTACAAAGAGGATTAACACCTCAGGTTTTCTGACCCAGGGTAGCCAGCCAGTGCGTGGACACATGAGCTAGGCATCCAACTAAGGTTTAGTCAATTGGATGTTCTTGAGACGTTGAACTTGAAGTTGTGAGGGATGGTGGGAGGTCCTTCGTTGTTATGGAAGCCTTAGCAGGCTGACTCATGTGCTCTGCTTTATGACCTGTCCAGGCCTCCCAGAGCTGCCTTGGCATCTAATTTTTTTGTGTTATTTTCCAACCTGGATCTCCAAACTTCCATTGATTTTGTGAGCCTGGCATTCTCTGCATGAATCACCTGTATTTAAGTAGCCAATTTCTTTTGCTTAAAACTGAAAATGCTGTCTGAAATACCAGGTAAAAATTCTCAATTTAAGACACACATTTATATGTAGATTAGTAAAATCATTTGTATTCTTGTTTTGTGCTTAATAAGAATTACTGTTCTCTAAGAATTATTTTGAGATTCATTTTCTAGAAAATTACAGGAATTTATAAGTAAAACTATGTGATGAATTTCTCCATTTTGAATGAATAGTTTTTGTTGACATTCTATAATCTACATTAACTTTTAGAAAATTTAGCACCTGGTTCTAAATCAGGGAGTAAATCTGATCTAATATTAAACCTAACGGTGGCATTTTGTGTATTGAGGAAACAGGTGAGGTAATGAGCACATTTTTACAGGCTTCTCACTTATGAAACTTCATCTCTCTTTAGTCTTTGTGCATCATCCTTCTATTCAAGTTGTATTTACTATTTAGATAGTTTCCTAGACTTTTCCAACATTATCTTTCAAAGATATTTTTTTAACTTATATAAGTTCTTATGATACTTAGTAATGGGCTTATAGTAATTGGCTTATATTTTTCTAATGTTGACATGTTTCCATGGTTCCATACTGAGATTTCAACACTGTTTTGATGATTTAAAAAAAGGAAAATATATCCAAGGCAGATGACATTGTGGTTGAAATGCGTAGCTGTGAAAACATCTGCTTGACTAAATTTAGAAAACGATTAACTTTTTTTTCCTTGAGGCATTATTTTGTTATCAAGTGTCTATCAGACATATCAAAATGGCTAGTACATTTTCAAAAAGTTTTTCAAGTCTGTCCTGAAGTGAAATTCTCATATAAAATGATGTATAGTGAAGTTTAAAGTCAAGTATTAAATCTCCTCATTTGACACATATTTGGAAAGAAAAGAAACCATTAGGAAATATTTTTGGAGGAGAAAAAATATATTTTCAGTGTCTACAGTAATATGTCATCTGAAAAATGAGGATATTAGGTTTCTTGTTGCTTAAGCGTTGAGTTTGGCATTTCATTCTTATGAAGGACCATCCTCTCTTAGGAATTTTAGGTAGGTGTAGATTCTCAGGGGCTCAACTTGCACATTGAATGGATAAGTCAACATTTCAGGGTAAAAGCTGATATAAGAAAAAAACTCAAATTTATTAGGTTGTAGCTTTTTTTTTTTTTAAGAAAATAAGGATGCAAAGAAAGGTCCTATGATCAATAAAAATAGGCTGTGTCACGAGATCACAGGGGTTGGCTCCCTGTGGCAATAGCATCCAAATGAAGATCCACAGTATGTCTAATGTACTAAAAGATCTTACTCCTGAGGACAGAGGCAACAATCTTATCTGATAGGAAAATCTGTGGCGAAAAGTTGAATTTTTCCATATACTAAAATTAACATAACATTCATGACAGCTAGGATTAATGTGCGGGCACAAGATATTTTAGTCAATCTGAAGAAAAAAATTCATCCAAACTGAAAAACTCTGATGAGTGAAAATTAGAAAGTAAAATATAGTAACATTTAGGTTATCTGGAAACTAAGAGCTGGCAGGTCTAAGCATCTAAAAAGATTCCAACTATGGAAGTTAAAAAGGCAAATTGTCTCTGATAGCAAGGACTGAATTTGGGGGCAAGAGGTGGTCAAAATTAGATGAGGAAGATCTACCAGGTATTTCTCCTTTGTGTCTATTAGTAACACCAATTTAGGAGGAGATGAATGGGACTACAGTGTGTCAGGAGGGGGATAAATTACAGTTTTATAAATGATGAATAAGGTGTTTAAGAAGACGGGCAAGTCTGTCTATATTTTAGAAAGATTTCTGAGGAAAGAAGGGTAGAATTTTAAAATTTGGGTGTGTAACACATTAGTTAAATTGAAAACATCATACTAAACAGCATGCCCTAATAATGCTGATTGAGATAAATTAATGAAAAAATGAATGATTGAATTTATTCAGCAACTACTGATTGAATGTTGACCCCCCCCCCCGTACTGGGCATAAATTCAACAAGGATAAATTGTATAATTGATAAGTATCTAACATCAATGTTGGTACAAGTTGCAGTTTCCCCATAGGCCCTTGAAAGACCAATTTTTAGTACCATAGGAAAAAATGGAAAGTGCAAAACTATGGTCATTGCAAATTAGCTGTGGTAGTTTTTCAATAAATATGTGTTGGTTTGACTTTATGTATATAGTATAAAACCATAAAACCAAAACCATAAAAAAATTCTAAAATTTTACCACAGACAACACCAGGAATTGATAAGTATTTCTCTTTATTCTTTGGTCCCTATTAGTCTCACATCTCATTTTCTTCACTTTGTCATGGTTACTTGGTCTGTCTTCCTGAACACCTGAATTCAATTTTCTGTCATCAGGAAAACATGATGCTTTTCTGGTAAGTGATGAATGAAGGAAATTATAAAGCTCTAAAATCCTGCACTCTTCCCTGGTTAGAATCTTGAAACATACACCCAGTTCAGATCAGGTTCCCCATTTGTTACTGAGAAAGTGTGTTAGCTACCTGAGGGCTCCTACATTCTTTTTTTTTTTTTTTTTGAAGTTTGCCCCAAATAATCAAAGATGCAAACAATGTTTTCTGCTTGAAACACCCAGCTAGGATATTGAAAATAATTCTTTAGAATATAATTATGGATTCCTGAATTTTCATTTATTCAAAGTATTATAATCAATAAAGTCATTCTTTTTGATGATCAGACTATCTTACATTTTGCCATAAGAAGCCCCTTCAAGTTAGCTCCTATGTTTTAGAAACTTTCTTACTGATATTTGGACACAGTCTTATATTCACTCTATATTTTTCCCTCCCAGACCCGGAATCATCCATTTCTCTAAAGAACCCTAATTACTTTGCATGGAAATGATATTTGCAAACCAAGATCTAGGCGCTAGGTATACTCATTGCTACTGGGCATCACTGCTTCTAGGTTCTTCCCAAGATTAGAAAAAGTAGGAAATACAGCAGATTTTAAAAAATAAATAGATAAATTGATTCTAAAATTCATATGGGGGTACCTGGGTTGAGTGTCAGTCCATTAAGTTTCAGACTCTTGATTTTACCTCAGGTCATATTCTCATGGCCATAAGATCAAGATTCAGGTGGGACTCTGTGCTGGGTGTGGAGTCTGATTGGGATTCTCTCTCTCCCTCTCTCTGCCCCTCCCCTACTCATGGTGCCCCCCCTCAAAAAATAAAATAAAATAAAATAAAATAAAATTAAATTAAATTCACATAGAATTGGAAAAGACCTAAATAGGCAAAATAATCTTGAACAGGAAGAATATACACTACCTGAAATCAAGACTTAGAACAAAACTCCAGTAATCTGGACAGAGAGGTACTGGTTTAAAGTTAAACTAGATCAATGGACCATAACAGGGGGCCCAGAAATAGATACACACTTATGGTTGATTGATAATTGACCAAGGTACCAAGTTAATTCAATGGAAGAAAGGAAAGTCTTTCTATAAATATTTCAGGAAGAACTACATATCTGTATGGAAAATGATGAACTTTGGCCCATGAATGCATTTTTGAACCATGAGTTCAAATTGATATTTCCAGGTAAAATTTAGTTTTACAGAGTTTTTACTGACTTTCTTTGTTTTTGATATTTGTGTGTCTCTTTTCTCTTACACTGACAATCCATGGTCCTAACAGCAGTTAATATTTCTTTGCAGATCTTTTTGCCTTTAGAATATATCCCTCTATGGGTCTATAATCAGAATACTATCTTTAAAAGTCACTTGAAATGATTATTTTCTTTATACAGTTATGTTACCAATTAGATATATGTTGGGTTCATTTGTTTATTCTATATATCTGTTCATTTTCAATGATAAGGTTTGTTTTTTCTTTTTTTTTTTTTGACTATGTGAAACATTTAAATGGTTCAAAAGTCTAAATTATATAAAAAGGTATACTTGGAGAGGACTCTCCCATCTCTTATCCATTCTACCCCATCTACCATCCCACTTAAGTCGGCATTGGTTGGTTTTTGATTTATCCTTTCCATGTTTCCTTCTGAAAAAAAAAAGCAAATAATCATGTATTTTATGTTCTATTTCTTTTATATTTAACAATATATCTGGAAGATTAAGTAAAATGAGGATGTAGGAAATTTTCTCATTATTTCTTATGTTTGCATACGACTGCACGGCACTACATTGCATAGGTGTACAGGATTCAATCAGCCACTTTTGCTGTGTATGTATGCCCTATATCCAACAAGGTCTTGCTAGACAGTCACACTGGGCTCTTTCCAGTATCTGATGGTATTCATTTTCTAGGACTGCTGCAACAAATTACCACAAACTAGGGGGCTTAAAACAACAGAAATGTATTTTCTCATAGTTCTGAAGTTCAGAAGTCTGAAATCTAGGTGATGGCTGGGTTGGGCTCCCTCTGGAAAACTCCCAGAGAGAATATTTCCTTGTTTCTTCTAGCTTTGGTGGTTCCAGGGATCATTTGGCTTATGGCTACATGACTCCCATCTCTGCCTCCATTTCTACATGGCCTTCTCTGTGTGTCTTCTCCTTTTCTATCTCTTATAAAGACACTCAATAGGTTTAGGGTCCACCAAGATAATCTAGGATGATTTCATTTTGAAATCCTTAACTTAATTACATCTGCAAAGATCCTTTTACTATTTTTTTTAAGTTTCTTTTATTACAGAGAGAGAAAATGTAAGCACGGAGTCCGGTGTGGGGCTCAGTCCCACGACCTTCAGTCCCATGACCTGAGTGGAAATCAAGAGTTGGAACCTCAACCAACTGACCCATCCAGGTGCCCCAGATCCTTTTTCTGAAAAAAGAAAAAAAAAAGTCAATCACAGGTTCTGGGGATTAGGATATGGCTATATCTATTCGACACAATACATTGGCTATTATAAACACTTGCGGAAGGAATAACATTCCACATGTGGTTTTATATTTGTGGGGGCAGAGTTGGTTCTTAGAAGTAGGATTTCTGTGTCAAAGGGCAAACAATATATAATTTTGCCAAATTCCCCTCCATAGGAATTGTACTATCATTTTATACTTCTTTCAGGTATGGTTTTCTGCAGCTTTGCTACCAAAGTGTACTGTCAAATTTTGTGGGTTGTTTTGTTTTGTTTTGTTTACTAATCCAAGTGGTATTTCAGGGTAGTTTTAATTTGCATTACAAGTTTTTAACTCTTGATTTTATTATCATTATTAATGAAAGTGGGGCATTTATTCAATAGCATGTAAGTGTATGTAAAGTGCTTGGCACTCTGAAACTCCAGGGGTAAAGAGTTAATTAAAAAGAGGGTAATGACCTCAAGGAGGTCACCGTCCAGTAGGAATGATTTTTGAGAGCAATAGAATATGACCAGTATTTTTATTTATTTTTGTTTCATGCGGAATATTACACGTGGGTGAAAAACCATCAAAGTAATAATTTATATTTCTTGCATTTTTTTAGAGAAGATCTGGAGTTCTACATTTTCATCAGCAAATAAAGGCTAGATATAATGGATGAGATGAAGTTAGTGCATGAATGCCTGCTTCTGGTACTACCAAGTTTTGGCAGTGTCACGTGTTTACTGTACGTTGTCATTTATCTCTTCGTTTATTCAGTTGTTCTGCCCTTTGACTAGACTGGAAGCCTTGGAAGTCAGGAGGCTGTATCTTATACATCTTTTTATCCTCAAGGTTTAGATTCATGCCTTGTACACAGCAGATGCTCCATAAATGTTTGATTACAATGACAGCTTGCTCTACAATATAAAGTTTGAATTCCCTAAGACAAGTCCATCCTATTTTTTTGAATCAAAGGTATCTTCTTCTAAAGGAATGGGGCAGTGACTACTCTGACATACTATGTATAACCAGGTACAGTCCAAGTTGCTGTGACAAAGACACCTAAAATGCTTTAAAAGAAAAGGTTATTTTTCTCTTGCAACAGTCTTGGAGGGTTTGTGGCCCTTTTTGAGATGTTCTCTGGGTACCCAGGCTGACATCATCCTGGGTGCGGGGCTTCCATCTCTGGATCTGAGTTCACCCATGTTATTGGGTTTATTATAGCTGAATATATATTTTTATAGCTGAATAATATTTCTTTGCATGAATATGTTCTCATTCTATCAATGCTATTTTGACAACTCTAAAAATAAAGAGAGGCTCTAGCAACCAGAAGATATGTTTTTGCATGCCTGGATGAGATAAATAGGACTATTTTAGCTCTTTATTCATCTTATTTAACAAACTTTTATCGACTGCTTCTAGAGTCTAAATATCATGCTAGTTATGAGAATACAAAGCATTGCAAATCCCCAGCTCTTGCCCCAAGTTACAGGTTCCCCTGAATGAGAAAATGTTGTGTTGTCCTAATTGGATGGAAACCACATGGTTTTAAACAGCCAGCTTAAGTACTTGCTCAAATTTTGTCAAAATTTGGAGCATCAAAGGATCCAGATGCCAGTAAGTAACGCTACAGATCTCTTGTAAGAAATCTCCAGGCCATCCTTCATCTCAAAGTTTTGCTTGAGGTTACAGGCACTTAGCCTTAAAAAGCATACCGGCCTGAGAGTCAGGTCCCTCAGGTTCTATTTCTGGTTCTGCTACTGGATTCTTATGCAGCCTTGCACAACACAGAGAATGTGCACTTCCTATATAAAGCAAGAGACAAGATCCTGAGGAGCAAGGGAACTTTATACCCTAAATGAAGTTGGGTCCCAGGAACCAAGGGGACTGGCTGGACTCCTCACCCAGAGTCTGGGGATGCTCTTCCTGCTGTCAAAGCCATTCATTTTAGTGTGAAATTGGAGCTCCAATTTTAGTATTGTCGAGGGACATCGATTCGCTTCCTGGTGTGAATCCTGAGCCAAAACGTAAAATGGTTTGCATTTTAAAAGCCTTGAAACTTTTCTTACTGAGATGTTTTTGTGGTTCACGTTGCACTAGAGTGAACTGGGTGGGTAGCACACACCAAGCAGTGAAAGTGTGGGAGCTCTGGGCCTCTCTGGATGGGGTTGGCGGATGCTGTCCAGCGGCTTGGGGAACTCTGGAAACATAAGTCGCGTCGCCTCTCCCCCTGCACAACTACATTTCCATGGAGAACTTGCGGCACACGGCCTGTTGAAGAGGAAGAACGTGCTCAGACCTAACCCATTGACTCCCATCGTGCCTAAGATACTCCAGCCTGATTGGAGGATTTTTTTCGCAGTGCATTCTGGGACTTGTAGTACAGCCTGTGCAAGGGGCAAGCTTCTTTGTGATTCGCGGCGCCGACTCTGCGCTCTGGGCGCGCCCCCGCGAGGCGGGTCCGAAAGGCGCGCGCTTGCGCCGCGCCCGAAGGGCCCGCCCGCACCTCCCGCGGGGCGGGGCCGTCGGTTCCGCGTCGACACCGCCTTCCTGCACCGCCCTTCGCCGGACCCGGCCCGCCCCTTCTTCCTGGAGCCACAGCTGAAGCGGCGGCGGTAGCGGCGGTGGCCCGGCGGGGGGCGGCGAGTGGCCCGCGCGACACGCGCCAGCCCGGACCTTATGCGGTGACTCGCGCGGCGCAGGCGCCTCCTGCCCCGCCGGCGGGGCTCGGGTTTCCCGCGGCGGGATGTTCTCCCGAAGGAGCCACGGGGATGTGAAGAAGTCCACCCAGAAGGTGCTGGACCCCAAGAAGGACGTGCTGACCCGCCTGAAGCACCTGCGGGCGCTGCTGGGTGAGGCGCGAGCCGGGGCGCCGGGCTTGGGGGCACCTGCCCGGACGCGGGCCGGACGAGGGTCGGGACTGGGATGCAGACGGCATCGGGGGTTGGGGGGGCGGCGTCAGACCCTCCTCTCTGGCGCCCGGCATTGTTCCCCAACAGCGAGCACTCTGGCCCTCGGGCTCTGCCCTGTCGCCCAGAGTGTAAATTTACCCCAGATTCGTGCCGGGTCACCTCGAGGCCGGTGGAGCCGTGACTCTTTCCTCCCCAGCAAATCCTGGACTCCAGGTGCTCCACACACACACACACACACACACACACTGAACTGTCTCTTCCTCTCCTATTTTTTAATTTTAATTTTGGACTCTTGACACCCTTAGTAGACTGAGTCTCCTAAGTGTTCCCAGCACACTTAATTGAACTGTCATCTCTTTCGTGGGCCCGCTCCTTTTAAATTTTATTTTTACTTTTGAGTTGGAGTCTTCAAATAGACTGAGACATCAAGTGCTCCCAGGATAAATTAAATTTAGCTGTCATCCCTCTTCCCATGCTCTTTTTATTTTTATTTTTATTTTTTTTATTTTTGGTCTGACTGCTTAGGTTTCTTTGTGTCCTTGGTGTGAAGGGGGGCTCCTCCTGTCTTCTTGGAGGGAAGGGTGGCTTTCCTGGGTTCAAGGAGGCTGCTGCTTCTTTATTGCCAAGATGACAGTGATAGTTCTTTGCCTTATTTCGTTTTTATGGACTGCTGGATAGAGGTTCTGAGGAGCCCTGGGGGCCCTGCAGTTGACCTGTGATGAAGCTCGTCCTTGTGGGTGTGAGGTGTCCACAAGGCTTCCTGTCACCTGCTGCATGTGATCTGTAGCTGCTTTCCTAGGCTGTGCTTTGTTTTGTTTTCTTACCTACTTAGTCTTAACTTTTGTTAAGGACCAAACACCTGTGCTGTCTATAGTGTTTTGCGTGGGTGGGGGTGTGAGAAAAGAACACCTTGTTTCTTCTAGATATCTTTTGTATTCTTAAAATGAGCAAAAATCACCTGATTTAGGACACATAGTCTAATGTGCCTATCACTTGAGGAGATATGGCGTAAAAGAATTCATTTTATATGTGAGAATTTTAAATAAAGATCTTGTTCATGAGATTAAAGGTTGCTAAGTATTTCTATTTATACTCTGTGAAGCACCTCTGAGAAAACACACACCTACCTGGTTTCTCCAAGTGAAGTTATTCACAATCTCGAATTCCTTGAGATTACACTATCTTGTTCGGTTTGGAATGAAATATAAATTAGTTACTTACTGTTAGAGGGATTCGTTTTCAAGACTTTTGAAAGTGAAATGTGGTGTCCTTGGTAAACTGAACTGTCTGCTTCCTGTAGTAAAATCTCATGCACACACAGCTTGCATTGTGCAGAGTTTTTAGTAGTGACTGATTAACACCTACTGCAGGGACATTTTTGATAAAGGAGACTTGAACAGTATTTTAAAGCATTTGATACTCTGGAAGTTTTCCTGTGGTAGAGAATTTGAACTTTTGTTCTTTCCAAGTCTGCAGGATTAAGTTGGCTACATTTTGTAAAGGCAGAATCAATTAAACCTAGATCAGTTTGGTTTCTTAGAGATATACAATACATTGTTACCATTCTGAGAAAGTTAGTTTTCAAGGCTGTGTAATTGAGGTTTCACTTTAAGGTGCATATCCTATTTTGAGGAACTTTCTTTTTCATTTCATTGAGCTCATAATGACCTCAGTTTTGTAACAAAGAGAGGTTCTTTGATATTAGGTTTCTTGTTGATGCATTTGTTTGTGGAATGATCCAGTTTACTTTATTGCTGCAATCTTTATCCATAGGGACTAGATTTTTGTAAATGTGTCTGAGGAATTCTACTTGTAATGTCTAATGTAAACTTTTGCTAACAACTATCTTTTAAAGACCTCAAAGAAAGGGGCACCTGTGTAGCTCAGTTGGTTAATCGTCCTACTCTTCATTTCAGCTCAGGTTATGATCTCACTGTTGTGAGATCAAACCCTGCATCAGGCTCGGTGCCAAGTGTGGAGCCTGCTTGGGGTTCTCTCTCTCTCTCTCTCTCTCTCTCTCTCTCTCTCTCCCTCTCTCTCCCTCTCTCTCCCTCTCTCCCCCTTACCCCTTCCCCCTGATTGTGCATTCACTCACTCTCTCTGTCTCTTTCAAAATAGATACATATATAAAAAATTAAAAGCTTTAAAGAAAAACAGTACATTAATGTACTTGTTCCTAGGATATCATATACCCTATTTGTTTGCTACTTTAAAAAAAGTTTTTTTAATGTTTATTTTTGAGACAGAGAGAGACAGAGCATGAACGGGGGAGGGTGACAGAGGCTCCAGGCTCTGAACTGTCAGCACAGAGCCCGACGCGGGGCTCGAACTCATGGACCATGAGATCATGACCTGAGCCAAAGTCAGACGCTTAACCGACTGAGCCACCCAGGTGCCCCGTGTTTGCTACTTTAAGAAAAAGCCTATTTAGAAAAAAATGGCCTCTTGATCTGAAAGATAGTAATTGGCCAAGATTAAGAAAACTATTTGAAGGAGTTGAATATACATTATTATTGTATTTTTATTTGCATATTCAGGTAATACTCTTGCATTTCACATATTTTATCGTCAAGTGATAATAAAGGTGTTCTTTTTTTTTTACATAGAAAGATGATGGGGTGCCTGGGTGGCTCAGTCGGTTAAGTGTCCGACTTCGGCTCAGGTCATGATCTCACAGTCTGTGGGTTCAAGCCCCGCGTCAGGCTCTGTGCTGACAGCTCAGAACCTGGGGCCTGTTTCAGATTCTGTGTCTCCCTCTTTCTCTGACTCTCCCCTGTTCATGTGCTCTCTCTCTCTGTCTCAAAAATAAATAAATGTTAAAAAAATTAAAATAAAATAAAATAAAATAAAATAAAAAAGAAAGATGATACCACTGATCTGAATTTGCAGTTATGGCTTCATCACTTTGGTTAGTTACCTAGCCTGTCTTTGAACCTCAGTTTCTCTACTCTGTCAAATGGGTATGGTAGTATCTGCCTTGTAAAGGTTATTATGACTTAATATATAAACTACTTCAGCTTGTAGCAGGCATATAACAGTTCCGTTTCCCATTACTTTCCTCCCATCATTAATAGGATAGGACAAGTATTTTGATAGGTAGTTTCCCACCCCCCCCTTTATATTTTGATAATTGCTGTGAATTTGTTCTCTCTTTATAAAAATTAGTCTAAAACTGGCTAAGAAACACACAATGAACTGTGGAAAGTAGAATTTTCTCAGTCATGGTAATGGTTCAAGTTAGAACTTGCTTAGCTACTTCAACCTGGCTACATATTGTAGATTGGTCTGATATTATTAACTTTATTTTACAAAGGGGGAGACTGAGGCACAGGCAGACCTTACAAGGGGCCAAGCGATGTACTAAATGATCTGTATATATTGTGTTATCACAAACAGACCATGAGCTCTTAGGTCCCCTGACTTCCAATTCTCCCTGCATTGTTGACATTATCGGTGGGAAAGTAAATGAGTATACAAAACAAAACAGAAACCAAAAAAATTCTGTATTGCTGTCTTGCCCCAGCAAAGATTCCATGTTTAATTGAAAGTTGAGTGTCTACTCTGAGTCCTAAAATAGAAATGGGATTGATGTAGCAAGAAGACTTGATGTAATTAGTAAGCATATAGTATGGTCTGTACTTAGATAGTGGCTTTTATGGTGGACTTCAATATAGGATTTCAAGGGGTCAAAAAAGATCATTAAGAGGGCACAAAGAGAAGACATCTTTTTTAAATTTTTTTTTTTTTTAAATTTTTTTTTTCAACGTTTATTTATTTTTGGGACAGAGAGAGGCAGAGCATGAACGGGGAGGGGCAGAGAGAGAGGGAGACACAGAATCGGAAACAGGCTCCAGGCTCTGAGCCATCAGCCCAGAGCCCGACGCGGGGCTCGAACTCACGGACCGCGAGATCGTGACCTGGCTGAAGTCGGACGCTTAACCGACTGCGCCACCCAGGCGCCCCGACAAAGAGAAGGACATCTTGAGGAGCTTTTACTCATCCTGGGCCCTAAGGATGGTTAGACTAGTTCTGTCCAATAGAAATATAAGGTGAGCCACATGTTTAATTTCAAATTTTTTAGTAGCCACATTTAAAAAAAAAGGAAGCAGGTGAAATTAATTTTAATAATACATTTTATTTCATCCCACAGATCTAATATGTATTATATCAACAGGTAATCAATATAAAATAATATTTTTTACCCCAAGTCTTTGAAATCTAGTGTGTGTTGTATACTTATAGCACATCTCCTTTCTTTTTTTTTTTTTTTAATTTTTTTTTTTTTCAACGTTTATTTATTTTTTGGGGACACAGAGAGACAGAGCATGAACGGGGGAGGGGCAGAGAGGAGGGAGACACAGATCGGAAAACAGTCCCAGGCTCTGAGCCATCAGCCCGAGCCGACTCGGGGCTCGAACTCACGGACCGCGAGATCGTGACCTGGCTGAAGTCGGACGCCCAACCGACTGCGCCACCCAGGCGCCCCAGCACATCTCCTTTCAAACCAACTGCATTTTAAAAGCTTAGCAGCCACATGTGGCTAGTGGCTACATACTGGACAGAGCAAGGTTAGAATTTGGGAAGGGCAGGGGGAGGACAGTTCCAAGCAAGGGGACCTGGAAGGTGGCAGTGAAAATATGCATGGCAATGATGTGTAAAGGTGAGGAACACCAACCAACCTGCCAGTTCCTCCTGTCTGGTGAGGGAATCGAGTAATGTTGGTCATGAGATAGAGTGCTAGAACTCTTGCCCTGAGGGTGTTCACAGTGTCAGATGAGTGATTACAGTGCTGTGTGGGCCAGGGGTGGGGGCAGAACGGCGAGTTGGACTGGGGGATACTGGTGGGGGAAAGGAGTGGTGGCCTGACTGGCAGAAGCTGGGGCAGCTGGGGGGCCAGATCAGAAAAGGTCTTGTCTGAGTTGGAAACTCATGTCTTATCTTGGAGGTGAGAGGGCCCACTTGAAGAACTCTTAGTAGGTCAAATGATAAGACTTGAGAGCTGCCTGTCAACAGAGTCAGGAAGATGGACCGGAGGGGAGGGGTGACACTACTGGCAGTGAAGAAGCAGATTATAAGGGTCTGAAATGAGATGCTCCATGAATGGAGAGGAGGGGCAGGATTACAAAGGACCAATGCAGCAGGAACTAGTGATTGTCTAAGTAAAGTAATGAAACTGAGGTTTGCAGAAGCCAGGTGAGGAGTGATCAATCTGAAAGGAGAAGAGATCTGGGATGAGAGGCCATAGTCAAGTCTAAATCATGTGACATCAGGGTTTGGGCCAAATATTTGAAACCAGAGAGGAGAGAGCAGTCTCTCTCAAATGCTCTCTATATATGGACAGAGTAACATGGAACATTTTGGTATATTTCAACTATTGCTTTAGGTAGGGACAAGTTCACTTGAGCAATTTATTTATTTTTATTATTATTTACTTTTTAAATATTTATTAATTTTTGGGAAGAGCCCAAGTCGGGGAGGGGCAGAGAGAGGATGACAGAGGATCCAAAGTGGGCTCAGCACTGATAGGCTGATAGCAGCAAGCCCAGTGTGGTGCTTGAACTTAGGAATTGCGAGATGATGACCTGAGCTAATTTGGACGCTCAGCCAACTGAACCACCCAGGTGCCCCTCACTTAGAATTTTAAATGTTGCCTTTTAAACTTATTTTCTTATTAACATTTCGTACCTTTTTTCCCCCTCTCATTTTTATTAACTACAAACATTTGTTGAAACTGTGCAGGGTAAGTTAGCTTACCATTTCCTGGATGGTTAAATTGTTTCCTTCCTTTCTCTTTCTTTCTCTGATGTAAATAATACCACTGTAAACACCTTGGGAAGCAGCTTTGTCTGTATTTTGTGTTATTTCGTTAGGACAGATTCCACTGAGGTCAAATTGCTGGGTTTGAACGTGTTTATAACTCGATTCACTGTGTTTTCCTAAGTGTTGCTCCCAGTGAGCCTGCTAACAGCAAGGATTGAGACTACCATTTCCACTGTTGTCTGACAAGCAATAAACACATTTGTGTAATTTGATAATTGGCGGTAGGCATTTTGGAGAGTAAGAGTGTCAGGGATAGGACCAGAGGAGTTGGGAGGAGATCCTGGCTGATGATAGGGGAAGATGAGTTTGGTGTTATGGGTGTTGAGTCTGAGCAAAAGGCAAGATCCAAGTGGAAATGTCTGGGAGGTTGTTGGACATGGGGTCTGGAGCTTAATAAGAGGATAAAAGCTACGATGTGGTTGTCTATCGTCGTCATGGTTCCATCGAATCTTCCCACAACCTCTGATGAAGGTAGGAGGCTCTTACTCTCAACCTGTAGATGAGGGAACCAAGGCTCAGTGCGCTTAACTACTTGTCTGTTAGCACCCCGTCCATAAGTAGCAGAGCCAGGATTCCTGATTATGGAGCCCATTTTATGCCTCTGCTAGTTACCTGACTCAGAAGTATATTTACATATCAGATAATATATTTACCCACCACAGTGAATGTTAACATAAAAACAAAAGCCCAAGGGTTTTTGCATGTCCCCCCAAAATGTTGCTTTGACTTGTGCTGCTTTCTTCTGTTTTACTAGATTCTTCTAGGGAGACTTGAGGCTGCATTTGATTTCAGCATGGCAGAAAATAAAGAGACTCCTTTTGTGTTTTTCTGTTCATTGGCCTCTCTGTGCCCTTGGCAGGCCTAACAGGTGGTACAATATTGCATGGACATTACTGCCAAAGGACACTCTACAACCAGAGCAAAGTCGGAGGTGCAATTTCAGGCTCTTCAGCCAGTCTTAGTGTGGTCTCTCTCATTTAACCTTGTTTGAAGCAAAGTCATTTTGCCATATGCTCCCTTTGCTAATTTTTTATCAGTTACTAACATTAAAATGTTAGTATCTGTTAGTATTTGTATCCTCCGGAATATAAAATGAACTTTAGACACATACGTGAAATGCAGATATACCAATCCCTGCCTCTAGGGCTTCAGGATGTCTGTACTTTTTCTTCTTTTTTTTTTTTTTTTTTTTTATTTTTTTTAACGTTTATTCATTTTTGAGAGAGAGAGAGACAGAGTGCGAGTGGGGGAGGGGCAGAGAGAGAGGGAGTCACAGAATCCGAAGCAGGCTCCAGGCTCTGAGCTGTCAGCACAGGGCCCGACGCAGGGCTCGAACCCACGAACTGTGAGATCATGACCTGAGCCCAAGTCGGACGCTTAACCGACTGAGCCACCCATGTGCCCTGAGGATGTCTGTAGTTCTAATGTGAGAAGGAAGAACCTAGGGTAAGAGTCTGATTGAGCTCAGATGTTTTGTTTGGGACCACTTCCGGGAAGAGAGATCATTGATAAGCCTAGAATATTTTGATGTAAACTTTTATTATTTTTATTTTTATTTTTTTGTAAGTGCGTTACTGGCAATTGGGTATGAATACTTTTACTAGCTGTTTAGAGTACTTATCTTTCCATACATAAAACTGTAGAGAATTGTTTATTTAAAAAAATTCACTTTCAAAATAGCAAATTCATTCCATTTAAATTTTTAAAAGATGTTTATTTTAAGAGACAGAGAGGGAGAGAGTGTGCTTGCACATGCGAGCGGGATAGGGGCAGAGAGAAACGGAGAGAGAGAATCCCAAGCAGGCTCTTCGTGGAGCCCAACATAGACTGAGACAAAATCAAGAGTAGGACGCTCAACTGACTCAGCCACCCAGGTGCCCATCAATTTAAATTTTAAAATTATTTTTTTTATTAAAAAAATGTTTTTAACATTTATTTATTATTGAGAGACAGAGAGAGACAGAGCACAAGCAGGGGAGGGGCAGAGGGAGAGGGAGACACAGAATCTGAAGCAGGCTCCACGCTCTGAGCTGTCAGCACAGAACCCAATGGGGGGGTCAAAGCCATGAACCATGAGATCATGACCTAAGCCGAAGTGAGATGCTTAAGTGACTGAGCCACCCAGGTGCCCCAGATTTTAAAATTATCCTTTAAAGGAGGGATATAAGTTATTGTACTGTAAAATTAAGAATAATATATAAATGTAGTAAAGATCTATCTTGTCTTTGGAATTTTAAAAAATTTCAGTTCCACAGACATTTTTTCAAGAGTGTGAATGAGTAAGGATGTGTATGTATCTGTCTGTCTGCTCGGGAGGGCTGTGTATTCAGAGGTCAATAAGGCACAAGCCCAGAACTTAACGGTTTAATAGGAGACGCAGACACATAAACAACTACATTTGGCACGAAGGAGTTAGTGCCTCTATAGAGCGGGCAAAGCTGCAGAGGTGGCCACACAAGGTGCAGAAGAGGCACAGCAAAAAGGCCTCTTGGCCTTGGAGAGGTCGCCAGTGCTTCCTGAGGGAGATGAGGTCTGAGGTGGGTTCAGAATAACAAATACAGGGTTTCCCAGCAGGAGAAGTTGGGGACAAGGGGACTGCAGAGGGAGGGACTTGTGTGAGGGTAATGGTGTGGCCACATGGAGTTAAGTACAGTGGCTTTTATCCTGTGGTGTGGGTAGATGTTGGGAACCAGGAAGACTTGAGTATAGGATAGGAGCCAAACCCGATGTGTCCCCTTGATGGATGGCCTGGGAGTCTCAGTCTTTCTGAGATTTGGAACACGGGTGCCGGGAGAGTGAGAGCTCCCATCCTTTTGGATTGCAAACCATGAGGGTGTAGCATGGGCTGCTAGTGTTCATCTTTCCCCAGTGTCGAGGGCACCTGCCTCAAATTGAATTCATACTCAGAGAGAAGCAGGGCAGAGACATGGAGGGCGAGAAGAGCCCACTGGACCCTGTTGAGTGAGAGGTTCAGCTATGTCTGCTATCTCCACCCCTGAACTTCTCAGCTGCAGGTGGTAGTAACACCCTGTTTTTGCTTAGCTAGTTTGAGTCATATTTCTGGGTCTTGAAATGGAAAGAATACAGATTAATATGTCTGAATGAGAGGGGGAAATCCCAGATCAGAGATGGGTGGGTGGGTACATATGTGTAGATATGCTTCTTATATTTTTTAAGAGCTGAGCAAAGTTGAGCTTATGTATGTAGGAGAAGGAACTAATAAAAGAGTAAAATTGAAGAAACTGTGGAGAGAAAGGGGGTAAAAATGGAGTAAAGTATGGTCTTCAGTGGGAGCTCTCATGCCATGGCTTTTGTTTTCTCTGGGAAAGTAAGAGGTAGTGTCAACTGCTGAGTTAGTTTCCTTGCTGGTGTAGTGATAGGAATTGAGGATGTCTTCTTCCCTTTCCTGTGCCATGTATCCCCTTAAATAAAGGAAATATTGTAATCTGTAAGATTGCTGTTCTTATTCTTCTGTGGAGTCATCTCATAAATATATTTAACTTCTGTATTAAATGCTTGGCCACAAATGGGGAAATGTGTGTGTGTGTGTGTGTGTGTGTGTGTGTGTGTGTGTATAGTGCAGATGTTGCCTGCCCTTCTGCTCGGTGACCATGTACCCCAGAGCAGCATCAGGCAGGACCAGGGGCATACTATGTTCTCAGTGGTCTTCTTTCCCTCACACCTCTCGCTGCGGGACCATCTGACCTGTCAGGTGCAATTTTGATCTCCATTTTTGCCTTTAATGTGACTTAACCTCACACAAGATGTAACTTGATTGCACTGATATCCCATATTCATGTGGCACCTTACGCCTTTGCAAAATGTTTTCTCACTTTCTCATTGGATCGATACGCTTCCTTAAGCAACCAGTTCAGAAAGGATTTACCTTCTAGATTCTTAGTCGAGCTTTGTTTCTGAGTATGTTCTGAATGCCGAATTCAAGTTTTTAACTGTGATTTTTACAGAAGAGATATTTCATAACCAGTTTTGTGTCTTCTTTTAGAAACTGAAACCACATCTGAAAGATACTTTAAAAGTATTTCTAATTTTTAACTGTAGATACGTAATTTCGCTCTTGTAAATGTGGTTTAGTTTAAAAAGATAAAGAGCCCTTTGATATTATCTTGCATTTGATTTTAAGTGATGGCACATATTCACTGAAACTCAACCATGGTTTCAAGGACACATAGGTACTAATGACGTTTCTTGTGCCCAGTTGTGGCAACTATGAGAATGCACCACTCATATCCCTACTGGGGGCAGCATGACTGACTTGATATCTAGCTGCTGCCTTCTGGATTCACCACAACATTTCAGCCAAAGCTGAGCTTCTCTTGGGCTACTTGCAATTACTTAGCAAGAGAATACTAATGTGGTTAATTCCTGCAAGACCCAGATGCCTCTGAAGAGTGGCCTTGACTTGAGGACTCCCCATTGGTGTGGTCAAGACCTTCTCACAACTGAGTTGGATCTGAGACTCTTCCTCCCCAGCCCTCTTTCTTTCCCCTCTCCTTTGCAGGGGTCAGACCTTCACTGTGGTGAAGCCTCTCCTTGCCTTCTCAGGTCTTCCCCCTTCACAGACAGTTCCCCCGATCAATCTTCTGCAGGTGTAATCCTATCTTGGTGTCTATTTCTTAGGGAGCCCCAACTGACATACCATCCCTTTCCCCAGAAGGTGTTGCCCATCCTACCATGTAAAACCCTTCCAGGAAACAGCATGAGCACACTACATCTTCCACGTGAACTTTCTTTGTCCCTCTGTCCCGAAATGATCTTTTCTCAGAATTCCCATAGCACTTGGAACCTCTCGTTGGCGTTGCTTGCCTATTGTACTTAGTTGTGTTCTGCCAGATCTCACCTACTAGATGATAAATACATTGAGAACATGAAGAGCTTCTTGTTCATGCTGATTCCTTTTGGTAACATACTTCCTTATTTATAGTCATAATAATTAGCATTTAATCAGCACTTTCCATGTGCCACACACTGCCAGAAATACTTTCACATGCATTAACTCATGCAGTCCTCCCAAGTGGGATAGGTAATATTATCATCCTCATTTTACAGATGAGACACAGAAAGGTTAAGAATCTTGTCCAAGTTTACACAGCTGATAAATGACAGAGTTAGGATTTGAACCCAGGCAGCTGGGTTCCAGAGTCCCCTTGTTCATTTAACAGTTATTTTTTATCTAGACACAACATGTGTCAGGCATTATACACAGCATTGGGGATGCCAGAGCTTGCAGTCCAAATCTAGAATAAATAACTATTGAAAAAAAAAAACAACAAAATGTGATTTCCCACATAGATGGATGTAAGTCTGTGGGGGAGTAGCAGCCACCTGTGTGGATGTTTTGAAAAATTCCTAAAAGCCTTCCTGACCCAAAGATTGTTTTCACAAGCCAGATGTTCCCATCATTAAAGTAATGATTCAAGGGGCGCCTGGATGGCTCAGTCGGTTAAGCGTCCTACTTCAGCTCAGGTCATGATCTCACAGTTTGTGGGTTCGAGCCTCGCGTCCAGCTCTGTGCTGACAGCTCGGAGTCTGGACTCTGCTTTGGATTCTCTGTCTCCTCTTGTTTCTGTGCCCCTCCCTGCGCACATTCTGTCTCTCAAAAATAAATAAACATTAAAAAAATTAATTTTTTGAGACCATGAATTAAGGTCTCCTGAGAGAGTCCCCTAACCTTCTCCCTCGTGTACATGCACTCATTATCAGACCCTCCCCTCTGATCCCAAGGGTGAAAAGCTGTAAGAAAGGACTGTTTGTGTGGACTAAAGGGAGAAGAGGTTGGGAAAAGAGTTTGGGGGTGGAGGGCAGCAGGACAAGGAGGCTGTTGGTAAGGATGGGCTTGGGGAAGGCTTAGGCAAGTACCCTAGATATTCTTTCTTGGAAACAATTTGAGAGACACTATTTTAAAATTTTACAATTTACACTATTGTAAATTTGTAAAAACCAAAACTATCCCAAAAATGGACCTGGTATAACTAGTGAAAATTCTTTCAATGAAATCTTTGATAGTATTTTCAAGACTGCATGGAAGAGAGGGGAACAGATGACATGTTGCTTCTTTGCAACTTTTTAAAGAGATTGATGTGTTTTCTGTCTGGTCACATTTCTGGTGCAAACAATGTAGACTTCTCTTTCCCATGGACTTTATATCTGATAAGGTGGACTTTATATCTGATAAGGTGGAGATGTGTTTGGGTTAGTTAGGCTTGACGTAGTAGAGCTTATGCTCAAGTCTTAGGTAGAAGTAAAAACATCACCTAGTGTGTGTGATGTGTGTGTATCATATTACAGCTGTTTATGTTTGAGAGAAGGGTTCAGTTCCTCTCTTCCTGCTCCTAAAATAAATATATACACGGACACATCCACATCACTTTTAACTGAAGTAAAAAGTAAATAATGAACTGGACAAATATTTAAAACTTAGAGGATATAGTTATATCCTCAATATCGTCAATACACAGAGAGCTCCTACATATCAACAGGAAAAATTATAATGTTTAAAATGTATGTATATATGTCACAGATGAAGAAATGACAAGACCCATTGTTTTATATGCCACTCTTCAGTTATCTAGAATATATAAACTTATAAATGTTTATTTATTTTTGAGAGAGAGAGAGAGGGAGGGAGTGTGCATGAGCCTGGGAAGGGCAGAGAAAATGGGGACAGAGGATCTGAAGCAGTATCTACACTGACAGAAGTGAGCCTAGTGCAGGGCTGGAACTCACAAACTATGAGATCATGACCTGAGCCAAAGTTGGACGCTCAACCAACCGAGCCACCCAGGTGCCCCAGAATATATAAACTTATAAAGTAAAATGTATTTACCTATTATTTTAGCAAAGTTGTGTGTGTGTGTGTGTGTGTGTGTGTGTGTGTGTGTCCCTGAATGATTTCTCCTGGTTCCAACACACCTTTGACAGGACTATAATTTGGTATGATCTTTCTGAAAAGTAATTTGTTGGAATATGCCAGTGGTCTTAAAAATGTACAAATCATTTGAGCAGAGACTGACTCAGGGCTCAAATGCACAGAACCATGAAATCAAGAACCTTAGCTGAAATCAAGAGTTGGATGCTTGACTGAGCCACCCAGGCGCCCCTATTTCTTTCTTTTTTAAGTAATCTCTACACCCAACATGGAGCTCAAACTTATGACCCTGAGATCAAGAGTTACACAGTCTTCCAACTGAGCCAACCAAGTGCCCCAGGCTCAGACCTCCACACCCATCCAAAGGTGGGAAAACTGAGGACCAGAAATATTAAGACACTTGCTTGAGATCACAAGACCAGTGTGAGCGGTGAAGTCAGGTTTTAAATGCAGTAATCTGATTCCAGATTTTTCAAGATTAGCTACTGGCCTTTATTCCTTCCCCTAAGGATAGATGAAGGTTGAAGTCTAGGGAAAGGCAGCTAGAGACAGAGAGTGAGTGGGGGAGGGGCAGAGCGAGAGGGGAACCGAAGATCAGAAGCTGCGGCAAGCCCAATGCAGGACCAGGAGATCATGACCTGAGCAGAAGTTGGACGCTCAACCAACTGAGCTACCCAGGAGCCCATAGTCTTCCCTCTGTCTGCGGTTTTGCGTTCCACAGTTTCAATAACCATGCCATCCCTGGTCAGGAAGCAGATGCGCCTCCATGTGATGAATCGTCAGATGGTCAGTAGTAGCCTTCAGTGACCTGACATCACAACGCCTGTGTCATCCATCTCACCTGTGTCATAACATGGGCATCTTTTTGCCTCACATCATCACAAGAAGAAGGGGAAGGACACAGACTATTTGGCCTTATATTCATGGCTGCACTAAAGCCCAGACATCTAACTGACCATGTCTACCCAGCAGGTTTATGCCTAAAGATGCACAAGGCTGATGTTGCTGCAGTCAAATTTACAGGTTTCTGCTATGGCAGGAGTCTTCTGTGCCAATTGCTACCTATTCCTTGGCTGCCATCTGCTCCTTGGCCAAAATGCCTGAAACTCTGCCCAGCTGCAGACTTCCATCTCCATCTGCCTGAGACTTGTGGTCTTGAAGGCATCCTCAGAGCCCGCTGCTACTACCCTTCAGGGCAAGTACACCTGCCTACTGAAACGGACATTGTTAACCATTGCACCGAACCATTGTGTCAGTTATTTTCAGAGCATTATCTTGACTATTCAACATAACGCTGTGAGATGCTCTAAATCAGCAATCAATTTTGGAACCTCTATTAAATTCAGAAGGCAAAAGCAATTACATTTGGAGAAAAGAGCAGAACCACCATCAGGGCCTCCTGAAGAAGCACTCCTTCCTGGGGCCCCCGGGTGTGAGTGGAGTTTATGATGGTCCCCTGGCAGTCGGATCCTCCCAGTTTCTTCTGTAGACAAATGTTTGGATTGAACTTCACCCTCTGCACAATGAGGAAACATGTTTTAAAGGCCTCACTTGTCAAAAAAGACTTGTAAAACAAACTTAACGAGACTTCTAGATACAGTGGGAGCCATACAATAGGCTTCTTTGGTGCTTGAGTTGGAAAGCAGCCTCTGCAGCTCCTGCCATGCTGTGCACCATGCCTAGTCTGTCCCCTCCTGGCTGCAGCCTGTGTCCCCTGCCCACCCCTCCTTTTACCTTCCTGATAAAATGTGTACCTGGATATTGCTCCGTGATGACTGACTGTTAAAATGCTCTGCAAATAAAAAACTGCTGCTAAGTCACACTCAAGAGAAGTACAGAAAATCCTCCAATGTTACAGTCAGCTGCATTTGAATAGAGGCTAAGCAACAAATTTCTTCTAGGCCAACCCTTCACTTTTTAAATGGAGGAGACTGAGGCCCAGAGAGGGGAAAGCACTTGAATAGTATGCATATTTTATGACAGTAAAAGAGAAGATTAAAACATGAATAGATAAGACTTAGGGCAGGACTTTATGCCAGATGGGGGCCTTTAGACTCTTCTTCCCTCTCTGTCTCCTTCCTACTCCTTTAGTTTTCCCCATAGTGCTTGCCCTCCCAGTACTAAATGAGGTTGGTAGCCTGTTGTTCCCATTTTACAGAAAAATTATAGACACACATTCTCCATAACAGAAACAGGCTGATGGCCCTGTGGTAGCCAAGTCAGGATTCCACCTCAGGTGTGCCTGATGACAGAGCTTTCTCTTAATCACAATAACATTTGAAAGATGAACATGCGGAGGCTTGGGGTAGAGAGTCATAGGTACTGCCTTAGGAAGCAGCTGGTCCCGGACTCAGATCCACCATGACTACATAGGAAACTGCAGGTCTTTTCCTGGTACTACTGACCCCTGTCTACCTGTGGTCAGATCCTAAAAACTCAAGTCCATTTTTAAGCCCAGTGCCCCCTTTCATTGTTAGGAATATTTGGACTTCAAAACGAGGGAGTTTGGGGGGTACGTGTGGCTTCTTTGGGACTCAGGCAGTGAGGATAGATGTCTTCAGGTTCACTTGGCAGCCTCAGGCTGAATTCCTGATTCCCTTCCTTCCCTAGTTCTCCCTATATCCCTTGGCCCTCTTCCTAGTGCATAGTAGGTGCTCAATAAATAGCTGCTGAATGAATGAAAAAAATGTACATATCATTTGATTTAATTTCCTTTTGTAAGAAATTATGATATACTTAACGGCTATTAAGAAATGCATTGCAGCATTGTTTTCTTGTTTAAAATTTTGTTTATTGAAGTGAATTCCACATAATATAAAATTAATCATTTGAAAGTGAATAATTCAGTGGCATTTAGGACACTTACAGTGCTGTGCAATCATCACACCTCTATTTAGTCCAGACATTTTCATCATTTCAACAGAAAACCCTGTAACCATTAGGCAGTCACTTATTCCCTCCTCTCTTCAGCCCCCCCTGACAACCACCTGGGTGTGTAACTAGCTGGGGGATCTTTTTGCTTTTTAAAATTATTCTGCTCCACCAGAATGGTAGTACAGTTGACCCTTAACAACAGGTTTCAACTGCGTCGGTCCACTTATACGTGGGGTTTTTTCCGATAACTATGCAATAGTACTGTAAATGTCTTTTCTCTTCTCTATGATTTTCTTAGTAACATTTTATTTTCTCTATCTTCCTTTATTGTAAAATATGGTATTTAATATATACAACATATGAAATGTGTGTTAATTATCTGTTCACGTTATCAGTGAGACTTCTGGTTAACAGGCTGTTAAGTTTGGGGAGTCAAAATTTGTTACATGCTGGGAGTAGATACCCCCAATCCCTGCACTGTTCAAGGGTCAACTATATATGTTGAACATATTTATACTAGTCAGAGCTCTTGGTTGCATGTGGCAGAAACTCAAACTAACTTGAGAAAAGGGGGACTTAATGATACATACAACTACTCTAGGGGAACGTTTATCTTTAAGTATGTATGACTGTTGACAGGGAGGTGAGTGGAGTCCAGGGAACTCACTCATTCTCATGTCCACTCTCTTTTTTTACTCTCCCCTGATGAAAAATAACTCCTCTCCACTCTTGGTTCCATGTTTGTTTGTTTGTTTGTTTGTTTTCTGTGCTTCTGCTTCATTCTTAGGTGGACTCTGCCAGGTGCGAGAGAGATGGTCCCCGAAAGCTAGTGGCTCCTCCCGTAGGGCGCCAGGTCCCGAGACCACTCTGATTGGCTTTACTTGGGTCATGTGCCCATTCCTGTACCAACACTGGGTGAGGGAGATGGAGTACTCTGATTGGCTGGCCTGTATATCATTTGTCCTTTTCCTGAGGACTGAGTCTCATTCTGGCTCATGTATTTCTGAGAATAGTTCTGGAAAGGCATACTGATACATTCCCACAGAAAATAATACTGCTAATATCTCTGCTCATTCCCATGTATGTCACAAGGGCATTGCCTTTTGTGTTAATAATGCTAGATCATTGAGAAAACCTTACATGACATTCTGTAAGTTCTACTTAAGACTATGGGAGTTACAATTGAAGGTTTATCTAATTTGAGGGAAGTAAGGGTTACTGTTCTAATAAATGGATTGACCACGCTTGAGTTCTGTCTGTGTTAGACAGTCTACCTTGTTTTTAGGTCATTTCTACAAATAGTTACTGAGGACTTGCTATTTGCCAAATGAAGCTCCAGTTTCATGAGATTCTATTAAGGGAGATGAATAAGAAACAAATAACAAGCAAATGTATGATATAATTGCAAGTAATGATTATAGGAAAATGAAGCTTGATAGGGATGTTTGTATGTTGGTCTAGACAGCTGGGTCAGGGAAGGCCTCTCTGAAGAGGGGTTTAGAGTCAAGACCTGGGTTAAGCAGGGCATAGCTTGGTGATTATTTCTGGGAATAGTGTTCCAGAAGGAACAGTAATTCCTGGAGAGAATCTGCACACACAGAAAGTGTGCATGCTCCAAGTCATAAATACGCTTGAGAATCTAGTGGAAGTCTATAGAGTTGGAGGAGTTGGGAGTAGGGGAGGAAAGGGTAGGACCAGGTGGGGCTTGTAGGTCTCAGGGAGGACTTATAAGGTAAAATGGGGAGCCCCATGGGAAGTAAGAGCAGGGGTATGACCTGAGTTGACCTTTAAGACCTTTCTTTGTAGAAAGCTTTATTTTCTTTTGGCTCATTTTGTTAGAAGTCCTGTCCTTTGTCCCAATACTGAGCAGTGGCTAGAGACAGAAAAAGGAAGAGGTAAGAAAAAGAAGTGGTGCCGGGGAAGAAAAGTGAGTGGCTGTGGAAGCCATGACAGGGCAGTCCCAGGTTCTGAGGAAGGTAGAGCACACGTGGTCTGTGTCTGGCCTTATTGCAGAAGTGAGTAGTGAGGAGAACACTGCAGCCCATGGGACAGGGAAGCTAGACTGCAGTGGGGCCATGTGACGGGGCCCACACAGCAGCCCAAGCTTGTAACAGTATGGAGGCAGGCTTGCTGTGTTACCCCAAATTCTAGTAAGAGGCACAGAGCAGATACATTAGAGAGTACCCCTGATGTTGACAAAAAATGGAGATCTGCCAGCAGCTGAAAAAGAATGAGCACAGGATAATGCTGATCTGTCAGTATAATATTAGCTTATCTTTATAAATGATTGCCAAGAAAAGCCAGTGGTTGGCTCCATTTCAGGTGCGGGCTAAGTTAGGGCCCCATTTGTACTTTATATTGTGTTTCTTCATGGAAAGGCCTGAGGGAGCCTTGATCTCTAGCTCAGTGTTAATTGAAAACACGTGATTTTTACGAACTGATGTTGCTAGGTGTGCACAGATGGAAATTCTGTTCTGGTAGTTGCTTGTCAGTTCCAGGTTTACACAGAATGAAGAAACATGACTTAATGTATGCTAAGACTACCAGGTCTTAGAAATGAACCTTATCCGGATTTGAAATTTCATCACCTTTTCCATTTGGGGATGTCACACATTTGTTTGTCCCTACTCAGTACAAGTTATTGAGTGGCTGGGCAGAGATAATTTCTTCCTACCTGGCTCTATTATTTTTCTACAGTTTTTGGTAAATGACAGAACCACAGCTTTCCTTAAAGACAGCAAAAGTCCTCAATAACTAGATCATTACAAGGCATTATGTACAATGTATATGTTATTACAGAATAAGTTTCATTACAGAGTTGAGCAGGGGCAATTTAAATTACTTGCAGTTTTGGGGCATTTTGGTCTTGGAAAAGATACTATTTTATATATTGTGTGGGTCTTGAGTGTACTTCAAAGTTGGAAAGTATGACACGTTTGAAGAACATTATGGTCTGGTGTCATGTCTGCTGGGTTGTTCTTTTCTTTTTTTATGGTAAATAGTCAGACTTTGAAAAAGATCTGAAAAAGATCTTTTTCCAAAACATTATGGCAACTTTCCCCCCCCAAAATAAAAGATAGGTTTATATATTTTTTCCTTTCTCTAATTCCCCACCCCACCCCCACATCCCCTCTCTAGTAACCACAAGTCTGATCTCTTTTTCTATGAATTTGGCTAGTTTTTGTTTTTTTGTTTTTTTGATTCCACATACAAGCAGGATCATTGGATACATTTTTTTCCCTCTGTTTGACTTATTTCATTTAGCATGAAGCCTTCAAGTTCCATCCATGCTGTCATGCATAACTTTTTGGTTATGAAATTTAATGTACTCATTATGAACATTTGAATGATACAGATAAGCAAAAAAATAATCAAAGTATGCAAAAGCTCTTCAGATTCTGCAGTCTCCTCATGACCATTGTTAGAATTTTGGTCAGTATGTTTTCTGTGTTCTCTCTCGCTTATGTGCATCCTCCTCTCTCTGTTTCTCTCTCTCTCTGTGTCTGTCTTGGGTGTGCAACATACATAAACAGTTTTACATGAAGAGTCATTATGCATGGTCTAATCCTAAATTTTGGACTTAAAACTCCTTGGACATTATCCCACATCAGGACGTGAAGACTTAAGTAAGATGGTTCTCTCTGCCCTCATCACCACTTTTCTCCTTCCTTAGTTCTTAGAGGAGAGGTAGAGGTTACCAGCTAGCTCCTGCTTTATCTGTTTTATTTCTGTCTCTAACTCCCTGGTGAGTGGTTTTGACTGTAATTTAGGCTAGCCCCAATTCAGATCAAGAAAAGTAAAAGCAGTTTTGCACTGACTTAAAAAGTTTGATGAAACTTGATTCCTACTGAAGGAAAAGATATATTCAAATGTGTGTAAAGCACATTTGGTTAAATAGTGTAATTCATTGGTGTATGTTTATGTTTTATTATGTTGGTACTTCATATCAGTTAAAAACCAAGTCTTAGAATCCTGCAGTTGAGAAACATATGTTAAAATATTTAAATAAAATAGCTCTACTTTTAAAAACTTTAGCACTAGGTAATTGGGGTACATCTTTATACAGAATTACTTTTACACAGGGACTATCAGTCCTGGATAACAAAGTATTAATAGCTTCCTGACTTCTAAGAATTTTGCTTTCTATATCTAGTTTACCTTATGGGTATAAAGGAATGAAAATTATACATCTTAGGAAATGAAGTAGGATGGATATCTTTTCCAGCCTCTTCAATCATACTAATAATTGTTTCCTGTTCAACTGTCAGATTTTATTTCAGTACTTACAAGGATGTTTTTGGATCCAAGTAACAGATGCAAGTAACAGAAAACTCATATATAAATGTAAATGATAAGGAATTTTTTTTTTCCTCCTGTAAAAGCAGTCCCAAGGCAGAGTGGCCTGAGAGTCAGCTAGTTCATTCAGCAGTTCTGTGGTGTTGACAGTCCAGACTCTCTCTGCCTCCGTGCCTTGCCATCCTTGGTATCCTCAGTGTGGTAGGTTTGTCCTCAAGGTGGCAAAATGTCTGCAGCCATTACAAGCATTGCACCCACATAGAACAACATCCAGAGGCAGGAAACAAAGAAATACTTCTTTGTGTCTCTTTAAAAACAATGAATCTTTTCCAGACCTCTCCATCCAAGTGCTTCCCATTTCTTATTGACTAGTGTTGGGTCACAGGCTGGAGCCTAAACATATCACCGGCAAGGGGTATGTTGGCACCATAATTGGCTGAGCAGCATCAAGTCTGGCGTCCTGGGGCCGGGGACAGGCCAGCCTCTCTGAAGGACATGACTTTGTGGGGGAGGATGAGCCCTGAACAAATAGAGGCTCTCAGAAAGAGGAAATTGGAAGTGACTGGGATGGGGGGCTGGAGGGAAACCAACAGTGTCACTATAGGCCAATTTTACTTTTCAGGTTAAATGCTATAGAGAACATCTATGGAAGTAAATCATCCAGTATAATAAAATTTTGAATACATATATATTTTTAGGGAAGAATTTAAAAAATTTTTTACAGTGTAAGTGGTATATACAACATGGCTGTAACATATATAAGAAACAAAACTATCAGCAAAGCTGAAAGATGAGTTTGTGTCATTTTCTGCAAATAAGAATATGTAGTTTAGGCCCCAGCATGCTTCTAGAAGCTATGCCAGGGTTCTAGTGGCCTTTTCCTTCTCTTGGGCCAGGCTGATGGTGCTTGGGCACAGAAGCACGTGTGTATTTACTGTTGGCCCTGGAGAGGACTCAAAATTGGATTAACAGTGTGAATGGGGTTCACTTGAATGGTGGAGCAAAAGCCTGGTTGGCTTGGATCCTTTGTTGGGTGACTAGGTTTAAAGTGTTCATTTTATTATTATATATCACAAGTTACATATATATGAAACTTATTCTTTCACATATATTCAGTATTTAAAACAATTTTAAAAATCCTCCTTTTTTATATGTAGCACATGGCCTGTGTTCATATAAATACATTCAGTTGATTTAAGGAGGTCAAAACTGAGACTGGGGTTCTTTTGAGTGAATATGGAAAGGGAAAAGGGGAGGCATGAAGGGTAAATGCAAAGGCTGATTAAAAAGATGGGTTATGGAAACCAAATTAGGGGGAAAAAAAGAAGTGAAGACTTGAGACAGAGAATAGATAGTGACTGCATGGTGGGGTCATTGGTTCAAGGACCCGGTAGGGTTGAAAAGTTGTTGGAATTAGGTTTCTAGAAGGGGTGAGCAGGATGAGAAGAAATGGCAGGCTGCAGGAGAAAGGACTGAGACGGAGAACCCAGATGTGGGGAGGTGACAAGCAATGAGTGGGTCTAGGCTGTTGGGGGGGGCATGCATAGCCAGAGTCAGACTGGAGGAGAGTCTCATTAGGGGTGAGAAGGTCAGGTATCACCTCTGTAAATGCTGAAATCAGTGCTAGTTACAAGAGAAAGAGTGATCCAGGTTCTGAAATCTTCTGAGTGTGCTGGGGTGAGTGGAACAGTCTGTGCAGCTTGGGTGGGTGGGCTAGTTGGTGTGTGGATTGGTTGTGTGAGCAGCAAGGAAGTATCCATGTATGTGAGGGGAAGCACTGCAATGGTCTGGATATTGCAGGGAGGACACTGACCTCATTTTAGGCCAAGTGGTAAGTGGTGGTGGAGGAGAATGGGAGGCTTACCTTATAGTCTGCAGGGAAGCAGGCTCCTCAAGGGGCTCCAGGTTTTAGGTAGAGCTAGAACGGAAGGAGACCTTTACAGATGTGGTGGAGGAGGGGTATCTGGTAAGCTTTATTGGATATAGGGAGTATAAAAGCTGTGGTTAGGAAGCTGGGGTGAGATTAGGTGATTCCCAGAGCCATATAGAGGTGACATTCAGAGATGTGGGTCATGTGGGAAGCTTGGATTTCTACAGACATAGATGGAAACCAGGGTGGACTGCCAGAAAGGACATCCCTGGTGTGTGCCTAATCTAATGGTTGTCTTCTTGTTGAGTCTGGTGTCAAGCAGCTTGTGGTGGGGAGGTGGGGAGTAGGGGCTGGGTATTGTATAAGAGCAAGGGTGGGGTGGGGTGGAGTAAGGGTTATTTTCAGTACATTATTGCTTAACTTCTGGATGACTCCAGGAATAATTTTATGTCAAATATGTCCAGTGATGTTTATACCTAAAAGTGGATGTGGATTGAAAACATGGCACTTGAGAGAGTTTTTCTGAAATTTGAACTCTCTATGGCATTAGAAAAAGTATGCTTGCAGATGGACTTTGATCTTTTAGTTCTCAAGACATTGCAGAACTTCTAGAAATAACTTCGCCTGGTGGGGTGTGGGGCGAGTGGGGTGTCAGGCCAGGTGTCCTTACTTGCAAGCTGACTTTGGGGGATGTCTAGGCCCAACTGCCAACTCATCCTTTTCCACCAGATTTTTCACATCATGTCCTTGACCAGATCTTGTTTCAGAGTCCTGAAGCACTGGAGCTGAACCTTTCATCTGCTATGTGATTTAGCATTTCATTCACACCAGGATTTTGTATTTGTATATAATCAGTATAAGGGATATTTTTAGGTCCGTAAATAGATGCATTTTTTAGATGTGTGTTTCTCTATAATAATAATGATGAAAGCATTAATTTACCATTGAGGCACAGTCAGCATACCTGCTGTCTTATGACCTGATTACTTGCTGAGTCTTGAAAGGGCTTCATTGTGTAGATTTTACCTCCTTACGAGGTACGAAGCTCCAGGTCATTTACCTGCCCTTGGCATAGTACTGCATACACAGGAGGTTCTAAAACCTACTTGCTAATGTCAGGAAAAGGAGTCCCTGCCTGCATCCTGGTTAGCATAGATTACTGTTGACAGAAGTTTGTTATCAGTGGGGCAGCCTCTGTTATTTAGTTCCATTTTTTATTGCTTTTTCTTCTTTAATGGAAGTGAAGATGTGTTATACTTGGAGGCATCTCTTCATGGGCTTGCTGGCCCTCATGGCCAGTGAAGTTGCTTGGTGATGAATTTCTTCCTCCCCATCAACATTTTCATGATAATGTTGAATAACAGCCCATCCCAAACCTCACGGTTTACATGGGCCCTATGGCAACACGTGTCTATTTCTCTTCCTCACCCAACTGCATTGTCTGGCTCTGCCTCTGGCTGCTGGTTGCTTGGTGTTGGTTCCCCTGTGGGGTCGGTCCAGCTCTGCTCCATGAACTTCCTCTGGCCCCTTGACCAGAGGCCACCTGAGGTTCTCTAGCCACCACCGGGTCATATTTCTAATGACTGGTTGGCCAAAGCAAGTCAGGAAATCAGCCCCAAATCATTGTGAGTGTGCACCATCCAAAGGTGTGGATTCAGGTAAGGAATAATTTGTGGCATTTTTACAAACTACCACAAGAAGGAAAGAGGACAGGGACCAAGGCAGTTGAGCCTTTAAGTAACAGTGCAACACTAATGACATTTATCCTTGGTCAGTGTTTTCTATCTTGCATCTGACTAGTTTATTTTCCTTGTTCTCAGTTTCTAAATTATGTTTATTTAAGTTGTGAAGTTCACCTTGAATTTTTATTTCCCCTTTGTCTGTATCACAGTCTGTAATCTTGAGCATCATGCTTTCAGTGCCATTGTCTAGGGAATTTGAGTAACGTGGTAAATGATACCATCTTCCTCTACACTTGGATGTGTAGGCAGGACTTGGAAGACTCTTAGTTCTGGGAGGGGGCACTGGAGGGATGGAGGAGTAGGAAGCACTGGGCGGGGGGGGGGGGGGTCATTCCTTCCTAGGGAGGAACTGAACTGAGCTCCTTGTTCCATTTGAGGGTTTCCATAGGGGCTCCCAAGTGGGATAACGATCTTTTCCCCTTCCTTTGGTCTGCTGAAGCAGGTTTTTGTGAGGCTCTATTATGATCCTGTCAATTAAAAAGTAGTAGAAATGGTATTGAAAAGGATTATATGTGGAAGGAAATAGAGGGATAATCCCATTGGTTTCATAGGTTTGTTTATGGGTAGTGCTTATTGCTGTATTGGAATCAAGTGCCATTTAATAAGGGCCAGTCTCATTAAGTGTATGAGTTTCATGAGTCATTGAGTTTTATGGCTTCACAGGTAAATGAAGCTGGTTATTCCCACCTAGTGAGATAGCCTTTGTCAGGAGCTAAGTATTTGTAAAACAATTAACATTTATATAATGCCAACTGACACTCTGACATGCCCATTTTATCACCACAGCAGTCCTGTGATATAGGAACCATTGTTGACCCCATTTCTGAGATTGAAATTGAGGCAGAGAGTGCTTAATAACTTATCCAAGGTCCTATAGCTTCTGGACTTTACCCAGGCAGTCTGCTCTGGAGGTTTTTGACCTCAACCTTTGCTATTGCCTTTCAGCTAGATAGGGAGAAAGAATTGTCAACAAGAGGTTTTAGCTGGACAGAGGAGTGGGAGGGGGTAGCTTTTGGTATGGATTATAGAAGAATACTTTTGGGATAAAATGAGAAAATAATAGAAACAGTTTATTGGCTCTTGGTTGGTTGCAAAGGAGAATGAGAAATTAAGGATTTCTTTAAAAATTCAGAAATGACCCCTCTAGCTCTGTAAAGCTGTCTGCTGCTTGCCTCTCTGTGTTTAGTCTGAACATACTTCCCTGAGCTTTGTTGTTATCGTTAGGCCGTGTGCTCATGTCTGTGCCAAAGACACTGTAAATCATCATCTCAAAAGCACACTACCACCTGAGCTCTATAGTTCAGCACCCTTCCTTACTGGTCACCCGAAGTGCTGTGGCTCCTTCTTGGGGAAATTGGCTGTTCCCATTTTCAGTGCTACTCACTCCCATTATTTCTCACCTGTCTGCTTATCTTCCTGCTCTTTTTTATCTGGCTCTCCTGCAAATCCCCAAGGTGATGATTATTTTTATACATTCCTGACCTGATTTCTAGTTTTAATTTATTCCCTCTTGTCTCTGAGGCCTCTGTGTGGTTCAGATTGGAGTTGGAAGACCTGGACAGGAGTTCTGCCCACATCCCTGATTGGCTGTGTTACCTTGGGCAGGTTATGTAAGATCCAGAGCCTGTGGTTTCTTTATCTTGATCACACCTGCCCCATCTACCTCACAGGGTTATGGGTGAGGGTCAAATAAACGAAATTCTTTAAAGTGTCTTTTAAAGCGTGAATATATAGCATTATTAATATTCTCAACCTCCTCAAGTGGCCTTGTCCACTCCCTGCTTTGATGCTCTTCATTAGCTTTGGTCATGCTGCCTTTTGCATTACTTGTTTGTTTACTTCTGTACCCTTGAGAGCCCTGCATCTTACTCTCTTTGAATTTCCTAGCACTTGTCTCAAGGCTGGTCGGCCTGGGTACTGGCTCAGTAATGTTTGAATGAATGGGTAAAGAATGAATGTCTGTCTAATGGATGTTTCTGGTCATAGTTGTTTTTTTTTTTTTTGTTGTTGTTCATTTATTTTTTCTGAACAAAGTCTTTCTCCTTCTCTCTATGCTTCTTGGAGTTGGTCGTATTGAAAAGCAGCCCTTCCTTGAGGCACCTGGGTGGCTCAGTCAGTTCTGCATCCAACTCTTGGTTTTGGCTCAGGTCTTGATCTCATGGTTTGTGGGTTTGAGTCCCATGTCAGACTCCATGCTGACAGTGGGGAGCCTGGTTGGGATTCTCTCTCTGCCCCTCCCCTGCTCGTGTGATCTCTCTCTCTCTCTCAAAATACATAAATAAACTTTAAAAATATAGCCCTTTCTTTTGTTCCTTTTTGCAGGATGCTAAATTCCAGTACCTGTGGTTTCCTTCTCCAAGATCTAGGCTTACTTTATAAATACTCATCTGATGAGTCTTGCTTTTTAACAATAAGACAAGTAAATTCTTCTAGCTATTGGATTAAAGATATAACATATTTAGTGCTTATTTTTTTTTTAGTTATTTAACAAATATGTATTGAGTACCTTCTGGGTCCCAAGCTCAATTCCTGGGGCTGGAACTAGAGCGATGAACAAATCAAATGGGATTCCTGCCCTTATTCAGCTTACATTCTAGTTGAGTGCCAGTCAGTGAAGAAGTAAATGAATAAATGAGATAATTTCAACTAATCTTAAGTGCTGTAGTGGGGGGAATCGTGTGAAGAGGACTCCCAGGCCAATGAGGAGTCCTCACACACATAAATAAAACTGAATATGTTATAGATGTAATGCTCTTAGTTTCCTTGTGTATCAAGTTACCTTAAAGGTATCTAATGGTCTTGATAGTGAGTACTTCAAGTGATGATGAATGGCTGAGGAGGAAGGTGGCTATTATCTGGACTTTTGGCTTCATGAGAGGATCTCAGTCTGTATGAGTGTTCCTCAACCTTGACTAGGACCCTCTTTATTCAGGTTGCTCTATTTGAGTATCTCTGATAGACCAAGGGGGACCCAGGAAAGATGAGGGAGTCATCGATCCCAGTACCTTGCTGTGCCACCTTGCTGCGCCACCTTGCTGCATTAGTGCACTCCCATCCTCAATGCCAGGGTAACAGCTCACTTGCTAATGGCATTCTGTGTCTGAGGCCCCTTCACTGGTGAGTAGTCAGGCATCTATCCATTGCAGAACTTGGGAAGGAAGAAGGCATGGTGATAAGATGACATGTGAAGAATGACATGTGGGGCATTTGCAGATTTCTTTGAAGAGGTAATGTATGATCCCAGTTCTGAAGGATGGGAGTGAATGAACCATATAGAGATCTGGGTGGGGGGGCAGTGCAGACTAGAGGTTCCCCAAATGGAGAACATGTTTGACAAGTTTAAGGGATAGAAAGAAGCCTCTGTGGCTGGAGTGTAGGGTGTGAAGGACAGAGTGGTGTGAAATGAAGTTGGCATTGAATGGAGGAAACCATGCAGGGCCCTATAGACCATGGTCAAGAGTTTGGATTTTATTAAGTATGATTGGACACTACTGGGAGGTTTTGAGCAAAGGAATGGCCTGGTTTGATTTACATTGTTAAGTTTTTCTGCTGACTGCATGGTGGAGGATGGACTGTGGAGGGGAAAAGTGGAAGCCAGACTCTGGGCAGAGGGCATGTTGCAGGTAGGCGAGGATTCGTGGTGACATAAACTAGTCAGGGCCGTGAAGGGCGAGAAGTGCCCAGGGCTGGCGCATGACAGAGGTGGAGCTGACACACCGGAGATGTGCTGTGAAGAGTGAGAAGGACCTGGATGACAAGCAGCTGGGTGGGTGGTGGGGCCTGAGGGAGGAACAGAATTTGAGGGGAGAACAATACTTTTATTTGGACATGTTTGATTTCAGGAGCCTTGTAGACCCTCATGTGGAGAAACCCAGCTGGCAGCAGGCTTGGAGGGCAGAGCTTGCAGGGTGAAATCTGGAGTCCTCAGCACAGGGGTGAAACCTCTCTCTTGATAGTACCAGGGATTTAAAAGTGGGTTAGGCCATTCCTTTCCTGTAGGCATATGATATAATGGTTTACATGTTATGGTCATTATCCTATCATTGTATGTTATAGGCTATTTCTTTTATTTAACTCATTCAAGAAAATATTGAACTAAATAAATATGGTGCTATATGTAGGGGACATAGTGATGCGTGGGATGGACTGGGGGTCTGTAGATTTGGTAGTATTTCTAACAGAAAAGACAGATCATTCCTTCAAAATAAAGTCAAGAATTCCATCAGGAGGGATTCCATCAGGAATTAAGTAGAGTATATGTTTTATGACTTGGGGAGAACCAGCCTGTGGGGCAATAGCAGAGGCACTGACCTAGTCTCCAGGTGGGCTCGGGATGTTTCAGCTACCAGTGAGTGCTAATAGGAGCTGGTGGGTGAGGTGTGCTTCAGAGGGAACAGTTAGTGGTGGGTCGGCCAGCAGTTTGTATTGGAGCGAAAATGAACAGAATCCTTTCTGGGAATTGCACATTCTGTGGAAGGTACTCAAGGGTTCCTTGGCAAGATTATGTCATGTATAAGAATGATCATACTAGTGTCATTGCTACTGCTTTCACATAGGTAACTTTGTTAGTTACTAGGAACTTCCACTGCTCTGTGCTATTGGGGGGGGGCAGAAAATACAGTATGAAATTGACAGCTCATATGACTTTACAAACACCTTATGTGCATGATTTTGAAGAACTATATCAGAATTATGTAGTTATCTGAGTACAACAACTCCTTAGATTCACCAGCATTAGTGCTAAATTTATAGAACTTAAACATCGTAATGGATGTGTTCACATATATTCACAGTATTAGGACCCCAAAAGGAACTGAATCCACTTTGTTGTATATTGAATAGCAATCTTGGATAATCCTTGCAGAATTTAAAGAAGCTGTTTTTAATTTTCCCAAGATTTACTGGTGTATTCTTCCCAAGAGCTAACACTTTGTTCAGGACCCTGTGGTAAATGGCACAAGAACCTTGTTTGCCAAGGAAAACATACACAGGTGTGTCGACAGTGGATCACTGCTCTGACCAGAGTTGGGAGGCACAGTTGGGCCTCCGGAAGAAGTGGCTCGGTTGCTGCTGTCGTGTCATTGGGCTAAGCTCCCTGCATAACCTTCCTATATAGCTGCAGTCCCTGGTTTAGCAGAACTAGTGCAACAGGGAAAAACACTGCTAAGGGAAACTCTAGGAACACATGGTGGGTCTCCCTGTGTCCAAGCGGGAGTGGAATGGGTCACCTGGGAGTGAGAGAGAAGGCTGCAACCAGTGGCCCAAGTGGAAGTGTGCTGGGGAACATCTGCTAGTTCTCCTGAGCTGCTCTCAGGTCAGTGGGGATGGAGGAGAAACTGGCCCATGTTGGACTCTGGCAGCAAAATTGTTTTTCACATGTACAAACTCATCCCTCTTTATGGCCTATGTCAAAAGCCACGTCCTCTGTATGAACTATTATTCCTTACCCTCAACATGAAGAAATCTTGTTCCTCTCCAGACCTGCACTCATCGCTGGCCTTCTAGCTGGTCTGTGAGTGCAGTGCCGCTATGGCTCTGATGCCCTTGAATCAATCTCCTGCAAGGGTCTGTGTGTGGGGGAGGGGCCCCAGACCTATTAAGGTCTCTTAGTGGAGAACAAATGGATAGGGATACTATTTTCGTTGTTCTGTTTTGTCTCATAGGGGAATAAAGCTAGTTTTTACTGTCCTTCATTTCTGAAAAGGTTGTTTGTGAGATCTGATAGTTGTATAAGGTTATCGTCATAACCTTTCCTTGTGGAAACTTTTTCTTTTCAGATAATGTGGATGCAAGTGATCTTAAGCAGTTTTTTGAGACCAACTATTCTCAGATATATTTCATCTTCTATGAAAATTTTATAACACTGGAAAATAGTTTGAAATTAAAAGGTAAGCATTTCTACCAAACAATTTTTTTATATACAAAGTTTTTTGTTGTTGTTGTTAATGTCCATAAAGTGTAAAAGGTTGTATGTGTCGTGAGCCACAAGTTGGTGGGAGATTGCAGTGGTTAGCATCTTTGTTTCCCTTGAGCTTTCACTTATGCAGCTGTTATTTGAACAACAGATGACTAAAGGGAAAATGGAAGAAGTAACCCACAGAAGTCATGAGTTCCACAGGAATAATTTACTTAAAAAGAAAATTTTAATAAAAGTAGTATGTGCACATTATAAAAAAATTCAGATTCCATTAAAGGGTTTGAAATGAAAATTGAACCATATGTTTTTCCTAGACCCCCAGTCCTGCTCTGCATGCAACCACTATTAAAAGTTTCATGTATTTCTTTCTGTATATGTTATTAATGTGTTATATCGGTTTATGGCTATACCAATATCTACTTACATAAAATATTCTTTGAAAAACCAAGCCAATAAAGTCACACTGCATAATCCACTCTCTATTTAGGTGACAGGATAGTGTAGTCTGGGGATCCAGCCTGGGTTTGGATCCTGGCCCTACCTTTCCAGCTGTTTCTCCTTGGGCAACCTCCCTCTGACTCAGCTTACTTCCTATCAGCACTGAACAGGTTAACATGTATCTGGGATTTCAGGACAGAGTGTGACACATAGTATATGCTCAGTAAGTGTTGGCTGCCATCATCACCTTGTTTATTTTCATGTATTTTGGAAATCCTTACATGTTAACACCCTTATGGCTACCTCAGTTTCATTTATTTATTAAACAAGTGTTTTTTTATTTGAATATAGCTGACACACATTATATTAGTTTCAGGTGTATACATTGTGCTAGGTTCACCACAAGTGTAGCTACTACCTGCCACCGTGCAGCACTGTTAATAGTACCAGTGACTGTATTCATTATGCTATGCCTTTCATCCCTGTGACTTACTCATTCCACACCCGGAAGCCTGTACCTCCCACTTCCCTTCACCAATTTTGCACATCTCTCCCTCCACCACCTCCCCTCTTGCAACCATCAGTTTGTTCTCTGCATCTATAGTTTGATACTGCTTTTTATTTGCTTGTTTACTCATTTGTTCTGTTTTTTAGATTCCATATATGAGTGAAATCATACGGTGTTTGTCTTTCTCTGTCTGACTTACTTTGCTAAGCATTATACTCTCTAGATACATCCATGTTGTTGCAAAATATATACACACACACACACACACCACTGCATCCTCTTTTGATGGACACTTGCGTTGCTTCCATACCTTAGCTATTGTAAGTAATACTGCAGTAGGCATAGGGGTACATATATGCTTTCAGAATGTTGAGTCTGGTTTGTAAGCTTCCACGACAGCAGTGGGAACCCTGGAGAGAAGCCAGGTTTGGGAAGGAGGAGGATGAGTGTAGCTTTGGGAAGTCTCAGTTGAGGTGCCTGTGGGACACCCAGGTGTTGGTTCTGGCTGGACAGTAAAAATACAGGGACTGGAACCTAGGAGAAGAGGGGGCAATCATGCTGTTGCCAAGGAAGAAATTCTTTGCAGAGAAAGTGACAATCAGGGATTTGGGGTAATCCATTCTTTCATTGAGCAGATAAAGAGGAAAGATAAAGTAGTGTGTGGGCTGGGAAGGGGGTTGGGTGCCAGGAAAGTGTTTTGTCACGGAAGCGCAGAGAAAAGAGAATTTCAGGGAATGAAATGTCAGCAATGTCTGACGATGCAAAAAGTTGAGCAGTAGGACTAGGAAGTGGCCATGCATCGAGGAGGTTGTCCCTGAGTGCTGAAAGAAAGGTCTAGGTGAGTAGTGGGATCAGAAGCCAGATGGGGAGAAATGGAGTAACAGGGTGAGATAGTGAAGGCTATGCACAAGAATACCCTTTTAGAAGGGTTTACTTCATCTGTTTGATGATGAAGACAGGATCGTATCTCAAGGAGTAGCTTGGTCATGGTACGGTTTTGAAGGATGCACTTGTCTGTTCGCAGGCTGACAAGAGGGAGATAACTGATGACAGGGTATTGGGGGACGTGTGTTGAGACAGGGTCAGGTATACAGAAGAGGACGCAGAGAGGAGTGTGTAGATGCCCTGACTGCTTCTGTAAAACCTGAGGCAGATGTTAGGCACAGAGGGGAAGGAATGTGGGACAATGCATTGTGGTTGTCTCTGACATATAGCAGATGCCTCAGAGTTTTACAGAATGCTCCAGGTTCTGGAAGGTCAACAAATCAAATATGGGCATGTGTCCAAGGATGCCAACAGGTAGTTTTGTATTTTGTTTTTCAATGAATTGCTCAGTTTTTTCCCCTGTGATTTACGAATTGATATAAATCTTGAGCTTAATTTTTTTCCAAATTGGTAGATATTTCAAATATGAAACGATTTGATTTTTAACTTGTTTTCCAGTTTTGCTCTACTTAACTTTTTTTTGCAGTTGTGTGGAGGAGAAAAGTGTGATATTATGGGTAATCAAAACACCAAAGAGGGGCGCCTGGGTGGCTTGGTCGGTTGGGCGTCCGACTTCGGCTCAGGTCATGATCTCACGGTCCGTGAGTTCGAGCCCTGCGTTGGGCTCTGTGCTGACAGCTCAGAGCCTGGAGTCTGTTTCAGATTCTGTGTCTCCCTCTCTCTCTGCTCCTCCCCAGTTCATGCTCTGTCTCTCTCTGTCTCAAAAATAAATAAAAGTTAAAAAAAATTAAAAAAAAAACACCAAAGAAAAATATTAAAATCTCTTACCTTAAAAAAAGCACTACAACCAAAAAGCCCCACTTTATTTTTTTAATGTTTATTTTTGAGAGAGCGAGCAAGAGACAGAGCACAAGTGGGGGAGGGGCAGAAAGAGAGGGAGACACAGAATCTGAAGCAGGCTCCAGGCTCTGAGCTGTTAGCACCGAGCCCGATGCAGGGCTCGAACTCACAAACCATGAGATCATGCCCTCAGCTGAAGTCAGACGACTGAGCCACCCAGGCACCCCAAGCCCCATTTTAAAGGCTCCTCTGTGCCTCCTTTTCCCCCTTTTGCTTTCTTTGTCCTTTTAGAAAAATCTCATTGCTCAAGACTGTATCAGTTAGTTTGTGCTGCATAACAAATTACATTATAAACCATCCCAAGACTAAGTGCTTTAAAATGACTCATTTAGCTTATAATTTTCTGTGTTTGTTGAGCAGTTCTTCACGTTTAGGCTGGCTCATGCCTCTTAACATCAGCTAGTAGTGGATGGCCTCATTTACATGTCTTGTAGTTGGCAAGCTATTGACCAGGGCATCTTAGTTCTCCTCCATGTTAGCAGGCTATCTTGAGCTCTTTACATGCTGGCCTTAGGATTGTAAGCTCAGCAAGTGCAAAAGGCTTTTTAAGGTTGTACTTGCTACCTCCCAGTTGCTAATGTCACATTGGCCAGAGCAAGCTATGTGGCATCTCAGGTGCAACATATAGAGAAATAGGTATCTCTTGATAGGAGAGGAAAAACTTCATTCTTGCAGTCTACTACAAAGAATCATAATAAAGAACCAATAAAAATAGGGTGAGATTTTGCAGTTTCTTGCTGTTAATACAATCTGTGTTTTGATTGGAGTACTAGGAAGAAAGTACACCAAAACAACAGAATGAAGGAAGATGTTTGCTATAAATGATGAAATCATCTTGTGATAACCAGCCTTCCAGTTATTCAGGCCAAAACCTGAGTTTATTGGCTCTACCTTCAAAATACATCCAGAATCATTGGCTTTTTCTCACTGCCTGGGCTGGTAATGCCAGTGTTCCCATTATGCTCACCTGGATTATTGCATGCCCCAGAAATGGTGTTTCCCTTTCCACCTTTGCGCCCTGCACCCCCTTGAGAGTCTCTTTGGAAGAGCAGCTGGAATGACACTTTAAAAATGGGTCAGATCATGACTCAGCACTCTGAACCCTTAAATGGCTTCTCAATTCTGGAAGTCATTACAATGGCCTCAGACCCTACCTGCCTGCCTTTATCCTACTGCTTTCTAACCTCACCTGATGCAGTTCTCCCCCTTCACTCCAGACATAAGGGCCTTCTTACTGTTTCCTGACCATGCCATACTTGTTCAGACATAAGGACTTTGCATTGTCCAGTCCCTCTGCCTGGAACACATTTCTCCCAAATTTCCGTATGGCTTGTTTGCTTACCTCCAGATTTCCATGTGGCTTCTTCCCTTTCTTCTTTCAGATTTTTGCTCAGATGTCATCTTATCAGCACCATGTTCCCTGACTTCCCTAGTCAAAATTGCATACCATGTCTTTTGACATTCCCATCTGCCTTCCCTCTTATTTTTTTGGATTTGTTGGATGCCTCCTCCTGTCAGAATGTAAGCTTCCTCAGGGCAAGGATTGTCGTGTTCTGTTCACCTGCATCCTCAGGTCCTGGAAGAATCCTGAGAATGACATAGAGCCATTCTTTAGTATTTGTTCAATGAATGAATAGTATCTTACTTCACAGAGCTGTGGGGATTCAGTTACCTCAGGGGCCCACAACTTACAGCTCAGTGCCTGTTTTTATAAATAATTTTTTGGATACAGCCATACCCAGTTCATTCATGTGTTATCCATGGCTCTTTTTGCCCCATCATGGCAGAGTTGAATGCTTGCAAGACAGGTTGCAAAGCCTAAAATATTTACTATCAGCCCTTTACAGAAACAGTTTTCCAAGTTAGATGCTGAATGCCAAACACTTAGCACAGGGCTCACTACTTAGAGACTGGGCAATAAATGGAAACTGCTGCTATAGGTTTTTAGTTTTGATTATTTAGTTATTATCAAGAGGACAGTGTGCAATTGCCTAAAGAGATACATGACTTTTTATAGTTATGACTTCTCTATGCCCCTTCATATAAAAAAATGAGAATTCTTTCTTTGCTTTTGCTGTGTAGTCCATCATAACTTGAACTCAGAAGTAACTAATTGAGAAATGAATAAATTGCCTTCCATGGGTTGATAGTGACCTAGAAAATATGGAAGCTGTGTTTAAACAGTTAGCGAGGAGAAACTCTGCTAGATGTGGGCTCGGGTGGTCTGGCTTGGTGTCTGTCTACATGCCTGATGTGGGTTCCACACTGCCTCCTTGTAGTTTTTGAATAAATGAATGTATGTTGAAGTTTAAATGTTTTTAAGGTAACATAATTTTTAATATCCTAAAATTTATACATTGTCATGATAACTAATTTTTTTATGCATTCCAGGGAATAATAAGTCACAAAGGGAGGAGCTGGACTCCATCCTCTTTCTTTTTGAAGTAAGTTTTTGTTAATTCATTTAGCTTTTAAGATTTTTGCTGAAAATATGATATTGTAGATCTTAATTTCATTTGAAGACATAAAAAAGTGATGGGCATGTATTTCTTTCCTTCCTCTTTTACAAACATTGCTGTAAAGAATTTTTTTTTTGGAAACGTGAGAGAATTTTTCCTATATGGTTACCTAGATGTGAAATTATTAGATAGAAATGTATACACATTTCAAATACTGATATAGTCAAATTGCTTTTCAAAAAGTCATGTAAAGTTATATGTAAACTTATGTTGAAGTCATGTGTGTGTTTCCCCAGCCAACACTGGTGATAGTTTTTTTTTAAATATACGCAAACTGACATGCAAAAACTTATTCTTTTTAATATATTTTTCTGACCACTAGTGAGATTGCAATGTTTGTATGTGTCTGTGTGGCAATGTGTGTTGATCATATATTCTTTTTTTTTTTTTTAAGTTTGTTTATTTTTGGGAGAGAGAGAGAGTGCACACCAGCTGAGGAGGGGCAGAGAGAGGGAGAGAGAATCCCAAGTAGGTTCCGTGCTGTCAAGCACAGAGCTGGACGTGGGGCTTGATCTCACAAACCATGACCTGGGCTGAAATCATGGTTGGATATTTAACAAACTGAGCCACCCAGGCACCCTGGATCATATATTCTTTTAAAAGTTGAAACAATATTTGGGTGTAGTTCTTGACCTATTAAGCTTAAAGTCATTCTTGTCTACATATATTCGACAAGTGGCTAGGTTACTGATAACTTGGGACCTATACTAGAAAAAAATTGTAAGCACATGTAACCTAAGCACATGTCTCTTCAAATCATGAATAATTTCTAGATAACCAACAATTAACTTTCAGAAACATGTGCTTAGCTTGGTGTGAGGTCAACTTTATGACTCTAAAGGACATATTTGTTGCAGAGCTGGCTGGAGGGGGAGGCCAGGGGAGAAGGCTTCCATGGACTTTTTGGGTTTGTGGATTTATGAAATAAAACAGATCTGAAAACCTTTCCCACCCAGTATTTGGCTTGTGACTGGCAGTCAGTAACTGTGGTTCCTCATTCTCTCCTTTAAGGGCTGTACTCCTTCCCCAGAGTAATAATAACTGCATTTTATGTATTTTCTGTCGTAACCCTCCTGTGAATGAAACCTGTGCAGAGGAGTTTTTTTAACAGGAGCTTTGATTAAGTATGTCACTTAAATATGTATTTACTGACCATCATTTGTTTGAACTATTCCGTTAATTATCTTATACATGTAGCATTTGATATATTTACTAAAGCATCTATAACATAAATGCAAGTTTTGAAGCATGGCGATAAAGCTCATTCTCTTGACTCCCTCACCCTCCAACATTTTAAGAAGTAGAAGGTACTTGGGTGCTTCTCCTTGATCCTGTTCTTTCTCTGCTCTGGAGGCAGCCGCTCCCTTGCATTATGCTTTTCCCTTTCTTTTTTGAAAATGGTTTTACCACAAGTATTTGTATCCCTAAACAATGCATTGTGTTTTGTTTGGTTTTGAGTGTAATAAAAATGGTCTCACATGGGACATAATCATCTGTGGCTTGCCTTTTACACTCAGCATTATTTCTGAGATTTATCCATGTTTTTGAACTTTGTTCAAGTTCATTCCATTCCTACTGCTGGATTAAGTGAACATGCATAGTTTATTTAATTTCAACATTTTGTTTACAGATTTTTTTGTTGTTGTTGTTTTCTTGGTGGACTGTCTGGTTGTGAATAATGACAAGCTTGCCAGTTAGTCTGTTTTCTTGTCTTACAGTGCCAACCCAGCCCTCCAGTCCCTTGGTAAATAGACATGATAAAGATGGTCATCCTGCTTCTGATTCAAAGAGAGTTTTATTAATGTTTCATTATTCAGGACAATGTTTTCTTTAAAGTTTTGGTAGATAACTCTTTATCAGATTAAGTTCACTTCTATTTTTTTTTTTCTGCATTCACTGAGATAACCATGTGATGATCCTTCATGAATATTAATGTAGTAAATTGCAGTTCTGAATTTGGGGGAGGCTCATACTTTGTTGCCATTTTTGGATCTATGTTCAAAACTTGAGGTTGGCCTAAATTTCCTTTTCCTCACATTGTTTTTGAATGATCCTATAGAACCTGGTGTCAAGTATTTCTTTTTCTGTTATATAAAATAGTTTGCATAAGATTGGAATGATGTGCTCCTGGAATGTTTTTTAGTCTTTCCTGTAACAACCATCTGAAACTGGTGCTTTTTTGTTTTGTTTTTAGTGGGAAGATTTTAACCACTCGTTCAGTTTCTTTAATCATTTTAGGATTTTTCAGGTTTTCTATTTTTTCTCGATTCAGGTTTGGCAAATTATATATATTTTTTAAGAATTTGAGAAATTCTAGGGGCGCCTCAGTGGCTCAGTCAGTTAAGCATCTGACTTTGGCTCAGGTCATGATCTCATGGTTCATGGGTTCAAACCCCACATCAGGCTCTGTGCTGGCATCCTGAGCCTGCTTGGGATTCCCTTTTTCCCTGTCTCTCTGCCCCTCCCCTGCTTGCACTCTCTCTCTCTCTCAAAATAACTAAGTAAGCTTAAAAAAAAGAATTTGAGGAATTCTAAGAATTTCTGATCACCAGAGTTTTAAAATTTATTAGTGTGACCCTTCTTTTGAGGGTCATAATTCTTTCAATTTTATCTACTCCATATTGATCTTCATTGTCTTCGGTTGTTAGGTATTTTAGACACAGTATTAGCAGTAACGACAAATAAAAGTACTTGTGTCACCCTTTACAGATACCATTTTGTTAGCTTCTGGTTACCATTGCAGCAGCCTTAAACTCTGTTCCCTGTCTATTTGTTGCTTTAAATGCCTTTTCTCTCTGGCTTCTCTTAAAGTCTTTTTCTTAGTCTTTGGTGTCCTGCAGCTTCGCCACAGAATGTCTACTGGAAGATCTCTTGTCTTGCTTGGTGTCTGTGTGTTTCCTCTATTTCCGGATTCAGATCGTGTATCATTTCTGTAAAATAGCTGCTGTCTCTGATCAAATGTTGACTCTCTTCTGTCCTCCTGGTGTACTTCCCAGGATTCTTATTTAAAACTCTTGCTCTCTCCTCCATGCATCTCCAGCATGCTTTCACCCTCTTTCCCAGCCTCCTTGTGCTGCATTCCAGGGAGTTTCTTGGTCTCATCTGCTCTGAACCATTCTATTGTGTTTTAAATCACAATTTTTTTTTTCATGTTTTTAACTTAAGTTTGGTGCTCATGTGTGGCTGGTTGCTTTTGATAGACTTTTGATTCTTGTTCCTTTCTAGACCTCTTTTGTTTTCTTGAACATTTAACAATGTAACATTTCATATTCTGTATCTGATCATTCCAATATTTAAAGTCTTCAGTTGTCTAAATCTGCTATCTCTCAACATGGCTTCTTTTCTTGCATACTTTTGTGGTAGGATTTTGAAATCAGATTTAATTGAACAATTTAATCTGTTTCAAGCCTGTGTTTTTCTGGAAGGTTTATTTTTCTTTTGCCAGGAGGCTGGGAGTGTTCTTGGTTGGGACCACTTTGGCTCCATTTGAGGATCCTGGTTTATAAATGGAATCTCAAATTCATTTCCTCAAACTTAAGGTGTGGTGGGAACTGGAGTCTGGAAGGCACAGGGATCCAGAGATGCTGTAGTAGAATTGGCATTCGTTCTCCGGTATCTCAAATTGTTTCTCTTGAGCTTGTGGCTTACAGATCAGGTTTTGGCTGACTTTTCTTCTCTCACCTTCCTTCTTGCTACTTCCTTTCCTTCCATTTTTTAAGTCTTTTGTTAGGTTCCCAGGGTCCTCTAAAGCCCAGATGTGTTTTGAGAATTACATTTGCTGCCACTGATTGCAAATCTAGTTGTCCTGCAGTGAGAAAGCCCATCGGGGACCGTAGTCTTATACCTCCCACAGAGGAGGTTTTAATACGTTCTTGTGTCCAAAAATTCTAGATTAGGGAGGGTGTTATTACAGATACATTACCGTCTACAGAGGATTAGTTGCCTATATAATAGAACAAATATATATTATTCAAAGTTCCATAAAACTTTCATTTTGCATAGTAAATATGAATGAATAATGAACTGCATTACTTTTGTTTATGTTCTCTTTCTGTCTCTGGCTATAGAAGGTAGGTTGTAATTTGTATGGTTCATTCTGAGAATTAAGTAACTTCACTGCTACTTTCTACAAGTTAGTGCCATATAAAGAGATGGTTTACAAGGATTTGGAGGTAAATACATATCAAGGTGTAAATAATTGGGAAAGGCTTCCTTTAAAAAAGGTGGAATTATTAAGACATGTTAAATCACAGAAGGGATATTGTGTAAAGACAGTCTATAAATACGAAGTGGATTGGAAGAAAGCACAGAGGTGAGAGAGAGTTCAGAAGACTCAGAAGGAGAGTATACAGGGAGACCTGCTGCCTGCCTCTGTAAGTCAGGGGCAATCTGGAAGGGAACCTTTGGAAAGGAAGCAGTAGTGTTTGCATGTAATGAGCTACTGGAGACATTACAGCACTCTGATGAAGCAAGTGGTGTGCAATCAAGGCTGCTAGCTCAGTTGAAGTCGTGGTTTCAGGCAGCAAGCGCACCTTTCCATCTGCCTTTATCTCCAGTGGGAGGACTTGTACTGTTTGAAGTTGACCTCCAGACACCTTTGCCTGTGGCTACAAATCTGTGCATCGCTTAGAGTTTCTGTGGTTGCTGGTTCATGGGGATGTCTGTCTTTTTTTTTTTTTTTTTTTTTTTTTTTGAGATTCACTTGTTAATTTTACTCTTTTTTTAAAAAAATATATTTCATCGATCATTGTCATGTGTTTCAAATGGGAGTGGGGATGATAGTGTGGGACCCCATCAAATGAATTTACATTGCCATCTTGATGAGAATATAAGTGTTTTACATGGCCATCCTGTGTCATTCCTTCCTGTTGAAGTGGGTTCTGTCTTCCCAGTTTTTGTCAGTGGAAGAATGGGGCCTTTATTATGTTGGGTGACTTGGCCAAGATTGCACATCTATCAAATGGCACATAGAGATTTAACCTCTGGTCTGACTGTAGAACCCATTTTCTTAAGGTGCCATGCCACCTTCCATGTAAGAATTTCAATATTCTCCTGCTTCTGAAGCTGTATCTTACAGGCCATGTATACCAGTATGTGTCTATTCTTCTATAGTTCATTTATTACACACATTTATTGGATACCAGCTATGTGTCAGGCGCATTGCTAGGTGCTGGAGATGTGGGTAAGTTAGACAGAACCCCCTGCCTCATTGAGCATATGTTACATTTCATACTAACTGAAGCGTCCACTGGTAACAATGGATTTATGCCAGAGCTCCAGTAATGACTTTCTGAGTCACATAAAATTCTGAATGGCCCCTTGTAGAAGTGATACTTTGGTGGTAGCCCTTGAGGTAGCTACTTGCATAGGGGAAAAGGAGGGCTGGGATAGAAATGTAAGGTACATGATAAATGGGCTTCAAGGCCAAATAATTCACCTGACTTTGAGAACCTTTTGGATTCAGTAGTTGAGAGGCTGTTTTAATGTTACATGGAATTTGTTTTAATCAGGTATGGTAAGACAGACACACAGACATGAAAATGATTGCCATGAAGGAAGAAATTTTTATTGTACTCACAGGAGTACAACAGAAACAGGAGTCATCGCATGTTAGCAGGACTATGAAGAGAAGCCACAGAGAGCATACAGAGAGCAGGCAGGGGGGGATCTGAGGTGGGGAGCCTTTATTGTGGGAAGGAAGGAATGGGTAAGGCAAGGTAAGCAAGCTAAACAAGTTTAGGATTGGATAGTTTGGATAATTTTGGCAGGCTCTGGGCTGTAGAGGTGGTCCCTAGGTGTCCAGTACCTAATCCCCTGGTGATTTTAAGAGGAGGATAGTGTCCCAAGTGTGAGAGCCCATAAGAGGAGGTGGTTGCGGGAGTGGATTTGGGATTTGTTGGTTTGCCTGTCAGAGGCATGCAGGCAAGCCCCAGATGTCAGAGCATCAAGAATACAGAAAATAAGAAAATAGAGTTAATACAGAGATGTTGTTTTGAGTTGTCTGCCATATTGTATGCCATTAGTACAGAAATGCAGTAGTTTGGAGTTACTTATATATGGTTAAGAAAATTCTAGAATTTGATAGCAAGGTATTTCCTCACCCCCGTACCCACACCCCAATTAAAATATACATTGACAGAAGGCATTTAATTTCAAAGCTTATAAATGTTCTGGCCTCAGAATGCTGCTCATTTATCTATCTTTCAAGTAATTACAGAGTTAGCAATCACAGATGTACAGAACATTTGACTTCTAGATTCCTTATTTTTAGATTTATCCAAATTACCCCACCAGATTAAGTAAGTCCTGTTTTTTTCTTCCTAGAGACCTGAACAGTTTCTTTATAACCTGTCAAGTGTGGTGTGAGCTGGGCTAACATTTCGAGACTCTCCAGGGTCCCTGTGTGGCTTTCTTTCACCGGTCATTGGGGGTGTTGTTCTGCGAAGGTGCTCTCTCACACACATACTGCTTTGCTTACTGCTCCTTTACCTCTTTTTGCGTAATTTTACTTCTGGCCTCCTGGTTTATGCAATTCTGCTTTCAGGGACTGCCCTTTGCTCTCCTTGTCATCTGGCCCATACTTTCAGGCTCCGTTCAGACCCTCTGATTTCTTCTGGCAACTCCAGCTAGAGGTGCCCGTTTTTTTTTTCTGTGAACTTGTATAAATATGCTCCGGCTAGTTACCATTTCATTATAGCCAAGTGTTCTTAGTTTTCCCTGAAGGTGGCTGTGTCTTAGCTTCCTAATGAGACTATAAAGTTCCTGAGGCCAGCAACCATTCCATACAGTCCTTTGTATTCTCCCTCCTATGCACCCCCCGCCCCGATTTGCACCTGTTTATATTTAGTGTTGGATTAAAGCTTCTTGAAGTCGCATCTTATTTCCCATGGGGTTATTTGTGATTTTTATGTTAAAAACATTTTCCTTCCTCACCTAAATCTCTCTCTGGATAAAAGAAATAGGAAGAAGGTCTCTTTAGATCAGGCCTTGACGCTAACAAGCTGTGTGGCTTTGAGTTGGGTACTCGCCCTTTCCTTACCTGGGCTTTTTTGTATGTGATGTGAAGGAGAGGTACTGGATAGCTCTGGGGTCTCTTCCAGCCCTAACAACCCATGACACTACAGATCAGGAAGTTCACGGGTAAGTCTTTTAGCATGAAATTTAATTTCACACTTTCGTTTAGTTTTAAATATTAAATTGACTTGACTCTGACTAGCCTTTGCAGATCTAAACACCTCAGTTGCTTTTTCTCTAGGGCAACTCTATTCAATAGAACTTTCTGTGATCATGGGAAGATTCTGTATCTGTACTACCCAGTTAGGTAACCATGAGCTACATGGGCTGGTTAGTGCTTCAAATGTGGATGCTGTGACTGAAATTTTAATTATAAATAATTTCATTTGATTTAAATTTTAGAATAGCCACCTGGGGCTAGTGGCTACTGATTGGACAGAGAAGCTCAATAGTCTTCCCACAGAGCTTTGGTACGTCATTTGGAAGACTTACATCTTTTTGTTAAATGCTTGGTTAAATCCTCAGCATGTTGCACATTGTGTTGCAGGGGACTTAACTTAAGGTTTAGGGTTTTACTGAAATGGTTTCCCTGGGCTTCTCAGGCAGAGTTACCAAAGTGCCGGGGGAGATTATGCCTTTTCCTCCTCCAGTTGGAGAAGCATGGCTCCAGAGTGGTCTTATGCAAACACAAAATTGAAAAGCCACACACAGATTCATTCTACTCTTTTTACGTTTGTTTTTAGCTGAAAATAAGACTTCAAATAATGGCCAAATTAAGTACTACTTTATCTCCCCATCACACCCCCTGCCTTCCCTGCACCCACTTCTCTCCCCACAGTATCAAAAAAACACTTATGGTGTCAGTTCAGGGTATGTATGCTGTTTCTCCTTCTCCCTTCCTTTGGTGGGGGAGATTCAGGTTGGAGAGGCATGGGCACTAGAGGCAAACAATAGCAGATGAGCTACCCAGAGAATGTAGATGATCTGTGGGCTTCTTCAAGGGCAGTCAGAGGAACAGGAATATAACTATGGTCACTAGTGTTTGTTTTTTCTTTACTATTGAAGATGAAGTTGGCTTGTTTGAAATTTACTGTAGACTTCCTACCTACCATCTCCCTTCCCTTCCTGTGTGGAGGTAATGCTGGATTGGAGGCAGGACGTGCTTGTAGAGTCATGCTGGCTATAGTTATGTTTGGGAGTCATAACTGACCGGTGGTAAATCCAGGGCTGTGGTGGAAGCTGTCTTACTTTAATGGAATTCAACACTGGGTGTTCTTTATTGTTCCAACTGAGCTTATATAGATAGTGGGTTTAGCCTCTAGTTCTTTTCCTCAAAATAGGGAGAAAGGATTTTACTAGCTTTTCTGATAACAATAACACAACTAGATCCATTGTGGTGCCCAGAGTCGTGTAAAAGAAGGTGAAATGAGTGGCTGGTTTTCCCCTCTGTATAGTTACTTTGTATTTGCCATCAGTAATTGGAGCTTTCATTTTATTTCCAATACATATGGAAATTGTAACTTTTCACAGGTTAATAGCATCTCTCTACCTCAGATATTAATAATGGAGAAGAGGGGCACCTGGGTGACTCAGTCGGTTGAGCTTCCGACTTCGGCTCAGGTCATGATCTCGCGGTCTGTGAGTTTGAGCCCCATGTCGAGCTCTGTGCTGACAGCTCAGAGCCTGGAGCCTGCTTCGGATTCTGTGTCCCTCTCTCTCTGCCCCTCCCCCACTCATGCTCTGTCTCTCTCTGTCTCAGAAATAAATAAACATAAAAAAAAATAATGGAGAAGAATTTCCTGAAGAAAAACTAGAATTATGAATACAATGGGATTACAAACAGTTCTGAGATGTTTGTTTCCATTTCTCCCCTCCCTCCCACCTCACTTTCCTTCCCCCACCTTCTTGGTCCTTTCTTTTGTGGAACTGTATATCTTTTATAATTTTTTGCTGATGAAAACGAATCAGAAGCTCCTGCAGAGGTACAGTGGAAAAGCTTGGGCCAAGTCATAGACCAACACATCCAGGGCCGGTATCCAGCAGGATTCCATCACAATCCTTTTGCTTTCTTTATACAATGGCTAATGCCATTTCTTACGAGCAAATAACACAGAGCAAGACAGCACAACTGTAGTTTTGCAACTAACCAGTTTCCCCATTCCCTGCTTTCCTTTGCTTGATTCATCATTACTTATTTCAGATTGTCCAGTGTGCAAGCATACTTCAATGCTACTCCCTCCTTCTCATGTTGAGGTGAAGGACTTCCTTCCATAAACCTCTCAGGTTATTGCCTTTTATTTTTTCCACAAGGACTACTTTACTGATATTGAGTGGAGGAGGGACAAGAAGAAATAAAATTAGCAAGAAAGACAGATTCTTCTTAAATCCTTTGAATTTAAGTTCTTATTGAGGATTTCAAATATTTGGATGCTTCCATGGATTTTTTTTTCTTTTAAAAGAATGATGCCAACTTTGAATGCAGCTCCTGGGTCACTGCCATAATTCTAAATGACTGATTGGAACTGGAAAAACAAACAAACAAACAAATTCAGTATAAGTTCATGTTTCCTGGAGAACATTTTAAAAAGAACTGAGCGGATAGAGACACCCATCTCCCACCCCAAAGCTACCTGCATTCCAGCTGACAAACAAAATCAGCACCACTGGTTATCCTGACCAGAATGTCATGTCACTTTTATGACATCAGGGGTGTATTTTATTTTATTTTATTTTTTTTTTTTTTTTTTTTTTTATATGAAGTTTATTGACAAATTGGTTTCCATACAACACCCAGTGCTCATCCCAAAAGGTGCCCTCCTCAATACCCATCACCCACCCTCCCCTCCCTCCCACCCCCCATCAACCCTCAGTTTGTTCTCAGTTTTTAACATTCTCTTATGCTTTGGCTCTCTCCCACTCTATATATTTTAAATGATAATACATGTAGGTATGTGATTGTTCTGGCTTGTTAACGTTAGTCATACTTGTTTTTATTAATGTTGAGCCCTTGGTTGGGAACAGCTCCGGATGATAGCAGTATTGTTACAGCATAGTGTGATCTGCTTCACAATATTCCTTGAGGCCCCCCTGCAGGGATCACATTACAGAAGAGGCCTGGATGGCCAGTTGTGCCTTTTCTCATTTGTCTCACGTGTTGCTGGTAGTGATGCATTAGCTCAGAAATCACTCCTCAGCTCTGTGCCCTATAATGGATACTGGGGGAATAATAATTAACATACAGCCCAGGCCTTTCATTCCTATAGCCTCTGGTTATACTGGTGTCTGCTTTGAATCATGAGATGTTTATGATCTCTGCAAATGGGAAGATGCAAACAAAATATAAACATACATATAAAGTCCCTTGTGGAGATTCTTGAGGTTAAAATTTGATCATTTTATTACAGCATGGTAATAATTTGAATTGGACTGCAAGTGTCTTAAGTTGAAAGCCATTTTCAGTGGATGTTTTAACTTCTAAATTTAATATTTAAGATTACAATTTTCCTTACGCCTTGAGACTTACAGGTGAGAAACTTGGGATTGACCCAACAGGATATACTGAATTACTCAATTCACCTTGGGGAAGGGAAACTGGAGACATGTTTGTGGAAGTCTGAAATTACATTCTGGTGATTATCTGTTGCAATCCAGATGCCCTGAGTTTCCTGGCCTCTCTCACATAGTGTGCTGCTGGACTCATTGGTAACTGATACCCTCAGAAACAGGTCCCCTGGAAGGCAGCACTAGCAAATGCTTCCAAGAACCCTTTAAGGGCAGATAGTAGAAACAGCATCAGGGCTAAATATATGGAAAATTCACAATAGAACTCCAGCGTGTTGTACTTATTGTTAGAACAGCAGAAGATATATAAAGAGCTTTTTCTCTCCCTTTAGATTGATTGGAATTAATGTGTTAACATAATTTGAATGAGTTGGTTTCTTTTTTATAAATTTAGGAGAGAGTTGTACAAACACATGCTGTGAATTTTCTGTCTTGTTTTGTTTGGATATGTGGTGTGGTAGCTATTGTAGAGTGACACCTAGTGTTTGATGTGCTTGTGACACTGGACAGGTTGAAAGGGGAATCTGCCTGGAAGTGGGCCATGCACCAGCTGTTCTTGGGCATTCACTGAGTGAACTTGTTGGAGTGGCTAGTCCTGAGCCGACTGCAGGTCTTCGACACTTTCTAATTGTGTTGAGACAAGCTTTTAAAATTCTTTAAGTTTTGGGGATGGCAGAAACCACAAGGTGGCATCTCACTGAGGCTTTGTTAATTCTCTACTCATAACTTACCTCTAAACTCTTTGGAAGTGATTTTTTTTTTTTCATCTTATGAAAATATGACACAGCCAACCAGCTGTGCTGGTACCAAAATCAAAGAGACCTGAAAAGTGCAGTTTTTAGCCAGAAAATAGAATCTTATATGAACTGAAGAAAAGTATGGAGTAATTGTTTGTGACTGAGATCTCCCATGTAAGATCCTTGTGTGAAAAGAAGACTCCTTTAGAATCTGTTTTAGTGAGTGCTTCACTCAGAGCAAAACTATATATTGTGGGTAGAATTATATGCTACTTTTTTTTTTTTTTTTTTTTTTCGAGAGAGCATATAATCAGGGTTGGGGCAGAGAGAGAGAGAATCTCAAGCCAGCTCTGCGCCATCAGCATGGAGCTTGACATGGGGCTCAAACTCACAAACTGTGAGATTATGACCTGAGCCGACATCCAAAGTCAGATGCTTAACTGACTGAGCCACCCAGTGCTGCTATATGGTACTAATTTGGGGATTTGTGAAGGTCTCTGGATATTCTCTCATTAAAAGCAAAGAGTCTAGTGCAATTTGGTGTTCTTTAAAAAGATATTAGACCTTTGCATGATCTTAAACAAAGTAAAAAAAAAAAAATAACCTCTTAACAATCTATCAAGTGCCTACACTTCTAAGTTTTGAATTTGCATTTTCAGTACCCGATGAAAATGCTTTCCTATTGGTAGCTGTCTATTTTGATCAATATCAGTAATACTTTTCTTTACTCCATGGTTCTGTACATCTCATGCTGGTGCTCTTGAATACCCTCTTTTTCCTATAACTACTTCCGCCTTTGTTCAGAGTTTCAATCTTCCCTCCTACTTGAGTATCCTGGTTAACTAACTAGTCTTTTGGTCTATGATCTCTGCCCCTTGTGTCTCCCTCTCACACCTGGAATGTTGTTTGTGTAATGTAATTCTGGTTCCCTTGGCCTTTAAGATGAAGTTTGAACTCCCCTAATGTTCAAGGCCCTTCCTGATCTGGCCTCTACCTCTCTCCATTCCTTGTTACTCGCCTTACTTTTGTTCCCACTGTCAACAAAGCAGCAGGGTTTGCTTTTGTTTTTGTTTTTGTTTTTGTTTTTGTTTTTGTTTTTTCCTGCTGTTGCTTAGTCTGCCTAAAAATGCCCTCCACTGCCTGGCGTACTCCTGTGTATCCTTCAGGATTCAGTTCAAGGGTGATCTCCCTTTGGAAGTGTGCCCTGTCTGTACTCACTCCCTTGTGCACGTACTGACATCCCTGATGTTCTTGCCTTTACCCTTTAGGGCTGTCACTTTTTGAGCAGGAACAGTTTCCTATATCGCTTTATTTCTGATCCCTCACATGGTACCTGGCACAAAAGGGGCACTTAAGAATACTTACTAATGAGTCAAATAAATGTTTGATTTAGAAGGTATTTGTTTTAATTACCTGCACTGATTTGCAGTGCTTGGAGATGTTTTCGTTCTTACAAAACTTACTTTAAAAAAAATTGATTTCTTCCTAAAATCACCTTTTTTCAACCTTTTGAGTTTAAAATTTAGAAATGTTTTTTTTTGTAGGCATACCTATACAGATTTGCCTCTTTCAGCTTTGACCAGTTTTTGTTCTACAGCATTCACGTTGTTGATAATCTTTAGTCTATAATTATATGGTTTTTTTTTTTTAACCTGAGTGTTGCCAAAAGAATGTTTTAAAATCCCTCAAGTACTTGCAATTTTTTTTTAAGTTTAAACTCTTAAAGGTGGGCTTGCAGTGCATTGAGTTTGCTTGTGACTTGTGCAACTCCTACTTTGATGGTTTTATTCACATGGCTTAGAAAAATAACTTTTAGTAAATTTTCATGAATGTTAGAATCTATGAAGTGATTCTACAGACTTGCCTCTCTGCATCTATCTATGAAACAACTCTTAACTATATTCAAAGATGTTGTATTGCACTGTATTGCCTGTTATATCTTACAAAGATAGAGTGCATTAAAATCTCCTATTATAAGTGTATTAAATATCTCAGTTTCTGCATTTGTTTTATTTTCATGCTATGTTATTGGTTGCATAAAGGTTCATATTATCCTTAAATTGTGAATTACACTTTTAATCTATTTGAAATGATTCCCTTTGTCCCCCTTAAAGCCTTTTCACTTGATATTGATACTGCTTTGCTGTGTGTTTGTACCTATGCATGCCTGATATGTTGTTTTTTGTATTTTATTCTTAATCTTTCTGTGTTTGAAAGCCAGTTCTGATTGACTTGGTCTTTGGTAGAGGAATTTAACCTGTTTGTATTTATGATATTTTTGTGTGTGTGATAATCAGCATTTTTGGTTTTTCTTCTACTTTTGTTTTTTGGGAAAGAGGTCACTTTCACTTCATGGAATATACTTTGTGATTATAAAATATACTTTCTATTTTCTGTCATCCAATAATTAAATTTTTTTTTTCAATGTTTATTTATTTTTGGGACAGAGAGAGACAGAGCATGAACGGGGGAGGGGCAGAGAGAGAGGGAGACACAGAATCGGAAACAGGCTCCAGGCTCCGAGCCATCAGCCCAGAGCCCGACGCGGGGCTCGAACTCACGGACCGCGAGATCGTGACCTGGCAGAAGTCGGACGCTTAACCGACTGCGCCACCCAGGCGCCCCTGTCATTCCAATAATTATCCTTAAATTAATAAAATAGTATTAAAACTTTCTTTCTTGTAATTATTCATATTAATAAAAAAAAACAGTATTTGATGATAGCCCCCTGCTTTTACTTTAACCACATATATCTTTTGTACTTCTCACTTATCAGCTATTTTAAGTATTTTGTATCCAGATTTTTTATATATAATATTTTTAGAATGTTATTTCTCTTATGTTAATCATTTTGAGGATTTACTCTACTTTTCATAACCATATTAACTCCAATTATATAAATATAGCTCACTGTCACAGTGTTTATACCCCTGCATCTTTGTTTTTGGATTGTTTAATCTCTGTATTTGCTGGAATGTGAATTTTCTAGAATGTGAATTTTCTTAGTAAGTTGAAGAGGGGATATGCAGCTGGTATACTTCCAGCTCTATAATATTTTTTCTTCTAGCTTCAAACATATATAGCTGTATATATACTTTCCAAATTGTACTCTTTTTCTTCCTCAAAACTCTGGATTTGTTTGCTTTTTAAAATAGCTATAGTTTGTTTACTCTAATTATCTTTACCGTGGCACCTGGTCTACTTTGGGGCTTCTGTTCTCTATATGGGTGTATATTCTGGGGTGCATTCTACTTGCTTTGGCCTACAATGAGCCATGGACTGCACTGTCTTCTGGAGTTAATGTTGCAGAGAAAAAGACTGAGATTAGCCCAACTTTTGTTCCTCTGTGGATATTCTGATTTTTTGGATTTGTGTAGGAATTTTAGTTATATATTGAATTTACAACTTTAAATGTGCTCTGTCTAGCTGTTTCTCCCTGTTCAACCTATTTAGTTCCTGGGAGGCCTTGTGATACACAGGGTTGCAGTGGGGGTCTCTGTGGCAGACTCTAGATTCATGCTTTCCGTATTTTCATCTTCATGTAATATTTCCTCATTTCAGAATGTTACTTATTTGTGTGTCATCGTTTTCTTTATTTTCCTAGGTCTTAAAAAAAAATTCAGGGTCCTCTTGGATCTTTTAAGAACATGACTCAGAAATTCTAAAAAAAATTACCCTGTTTCAGAAAATCTCTTTCAGAAGGAGGAGTTTCCATATTTCTGTAGGATGGTCTCCTCCTTCGTTGCATATTCTGGTGTGTTCTGCCCTCACAGGAGGGGCACCACCTCCATCCCACATGATTCCGTGCAGGTTCATCTGTGCTTTAAGCAGCAATTCCTCTAAGTGTTTTGCTTGTTAGATAGGCTCCTTTACCCTTTCTGGGTTTTAATTGCTTAATGCGGTTTTCAACATTTTAATATTGGTTGAATTCTAAAATACAGGAGAGAGAAATTAGATGTCCCTCCCTTTTTATTACATCCCATATTTCCTTCAGGGGTCTTTGTCTTGTATTTTAGTCTCTCTTTTGAAATATTTTTATTCATTTTCTCCTTAGCTGAGAAAAGTATTGCCTCTCAAGTGATGACCTAATCAAGCATTAAGGTTTCCTATAATGTTTGGAAACACAATTCCATGCTTTGTTATATTTTTTTCTTAATTAAAAAAAATTTTAACGTTTATTTATTTTTGAGAAAGAGAGACGGACAGAGCATCATCAGGGGAGGGGCAGAGAGAGAGGGAAACACAGAATCCGAAGCAGGCTTCAGGCTCTGAGCTGTCAGCACAGAACTTGACATGGGGCTCGAACCCATGAACTGTGAGGTCATGACCTGAGTGGAAGTTAGATGCTCAACCAACTGAGCCAATCAGGCACCCTTTACATTTTTTTTTTAATGTTTATTTATTTTTGAGAGAGAGAGAGAGAGAGAGAGCAGGAGAGGGGCAGAGAGGGAGAAACAGAATCCGAAACAGGCTGCAGGCTCTGAGCTGTCAGCGCAGAGCCCGACACAGAGCTTCAAACTGACCAACTGCGAGATCATAACCTGAGCCAAAGTCAGATGCTTAACCATCTGAGCCACCCAAGCTCCCCCCATGCTTTCTTGTCTTTATCAAGTGCCTACTTGTGAGGTTCTGTGTTTCTACTGTGTTAGAGTATGAGCACCTTCCTTAAACTAGAACATTTCCTTGTGTCTGCCTGTACACATGAACTAAAATTAGAATTCCCGTTGTCTTGCTCTTTTTTAATTTTTCACTCATCCCTCTCTTTGTGCATGCAGTGCTTATTAGGAAACATGACATGCCAAGTGCTGTTCTTGAGGTTGGGGATACAAGATGGCTAATAGAGGGTCCCTTCTAGCAAGGAATCTAGCACTGAATGGTAGGGTAGGTCCTGTGTTTGTCTAACTGGGAAGCATGCTGGTGAGGGGTGTGGTGAGAGATATGGTTAATGTGGGCCCTTTTGAAGAGGTGATGGTTCACTTCAGTTTTAAAGACTGAAGAGGATGTAACAAGATGGAACTGTGCTTTCCTTGCTCAGTAACAGCATGGCTAGTGATTAGGTAGATAGCGTACTGTTCTGGAAGGGATTGCCATAGAAGGAGAAGGAGAAGGGATTGCTAAAGAAAGCTAACAATGTAGCTATCTTATATTTAACATTATGCAGTTCCTTATTTTAGCTCATTTCTCTTAAATTTTAGTTCTGAAACAAGTGTTGACACCCAGAGATCAATGTACATATTTTATCTACACCAGAAAGCTGTCATTGTCAGTAAGAGATGCATGGCTAGGCCCATGACAGCTGAAGAATAAGTTGTCCTCCCTGTAGGTCTACCTGGAAGTGACCATGCCACCAGCCTCCTCCTCCCCCTCCCATGGGTCCTTCTGAAACCGGACTGTCCTTGTAGCCTGGGCCTCCATGGTATTTCCATTAAACTCACCTGCCCAGATGTCAGAAGTTTTCTTCTCATTTATTACTCAAAAGATCAAGGAACTAAGACTTATGTTCTTTTAGATAAAACTCCCTATTTTTTCCATAGTTAACACTTCTTTTACCTTGCACCCTTGTGTCATGTGGCTAGTTTCAGGGAGAGTTGCAGCTCGTGTTCCCTACTTCTGGACATAACAGGTTTAGTTGGTCATTGTTTTGGTAGATTACCTCACGTGAGTTAGGATGTTATCTTGTCCTCATTCTTCACCGCCCTACCTTTCTAAGTGGAATTGAAATCAAGTGTGAATCTACTGGGATATGTTGCAATCATCTGGTAATAATTTGGGGAAAAAATGTTTCCCATACAAATTAAATGAAGATCAGCAGTTTTAAAGTATACTATAGCATCCTGTATGAACTCCAGCTTACATTTCGCATTATTCCTGGTCATGCAGTAGGTTCTGAAGAAAAAAGAACTATGGATAATCAGTTAAAAGAATGACAGATTCCCTGATGTGCTGATCAGTAGTAATACCTAATTTTGATTTCAAGTGTGCTATAATGGATTACCATATAGATGCAGCTGAGCACTGAGCATTAAACAGAGTCATGTGTTTTTCAGAAAAGTAATATTTATTCACACTGTGTGGCTTTCTTGAAATTTTTTTTTATTTTACTCTCCAGTGAAACTACAAACAAGATGTCAATAGCTTATGTGGCATTCACAGTAGTGTAGCTTAGAATATCAGCTGCAGTAGAAATGCCATAATTGCCTCAGTAAAGGTAGGCTTCATCTGGTACTTTCTGAGGGACAGGCTTAGCATTTAGACACAGATGGTCACGTGGGGCTTTATTTTTATTGACTTCAGAGACTTTAATGCATAAAAAATGGTCCTGGCAATATATGGGTACAAAAAGAAGCATCAGTGTAGGTGATGTTTCAACCTTTGAGTGGTTGTGTAAGATTCTGTCCATTTTGGAATGTTTTTAGTAGCTCAGATTGGGGCATGGTGTTTCATATCCGAACCTTACTGAGTTTATTTTTGAGTGTCTTTAAAGTCCATCCATTTTACAAATCTGAAAACTTTTATCCAGAAGTGGTGATGATGATAGACCTGACCTCAGAACAAGTTGGAGACTACTAGTGGCCTACTGACAGTATCCAACCATCTAGATACACATCATCCCACTGCATTTTTTATTTTCTTTATAGTAAAAAGACATTTTTCTCTATTGCACAGTAAGAAAAGAAACTTAAGGAGATAGGGTAAGTATTTTGGAAAGCTGAAAAGCGTGATTCAGTGCTGAATTTCCTGACTAAAAGTAAAGGTCTGAAGAACAGGCATGCCAAGCATTTGTATAGCCCAATATAAGATCTATCCTGAATCTGTGGAGTAATTTTCTCAGCATCTTCTATACGATGTTTTGAAATCAAGTGGCAGAATGGGATCAGAAGATGATCTCAGAATGCAGCCAGGGCGCCCAGTACCCTTGGCAGAGAATGCACGAGGAAGTAGGACACTGAGTCCTTGCTGTGCCATTCCCTCAGGAAGAGTGAGCTACACAGGAGGAGGCAGAACAAGGACAGGAAGCACTCAATGGACCGAGGCTTTGGTCTATGTGCGGCAGCAGCCCATTGACGAGAAACAATGCCAGCAGACAGGATGCCCCTGAAATAGGGTTCACTACTCTTAGTACTTCAGCCTCTTAATATGATGAGAATATTCTAATTAATAATTGGAAGATTATTGTGGCTGACAGAGTGATGTGCAGCTCACATCGCCCTTCAAGAAAGAATATGCTACCTAGCTGCAAGGAGTAGGGCCAGCTGGCAGCCCGAGGCTGTAAGTGCCTTCAGCTCTCCAACTACAGTCGCTCTCTTCTCATCGTGATGCCCAGCCAGTGACGGAGCAAGGTGGTGGTACAAGGACCTCGCCATTTTCAGGCACACATGGCCCCTCTAATGTGCCATCTTTGCTCTGGAGCTTCTGCTAGGCTGGCAGATACTTTCAGCTCTGTATGGTGGTCTGAGGCTCCCTGCCCCCTTCTACTGCTTCATTTCCCTTGCACAGATGTTACTTTTCCAGTAAACCAGGGCACTGCTAACTCCACCACAGCATTCATCTCCCAGAGAACTCCACCTGCAACGAGTGTTATTCATCTGTTATCAAACATGCTGAATTAGCCTTTGTAATACATTTTTTTAAACTTTTTTTCAATGTTTATTATTTTTGAGAGAGACAGAGACAGAAGATGAGTGGGGGGAGGGCAGAGAGAGAGGGAGACACAGAATCCGAAGCAGGCTTCAGGCTCCGAACTGTTAGCACAGAGCCTGACGCAAGGCTTGAACTCACAAACCATGAGATCATGACCTGAGCCGAAGTTGGGACACTTAACTGACTGAGCCACCCAGACACCCCTGTAATACATTTTTTTAGTGAAGGGAAAGTTTGAGTTTGAACCGTAAAACTAAGATGTAAATGGAGGCCTTCTTTCTCTCTTCCGTCTGGAGACTTGTAGCCCATCCCCAGGTCGTGCTTTTTCTGGGCTATAGAGCTGCTCTTTTGGGTTGGCAATAGACTGCTGAGACCCTGATCTTTATTTTCAGATCCAGAGTTGTTGATTTTCTCACACAAACCTCTTTGCTTGTGATGTTTTCCTATAACTTGTAGACAGCTCTCTGGGTTCTCACTCCTGTCTGTGGCCTTGTCTGTAGCTCCTGGGCATGTTCAGGTTTACATTTTGTTGGTAGGACAGTGTTTGCATGGGTTCTTTTAAAATATTCCATAGAGAACTGATATATTTACTTCTGATTCCCTTTTAATATAGTGGATCTTAACAGATAACCCAGTTGATACTACTTACTTCCTTTTGTGTATTATTCATCTTATACACACGTTGATATATATTGCAAGGGGAAGACCTGCTTTGATTTTTTTCCCCCCAAAGAGCCATTTACTTGCCTTTGCGCAATGTATAGATTGATCCATCCTGCCTGGTGTTTGGTGTCTGGCTGACGAAGGTTATGGGTTCTTCGAGCAACAGATAACGTTGAGTTTACTTGGTTTGATACTGAGGTTATTTTGTTAGGTGGCAATCAGTTTCTTATATTTTCCATCATCCTTAACTTTTTCTAACTAGTTGTGCATATAAATAGTCATAAGTATTTTTAATCTTTAAAATAAATAAATGTGCAAACACTTGGCACATGAAAAATTTCTTTTTTGACCTGTGCACACATGTCTCTAGCTTCTGCTGTACCTTCTTCATCTTTACTGTCTTCAGAGAGCTTCAATGCACTGATGTCTCTAGGGTCTCATCTTCTGTCATTTTAAGCCCTCTCAGAGGGACCTTACACATACATATCTTCAGCTGTTGCCTATATTCTGTTACCATCCAAGTCCTGCTTCTGCCTTCCAGACCCATATATATCTAATTGCCTAGAACATCTCCTCTAAGAAGTCTGTTGACACCTCCAATTCCAGGATGTCCAGAACCAAATTGGACATGTTTCAATTCTGGGATTCCTTCGGGATTTGATGTCTTAGATAGGGGTATTGCCATACTGAGCCACTAGGAAATCCTTCTTGAGTACTCCATTCACCACAACTACTCTGACTGCCAGCTCAACAGTTTTACCTTCAAATATCATTATTATATGCATCCCCTCTTTACCGTGCCGAGCTTTGTCCAGGCTATTTCATTCCTTCTCTGAAATGCTACCATTGCCTCTTCATTGATGTCTCTGCCTCTCGTCTCAGTCATCTTAAATCCACCCCCCCCCAGCTGGAACTTGTTCAGGGACTGAACCTATTCAGTGCTTCATGAGATCATGGCCTCACCTATCCAGTTCCTTCTCCTCCCATCCTCATCTACCTACTAACCAAGTAGACCCTCTAACTGCTGCTGTTCTTTTCAGGTATCAAGCTGTTTTTGCCTCTTAGCCTTCACACATGCTCTTCCTTCTATTCCTGTTCTCCACTAGGCTAATTTAATTAATCCTACAAGTCTCAGCTCAAGCATCCTCTTTTTCTGGAACCATTCTGTGAAGGTTCTGAGATGAGGTGCTTTCCCCCTCACCTCTACACCTCCTCATACAAACTCCTATTGGGCTTTTTTCTTTTCCTCTTGAATGATATTTTCTTTATCATCTCTCTTGCCCACTAATCACAAAACCCTTAGAAGGAAGAACTAAGTATTTTATGAATATGAACTTATTTTTGCATTTCAGACACCAAGCTTGGTATCAAGTGCGTAGATATTTTTCACTAAATGGGATTTGATTGTCCATTGTGTGTGTGTGTGTGTGTGTGTGTAAGTGTGTTTGGGAGTATGTCTGCATTAATACAGAATAAAACAGGATATAGGATACACTTTAGAGTTATGCACTTAAGAAATACAAAGTCAACATGTTCTAGAGGAAGTCAAAAGTGGAAATGTAGGAGAGAGCTCGTGTCAGTGATTGTCAGCCATGTGGTCAGCCACATATAGCTTTTAATATATATAATCAGAAATGGTCTTCGATATAGTTTTATAGCATTTTCATCCGTGTAGATGTGTGGTATGAAGAATTTGTAAGAAATACCATAACTAAATATATTTATATTTTTTTATTTATGTTTGTCAGAGTTTGAAGAATTCTTTTAAATCATACAGCTTTTATTCTTTGAGTTTTCTTTACTAAGTTCAGGGTTTAAAAAATGCCCATACATTTTAACATAAATATCGGTCATCAGTCAATGACATATAAGGAGTACAAAGGTACATTTTATGTTAACGTGAACAAAGGGACAAAGCAAAGGTCAGGATGACCTGTAAAACTCATGGTTTTACAAATAAAATGAATGCAGAATTCTTCAACTGAGTATTTATTGAGCACATGCTGTGTGCCAGCCATGCTCTAGGTGCTGGGTATACTTAAGAGGAAAAGACAGAGGCGTTCTTGCGCTTGCAGGGCTTACAGTCTGGTAGAAGAAATACTGCCTTCAAATGAGTGAACTTGAAGAAGACTTCAGTGAGGGATGAGGACTATGAAGAGGACAGAACGGGCAGTAGAGAAAGCATCAGAGCAGTGGGGAGGGAGCCAGGCTCTTCTAGAAGGAACGCCCAGAAAAACCTCTATGGGGAGGTGACGCTTGCAGTGAGAGCCGGATGGTGAGGCGGTGCCATCAGTGCCAGGCTGTGGGTGGAAAAGCATCCAGGCCGAGTGTGAAGTCTGTGCCATTTGGAATCACCTGCGTTTGATGCAAGTTTACCTGTTGTGCCTTTTCTCAGTAGACGTTCTTATACATTTACTGTCGTCACCTGAGAACGAATGATGTGATACATGTATGTTATTGACCCACTTGGAAAGTTAAGATAAGAAAACGAAACAAAACAAAACCCCAGGCAGGTTTAGATGGAGGAGGCAGTTTATTAGCTGCCTGGAAATACACTTATTCGGGAGATCTGGATATAAATTTTTTACCTTCGTCTTTTAAAATGTTAGAATATTAGCTTAGATAACCTAGAAAGAAGATTTTTCATGATAAAATAGTGATATCTTTCAATAACAAGAAAATGTTTTGACTGTTTTTTTTAATTTCTACATTTCTTAAAAAGGTGGTTGCAAATAAAGTACCAGGAATCTTATGATCCAACGTAACTTGCCAAAACTTACTTTACAGTGGGGAAAAAAGAAAAAGGTCCTTTGGGGTTTGGGGAGGGATTTGCTTTTATTAGCCAAATACTCTTGTGTGTCATAAATTCATTCTTTATCGTACCTTCCAGTGTTTGGGGCGAAGGAGGTGGAAGTCCTGTCTGCAATCTGAAACTTACTCTTAGCTATTAATTTCAAGAAATTCTTGGCAGCAATTTCATTTTGTTATTTCACTGAATGAATGTTCAAGGTCTTCTCTTCTTTGTTGTTCATATTTCTTCCCAACTCTGGTCTGTATCCAGAGACTAGTAATGATAATGCAAACGGGAAATTGAAGGCCAAAAAGCAGAAACCTGGGGCATCTAGCATTTGAGAAATTATTCTTTTAATTCTTAAGCAATGGCTATGATTTAATTAAGATAAAATTATCATTTTAGGTTTTTTTCCCCCCTTCTTTTCCTTGTTTTCTTTTAGGAAGAATTAAACTTGGGACAGTGATGTCTTTAAGGTACTCAGGTAAAGAAGGTTGCCTGGGGCAAGTAAGACACTGTCCCATGGGCTACAGGGTCAGGTGTGCTATTTACATTATTATAAATCATTTGTTTTCTTTCTGTTTTCTTTTCTGAACTATGTATATACTTTTCACACATAGTACTATCATGAAATGTGTAGTTTATGTTCTCTTTATCTTACCAGTTTTTAAATTTGTTTTATAGAAAATACTGCAGTTTCTACCTGAACGAATTTTCTTTCGATGGCATTACCAGAGTATAGGTAAGAACAATTTAAAGATTTTTAGTCATATGGATTTTTTTCCAGTCAAATTTTTAGTAATGTTTTATATAACTAGCACCATCAAGATTAGGTTATAACAAAGAATGCTAACAAGGATATGTTGGTTAAAAGCAAGACAAGTCCACTCTGGACTTTGGAGGAAAATATAATATCTATCCCTGCTCTAAAAGTGCTATTTAAAAAGAATGGTTCATAGATCTGTAGCATCAGCCTCACCTGAGAGCTTATTAGAAAATGCAGAATGTCAGGCCCCAGCCAGACCTACCAATCACAGTCAGCATTTTTTTTTTTTTAATGTTTATTTACTTTTGAGAGAGAGAGAGCACAAGTGAGGAAAGGGCAGAGAGAGAGGGAGACAGAGGATCCTGACAGCAGAGTCTGATGCGGGGCTTGAACCCACAAACTGTGAGATCATGACCGAAGCCAAAGTCAACACTCAACCAGGTCTCAAGACAGTCTGCAGTCTGTAACAAGAGCCCAAGGGGATTCCTATGGATAAAAATTGTTTGAGAAACATTTGATCTGGAGGATTTTTCTTAAGTGACTTCATTTTTTTCTTACAAAAATATCTTGTTCTTCATGACTTTATCATTGATCAGAGCTATTGTGTTTGAATACGTTAGTGTGTGGCAGCAGGAGGGAACTTGCAATATAGCCAAGTTACCACGGCTGCCCTTTCTGTGCAGCTCTTGACATCAAACATTTCCTCTCAACTTAATATTCATGGCACAGCTGGCATAATTTGTGATATTGATGGTGAACCTTTCTGTTTAAAGAGTATCTGGTTTGGTCTGTCTGCCTTAGAAGACTTACAGTTGCTATAATTTTTATACCTTGCCAGATGATCATATTTGTGGAGAGCATAACCTCATAATGGCATCCTACTATCTGATCATTCATTCATTCAAATATTTATTGAGGGAGAAACAAAGTTATGAGGCTGAAACAAAGAATATGTCACCATCCTTGTATTGTGTAAGCTGATTGCCTGGGGTGAGGGGTAGGTGAGAATAAAATAATTATAGTATAACTGTCACTATGAAAAGTATACTGGTAGCAACAAAGAAAGTTGAACAATTCTATTCAGAAGACCTGAGGAAGTCTCCAAGAAAGGTAAATCTCCACCTGAGCCTTGAAATATGAGTGCAGAAAGGGTTTTTTAGATGAGAGATCAATGTGTGAAAGACACAGGACCTGAAAGAACATGGCATGTTCGATGGATATTTCAAAATTCAGAATCCCAAATTTAATTTAGTACTATTTATGTGAAAAATTTTACTGGCCCTTATATAAACTGAACTGTTTAGTAAAGTATATATAATAAATACATCTACTGAACTGAATGATTAAATCCTCACTTTAAGGTAGTGCCTTGGTCTTTAAATCTTTCTCAAACACACAAAGAAGATTTTCCTTTACATTATAGAGTTATTGATAGCATTTCTGTTAATTGATACTTCAACCTTGTGTATTTGAAGTAAAAACTTAAAAATCAAATGCTAAGTACAATCTGAAGAGATACCACAAGGACTTGTAGTGCTCCATGGTGTAGTGGGAATGGATGAAAATGAGAAATAACATGCGGTATGTTTTATCTGTGCTAGATATAATCCTTCCATTTTGTTCATATCTTATAGGAAAACCACACTTGTTTTCTTCAGATAGTACTTTAAAATGTCTGGAGATTAATAGCCCCTCCTCAGCCTGAATGAGCTTACTAGAACTAGGTGTAGAAATTCATTTGCCATTTGTGTTGTGCAACTTTATGCGCCTCATGGGTGGTGTGATGTTACCTTAATTCTGGCTGCTGTTACCACATGGACTGGTTAAAATTGTGGGTACAAGTAGCTTTTTACCCAGTTTAATAGCATCTGACCATGAACAGTGACTCTTGGACTGGGATTGCAGAGGAATAGTCCTTTTGAACCAGCATAAGAGCAGGTGTTGTTTACCTCGTTAGTATGTAGAATAAGCTAGTTTATCTAGTGTATAGAATGAGTTATATTTCAGAATGCTGAAATATGGGCATTTGCATATAAAATCATCCTGTACTGATGTATGACAGACACTAACACAATGTTGATGTCTATAGGTAACACCCCAGGGACTGGGCACCGCCCTGTAACCAAGAGGATTCTTATTTCTGTAGCCTAAGATATGAATATTCAGCAACAGTGGCATAACTAAATCCAAAAGAGCCTCAGTCAGGTTAGTCAGGAGTTGCCACCAGATGAGTTCAGATTCAAGTCAGGTCCTGTCCACTAGTGAATTGCACACAAAAAGCGTTAGTTTTCATAGCTTTCTGGATTTTGAAATTGCCAATAAGGGATTGTGGATTTGTAACTTTACATTTTTTGACATACCTCACTCTCTTGCATTCTTTTCAGTTTATTCGGATTTGTTAAAACGGTTATCATTTGTCACTGAAGGTCTTGACGAAGTTAGTTGTAAAAACTAAGTAAATATTAAGGAAGCACCAGATTTCAGAGGAAAGGAACGTGTCTTAAATATTTCCGTAGCATTGGTATCTTCTTGAGTTCTGCAAAACCTCTTGAGTCAAGGAGAGGAAGCTTTTCACTAGTCAGTGCCAGACATTCTAGGTATCTAATAGTTCTTATTTTAGATCTTTTACATTCTAGATATCTAGTATTTCTTACTAATATGAAGAACACTACTGTATAAACTTTGTAATAAAATGTTACTGTGGTTGGTAGTGGCCAAGGTTCTCTGAAATACTGGGTTAGGATCTTAAAGCTGGGTTTGCACACCACTGATTCAGTATGTTTCCTGCCCCACACTACAAATAGTGTCACCAAGTATAGAAACCTAAAATAAGAGCAACTCCTACATTCTGCAAGTCTGAAAAGTTCTCAGACCTACCGGATAGCCAGGTTTTATCCTGGGAAGGAAGAAATTAATTTGAAATACCACCTGACACATTGTTTGAAGTCAGTTTCCTATCATGCCATTTTGTTTTGTCTATAGTGAAGAGAGACATTTCATTTCTCTCAAAATTGTTTTTAAGTTTTATTTTATTTATTTATTTTTATTAGAGAGAGCAGGAGAGAGGGGGCAGAGGGAAGGTAAGAGAGAGGGAGAGAGAATCTCAAGCAGGCTTGACACTTAGCACAGAGCCCGACACAGAGCTCGAATCCCATGATTCATGAACTATGGTATATGCTAACCTGCTACTTAACTGTTTATAAATTTCCACTACTGATTACAAATGGGAAAATTTTCCTGAAGTCATTTTATTTTGTTTTTTTTTCCTAGTAATATTTATTTTTATTTTTTTTAAATTTTTTTAATTTTATTTTTTTATTTTTTTAAATTTATATCCAAATTAGTTAGCATATAGTGAAACAATGCTTTCAGGAGTAGATTCCTTAATGCCTCTTACCCATTTAGCCCATCCCCTCTCCCACAGTCCCTCCATTTTAGTTCAGTTAATCACGATGGACAAGGGTGGCCACTCGAAGCCTTATCTCTGTGTGATAATGAGAGGTCACAGGATGTGAGGAGATGACCAAGAATGGCACAATAGTAAACCAAGGATATTTGGTGCAGGGGCAGGCTGTGGCCCCTTTTCATGTGCCCAAGCATCATTAGTATAGGACTGAAGTTATATGTGTGTTTCCTTTAAGAGGGTTTACAGTTCATGAGCCTCTAGAAAGCAAATCCTGTCCCACTCAGTGTACAGTGCTATGCCTGTACGCAGTAAAAGTTTGCTGAGGGGTGGGAAGAAATATTTTTTACTAGAGATGTTTTATATAAAAAATTCTCCAAATAAATAGCTCTTGGGCTTAAAAGAGTAGGTTCAATTAATGGAAAATTCACATAGTACCTCATATGTGTTTTTTATAAATGAGTGATTATTAATCTAGTTTGCTCAACTAGGTTCTTCTTATATATAATATAAAAACCAATGCAGATTTGCATTGGTCATAAAAACTGCAGATTTGCTTGTGACTTTTTAAGAGTATCCCCCTGGCTTTATGCCTTGGGCTTCACAGTGGTCTGACAGTGCTTAGGATGTGAACACAACCTCTGAGCAGCCTTATTTCTCAAAGTTTCTACAGCTCACTGGGCTCTAACTACTCCTCCGGATGCTGAGTCTGACAACCCTCCCTGGGTCCATCATAGGCCACACCACAGCTGCCTCTTCCCTAGGGAACAGGGTGTCCCATGCACTTTACACTAGGACTTCCTCAGAGGTGCATTGCAGCCAGGCTGAGCTACAGGGACCTTGCATGCCTCCATGTCCATCAGGGAATGGCTGAGCCTCATGCCCCCTCAGCCCACTTGGTGTCTTCCCAGGGTCCTCTCTGGCATGCTTTCATCATCATTGCCCTGCATTTCTTGCTCTCCTTCCCACTTTGGACATGGCCCTCTGGAAATCCTCTTGGGTTAAGCCACAGCCCTAGAGGCTCAGCCTCATTGTTTCACCTCCTCAGCTATCTAATACCTGGCTTTTCTCTCAGGCTTCTCTGTCTCCCTCAGAGCTGTGGGGGTGAGATCGTGGTCTTTCTTTTCTCCAAGACCCATTCTAGACCTCATCCACTGCCCCCTCTGTGGAAACCTCTCTTTCCTCAACTGTACCTTGTCCCTCCTCATTGCCACCATGTCTTCTGATCTCCTGCTTACTTGCCTTTTTTTTTTTAATGGCTTAGCTATTTACCCATCAGCTCCTTGACCCCCTCACCCTTTGTGGCTTCCTGACTTTATCTTCTGGACACTTGTCATTATGCAGATTTGTATCTGAGAAAAACCTGTGTCCTCCCAATTTTTCACTTCGTCACTCCCAAGCCACCTGCTCTGTTTTTTCCTTTTTTACAAAGCTGGTCTTTTTTGGGAGTATAATTGATGATAATAAACTCTATGTATAGAAGATGTTAATTTTGATAAGTTTTGACATAGGTGTACACCTATGAAATCATTACAACAGTCAAGATCATGAACGTAGCCATCATTCCCAATGGTTTCCTCATGCCTTTTTCCCACCCCCCTGCCAAGTTCCCAGGTAACCACTGATCTGCTTTTTATCATTATAGATTAGTTTGATTTTCTAGAGTCTCATAGAAATAGAATCATGCAGTATATACTCTCCTTTGGCTTCTTTCATTCAATAAAATTATTTTGAGATTCATCTGTGTTGATGTATATCTTAATAGTTCATTTCTGAGTAGTGTAGTATTTCATTGTATAGTTATACTATAGTTTATCTGTTCACCTGTTGATGGGCATTTGGGCTGTTTCTAGTATTTGCATACAAGTAGAACTACTGTAAACATTTGTATACAAGTCTCTATGTAGACATGTACTTTCCTGTCTCTTGAGAATGGAATGGCTGAATCATATAAAATTATATGTTTAATTGACAGACTGCTTCCCAGAGTGGTTGACATTCCCACCAGTAGTATGAGAGTTCCAATTACTTTACGTTCCTATCAACACTTAGTATCATCAGTCTTTTTATTTCAGTGGTAGTACTACCTTGCTGTGGTTTTAATTTTCATTTCTCTAATGACAAATGACTTTGAACATTTTTCCTCTGCTATTTGCCATCTGTATGTCTTTGGCAAAGTGTACGTATGAATTGATTGACCACTTTTAAAAAAAAATTTAGTTTGGGGCGCCTGAGTGGCTTAGTTGGTCAGCATCCCGCTTCGGCACAGGTCATGATCTCTCGTAGTTTATGGGTTCAAGCCCTGCGTCGGGCTCTGGGCTGACAGCTCAGAGCCTGGAGGCTGCTTCAGATTCTGTGTCTCCCTCTCTCTCTCTGCCCCTTCCCTGCTCACATTCTGTCTGTCAATCTCTCTCTCTCTCAAAAATAAATAAACATTAAAAAAAATTTTTTTAATTTAGTTTGTCTTCTTAATATTGAATTTTAAAAGTTCTTTACGTATTCTGGATTTATGTGCTTTACCTGATATGTGACTTGGAAATATTCTCTCCCTATCTCTGACTTGTCTTTTCATTGCTTTACTTGTGTCCTTCAAAGATTCAAAGTTTCTAATTTTGATAAATTCCAGTTTATTGGTTTTTCTATTATGGATTGTGATTTTGGTGTCCTGTCTAAGGAATCTTTGCCTAACCCAAGATCACAAAGATCTTCTATGTTTTCTTCTAGAAATTCTATACTTTATATGTTTCATATTTAGTTCCCTGATTCCTTTTGAGATTAATTTCAAATTCCTCCAGTGGACTGCGTTCCTTTGTGCTTATTGTAAATATTATAGTGCCAGAAAGTTCTGTGTTCCTGCTCCACTGGCAGCTGGCAGCACGGCTTACACACCATCAGCACCCTAAAGGGTGTTTCTCTGTGTTCTTGTACCCTTCCTGGTGGTATACTGTCTTTGCTTATTAATTGGTTTGAGGCATGATATACAGAGGGAGTTTTTTAAAAATAAAAACCACACAAGAATCAGTTTTATAATGTTAAAGTTATATTAGAACTATCTTTATGAACTAGTGACCTTAAAAAGTGTCTAAAAGATTGCCACTTCATCAAGAGAAATCGTCAAGCAAGGCAGTTCTCACAATTGAAAATGACATTGGCAAAGAAGATTTTGAAAATCTTGATGAATTTGTTTCATTAAAGCCAGGAGAGTAAAATTGTAATACATTCTGTGTTATAAACAAAACTTAAGCTAATGTGAGTTTTAATAATTTTCGATTGTTCAATATTGAGTTTTTTGTTTTTCAATGTTTTTTCAATGCTTAAATGTTCTGGGAAAAAATTAACCATTAAAAATATATGAAAACATATCTATAGTGGTACACAGTTTTCCTTTTATGTTAGGCTCCAGTATGACTCAGCTGAACACTGATACTTATTTAAAACTTTAATAATGTTCATCATGGGTTGTTTGGCACTAATTTTGATTTTTAGAAACTATTGTATTAAAATATTATTTTTTTTTATTATTGAGTTTTCTTGTGCAGACCCCTCACTCTTCTTGTCCTAGACCCAGCCCTCCTTAAAAGCAATAAGACTTACATTAAAAGGATGTTTATAAAATACAATAAAAGCCAGTAGAAGTTAGAAGTTCATAGAATCAGTCCAACTAATTAGATTTTATTTACTCATTTATTCACTCTTCCCTCACATGAATCAATATAGTGGCAATCAGTAGGGTTGAAGAGGCACCTAAAATTTGGGAGTGGGTATAATTATAGTTTGGATGGGATATTTAAAATTCCAAACAGATGTGATATAGAGAGAGAAACTTTTTGAAATTAAAATGAAAAAGATTACATAATGGTAGTTAGAGTAGCGGTATCTTTGTGAACTTTGGGCCTTAGGAAATGCCTAAAGTAGCCAGGCAAGGCTCTCTGGTATTTATCACCAGTTTTCATGTTGAAACACTATTCTGTGTGCTCCTACTGCACAAGTTTTCTTTCTAATGCTGTTCTTATTTAAAAAGAGTTTCTTAGAGAATAGCTGATGCCTTATCTTATGGGGAAAATGTGTTTTTCATATACCAGGCACTGTTCTAAGCATTTATATATGTTAACTCATTTAAACTTCATTAATAATTCCCCATGGTAGGCACTGTTATTATCCCATTTCACAGATGAGAAAACTCAGGCATAGGGAGATTAAGTAACTGACTCAGGTTATACAGTAAATGCAGAACCTAGATTTGAACCCTAACAATCTGACTTCTGAATCTGGCTCGTAAATGCCAAGCTATACTACTTCACATGTACAAGAGTTTCTTGCAAGATGGAAACATCAAACATGTATGTGTTTTCTATTGCTGCTCTAACAAATTACCAGGTTAATTTAAAAAAAAAAAAAAGTCAGGGACTGTTGGCCGATATGGGTCAAGACATTCTGTATGTCTCTTTGTAAAGTCTGTCCTATTTATAAGTATTTTTCTTCTTTCCATTGTAGAGAAGAGTGGATATGGGCAACTATGGGTAGTCCAAACATTAAAAATAAAACTGTAGACCCATTCAAAGTAGGGGAGGGGCTGATAAGCCCCAGTGGTCACGCACAATAACCAGGAGAAAGTGTTCCAAGAATGTGTTGCAAAATGATAGATTTGCCAGATGTCCAGGAGGAGAGCTGTGTGAGCGGACTTTAATCTCGAGTCTTTTGGGGAGTGGAGTGTCTGTTGGCCCTGCCAACCACGTGAGGTCCTCATGGGCATACTGGAGTCAATATTAAACTGAGGCAGACCAACCTTTGTCCAAGAATGGGTGAACATGGAGGCAAGGGACAAGGCCCCAGGTTAAGGAGAGGTGTGGGATAAAATAGTCCCATGAGAGCAGACACTTGAACCTTAGTTGTGAGAGAGATTAGCTCAATAAATGCTGGCTCTAGACCAAAAACATACTGGATATGGTTTGGTGACAGAAGTAGAGGGAGGAGGGCACTTTAACTTCTGTTAGTCATTCACAACCGTTGGTGATTTAGTGTTGTTGGTGACTTAGTGTTGTAACATAGTCATAACAATGGTGACTTTCCACTGAATCTTAGTGTTAAGTGTTATAAATAGCAACAGCAGTTACAAAATTGTGTGCATTTAACTAACATGTTGTATCTATCCACTTAAATATGACCTGTAGAAATTTATTGAGACTGGCTCTATTTCTTAGTGGAACATCTCTTGAAATACATTACTGGAGTAAATATGATTTGATGTGTGAGTTTTAATTATTGCATAAAACTTATCATCAGGAGATTGAAGTCATTTTTTTTCCCCAGAACTTTAGAAGAAAAGGTTCTCTTGCCTGACTTCCAATACATTTTTTTTATTTGTAAAGATTACTTCCTTCTTTAAGGTTAAGATTAGAGCCTACATATGATATTTAGGTGGGTTGCCAAGCCAACTCCATACTAAGACATGAACATGTTATAGAATAATATGTTTCCATCCTTGTAAGAGAGACTTTTCTAATTAAAGTGGGCAGCAGCACTGAAGTTTTTGCAGTTGAATGGTGTAGTTCTGAGTAAACGTTGATTCCTCCTCCTTGACAGTGACGAAAGAGCTCTGCTAGAGGATTTATTGATGGCCCGAACATATAAACGTGATTGTCACTGCAAGGAAACATGCTATCTTTAATATTTGCAAAATATTCTTGTAAAAATGTTTTATAAGCAGTAGTTTTATATTATTTTTACCTTTGGAGATTAGAAAAGAATCATTTATTTTATTCATGATGAGATGTTTGCACTAAATCTACTGTGGGTATATGTGTTACTTAATATCAGTCATTTTGACTATTTTAAGAGTTTTTTTTTTTTTTTAATTTTTTTTTTTCAACGTTTATTTTTTATTTTGGGGACAGAGAGAGACAGAGCATGAACGGGGGAGGGGCAGAGAGAGAGGGAGACACAGAATCGGAAACAGGCTCCAGGCTCTGAGCCATCAGCCCAGAGCCCGACGCGGAGCTCGAACTCACGGACCGCGAGATCGTGACCTGGCTGAAGTCGGACGCTTAACTGACTGCGCCACCCAGGCGCCCCAACTATTTTAAGAGTTTTGAAGAGTTTCACACTTAAAGCAATTTTATCTTAAAGATATCTCTCCTTCTGTGACATTGATTTTCTTTTCTTTTAAAAAAATGTCTTTTCTTTTGTCATAAGTATAATGAAATGTATGATGTATGATGTATAATGTATGATGTATAATGTGTGATGTGAAATGTATGATGTATAATGAAAAGTATAATGAAAAAATCTTTTCTTTTGTCATAAGTATAATTTTTCTTTCTAAAACTGACCTTTTAAAAATACATCTTAATCCACTCTGAGTTTTTTTTGTGTGTATGGTATAAATTTATATACTCTTTCTAACTCAGTGTTTTAAACTTTCAGGCTCAACTTTAAAGAAGCTTCTACACACTGGAAATTCTATTAAGGTATTTATTTTAGATGAATGTGCAATGTCATTTTGCAACATTCTTAAATTTACTAGTGCCGTAAAGTGACAAAATGAGGCCATTTGTAGAGAAAAAAGATCTTTAAAAACCACTTGACTTACTCTTTATTTTTAATTAAAACTAATATGGAGTTTATTAGTTGGAGTTTTTGTTCTTACATCAAAACTTATTGTGATATACATTTTAAATATTATTTGGGGAGAAGGGCTTAGGATTCAGAGTTTGGAATTTGGAGTTCTAATTTTGATTGTACTGCGTACAGTCAGGTAACCGTCAGCAAGGCGCTTGCTGCTCCAGTTTTATCCTCAGGAAAGGGAAGGGTTCCTCTCCAAGCCTCCGAGCTAACATGCTAGATTCCGTTCACCCCAGCAATCTTGTTAAAATTATAGTTGTCTCGGGGCGCCTGGGTGGCGCAGTCGGTTAAGCGTCCGACTTCAGCCAGGTCACGATCTCGCGGTCCGTGAGTTCGAGCCCCGCGTCGGGCTCTGGGCTGATGGCTCGGAGCCTGGAGCCTGCTTCCGATTCTGTGTCTCCCTCTCTCTCTGCCCCTCCCCCGTTCATGCTCTGTCTCTCTCTGTCCCCAAAATAAATAAGCGTTGAAAAAAAAAAAAATTAAAAAAAAAATTATAGTTGTCTCTGAATTACTTTTGCTGGTTTTGAGAGCCATTTTGGGAGAAAAGAGCAGCAGAGCCTTACTCTTGAATATTTGTTTGCAGCATAACTTTAGGTTAACATTGGCTTATTTTAAAACAAACATACCTTTTATAATGATATATAATACCATTTGATGCTAGATAAGATGACCCTAAAACATAAATGACAAAAGAAGCCAGCTGGGGATATATACTTTATGGAAGATGATTCACTTATAGCTAATTGAGTTATGTGTATGACTTTAATAAGTTCATATTAAATGGAATACTACTTAGCAATGAGAAAGAATGAAATCATGCCATTTGCAGCAACATGGATGGAACTGGAGGGTATTATGCTAAGTGAAATAAGTCAGTCAGAGAAAGACAGGCATCATATGTTTTCACTCATATATGGAACTTGAGAAACTTAACAAAAGACCATGGGGGAAGGAAAGGGGGAAAATAGTTACAAACAGAGAGGGAGAGAGGCAAACCATAAGAGACTCTTAAATACAGAGAACAAAATGAGGGTTGATGGGGGCTGGAGGAGAGGAGAAAATGGATGATGGGCACTGAGGAGGGCACTTGTTGGGATGAGCACTGGGTGTTGTATGTAAGCGATGAACCATGGGAATCTTCTCCCCACACCAAGAGCATACTGTACACACTGTATGTTAGTCAGTTTGATAATATATTAAAAAAATAAACATTGAAGACAACTAAAAAATAATAAGTCTGTATATTTTTTGTTTTATACCAGCTTAAACACTCATAGCTACTTAAATTTGGTGTGTTACTTCTCTTACACGTTGAAAAAAGGGGATGAGCTATTCCTAGCTTCACAACAGATTCCACATTTTATTCCTGTTTTAATTAATAGTCTTATAGTTAAAACCTAATCAGGTTGTGACTTTATGTTATTATTGGCCTTATTTATATTTTGTTAACTTAAATACAGTTATCCTAAAAAATTGGAGACATGATAGAATTTTGTAATTTTCCTCCTGTTAAATTTTCTGCAATTTGGTTAGATACGCATAGAGCCATGTCATGTTTTGTCTGTTATGTGTTCAGCAATGTCCCCACTTATATTGCCTACTTGGGGAGAAGTGGACAGGTGTGAGTGGTCATGCAGGTTTGTGCACAGCAGTGGTGTGTCCACGGGCATGTCTGAAAGTGTGCCCTGGAATCTACTGTTGATGTGTAGAACTGTCTCCAGACAGGGTGTCTGTCTCGGTGTATTTTACTTCTGTGGGGAGTCAGCCAAACTTGCTTTTTTTTTCTTTTTTTCTTTTCACTTCACTTCATTTCACTTCACTTCACTTCACTTCACTTCTTTCGTCTTTCCTGCAGAGCCTCATGTTTGACTTAAACACTTGCTCTGGAAGAATCTGCACTACCTTGGTATAGTTGAAAGGAGATCAGGCAGTCCCTCAGTTGCCTGCATTTGGAGCTCACTGCATCTTGCAGCTTCATCTGACATTTTTTTCATCTCTTCAGAGCACATGAAGGTGGTAGAGAGAATGGAGTAGGGACATAAGGCAGGGAAGCTGGAGAGCTGCCCAATCCCATTGAGCCAGGTCTTCAAGGTCTTGTTTAGCTCTAAGTGTTCAGATTTTCAAGAACATTACATTATACATGTACATATTGTAGTGACATGACAAAAACTCTATTCAAAACATAGTGTAAACTTGGAGGAAGATTATCTTTGCATTGTTTTCATGGGTAACCAATTGATGATATGGGCACTGTTGTAACTCTCTTAACCCTATACCAGTACTTTGTGGTAAATTCTATTACCCTATTTTACAGAGGGGGAGACTAATGCATAGAGAAGTTAAGCAGTCCTCCACTGGTCACAGCTAAGCTAAAGTAGCAGAGCCTGAATTTGAACCCAGGCCCTGTGGCTCCATAACCCACACTCTTAACCCTTGTGTTTATTGCAGCATGCCTGCTTGTCACTAAGAAGAACTTGGTACCGTAATTCGACAGTACCTTTAACTTCTGGTTTTTCTTTCTCAGAACTGATTCTGCATTGCAGTGCATCTCTGCGTATACATTTGGGTGTTTAATTTTGTTGCCTTTAATTCTGCTTTTAGATAAGATGTGAAGGGATCAGGCTGTTTCTTCTGTGGCTTCAAGCACTTCAGACAAACTGTGCAGAAGAGCAGGTGCTGATTTTTGCTTGCCTTGTGCCTGGTTTCCCAGCAATCATGTCATCCAGAGGGCCCTGTACGCTGGAGACACTCATCAGTCCTAGCCCTAGTGGAGCTGATGGTGAGTAACTTTAGCAGATCTTACAGGCTGGAATGACTCTTGAAGTTACATTGAGGAATTCCTTGGTTTGTCATTATCCTACATAGAAATCTTTATTTCACAGATGGTTCAGAGGAGGAGTTATTTTCTGCTCATATTCACAGTAAAGTCTTAAAGACATTAGAATTGAAAGAATTGGAGCCTATTTTATATGAAACGATGACAGGAGAAATTTCCTGAAGTGGTGGAAACAAGAATGGAAGGGAGGGGACAGATGTTGGCAATAGCAGGAAGTAGAGACACGTGGTATGTCTGGAGTGTTTTTGTGGCTGTTAATGAGATTTAAATCCGCCATCCCAAACTACTGTCTATTGTCCTCCTCAGATTGTTTCATGAGCGGACATTCATCTGCTCACCCAGGCTCTTTTTTGCCAGCTGTGTATTTCATGCAGCATTCATGGAAGGACAATAGTGGCCTCCTGGGAGTATTAATAGCAGCCATTTGTGTCTTGTGAATTTTCAAGAACTTGCCAGTTAGGGCCATTGCTTTATTAATGCATGTTACTTTATTGCCCAATGACAGGTACTTGATCTTAGGCTGACCAAAGCAGAATTTGAAAGAGAAAAGAATGGTTTAGTGGGAGAGGTGGTTTCATGAGCATTTGTACCATATTTCTAAGCCCTTCATGTACACTGGCTTGGAGTATAGTGTGAGCAGTTCCAGTGGAGGGATAGATGTATGTTAATAGAGACCATTTAAAAACAGAAACAAAACCCTCTTTAACTTTGGTGAAAGAGCCCTGCTTTTTTTTTTCCCACTCTGCAGCAAAGGTATATCCAGAAGAAATCACTCCACTCCTACCAGCCATATCGGGGGAAAAAATTGCTGAGGACCAAACATGCTTTTTTCTTCAAATACTATTGAAATATATGGTTATTCAGGTAAGAGAAAAATCATGGGATAATTCAGTAATGGTCTTACTCTCTGTGGGAAAGAGAAAGCATTTGTACCTTTGCTTTTTACTTTGAGGTGATTTTATATGATACTAAAAATAGAGTATGTACCGGGTCACATCAGCAGAGACCTGGCATATGTACTATTTTGTGTAAGTGTGTATATCACGGGAAGAATTCAGTTCTCCACCTACTTTTAGATCATTACCACATTCACACAGAACACTTCACTTCTGACACTTGTGGTTACCAAACGTGTGAGTGTTTTCCCCCATCAGACAACTCTGCCACACCAGCTGGATGTCCTACGGTTTATTTCTGCTTTGAGGCTGTCTGCTTGGAGATGGCATCAGATCCCGCAGGAGAAGGGCTCAGTCCCATGAGATGGTTCTGTCACAGTCAGGTGCCAGTTACTAGTGGTAGGCCCCAGGTTACCCACTGCTTCTATACAACTTGGCTACAAATCAGAGGTTCCCACAACTCCTTTTCAGGTTCAACTGATTTGCTAGAGTAGCTCGCAGAACTCCGGGAAACCTTTGTTTCCATTTACCACTTTATTAAAGTATGTGATAAAGGATACAGATGAGCAGCCAGATGAAGAGATACAAAGGGCACAGCCTGGAAGGGTCCCAAGCACAGGAATGTCTGTTCATGTGGAGTTGGGTTTCATTACCCTCTCAGTACATGGATATGTTGACTTACCTGGAAGCTCCCTGAAACCCTTGCCATTGGGATTTTTCTGGAGGCTTCCTTACATAGACATGCTCCATTTCTATCCCCTCTCCCCTCTGGAGAAATGGAAGGGTTGGGGTGGGGGTGCTGAAAATTCCAAGTTCTAATCACAGTGTGGTCTTTCTGGTGACCAGCCCTCACTCAGGAGCCATCCAGGAGCCCACCCAGAGTTGTTTTACTAGAACAAAAGATGCTCCCAGTGCTCTTACCTCTTAAGACATGACAAGAGTTTTAGGGGCTCTATGCCAGGAAGTGGGGGCAGAGAGCCATATATATTTTCTGTTTTCTCATAGTGTATTAATCTATTTTTGCCTCTTTGCCCCTTCCTGAACCCTGATCCCTAGGCTAGCAAGGTGGATGGAGGAGGAGGCAGGCCCAGAGGCTGAACAGGCGGATCTGGAAATAATAGGCAGAGCAGGCAGGAAAATTTGGGTGGGAGCACATAGAGGTGTTTCTTTGTGCTGTCAGCACAGGTCTGCTTGATGTCACAGGCTCCTTTCTCTGATGTTTACCAACTGAAAACAGAGCTAATATCATTAGTTTATGATTTCAGTGGGCGATCTCTTTCTCTTGGTCTACATTTCTAAGCATTGATATGGTTCAAAACTACTGGATTCCTTTCTTTTGGGAAACACTGGTCATCCCTGAGTTCTTCCTGGGAACTCTGTCCAATCTCTGTGTCCTCCACAACCAAGTTTGTTGATGTCATAATCTCTGCTAAATCCACTTCCTCACCTGACACTCACTGCTACCTGCCTCTGCCCTGTCCCTGCTAAGACGGAGGCCCAAGATCGTGAAGGAGGTCTAGTGGTCAAGTCTAGAGGAAGGACACTTTAGTTTTTGCCCTACTCAAATCATCTTTCAGGTGATTTGACGGTGACTGCCCCTTCTTCGTGATATTCTCTCCTCTCATGTTTTCTTCCTGCTTTCCTCCTCCCCTTTTATTTCTTGCCATTTTTCTTTGGGGACTGTCTCTGTCTGCTGTTTCTCAAGATTCATTCCTTGGCTCCCTTTCTGACTACTCTGTCCTGTTGGGCAATCTTGTGTACTCTCCTCTCCCATTTCCTTTAGCCAGCACCAGAAACACAAGGACTCCAAAATCCTAAGAGCAGGCTGGCGTATTCTGTTGTCTTCTGGAAACTCTGCATTTCCACCTGCAACTCAAACCACCTGTTCAGAAGTGGTAGGGCATTCCATCTGTCCCAGGAGATCAGCATGAAGTATTGAGAACTTGGATGTGTTGGTGTACTTGGGTCTCATTCTAGATATGTCACTAATGAGCTGTGTGACCTCAGATAAGTCACACAATCCCCAGAATCCCAGTGGAGGAAGGATGCCGGTGATATAAGGTGGTGGTTTTTATGCAGATTGTGCATAAATCATGTGCAGAATTGTATGTTCATGTCCATCCCTCTCTTTTTCTCTCCCTTTTCTCCACTGGCTCACCCCAGAGAACTTCTGATATACTCTGTGTATTAGAACTTCTGACAGGTCACAGACACTGAGCCCCTCTGCCCCAGGGGCATTCAAAGTTCCACATCCCTTTACCTCAGATGCTGCACAAAGTATTTTCATTTTCTAAGTGGGCTGCATCATGAAGGAAGTTGGGAAGCTCTGCTTTAGAGCACTCTGTGTTCTAACAAGTACTAAGAACTAGTAACAGGTACAGGTGGACTGGCAGGCCTGGCTTATCTTAGCCTGTGGAGTGCTTTTAATAAGGAGAATGCACTTTCCGAGTTTCCATAGCTTTGCCTTTTAATGATACTGATTTTGCATGAAATCCTTGCAAGGGGTTATTTCTTTATTTCCTGTTTATTATAGGCGTGCCTGGGTGGCTCAGTCGGTTAAGCATCTGACTTCGGCTCAGGTCATGATCTTGTAGTTCATGGGTTCAAGCCCCGCATTGGGTTTTGTGCTGACAGCTCAGAGCCTGAAGCCTGCTTCTGATTCTGTCTCCTCCACCCCCTCTGCCCCTCCCCCACTCACACTGTGTCTCCATCTCTCAAAAAGTGAATAAACATTAAACAAAATTTTAAAAAATTCCTGTTGCTTATAAATGGCCTTTTTTGTGTTAAAAAAAAAAAAACCCACCAGATTACATCTGACTAAATGTTTAAGGGCAGAAAGAATATTAAATCCTTATAGAGAACATGTGGGGAAAAATAAGGGCATGATGTAGTAGAGCCAGTTTAAAAAGATAGGATATCATTGTGTGATTTTTTTTTTATACTCAGTAAAACCGTGTTTCACGTAGTTACCATTTTGGTCATGGGTTTTGGTTGTAATTATATTGAAAACTTTTAATGTTAAAAAAAAACTTGCATTCCCTTAGGTCTTTTCTTTGAAGCTTTTATTCTTGTCGTTTGAGTTTTAAGATACAATTTCATTACATGACTGTCAACATTATTTGTCAAAATATTTTTTTGTGTGTTTAGAACAGGAATTTTAATAAGATAACAGCATTTCAGTTTAGTATACATTAAGTTGAAATGTAAATGTACATATGTTCTTTTCCACATATTATCCAAAGGCTGCAAGCTTGGAGTGGAAGAATAAGGAGAATCAAGATACTGGTTTTACATTTCTTTTTACATTGTTTCGAAAATATTATCTTCCTCATTTATTTCCAACATTTACTAAGTTAACAAACATCTACAAACCTGTACTTGGTAAGTACATTGGGTTGTATCTAGAGGATGTCCACAGGGAAGCTGTTCAGTCTCTTTCAAAGTGGCCTTTGATTATTTTTAAGTAAAATAGCCATTTTATTCTTATATTTAATGGTAACTTTATTGCAAGAGGCTTAAAGTTTCCTAGTAAATGATTTTACCTATTTGTACAAGCTTCAAGAGGTACCTCATCTCACAGCAATAAAGGGGACTATGGCTCCTGTACTCAGAATAATTTGACATGTGTTATGGGTTTTTGGTTGTAATTATATTGAAAACTTTTAATGTTAAAAAAAAAAACTTGCATTCCCTTAGGTCTTTTCTTAGGAGTGGCGGGGTATGGTGAGACCCCAGACCTTGCTCAGTGGCTAGGCAAGCCAGCCCAGGCTACACAGCTGCCCACAGTAAGCCCTTTTATACTGGATCTTCCATCCAGCAGGTGCTGCTTATAGCTTGTGGCGGGACCGATGCTAGGGCAGTTAGGCACCCCAGGGACAGTAAGCTCCAGAAAGGAAGGAAACATAAGGGAGTTTCTAACTTAGCTGATAAAGTTTTTCTTCTATAAAAAATGAGGGCATGGGGCACCTGGGTGGCTCAGTTGGTTAAGCATCTGAGTTGGGCTCAGGTCATGATCTCACAGTTTGTAGGTTCAAGCTCCGCATCGGGCTCTGTGCTGACAGCTCAGAGCCTGGAGCCTGCTTCGGATTCTGGGTCTCCCTCTCTCTCTCTCTGCTCCTCCCCCTCTTGCACTCTGTCTGTCTCTCTCTAAAATAAATGTTAAAAAAATTTTTAAAAAGGAAAAGAAATGAGGGCTCATAGGACAGAAGCACCCTTAGATTGGTGGCAGTGGGGGGCAAATTTTTCTCTCCCTATTGTTTTAAAGCAGTTGAAATTAGTTAAGATGAATAATCAAGAACAATTTTGTTTATTTTTGTTTATTTAATTTTGAGAGAAAAAAACAGCATGAGTGGGGGAGGGGCAGAGAGGGGAAAGAGCAAATCCCAAGCAGGCTCTACACTGTGAGTGCAGAGCCCAATGCAGGGCTTGAACCTATGAACTTGATATCATAACCTTTCCTGAAGTCGGATGCTTAACCAATTGAGCCACCCAGGCACCCGGGATCAGGAACAATTTTGGAAGGGGAAGATCACGACAGACGTTAATCCATCTGGAGAATGTGGACTACTAATTCAGTTGTCTTAGGGTGTTTATTTACACATACACACACACAAACACACATGCATCCTTGGAGAAGGGAAAAATAGCAAAAACTTGGTGCATTTTGAAAGATGTAGAAGTACTAAACTTTAGAGGTACTGAGATGTGTATTTTGTTAACTATATGTGGGTATATTTTTTCAGAATTTGTTTCTGATTTTATAGTCTATATTCATGTAGAAAACATATTATTAATGTGCTGAAATTAAAAGTTATTTGTTGAGAACTGCTTCATGCAGGTTTCTCCAAGTGGATACAAGTTAGTATGAGAATTGGACATACAGCAAGTAGTATCTCAAACCCAACATCATGTAATTTTTTGTATTGATTATGGAATTTAAAGATTGAGGAATGGACCTCTTATTAATTTGTCTGATACCTCAAAGATGAATTCTTTCTAACATAAAGTAGATTGTATTGATTTTATTCTTTGGATTCATCTAAAGGGAAAAGGATATAAGACTAAAAGTCCAGTGGATTATGGTTAGTGTAGTATTGGATGTTAAAATACCTAAAATGATGAAAAAATGTGTATATGTGCTTTTATTTTTTTGTCATAAAATAAGATTAAATTATTTTGTCATAAAATAAAGATAAAATAAACTATAATATATGTGAAAATATTTTTAGGCTTATAATCTGTCATTTCTCAAATTTGTTAAAAAGAGTTGTTAGCTTAGTACTTCCACAGCTATATACCACAGTTGTAACAAGCACACAACAGCAGTACCCACCATCCCATCTTGGTCAGGTTGCAAGGCAGAATCAGAAACAAGCCTACCAAAAGATGTCATTTCTAATAATTTCTGGTTCTTTTTAGTCGCAGTTCAAACAGACAGATATTTATCTGCTTGGTTAAATTGAATCTTCTGTGGGGGTTACATTCACTAACCTGATATGTGCTGTTTTTTCTTCCAGACATCCCCCATATGAGACCAAAGCCAGTGTACATTACTACAACTCGAGACAATGAAAACATTTACAGTACAAAAATTCCATACATGGCAGCTCGCGTTGTTTTTATTAAGTGGATTGTCACTTTCTTTTTGGAAAAAAAGTATTTAACTACAACACAAAACACTAAAAATGGAGTTGATGTGTTGCCCAAAATCATACAGGTATGCCATTCATCATGTTCTTTTACTTAGGTAGGAATACACTAACACATGCCAAAGTAATTGGTTATTAGGGTTCTTGGTTCTTAAGGGATGTTGGTTATGGGGACTGGTTTATTGGTGGCTTTGTCTGTGTTGCTGAGGTGTCAGGGGAAGCTCTGAGGCCGCACTCTCAGTGCTCAGTTGACACTGCCATGACAAGGCAACCTTGGGGGCCAAGGAGACATTCTGAGAGATGGCTGTTGTGTGCACACTCCTGACTCTCTCATTTTCCCTCTTTTGCTCAAGTACCAGTGACCTTGGAGCATAAGACCAGGGGCCTGTGTTGGCTTCCCCAGTCCCCAATAACAGGAAGACCCTCAGGAATCACACAGGTGGGCCATGGAGAGGACCCATGAGACTGCCAAATGCCCTCTGGGATCTCAGGGGAAGGAGTGGAAGACCATCTCAGGATTTCAGAGTGCTTGTTAAGCCCTGATAGAATCCCTGGAAGAGAAATCTGTCTCTCCCCGAGGCCTTTAGTGAAGACCTCTTTCTGTATGGGGCCTGTAGTGTACCTACTCTCTTTTGCAGCCTTAGTCCTGCACAAATGGCTGAGTTACTTTCCCAGAAGGCTGAGTTACTTAGAGACTTTGCACCACGTAGAGCAGGACCACGTGGGGAAGTTTGAGAGCAGCCACTCCACAGCAGGGTAATGGTTTTATGCAGAAAGTGAGGTCCACTTAGAGCAGGTTTGCTGATACTCTGGAGTTTCCAGAAGTGTGACCTAGGCCTGAGCTGGGAGAGTGCACACAGCTGAGTGATTATTAGCACCTTGATGAGGGAGCACCAAACTGAGGTCCAGAGCATGTGGCCCCATTGATAAGAACTGACTGAAGAACTGGAGAATCTTGTTTCAAAGATGTCTGAGGGGGATACAATTCCAGTAAAAGCAACAAAAGACTTAATGAAAGTTTTAAAAGAAAGCTTTAAAAAACCATTAATTTAGGGGCACCTGGGTGGCTCAGTCGGTTGTGCATCCGACTTTGGCTCAGATCATGATCTTGCAGTTTGTGAGTTCGAGCCCCACGTCGGGCTCTATGCTGATAGCTGGGAGCCTGGAGCCTGCTTTGGATTCTGTGTCTCCCTCTCTCTCTGCCCCTCCCCCACTTGTGCTCTATCTCTCTCTGTCTCTCAAAAATGAATAAATGTAAAAAAAAATAAAAAAAAACATTAATTTAAAAAACTATAAATTCATTAATTTAAAAATTTAATAAACTGGCGATTGTAATGATCTCTGCTGAGAACAAAGTTGATTTTCCAAAGAAATATCCTACAATATTGAGGAGAAATTCAAAGAGATGAAAATCAGAAGTTAATAAATAAGATCTGAGGACAGGCCCAGACCTACCTTGCACTTCATGAGGACAAAAGGAGAAAAAATCAGAAGTGATAATTGATCTAATGAAATGTTTACTTGAGCTGAAAAAAAGTCATGATTTAGACTAAAAAGGCCTTCGAGTGCCAGAGAGATCTAGCTAAACAGACACAGACCTAACAGACATTTGGCTTTCATTGATTAAGAAAAAAATTACACAGCCTTCCAGACAGAAACCACAGGTTCTTTTTAAGAAATGAGACTGCATAACATTGAATATCGAATCTAATCTATAGCCCTGAGAGCTCAAAGAACTCAGTCTCTCTCTGTCTCTCTTTCTCTCTGAACTTTGATTTGTATCACATACATAGTCAGATGTCAGATTGATTTAATTTCTAAATTGTTTAAGGTCTAAATATAAGAACAAAGCAATAAATTTGGGAGAAAATCTAGGGGAACATATACATTTGGGAAGTGGTAGACTACGTTAGGTAGAGACAAGACCCACAAGCCATAGAAGAAATGAGGTTCCACCTTATTTAAAAAATGTGAAAAAGGTTTGTATGTGCAAAGATAGAGTAAAGCCACACACAGACTGTGAAAAGTATTCATGACATCTTAGCTATTAAAAGAGTTCATGCCTCTAATATAGAGAGAGTGCCTACAAATTGACAAGAAGACAAACAATTCAACTCAAAAACAATTCAAAACAGACAAAAGGAGATAAAACAGAAGTTCACAGAAGAGGAAATAAAAATGAGCCAAGATTTCACCATCAGTCAGGGGAACACGGTTCTGGACCGTTGAGAGACCTTTACTCACCCATCGGGTAGACAAAAACTAAAACTTATCAGGTAGACAAAAATTTGTATGAAATCATATATAAGAAACTCAGTCACACCCTTGATAAATTTTATATTACATCTTGTGTTGTTAGGTCAATTCAGAGCAGTCTATTTAAAGGCTGTGACTTTTTCCTACCTGGTTTTAAAATTTTAGAAAACCGTCACCTGTATTTATTGAAAATAAGTTTCTCATTCTTGAAAAATACATTTGGTTGGTGAGAAGTAACAAGAATAGCAGATTAACCACTGCTTCAAGATTCTGATTTTTTTCCTTAAGTGGCCATTCACACTTGTGAGTCATCTACTTTTATTATCTGGTTTTTTAGTGTTATAAAAGCCTGGCCTCCTGAAGCAATTCGGATGGTTATATCATCCTAACAACAACAACAAAAAAACTCCATAACTCAAACTGTCTTAAAGATAAAAAAGAAACATTTTAATTTCATAAAATAAGCTCATGGCAGGGCTGGCAGAGAATATGGTTTACTCACACTCTTTCCATGATTCTCTACAGTCTCCCCTCCTCTGCCCTTTCCCTCTGGCAGGTTTGTCTTCAGCTTCCCCTCAGATTGTAAGATGGCTGCCAACAACTGGGGCACTGCCCTCCTTGTTCATATTCAGAGACAACCCAAAAATAAAAAGCTCTTCTCTTGATGAGATCCCATAGTTCATTTTTGTTTTTATTTCCCTTGCCTCTGGAGACATGTCTAGTAAGAAGTTGCTGCTGGGGCAATGAAAAAGAATGGAATCTTGCCATTTGCAACAATGTGGATGGAACTAGAGGGTATAATGCTAAGCGAAATAAGTCTGTCAGAGAAAGACAAATACCATGATTTCACTCCTCTTTGGAATTTGAGAAACACAACAGGTGAACACAGGGGAAGGGAAGGGAAGGGAAAAAATAAAAACGGAGAGGGAGACAAACCATAAGAGACTCTTAAAGAGAGAACAAACTCAGAGTTACTGGAGGGGATGGGCTAAATGGGTGATGGGCATTAAGGAGGGCACTTGTTGGGATGAGCACTGGGTGTATGTAAGTGATGAATCAGTAAATTATACTCCTGAAACCAATACTACACTGTGTGTTAACTTGAATCAAATTAAAAAAAAAAAAAAAAAGCCCATCCCTTCCCTTTTGTCTGAGTGGAACAACTTAGTTACTTGCCTCTTCTAGAACAATAACAAGGCACTGATTGCCTTAAAGCAATGTGAATGGCCCAGTAGGGACATGATTGGCTTCCAATCCCTGGTGCTGTGGATGGGGTCAGCTTCCTGTGAGTCACCTGGGCTGCAGGGGAGGAGGCACATGGAGCACCATGTATCCGTTAGGGAAGGGAATGGGTGATGGGAAGACAACTCTCCAGGCCCAGTGCTTTCACACCCCTGCAGATGGCTGCACCTAGAAATGGCCACTGCCATTGTGTAGACTATTAATATGCCTCACAGTAAGTTGTTGTAAGTTTTCTTTGCCACGGTAGCAAATTACCACAAAGTTTTAGTGGCTTGAAAGAACACAAATGTACTATCTTGAGTTTCTGGAGGTCTGAAGTCCAAAATCAGTGTCAGTGTGGTAAAATCAAGGTGTCTGTGTTTCTTCTGGAGACTCTAGAGGAGAATCCATTTCCTTTTCTCATCCAGCTTCTAGAGACTACCTGCATTCTGTGTTTCATGGACCTTCATCATGACACCTTCTGTCCCTGTTTCCATCTTCACATTGCTCTCTCTGTGTCTGATCCTCCTGCCTCCTTATAGATCCTCGTGATTACATTGGGACCACCCAGGTAATCTAGGATAATTTTCCCCTCTCACATCCTTCATTTAACCACATCTGCTAAATCCCATTTGCCATAAAAGGTAAGATACTCTAAGGTTCTGGAGATCAAGGCATGGTCATTATTCAGCAGACCACTTGTCTCCTGTAGTCCTTTCTGTGCCTGTACAGCTGTGTTCCCACCTCATCTCACATGTGTCCACTGTGTTCCTCTCTTTGTTTACAGTGTACCTGAGAAAAGGCAATTTAAGCACCTGAATATTAGATTTGGGGGGCAGAGTTGCGGGAGTAAAAGCACATATAATTTTGTCTCCTGAAATTTTTTATTTGGAATTTCAAATGTAATATAATTTTGCCTGTGTAAAGTGAATATCACTAAATGAGGTGATCCAAAATCTCTTTTCAAAGAATATGCTGCTCTTGTAAAAATCCCTTTAAAACAGTATTTTAAGTGCTGCTTCCAAATAGAGTTCACACTTTTGCCATTCTGTGTTAAAGGTCATAGATGAGAGATTGTGTGTGTCTGTGTGTGTGTGTGTTTTCCAAAGTGAATTTACTTCCGGATCTAGAATTAATACCTTTGACATTAGTTTTCATCAGGGAGGAAAGGAATCAATACATCGTCTAGACTTAGTTTTCTTACCACCTTGGAGAGTCTGGTTTAACAAATACTCTTGTTCAGTGGCATCATTCAGGGAGAACGAAAATATAGTTGCTCTCATATCCCATATATTGTGTTGGCAACAACAGTATAAACCTGAACATTCTTGGTGCATCATTTCAGCTGAAAATATTTTTAGTGAAGTATTATTTAGTCTTTAGTAATTCATTTTTTTTAAGTGTATTTTGCGAGAGAGCACACAAGTGAGGGAGAGGCAGAGAGGAGAGGGAGAGAGAGCATCTCAAGCAGGTTCCGCACTGTCATTGCAGAGCCCGATGGAGGGCTTGAACCCACAAACCATGAGATCATGACCTGAACTAAAGTCAAGAGTTGGATGCTTAACCAACTGAGCCACCCAGGTGCCCCAGTAATTCATTTTTGTATGAGATAAAAGTGCTTCAGTATACATTAGAGAAAGCAGAGGGGTGATTTTAAAATGTCAGCGGTGACCATTTTTTACCATTCTATAAGCGCATTAACTGACATTATAACCCATAAAATCCATTTGGGAATGTAAAAGAAAGTTTGAGATGGTATCAGTTGATCACATTTATTTGTGTTATAATTTTTTATTTATAATTTTACTAATTGTAAATCAGTTCTTCAATAATGATTCATGGGCTGTGGGTTTCCTGAAATTGTTGTATTTCGTGGGATGAACAGTTAGAAAAAGTGAATTACACAAATTGACAACCCTATACGAGTTTGTACGTTATACAAACTCATTTGTTTGTTGACTTCCACTCTAGTACTTTCTGTGTCCTAGAGCTCTGCCAAGGCAAATGCAGTCTGCCCCCAACCATGCAGGCAAATCATGACAAGGAAGTTGAGTGGCATCAGGCATCACCAATAGAAGGGCAGTTGCATCCTCTCGTTCCATACCTTCTTTGTGAGTGTCCCCGTTTAGTTTGACCCTGGGAGTGAACAAGTCTCAATATGAGCTGTCGGTTGAGAAGAAACCAGGGTGTTGGGGAGGGGTGATGGGAAGGATTAAGTGGCAGCCTGCATCGTGCAATTTCCTGAGTCCTGGCAGTGCAGGCCTGGTCTGCTTCAGATAGGTCTGTTTCACTGACGGAGGCTTCATCATGTGCCGAAGAAGTAAAAACTATTTTTGCATTTGCCACCAGAATCAACTAATACCAAATAGTAGTTGAGAATTCCAGCTTGGTTTTAGTGGGTGGAAAATGGACTCTCTCCATTATTAATTCTTACTTATGCTTTTACTGTTAATCTTCATGAAAGAGATAAGGAATGAGGAGACTTGGATTATCAATTGGCTTTCACTCTCATCACTCACTGCCATTATAAACGTCTGTCAGAACATAAAGATGTTTTTAGAAAGTGGCCTTTTGTGGGGAGAGTAGGGACTAAGGCTAAGGAAAGCATTGTTCTATCAAGAGAAGCTTTCAGTTTACAGTATGATGGGAAATCCATCTCTGGTGTTCTATTTGGATAACAGAACTCACTTTTCATTTTTTAAAGTTTATTTTAATTTTCTTAAATTGAAATACAGCTGACACAATGTTACATTAGTTTCGGGTGTACAACATAGAATTTGACCAGTGTGTATGTTATGCTGTGCTCACCTACCACCTGTCACCATGCAGTGCTATTAAATACCATCGACCATATTCCCTATGCTGTGCCTTTCATCTCCTTGACTTATCCATTCCATAACTGGAAGCCTGTACCTCTCACTCCCCTTCACCCATGTTGCCTGTCCTGTCATCCCCTTTGCTGGCAGCCACCAGTTCTTTGTATTTATGGGTCTATTTCTGGTTTTCTGTATGTTTGTTCAGAGTACATTTTTTAAATTACTTGGTACCTTTAAACCTATTTATTTATACTGTTTAAATTACCTAATAGTTGTGTTATCCAATTAGTTATCTAATGATTTCAAAACTTGGTGGCTTAAAACAATAGCCCTTTTGTCACACTAAACATTATACTTTTGGGGTAGGGAATTTGGGCAGGATTTAGTTGGTCAATTCTTGTGCTTCATGTGGTATTAAGTGAGGTCAGTGGGTGGTGGTCTTCAGCTGGTGGCATCTTGGTTCAAGATGACTATTCAAATGCCTGGATGCAGTTGGAAAGTAGGGTTCAGCAGGGCTTCTCTTTCCATGCAGTCTCTCTGGTAGGGTCGCGAGACTTCTTCCCTGGCTATTCAGGGCTCTATTAGCAAATGTTCCAAAAGATGGGAAGTGGAGCTGTCAGCCTTTTGGCCTGGGCCTGAAACTGGAACAGGTCTCTTCCACTCTATTACACTTGTTAACACAGTCACACAGCCTGTTGTAGATCAAATTTGTGGCCAATTTTTTTAAATTTTTTTAAATGTTTTATTCTTGAGAGAAAGAGAGACAGAGCATGAATGAGGAAGGGGCACAGTGAGAGACGGAGACAGAATCTGAAGCAGACTCCAGGCTCTGAGCTGTCATCACAGAGCCCGACATGGGGCTCAAACTCACGAGCCGTGATATCACGACCTGAGCCGAAGTCGGACGCTCAACTGACTGAGCCACCCAGGCGCCCCAAATTTGTGGCAGTTTTTAATTTGCTGCCATATGTGTATATATACATGAGGGTTTTTTCTTCTTTTTTTGCCTATGAGGAAAATGGGAGTTATTGATCAAAAAGTCACAGGTTATTGAGCCACAAGAGACATTAAACTTAATCCAACCTTTATATATCTATGCCTATATCTATATCTATATCTATATCTATCTATATATACACACATATATATACATATATATGTATATGTATGTATATATGTATGTGTGTGTGTATATATCAGAAAAATGAGTACAATTTTATTTTTCTACAGAAGATAGTTGATGCATCAGAAGGATGAAATAATTTCTATAGGACAGCTCATCTCACAGTATGACAGTGCCTTTGATAAGCCACACAGACTTAAATAGCTAAGGCATGAAGAGAAAAATTGTTATAAATATAATCTTCCATTAATTTTCCCTAGAGATTGCTATTTGGATATCTGCTTTCAAACTGTCCTTGGTAGTTACTGAAATTATTATTTTGTACTACTCATATGTTATCACTTTTGTAAAACATATTCACAGTGGGTAGAAGTTTAGTGGTATTTGGCTTATACATTTTTGACACTTAAAAAGTAATAGTGGAATTTATAAAAACAAAACAAAATTATATGTGTATTTTATTTGGAGGAAACCTTTAGTTCTATGGGGAGATGAGAGCAGAATTCAACATTAAACTTTGTGAGTCATTGCATGAATTATTTTATTTCCTTGTGCTCATAAAGTTTTCTAAATATTTAAAGTTTTGTAAATATTTCAGTTAAGTTCAGTCTGAGATTCTGAATATAAAACTCAGATCAAAATTCTTCTTATAAAATACCCTCTAAAGATCTTGACACTCTTCCATCAGATATCATTTAATCTTTTGAATCAAATGATGCTTTCCAACATTGTGGCTGCAAAAATTCCACTGAACTTCAAGATCTCTGTGACCGTAGAGTAAGTGCTGAATTTAGAGGCCAGAGGTGATCATAGTGTAAATTCACTGACACAATTTGTTATGTGATTTTACAAATGTAAATTAAAGTTTGTAGGTTGCTGGACTTTCACAGCCTCACCTCCTTGCAATAATTTAGTAGTTTTCCTGTTAACATAACTGAGTTGGAGAGGGGTTAGTTGGTGAATTGGAAAATTGGTGAGTACAGGTCCTGGAACCCCTTGTGCTCCGAGCAATGCTGTTGTCCAGCTTGCTGTTAAGCTGATGGTTACCAGAGTTCTTTAAGATGAAACAAGCCTTCAGGTTCACTGGGTGTTCTTGAGGGTTGAAGACAAGGCTCTCTCAGAAGTGGTAATGACTTTTTTCCAGACTGTTGGTGGTGGTGCAGGGCAAGAGAGAGCACCGGAGCTGGATGGCAGTGGGCCCACAGAGCAGGACAGAAACCATTCCAACAGCAGCACCTTGTCTGACCGAAGACTCAGCAACTCCAGCCTTTGTAGCATTGAAGAAGAGCACCGCACAGTGTATGAAATGGTGCAGCGGATTCTCTTGTCAACACGAGGTTATGTCAACTTTGTGAACGAAGTCTTTCGCCAGGTTAGTGTGTGTGTGTGTGTGTGTGTGTGTGTGTGTGTGTGTGGTGTAAGTTCATGAAATTGAAGAGTTTTGTTCTTGTTCTTTTGCTCATAGTACTGCAAGAAATACTATGGATGTGTTGGGCTACATTACAAGACTGAATAATTATCCCTCTAATCCCACTATGAATTTGTCATGTGGAGTGTTGTGATATTTTTCTTTTAGGATTTTTTAAAATTTTGTTCTTGTAAAATTCCTACACATGGAGAGGAAATTCTGTATATGAACAAATCATCCCACAAATACCCTTGTGCTCCCATAAACCCAGTGGTAGGTGGGAAGAAAGCCCTTGCTGAATACTCAGCAACAAATGAACATCACAAAGAAGAGCCTCAGGCTGGTGGTGTTCCCAGGGTCCGAGGGAGCTCTCTGGACGTTTCTGCAAACACGTGTACTTTCCCTACACATACGCATGGCATGCATATGATAGAAATATGATAGAAATATTTATGACACCAAATAATGCATATGATAGAAATATTTATGACTTCAGAGAAATGAGCTGAGTGGGGAGAGGAATAAAAGGAAAGCAAGGGCTGAGGCCAAGACGCTGACATAGCATACCTATGGTGGACACTGTGGTGGGTGGAATAGGAGAAATGTAAACAAGAAAGTAGGTGCAGGTGAGGAAGAAGACAGCATAGATCAGAGGCCAGGCAACGATTAGCAGCCCTGAGCAACAACTGGGGCTAGCTCTGCCCCCCCCAGGGGACATTGGGTGCTGTCTGGAGACATTTTGGGTTGTCACAACTGGGGAGGGGGCGGTGCTACAGGCATCTACTGGGTAGTAGCAAGCGATGTTGTTAAACACCCTACCCTACACAGGACAGGGCCCCTGCTACCCCATGACAGAGAACATCTGGCCCCAAATGTCAGTAGTGCTGCTTTAGAGAAACTCTGACAGAGGAAGCAGAACCTGCAGTGCAGTGGAGCAAACAGCAGCTCTGTGGTGTGGGGTGGAGCCACTGGCCACCTGCACCTTGGTACTAGTGCCCTGGGAAACAGAACCTGACTCTTCTGTGGGCATATGCACGTGATGGAGGGGTAGTGGTTTAGTCCGTGCACCCACACAGAGGGTGAGGCCCTCGAACGGCAGAGACCCATTATTGGTGGGGAGGAGGGATTGTGTACACGCACACGAATGATGCATGTGTGTCATGAAGAGCTTTTTGTGGAGGGACGAGACTTCTAGGTAGTGATTGACCCCTTTCACTTCTGAGACTTTCATTAAAGAAAATTCAACCAAGAATGAAAGTCCCAGCATAGTCCACAGCAATCTAGAGGTTTTAAAATATTTTGAATTTTAATGAATAAAAATTTTTGACTTAAAATATTAGTTTAAACTGTAGTGAAAATTCCCCTTGTAAAATACTTTTCTGATTCTGTGGCTCAGCACTGTTTTGGTTCCTCTCACTTCCTGTGTCTTCATTTCTTGGCCCCTTTTTTTTGTTTGACCCCAAATTCCAGGAGTCGACCAAGGTTCTGGGCTTAAGCCTCTTCTTTTGTCACTGCACACTTTGCCTCCTTAGGGCCTTCATCGGTGACATGCAACTCCCACTCAAGCCTTTTGTCCAGACCTTGCTTCTTATTTCCACATTTGCCTTTTAAAATGCCCACTTGTGATCTCATCTGACATTCTAAGAGGTGTTTTAATGATAATGAGGACAAAGCTTAGCTTATTTTCTTCCCTAACCTCAGCTTCTCCCGACTTGAATGCTTCTTTAGCAGACTCATGTTCATGTGTGCAGTTTTAGCCCTCCTGGGCTCCTCGTCTCCTGCTCCTTCTGTGAACCGTCACTGGGTAAGTCATGCAGGGGGCTTTCTCACTCCTGTTCCCTCCTTTTCCTTTGACCAGTGTGCTCCTTGGAGCCCACACCTGCTGTGTCATCTGACTATACATGTCCTGCTGCCAAAACATTCTTCTATCATAATAGTCCATGATTTGAAAATCTACCCTATTCCCTCCATTAATGTTGCCTTGTTGTGTTCCTGTTGTACTTGCAGAAGGTGCTTGGTAACACTTCAGTTTGAGTTGAAATCATCAAGGGCATAGAGGGCATATAATTGAGAATAGAGATCAAATACTTTATATAGTACAGGACCAGATGATAATATTTCAGGGTTTATTGATTACGTGGGCTCTGTTGTAGCTGCTCAGCTCTGCCTTCATAGTGAGAAAGCAGCCATGGACAGCAAGTAACAAATAAACATGATTGTGTTCCCAAAGAACTTTATTTATGAAAATCATGTGGTGGTCTGAATTTGGATGACAGGCCATATTTTGCAGACCCCAATTTGTAACAGTGTTTTGAACCCTTGGAAGCTAGTGCTTACTACAAAAGCTAGATATATTGACAAAGCTTTTAAATTTACACAAGAGATACATGCTAAATTGATGTGATTTTACCTTTATTATGTAAATTGTTTTTTATACCCAGAGTCTGTCTGCCTCCATTATTGGTATTTCACCCCTGGCAAGAGCATGCTCTAAATTCTGAATTCCATTTAAGTCCTAAGTCCAATCTAAATTCCATTCTGAAGTAGCTTGGGTCTGGTAGGCAACTGCAGACTACTTATGATTGAACTTCTGAGACATCTTTGTGCTGTGAAGCCAAAAAAATATTTTTTTACATTTTATAATTATTCTTCATCAAATCTAATTTGAAAGCATATATGTGAAATTTAAAATATGAATGTTGCACATTTTAAAATATGAAGTAGAGACACTTGAAGGGACGTGAGTTTTAACATTGCATTCTATTGCCCTCTTGTGGTCAATGATGAATTTTTCTTTTATGGATGGCAAAATGTGACTTCTTTCATACTTGTGATTTCTTTTTCAGTTTTAAAGTATTTAAAGATTAATATTTAAGCCTAAAGGCCATTAAAGTTTAAAATGTACATTCAGGAAGTGCATGTTCTCAGTGGGGAGGTAAGGTGTGTGTGTACACTGGAGAACAGTACGTGGTGGTGGCAGAAGATCAGATGTCCATGTATGTGGCCTGGAAATAAATGCAGATGAGGAGCATGGGGGCAGAGTGGCTCGCGGCAGGGGCTAACCTGTGCAAGTCTCCTTGGACTGGATGGTTCAGTGAGTTGCAGGTAGTGGAAATAGATGGTAACAGTAGAGACGAGATTCAGCCTCAGTGTACTGCTACTCCCAGCAGGCAGCTAGCAGTGAATGGTAGAAGCTTCAGGTAGGGCAATTGTGTTCTCAGGGTCACTCCACTGGAAATTTGTCTTATTACTGGTGTTTTTCAGACTACCTTTTGTGACCATTTGTAGGTCATGAAATCAGCTCATCAAAAACTGGTATTTTTTTTTTAATAATGTAATAGAATAGACCAGAACATTTCAGAGTGTACTGCATGTTGTTAGGATTAGTATTTCTCTGTGAAACTTCTACAAAAAAAATTTATTTATGTATATACTATACACAAATAGTATATCCTTCTATAAAATGGCTTACTTAGGTCATGGGTCTAAAAAGTTCAAAGCACTACTCACTATTAATTTAAGAAGAGCATCATTCCAGGTATTTCTATATGTTTATATTTGGCTACTGGCCTGGCTAGGTAGATAAACAGATAAGAGATTGGCAGAGAGGAGGTGGGTAAGGCAGGATACAAACAGACAGAGAGCAGCCTGGCACACAGAAGAGCTTACAGATGAGCTGATAGATATAATCAAACTGACAGGCAGGCATAGAAGAGCAGACAGATGGATGTAGACAGGCCAGCTAGAGATGGAGGTGAGCAGGGAGGTGTAGAGGGACAGGTTCATAGGTACAGACAGATAGGCAGACAGAGAATTTGGCAGGCAGGTGTAGGTGGACAGGAAGGCAGCCAACCATGGACAGAGACAGATAAGGTAAAACCAGACAGAGGCTGACTGAGGTGAAAGCAGATGCAGGAGAGCGTATGTAGAAATGCTGGGGTGGGGTGAGGGACTGACAGAGAACTCATGACCATGGCATCTTTATTTCTTAATGATTCTTAATGCATTTTTAATGAAGAGCTCTGAATTTTATTTGAATTTAACAGAAGAAAAGAAAGTGAAACAAAGAATTGCTGAAATTCAAAGAAACATTCTTTTATGAAAAATATTAATTACTAAAAGGTTTGTCTGTAATGAAAACATTATAATCACTTTAAGGTGTTGGAATCACTTTTTTTAGCCCCATGGTGTAATTTTAGATTTACACCATGGTAGATTTCTTAAGAAATATGAAGAACTTATCAGCCTTGTAGTTTCTTCAGCCTCCTCTCCCCATCTACTTATTTTATTATATTATAAATTTATAGCATAAATGTACCATTATTTGTAGTCGGTGTGGGAATCCTAATGTGCAGAGTTGTTTAGTCTTAATTCTGAATTTAGATAGACTCTTTCCTCCTTGTGTCCTCAGTCTTAAAATACTTGCTTTGATTGACTTCTTAGATCGTCTTCTTTGTCACTGAGTGGGTGTTTTCAAGGTATTTTGAGGCTCTATTCTCTGAGTCCCTTTATGATGAGGAATGTTTTCCTTTTGTCTTTCCTCATGAACAGCAGTTTAGCTAGGTATAATAATTTCAGGTAGCTCTTTCTTCCAGTTAGGAACGTGCAAGTAAAAACTTTTCTAGAACTTCCAGTATGAATACCTTCAACATGCTTAAAGTAATAAAAGACAAGCTTGAAGATATTTCTGGGGAATAAGAAATTGTAACAGATGACTAAGCAGATATGAATAAGAAGATAGAATTCTAAAAATGAAAAAAAATGTAATAATTGAAATAGCAAAGGAGAACCTCAAATTGGGGTAAGCTTAATAGTTGACTAGGTACAGTTTAGGACAGAATAAATGGGATGACAGATCTGAAGAAATAATCCTGAATGTTCCTCAGAGAGATAAAGATGAAAAATATGAGAGGTTGAAACATGGAGAATACAGCAAGAACTTAGGAAGCATGTATTCCACTCTCCTCTGTCATTATTTTTTTTGTCTAGTGTTCTGCAAGTTACTGAGAATATCCTATTCTGACTGTGGATTGGTCTATTTTCTTCTTCAAAGTCGGTCAGTATTAGCTATGTATGTATATTTGAGGCAAAATTATTAGTCTCAGTACAAATGTTGTATATTCCTTTGAATTGAATCTTTCATCTATAAGAATTTTTTCTCTTGATTTCTAATAATGCTTTCTTTTTCCTCAGAGTCAATCTCGCCTATTCTTTTTTTTTTTTTTTTTAATTTTTTTATGTTTATCTGTTTTGAGAGAAAGAGAGCACAAGCAGGGGAGGGGCAGAGAGAAAGGGAGACATAGAATCTGAAGCAGGCTCCAGGCTCCGAGCCATCAGCATAGAGCCTGATGTGGGGCTCAAACCCACGAGCTGAGAGATCATGACCTGAGCTGAAGTCAGACACTTAACCAACTGAGCCACCCCAGTGCCCCAATCTTGCCTATTCTTTTTTTTTTTAATTTTTTAATGTTTATTTATTTTTGAGAGATAGAGATACAGAGTGTGAGCAGGGTAGGGGCAGAGAGAGAGACATACACAGAATCTGAAGCAGGCTCCAGGCTCTGAGCTCTCAGCACAGAGCCTGACGCGGGATTCGAACTCACGAGCGGTAAGATCATGACCTGAGCTGAAGTCGGACGCTCAACCAACTGAGCCACCCAGGCGCCCTGCCTATTCTGAATAAAGCTCTGCCAGTTTGCTTTTGGTTAGTGTAGCATGTATATCTTTCGACTTTGTACTTTCAGCTACCCCAGATCCATATGTTTTGGATGTCCTCTTATAAATGGTGTATAGTCATTTTAATAGCTTTTAAAATCCAACTGTATCATTCTGTCTTTAAGATTTTTTCTTAATGTTTATTTTTGAGAGAGAGAGTGAGTGAGAGGGGAAGGGCAGACAGAGAGGAAACACAGAATCTGAGGCAGGCTTCATGCTCTGAGCTGTCAGCATAGAGCCCAACATGGGTCTCGAATTCATGGACTGTGAGATCATGATCTGAGTCGAAGTCAGATGCTTAACCAACTGAGCCACCCAGGTGGCCCACTTTCCGTCTTTAATTGGAGCATTATTCCCTTTATATTTGACATAAACACTGTTGTAATTGTGTTTAAGTTTACTGTTTTACTTTCTGCTTTCTAGTTGTTTTGAAGTCTCTCAGGCTGGTTGTTTAGCATCCCATTTTTCTACTCTTGTTGGTATTTTTATACTCATTTGTAATATTTTAATTGTTCACATCCCTAATTTAAGGTAGTTTCAACTTTTACCCCATAAGTATGTACTCTAGTTCCATTTACTCCTTTCCAGTTCATATGCCCTGCTATGTACAGATCTGCTTCAACTCATGATGCAATTATGTCCTGATAAGTCCATCATAAGCTGAAAATATCTTAAGTCACAAATGCATTTAATACTCCTAACCTACCAAACATCATAGCTTAGTCTTGCCTACCTTAAACATGCTCAGAATACTTACCTTAGCCTACAGTTGGGCAAAGCCATCTAACACAGAGCCTAGCTTACAACAAAATGTTAAATATTTTGTACTTTATTGGATACCATACTGGGAGTGGAAAACAAAGGTATATAGAGGGTTTAAGTGTATCAGTTGTTTACCCTATTATTATTTTGCCCAGTTTTTTATTCTTTTTGTCCATATACTAATATGTACATTGCATTCATTTAGATTCATCCAATAATTACCCTTTTACATTTTATCTCTTTACTAATTTCTGGCCCAAGATTATTTTCTTTCTGCCTAAAGAATAACTTTTAAGGAGTGCCTGGGTAGCTCAGTTGGTTAAGCGTCCAACTTCAGCTTAGGTCATGATCTCATGTCTCATGAGTTCAAGCCCCACATCAGGCTCTATGCTGACAGGTCAGAGCCTGAAGCCTGCCTCAGATTCTGTGTCTCCCTCTCTGTCTGCCCCTCCCCTGCTCTCTCTCTTCTCAAAAATAAATAAACATTAAAAAAAGTTTAAAGAATAATAACTTTTAAGTTAGATCTCCTGGTAAAAGTTTTTCTCATTTTCTTATCTGAAAATTTGTTTTGCTTTCATTTTAGAAGTACATGTTTTCTGGATACTGAATTCTACGTTGGCAGCTATTTCCTCTCTGCCGTTGGATATTTGTTCCATTGTTTCTTTTGAAAAGCCATGCTAGGTCATGTGGTTGCTCCTTTAAAGGAGATGTTCATTTTTTCCTCTGGCAGCTTTTAAGATTTTCTGATTGTTCTTGATTTTCAGCTGTTTTACTGTAATATGCTCTGTGTTACCATGCTTTTGTTTTTGGGTTTTTTTTTTTTTTTTTTTTGACTCTTGAATCTGTGGATATCTCTTACCAATTTCAGTAAAATTCTCAGCCATTCTTTCCTCAATATTATTTCTGCCCCCTTTTGCCAGTCTTTCCTTCTGCATCAGCAGCCATGCATAGGATACTTTTTCATTGTGTTCTCTCTCTTCCCTTGCCTTCTGAGTTAGCCATCTTTTGTCTCGCTGTGTTTCATTTTGGTTCCTTCTGATTTTTTATCCAGTTTTCAGCCATGTCCATTCTGTTGTCAACCCATATAGACTGAGTTTAAATTTTGGTTATTTTGTTTTTCAATTACATTTACACTTCTTTTTGAAACTTTCTTTATCCTGATCTCCTATGTGTTTATTATTTTCTTTATATTAAATATAATTTATTGTCAAATTGGTTTCCATACAACACCCAGTGCTCATCCCAACAGGTGAAGTATTGTTTGTTTTTTTATTGTGGTTTTGTTAATATAGGCTTCTTTTCTCATATTTTGGATTTTTTAATTAATAAGCTACATATCATATTAACCATACTGCACAAATAATTTGGGTTTACTATGATTTTACTTTCTTTTTTTAATGTTTTTATTTGAGAAAGAGAGAGAGAGAGAGCATGAGTGGGGGACAGGGGCCAGAAAGAGGGAGAGAGAGAATCTTAAGCAGGCTCTGTGCTTAACACAGAGCCCAATGTGGGGCTTGATCCCATGGCCCCTGGGATCATAACCTGAACTGAAATCAAGAGTCACAGTCAACTGACTGAGCCACTCAGGCACCCCTGATTTTATTTTTCACCAAAGAAAATTTCTGTTTGCTTCTTGGGAAGAGAGTAACATAGTATACCTTGATTTTGGATTTGGGTTATGTAGTTGTCTACATTTGTCAAAACTCATCACGTGGTCCACTTAAGATTCGTGCTTTTTGTTATTTATAAATTTTAAAGTACCCATAAACAAAATTTTTTCTTTTCAAGTTTTTGCTTAAATTCAGTTAGTTAACATATATGGTAAAATTGGTTTCAGGGCATAGAATTTAGTGATTCATCACTTACGTGTAACACCCAGTGCTAATCACAAGTTCCTCCTTAATACCCATAACCCATTTAGCCCAGCTCAACCTTCAGTTTGTTCTCTCTAGTTAAGAGTCTCTTATGGTGTGCTTCCCTCTCTTTCTCTTTTTTCCTTCCTCTATGTTCATCTGTTTTGTTTCTTAATTCCACATATAAGTGAAATCATATAGTATTTGTCTTTCTTGGACTGATTCATTTTGCTTAGTCTAATACACTCTAGCTCCATCCACATCGATACTAATGGCAAGATTTCATTCTTTTTGATGGCTGAATAATATTCCAGTATGTGTGTGTAGGTACATACGTATGTGTGTATGTATATATACACACACACATATGTACCATATCTTCTTTATGTATATATACCACATTCATTAGTTGATGTACTTTTGGGCTCTTTCCATAGTTTGGCTATTGTTGATAATGCTTCTATAAACATCAGGGTGCATGTGCCCCTTCAAATCTGTATTTTTGTATATTTTAGGTAAACACCTAGTAGTGCAGTTCTGGGTCATAAGGTAGTTCTGTTTTTAACTTTTTGAGGAACCCCCATTCTGTTTTCCCGAATGGCTGCACCAGTTTGCATTCCCACCAACAGTGTAACATCTGTCGTTTTCCTGTGTTGTTAATTATAGCCATTCTGACAGGTGTGAGTTGGTATCTCATCATGGTTTTGATTGGTATTTCCCTGATGATGAGTGATGTTGAACATCTTTTCATGTGTCTGATAGCCATCTTTATGTCTTCTTTGGAAAAATGTCCAGTTTTCCCAACACCATTGTTGAAGAGACTGTCTTTTTTCCATTGGATATTCATTTCCTGCTTTGTTGAAGATTAGTTGGCCATATGGTTGTGGGTCTATTTCTGAGTTTCTATTCTGTTCCATCGATCTTTGTGTCTGTTTTTGTGCCCAGTACCAAACTGTCTTGATGACTACAGCTTTTTAATATAGCTTAAAGTCTGGAAGTGTGGTACCTCCAGCTTCGCTTTTCTTTTTCAAGGTTGTTTTGACTATTTGGGATCTTTTGTGGCTCCATACAATTTTAGGATTGTTTTTTTTTTAGCTCTGAAAATGCCAGTGGTGTTTTATAGGGATTGCATTAACTGTGTAGATTGCGTTGGATAGTTCTATTTGAACGGTATTTGTTCTTCAAGTCATGAGCATGGAATACTTTTCCATTCTTCGTGTCCTCTTCAATTTCCTTCGTAAGTGTTCTATAGTTTTCAGAGTACAGATCTTTTACCTCTTTGGTTAGGTTTACTCTGATCATCTTGTTGTTTTTGGTGCAATTGTAAATGGGATTGATTCCTTGATTTCTCTTTTTGCTGCTTCATTATTGGCATATAGAAATGCAACAGATTTCTGTACACTGATTTAATATCCTGTGACTTTGCAGAATTCATGTATAAGTTCTAGCAATTTTTTGGTGGAGTCTTTCGGATTTTCTACATAGAGTATCATGTCATGTGTTAATAGTGAAAGTTGACTTCTCCTTGCCAATTTGGATGCCTTTTATTTCTTTGTGTTGTCTGGTTGCTGAGCCTAGGACTTCCAGTACTATGTTAAATAATAATGGTGACAGTAGACATTGTTTATTTCTACTTTAATCTTATTATTTCCCTTCTTCCACTGGCTTTAGGTTTTATTTTCTGTTCTTTTTTCTAGCTATTTAGATGTAAGGTTAGGTTGTATATTTGAGACTTTTCTTGCTTCTTGAGGTAGGCCTGTATTACAATAGACTTCCCTCTTAGGACTGCCTTTGCTGCATCCCAAAGGTTTTGGACTGTTGGGTTTTCATTTTCATAGCTACCATGTGTTTTTTAAAATTTCTTCTTTAATGTCCTGGTTAACCTGTCATTCTTTAGTAGGATGTTCTTTAACCTCCATGTGTTTGTATTCTTTTCACATTTTTTCTGTGGTTGACTTCAAGTTTCATAGTGTTGTGATCTGAAAATAAGCATGGTGTGATCTCAATCTTTTTGTACTTGTTGAGGGCTGGTATGTGACCCAGTATGTGATCTATTCTGGAGAATGTTCCATATGAACTTAAAAAAAATCTGTATTCTGCTGCTTTAGCATGAAAATGTCTGTATATATCTGTTAAGTCCATCTGGTCCAATGTGTCATTCAAAGCTATTATTTCCTTGTTGGTTTTCTGCTTAGATGACCTGTCCATTGCTCTAAGTAGGATGTTAAAGTCCCCTACTTTTATTATATTATTATCAATGAGTTTATTTATGTTTGTTATTAATTGATATGTATTTGGGCACTTCCAAGTTGGGGACTGAGATTTACAATTGTTAGATATTCTCGTTGAGTAGACGCCATAATTATGATATAGTGCCCTTCTTCAACTCTTGTTACAGCCTTTGGTTTAAATCTAGTTTTTCTGGAGGCACCTGGGTGGCTCAGTTGGTTAAGCTGTCCAACTTTGGCTCAGGTCATGATCTCATGGTTTGTGAGTTCCAGCCCCACGTCCGGCTCTGTGCTGACAGCTCAGAGTCTGGAGCCTGCTTCGGATTCTGTGTCTCATTCTGTCTCTGTCCACCCCCCCCCCCCGCCCCTGCTTTGTGCTCTGTCTCTCTTTGTCTTTGAAAAATAAATATTATAAAATCTAGTTTTTCTGATATGAGTATGGCTCTGCTGGCTTTCTTTTGATGCCCTTTAGCATAATAGATGGTTTTCCATTCCCACTTTCAATCTGCAGGTGTCTTTAGGTCTAAAATGAGTCTCTTATAGGCAGCATATAGATCTTGTTTTTTGTCCATTCTGATATCCTATATCTTTAATTGGAGCATTTATTCCATTTACCTGTAAAGTGATTATTGACAGATATGAATTTGGTGCCATTGTTTTATGTGTAAAGTTGGGTGTGTATGGTGATGTTCTCTGTTCCTTTCAAGACTTGGTTGCTTTTGGCCTTTCTTTCTCACTCAAAGAGTACCCTTTATATTTCTTGTAAGGCTGGTTTAGTGGTCACAAACTCCTTTATTGTTTGTTTGGCTGGGAAACTCTTTATCTCTCCTTCTATTCTGAATGACAGCTTTGCTGGCTAAAGTATTCTTGGCTGTATATCTTTCCTGTTCAACATATTCAATATATCGTGCCACTCCCTTCTGGCCTGCCAAGTTTCTGTGAGAGATCTGCTTGAACCTGGTTTTTCTTCCCTTGTAGGTTAAAGACTTTTTTCCCTTGCTGATTTTCAGGATTCTTTCCTCGTCTGTGTATTTTGTAAATTTTACTGCGATACGTCTTGGTGTTGGCCAGCTTTTGTTGATTTTGGTGGGAGTTCTTTGTGCCTCGTGGATTTCAGTATCTGTTTCCTTCCCCAGATTAGGGAAGTTTTCAGCTATAATTTGCTCAAATAACCTTCTGCCCCTTTTCCCTCTCTTCTTCTTCTGGACTCCTACGATATGAATGTTGATATGCTTTATGGAGTTGCTGAGTTCCCTAAATCTACATTTGTGGATCCACTACTTTTCTTTTCCTCTTATTTTCAGCTTTATTATTTTCATAATTTTATCTTCTCAATCACTGATTTGTTCCTCTGTTTTGTCCATCTTGTCATTTCATCCAGTTGGTTTTGCATCTCACTTATACCATTTTACTTCAGCCTGACTAGCTTTTAGTTGTTTTATCTCTGCAATAAGGGATTCTCTAGTGTCTGCTGTGCTTTTCTCAAGCCCACCTAGTATCCTTATAATTGTTTTAAAATCTGATTCAGACATATTACTTATATCTGCTTTGATTAAATCCCTGGCCATGACCTCTTGTTCTTCCTTTGGGTGATTGCCTCTGTTCATGTCATTTGTCTAAGTCACTGTTCTTTTATGTATTAGGAAAGCCTGTTATATTCCTGCTACTTGAGAGTAATGGCTATAATTAAGAAGGGGTTCTATACTTTCCAGGGCCTGGCATTTCAGGAAGTGTTTCACAGTGTGTACTCTATTGTGTTTGTCTGCTCTTTCCCTCAGGTCAGTCCTTTGCAGAATTTTCCTCCTTACCTGAAGTGTGAAGTTATTGGACCCTATTTAGTTATGATGTTTTAAGTAGGTGTGCTTTGGTTTGCTTGTTTAAATAAGCCTGATCCTGGAGCACTCTATGGTCAGTAGACTTCATGCATGCAAGGGATTTTGCTGTTCTTCTGGGGGAGGCGCCTGCTGCACTGGTTGTCAGGCTAACTTGCCCTAGTAAAGATGCACCTGCAGGGCACAGTGGGGTGAAGCTTGGTGTAAGTGGCTCCAGCCTCCATGGGAGGCGCTGTGTTGTTTACTGAGGTTGGTCAGTGCTGGTGGGCAGGAGATGAAAATGGTGTCATCCCACTCTATGTTCCCGAGCAGGTAGTTTGCACCTGCCGCTGTTCAGGAAGCCCTCATTGAAGAGCAAACCATCACCTGTATTGTGTCCTTGGCTTCCATTAGATTGTGCCTTCACCCCGTCTGTGTCTGAGCTGTGTGCTGGCCAGGCAGCACAGTACCCCTGTGTTTTATCTCAGGCACCTGACTAGGTTTCAAAACTCCAAATTTTAGGTACATGGCATGGCACAGACCTATGCTTATCCTTTGGGGGAGCATCTCACCACACTGTGACTAGTGCTGATTAATCCCAGAAAAGCAGTTGCACAATCATGTGGTGGCTCAAAGCTGGCATCAGGGTTTGCTGTCCTTGGCTGGTGTCTCTGTTCCTATGCCAATGAACGGGGCAGCACATTGGTGCCTGCCAGCTCTTTTGTCCCTTGAGAGTCTTGCTGCCTCTCCCAAATGCACTCCAGTAAGGGAAACTGTCTCTCCCCAGTGTGACCCAGGAGATCCTCAAAGCACACAGTTTGCTCCCAGGTCTCTGCCCTCCTTTCCCACAGAGCATCGCTATGCCTGACAGGCTCTGCCCAGCAGTGGTGCAGACTTCTAAAACTTCAGACTTAGAGCCCTGCTGTATGTAAAAACTTGCCACTAATAATCAGCTGCTCTGGTTTTCTTAGTCAATGGTGTTGGGGAAGTGTTTCTCTTGTACACTCTCCTTGGACGCTGCTTTCTCTCTATCTCTTTTTCCTCCTTTCATAGATCAAGTTTCCCTCCCCTCTGCAGCACCATGATTCTTTTTTCCCTGGAATTAAGTTGCTGAAGCTCCTATTTTCCATGATGTGTTTTTCTTTGCTCCCTCTGTTCTCTCAACATTCAGGTTGATTTCTTGGGTGTTCAGAATGATTTGATATTTATCTAGCTGTGTTTGAGGGAATGAAGCAAGCATAGGTCCCCCTTCTGCTACCGCCATCTTAACCAAGGCCCCATAACAAATTTTGAACTCTAGTCAGTGATACGCATGTTGAAATGTTTAGGGGTGGAATGAACTGATGTCTGCAGATTTCTTTGAAATTCATCAAAAATAAAATGTATTGAAAGAAGGAAAGATAAGGGTAGTTAGATGTGTGGTAAACAAATCTAGCAAATGCTAATGGTAGAATCTAGGAGGTAGTATATGGGTATTCACTGTAAAACTATTTCAACATTTTTGTATGTGTGAAATATTTGTAATAAAATTTTGGAACAAAATTGGAGTCAGACACCATTGTACCTTGTGATACTCTTCTTTGTCTTTGCCGATCTTCTTTTTTAGAAAAAAAAAACTAATGTTTATTTATTCTTGAGAGAGAGAGAGACAGACAGAGATTGGGGGCGGGGGCAGAGAGAGAGGGAGACACAGAATCCGTAGCACGCTCCAGGCTCTGAGCTGTCAGCATAGAGCCTGATGCAGGGCTGGAACTCACAGACCGTGAGATCATGACCTGAGCCAAAGTCAGATGCTCAACCAATTGAGCCACCCAGCACCCTGTCTTTGTTGATCTTCTTGAGATACAAGTCAGAATATTTGTTACATTGATATGTTGCAGTCTTGTAACACAGATTCCTTTATTCTGGAATTTGATGTGACATAACCACAAATTTCTATGGAAATTTGTATATTGCATAAACTTTGTTACACTGTAATCTGAACTGTACTGCATCCTGTTTCGTGAACATTAAGGACAGTATTAATCTCTGAACCTTGATATCAAAACCTAGAATCATTGCTAGCTAACTTGTAACCCTGGGAAAATATCTCAGGTGTTCTTAATGCCTCATCTATGGAATGAAAGTATTTGTTGTAGTATTGAATACTTTTCCTTTGTGTTCACCCATCAGACAGAAATATTACTTAGAGCAGATACTCAAAAGGAAATACATTTTCCCTTTAGCTTTTGTTTGTATTTTGGAATCTTATATTAAAGCAAAATTCTTAGTGCATATGTATATGGAGATTTGGTAATGTTACAAAGTCCACATAAGTGTGCACAAGGGGCTCTTGTTAACGTTGGTGTCTATACTCAGTTGAACAATTGGCTCTTAATAAAGGAAGGTAGGGTGGGAGGGAGAGAGGAAGAAAAGAAAGAAGGAAGGGCAAGTCAAGGAAAGGGAAAAGACAAAAAAAGAAAAAGAAAAGCTCTAAATTGGCAGCATTTGCCAACTTCTGTGTTGTAAATATTCCCTTTGTCACCAGCACAACATCCCTGAAGATGGAGCTGGAAGAGGGGTGACACTTGGCTGCAGCTGGCTGCAGTAGTATGATGGCTGTCTTATAATCGGTTTTGATTCATTGGGAAAGGTTCCCAGTTGTATAGTGTTTATATAGCCAAATAGCATATCTGTGTACGTATGCATGGTCGTTATTTTGTGAAAAACTTATTCAGAATACAGAAGTTAATTTTAAGTTGCATCATGTTTTTTCTGGCCCAATTATGGAAATGCTTTTTTTCCTCAGACAAGTTTGGTGTGCACAAAAATACCTGGCCCCGTAACTTTCAGAGGAAAATCTGAAATTGGTGCTGACTGGAAGTGTCTATTATGTGGCTCTATAGTGATCTGAATGGTGTGGAGTTAAAGAGAGTCTTCTTTTTTTCCTTTTAGGCATTCTTGTTGCCTTCCTGTGACATAGCTGTAACAAGGAAGGTAGTTCAAGTGTACCGAAAGTGGATACTCCAGGACAAACCTGTGTTCATGGAAGAACCAGATAAAAAAGACGTTGCCCAAGAAGATGCTGAGAAACTAGGATTTTTAGAGACTGACAGCAAAGAGGTAATATGTTATCACCAGTTATTTCAGCTGGGAATACGCATATTATAGCAAAGTATACCTGGTCAGCCAAGGGGCCAGTCAGTAGGACACAGGCAGGTGGATCTCTTTTGTCATAGCTGATGCTCTCCAGTTGCCGAGTTCCCTGAGGACCCGTTTCAGTGAGGCTGCTGCTGTGCTCTGTTCAAGGTCATCTCCTAACCCTCACACTAAGTCCATGTGTATATCTCAGCTTCGTTATTCGGTATTGCTCGGAGCTGTTTTATAAACCATCGTATTGTACAGGTTTCTGTATGAGACTGAAAATGTCACTGCCAAGTATTGACGTGTTTAAATAAATAGCATTTGAGAAACTCAATTTAGAATGATTGGGCAGCCTTTCTCGTGCAGTGGACTGTTCTACAGCAGTTAGGATGTTAACACACTTAAAAGGACTAACCCAATAATGAGTGTTGTCTCCTCCATAAATAAGTCTCACTACAGGGCTGGCTGCTGTCTTGAGAGTGGGTGCTGTGTGAATGGAACTTTTAGTCCTGGTTAGGTAACGCTAGTAGCTGGAGAAATCTAAAATGAAACAGTGGGACCTCTTCCTGAGACACAAAAGAAACTTAATACCATATTTATATATCTGGCATGCTATTTTGAAATCTAGTCTGATAAATTATTTCTAAAAGTGGGTGTTGTAGCAGTTAACAACAAACATTTAAAAATATTTGTGGCCAAAGGCATATCACTTTTAAATATCTATATTAATTCCATAGTTTTAATTTTTCAATATTGGTGAAATCATTTTAATAACTAGTCATGAGGCCAAAACAAATAGATAGGCAAATGGAATTTATCACACATTTTAAAGGTCTGTGTTACAGGCTCATTCAGTCTGGACCTTTATTATTCAGCATCTACTAAATGCTAGGGCACTGTTTTAGTTAGGTACTGGAGGTGGTGAACAAAATGGAAAAAATCTTGCCCTACTAAAACCTACATTCTCATGAATTTTGGTGAGTGTAAGGAATTAAATATGCGAACATGTACTTCTTCCCCCTCTGTTAACTGATTTTTATCTTCTGAAGACCTTGTCGGAAAGTTCCCGTCATAAGCGCTCTTCCAGTTGGGGACGCACATACTCCTTCTCGAGTGCAGTGAGCAGAGGCTGTGTGACAGAAGAGGAAGATAAGAACGTGAAAGCCGGGGCCCAGGCTATGCTGCAGGTATGCATCTGCAGGAGACGTAAAGGCCCCCAGTTGGAGTCCACTGAACATTTGTTTATTGCGATAGTGACATATAAAGTATGGTGATATATTTAGCCATCTGTCAGTAAACCGCTCTCAAGTTCTCTGAGTTTTCTTCCTGATTTCTTACCTTCAGTTTGTACAGATCTTTCTCTAGTCAAAGGAGACCTACGAGTGGGTTGCGGTTTCTTCAGAGGGATTGTTATGGAGTGAAATGGCTGAGATCTCAATCTGAAAAAAATATTTTCTGAACACATATGGGTAGTTAGTCAGTGACCTGGACTCTAATTTGAAAGATAATCATGATGATTATATAATCTTAAAAGGAATATTCTTCTTAAAAATTGCCTGTTTATGAAGAATGATTTTAAAAAATGCTCCAGTTTTTAGATATTTACCTGAATGAATATATAACCAATAGAACCAATAGAACCAATGCCATTTGGGAACATTGGAAAGAGAAACTTTGGCTGATCACTTAGTCTTACCCCAGACCTCAGGATTTTATCTCAGAAATGGGGATGAGGAGATTACCTTTTGGGTCCATCTAGGGTAAAGATTGTTAGGAGTATAAGTGAAAACACAGAGTGCCTCTGTTTCCTCTGCTCCCTGGTGCCTCATCCTCCCCCCCCTCCCCATACTCACCTTTCTAGTTGTGTCCAGTTAGGCTTCCCACACAGAGGCCAGGCATGAGGTCTGGTGATGGCACGGGCATGGATTGTGTGTTGCGGGGTTTTTGCTGACACTGCTTCTGTCATCTGTCTCTTGATAGGATTTCTTATCATGATATCCTTTTTGCTTCAAATTCATTAGCAGTTTACTATAACTATTGAATTTTCTCATTTTTCAATGAAAATCAGCAAATAATTTTAAATTAACCAAAAAAAAAAAAAATCAAGATGATTTTACTTGAGTAGCTTCAAAGAGCTTTGGTGCCAGTCGGTAGTATAATCTGTGCCCGCCCTCCCCTTCCCCCCTCTGCCAGCAGAGAAGTACGTGTAGGAGTCCCTTCCCTGTGCCCCTTGTTAGTCCTTGTCCTCCAAGTAGGTTGCCATTTGCTGTCATTAGCCATTCCACTGCCAGTGTCTCCCTAGGTTCAGAAGAGTGTTAATTTGTTTTCTTGAAAGGCTAGGTTACATCTACCTGGCTGAACCAAGAAACAAAAATTCCACTTGATTATAGCACAACAATTTTTAAAATGTTTAGTTTGGATTATAGTAGCTATTTTTGGTTTTGTGTGTGTTTTTTTTTTTTTTATAGTAGCTATTTTTGTTCTCTTTGTGTCCAACATTTTTGCTCCTTCACTTGCTTTGTTAGGAAAAAACGGCCAAATGGCAGGTTTGATAAGATCATCTTCTTCTGCAGTTGCTGTTTACAAGTACAATTTGAACATATTAATTTTTTTTTATTTTTTTAAGTTTATATATTTATTTTTGAGAGAGAGCATGAGCAGGGAGGGGCAGAGAGAGAGGGAGAATGAGAACCCAAGCAGGCTCCGCATTGTTGGCAAGAGTCCGACACAGGGCTCCATCTCATGAAAAGTGAGATCATGACCTGAGCTGAAACCGAGAGTTGGATGCTTAACCAACAGAGCCACCCAGGTGTCCCTTCTTCTTTATTTTTACCTTAACCAATACTAACATGTTAGTAAGAAATATTCATGAACCTGGCATTTTGATCTTTTTTAAAAAATAAAATGAAAGAAGTGTATAACATATGAAGACTCCTCACTTTTACTTGGGAATATGTGAAGTTTCAAATTCAATCGAGAAGCCAAATACATTGAGTTAAAAGGATCTGTCTTGCAATGGATCATCTATGCTGTACTTCAAAAAGACAGCCACTAAAATTACACTAAAACCACTATAGTGGTTAGGTCAGAGACTTCTTTGTTTTCCTTTTCCCCACTTGAGGGCTAGTAAATTATTTGCAATTGATGTTATCATCCATTATCAACTTTTTTTTTTTTTAATTTTTTTTTCAACGTTTTTTTTATTATTTTTGGGACAGAGAGAGACAGAGCATGAACAGGGGAGGGGCAGAGAGAGAGGGAGACACAGAATCGGAAACAGGCTCCAGGCTCCGAGCCATCAGCCCAGAGCCTGACGCGGGGCTCGAACTCACGGACCGCGAGATCGTGACCTGGCTGAAGTCGGACGCCTAACCGACTGCGCCACCCCAGGCGCCCCCCATTATCACCTTTTATAGTGCTTATTTAGTATCTTTCTAAAAAACTGGGCCATAACACCTTTCTAATCTTGCATAAGATAATCTTATAGGTTCTCAACATTTTAGTTCACCCACTTGACTTTTGAGTGTGTTTATTTTAATCTCTCTAGTCAGTTTGTACATCCATTTTGAGATGTTGTGTTAATGAGTTTCATCTACAGGTGAGCCAGAGAAGTAGATCCTTGAGTTTGTACTATTGAATACAAAGGAGACTTAAAAAGCATAGGATCTAGATAGATGGTGCACATCCACCTATCCAGTCATCACCAGACTGACAACTCAGAATCTCCTACATTGAGGGGTCACTGGTGTCATCTTTGTCAGCGGTAACACAGTGTTATTTTCCTGTAGTGCCCCAAGCAGTAACTTACTGCATAACAGCCTAGATGCATGCTTCTCACAGTTTTCTACTGAAATACCACTGACAGAAGGGGACAATGAACTTGAATCCTAAAGGTCTGAGGAAGAGTATAGAGTGGTTGGCTGATTAAATTTTTAAGCCTGTTTTTATTGTGAGAATTCACTTAGGTTTTATATCTTACTACCTATTAAGTTCTCATATTAAAAACATATGCACCGAGAAGCTATGCAGTGTCGATCACGTGGCTTTGGCCATTTCCTGGCTCCCTAGAGCCCCTGGAAGTCTGCACCTCTGTTGGATGCTGCTGGCCATGCTTACTGCCAGCAGAGTTCATGTTCTGGGAGGTCCAACAACAATCAGATGTTTTCTCTCCAGCCACTGGCCAACCACTGCTCGTCTTCCTCTCCCCCTCCCCCACCTCCAAATGTCTCACCCAGAGGCAGTGAGCCTACCTTGTCTTTTCCCCCCTTTTCCCATGAAGGAATGTCAAAAGAAGCCTTCAAAACCTTTTCCAATTCATACGTTTTCTAAAGTTGCAATGTTAATATGCATTAATAATTTTTTTCTAAGGAAAGGTCTTTCAGGGGTCTCAGTTGTTTAAGTGATTCTAAGAGAGCATTTTAAAAAATCTTCAGTATGTGTTGGTACCACTTGCCTTAATTGAAATAACTCAAAGGTGACTCATTGGTAGAGGAAAATTAATATTATCTTTAAGAAAAATTTGTTCAGATTCATATGTTTAATTACACTTTCTAATGTAAAATTTGTGATTTCAAGGTGTTTTTGACAAATGCTGCAAATGTCTTTTTGCTGGAACCATGTGCTGAGGTTCCCATGCTCTTGAAAGAACAAGTCGATGCCTGTAAAGCTGTTTTGATTATTTTTAGGCGTATGATAATGGAGCTTACAATGAATAAAAAGACATGGTAAGTTTATTTCAAATTAATATTGTAAAACAGATGTTTTGTTTTTCAAAATAATAATTAAAATGTTAAGACCTCCATTTATTAAATGGCTTTACAAAGTTGACAATAAGATGATAGTCTTTGGTTACAGTTTCTGTGAATTATGAAGAAGGTAAGTATCCAGTACTTTGATAGTTTATTTATTTCTATTATTGGTTTTAAAAATATTCCTGAATTAAAAGTAGTCATATTACTTAATAGATTTTTCCATTTTAAACTGTCATTAGACTGTTTTGTGGAGAAACAATATAACTGGTGTTTTATAAAAACATTTTTTGTAAGCCTAGGAAAGGTTGTTAATTGCTCTGAAATGTTGTTAACTTATTTTTATTGCTTCAAATTTGAAGTTTTAAACTCACTTTGGAAAAACAATTATTTTAAGTGACAGCTTGTCAGAATGAGTAAATAAATAATGCAGTCAGAATACAGTGGCGTCATGAAATGTGCTTATGTGAAGTGTTTTCATTTTCATCCTTTGTTTTTGTTGGTGTCTGTGTTTATAATGTCCCTAAAAGCATTGCCTGTTTTAAAAACAGTGCCTTAGGTTTTTCCCAGGCCCTTGTCCCACAGTGAATGTATCACCCCAGCTTAGGAGGGGGTTTCAGAGTCCCCTTTCTTCGTGTCTCTTAGTTCTGGTTGTAAAATGTCTCTCCGATCTGTCCTTTGTGTGTTCCTCCCCTCCAGCCCTGCCCAGGAGCAGCCTGGCTGTGGTCAGTGTCACTGTCAGTGACTTTGGCTTCCTGCGCTCAGTCCACGGAGGCCACTGCAGACCAGCACTGGTGCCCACTTCCCTCATGGAAGTCCTCAGTGGGCCCTGTGACCAAGCCTGTCTGATGCTTTTTCTGGGTGGCCTTGAGTCAGTGCCAGGGGTACTTTGGAAAGGTCTGTGTACAGTTGGTGGAAAGCATAGAAATGAGACAGGACTGAGCTGACAGGGGTCTCTAGCGCTGCAGAGTCCAGTCCTTTTCTTTCTCAGTGAGGGAAGGGTGGGCCTAGAGAAATCCCATCATGCAGAAGGTTCACTAATACAGACACCATGGGAATCAAAATGATTATTTCAAGGCATAAATTCCAGTGTCCTCAAGAAGCAGTTGTTAGAGCTGGAAAAACTACTGTGATGAACAGTATGACTTAAACAAAGTTAAATGCTGTGTCAGTAACATTGAGAGTAATGAGAAATGCTGGTATGCTGTCAACAGAACCATCTGCTCCTCATAGCACAGTTACAGCAATAGTATTTTTGATGGCTTTTTTTTCTTTGAAAATGATGAGTTCAGTATATCTTAGTACCAGTAGTATTTTGATTGTCTTGATAATTTTTTTTTGGTGGAAATTCTGAGATAAAGTTAAGCAATTCTCTGATCTTAATAATTCAGAATTTTCAGGTTAAAGTGTTAAAAAAAAAACAATTATAGAAATAGATGAAAATACCAAAAAATAATCAGTAGAACATAAAAAGAAGTGTGACCTGTTTCCCCAGCAGATTTCCTTATGTATTTTAGTGCCAGACAATGCCTGAATTCCCTTCCTCCCTTCTTTCATCCAGCAAATAACTACTAAGGTTCTGCTGTGAGGACATAGGGCAAACTGAACAGACAGTGTTCCTGCCCTTGTGAGGTTTCTGTCCTCAGACTGAGAGACATAATGAACAAAGAAGCAATTTCAGTGGTATTAAGCACTAAGAACAGTGAAGCTGGCCAAGGGGACGGAGTGGAGGGTAGGGGAGTGTTTTTCACCAGGTGCCTGGGAAGGCCTAATGAGCAGTGCCCTGAGGGAAGGGAGGGATGAGCCACTGGGAGTTCTGAGGGAAGGGCTCCCTAAGGAAGGAACAGCAGGTTGAAGTGTGGTGTCTTGTAGGCCAGTGTGGTGGAACAGAGAAGGAGAGGGAGAGTGGGAGGGGGGTTGTGATGGGGGCCAGCCACAGCCAGGTTGTGGGGCCTGGCAGACCACAGGAGGAACCCTGGCTACCCCTCTATGTATATAAGGGTATGACACAATCCAGTTTATGTTTCCAGAAGATTTCTCTGACTTCCTCTGGAGAAGAGAATGCGGTGGGGCACAAAATTTGTGGCCATAGCTGCTGGCAGCTTAGACTAGGGTTGTAGCCAGGGAAGTGCCAAGAAGTGGAAGTGACAGTGAGCAGCGTTGTGTGAATGGGTAACAGTACCACATGTGTGAGAAGATGGGGACGAAGTAAGTCCTAAAGAGCGCAGGAAACCCTATTTATTCTTCAGGGCAGGGACAGCGCACACGCATGATTTCACATGCTTCCAGGGAATTTTACACTCGTGGAGTTCTCCTTTGAGGAGGAGAGACCAAAAGTCAGTGTTTCACAAAATACAAAAAAAAAAAAAAAAAAACCCAAACTGAAAACTGTCAAAACTGTTAGGAAATGTTTTTTCCAAACTGGAGACAATTTTTTCACCCTCATTTTCTTCCAGAAGACTCTGTGTGGGAATTTCATGGCTAGGTTTTCATGGGTTCAGAAATTAAATTAACCCTGTGTCTTTGTCAGTCATTGCTTTGGTCAGATTTGCATTTTTTTGATAGCAGTTCCCATGACTGAGGTTTTATTTGAAAATTATGTCTCTTGTTCTCCTCATGTTCATAGGATGGATATGTAACCATTCGTGTGGAAAGGATTGTTTTTTGTTGTCTTAAGCATCGCATAAATGTGAGCAGGCAGTGGTGACACCAGGGCCTGTGACAGGGGCCTGGGTACCCTGAATATGGTGAGGGACATGCTGCCCCCAGCTCTGCACCATTTCTTCCCTCATTCTCCTCTAAGCTGTCTACTCCACACACATGTGCCCAAGATCTCCCATGGCTTGCCAGCTCTTCTTATTCCATCTAGAACCCGTAGACAGCATGCAGCAGAGGCAAATACTAGAGCAGAGTTATGAATGTATACCAATGGATAACCCTGGGATGAAAACCAAATGGTCAGCTACAAATAAGTCAGGAAACCCTTAGAGGTCATTGTACCATGAGAAGCTTAATGAGATTCAATGTCATGTTAAGGGAAAATACTGTCTCAATATGTGGGGTATGCGAAAAGTATAAAGTAACTATGATTTGGAGATCCGTTCATTTGACCTAGACTAGATTACTTTGTCCAGTTCCTGATTTTATCACTAAAGAGCATGTAGACCAAGGAGAAAGTTATAAAGGTGAACAGGCAGTTAGTGTATAAGACCTCGAAGGAGAAGTTAAAAGGGGTGATTCCCCTCAGAACAAAAGGACCTCCCTTATATACAAAAGATACAGTGTTCTTGGTTTGTAGAGAATTGAAGAAAAGAAAAAGTGAGCAAACACTCTAATATGAAGAGTGTAACTTAGCTGTGAGAAAAAAAAAAATACCTTTTGGCTGTTCTGAAGAACTTATTGCTGTTACCCTAATTAGCGGTGTTATTTGGTGTCTTCATGCCCTGTGTTGCAGACTTAGCATCTTCCAGGCACAAAGCTCCATGCCTCATAGTGAACAACAGTGACCTTTCCAAACCCCCCTACCTGTGAGTTCCTCTGGAGTTTAGTCATAGTATGATACTGACTGCGTATCTCCCCAGAATGAGGACCAGAATGTCCATTTTATTTCCTACCACAAAGATAGATATGGACACCTCACAGGTTAAGTAAAAGAATGGATGGGAAAACTTAAGGGTGCTGCGTAAGTTCACATGGGCATAGCTATTCACTGAACACCTTTAACAGACTGGTGTAGTTGGAGAGACAGTCTTGCCTTCCTGTCTGAAGGGGATAAAATCAGGCTAGGACGATACCTGTTTTATCCTGCCAATCAATGTGGGCACAGGATTTTTAGAACTGTTGTAACATAAGGTGGTTTATTTTGATAAAATATGGTATTCGTTATATAGTTGGCATTCAGATTGTTAATACTTCTACTCTGATTACCGATGTTGCTGAATTCTTAAGAGAATTTCTTGTACCTATAAATGAAAGTGCTTTGGAGACATGATTAATAATATGAGCTTTTATTTTGGGTGGCCCAGGGAACAGATGTTGCAAATACTACTCAGGATAACAGAAGCTGTCATGCAGAAGCCAAAGGATAAACAAATAAAGGACTTGTTTGCCCAGAGCTTGGCAGGGTTACTGTTTAGGGTAAGTCTTCTTTATTAAAACACTGCAAATGTAAGAAATGAATCATATTTTACAGCAAAATAATTTTAATCATTGAAAATTTTAAGAGTAACATTAAACTAAACTTCTAGAAATTTTCCTTCTTAGCTTTGTCTTGAAGGTTGTAATCTATTTTTTACAATTAGAACTAGGTTTCTTTTAGGCCTTCCCACCTGTCTGCCATCTACTTCTTTTGATTTGTTGAGGTTGGTAGAAATTAGGAAGATAACAAGAGCTGATGTCCTTGGTCGAGGGCCAGGTAGATTTGAGGAAGTAAAGGGTAAATGGAAGCATGGGAATGGGGATAAGGTCAGGGAGTGGTTCAGGCTAGACATAAAACTGTGAGAGCTGTTGGTATGTTGGGCTATGTGTTTAAAGTCACAGGACTGGGTAGGGTCACCATGGAGAGAATAGGTGTCCTAGAGAGGAAAGAGCCATCCATCTCCATGATTGGTGGATGAGAGGAGGCAGCCGAAGATGCTGAGAAAGGGTGGCCATGGAGCTGGGAGGGAAACTAGCAGAGTATGTGTCTGGATGCCTGGAGATAAGTATTGAGTAAGAGGAGAACGACCAGTTCACCATTGGTTTTGACAAGATGTTGGTGGTTGTAAATGTTCTAGGGGAATGAGGCCCACTTAGAGTGGATGGAGGAGAAAATGGGACCTGGGCAATAGAGGTAGCAAGTATAGTCAGGACTTTGCAGAGGTGGAAGGGAGGAGGAAAAGGAGAGCCAGCTGAGTGGGCAGCATACATGGAGGACAAGGTTTAAGGTGTGTGATTTTGAAGTCTGTTTGCTTGCCAGTGGGCATGGTCCAGTGAGGACAGCCTTGGAGGGAGAGAGAGGAGAACTACAGAAGTGAAGTTCTGAATGAGGTGAACAGGGCCTTAGGTGGGAGCAGAGAGCCAAGGAGATGGGTGTTTCTTACATCTCACAGGGTGAGAAGGGTCAAGAATGCGAGTAGTCTGACATCACCCTCAGGGGAAGAAAAGAAGCAGATGATGAACTAATTGCATAGGAAATGGAAGTTTTAAAGGTCCTGAGGGTGGTAGACTATTGCAACATTGCTTTAGAAAGCACTAGTATTTATGGGATGCTCAGAATTTATGAAGCATTTCTGAAAGAGAACAGTGTGAAAAGACTGGAAAACTGTGATGTTCTATATAAATAAAGGCATTCATACAATAGATGGGCCTGCTTTGAATAATTTGGTAGGAGATAGCATTGTGGATCATGAGCTGGAAGTGATAGCTGCAGGGAGGAGAAGTCAACCTCCCTCCTCCGTTGACTCGAAGGTGGATTTGGAGATGTATACAAAGAGCATATCTAGAAAAAAGTAGGATATGGCGGTGAAGGTGGCACAAAGAGAAAGTAGTTCTTTAAATAAAGTTATGTATTCCTCTTGTAACACAGGAGAACCCAACTGTTCATATTAATTTTTAGTAGTTTAATAGGATTGAATGATCTTGGCTTGATGAGAAATACATGAGAGGCTGCAGAAATAATTGGCATGTCCTCACTTGCCTTCGGAATAGGATAATCACTCTTATTCTGATTGCCTTGCTTAGTTATTAGATATATGAAGTGGTCTACCCATCCTTTTGTGTGTATTCAACCTTGCCTCAGGCGTGGTGCAGACCATTTGCTTTGCTGCCTGTCTGGATGTACAAACACTCTGCTCACTTTGCTGTAACTCTCATGGAGAGTTTCACTGTCGGCACCTTCTTCTCGGTCTCCCAGCCCTGATAGGACTGTAGCTGCCAAGTGATGTGGGCTGAAGCCAGGCTTAGGGTAGTGAGTGCTTGGGCCTCATTCCTCACCAGTTGCCTGGCCCTGCATCTATTGGTTGTGTTGGAATTGGAGCAAGAGCTTGTCACTGAATTAAGCAAGAATCTATCGTGGAGTTGTACTTTTTGTTTGTTCGATTAGTTTTGATTTGGGAGAAAAATCCCCCTTATTAATGGAGGATCTTGTCAGATCTTGAAAATTAGTTTTAAGTCCATGATTGTTGATTTTGATGACATCATTATTATTTTGGCCATGGATCAGGAAGAATGTTTAAATTAAGAAGCAGCCATAAAATAGTGGAGAGAAGAAGAGCTTTTTGGAGGTAGACACGGAGTACCGAGCTCTGGTACTTCCTGGCTGTGTGGCCTTAAGCAAATCACTTTGCCTTTCTGAGTCTCTTCCCTAATCTGTCACAGTCAGGAAAGGACAGGGTTGTCCTAAGAATCAGAGCAGGTTCATCTGGGATTTATGATCATCTGTTGACCTCCCAAGCCCTTTGTGGGATCTAAGGGAGGAGAAAAATGTGAAAGGTCTGGACAGCTCTACCAGGCAATGAAGTGGGCATCATCTTAATTCTATTCTAAAATTAAATGTGCCATCAAATTATTATTTGTTCACTTATGTAGACGTCTACAATTGCCAGATGCTTGATTTTAAAAATTTGAATAAGGAAAGTATTAAAGGGGACAGGAAATTTTGAGTTGCCATTATCCTTTTATCTTTTTCAAATTTTTTCTCTAACATATAGTTTTTTCTCTATCAGTAGATAACTTGGGTTGGCACAGTTCCTTCAAATGAGTTAAGTTTTATTTAGATATTTACCAAATAATGGTGTTTGTCAGAAATGATGTTTTAACCTGTTATCAGTGCTAAACAGGACCTTATGCTTGAAGTTCTCAAAGTATATCAGGAAACTTGGACCATGCTCCTTCTACTAGAAGTAGTATAGTATTTAAAATCACATAGTCCCCCAAGTGTGGTGAGTAGAGAAATGTAACAAGTGGCTGGCCAGGAAATGTATGTAAGAAAAGGAGTGGCTTATGAACACATGTATTTTTTTTTTACATAGTTTGATAAAACATGAATTTCAGCACTGGAAGAACTTTGGAGATGCTCTTATTCGACTTTTTGCTTTTTATGAGAAAGAAAATGACTCCAGAAAAGCCAAGTAAATAGCCCAGGTCACAAATCAAGTTAGTGACAGAACCCAGAGTCTGGGGCTCTGCCTTTCCCTCCTCCTCTTCGAAAAGGGTAACTTATTCAGAGGGCATCCTGCCTTCGTGCACACAGGTGCCACCCCTTACCCACACACTGTATGTTACTGTTTTGCTCTGGGTTCAGGTGTTGTCAGCAGATACTTACGATGGGGACGATTCACCAGGTCTGTGTATACATGTTTGTGAGATTTGCTAAGATGAATTTTATAAGCTGTGGGAAGTCACTGTTCTGTGCTTGTTTTATAATTAGTCAATAAAGTGAAGCCAATGCAAGATTCCCAATACGGGCGTCTTTTACCACACAAAAACTCTGCTTTTAATCTGAAGCTAGTGCTGTAACCAGACGTGAGACTGAGTGCTGGTAACATTGCCAGTTTCTCCTTTTTCCCCTTACTCTGCTAAGATTATCTTTTTGAGCTACTATTTATTAATTTTATTGTGTATATGCGCTTTATGGTAATGCCCTCAAACTCATTTTGAAAAAAGGAGTGTAAAATTGAATAAACAGAAGATGGCATTATAATCATAATAAATAATACTTAATAAAATATTAGTAATAATGAATGATAAAAGTATAAAATTTAAAACCTTGTTTTCAATGTATTTAATGATTTTAGCTCAACTTTCACATTTTTGCCCCTTTAAAAAGTATGGTAAACATGAATTGAAACACAGAGAAAAGGTACATTGCATAAGGAGTCACTTTAAGTATGATTTTTCAAGTGGTCAAAACAGGCCTGCATAATTACAGACTATTTTCTAGTTCTCAGAGTTTTCCTATGTGTATTTTATTTTTTTTTTAATTTTTTTCTTAATGTTTATTTTTGAGAGAGAGAGAGACAGAGTGTCAGAGCACAAACAGGGGAGGGGCAGAGAGAGAGGGAGACACAGCATCGGAAGCAGGCTCCAGTCTTTGAGCTGTCAGCACAGAGCCTGGTACGGGGCTCGAACCCACGGACCACAAGATCACGACCTGAGCCAAAGTTGGACTGACTTAGCCGACTGAGCCACTTACATATCCCCTCTTATGTGTATTTTAAAGAAAAATTTCTGTTTAATTAAAAAGCCAGCTTATCCCTATCCCATGCATAGGACAGCCCCCATCAACTGCAGGGGTCTGTCTGCATCCGGGGTGGGCAGAAATATTTGCAGGTTGGCACCTTAACAAGAACATTAAGGTCTGACAATGGATTGGGGAAGTCACACAAACTTTGGGTATAAAGATGCCCTGTAGTAAGATTAAGAAAGCCTTTGGGGCTCACCTGACATGGACTTGGCACTTCTTTCAAGGGAGATGTATTTTGATGTGAATTTTAAAGGGTGTGGAATATCTGGGCAGAGAGAGGGAACTAGGCAATTTCAAGGTGAGGAGATATCCAGAATATGTGCACACTTGTCTGGTGGGGTTGCCCACGTGACCACTTGTAGTGCTGCAGACATAGGCTAGAGGAGGGACATGGAGAAGTGAGTAGACGCTCAAGGAAAGTGCTCTAATAGGGGAATGCAGACAATGGTGGGAATGGATGCCACTTACTAGAGGCTGGGTGGGGTGGCAGTCAGGGACACCTTGGAGGAAGTAATGTCCACATTGTGACTTGAAGAATGAGTGGGAGATAAAAAGCCAAAAAAGAAAGGAAGAGAGGAAGGAAAGCTACATGCAAAGGCCAGGAGCAGGAGAGACCAGGTCAAGGAACTGGAAGAATCTCAGTGGAAGTGCTGAATTCTTTTTACTGTCATGCCTGCAGAGCTGTCTAGTACCCAGATCAACAAGGTCAGGAAACCAAAGAGTTCTGGGCTAACCATGGAGATTCAGAGGAATTTTACAGGTGGTAACTAGAGCCACAAGAATGGGGACCAGAACCCCAGCAGAGATGGGGTGGCATAGGAAGGAAGAAAGCCAGAGCAGTTGGTGGAATAGGGAGATGAGGAGGTATACATGCAGTGAGTATGGGACATTCTTCCAAGAAGTTTGGCTTTAAATGTTCTAGCTAGAGGGAGGAATCTGGGGTCAAGGGAACTTTTTTGTTTATTTTTCGTTTTTAAGATGAGGTAGACTTGGAGAATGTTTGAATGCTGATGGGGAGAAGCTGGGTTAGTAGGATAGATTGGAGAAAAAGGAGAGGCAGCGTTCATGGAAACACAAAGAGCAAGGAGGCGGTTCAGAGCAGAGGTGGGAACAAGCAGAGAGGAGCAGGAGACTCTCTTCACTTAAAGCCTGGAGGTGGAGGAGAAGCTGGGCAAACACATGGGGCTCGTGGGCTTGTTTAATGGGTTTTATTTTCTCTTAAATCTGCAGTGAGTTCATCTGCTAGAAAGCAGGGAGGAGTTGGTGGAGCTGGAAGTTTACATAGAGGATGCTTTGTGAAGAGGATGCTAGAAGTAGCCACTGTAGAGAGTGAGAGAGAGCTGTCCAAGAAGCAGAATAGTTGTAGTACTGAGAGCTTTGTCTTCTTCCCGATTATGGCCAGGACCAGCCGCAGGCACTAGAGGGATTTTCAGTCAGGAGCTTTGTTCTTAATGTAACTAATTCCTCACGAGCTCAGATCCTGGTTTCAGTTGATCAAATGAATTCTGAGAAACTAAAAGAAAAACAGGATCAAGTGCTTTTTATTGTTTTAAAGCTCATTTTAGTAATAGTAACTTAAAATATTTTGTTAAAAATTCTTCTTCCAAATGAGGACGATTAAAGTCTCTAATTGGCTGGTTGGTTTCAGACGCTCATGGTGGCGTGGATCCGAGCAAACCTCTGTGTATACATTTCTCGAGAGCTCTGGGATGACTTTCTTGGCGTGCTGTCCTCCCTCACGGAATGGGAGGAGCTCATAACTGAGTGGGCCAACATCATGGACTCGTTGACAGCAGTGCTCGCGAGAACTGTTTATGGAGTTGAGATGACAAACCTACCTCTCGACAAATTAAGTGAACAAAAGGAAAAGAAGCAGCGAGGCAAAGGTACTTCTACTCTTACAGGGTAACACCCGATGTCGGAGACTGGGGAGGAGTGTGTATTTGTACATGGAGGCAATTAACACATGGAATTTTACAATAAACTGAACCAGCCATGTGGGCAGTATCTTTTCACTGATGGTGTTGGATTGTGTTTCATAGCACGCTGACCTCTTAAGGATGCTGAAAGGGAGTAGCAGTGGTAGCAACAATAATATAATAATGGCTAGTGCTTGTACACATTATCTGTCTTCACCCTCATGGTAACCTCTGAGGTGGATACTATCATCCCCATGTCACAGACAGAGAAACTGAAGTACAGAGAGTCCATGGTGATGGACTCATTCAAGGTCATGTAGCTAATACGTGAGAAAGCCGGAAATCAAAGCTAGGCAAGTCCGTCTCAAGGCACCACACTAAAAGGACTTATTCCACTGCCTGCCTAGGAAAGGCAGAAAGTGGAAAACTTCTGAGTGATTCAGCTAGGAGGCCTTTTGGCTTTGTTGTGTTTCTGGGTAAAAATTGTTTTGAGACCTAGAGTCAGATCAAGGTTGAAAACATCAGCGGTGTTTTCTACTGGGGACAACAATTTGTTGTCATTACTGTTTTAAGGCTGTGACACAGTCCTTGGGTTAATTCACTTGTACTCCAATTTATTATTTAAAGATTTTGAGGCAGTTCGTAGAAGCACCTATAATATGAGAGATAAAATACATAAGGTCACGGGGGCAAAATTAAAGGGGGTGGGATTATAGGAGCAGTTATAAATGCCAGAATGCATGCCAGAGAGCCTCCTCTGCTTGTTGGGGAGGGGTGGCAGGCTTGGATTTGACTCTGATCCAGGGTTACAGCAGAGGATCACAGATTACAAAAGGTGAAAACAGTCCACAGCTTAGGTGATACATAGCTTTTCCTGGTCCTAAGACCTGAGAAGAATTTCTGCTCCAAAGATTCATGAAGTGTACGTTGCTTGCTGTAGTAGACCACAGCTTCAACAATAGCCTTATTATAGATTGTATCAGCTTTTGCTGGGTGACAGATCACCCCAAAACACAGCAGCTTAAAATAACAGTCAGTTGTTTAGATACTGATTTTATGAGTTGTTAGTTTGGGTTCGACTCAGTTGGGCAGTTCTGCTGGATTCACTCCTGTGTTTGTAGTCAGCTAGGCTGTGAAATAATCATGTAGGCAGCTCTAGGGATTGGCCAGCTGTCAGCTGGGGCCGTGGGAGGGACTTGGCCGTATACCTTTCATCGCCCAGCAGGCCAGCTCAGGCTTTTTGTTCAAAGACTTAAGGTTCTAGGAGCAGCAATGGGGCAAGCCCAGATTTTCAAGTGCATTTCAGATCTCTGCTTGCTCAGTTTTGCTACCAAAGTAAGTCATGTGATGAAGCCCAGGGTCGGTGTGGGAGAGGACAGCAAAGGATGTGAATGTGGGGAGCTGTGAGCCAATTAAGTGATTACTTCACCATACAGACATACAGTTAACGTGACTGATTCTTACATCTTCACTGCAGTCTGTGAGTGGCTGTGTTTATTTATAGGAAGTAAACACTTCAAAAAACACTCCTGATGGAATGATACAGAACGAATTTAATCATTTAATCAGTGCCCATGGCAAATACTTCTGATTTCTCTCTTATATTGCTTTATTCTAAAAATGGCTTTAAGTATTCACTATGGAAATACTTGCCTTCTAAGCACTGGACTTGTGGAAACAAAATACACTCTCAGGAACCTGGGGGTGAAAACAAACCACAGTTTGTGGCAGCCACCAGCCACATCATACCTGTGCAGAAATCTCTGTCTCATTCTCTTTGCCCCTGTATTTCTTTTGGTACCTTGACTACTCATTTGAAATATTTGACCAGAGCAATATGAGAGGAAAGCAGAGAAGTTGGGTTACAAACTGCAGTATTTTATTGTTTTGGAGGTTTGCTAAAATGGGATTTTGTATTATTCATAGATTTTCACTTGACTCTGATTAGAGTTTACAGACACAAATTTCTCTTGGTAATTTGTGGAGAGGTTAGCATCTCCAGGAGGGAGCATTATTCTAAAGCCAGGATCTCTAATTTTGTGGTTTATAAAAGTAGTTTTTGGAGTGACCGGACAGCAGTGGTATAACTTCATTTGACATTGTTCTTTTACTGAGAAAGTTTTATTCACATTTTTTTATATTGGAATGAGTACTGTGATGATATTATTGTTATGAGGCTGTTGGAGATGCTTGAAAAATACTTTGGCAACAGGAATTTCTAGATTACTGTTATGTGCAAACCTTCGTACTGAAGTATAAGGAAATGGTACCTAATTATGCAACAAGAGAGTCTGTAATAAATATAGTTGTACTTATGAAATTTGCTGAGCAACACAGGCTGTGCAATGAATGATAATGACTTCAGCCTTTAGATTATTTTTCTCGTGTTATCCTCTATCAGGTTGTGTTCTAGATTCTCAGAAAGGAACCACTGTGGGGAGATCCTTTTCTCTCAGCTGGCGGAGCCACCCAGATGTGACTGAACCAATGCGATCTAGGAGTGCCACCACATCTGGGGCACCAGGAGTTGAGAAGGCAAGAAATATTGTTCGCCAAAAAGCAACTGGTAAACATTTATTTAAATTTTTTCTGTAAGGTCTAGTTGCTATCTAAAATGGATTTATAGGAATAAAATGTTTTAAAGGTTTTAAAATTCCGCTCAGAGTTAAATGGGATGTCTCTGTATCTTTTAATTATCTGTTCTGATACTTTTCAAATCCATTTTTGATACTTATTTCTGAGTCCATTGTGAAAAAGAACTTGAGATGTTAATATTGAGTGAGATATTTGTGCAAAAGAGAGAAAATAAATGTTTTTGTTTGAACCTTAGAGAAAATAGATTCTTCGTAATCACACACTTAGTTGCATTATTGTTGTTGAACATTGGTAATCTTAGTGTGGCAACTGTTCCCACACAGGAAGAGAGAATAATGCACTTAGTTTTCAGGACTGGAGGGAGACATTTACGTTTTGGGGTTCTTTGGGAAATTGAGCTTTATATGCCTGTTGATGTTGTCCTCCTAGCCTGTTAGAATTAATAAGAACTTGACCAAGAACCCCCAGTTTTTTGGACTTATTTCCTACACTTTTAAAACCAAAAGAGAAATCTTTAAAAAGTAAGCTTGTATCCAGTATTTAATAAGAACAAATAAAACCCCTGCCCTCCAGTGACTCTGAGGCTGTAACTTAGGTTTAAAACAAATTTATCTGAGTTTCCTGTCATTTTTCACATCAGTACTACCACACTGTTCTAATCGATATTCAGCATGCTGACTGCAGAAAGTCACAATATCCTCTGGTCATAAATCAGAGTCATTTACAGTCAACATATTTTACAGTACTTAGTAAAGGCTTCATAGAGATGGCTTAGAATCCTGTTGGAGCTTTTACGAAAATACATTGTGCCTTAGCCCTGTCTAATGCTTTTTGCTACAGCATTTGTTGGTAATTATCACCTTACTACATTCACCTCCTGTTCCACTTCTCCTTCTCTCTCCTTCATCCCCTTCCTTGAGGAGAGACTGTTCCTGGTAACAGGCAACTTTGGGGAAGGCTTACACACTGACTTTCATTCTCATCCCAACTCCTAGAAACTCCTTTCTTTCCTCATTGAATCAGAGCAGAAGTTTGCAACAAAGTGTCATCATTCCTGAACTGCCCAGACTCTGTGCTACCCTTCACAGCCCTTGAACTGTAATGATAATAAAATTAATCATTCAAAACACTATGTAAAACTTTACTTTCACACTTTAATGAGCAGCAAACTATTGTATATTGCATGCTCCTTATTCCCCTACTTGGCCAAAGCACAGCCATAGAAGAAATTGCATTTTAGTTTCTCAGCAGGTGTTTTAGACCAACACTGTGGAGGTGGCACCATTATTGTTCTCAATAATCCTCAGTGCATTTATGCTAGTGAGCTTCTGTTTTATCAGTGTTCTTAGGCATCTGGAAACATATGGTATTGCATCAGTAAGAACTCTTACAAAAGTCTGTTTAGACTATGTCGCTTAAAAGTCATAAACCTGGCCTTTAGAGTATTAAAAATTAATAACACTTGGAACCATAACTTTAAAAAGATAATGAGACAAGAGCTATTGAGTTGGATCAATCTATTATCTTTATGTATCTTGCGATACATATGTATTTCCTGTTTTACTTCACATTTTTATCTTTTTAGTTGCCTGTGAAAACAACGGTCTCTGAAGATTTTATTGTATCATGCTGTTTTATAAAACTAATCTATATAGACTATTAGTGGTTTTACTCAGTTCTGTTATTTTTACATTGTGTAATAACTTGCCTTTCCATCTTTTAAAAAGGCCCAGAATACTTTTATGGTAGGTGTTGATAGTGTGGAGGCCACCTTTTAATGTTTATTTATTTTTGAGACAGAGAGAGACAGAGCATGAACGGGGGAGGGTCAGAGAGAGGGAGACACAGACTCCGAAACAGGCTCCAGGCTCCGAGCCGTCAGCACAGAGCCTGACACGGGGCTCGAACTCACGGACCGCGAGATCGTGACCTGAGCCGAAGTCGGCCGCTCAACCGACTGAGCCACCCAGGCGCCCCGAGGCCACCTTTTAATGAGAATAGCAGCTCAGGCAGTTTTTGTCACCTTTAGCAGTAAGGTGTTTATCATGGAAGACCCATTTGAAAGTGATTTATTTTTCCTAATCCGAGTACGAGAATAATTTAAGATTATTATATTATAGGGGCGCCTGGGTGGCTCAGTCAGTTAAGTGTCCAGCTCTTGACTTTGGCTCATGTCATGGTCTCGCAGTTCTTGGTATGGAGCCCTGTGTTAGGCTTTTGCGCTGACAGCGTGGAGTCTGCTTGGGATCCTCTCTCTCCCTCTCTCTGCCCCTTGCCCCCACTCTCTCTTTCAGAATAAATAAATAAACATTAAAGGAAAAGATTATTATAACTTGCCCCAGTGACTACACTTAATCTAGATTAAGAAAATGATTGAGAAAATGTCAGTGATGGTGGCAAGACAGAAATAATAAAATAAGCAATTGCAGAGTAGAGAAAGAACAATTTAACAGAGAAGGAACTAGTTTGCAACTTAAAAGGAACTGGCAAGGAGAGTCTTAAAGAATTATAAAGGAAAACTTTGCTCCTGAGTGTGAATGATGCTAAAATTTTAGATGTCTAAAATGAGTGATTAAAGCAAGTCAGTTTCCGCACAAAGTAATTATTATAATTATAATAATTATAAGTTTTATTATTTCTAAATATCTAGTGATCAGTTTTGGAAAAATACACATTTGATTCATAAAAGGAAAGCTCTTTCAGACGCCCTCTGACATTGAGAGATGAACACATCTTTTAGGAAATTTGAAGTAAGTCAGTTTGACATTCGCATGGAAGTCATTTGAAGTATCATCTTACCCATTTGTGAAGAGTGTGCTGTAATCCCATTGCAGGTAGTCCCTGTGGATTCCCTGTGGGAATCAGACCTGGGAATACTGACAGCCAGAGGAGGGGGGGTTTGAGGGGGGGAGGGTCAAGGAAGTAAAAACTTTGTTTCACCCTCTGCAAATGTGTCATTACTGTTTGTACTTGTATTCCGTGAATGTGAAATAAAGTGATGTAAAAATAATAAAACAAGTCAACCTTTACATTTTAGTTTTAAGGATAAAACTGATCCCACTGATGGTGGTTTCGTATATATGAGGCATATTCTCTTCCTGTGTTTATCTGTTTTCTCAAATGGTCATTTAAATAGTGGTCTGTAGAAAACTTGAGAACATCATAAAGTTCATCCTAAGAAATTATGGATTTAACAAGCATGAAATGTGATATACAAGGATGGGTTTCATGGAGATTTTTGCCTTTTTACCCTCAAATATCAAATCTTTTAATGTTCAACTTGACTTTCATGTGTTTCTGTGCTTTAGGATATTTAATTTACTAAATGACTTGCTTTTGAATACAGTCAGCTCTCAGTAAACCAATTTTTAAATTATTTATTATTTATAGAACAGTTTTAATCTTAGGCTAGATTTTCCCCTCCCTGCCTGTTGTCTTTTCATGTATGTGTGCTTTAGGAAGGGGAAATGGATTATGGTGTCTGCCCAAATAAACAACCCAAATGTGAGTGTGATACAAAGTGATACAGTGTGAGTGTCCATTCTCCCATGTCATCAGAATGACTGAAGGTTGGCTGTATTTAGAGACTACAGTTAAATACTCTACTTTGTACTGACCTCCTTTAAAGTTTAAAAGACCTTTTTTTAAATTTGAAAGAAAGCCCAGAAAAATAGCAATAAGTTAAAAAAGAAAAGAAAAGAAAAGAAGTGAAAGATCCTAATGTGCTTCTGACATAATTGTTACTTTATCTCTCCTGGAAGCTAAGCGAAGCCAGTCTATCAGCAACTGTGTCCACCTCTCTGAGGCTTTGCCTGCCACTAAAAGCGTCCCGCTCCTCCTTCACACCGTGAGCGCTCTCTTACCTGGTCTCTCTTACTCCTCTTGCTCTCACAGGCTGTCAGGTACTGTAACGCTGTCTCATGTGTCCGTCAGTGTCCCTGGGCTTCTCCTGCTTGCCTGTAGGCCTTGCTTCCTTTGTTAATACCCCCCACACTGCGCATGCGTGCCTGGACATTGCACTTTGCATTTATTTTCGGTGAATATTAATAATTGTTTTTATGCAGTTAAATGTTTAGTAGCCATTAGTCAAGGAAAATTTCTGCAGCACCACTGGTCTTTGCTCTAGGACTTTTTGACCCATAGTTTCTACCAATGATGGGCGCCTTCTATACAATGCCTGCAGCACAAAAGTTTTGCTTGCTGTGCCTCCCCAAAATTGATAAACGGGAAAAATCATGTAGGCAATACCTCCTTGGGATTAATAAATTGTAATCATGTGTAAAGTAATAATGTTTATGTTTATCAGTCACACTGATTATTGATTTGAGTAGAAAAAAAAAGATGCTAAAAAGTGCTAATTTTCAAAACAAGGAGACATTGTTCTTGTGCTCCAGCCAATTAAAATTGAGTTCACCCACTTGTAGTTTGTACACAGTGTATTTTCTGGATTACTAAAATGTTATGGCATCAAAAATGGTGATTTTTGCCATAGACCCCTCAAAAAAAGGGTCTACTGTGCTCTGCAGTGAATAATTAGGCCTATGTCCAGTTACTGTTCAGAGATTCTAAAATGAACTGACTTTTCATGCTAAGAGGGATATGTTTTCATGTTCTTATTTTCAGAAAGATGGCATTGTAAATCAGTATTTATTTACTATCGGAGATAGCCTGAGTGTGGCTTTCTGTAGCACTAAATCATGCCATATTGTATGATGATGTAGTGTAGTAAAGCATAATTAAATCTTACTTCCCCTGATGAGCATGTAAGATGTCATATTATTTAATTCACAGAATATGAAGGAAGAAATTTGTTTCATTGAGACTATGGATTACACTTCTCAGAAAATACTTTTCTCTAGTAGATACCAAAGGTGAAAAGCAATATGAATGGTAACATGATCCCCAGTCAATTAAGTTACTGATGAGCGTCAACTACTTGATAATCTGGTTGTCAAAAAAGTACTACTGCCTAGAGATGATTAATAAAGTATCTAAAATAGTTTTGTTTTCTTTTTGGCTGGTATATAGCTAATATACATCCAAAAGGCATTCTTTTCATGGTGAAAAGTTTTTGTTCTTCACAGTGCATTTTTTTCCCCATGTTGTTTCCTTTGATCAAGGTTTCTACTAGTTTGTCCGGAATATTTTCTCTTAAGAAATCTATTTTTGTTCACAATCTCAGTTTGGAAACCTTTTTCTCATTCACTATTATATTTTAGTTTATTCAGATTCTTGATTCATACACACACACACACACACACACACACACACACACAGAGTTCCAACAGAAGTTAAATATGATTTAGAACAGTGGTTCTCAACTGGGGATGATTTGGCCCCCCAGGGAACATTTGGTTGTTACAGCTGGGGCGGTGCCTAAACACCGGCCCCTAGTGGGATGCTGCTGAACACCTGACAGTGGCTACACAGGACAGCCCCTACCATGAAGAATCGTCGGACCCAAAATATCAGTAGTGTTGAGGTTGAAAGACCCTGATTTGGGGTGAAGCAAAGCAGGCCATGCCAAGTCAGTATTTTCCTGCCTTTGCCATCTTTATTCCTGGTTTTATAGCATGAAGGGTAAAGGGACTTAGCCGTGTAGTGACACTGAGAACAGTCTGCTGTTCCTTGTGTTTTATCTGACAGCTACAGTAGTGAACTCCTCCTTAGTTCACTAAGGAAATGATGCCATTTCCCTTTGGAACTGTCCTGTCGAGAGACTAGGCCAGGAACAGTGCATATCAATCCTACTTTAGATTGTGCATTCTCACCGGTTGGCACATGAGAGTATTAAATTTCTGCCCCAATTTAAATCCTAGTGTGTTGGCATATATTGCTTACCTATGGCTAAGTTTAGATATAGGTAGATGTATATCCACCTATACGTAGTATGCAGACACTTTTAATGTTGACTTTCTGGCCACAAGGTCTTTACTATAAAAATGATTGCTAATTTTGTTTTCATTTGTTAACATTTCTTATTTTTGTTTCTTGTCTATATGTGAAAATTGCTTTAATAATCTAAACAATAGAGGATTACTTACCTTCAGCCACGATTATATTTATTGTGGTCCCTTTGGGACTCTATTTGGTGGCAGCAGATTTTGGGGAAAGTAATAACCACCTGTATCCCATTTATATGAATAGCTACATAAAGACACACGTGGGAAGTAGAACTGGCAGTTTGGTGATTTTCCTTCCTCTCCTTTGTGAGAACAATGCTTTCCAGCTGTTTTGCAATTTTAACTGCTTTTATGTTGGGACATTTATCAGTCTGTAGTGCTTATAGGCCATGCTGATGATAGATTTTATTTTTCCTTTAGGGCCATTGTAGTTGTAGCAATTAGAGGTTCAGTGATCTTCTCTCATTCTAAAAGAGACTTAATGGTACCAAACTGAAAGCCTTGTTTGGCTGCTTCTGCCTCTGGTTGTCAGGCTTGCAGGTAGTATCCAATTGTCAGGAAGTGCTTGTTGTCAGGGTCTGGGCTGGTTCACCTTTGGACCTCCTAAGAAACCTCAAGATGTTGAGTTGACTTCTATCTCTTGTGCTTTTTAATAGGCTCAAGTTGGTCTTATGAACAATGCTTTTAAAAAGAAATTAAACTATTCATTTTGCCTTTGCAACCTTGTATGAGGGATAAATGGAACCCAGAATTTTGGTAATTGAAGAATGAGTCTCACTTCATTTAATAAGATTGATTAAGAAAGCCTTAGATTAAAGACTGAGTGAAATTGCTTTGAAAAGTGGTCAGACGTCTGGAATAAATAGAAGTTTCTAAAGACTTTGCACTCTTAATTTAATTTAATCATGTGGATTTTTCTCTCAGTGGGAAAAATGAAGTAATTCTAATTTGATCATTTTCCTGGTGTTTTGAGTGGAGCCTTAGAAAGCAGTGATTTTGTAATGGTACTGTGTAGTTGACACTATCAAGAAGCTAGAAGGTTAGAACTTTTAAAATTTGAGTTATTAGGGTAGCAATGCTTGCGAGACAATGAATGATTTGGTGAATCTGAGATAGAATTTAGCTCTTTGAAGTGATTTGAACAAATTGTGTGGTACTCAAAACAGAGAATGTGTTAGACCTAACCAGAATTTATAATGTAATTTTTATATAACTTAGATTGTTCATGCTTTGAGTATCACATAATCCTGTATCTTGATATTTGCATATCAGTATTAAATGGTCTTAATTTGTTATGAAACAGCAACACTGTGGAACGGGAGCAGTTTTGACATTTGTCCCTTTCTTAACAAATAAAAAGCCAGCAGAGGGAGCTCAAGAGCTGTTTAAGAAAAGAAAAAGTATCAAGAAAATATTTTTGGTATTCATTTGTTCATTTATGCAAGGCATATGTTGACTATATACTTAGTATAAAGTGTGAGAAAGGCCAAGAACTGTACATTTACAAATCAGAAAATTGGATTTTAATTGTGAGATAAGAATTTTAAATTATTTTTCCACACTAGATCACTTAACAGTCAGCTAACTATAGGAGTAGCTCAGGGAACCAATAGCATAGCAGTCCTCACAGTATGCTTGACATTATGATTCTCCCCTTTCTTTCCACCCTCATCATGGATGCTCCCATCCTCACCATTTCTGGTGATTTCTGTGGGCTTGGACCTTCTCCATCAGAGAAGTCCCTACCAACAGTTTTACAAAAACAAAGCCTTAAAGCTGCATTAGGCCAGCCTGTTGGGAAGGCACACCAGCTGGTGATGGCAGGCTCTTCGTCCGTCTGTTGTGTTGAGGACCAGTGGGGACACTCGAATTTGGAAACCATGGTGCTGTGACTGTACGGTATCCCACCAGATGGCGATGTTCTTTATCTTTAAAAAGATGCTGCCAGTGTTGGCCTGGCTCTTATTTGTTTCTGCTCCTAGCCCAGAAACCAACATCTACCAGTTTTTGGCATCAAGTTTAAGTGAATAAAAGCCACTCTTCCCACTGTCCATAAAAACTGGCACTTGCCAATCATTTTTAGAGAATTAGGAAGCTCTTGGGCTCCCTCTACTGATATTAGATTAACAAGTAGGTTCATTAACGAATATAAACACTTCCCAGAAGGTTTCAGTATCTTGCATAATTAGAATAAACAATGAACGAAGGCAGCAGGGAGGGTCTGGTCTCATGGTATCATCTGGCTTCTGTTGCCTAACGCTGAGGAGCCTAGAAGCAGACCTGTGAAAAGGGCCTAGTCTAAGCTTGCAGATGTGTGGGGAGATCACAAACATGTACACATGTCTTGTGTCTCTCTGTGGGAAAATGAACAGTTCTTGGCTATTCAAGAGAAGAGAAGGGCAAAGACAACCTGGAAGAGATGCGGCTTTAATGGGTCTGTGTGCTCTTGTCTTGCTACCTTGACTGTCTTTTGCTTATGCCCTAAGTTCAGCTTCCCGTTAGTGCCTAAATTTAGACTATGGCCCAGTATTCTGAATTATAAATGAAGGGTCACACAAACTTCATAGTTTTAAAGTCTCATTACATGTATCAGTGTACTTTAAAATAGAATTTTTGTTTGGATAGTAAAAATAAAGCAGCACCCTTCTCTTGAAGTCCTGTGTGTTACATGTAGAGTAATACATACATACAACTTGACTAGGGAGAGCCAGCACTTTGGCTTATCTTCGGAGTAAAGGGTTATACTGAGGGTGGCACAAGGGCAGTGAGCTTCATTTCAGGTGAGGAAGTGGTTGACACTGCCGGGTAAGATAATACAGGCTGAATTTTTATCTTAGAAGGAAGGAAACTTTAGCTAAATTAAAATTTTTAGAAAATATGTTCCAGCTATGTAGATGTAAAGTTTTATGACTGTTGGAGTGAGTGTGGAGTCTGCTGAGGGACCACATGGCAAGTCCTGTAGGAGGGGTGTCCAGGTAGCAAGGGAGGGAGGAAAGGAGGCAGGAACAGGTCTGAGGGTAGTGTGGAAGAGTGAGCCGCAGAAAGGAGAGAGCAGTAGGTGCAGGTGGGCTAGGATTGCTGGAGACTAAAGTGAGTCAGAGCTCCTGTGGGGGATCAAATCTGTGGGGAGAGGTCAGGGGGAGCCCTATGTCCACTGTGAGGATCCCAGGCTTGGCTGTACAATGAAGGGGGGCCTCGGCAAGAGAGAAGTGGTGCAGTCAGATCTTGGTTTTAGAGGGACCTCTCTGGAGCCACATAGAGAATAGAGAACTCATTCTCTGGGAGAATATAGTTTGTAATAATGCTAGCTGAGATTATCCAGTGGCCAGTACTCACCTATGGTTTTCTATTTTATAACAATTATGTATTAATTCTCCAAAAATGCCAGTGGATCATTTTTGTACTTTAGTAATTAATTCAGCATTGCATTTGGTGGTAAAAGCTATTAAATAATTGTAGTATTTTATTTTGGACAGTTGTGCATTTATCTGTTGAAAGGAATGATAGAGTTGAAATTCCCATTTCCTTTTATCTTCCTATAAGAGAGTGTGTGTGTGTGTGTGTGTGTGTGTGTGTGTGTGTGTGTGTGTGTTTCTACTCTCCTCAAATGTAAATTACCTATTCTGTGTATTTCCTGGTTCCCACATTCCTTGGCATGCCCGGCTCTGAAATTCCAAGTGACTTTCACAGTTCTCAACCATTTCTGCAGCTTTTTGTCTTTTTTTTCCTCCATTTTGAAAATAAAATGCTTTGCAGAACTTAAAACGTATTTTTAGAGTGGAATATTACTTGTTAACAAGTGTAGAAAGAAAACTTTAGTATGTAAATGCAGATTATCTTATTGTATAATTTTGGACCGGGGGGAAGTATCCCAGACTACATTTTTAGAATCAGTTGGTTCAAGTGGTGAAATTATTTTTAAAAATCTTTGAATACATCTCTGCATGTTTTGTGTTAATGCCCACAGAAGTGGAAGAATGTCAGCAATCAGAAAATGCACCTGCCATGGAATCTGGCTGCCTGGGGGCGGAGCAGCACATCATTCGGAGCAGCAGCACACCTGACGTCACTGAGCCGCCCTGCCCAGATTCCTCTCAGGGTACGGAGTAGCTGCAGTGGTTAAACAATACAGGACTGTGGATCCTGGCTGGGAAGGAGCTGCACGCCGTATTGCTTTCTGCGTTTATTCTAACTCCACTCAATTTATTTCAAGGAAACTTGCTTTTTAAGTTGATAGCAAGGATGTGATTTCTGGCAATGAAATATTTTCACTGTTTAATACACTTATCTAAAATTATATATACTTAGGTGCACCTCTTTTTTTTAATGTTTATTTATTTATTTTGAGAGAGAGAGAGAGAGAGAGAGAGAGAGAGAGAGAGAGAGAGAGAACACAAGCAGACAAGCAGGGGAGGGTTAGAGACAGAGAAGACAGAATCTCCAGGCTCAGAGCTGCAAATGCAGAACCTGACGCGGGGCTCAAACCCACAAACTGTGAGATTGTGACCTGAGCCAAAGTCGGATCCTTAACCATCCGAGCCACCCGGGTGCCCCTAGGTGCACCTCTTTTAAGAGTATCCTGTTTGGGGACTAGAGAGAAGTCCAGTGGTGGCTGGAGTAGGTGGGAAGCAGAGAATGTCACACCACAGGGTCCGGGCGAGCAGCAGAGTTAAGTAGGAGGCAGGGTAGGGGCATGCAAGAAAGGGTCTTGTGAGGAGAGCCATAAAAGTTGACAGTGAGAATGGAGGGCTGGCTGGACTTGTGAAAAAGTTTATTAGCAGCCTGTGAACTCTGCTGAGGCTGAAAATAAGCACTGCTGATGGCATCCATCTACACAGTGTCTCTGACACCTTCCAGCAAAGCAGAGAGGCAGATGGTCAGATCTGTAAACAATGAATGATGTGTTTTACAGGGAAAGTGCATGTTTCAGTTGTGTCTGGTGGCAGTGAATATGCTTATTATTTAGTTTTAGTTTCATCAGTTAAGTAAGAGATAAACCATCTTGTTTATCAACAGGTTATCTCGTAGCCTCATCAAAATAGGGAAGTATTCCCTCTTAGAAATTTTCTTGAAGTAAGAAGATACACTAAAATAATTTGAGAAATGTATTGTCTGAAAGATTTTCTGTTCTCTGAAAGGTTTGGTATAAGACTGTTTTAAATTTTTTTTTCCCCTTAAATATTTGGTAGAATTCACCAGTTGCCTGGAATTTTCCTCTAGGAAGATTTCAAAAAAATATTCACATTTTTAAATCATTTTAAGACCATTAAAATTTTCCTTTTCCTGTTTTGATTCAGATAAGTTGTGGTTTTTCAGGAATTTGTTCAGTTCATGTAATCTTTTCAAATTTATTGGCCCCAGATTATTCATAAAACCCTCTTATGATCATTTTAGTGTTTATAGGCTATGTGGTGATATTCCCTTTTTTATCACTGATACTGATAAGTTCATGCTTTCTCTCGTCAGTCTTTATTCTTGAGCAATACTGAACCACCTTCCTGCTCTATTTTCCTGTCAGCTCACCTGGCAAACTCAGGCAGCTTTCCTCTGAGATCCCATTCTCAAGGCCCCTAGGAGAGTCTTGTTACCTTCCCCTGTGCTGGCATAATGTGCTAGGTGGACCTATTGGCTGCACTCAATGCAGTCTCTTAAAAGCTATCTGTGGGTCAAAGATTCTATAGGGTAGACTTGACTCATAGACTATCAGTTTGCCAGATCGTAACTCCTATTTTTACATATCTTAGGATATCTAAATTTGATTACTTACATATAAATTTTTTCTCCAATTTTATCATCTAAAATATTTTGTTAATTTTTTCCCCAAAATCTCTAGGTCAAAAGGTAGAAAATATACAGACTTTGAGTTCTGCAGAGTCCAAGCCTATTCAAGAAAATAAAGGATATGTGAAGAAAGAACATGAAGGAATAACAGTAAGATATTTTCAAACTATATCAGTTTGTAATTAAAAATAAACATATAAATTATTGGCATAATAAATACGCTTATGTGGCAGTTCTTTTAAAACATTTCTCCATTTATATGTGTTATTGCCCTGAACAACCCTGAGAGCTCTTAAAGGCTTTCTTACTTTCTGTGTAAAATTATAGTCACACTACAAAAATAGAAAAAAAATTAGCATGAAAATGGAATTTACCTTCTGGTCTGTACCTGGCATTCTATATTTTTAAGCAGGTATCCTTGCCTGTCAGACGTATATTCAGATTCCCTGTTCCTGAAACTGCTTTAGGTAGCATGTTCCACCTGACATGAGTTGCTAGATAAGTGATTTTTTTTTTTGCAAAGATCAGTTATGATTTCTTTTTTAGAAAAATGTAAAATAGCATTTATCTCTTTAGACTGAATATAAAGTATAAAGAAGAAAAACTAAAAAGTAGCCCACATTTCATGCATGCACGTGACTCCTGCTTAGTCATTCTTTAAAAATATGTAGATATATATTTATAGAAAACTCAAACATAACAGAAAGGTGCACAATAAACAGAGAAAATCTCTCTCTAGTCCTCCCTGCCTGGAAGATAACCAGTGTTAAAATTTTCTGTCTTTATTTTTAAAGGGCATGTATCTTTTTATATATGTTTATTTATACTTGTATATATGTCATATATACATAAACATGCATATGTTTATGTATACTTATATACTAATAAATATATGTTCTGTATATACCTGCATGTGTATTTTGACAATATATGTATATTTCATACATATATGTATGTTTCAATAATCAAATAAATACCTATATGCCCACAACCCAGTTTAAGAACTAGAATTTTTCAAGTGCTGTTGCTTTGGCCTATATATGTTCCTTCCTTGTCCCCTCAGAGAATGTTATATTGGCTTTGTGTTTATCATGTCCTTGCTTTGCTCTATAGTTTTGTTCTATATGTATGTATTTCCACATTATATTCTTTAGTGTTCCTTATTTATAAACTTTATTAAGTGATTTTATTGCTTTTGTTCACTCACATATTTCTAAGATTTATCAACACTGTGGCGTGTAGCCTAAGTTTTCTCTACCATATGACACTCCATTGTGAATATGTCACAACTTATTTTTTCATTCTCTTGTTGATGGATAGTTAGATTGTTTCATCTTTTTTTTATTAATGAAAAATGTAGCTATGTGCACTCTTGTATATGTTTCAAGATCTACATGTTTGAGATTTTTCTTTATGGTGACTATCTAGGCATGGGATTAATGAGACATAAAGTAGAAGAATATTCTTTACAAGAGACTGTATGTTTTCCAAAGTGATTACACCACTTATATTTCTGCCAACAATGTGTTGAGTTCCCATTCATCCACATTTTTGTCAATACTTGCTATTGTCAGATTGTGAGTTAGGTGGATGAAAATGGGAATTCATTTTATTTTGCATTTTTCAGATTACTAATAAAGTTTAAAATATTTCCACATGTTGATTGACCATGTGTGTTTCATGTGACGTCTTTGACATTTTCTTACTGATTTTTTTTTCTTTTTCTCTCTTATTTGTACTAATTCTTTATATAGTCTGAAGAGTAATCCTATTTTGGTTATGTTTCTAGAAAATATTTTTTTCCAGTGTGTGGTTTATATTTTCACTCTCTCAATGGTGTCTTGATGAACAGAAGTTCTTAATTTTGGTATTTTTGATTATTATATTTATAGTTAGGTTTATGAAATATTAAAATGCCAACTCTACAAGGATAAGAATATTTAAGTGTTTCAGTTTTGCTGTACACATTTAAGTCTTTTATCTATCTTGAATTGATTCTTATTTATGGAGGTAGGGATCTAATTTTATTTTATTTTTTCCCACATGGATAACCACTTGTCCTTGGTCCCATTTATTGAATTCATCTTTCCTTCATTGATTTGAAATGATACCTCTCTCTCATATATACTTATCTTCACTGATTGGTAACTTTGTGTTTTTGGCCAGTAGTACAACATCTTAATTACTGTAGTTCCTCCACTTCTTTATCCCTTCCCCCCACCTTCTATTGGAAGCTATTTTTTTTACTATCTTTTGTCTTTCATTGTTGTTTTTGAGAGTTCTGTCCATTCTGTTTAGTTGTCATTCCTTGCTATTCTTTGTCCTTGCCCTTCAGTTTTCTTGCATTATATTTAGGTGCATTTTCTTTTGGTTTATACATTTGTCCTTCTTTGTATACGCTATCTGCCATGCATCTTGTTCTTCCATTGTTTCTGGAAAATTCTTGGTAGTCATTTCTTCAAATATTGCCTCTTGTTTGTTCTTTCAGCTCTTTTTTTCTGGAATTTTGAGTAGAAATATATTTAGACTTTCTCATTCTGTCTTCCACGTTCTTATGTCTCTTTTCACATTTGCCACTCTTCTTGACCCTCTGGTACATTCTGGGTGATTCATTAGATCTGTTTTTCAGATCTTTGTTTTTTCATATGGAGTTGGCTATGTAATACTTCCACTGAGTTTTTTAGTTCAACAATGATAACTTTTGCTTCTGAAAGTTCAGGTTAATTCTTTTCAAACATTCTTGTAATTTCTAATAATTTCTTGTTGCTTGCTCCTTTTGTGATTGCTCATTTTTGTGATTTCCATCTTTTATGTCTTTAAAATAGTCACAAATTACAATTCTAAATTCTTTTTCTGATTGTCTGAAGTCCTTGCGGGGAGGGGCGGGTAGGAGTGGGGTCTAAATCTAGTATTTGTTGTTTCTGAGACTCTTGTACATGATTATTTATTTCCTTGGGTATTCAGTGATCTTTGATTATGAGTTCCTAGCTGATGGATCTTAATCTACAGGAAATCTGGATGTCTGAAGTGATGGAGTTTCACCAGGACAATGTGCATTTGTTTCTTCCAAGAGCCAATGAGTGCTCCTTTAATCCTGGAATCTCAGTCCTTTTGCCACTGGCAGTGGCAATAGTAGATTTACCCTTATGGCAGCCCTGTTTTCACTGCTCTGGTTTCTACTCACTTTGTGGGGGGAGTATGGATCACTGGGAGATTTATTCTACTTCCCTGTGAGCCTGAAATTCTTACATAAAATCTATTTCTATAGCTGGAGGAAATTCCAAACATCTTTCATATAGTCAGAACCACCCACATTCTGCTTTTTAGTTGAGGAAAGATCCTGGGTATATTTCTGTTATCACATTAGGTATATATCATCCTTCTTTAAGGCTGGGTAGTATTTTTTTTCATGTACTGTTAGTCTTCTAGATATTTCATCCATGACCTACTTCTGTGCTTTAGCTTAATAATTGTCCTGTCTTTTAATTGTATATCTCAGCCCCTCCTTTTCATTTGTTTGCTTGTTTAATATTTTTCCCTTTAGTTGGCTCATTGAACCCTAGGTTTCTTACTCACTTTGCACTGGAGGACCTTAAATTCACATCTTCATTCTTGACTTAATCCTCTATTTCACTCCTAGATTTTTATTGCCCACTTACGGTACATTTGCTTTGGATATTTAGCCTAAATATGAAAATTAAAACATCAGAAATCTTCTCAAGTTCCTTTATCCTTATGCTTCCTTCTTTCCTCCCTCCCTCCCTCCCTTCCTTCCTTCATCACCATCATTCCTATGGTTCCCTAGGTTCATATCCTTTTGTGATTTAATTTTCCTCCACTCCCATATACAGGTCTCGTATAAGCTCTTGTCTGTCATTCTACAGCATTTTCTTATTTATCTTTTCTTCTCCTTTTCCACCATCAAAAGCCTTATCATCTCATTCCTTATTCAGTCTAACAGTTCATAGCGGTTTTCTTCTTAATTTTAATATATCCCACAGATGACTACTAGACTTATCTTTCTAGTTGAATTTTTAATCACAGTAAACTATTATCTGGAACATACAGTTGCTTGTTTTGTCAATATTGGGTTGAAATTTGTAAGCCTGATGTTGAAGGCCCACTGGCAGCTACCTCTTTTAGAAGGTGGTCTGCGTTTTCTTCTTAACATTTTCCTTCTTCGCCTGACTGCCTTGCATGGCCTGCTATAATCAGCTTCTTTTCCTGCACATAGAACTTGCTGATTACCACTCAGTGCTTCCTGCCTTGAATCCCCTCCTGCCTTCTCTCTACCACTTCATGTCTGTTGCCTTCTTGAACAGCTGTCCTGTAACTGTGAGCCGATTAAGGTAACACTTTACTCTGCATACCTTTTAGAGAGAGTTTGCTTGCACATTTTGCTTATATACACTGTGATCATTATGTGTAATGTGTATGTTTTGTCTCTCCAAGCAAGTTATAAATTTTAGAGGATGCAGATTGCCTCCAAATCTTTTAGTCGTCTCTATTTAACACAAGGTTTAGGTATTGAGGCGGTGCTCAGGAAAGTCTGTTGCATATTTCACAAAGAGGCACTGAGTGACTTTTAGATGCCTAGATAGAAATTACACATTCCTGGCTTGCACACTCACCATTCCTGGGTGACTTAGGCCCTCTGCAAATTGGCTTCATTATGTATGTGTGCTCAAGCAGAAGTGCAAATAAAACTTTAAAAATAAATTATTTCCATATAATTTGGCATCCCTTCTCGGTAGATCAATTTAATTGGATGTCACTTGACAAAGAAGAAGCCAAAAATTTCAGATCTTGAGTAATTTTATAATTCAATTATAGTAATTTGTGAACACATATCCTTCAAGTGGAAAACATCATTCAATTTTTTGTTGCTGTTATTATTGTTTGTTTCTTTTTCTTTATAAATGTGGACTAGAAACTTAGTCTTGTAAAAATTAGAACTTTCCTGTAACAAATGCAATATTTCTTTTTGTCTGAAGATCTTAGTCAGAAGAAGCAGCAGCCCTGCTGAATTGGATTTAAAAGATGATTTGCAGCAGACACAAGGAAAATGTAAGGAAAGACAGAAGAGTAAGTTCCAGGAAATGTGGTCTGTGTTCGTCCCACTTAAGAGTGGATCTATTTTGTTCTCTTATAACTTGTATCTTATCCTCTGAAGAGTCACGGTTGTGAATTGGGACATTTTTATTCCTGGAATCCCAGGATTGATGGGTGGTTAGTCGACACATACAGTAAACCAGGTCCAGTCCATTATGTGTGCCTTAGAGGCCTGTCCTTCCACCCCAGGTCTTTCTCCAGGTAAGAGGCACAACCAAGGTCAATGGCTGGGTGAGCAAACAAACCCAGAAGGAAAACTGGTCTTCTCCAGAAAGTTCCCACAGGCTAGGAACAAAAAGCTTCAGAAGCACATTGAAATCAGTGGTATAAGTATTTGAAATTTGATTCAAATCCTTGGATATATTATATATTGTAAACTGTGGCCCTAATACTTTGCTTCCATGAAGTCAGGTACCTGGCCATGCCCTTCTCAGATTGCATAACAGGCAGTTCCTGCAAATCGAGGCTGGTTTTGGTAGAGGCAGAGGAGCTCCTCTTAGGCTCCACCTTCAGACCCTGTGGGCTTGGAGTTCTGTGGCAGATGAACTTAGGGACTTAACAGGTTGGTTTCTGGGGCAACTTTCAGTTTATCTGGTGGCTGGGACAACTTGTAGTTCTTGGCAAGTGAAGGAAGGACAACAAATCCCAAGCAACAAGGCTGAGGGATGGTCAGCAGCAAATACAAAGAACAGACAGAAGAGTAGGCAGACAGGAAGGGTAGACACATAAAACTGTTATGAAGTAGACAGGAGACTTGGAGGAGTAGACTGTCTAGGTCTGTTTTGTGTCAGACTAAATAGCTCTATACGGCTTAATAGCCTTTGAAAGCATCATTGTATGATGACAAATTAGAACTTTTTAGTGTTTAAAGGGGAGAAAATTTCTTTTGGAGAAAATCTTTTGCAGTTGGATACTTCATCCCTCAGTGAGTGTGGGTGATTGACTCTGGGTTTAGGACTAAATATTGAGCTCAATGTATAAAGCATCCTTAGACTCTTACAGCTAGGAGAATAATCTTGCATTCATGGTGAAATGAATTCCCACCTTCTTCCTCCACTCACTCCTATTTTGTAGCTGTGTATATTGCAATAGAAAGCTTAAGGACCTGATATAATCTTTTGGGTATATGGGATAACTGAATTAAAGACTTCCTTGAAAAGAATGTCACTTCATGTGACATGTTACATTCATGGAGCTTGTAATGACTATCAATGCCCTGTACCTGGGAGGTTTGTTTTGTTGGCAAAGATCCCTACAGAGTCACCTTTTGAGCCCCTATCCCCTGAAAGATTCCTGCTGCGTCAACTGTTTAGTTACTTGCATGTTAGTAATCGGGAGCATTCTGATTTCCAGCAATTTGTTATTTCAGACTTCGGTTCTTCTGTTGTGCCAGGTGAAAGTGTCAGCAGTGACACAGCTCTGGGCTATAACAACGAGGCAGAGCTGTCCATGAGCCCATGGCCAACCTGTGACGAGGACCCGGAACTGAGCACTCCCACAGATGTTGTGACTGACTCTGATGCCCGCCACTGGTTACAACTGAGTCCCACCGATGCTTCAAACTTAACAGGTAACTGCATCTTTGAAAGGCATCAGTGTTACCAATTGGGAATCCCAGAGTTTCCCAGTAGCAAGAATTCTAGGGATCCTTTAGCACAATGATGATGGGGTGCTACCTCCAACCAAATTGGTGTAGTAGCCCCAACCACCTGTTCCTAATCAGTCATGAATTCTCAGAGTCCTACGTGGACCCCTCCACATTCTAAGACATTGGCCAGATAAGGGAGGGAGCAAGCCATGTTGAACCACTGTCCATCATGAGAGGAAGTGGTGATATTCATGCCAAGCCTTTGCCATCCCTGACCACATTTGCTTTACTCTGGAAACAGAGAAGAGTAATTTATCCAACTCACATGTATCATAAATACAGAATAAGTTAAAGAGTTTGAATAGCTTATTGATTAATATTTTCTTTAAGTTTTACAATAAAATATTTGACATATAAGATAAGCTGCGACATATTTGTAAGTTATGGCCCATAGTACTAAAATGATCACCAGTGAATCTCCTACCCAACTTAAGAAATAGAATGGCTCCCACACCAGTGAAGTTCCCTATAGGCCTTTCTCAAGTCATTTCCCTTCTCTCATCAGCCTGTCAGCCTATCCCCAATTTTTTCAGTAATAATTTCCTAGATTTCTTTATAGTTTTGCCACATGTATCTGTGTCCTCAAATAATGTACCATTTAGTTTAAATTTTAAGACTTTAAAAAATGATATCATAATCTGTATTTTTTGCTACTTTTTCCCCCAGAGTATTATATTTTTAAGATTCATGAATGGACTACAGAGGCAAACTTTCTGGTCTGCATCCAGGTTCTGCCAAAGAATTTCTGTGTGGCCTTGAGAAAGTTAACCTCTCTATCAATTTCTTTTTTGTAAAATGTGGGTAGTAATAGTCCCCAGTATAGGGTTGTTGGAGGAATAAATGTGTGAACACGTAAGTCAAGTGCACAGAACAGTGCATATGGAAGTGCTCTGCAGTTTTAGCTATACACATGCACATACACACACACACACACACACACTCACACAAAGTCCTTCCTGGTCCACCATATTCATGCTTATGGGCAGATATCTCTTAGGAAAACAACAACAAACTAGAAAGCACAAACTGAGTAAAAAGTATTATTAAAATGTTAAAAATCATTATTTTTTGTTTTATTTTATTTTAAGAGAGAGAGAGAGCACATGCACATACGAGGTGGGGAGGAGAAGTGAAAGGGAGAGAGAAAATCCCAAGCAGCTCTGTGCTATCACCATGATGATGGGCTTGATCCCAGGAACCATGAGATCATGACCTGAGTTGAAATCAAGAGTCAGCCACTTAACTGACCGAGCCACCCAGGTGCCCTGAAAATGCTAAAAATCATTTATTAATGATAAATAAAGGCTTAAATTTTACCTTAGTTTTTTTTAACCAAGCGAACCTTGGTTTTCATTAATTATGATATAAAATTTAATGAATCTCTAATGATTTTGGAAATTGCTGATGGAGTTACATCAAAACTTCTTAAAATTTGCATAGAAAAATGGTGTTGAATAAAATCTTTTATCTATGAGAGAGGTAAGACTAAGAAGTAAGAACTTAATGTGTATTTAATGTGTGTATTTTAATTTAGATTAGATTCGTGAACAAAGAAAAGCAAACCATTTAGCTATAAGTGAATAATGCATTGCCTTATAATCCTTCAGTGCTGTCCTTAAAAGACAGGAAACATCTTTGATCTATGTATTCAAATCTGCCAGTGGTTAGAATAGCCTTGCAGAGTCAGTGAGAAAATGATTGGCAAAATCATGTGTTTAGTTTCATAAATTATTGGGTAGCAATTTGTGCTTCTCAAATTTTTGATTCTTTTAAAAATGATTTACAATTCTTTATATGTATAATGACATAGAGATACATGTAATGATTTTAAATAATAATACCGTAAATTTATAAAGTATTTAACAATTTACAAAGAACTTTGAGGCATCCTTTCTGATTCTTTATTGTAAGCAGGCCAAGTCTTCTCAATTCTGTTTTAGAAATGGAGAAACTGAGACCCAGAGAAAATATATTGTCTAGCTAAACTAATTACCACAGCTGGAACTGGCTTCCAAAGTGTTTTGCATTTAGTGCAGTGCTGTCTACTCCTCTCTACTGCATTGCTGTTAAAATTACAATTGCAACACCCTTTAAACTATTTGAGAATTATTTATGCATGTATGGAATAAATGGTTTCTTTGGGTCCAATATACAGATTATTCAAGGGAAATCATCAGCGTGGTACTGTGAAAGGTAATAGTAAATTTTCAGTAAGTTGAATTTACTAAAACAAGAACTAGTTTTAATTATTTTTATTGAAAAGAAAGAAAATTGGGTGCTTACTTCTTTTGTCTGTCCTTTGGAAAGATTAGTTTTGATCCTACTTCAGAGTATGCATGGGACAGGTCAATTTAATAAACTTGTGTGAGGTAATTTCATATGATGCACTCTATGTTGTGATTAACTCCTCCAAATACTTAGTTCTTCTTTGAAATACTAATATAGAGAATCGGTACACTCAGTTCAATAGTTCATCTTGTCATCTGTGAAAAGGACAAACTGTAATATGATAAGGTTTAAGGATTATCACAGCTCTGAATTTAACTTTCTGTTCTTAAGAGAACAATTTCTTCATAAATGTACAAAATAAAATTCATGTTAGCCTGATCTTCAGGACATGCAGAGAATGATCAAACAATTTGAGTGTATCTTTGTTTCTTGTTGAATAATCCTACCAATTACCAAATGTTTAGGATAACAAACTGCTTCTAAAACCTTGAACTCCATCACTAGCAGGTTAACAATTTTATATTTCTTTTCTCATTTACATTATTACACATTTGCTGAAAATAACAGCTAAGTTTATTGTTCATTGAAAATGATTGTTGTGAAAGAAGTTATTTATATTCACAGGTTCCTAGAAATAGGGCTATGGCATGACATGTGGGCGCATCCAAACAATCATGGGATTGGTTGCTTACCTTCTAAATTCTTTAAAATGAATAATGTACGTCCGTGAAGCAGATGAGGAAGAAGAGGGGAGTCAGGCCATAGTGGTGGTCAACTGAATGCCAACCGGCTACTTCTCTACTTTTGATCATCAGAATCCAGGCCTGATTTTTCTGGTTTCAGAATGAAGGTGTTTCAGTTGAGCCTTCGGGTTTGTGCCTTTTGTTTAGTTTTCAAATTGAAAGGGAAATTTATTTCCAAAGCGCCAGCAATGTTTCGTCAACATTCTACCAAGTCTACATAAAATTGCAGCCATGTGAAATCTCCATCTGGTCATAAGTGCCTGTTTTACCAATTACCAAGACATTTCATGACTAAAATCCTTTGCGTATTTGAACAGTTCTATACTTTAGATTTCTCTGTTAAAATCATGTGTGTTTGGAGAAAAATTATGATTTTATTGGTTTGCAAGACTTTCTACTTCAATAAAATGTTTTAAATGCCTTGTAGCATTTAGTAATAACGAAACAGAAAGATACTAGGCTAGTATGCTAGCTTGCTCATGAAAAAGAAAATAAACTAAGTACTTGGTATTTTTAGGGTGGCATGAAATTTTCTGAAATCTCTCAAATCCCCATTTTTAATTAAGTGCTGCTTCACTGAGGAACCATCTACATGTAAAATGTCAGCATCTGTTCTGTTACTTATGCCATGAGTGGAAGTAATTTTGGGCAAAAACATTTCAATTCATTTAAAAAAGTGACAATAATATTGAGCATGCAGTCCTTTCATATACTTCTAAAGGACTCAACATAACTTGATAATGTGATAAGGGGTGTTTCCTAGGACTTTTATCATTGAGGCCTAAATTTTTCTGAGAGCAAAGCAGTATTAAAACAGACATTCTACATGGGATTCTTTCATAACTGAGAATCTATTAGTTGGCTGGTAGCAGGGAGGTACAGGTGACAAGGTACCTGGCCTACATTTCCTTGGAGTTGTTACTCAGCCAGAGTTCCAGTGTGATTGGAATGCTGGGAGCTGATCTCTCTTTGGATGGCTGCATTTTGGGTGGTGGTAGAGGATGAGACAAAGCTCGTAAATCATCTACCTAATCCCCTTACCTTTTTTTTTAATCCTCAAAGGATTAAAGGCATCATGACATTCTTTATGAGAAACATAAATGCCATATTATTTGTTCACTTGGGGGCTTATATTGATTTGTAAGTACTCATTAAGCCTTCAACATAACTTCTCAGACTGACAGACGTACTTATTTTACTGATTAAACATTAGGAAGGTGAGTGTCTCTTCTGAGGTTTTGTAAACATTCGAGAACCTAGAAGGTCTGTCATTAGGCTTTTGCTATCTCTGCTTTCTTTCAGGTATAGTATGTAGGAATTCCAGCTTGGACTATATCTGCTCATTACAATGTCTCTCTTTAACTGATTATATGATTCCTCTGTAAGAAATACAGATATGTTTTTCTTTAAGAAGGAACAGTGCTTCTGTGTTTTGGAAGGCCCTTGCATGACACTATGTGCCATCATTATTAAATCCTTTGTTTCAGTGTCTTGGGATCGTTCCATAACTAATATAATAAGCTCTCAGCAGCTGTCATGGGTGCAGTGTTGGAAGGATACAGAACTGTTCTTAGATCTGCCCCGGCTCCTTGTCAATTTCACTCCTCCTTGCTCCTTTTGGCCAGCTTGTCATTTCTCTACTTGAGTTCCTCACATCCATATATTGTACTTCCATTTCTTTGATTAGGCCTTAAAACACCAGCAACATATATACTCAAAATGACACCCAGTGGGGGGTTAATTGCCTAGAAATCAGTCTGTCTTCATTTGTGTGGGGTAAGCAGTAGAACTTGGGGATGATTATGTTAATGAAAAGTGTAATAAGACAATAGAAAAAGAGGATTAGTGGTGGAGGCAAGACACAGCTCTTAAAACTCCCTCCAAAGGTTCAAAAGCAAAGCAAAGCAGGACTCCTGGCTGACTCTTATCTCAGGGTTGTGAGTTCCAGCCCCACACCGGGTGTAGAGATTGCTTAAACAAACAAGAAAACTTAAAAAAAAAAAAAAAAAAAAAAAAAAAAAAGAAGAAGAAGCAAAGCAAAAGCAACTTCAACAGGAAGCTGAAAGTAAGATATTAGAAATAGAATCAAATCAGCAACTACAATAAATATAAACCATATAAACTTGCAGTTGAAATCAGAAACTCATGGAATCAGAAATCTCATTTACATTGAAGAACTAAAGCCGAGCCATATGATGTTTACCAGAGGTAACCCTAATTGTGTTCAGGAAGACCGTAAGTAAGTACATACATTGGTAGCTGGGAAGAAAGATCACTGAGCTAAACTAAATATATGTCAGTTACATAAACTTTAAAGAAGAAATCACTTATCAGTGACAGTAGCTCTGAATTTATATGAACTTCATAGCTCTGACAATAGCTCTGAATTTATATGAACTTCATAGCCTCCAGATATATGAAGCAAAATTTGACAGAATTACAAGGAACTACTAATGAAACCATAATCATAGTGGGAAATTTTAATGTGAGTTCTTATTAATTGATCAGTCAAGCAGAAAAATATTGGAATAGAGAAGATGTACACAATACAATTTATCCTGATTGAATGGATATATATAAAAAACTTTGAACTTCAAAATACGTGTGATTTTTAAAAGCACATGGAACATTTACAGAAATTGACCAATTAGATCATTAAGTCTCAACACATGTCCATACTTTGAAACTATACCACATCCTGTGAATATGATGAAATAAAGAACAAAATTAAGAGACTAAAAACTGCACCCCAAATAAATTAAGTCCAAAAGAAACTGTGAATTAGAAAATACCTCAAACAGAACTACAGTGAAAGTTACATACCACAATGTCTAGATTGTAACTGAAGAGTTATATGAAGGAAAATATATGGCCTTAGGTGTGTATATTAGAAGAGAAAATTGTTGGGGTGCCTGAGTGGCTCAGTCAGTTAAGTGTCTGACTCTTGATTTTGGCTCAGGTCATGATCTCATAGGTTTGTGGAATCAAACACTGACAGGATGGAGCCTCCTTAGGATTCTCTCCCTCTCTCTCTCTGCCCCTCCCCTCCTCATGTGTTTTCTCTCTCTCTCTCTCTCTCTCTCTCTCTCTCTCTCTCTCTCTCTCAAAAGACAAAAAAAGAAAATTATTGATCTATGTGTTCTATTCAAAAAATTAGGAAAAAAATGGCAGAATAGTATATAGAAGTTAATAAAAATGAACTAAGAAAGTTAAGAGAATGCACATATATACTAGAAAGCAGTGAAGATGATCAAAAACAACTCTTCAAAAGCATTAATAAAATAGACAAGTAGGCAGGATTAATTGAGGAAAAAATAATGAGGGTAAAAAGGAACAGAACTACAAAAACAATGTAAGCTTTAAAAAATAATACAGTAGGTTAATTTGAATAGATTTATAAAAATAAAGGACAATTCCCAGTTTTACTGAAGCTTCAACTAAAAGAGAAGCTATCTTTTCCTGTTGCAGAGATTAGAAAGAAAAAAAGCTCCCAAAATTGTTATTTACCTTGTGACACCTTGACAGTAAAACCAGACAAAATGAGTATTGAAAAAGGAAAGTTAGAGTCTGTCTCAGTTAAAAGCATATAAATGAAAATCCTATGGGGTACCTGGGTGGCTCAGTTGGTTAAGCATTTGACTCTTGGTTTTGGCTCAGGTCATGATCTCACAGCTTCATGAGTTTGAGCTCCGAGTCAGGCTCTGTACTGGCAGCATGGAGCTTGCCTGGGATTCATTCTCCTCTCTCTCTCTCTCTCTCTCTCTCTCTCTCTCTCTCTCTGCCCCTCCCCCACTTGCACTGTGTCTCTCAAAATAAACTTAAATTTTTGTAAACAAAAATCCTAAAAAAAGCATTAGCAAATGAAATCCAAGAATATTAGGAAAAGATCATACATACATCAGAGCTTAGAGAAGTTCACTTCAGAAATGCAAAAGCAAATAATAACAATGATGCAAAAGGAAGGTCTATCATGAGAAAGACAGCAGACAAATCCCAACTGAAAAACATTCTACTAAATACCTGATCAGTTCTCCTCAAAACAGTTAAGGTCATCAAAAACAAGGACATGGCCAAGAGAAGGTGAAAGAAACATGACAATTAAATGTAATGTGGTATCCTGCATGGAATCTGGGAACATAAAAATTAATAAAAGACATTAGGTTAAAAACCAAAGAGGTCTAAATAAAGTATGGACTTGATATAATAATGTTTCAATATTGGTCTATTAATTATAGTAGATGTACCATACTTACATAAGGTGTGAGCAATGGGGGATGTCAAATTAGACATTTGTCTAATGTTAAGTTAGACATAAATCCACAAGGACAGGGACGGCAGGAAAAAAGGCAGTAGTAACCAACTTTTAAAAGTTGTAACAGATGACACATGGCCAAGGCATCAGCAGACCTGAGGGCACTGAATCCTGTGTTGGTACTGGGGAGAGCCACGAAGCAAGCTGACTGCAGTTATTGTAGATTTCCTAAAAGGGTTAAAAAATTGTCCATATGAGGTAGATATAGAAGTAGGAGATAATGGTGGGGCTAAAAACAGGCAGACTGTTTGGAAGTCTATTTAAGAAGTAGTTAGAACTTCATCCCAGAAGAAGAAGCAAATAAATTGGGAGGTTTCTGGCCTGGAGTCACCAATAAACAGCTAAGTATAGAGGTGCTGTCTTAAAAACAAAGGAACTGAGGAATAATTTGCATACTCTCTGAGCAGTAGAGAGTCTTTTTCCTAGAATTTGGGTTCTAGTAATAAAAGCCACAAAGAAAATGTATGTCTGAGGTTTTCTGAGAACATGGTGAAACTCTCCAAAGATAATGCCTGTGCACTATGCTTCCATTCAGCTTTTTGTGGACCATTCTTAAATATGAGCAGATAGCCAAGGATCCCCAACCATTTGAAAAAGATATCTAATATGAAAACAAGACAAATATAAGAATTTGGGATGAAGTAGGGGCGCCTGGATGGCTCCTTCAGTTGAGCGTCCGACTTTGGCTCAGGTCATGATCTCACAGTTCGTTAGCTCAAGCCCCGCGTCAGGCTCTGTGGTGACAGCTCAGAGCCTGGAGCCTGCGTTGCATTCTGTGTCTCCCTCTCTCTCTCTCTCTCCCTCTCTCTCTCTCTCTCTGCCCCTCCCCTGCTCATGCTCTGTCTCTCTCAAAAATGAATAAACTTAAAAAAATTATTAGAATAAAAGAATATGGGATGAAGTAGAATGGAGAAGATCTTAAAAGGAGTCTGAAAAAAGTCTATTTAACCCATCCCCCCCAAACAGATTAAGAGTACACTTATCTTAATGAACACTGAGTAATGTATAGAATTCTTGAAATCATTATATTGTACATTTAAAACATATTAATATAACACTATAAATTTTTTTCACCTTAGAGTTTTAAAAAAAAGAGCCTGGGAAGAAATAAAATTTTAAAAAGCTATTAATATCTTCATGAGGTAAGAATATACTGTATCCATGAAAGAAGGACCAAGAGTATAAAAATAGACTGAAAACAAGAAAGATCTTTTGGATATTGAAAATATGAACAGAGGGGCGCCTGGGTGGCTCAGTTGGTTGAGCATCTGACTCTTGATTTCGGCCCAGGTCATGATCTGAGAGTCATGGGATCAAGCCCCATGTGAGGCTCCATGCTGATAATGTAGCCTGCTTAAGATTTTCCCTCTCTCTCCTTCTACCCCTCTCCCCTGCTCATGCTCTAAATTAAAAATAAAATAAAATAGAAATATGGCAGCAGAAATAAAATCAAATCAGTGGAAGTCAATACAATACCTGGATATTGTAGTCAAAAGGACCTAATGAATTGGCAAACACAGTGGCTGAAAATAGACCAGGTGACACCAGGAGGCTTCAGAACACTAGGTACAAAGAGGATACAAATTTTGCCAACTTAATAATTTTCCATAAAATAATTTCAAGCCTCAGAATACTGCTTGCTGACTTTAAAATCACAAAGGAGTGGCACCTGGGTGGCTCAGTCAGTTGGGCAACCAACTTCAGCTCAGGTCATGATCTCATGGTCTGTGGGTTTGGGCCCCACATTGGGCTCTGTGCTGACAGCTCAGAACTTGGAGCCCACTTCAGATTCTGTGTCTCCCTCTCTCTCTGCCCCTCCCCTCTTGCTCTCTCTCTCTCTAAAATAAATAAACATTAAAAAAATTTAATAACAAAGGAAAGTAAAAGAAATTGAAGCAAAGCATTTCCATCACAGAATTCTATACCCAACCAAACTATGGACTACAAGTCAGGGAACAAACACTTAGAGATCTATAGGGACATGCCCCTTTCTCAAGCACCACTAGGAGATATGGCCCACTAAAAGGAAGAAATAAGCAAAGAAATACTGTCTGCCATTTTGTGATTCTGGTCTTACAAAATAGACTATAAACATACATTCACACAAACACTTATACACAAATGTTTATGGTAGCTTTATTATAATCATTGAAAACAGGAGGAAACTATCCAAATATCCTTCAATAGGTGAATAGATGAACAAACTATGGTATATTCATAAAATGGAAGATTAACCTGCAATAAGAAGCCCCCAAATGGATGAATCTCACATGCATTAAGCTAGGTGACGGCATCCACACCGCTACCCACACCACCCACTCACACCATTATTATACTGTAGGATTTACATGACATTCTAGAAAGGGCAAAACTCTAGGAAAAGAAAAAATCAGTGCTTGCGAGGGGCAAAGAATAAGGGGAGGGGACTCACTATAAAAGGGAACTTTTGGAGTGATGAGGCTGTTCCGTATCTTAATTTTCATGGCAGTTTTTGGTGACAGTTACATGGTTGTATACACTCCTTAAAACTCCTTGAGTCTAAAAAGGGTAAAATTTATTGTAAACAAATTATACCCCAATAAGCCTGAGTTAATAACAGCCACTACAAATATCACCCCAGCATTGAGGCTGTCCCTCGCTACCTGCTTTTCATGGCCCTGTTCCCTACCAATCCTGCTCAGGGTTCTCCTCCTTCCCCTCCTCTGCTGTATAAAACCTTTCACAGGATCTCCAGGAGCTTTTTTCTCATCTCTAGGTTGTTGCCCTTTTAGTTTGAAGAATAAAAAGTCACTTGACCTTTCTTTACTGATTCTGCTTTTCCATCCTTTGGAATCATCAGCCATTGCACACTTTTAATCTTTAATTATTTTACCCTGAATACGTAAATTGTCAAGCATCAGTGATTTGCACTGAAGAGAAAGGGCTGTAATGATGAAATCAAGATTGTGTTTACAGACATGTTTTCCTCCATAGATAGCAGTGAGTGCCTTGCAGATGACTGCAGTATAATTGCTGGAGGGAACCTTACCGGTTGGCACCCAGACTCTGCCGCTGTGTTATGGCGAAGAGTCCTGGGAATCCTCGGGGATGTGAATAATATCCAGTCCCCCAAGATTCATGCCAAAGTTTTTGGCCATCTCTATGAACTCTGGTATAAGCTAGCAAAGGTACGTCCTGCCACATTCCTTTTTGTTCTAAGAGGGGAAAATTGATTTATCATTTATCATTGATTTAACATCAAAACCCTGTTGGCAGTCAACTACTGAATGTAATCTGGAACATATATTCGGTGTTTAGACAAAGTTGTTTGATTGTCACAGAATAAATAATAAATAACTTGTAGTTTAGTCATTTCATAAATGCAGAAGAGCTATTTCATTTAATGCATATGTATGTAGAATATTACTGTAAGATATTAAGGGGTAGGGTATTGAGTAGTTTTTGTTATTTTCTTGATAAAAGTGATACCAGTTTTATTGTACAGGATTTAAAAAATGTAGAAAAGTATGAATAAGAATATTTACATCACCGTTCCACAGAGATAACCAGTATAAATATATAGTTTTATTTCTGTGGATAAACATTTTTTACAAAAGTAGAATCTTAGAGTACATACAGTTTTCATTCTGGGTTTTGATTATAATCTATGCTTTCCCCAGGTTATTAAGTTTTTTGGATTTTGTTCTTGTTTTTAGAAAATGTGATTCATATTTATACAGTATAACTTATTAGGCCATTCCTTATCATTTGGAGTTGAGGATGTTTTGAGGCATTAACACTCAAGGGAAAACAAAGCCCTAGTTTTGTATTAAATCTAAAACCATGTACAGTAAGTGAGACACATAATTTAAAATGGCAGTAGATCTCATGGTAGAAGAAAAACTTGTACATATTGTAGGTTTTCACTCAACATGTAGAAATTTAATGAGAAGTAGCTATTTGGCCATGGAACACAATATTGAAATATCATTGCGATAAACTATGTGTGGCCTTTCCTAAAATTCTCCTCTTTGTGAATTAGATACGGGATAATCTGGCAATAAGCCTGGATAACCAGTCTTCTCCGTCTCCACCGGTGCTGATCCCACCACTCAGAATGTTTGCATCATGGTTATTTAAGGCAAGTGGATATGTGTTTATTCCTTTATTGCAATTTCCTCTTCCTTTCTGAAATTGAGTTTAAAAAATGTAATTGGCCAAGACTGCACGTTTTGAAGACAAGCTGAATCTTACTAAAGCCACTAACTGCATGCTTCGTCTTCATAAACAACTCTTATGGAATACTAAGAAGTAAATGAAATGTCAAAATGCTCTGCATCTGGAGCTGATTAAATCTTTAAACCTCATCTCCTTGGCAGGCGACGACATTGCCAAACGAATATAAGGAAGGCAAACTGCAAGCCTACAGACTGATCTGCGCCATGATGACCAGACGCCAGGACGTTCTGCCAAACAGGGACTTCCTAGTGCATTTTTACCTTGTGATGCACCTGGGATTAACCAGTGAGGATCAGGTATTCTGTGACTCCCTTATCACTGTAGCCCACCAAGTGGAAAGTGCATATCGCTTTTTGCAGGTTAAATTAGGGTGCATGAAAAGACATCAAACATGTTGAAATTTTCAGTAGTTTCAGCTCTTCTACACAACAACCACATTGGTCTTTCAAAAACATAAATCAGATTCTGTCACATTCCTGTTTCTTCTCTCCACTGACTTTGCATTACGCCAACCAAATTTCAACTTTATTCTGTGGCTTACATAGTGCTTCATGATTTAGCTTCAGCTTATGTTGTCAAATTCAAAAATGCTGTTTCAGCCACTTTTTGTTGGGGTTCTGCATTAGATATTATTTGAACAAAATCATTGTGATCATTTAAAAATGTTTGAAAACTGAAAGGATTATTCTGGAATCCGAATGGATTTGAAAATGTAACAGTGGTAGTGTAGAGTGGGAGGTTGGGCCTGGAGACAGATTAATTAGGAAGTGGTCAAACGAATATAGAACTTAAAAATGATGAGCAGTAAGATGATGGCACTGGGAGCAGGATACTGGAAGAGGAGAGATTTAAGCAATTTCAAAGCATTAAATGTTATCACTAGGTCTTCTTGAGCAATAAGAGGTATAGAGAATGTTTCAGCACTTACCCTTGAAATTGTAGCTACTCATCACTGAACTTGAATCACTTGTGAGCTATAAGCAGTCATCCTTTGTGTTTCTGTTTTATTCTTTGAAAGTATAATAGAGTCACACAGACCTTGATGATAAACTTAGGGTATGTGTTAAGAGGTCAGTCTCCTGAGTAGCCAGTTTTTCCTTGTTGCTTCAGAACGCGTTTCTTGAAGCTTCTCGACCCTTTAGCCCTATTTAAAACTCTCGAAATATATCCCTGATAACACCCTGGAGCTTTCATCATTGAGCTTTTATCTGAAGCAGTAACTGTACTGGTCTACTGGGTTGTCTTTGTCGTATCTGCCCTAGTTCCAACAATGCATGGAGGATATCCCTATATAATAGGCTGGACTTGCACCCACGGTCTCATTGATTTCCTAAATAAACGCAGAAATAGAGGTGCAAAAGTAGAGCCGTTTGTGTCCTGTGCTCAGATATCTGTAGCCATCATTGCAGATGGAAGCGTCTTTCACAGAATGACGTAGCTTCAGGTGGGTGGAAGATTGAGGTATATAAAAAAGGAAGAGAATTAACTCTCACGGATCATGACGAGATCCCTCAGTGACAGAAGAGACAAAAGCTTAGTTAACACAGTACTGTAAAGCAGTATTTTGCTAAGATTTTGTAGGGAGAAAAATTTACTTGGAAATAACAATCAACTGTAGAATTTTCTCAATTAATAAAAACAAATTAGAAGTCAGCAGCCAACACTGGGGTATTCCTGGAATGAGTTTTCTAGAAAGTAACATAAATGGATATAAATTTAGGATCATCTTTCTATTTTAAAGTCTATCAGAGTGGAAATGAAACGATCAAGTGAGAAGAAATAAGACTTTGAGAACTCAAAATATTATTTAAAAAATATGATTTTACAGGGAAGAAAAGGGAGTTTTCATATTTTATACTTAAAATCATTTTCCCATTTTAATATATGTCATGTTTTCAGTTGAGTTTGATTTTTTTGTGGTTCATTGTAAAATACATAAGTCTTAAATGTTGGTCTGTTACTAAAAGTGATCCCAACATCCAGACTTGTAAGACAAAACAGGGATATCATAAATCTCTGTTTTATAATCAGCCTATTGTCTAGCCATTAGAGGCTTGAATTTTTATGTGTGCTTAATAGAAGTGGCTGTATTCTGCAACCTTAACAATTATTAGTATATACTTGAGAAGCCCTGACTGTCTGCCAAAAGAATTACTTACTGTAAGTAAACCTTGTTCCTTTTCCAGAAGAAAATTGCACAGAAAACCTTCTAATGAAAGAAACTTTTCTCATTTAAGTAAGAAATGTCTCTGATAATTAGTTTAACTTTTGGTCCACATGCCTAAATGGATCATGGTGGTTGTTCCAGAACTTATATGTTCTTCTGGAAACACATATTACATTAATTATAAAAAAACAAGAAAGCACTTACTGTAGAGAATACAGTTAAATTCAGTTTTTTAATCTGTGAACTGTGCACCTGTGACTAGTACCATTTCCTTCTTATGAGAGTTCTCAAAAAGTCACTAGCCCGGTGCTAAAAGACTTTGTTCCTGCAGAGAGAACCTTATAAAAATCTTCCTTATTTCTTAGTAAGGTAAGTAATAGCAAATAATTTAAAATGTTCTAACATTTATTAGTTTTATCTTAGAAAAAAATCCAAGGTGAATTTCCTCCTTTCACCTCTGGGTGGCACACTTGCCTGCATAACTCACTGTGTGGCTCACCCTCCACCACTGGCCTTTGAAATGGCCCCAAGGCCCATGGCCCTGGGAGCATGATTGTGTGGCATAGTCATTTTACAAATGCTTCCCTAAATATGAGAGTATCAAAATTATGTCAGCAGTGACTAAAAAAGTGTTGAAGTGGAAATAAGCTCTAAGATGTTAAAAATCTTTTATTTCCAGACCTATGGGTCCTTATAGTACCTATGGGTCCTTATAGTAATTGAAAACTTTTTTTTTAATTAAAGAAACCTATTTGTGGGGCACTTGGGTGGCTCAGTCAGTTAAGCGTCTGACTTCAGCTCAGGTCATGATCTCACAGTTCATGAGTTTGAGCCCCATATCAGTCTCTGTGCTGACATCCCAGAGCTTGGAACTTGCTTCAGATTCTATGTCTCCCCCTCTCTCTGCCCTTTCCCTGCTCACACTCTGTCTCTCAACAATAAATAAATGTTAAAAAAAATTTTTAAAAACCTATTTGTAAAATAGATGTCTCACAGACTGTGTTCTATGATACAATCGTATAAAACCATGGTTACATTTAATATGGTGGCCAATTCATTTTGAAAACAAATATAGTCATTTCTGTATTTAAAATATCAATAGTAATACATTTTGAACAGCCAAAATGCATCACATTCCAAACCAACGTTTTTGTTTGGACCAGTTTTAGCTAGTCTATTAACTTAATAATTTAATAGCTAAAACAGTGACCTTATCAAGTAGTATTTTCCCAAGTTCATGTGTAGTCTGAGTTTATTAGTTTATTAGTATGATTGAAAAATCATATAGTTTTATTAGTATGATTGAAAAAATGCTTTGAAATAACTGTACTTTTCCTCCACTCTGAATTAAAAAAAATTGATCCTGTTACTGGTTTAGAAAGAAAATAATTTGGATTGTAAGGACTTTCAAAATAACTATACATCATGAATAAAATTTGGGGTGACTTGTGGGACTGACTGCCCAGCCTTCCTGTGAAGGGTCTTCCACTTGGCTTCCTTCTGCCCAGCTCCTTTGTATCTGGTTGGCTGGTGAGGGTAGAGGGTCTTTATTTCCCCGACTCCCACCGTGCCAGACTCTGTGCTGGCACCTGCGTGATGTTTTCCCACTGGTTTGTCTCTGCAATTCAGTTAGATAAATATCATAACACACTGTTTAAATAACAAAGGTTCAAAAAAATATCAAGAACTTTTGCCCAATGCCACACACTAAAAAGGCTGTTAGAATTCACAGGAAAGGCGTGGTTTATTCCACAGGGTATGTCTTCCCCATTGATTCACAGCTAACAGGCCTGTCAGACAGTTGTTTGTTCTGTTCCTTCCTCCTTCTGTCTTGTACTACCTGGGCTCCAGCCTTGGTCCCCCCACCTCAGACTCCTCCTGACTAGAGCGCCCTCCCACCTCCAACCCGAGATAGGTTTCCACAGCTGCCTCCCCAGCTCCTCACCATCTTTCAACTGCTCTTCTAAAGCTGTTCCTCGTTGTTCTTAGTTTTTCCTAAAGCCTCAGCGGCTTTTTCACCTCAGTCTTCCCCAAAATATTTGGACATGAAAAGAGCTATGATTTAGATTTATTAAAAACAGTTCCTATTAATTTCATCGTTATTTAAAACATATGGAAAGATCAATATGTGTAAAATGGAAAGGGACAGTTGAGGAAAGGAATTTTATTTTCATGTTTCTAAGAACATATATCAAAGACTGAAACGTTTTCTTTGCTTAAAATAAGCAAACTATTTTTTAACAATGACTTACAGATTTAATGTCTTAATGTAATTTGTTACACATCAAAGTTAAATTCTCTTTTAAGTGCAAAGCCTACATTAATGTAAAATCATTGCAAATTTGCATATAGAAATTTTGGGAAATATAGGTCTTTGTCATTTCCATCTATAATTTTGTATTAGCCTACTTTGTAATGCACAAAAAAGCATGGGGCCTGAGGTGGAAAAATGTGTATTGTTCAGCCCTGAGGTAACCATCTAGTGACAAATTTGAATTGTAACAGGATAAAGTCATGATTTAGTGTAATATAGTATGATATAGTGTAATAGTTAAGAGCATGGTCTTCAAGACAACCTGTCTGAGCTCCAGCTTTGGCTATACCTTGTCATTTGACTTCACTATGCCTTTCTCCCCTTATATGTAAAATGCAGGTAATTGTGGTGCTTACCATAAGGGTTATTTGAAGACTTTGTGGAGTTAAAATATATAACGTACTCAATTCAGAGCCTGGACAAAACAGCCCTTGGTAAACATGAGCCCTTGTAATGACACTGAAGAGTATGAGGAAAAGAACATACTCTGTTATCGTAAAATGTTAATATTTTTCTTTCCCTGTGTATTTTCTCACTTTTGAACATACTCGTTTGACTAAAAGATATAATTAGGCATTGTGGAATTTCAGAACAGATGGAAAAATACCCTCTCCCCTTGCTGTGGGTCAGACCTAAGTAAAATGTTGATTTAACCCTCTTGGGATTCAGAATCATTGGCCACTGGCTCACTTTCTACCCACTCCTCACCCTGCCCAGTGTGCCATCTGTATGATGGGAACTAAAAAGCTGAACTCTGCATGTCCCCAGCTCCTGTGGCTGGGTTGACACCCACTATGGTCCTGTCCAACAGGGGCACCTACATGGTGGTTCTGGAAAGTATGCATAGGGAGTGGTGAGCGGCAGCTGTCACGGGGGTTCTGCTCAGGCACCTGTGTCATGGCGTCAAGGGCAGACAGCAGCTCTACTGGAACCGCTCTGTGGTATAGCTGGACGTTTCTGCTCACCACCTTGTTCCTGGACATGAAGCATTCATGCTGGGTTCCCTGGCACTTCTAGAAACTCTGTAAGCCATCCAGTGCCCTGATATAAATACCCTTTGTCCTCATCTCAGCTGAGTGGATTCTGTTGTCTGCAAGTAAGAACGTGGCTCAGGCAGGGAGCGCTCTGCATGCTACCATGCTGGGTGCTGGTGATACGTGATCAAAACTGTTCATATTTCAGTCACTAAATGCACTTGTAGCATTTCTTTTTGCCCTCCCTTAATTTTAGCCATTTGTTTTGTAGCCAAGAATATTTCATTTGTTTCAGGAACCTTTTGCTTTTATTTAACTTTATGTTTTACTGAACCTTTTGCCATACCAGTGCTAAAGAAAACATAATTTTAAACATCGTATATGGAGTAATGTTCTTAGAAGTCAAAATAGCTCCTGATTTTCTTAACGGATGTTACAACCTCCTCTCCTGAGGTATATGATGGAATAATATAATAATAAACAGTCGTTTGTAAAAAGATCCCAAGGGGCCCCTCAATGAGCATAAGACTCAGCAGTGAGCTATGAAAGCAAGGTGCAGGGGTGATACTTGTAAATTGGCCATACCTGACTCTTTTAATAACCCCAGACAGCCTGTATCATGCAGTGATATGTAATAATTGCATCACCTTTTCTCAGACAAAGAGTTATTCTTTGCTGAAAAGTTAGACTTATAACTAGAACCGTGTGTTGGATACATATACATTTATAAATATATTTAAAGCTAAACATAAATGAGTGTTCAATTTCAGGAAAAGTTGCAGAATTAAGATGGCAAATTAGGAACCTTGTTTATCTCATATCCAAGGAAGTAATTCTAATAAACCTCTAAGGCACTTATTCTCTACAGCAAGTGATTCTTACCAAGGTTTAAATTCTTGATATTTGGAGTCAGTACTACCAAGATAAACTGCATATTTATAAATTTAAAGGTCTAACTGATGTTTAGGGGATTAAATGGTAACCTTGATGTATATCAGAGGAGGAACTCTAGAAGGCTAACTTAAAAGTTTCATTGGAAAACAATGTTTTAAAACTATAGAGTGTACAGTGAATAGAAACAGGACTAATCCCAGACCTTATTCCTAAGGTTTTTAAGAACAGGGAAATGTATCTTCCAAGACATAATGATATAAGGTAGCTTCAAAATATATTCAACATTTGACTTTTATGGATGACAGACCACATATTGGGAGATGACAGACCTGGGAGATAGACTCAGCATTATCTCCCACTGGCCATGGGGCCCTTGCCTGAGCACACGAGGCCAATGAATGAGTTGGACTAGAGGACCTCTCAGGCCCTCTCCTATTGAGCATTCTTGGATCCTCTGATCTATTTTTAGACATTTTGTTATTAGGGTCACATTGTTTTTTCCTGAAGATAGCAAAAGGTTCGATAATCTTTACATGTTGAGTATTTTTTCTCACCATTGTAACTACCTAGTCAGGTTCTGAGGGTGTAGACAGCAGTCTGATACACGTAAGTGAGTAGGTACGGGATCATTCAGCTTGTGCAAGAGCCAAATAAGTGGAACACACATTATAAGAATTGAACTGGGTTGAATACCCTTGTAGCCGAATTGGTTCGAAAGCAGCTCACAGAGGAGGTGGAATCGTTTTGAGCAGACTTTTCAGGGATGGATAGGATTCAAACTGTAGGATGAGAAGCAGGATGGAATTTTGCATGTCAGAGGTACAGACCTTCTCAAGCCATGTTCAAGGAACAGTGACCATAGTGGTTTGTATTTAGTGCCAGATATGTGCTTGGAAATAATGTATGGACATAAATCTAGGCAGCCCTATAGGGAACCTTGATTCAGCATCATTTTCATCCCATAGGTATGGGGAGCCATTGAATGTTTTGAAGCACAAAACTCAACATTGCCAAAAAAGCATTTTAAGAAGCCTAAACCATAGTGGTTATGTGGGATGGATTATAATCAGGAAGGAGTGATGGCAACAAACACAGAAAGGGAATTGCTGTAGTAGCCAAAGGCAAGGTAATGAGGGCCTCAGAAGGACTAAGAAACAGATGGCGTTTGTGTGAATAAATTTATTTATTTATATGTGCATATATATGTAATGTGTATAGTTCTGTGTGTGTGTGTGTGTGTGTGTGTGAGAGAGAGAGAGAGAGAGAGAGAGAGAGAGAGAAAGTATTTCAGACAGGTTGGATATAGTGCTGAGAGGCAAGTACCTGAGAAGATAGAGCCTGCTGGCACTATTCCCATTATATCTCAAAGCAAAAATTAATTCAGAAAGGCAAGAAGATGAATTGAGAAAAAGTGGGGGCAAGGTAGGATGGGACCCCTCTCTTTGTCATGGGCACTGCAGCACAAGGTCAGGTGAAACAGGTGTATGGAGAATACACTGAGGTAGGTGTTAGGAAATAGAAATGTGTTGGAAAGATTTCCAGGCACATTTTCTCTCCTCTTAAGAGAACGTATCCTATCATCTATTGGAATTTGAACAGTGATGTCCAAACTACAAATTTATTTATGCTTATTAACCTAGATTTTCTAAAGGTCTCTATTACCTTACATTTTTGTTAGCTAATTTTGTTACTATTTGTTTTTGAAAGCACTTTGACACTTAAAAAAAGCTTTTATTTTTCTAAAAATAGTATTTATGAGTTTGAATTTACTTTTTTTTAATTAATGGGATTTTATTGAATAGAAGAGTTTACTACAGGAATAAATAAACTAAAACTGTAAGTTTGACTTAGTTTTGATGGAAGAATAATGTTTACAAGGATAGGTGATATATGTGAACCGTCTCCTGACATGTATTAATAAGTTAATAACAATTCTTATTATGTGCTTATTGTCCAAATTCAGAGTAATAAAATGTAGACTCGATCACATAGTTAGTGTTATACCACCAAGTAACATCCACTGGTTCCTGCGTGTTTCCCATACGGTTTCATGAGAATGTATAAGCCATAGATTAGTCAAGTTTTACCAAAGAAAATTTTATTATAACTTTGCTTAGCTATTACTGACCATGCAGACTTAAGACAGATGACTGAACCAAAATAATAAACGGAGCATTTTGTTCTTTTCTTTCACAGCTGTAAAACCAGTAATTATTTTCATTAAGCTGTAGACTGAGCTCACTTACCCCTCATACGCCACAGTTAAGGAAAGTAGAAATATGTAGAAGGTAACAGATGGGAGAGGCTTCAGTTAGGAGGTCTAACACATGTGCAGTGAGCCTGCTTCACAGCTTTAAAAAGTGTAAGACGATAGCAGCAGAGGCTGACCTGGAGAGGGAGAGGTTTACCTGAGGCCAGAGACTTGAGTTTTCTTTGATTTCCCTTTTTGGAGTTAAAGGTATAAAGACTTTCTTTCAAATAAATGCTATCAGTGAAGAATATGAATTATGATTTTAAATACGAGTTTAGCCATATGTGTTTAATAAGCACATGCTACACAAAATAAATTAAAGCGTAAAAATGCAATATAATAGCAACTCAGTGTATGTGGAAAATTGAAAGATTTTGTTCTTACTAAACTGTTACCATATGGTAAAGCATATAAGCTGACCTACATCCTTCAGTAGAAAAAATTGTTCTCTTGTGCCCTGAGGTCTCTTTTTTTTTTTTTTTTTTTTTTTTTTTTTTTTTTTTTTTTTTTGTGCCCTGAGGTCTCTTTTTGGAAGGAAACCCTACTGTGGCCTCTAACAAGGCCCAAGTCACCAGAATCTCCTTTAGTAAACTCACTGGAGTGCATCTTGTCTTTTCCCAGATGGAATAGACACTCAATAAATATGTTGATTGATTGAAACTAGAAACAAAAGGAAGACTTCCTTAAATCCATGTGGCATCATGGGGAAGATTGAATGACCAAAATAGCTGAGCTGAACCATTCTGGTTGAGACTTTGGCCCCAACGATCAATTAATTGCAGGGCTGACGTGAACTTTCTGTAGTGGTGATGTAGCCATCATTCATTACCCTAGAACAATGATTCCTGGGACCAGGGGTGGTGGTGGTTGCTGCTCCGTCCTGTCTAGGGACACAGAGCAATGTCTGGAGATACTTTGGTTGTCACAAGAGAGGAAGGGGATGCACTGGTATCTAGCAGGTGGAAGCCAGAGATGTCATTAAACATTCTACAATGTACAGGACCACAATAAAGAATTTACGGTTCAGTGTCAATAGTGCTGTGCTGGGGGAACCCTGCCCTACAATAGTACCTGTGCTGATGACACCAGACTAGAAGAGCCAGCCTATGTAAATTAAATGACAAAACCCAGCAATCAAACAAGAATGAAAGACTAGCTGTCTCAACTTAACTAGGGAAATTAAACCCTACAAAAATTTAACCAGGGAGATTAAAGAGAGGTGAATGTTTTAGGTGGAACATTATGAAAATTGCCAGTAGTGGACTGTTTTTCAAAAGTGGGGTTCGATTTCATAGGGTTCAATTTATTTTTAAAAAAGAAAAACAATTTAAGAACTCAAGCATGGAGCCATCACATTAATTCAGAGTTACCAGGACAAATGCCTGAGGTGCATTTGGTCCGGAAGCCCAGTGTGAATGAGTGGTGTGGTCTGAAGTCACAGAGCCTGAAGCACTGCAAGTGTGAGTGGAGGCAGGGAGGAGTTGGGGTGGCTGTGCTCCCCTGTGCACGCTGCCAAGTGACAGAGGAGGAAGGATGGCGAGAGAACAGCTTGCGTGGTGAGGAGTTGCCTTCTTTCAAATGTCTGGAGCCCTGCCTGCAGGGAGAGGGAGGTCAGGCTGTCTTACTTCCAGAGTAGGGACTGATGGTAGACTCCAGGTCACCACCAGAGGCCCTTTCTAACCAGGTGTCCTGTTAGGACCTGGCATGTGATTGGGGGTTTATAAGCTTCTCAGGCTCTGTCTCATCCAAGGCCAGCTGTTTGGGCCATCTCCTGGCAACCTGGGGAAAAGAGCTTGAGCCCTGGCCTTGCCTCCTCGAGTCAGTGAGCACATAGCCTCTTCTGGCTTGAGCTGCTTCATCTCGGAAATGGGGTTGTAATGGCTCTCTTTGGGGCTCTGGAAAGGTGAGGACACTTATGCCTTCAGTAGGTGCTAGTACGGTCACTACAGAAGGGATTCTCTTGTTGTTTGGAAAATCACTTGTTGACCTGCAAGAGCTTCTTTTCCCATTTAGAATTCCATGAAGATTTTAAGAAATTCACATTTTTCTTCAGGCAGAGAACTGAGACAGAGAGGTGGCTTCTAGAGGCATTACAAATACCAAATTGTACTTAGGTCTTAACTCCCATGTGTAAAGGATCAATTTTTGAATATAAGAGATTTTAAATCATGACTGTGGTTTATAATCCATGAAGGATAGGTTTGGATACAAGGAAATAATGTCCAGAAAAGCCTTCTAAATTGCAAGTTTTGTTTCTGTGAGAAAGTGCTCTCCTTGTGGGGAATAATCTCTTTTTGTCTGTTAATTCCTTTTTAATACATAACAATAAGTGGGAGTGTGGTAATTGCAGATTGTTCAGCTATTAATGCTATTTACAGGAACACATTTTAGAGAGAACATTGTTTTCTGAAGAAACAATAAACAATGGCTTTTCTTTTGTTCTCCTATGGAAAAATATTCTTTGGTAGGTATTTGTGGGCTAGAGAAATTTTAGAAGAAGAGAATCTTTTCGTAGTAAGACATTAAAAGAAATTACCTGCCTTCCCCCACCCCACTACTGGAGTCTCACGTTGAATGTGTGCAGCATGGTCCTTTTGTCAAGACCCAGGCCGTTTGTGTCACCTATTTGCTTCCCTCCTCTGGATCCCCATGGAGTGCTAGGCTGTCCCCCTGCAGGAGCTCTATGCACTTGGTCTGCCCTCAGTCTCAGCTTCGCAGAGCTGTCCTCTACCCCTGAGGGGTCATTGCTGGAAGGCAAGGGCTATGCTTTATTCCACCTCATTCCCCTCACAGCAGCTGATGTGGTACCTGCAACTGAGTTACTCAAGAACTTTGTCAACTTACTGTGAAATGTTCTTGAGATTATCAAAACGACATGGGTTTCATTTCGGACTCCCTTTTTAATGAGTGGGTATTAAGTCTGTTCCAAGTTGTATTTTTCAGCTGATCCTAGGAAAATTAATATTTTAATAAGACCATAATTTAAAAGGCCCACTATAATTTAATACAAACACCGATGTATACGGCTTCAGAATTTACAAAATCCTTTCTGGTCTGTCTCCATTGCATTGTGAGAGCACCGTGGGGCAGGTTGTGTTTTCACTCCCATTTACAGGTGATGAAATTGCTGCCCAGGAGACAAACTACCTGCCCAAGATCAGAGAGCAAAGTAGTTGTACCTTTTAGGAGTTTTCTATCCAAATCCCTCCTCTTCCTTTTTCCTCATTCTTCCCAACATCTGCCTAAAAGCAACTTTGTTTAAAGAAAGTGCTTTCGGGATACCTGGGTGGCTCAGTCAGTTAAGCATCCAACTTTAGCTCAGGTCATGATTTCATGTTTCGTGAGTTCAAACCCCACATCGTGCTCTCTGCTGTCAGCACAGAGCCCACTTCAGATCCTCTGTCCTCTTTCTCTCTGCCCCTCCCCTGCTTTCTCTTTCTCTCTCTCTCTCTCTCTCTCTCTCTCTCTCTCTCTGTCTCTCATTCTTTCTCTTTCAAGCATAAATAAACATTTAAAAAAAATAAAGTACTTCTGAAGCCCCCCCCAAGTGAATTTCATTATGTGTAAATCAAAAAACAAAATGTTAAACAGATATTCCTAGAATTCGAAGCACCGAGCCATTTGTCAACCCATTAGAGGTATTGGAATTATTCTAGATGGTCTAATTCCTTTCCTTTACCTCTTTCCTTCCTGCTGTGCTGGGATTCAAGTGCACTGGGCTCTCCCTCATAAGAACAAACCGGCCAGGGGCTGTCTCAGGTTTGCTGAAACTACTGCTTTATTAATGCTTCTAACCCGGGGTTTCCTCAGAAGTGGGTGGACAGCTAGCTCCCTTGGGGAATTTTCTCTCAGATTTAAGCCATTCTTGAGAGCTCATTGTCCAAACACATATTACATTGCAAAAAAGAAGAAGAACACGTTATATGTCTGTTGCCCAAGATGAAACTAAAACGTTACCTGTTGGGACTGCTCTACATGTTATGTCCAGTCCTCCAACACATTGGTGCAGTAGGTTTGTAGACCCCCAGAATTGAATGACCAGCACACTGCCCATATTTCTCTTCCTTTCTTTTTTCTTTTTTTTTTTTTTAATATAGAGCACAAAATGTGGAAAGCTTCAATTTTGCTCCCACATGTAGGTGGAGTAATTTTACTTACAAGGAAACAAACTAGAGAGTGTGCATTTTGTGTTATCCTATAATGAAAAGAATGGATAATAATCATATTCCAAAACTTATTTCCTTTCCAGTATGAGAACACACCAGAAGACACCGAATAGCTTTTCCTTTTTAACTTGTTCCTGGTCATGGGCTAGGAGAGAATGGAGAACTCCATGCCACCAGGCAGGCTCACCTTCATCCACACTTGAGAACCAGGCTTCCCAATTTCAGCAAGGGAGAAGGAAACACTTTTAAATTCACTAGACACTCATCTTTAACAGCATCAAAAGCTCTAAGGCTTCTAGCAGAGTTGAGGCTTCAAGTAAATGAACACGGAAGTCACAAATTATGTGGGGAAAATAGGGATCCTGGTTTCTTGCTGGAATCCTGGGAGATTTCTTGGTGTTTTTTCCATAGAATCCTTCTGACAGTGCGTATGCTTCACTTCCATGGGTGCATGCACAGACCCATGCAATTTCTATCCAGGGGTTTCCTAAGAATATTTTGATGGGAGACTCATTTCTCTTTAGAGCATAGCATTTTATACCCAGTTCCCTCATTTGATAATATTTCTCTGAGAATGATCTGTGTATATTTTGGAGGCACATTTTTTAAAAAGTTTATTTATTTTGAGAGAGAGAGAGAGAGAGAGAGAGAATCCCAAGCAGGCCTCACACTATCAGTGTGGAGCCCAGTATGGGCCTTGAACCCATGAACGGTGAGATCATAACCTGAGCCAAAATCAAGAGCCAGATACTCAACCGACTGAGCCACCCAGGTGTGCCTTGGAAGCACATGTTTAAGCCAGAGCATTTAATGACTTCACTTGAAAGTATAGCTCTAAAAAGCATTAACTGCATTTATAAACGATTATTAGGCAAAGTGAATGAGATGAAAGAATAATTTGTGTTTCAGAGCTAAATAATGGCCTCAGGATGATGCTCTGGGTCTACATATGAGGCCCGTTATTCACGGATGTCAAATGGTGCTTCACTGACCCTGCATTAATATGTTCTCTTCCTAAAGAAGAGGAGCGTGCTTGGGTTTGTGTCCAGACCTTGGGGGCAATTTCTGGCCTTCATCGATCTCCTACTCCATCTCTGTAAGTGAAAGAATTGAATGATGATCTCTTAGATCTTTCTTCTCTAGGTTTTCACAGTTCCAGAGGAACACAAGAAATATCCTTGTTACCCAAATTCAGTAGAGAGATGTTTTCCCTACTGAATTTTCCATACTTTATGCTAAGGTAGTGCAAGTGTACAATCTGGATTCTAGCATGGGAGTGACATGAGTATTCTGCTTGACACCATTGGCAGTGTTGACTGAGACTTCACTGCACCTTGCAGCCATGGCATTAGGCTATACCTGAACATATTAATAAGCCTGTGGTTTCATCTAAACCACATTTCTTTTGTATATTCTAGGAATATATTTCCAGCTGATGCATTCCTGAGACAGGATGCACAGTATACCTGGGGAGAGTATGGCTGCCTGTTCCTGTGGTACCTATATTAATTATAGGAGTGCATGTTTTACTCATTGCAGTAATTCCTACCTTAATGATATTACTTGCACAATTATGCTCTATAAGCACATTTCTAACTATCCTGTTATCTGTGATGTCAGTTACTTTTTGCTTCTGCTTCTGCTCCAGAACCTTGCAAAAGCTGAGGAGGAGTGGGGTGGAGGAGCCAATGGAGAGACTTGAGCTGGCTGCCTCAGAAAAAGCAGATTTGAACATCCTCCTATCCCACCCCATCTACCCCACTCCCGGGCCCTTATAAATTCTTGGGATGTACAAACACCTCTCTGTGTCAACTTGGCCCCCAGGTTTGGTCTCATTTCAGAGTGCTGCATCTATTTGCTCTGAGTGCACCTCATACACACGGGAGTCAGATGCAGCTATGACACTTTTGCTGTCATTACTCACCAGCAGACCTCATTTGCTGAAGTCCCATGTCAGGAGTTAATAACTGCTCTGAGCATCTGCATCAATCTCATTAAACCAGCCTGTTGTACAAACTGTAATGCTGGAGACTTGAGGCTTATCGGGGTCACAACTAAGACAGTCATTACATAGTCAGGCTGTGGTGTCTTCAAGGCATGATTGGTACAGCTGGTAAGTCACTTCTGTCTACAACCCTCCAGCAGTTTTTTTCACCTTATGGAATAATGAATGTGTTGAATTTCCTGGTGGGGTTGCCGTCTCCCTGTTAGTCTCCCCAGTGAGCTGTGAAATGCCCATTATAGGAAGCATACATTGAAAGCAGCTCCCCCAATCCATGGGCTGCAAGAAGGGTGTTGTGTTGGTCAGAGTAAAAGGGGCTTTATGTTCTGTTCATATTGCTGAGGACTTAGGGCTGAGAGAACAACTCAGTTCATACGACAGAGGGTGAGTTCTTAGTGCATCTGATCTCCAAGCACCCTGAACATCCTTGCTGTAATTTGCTAATCCCCAAAAATATTTTGAGAAAAGGCTACTTGAGGTGTGGATACCACATCACAGGCTCTGGGTTTCTTCCCACCCCGGAAACAACAGGTCTTTCCATTTTAGACTTCCACAATTTCCCAAGATCAGGAAGGATGTCCATTCACAGTGCTTCTATTCAGTGGTGTACTGGAGATTACAGCCAGAGCATTCGGGTAGGAAAATGAGATAAAAAGAATCCAGTCTTGAAAGCAAGTAGGAAAGCTATCTATATTCACAGGCAATATAATCTTGTATATAAAAACCCCAAGGAATTGCAACATTCACAAAAATCCCCTATTAGAATAAATACATTAATTCAGCAAGATTACAGGATCTATATACAAAATTAACTATGTTTCTATGCACCACAGTGGACAGTTTGAAAATGAAATTAAGAAGACAGTTTCATTAATAGCATCAAATGAATATTTGAACAAAATATTTAGGAATAAATATAACCTAGGAAATGAAAGAGATACATTGAAAACCAAAAAACATTGCTATAAGAAATTAAAGAAGACCAAGATAAGTCAAAAAATGACCCGTGTTCCTGGATTGGAATGCTTAATATTGTTAAGATGACAATACTCCCAAATTCATCTGCAAATTCAATGGGATCCTTATCAAAATTCCAATTTTTACAGAAATGGAAAAGGCTGATCCTAAAATTCTTAGGCAATTGCAAGGAAACTTGGATAGACAAGACAATCTTGAAAAAGAACAAAGCCAGAGGACTCAGAGTTCGCTATTCAAAACTCACTGCAGGGGCACCTGGGTGGCTCAGTTGGTTGAGCATCCGACTTTGGCTCAGGTCATACTCTCACTCATGACTTGAGGGTTTGAGCCCCACGTCAGGCTCTATGCTGACAGCTCAGAGCCTACGCCCTGTTACGATTCTGTGTCTCCCTCTCTATATTCCCCTCCCCTGTTCATGCTCTGTCTCTGTCTCTCTCTCAAAAATGAAGATGAAAAAAGTTAAAAAAAAAAAAAACTCGCTGCAAAGCTACAGTAATCAAAATGGTGCTGGTGCTGGTAAAAGGTTGGACATATAGATAATGGAATAGAACTAAAAGTCCAGAAATAAACCTATATATCTCTGGTCATCTGATTTCCAACAAGGGTGCCAAGACAGTTTAGTGGGAAAACAGTAGTCTCTTCAACAAGCAGTGCTGGGACATCTGAATATCCACATGCAAAAGTCTGCAGTTGTATTCCTGCCTCAGACCATATATAGACATTAATTCAAAATGGACCAAAGACCTAAATATAAGAGCTAAAACTATAAAAGTCCTAGATATGACACCAAAAGTACAAGCAACAGAAGAAAAAATGTAAAAATTGTACTTCATCAAAATTAAAAATTTTTGCACAACAAAGTTTACCATCAAGCAAGTGAAAGACAACCCACAGAATGGTAGAATATATTTGCAAATCATATATTTGATTAAGGGTCTAATGCCCAGAATACATAAAAAAGTTTTATAACTTAATAGCCAAAAGACAAACAGCCTCATTTAAAAGTGGGTGAAAGACTTAGACATTTCTCCAAAGAAGATATCATAATGGCCAACAAAGCATGTGAAAAGATGTGAAAAGAATAAAAGATTAGTCACTAGGGAAATGGAAATCAAAGCTACATTGAGATGCCACTTCATACTCTCTAGAGTAGTTATAATAATTTTTATTTATTTTTTTTTTTATTTTTTTTTTTTTGGGGGGACAGAGAGAGACAGAGCATGAATGGGGGAGGGGCAGAGAGAGAGGGAGACACAGAATCGGAAACAGGCTCCAGGCTCTGAGCCATCAGCCCAGAGCCTGACGCGGGGCTCGAACTCACGGACCGCGAGATCGTGACCTGGCTAAAGTCGGACGCTTAACCGACTGCGCCACCCAGGCGCCCCTAGAGTAGTTATAATAATTTTTAAAACACACAAAAAAATAGCATGTTGGCGAGCAAGTGGAGAAATTGGAACCCTCATATATTACTGGTAAGAATGCGAAATGGTGGGGCGCCTGGATGGCTCAATCGGTTGACTGTCCAACTTCTGCTCAGATCATGATCTTATGGTTCATGAGTTCGAGCTCCACACCAGGCTGTCTGCTCTCATCTCAGAACCTGCTTCAGATCCTCTCTCTCCTTCTCTCTCTCTGCCCCTACCCAACTCACTCTCTCTCTCTCTCTCTCTCTCTCTCTCTCTCTCTCTCTCTCTCTCTTTCTCTCTCTCTCTCTCTCTCAAAAATAAACAAAAGACTATGAAAGGGTGAAGCTGCTGTGGAAAACAGTTTGTTCCTCAAAAGTTAAACATAGAATTACCTTATGAACCAGCAATTCCATTCCTAGGTATATACCCCAAAGTATTGACAGTAACTATTCAAACAAAAACTGGATCACAGATTTTCATAGCAGCACAATCACCAAAAGGTGGAAACAACCTGAATATCCATTAACTGATGATTGGATAAACAAAATGTAGTATATCAACACAGTGGACTATTATTTAGCCACAAAAAGGAATAAAGTATTGCTACATGCTGCAACATGTATGAACTTAAAACACCTGCCCAAATGAAAGAAGCCAGGTTAAAAACAAAAACAAAAACAAAAAAACATCATGTGGTGTATGTGTCCGTATCCTGAAATGTCCAGGATGGGCACATCTGTAGAGACAGAAAAGCAGATTAGAGGTTGCCTATAGGCAGGAATGGTGAAGGACTGCTAATGAGTAGACGGTTTCATTTTGAAGGTGTTCTCAAATTAGATAGTGGTGATAGGACACAATTTTATGAAAATGCCGAAAACTACTAAAATATACACTTTAAAGGGTGATTTTTAGTACATGTAAATTATATCTCAATAAAGCTCTCCCTGGTGGTCTAGTGTTTAGGATTCAGCACTGTCAATAAAGCTCTTACAGACAACAAAGTGAAAAAGAAGCAGTTAAGACAATCTGGTGACATACCAACTTTAGTATAAAATAAAATTCATATAGTGTTTCTTAAACTCAGTCAGCCAACCAATCGCTCTTTTTTTCCTGAAGCAGACAGTCCTGATGAGTTTAAAGGCTAGCAAAATTCTTCCTCACAGATGCAGAATTAATTGCAAGCAGTCATAAAAAAACATTCAAGGCTCTCTCCTTAGGGCTGAGGGTTGCATCAACTTTTTCTGCCCTCTGCCTGATGTTCTGTCACTCCTGAAATCCTGATGTCATACAAATGGTCAGAGCCACTCAAGTGGCCATCAGAAATTCATTTCACATTTCTCACTCCCTTTTTCCTTTGTACACTGCTGTCAGGGAAACTGTGTCTTCTCCATAGTATATTTCATGGTGAGAAGTACTAGGTGACTTTGTTTCTCCAGCTACAGAACCCAATTACTCTGTCCTGTCATATTTCTCCTGGCCTTCATAATGTAGTTACACTCAGAGAGGTCACATTTTTCCAGCACTTACACAAGTCTCTGCTTCTTCTCCAAACAGATCACACCATACTCGGCCCTTTTAAACAGATAATGTATAGCACATACTACCTATTCCTTGACTCAGATCTTGAAAGTAATCTTTAGCTTTGTCCTGCTATGTGTTTAGTGTCAGTGACTTCTCTGGAAGCTCAGTGCTTAAGACATGATCTGCCATGCTTCTTTTAAAGGCCCTAATCATAAAGGCTTTATTTTTATCAACAAAAATCCTACCTGAACCAATGTAGACCATGAAGAAGCCAGGTAGCAGCTTGAGGTATGTAAAGAGTGTCTTCTGCACAGAGCTGAGGGAGCAAAGTCCTACTAGCAGAAGCAAGTGGCCCAGGCCTTGAGACTTTGAAGGATCTGTTCTTCTGGTAACTAATTTTTCTTTTTTTCTTTTTTTTTTTTTTTGTCACTCAGCATTTCTGAGCTTTGCTAATAGAGAGATAATTGATACTTTCAAATATGTTCTTGAGGTACTGCAGGATTGTGGCTGCCTTTTTGATTGTTAAAGTTTAAATTATATCCAGGGTTAGTGTTAAAAGTACCCTTTTACATTCAAATATTTTGATAATTAGTAATTACACTTGGGTGTGGAATGAGTTGAACCTTTTCATTAACCAGATTAATGAGATAACCAGATCTGAACATTCTCCCTTTTACCAAACAAAAGAGCTCCCTCTAGAATTTTCTAGATAAAAGGCAGGTACGTTCCCTGAAAAATGGTGAAGTTATTCATTACGCAGCATTTTATTTTTCTTAAAGTAAAAAATTAAAGAAGCAGTTCAGTGATTCTGTATACATGAGTTTTATTTCTTAGCAGCTCTGTTTGGCTTCCTGGAAGGTCTGAGTGACTTTAGGTGGCATAACCGGACCCGTCTGCCCCTGAGGAGCAGGCGCGAGTCCGCTAAGGAAAGGCAGGGAGACAGATGGTCGGCTATTGTGTTACAACCATCATCTGCTGGGCCATGAGCAAATATTAAGTGAATAATATATATGTAATTGGTGTGAAAGTACAGTTGCAACATTTCTAATTCCGTTTGAACGATGGCTACTTCTTGAACATTTCTGTTTCATAGAACACTATATTGAAATGTTTTTGTTTACAGGGTTAATCCATTTTAAACTGCTTTAAAGTGAACATTTTCCCCCATTTTTGACACCACTGTGCAATATTTTGAATTGAAATGGCCTGTAATGGCCCTTTTTTTTTATTTTCCATAACAACATGAGCACTAAATTATAGCTGTGCAATTATGTAAACAATGGAAATGCTTCCAGAATGAATCCTTCCTTTTAAATTTTCATTTTGTGTAATTGTTGGAAGGTTTGGAGCCATAATAAACAAAATTATTTTACACATTTATCGTTCTAAAGGTCAATTATAAGAGAACTAAAGAAACAACACTATGCAAAATGAATAAACCAATTTCTGTTGCCATCACCATATGTTTTTCTTATCACTTATGGTTTTTCCAGTTACTGTGTACATAGCATTCAATTAAAGCGATTCATTTACCAGGCTGAATGCGGTTTGTGTTTATAGAACGGTGCTTTGGAGGAGAGGAAACAACACGCCTCTATTTGAATTACCTGATTTTTTGTAAGATCAGTGATAAGAGACAGATGTTCTCACCAGTTACTTTCTCATAAGCTGGAATCTTTTGATAAGCTGCAAATTCACAATTATCATCTTATAGTGCAGCTTTCACACTCACTGTGTAGCATGCGTGTGGACTTTTAACCAGGAACAGGAGAAAAATACTAGTTTGGTGGTCTTTTTACTATATGGCAGCATGTTGCAGAATGAATTTTATTTCCTTTGAAAAAAGCATGTGAAAGAACTTTGTGCTTCACACTGGTCAGTTCTCAAAAATACGCCTAATTCCTGTTTTAGAGTCCATTTTTCATTGGACTTATTGTTTAGCTTATTGTTTTTAGTCTATTTAGAGTATGGAAAAAGAAACTAATTTTTGCTACCAGAGTCACTTGTTTCAGGCAAATTCTAGAACTCCTTAGAAAAATGGAAGCTAGAAAATCTAAAAATACCATTTTCCTGCTTTGATTTTATTATTTGCCTTAGAAATTATATACATTATAATGGCTATAATGCTTTGCTAGGAATGTTATTTGAGAGCACTAATGTCTAGAGGTTTTTAATATCTGGGATAATGTCAACTAAGAGTCTTATTTATGCCACCTTCAAAATCTTCTAAAATGTTCTTTCCGAATATCAGCAAAATAATAGTCCAGAGAATTCTACAAACAAAACCTACAAAGTAAATTCTAGAAAGTAAAATCCTTCAGAGTCCTTCCTTTTTGAAAAAAAAAAATCATTTTTTTTACTTGTCACCATCTTTACTCCTGTATGGTACTTTTCAGTTCAGTTTAGAAAGGCATGTGTTCACATCTATGTCATTAGATAGGACTCTGTGGGAGGGAGTCATCCCATTTAATGGAAGAGAAACATGAAGTTCTAGGCATGACATGATCTGCCTGCAGTCACATACACTCGGCCTTGAACCTAAGCCTTGAGACCCCAGTCCCAGTGCACTTTTCATCACACCAGGGTTTGAGTGCAGGGGCATTTCCCACTGGTAGTCACAGGAGAGGTTTCACTAAACAGCCTCCAGTCACCCAGGAAGAACGATGGCCCCTTTCCTCATCTCCATCAGTCCTTGATACTCTCTCAGCTAGGCCAGTTGGAGCAGGTACAGAACTCTCACACCACCCTGAAGACCAAACCGCCCTTTGTAACAAGGGGAGCCTCCATCAGATAGTGATATGTAGCAAAAATTCAGTAGCCTTGATTTACTGTTACTGTATTGACATAGGACTATTTTCTACTTGTGACATAGGACACTGATTTTCCAGAATAATATTATTTAAGTTTAAAAAAAATGAGTTGCTTTGAAAAAGAGACAAATTATGTTCACTTTGGATGTGAATTTGGCAGAAGGCATGAGGTTGTACATGAATAATTTGACCATTTGGGAAGCACAGTCCTGTCTATATATGAAGCCTTGGAGTCTGTGCAAAAAGTTTCAGAGTCTCAAGATTTTTATTTTTTCAGAGATTCCAGCAATAGCTATGATCTTACTGTGATTAAAGTGGGAGGAGAAGGTGAAAGAAGATTCTACTAGATACGAGTGGAGCCCTCAATGGATGTCCCTCCATTGAGTATATGCAGCTGTTCTCTTTTAAGCACCACACAGTCATTCCTAATTTTAACATGTCATCACAAAGACAGAATCTTTGGGTTGTTCCATTTCAGTATGGACAAGCAAAATAAGCAGGCATATGGCCATAATTTGGCTGACTAGCCATTCAGTTCCCTCTTTGACTCCCACATTACCCCTACCCCAGTGCTGCCTTTAACTGGCGACAGCTACCCAGGCCCCACTTCTCCTCAGGGCTCTGTCTTACGTGGGTGGCATAGTAGGGTAGGCTAGCCATCTGTTATTTTGCCCTCTCTTTCCAATCTTCTTGCCCATAGAAACAGGTTCCGTTGAAGTGACTGGCGCAGATCCAGAGGCGGGGAGCCGTGTGACTCTATCTCGGCTCCGTGTGTTTCTGCTGTCTTTAGCATTGGTGGCAACTTAGTAATTTTTGGTGCATGCCCCATTTACAGAGCACTTCACTTTTACACACATGAATCTTATGAAGCAAAATGATTTCATTTACAAATTCTGGCCTTAGCTTGTTAAAGGATTTAGCTCCTAATTCCCATAAACTTGTCACAGAAAATTTTTTTTAATTAAAATTCTAAATTCCAGTGGTGAAAATGGCTTATTTAAGTTTGTGCCAAAGATTTTAAAAATCTTCAGGGTTCAAGGCTTAGTTCCTCATCTCAACAGATGGAATGAACACAAACATAACCAAGTTAACATGGTGGTTGTTTGCATTATTAATCTTCAGATACACAGCATTCTGCTACCTTGCTGGCCAGGTTGACATGAATCCTTTCAGTGTGGCATATGTCAACAGAAATGTTCTTCCATCTGCTGCCGGGTAGCTTGATGCCTGATATTCCTAGACAAGGCCCAGCACAATGCGCACCTCTGTGAGTAATTACAGGTGTGTGGTGAGGAGCCCAGGGCATTAATCAGAGGCTTAATTATGAAAAAGGTGGATCTTTTGTTCCACTCTTGGAGCATGAGTTTACTACACACTTTCTAAACTACAGCGTCCATCTGCTCAGCCCCTTAGAATGTTTGCCTTGGCTGATATGGACCCTAAAGTGTATCAAAGGACATGATTAAAGCAGGGTTAAACATTAACTTGGAAGAAGTGTGGTTCAGGTTTTTCTTTCCTCCCCTCCTTTATCTGTCTGTTTACCTATCTCTGTATTTTTGGTATAGGAAAAGCTCTGCTGAAACGCTAAAACTTTAAATTAGTACTAGGTAAACTACCACATATGAGCTCTAATGGAGTAAGCACAGGATAGTCATTTTAAGGCTATGAACAGCACAATTCATAGAAACCAAATAAGTCCATTACATAGGGGCAAAAACAAGTCTTGGGAAAAAAAATGTATTGTGAACACATAAAAATTCTCTTTCAAGATTAACGGATTGTGAAATGAGGTAAAGGACTTAACGTGTTAGGATTTAGTGTGTTGCTACTACTTTGTTCTAATTTAATCAAATTGAATCAGGATTATTTTATTCATTTATTTTAAGTTTATTTATTTTCAAACAGAGAGTGTGTGTGTGTATGTGTGTGTGCGAGTGGATGAGGGGCAGAGAGAGAGGGAGAGAGAGAATCCCAGACAGGTTCCACACTGTCAGTGCACAGCTTGATGCCGGGCTTGATCTCAGGAACCGTGAGGTCATGACCTGGGCCAGCTCAAATCAAGAGTCAGACACTTAACCAACTGAGCCACCCAGGTGCCCCAGGATTATTTTAAAGGATTTTTAAAATAGCCATAGAAAAGAAATCAGATTTTTTAAAATTTTGCTTCTTGGCTTATATTTTGAGACTAACTATAGATTGAATAACTACAAGACACATACCTCTAGTAGTTGAGTATGTTTGATTAATGTGCATGGCCTAGAAGTATGTAAGAGAAGTTTGTGGTTTTCTGACTAATTCCCTGTGCACACACACACTCGCACAGGTGGCTTCAGAGATGTGGCCTGGCTGTGGGTGGCATGAACACTATCTGGTGGTGGAGCTCTGCTCTGCCACAGGCTGGAATGTGGTGGCTGTCTCAGAACAGAACTGGTGGGCAGGGGCCAGCCTGCCACCCACCACGGACAGGCCATTCCAGACACGGCAACACCAGGTGTCTCGGCAGTCGGGGGTCTTCATGTTGCACACCATATAAATGGCAGCTGCTACATTTGCACTTTTACCTGGTGTTCTCACTTGTACCCAGAGCCACACTGACTGCCCGAGTGTGACCGTGCTCTATTCATTCCCATTGTTTAACACATAGAACTATCCGAAGAGTGAACATTTCCATCTCTTTGCCTACTTAAAGATTTTTTTAATGAAACAGTGTACTTTAACTTTTGAAAATTGGAGAGTTTTGAAAGTGATAGGTGTTTGCAGGTCTTATTTATATATCTACCTGAATATTCCCTGGAGCTAGTCCCAATGCCATGATTTAGATTTTGGGCATGTCATCTTACAACTTAGTGTCCCTTCTCTTACCTGTACAATGGGTACAATAGCCCTTGGACTAAGTCATCTCCCAGTACCCATTTTACTGAAAAATTTCTGTGACCCTCGTTCCCTTAGATTATTATATAGTGGCCAATATACAAATGAACTGTCTACTCTGGAATTTTGTTCTTGAAAATTACAGTTGTGCTTTCTTATCTCTGCCTCTAGGATATCTTAAATACCATTATAAGGCACTGTCCACCCCGCTTCTTCTCCCTGGGTTTGCCTGGCTTCTCAATGCTGGTGGGGGACTTCATCACGGCTGCTGCTAGGGTCCTCAGTACAGACACGCCGGCGGTGAGTATGACAATGCTCAGCATCCAAACTCCCAGGAGACTTCACAATCGCTAACAAGGTTCAGATTTCTCCACTCTTAACAGGTGTTGACTCATTAGTGCAATGTGAAACTGGGCTCTGGGGTAGATGCCCTGGCAGCTGATGTGTGAAATTGTAGGATAAGATGACACACTGGTACTGGGAAGGCGTTTCATCAAAAGGCCAGAGTGTGAAAAATCATATCCTCACTAATGTTTCAGTACATTTACACAGTCAGAAGCAGGAGTTGTCTCTTAGAGTCTATTAGCATTTTCCAGTAAATGGTGGCACACAGATGTCTGTAGTAAAGAGAGAATTTTAAGTGTACATTATCAATAATTTTTTAAATTATTATCTTGGTTTTTATAAGTCTAACAAAATATTTTTTAATGTGAGAACACTTAAATTTTAAGCAGATGATGAATACATATTATTAATTGTGCAATAAAACTCTGGCAAAATTCTTACACTAAACAATGAGAATCGAGTGGACTAAATGAACATTCATGGCTACAAAAAGATTATCTGCAATCTCCACATTTACTTCCACTATTAGCGCAATGTGTTAATGTCTTTTGGGAGAACACTCTTATACATTTACACATAAAGGGCCTCTCACTTTTGTGCTCTGTACACCTGTTACCTGTTCAGACTCATTGTTTTCCTTTTCAAATGGTGTGAATAAAATTAGCTTTACTGTTTTCCAGGGACTTGTATTGAAATCAATATGAGTATTTAGCTACCTAAATTTTGTTTGATATATTGCTACTTTTTCACTCTACTTCTGTTCTCCTCTGCAGGGTAAATTCAAACTCCAACCCTGGATTTTAATTTAAGTTGTTTTTAATACCTTATGTATAGGTGGTATTTCATGCTGGTATTTTCATGTGCTAACTTTTTCTTATAAGGATAAGTTAAAAAGCAAAGGGAAGGGAAAAGAGAGAGCAATGAAAGGGGAGGATAAAAAAGAAAGGTAGAAGAAAAAAGGAAGAAAGATGTTGAATTTGTTCAACTGTTTTTTTTAAGGAATAGGAAATTTTTATACTTCTTTGTTTCTGAAAAAGATTTTAGGATAATCATTCTCAAAGAACCTTCAAATTTATTTTTTATCATTCAGATCAACATTGAACAAATTCACAAGATACAGGAAGGAAAACCATACTTCTTTATTGATAGTTTCCTTACTTGATACTAGGGTTTCCTATAAAAATGCCACACCCTTTCTAGAGATGATGCCATGCATGGCAGTCATTCTCTGTGAAAACTTATCTCTTGGCTAGGTAAGATATTAAAGTAGCTTTCCAAAATATATTTTTTTAGAAAGAGAAAGAAAATATGATCATGTGAATGTAAAAGTTACATGAAAGAATAGTAACTATAAATTGCCTTGAATTTCTCTCTTAGTTTAAACTTGAAGTTTAAAGTTGTAGGGGAACTGGTGATGGGGCACACCTACTCAGTCAAGTTTTTGGCTAACACAAGTTAAATACAAGTTTGAAGTACCCTTGCTACGCCCTGCTGAGGGAAAGAGAAACGCACACACAGGTCACCAAAAGATGGGTTGGAGCTTGTGCTCAGCAAACATTCTTCACAGTAGCCTAAAACTAGAACTAATCCAAATGTCCATCACCAGTGGGACAGATCAGTTGTGTGCACATAGGACAGAGTATTGCATATATTCCCCTTCCCATGCTTTACCCTGGAACTCTATAGGGTCGGATCTGGGTTCCATCCCAGTGTTGCCTTGTATTGTTCTCTAACCTTAGACAATATGCTTAGACACATGAGCCTCATTCTCCTCATTCTCCTCATTCTCCTGTGTGTAAATTGGGACTCATCCTAGGCTCAGTGCTTAGGCCAAAAAAGTATTGTCATTTACCACATTCATTGAATAAAGCTGTGTAACAACTCCTTAATTTTATTTAAGATCTGATGTTTTATATCTAGTTATATAGCCTAGCATGCAATCTAAAAATCCACAGTTCAAGCCAGGCTCATGTACAACACAATAGTTAAGCCACTCAGGGGAAGGTATCGATCTCAATGAAGTCTAAACCAGGATTGTCTGATGGGTAAGTCTGAAAAAAAAAAAAAAAAAAAAAAAAAAGATTGTCTGATGGATAAAGGGCAGCAGATAATGAGGGCCAACAAAGCAAGGCTGTTTGAGAAATGTTTACTGTGGGCCTACTACATGCTGGGACCTGGCCTGGCTGAGTATGACAGGCCCCTAGCCTCAAGGAACCAGATGGGTACACCACGTGTTTAATGTTTGTGCATGAGTTTCTAGCAGCCACGGTAAAATCACATCCAGAACCCACGGGGGCACCAACTGAGGAAGTGTTCATTCTGCTGGGTAAGAGGTGGAGGGGAAGACGTACATTAGAAAGGTCTTCATGGAAGAAGTGAAGCTGAAGCAGAGACCCGAAAGACCATCAGTGTCCGTCAGATAAACAGGGACAGCAGCAGCCTCCCCTTATCTCAGGATGGTATTTATTGAGCACCCACTGGGGTAGAGAAGTGATGAAGACCACCTAACCCCTGCCTTTGTGGGGGTTACAAATATTAACAGCTCAGAAAGTGATGTATGCAAAGAAAAAAACCCAAAGCAGGGATGCTGGAGACCTCAGAGGTGGAATGACACAATGTTTTGAGTTTGCTTCTTAACATAAAATAAAGGAAAGGAAAGGCCTCGGATAAGGGGACAGAGTGCTGGTGATGGGGTAGGGTTACACAGAAGGACAGGACCGTGGTCTAGGTGGAGCTTGTCAGTGTGAGATCCCTCTGGACCCCTGAGGTGAGATGACATACAAACCTGGACTTCAGGTGGGAAGTCTGGTCTAGACAGAAATATTGAGGGGTCCAACATTTAGGAGGCATTGAAATCTTGGGGCTGAATATCCTTTGGGAGTGAGTATAGATCTGAGAGAGAAGAGGGCACAGAACCACACTCAGTGTCCCAGAGTTTAGATCCTGAGGAAACAAGGCATTCCAGCACTGAGACTGTCAGACCACCTTAGGAGCCAAGAAAGGTGTCCCAGGGCCAAATGGTGCAGGTGTTGTTCCCAGGCACGAGGGAGCTAGCACCTACATCATCACTGGCGTGGGGTCAGGTGAGGAAAGGCCTGGGTGGTGACCACAGGTCATATAACATGGAACTGTACTCACTGGCGGACTTTGGCTAGTCTTAACATTTTCAGTTTGCTCTAGTGGTTTCAAATCTTCGTATTTAAAAAATGAAATAAACCATTAAAGATACAGTGACTTCATCCCTGATGCTATGGCTGCACTCATAGCTGCCTTCACTCTGGCCTGTACTGCGCTTCAGTGACTGACACTCTGCTCTCCCTGAGAGCATCCATCACCCCACACTCCTGCTCCGTTCTGAGGGCATCACTGCTCAGGTAGAATGAGATGGGAACTGTACTACATGGCCCTGGGGGTTATTCCCTGAGAGCCCTGGGTGTCTTTCTCAGACTCCGCCCCTGGGGAACTCCAGGGCCTGTATGGCCTCCCGGCTCTGTGCACCTGGGGCCTTTTTCAGGTCCATGGGTGCCCGGGTCCTCTGCCTTTTCTATTCCCACTGCCCGTACCATGCCTCTCACCCCTCACCTCACTCCCTCACTCCACCAGCCTGGCTGGCTCCTGTGGCTTATGCGACTTTTAGCAGCGGTTGGTCTTACTGTCCCCAACTATCCTGAACAGAACAAATCATTGCCTCGTTTTGGTTCCCATAGAATATCTCTCTGTGTGTTTTATATTGTCTTTTGTTTACCTGTGTGCTGATGAGAACCAAGCGAGGTAAAAGATGAATGCTCTGCGTTCTTGTGATATCCCTACTCTATGGCTCACGTAGCAAGTGCTTTCCTGAATTACATATAACCGCTATTTGCCTTTCCTCCCACACTCCACATGCTACACTGCCATCTCTCTGGGGGAGGGAGACTCCCTTTCATTTCCTACTCTGGGTGCTTAATAATATAGACCCAGTGTGGACCCTGGAATTAGATGGCCTCAGTGCAAATCAGGGTCTGTCACTTGAAAAGCCACTGAATTTCTCCGAGCCTCAGTTTTCTCACTTGTAAAGTAGAAATGATAATAGTATCTAGGTCATTGGGTTGCTGAGGGTATTCTAGGAGGAAATGCTTGTACAGCATTTAGAACAGTGCTTAGCACTGAGTGAGAGCTCTGTGTTTGCCACCCTTATTATAATTGCTAGATAGTAGTAGGTAGACAGAAAAACGGATGGCTGGGTGGCTCAGTCGGTTAAGCATCTGCCTCTTGATCTTGATCTCACAGTTTGTGCTCTGCGCAGAGAGCGGGGAGCCTGCTTGGGATTTTATGTCTTCTCTCTCTCTGCCCCTCTCCTATTCATCCTCAAAATACATAAACTTTAAAAAAAAAAAAAGATGGACAGATGGGAAGGTGGGCGAATGACATACCTCTGTAATTGTGGTGTCTGCCCTATTCTTGGCTAATCATAGCTGCTAGTAAGTGTTGGCTGAATTGAAATCTTGTGAAATGCCTCCTTTGATATATTCCTTTATTTTTCTACTGGATTTTTTTTAATTTAAATATATGAAATTTATTGTCAAATTGGTTTCCATACAACACCCAGTGCTCATCCCAAAAAGATGCCCTCTTCAATACCCATCACCTACCCTCCCCTCCCTCCCACCCCCCATCAGCTCTCAGTTTGTTCTCATTTTTTAAGAGTCTCTTATGCTTTGGCTCTCTCCCACTCTAACCTCTCTCTCTCTTTTTTTTTTTTTTTTCCTTCCCCTCCCCCATGGGTTCCTGTTAAGTTTCTCAGGATCCACATAAGAGTGAAAACATATGGTATCTGTCTTTCTCTGTATGGCTTATTTCACTTAGCATCACACTCTCCAGTTCCTTCCACGTTGCTACAAAGGGCCATATTTCATTCTTTCTCATTGCCACATAGTACTCCATTGTGTATATAAACCACAATTTCTTTATCCATTCATCAGTTGATGGACATTTAGGCTCTTTCCATAATTTGGCTATTGTTGAGAGTGCTGCTATAAACATTGGGGTACAAGTGCCCCTTATGCATCAGTACTCCTGTATCCCTTGGGTAAATTCCTAGCAGTGCTACTGCTGGGTCATAGGGTAGGTCTATCTTTAATTTTTTGAGGAACCTCCACACTGTTTTCCAGAGTGGCTGCACCAGTTTGTATTCCCACCAACAGTGCAAGAGGATTCCTGTTTCTCCACATCCTCTCCAGCATCTATAGTCTCCTGATTTGTTCATTTTGGCCACTCTGACTGGCGTGAGGTGATTCCTTTGATATATTCCTAATTCCAGTAGTGGACAAACAAGTGATTTTGTATCACTAGATGTCAATCACTATGTGTTATTTTGCAAAGTAGTTCTTGGTGAGACAGGAAATTTGGTGGATGGTGTGTGCTCTTTCCCTGCCTTCTGAAATTCAGCCCCAACCCTTCTCCCTTATGAATTTTTGTTAACTGTCTTCACAGCAAAAATAATATTAAGTTGATATCCCTTACCCTGCCTTGTCAAGAACATTAAGACTAAAAACACATAAAAATAAAAGGTAAAAGTCATAATAGAGTCATTTGCTTTTCTGAATCTGAATGCATCTGCAGACCAGTTTTCACAGTGCTTTTTTGTATTCAAGTATAACGTTATTTTCCATTCCTTGGAAATTTGCTTTTTCATTTAGACAAACCTGTCTTGTTTAACTGTTCACCTGGAGGAAAATAACCAGCCTAGTTCGATATTTCTTATCTAGGATAAAATAAAGATTCCCTCTTGAAATCATGAAAAAGTAAAGTCTGTTGCTTAAGTAAAGTTTCTGGCTTAGCAAAAGAAAAATGAGCACTTTCACTTTTTTGTGTGCAGGCACCTCATTCAGAAGCTCTCACCATTCTTGGTTCTCTTGTCTGCTTTCCAAACACCTACCGGGAGATCCCTTTGCTGCAGTCTGTGCCAGAAGTCAGTGAAGTCATCACAGGAACCGAAGACGTCAAGGTACCTGCTACCTTTGAGTGACTCTCAGGTTTATCATCTTCTAGTTCCAGCTCTGTGGCCATCGCTTCTATTATTGTGCATTGATCCCCTTATCCCTGAAAGTTCTGCTTTATTGTTTAAATGTTTCAGTAGTTGTTGTTTTCAGAAGGCTGTTTTCAGGGGATTAAATGTATCCGAATCAGAGCACATCGCAGTTATAACTGATAGGCTCCTTGGGTGTTTTTTATTAGGTCTGTTTATCATGCCTATGGATCCTAATTATGTAATGAATCATCCTTTGTAATAATTTTAGGTTCAGTTGTGCCACATTAGTGCATCCAATGAGTTTATAAGGAATAATTGAAATAAACTAAATATTCAGTCCTGTTGTTAGCCTGATTAAATACTACTAATCATTTGCAATGTCAGGTTATTCATTACTTAGAGAATAAAAGTAAGCATTTGTTCTCTCCTCAACTGACTTTGAGGCAAACAAATATGCTTTTCAAATCTCAGAATCTATCTTATCTACTTACGGTACATAATTATAATATATAATTTAGTGTACAATATATAATCTAATTAAAGTAAAAGAAAACCGAGCTTTTCCTATCTGAAGTCTCAGTTGCTTTGCTAGGTTTTTATTGTGCACCCAGAAACCCTCTTCCCTATGCTGGCTTAATTGCCCAGGGAGGCCCTGGCTGAGACTGCAACCAGGCTGCTCCCCCGAGCCCTGTGTCTCTTCCCCCCAGGTCCTCCCTGGTCCTTCAGGAGCTCCTGACTTCCAGGAACACAGTCAGAACATGTGGGAAACCAACTACTAAACAAAGTTTTTATTTTACTTAATTTTTTGTTTTTAGCATTACCTCATAAATATTTTACTGAAGAATGCCACAGAGGAACCAAATGAATGTGCAAGGTAAATGTTGACAAAAAGGTAAACTATTTTAGGATTTTAAAATACAAATTTATGTGTGAACAGTTAATGTTAAAAAAAAAACACTTTTTCCACATTACTCATATACCCACTAATAAGTATAGTAAAGGGGCACCTGGGTGGCTCAGTCAGTTAAGCATCCGACTCTTGATTTCAGCTCAGGTCATGATCTCACAGTCATGGGATCAAGCCCTGTGTCGGGCTCCACTCTGAGCATAGAGCCTGCTTAAGATTCTTTCTTTTTGTACCTCTGCACCTGTCCCTGCTTGTGTGCACATGCTCGCTCTCTCTCTCTCTCTCTCAAAAAAAAAAAAAAATTTAAGTGTAGTAAGAATTATGTCGAGAATGTGCTTTACTTAATTTTTTAAAAGTGTGCCTTTATTAAGTGAAAACAGTAAGGTGCAGAAGGTTATAATTACATTTTGTGAAAGAAAAAACAAGATTACAAATATATATGTGCACTCCCTGTTATTTTTAATGAAGAAGAAAAAAATGGAAGGATAAACCAAAAACGTATACAAATGGTGTATGTATAGGGTAGTGATTCTCAACCAGAGGTGATTTTGTACCCCAGGAGACATTTAGCAATGTCTGGAAACATTTTAGTTGCCTCTGCCAAGCATCTAAGGTCGCTGGCAGTCTGTTACCAAGATGGGTTTTCTGGGCCACCTACATAGTGAAAAGTTGCAACCTGTCCTTCCAGGGTGAAGCCCAAAGCTGGGAACACTGGTGGAGGGATTTTCTTATCCCCTGCCTCCAACCCCATAAGGTCACCAGAAGCCCAGCTAAGCCTCTTGCTGCCCGGGAATCAGCTCCTACCCTGTTCTCTTTCTAACAGCCCATCAACCATCACCACCTTGTCAGCTCTTTGATGAATTTAAGAGGATTTTTTTTTTTTTTTTTTGGCGGGGGGGAGGTTTTTTTTTTTTACTAACTTCTTCAGTGGCTTTGTTGGATGGTTTAGTACACATTTTCTAGTCTTCCATTACCAGAAGCTATAAATTCATTATCAATTTGTTCATATTAGAGTAACCTTGAATTTGGGGATAAACTCAATGTGGTTTATACAGTACTGGATCTGATTTGAGTAACATTTTGTTGAGTAAAGTTCCATTTATATTTATGGCCTGTAATTTTCTTTCCCCATCCTGTCCTTATCAGGCTTGATTACAGGGTATGTCTTCTTCCAAAACGAGTGAAGTATTGTTTCATTCTCTTAAGTCAGCAAGAGTTTTTGTAAAATTAGAGTTTGTGCTCTTGTGTATTTAGACCTTGATGGTAAAACTATCTAAGTCTGGTTATTTATGAGAGGGTTAACCACTGACTTGTTTTCTTCCATGATTGTTTAGGAATTTTAAGGTTTTATTTTATTTGACAGCTTAGATAAACTAAAGTTGTCTAGAAATTTGTCCATTCCTTCTAAGTTTTGAAATACCCTTGCATTCATGATGGCTCCATTATCCTTTTGCTATCTTTTCGTAGCTCTATGCACTTCTTAATCTCTGACCCTTTTCTGTATTCTCTGATTTTTCTCACACATCTTGCCGAAGGTCTGTCAACTTTGTTAGTCTTTTCAAAGAATATACTTTTGTCTTTGTTCCAGCCTCTTTATTCTGTATTTGTTTTTATTTTCTACTTTCTGCTCTTTTTTATATTCTTTCTTCTGCTTTCTTTACATTCTGCCACTCATTTTCTTTTCATCAGTATATTAATTCTGATATATGCCAGTATATTAACTCAGTATACTAATTCAGCATTTCTCCTTTACAGATACCAACATTTAAGTCCCTATGTTTATTTCTAAGTGCCACTTTATCTGAGTTCTCTACGTTTGATATGTAATATTTTTCCACTGAAATTTTTTCCAGTTTCCATTATGATTCCTTCACTGAGTCATGATTTATTTAGAAATATATTCCTTCATTTTTAAACACATGGTTATTTTTATTTATCTTTTTGCTGCTGATGTCTTAAAGGCATTGTAGATTAAATATGTTGTCTGCCAAGTAACAATCTTTGAAATTGTTGAGATTTGCTCTATGGCTCAATATGTAGTCATTTTCTGCACATGTCCTGTATATGGTTGAAAAGAATGTGTATACCATTTCTTCAGTTGTTGGGTGTAGTGCTCTAGATGTGTCCATTTGATTAATTTTTTAGTCATGTCTTTCAAATACTTTAAATCCTTTCTAATTTTTTCATCATCTTGATCATTAACTGAGAAAGATGGATTAAGATATCCCACTATTATGGTACGTTTATTTCCCTTATATATCTGTCAATTTTTGTTTTATATATTTTGAAGCTATATTATTAGCTGCATAGAAGTATAGAATTATCAAATCTCTATATAGAATCCCATCTCTTTTATTTATTTTTGAGAGAGAGAGAGACAGAGTATGAGCAGGCGAGGGGCAGAGAGAGAGAATCCGATGCAGGCTCCAGACTCTGAGTTGTCAGCCAGCAGAGTCCAACATGAGGCTTGAACTTGTGAAACCTCAAGATCATGACCTGAGCCGAAGTTGGATAATCAACTGACTGAGCCACCCGGGCGACCCTACCTTAAAGACTACTTATCTGATATTGATATGGATATTTTTAAATGATATTTTCTATCCTTTTATTTTTATTTTTTTTTAATTTTTATTTATTTTTGAGAGAAAATACAAGTGAGCAAGCAAGGGAGGGGCAGAGAGAGAGAGGGAGACAGAATCTCAGACAAGCTCCACTCTGTCAGCACAGAGCCCTATGTGGGGCTCGAACTCATAAACCGTGAGATCATGAGCTGAGCTGAAACCAAGAGTCAGACGCTTAACCCACTGAGCCACTGAGGCACCCCAATATTTTCTATCCTTTTAAATTTAACTTTTCTATATTCTTCTCTTTTAAATGTCTTTGCAAAAATTGTACATATTTTATTTTATACATTTATACTGTCTGATTTTTATCTTTTAACTGAATCTTTAGTTCATTTACATTTGCTGCAATTACTGACATATTTGGATTTCTTTCATCTTTATATTCTTTGTATATTCTTTGTATTCTTTGTATCTTTATATTCTTTGTATTTCTTTCATCTTTATATTTTGTTATTTGTCCTCAGTATTCTCTCATTTTCTCCCTTTTCTCACCTTCATTCTTCCCTTCTCCTTTCCTTCCTTCCTTCCTAACTTCCTAACTTCCTAACTTCCTCCCTTCCAGATGATTTTTCCCACATTCCATTTTTTCTCTAATTTCTTAGGAGTCATAGACTCTCTTTCAGTTTTCTTAAAAGTTACCTTAGAAATTTTAATGGGGCACCTGGGTGGCTCAGTCAGTTAAGCATCTGACTCTTGATTTCTGTTCAGGTCATGATCCCAGGATCATGAGATTGAGCCCCACATCGGGCTCTGTGCTGAATCCCACATCATTTAGGATTCTCTCCCTCTCCCTCCCTCCCTCTCTCTCTCTTTTTCTCTCTCTTTCCCCACCCCTGTCCCTCCCATGCTCAAGCACACACATACTCTCTTTCTCTCAAAACAGATAAACATTTAAAAAAAAGAAATTGTAATATGCATACTTGTGTTACTAATTCTGAAATTAGGCTGTCTTTACCCTCTTCCTAAACAATGTCAGGCCTTAGAATACAACCTTCTTATTTTATTCCTATGTTACCACGCTTCTCCTGTTCTGTCTCCCTCCTGCACCTAACTTCTGCAAGTTGGTGACTTGAGGTTTAGGGGTGGTCCTCTCCTCCCTCCATGACGCTCCTAGGTGCTCTTATTCATTCTAACTAGACTTTAAATACCACCTACTTACTAATGATACTGAATTTATTTACCTGGCCTCTTCTGTGAACCCCTTATATATTCAGGCTTATATATTAAACTGCCTACTTGATACCTCAACTTGGATGTCTTAACACATACAAAGTTAACACAACCACAGTTGAATCCTTGAGTCTCCTGACCATCCCTCAGACTCCCCCCTTGGTAAAGGGCACCATCATCTCAGATTTTCAGTACAGAAACTTGGGGAAAATCCTTGATTTCTCCTTTTCACATATGCACCACATTCAAACCTTTAACATGTCTTAGCAATACCTTCCCCTCCCACTTTTTCCTTACTGTAGAAAGCCAAATGTCTGTGGAGTTAAAAATGGAATAGAATGTGTATGATATGCTCAGTCTTTATTAGCTGAGTATGAGAGGAGTTAGACAATGAAATTGAGTTCATGCAAGTGCAGATAAGCAGAAATATGATCAAGATTCCAAATAAATGGAGGAGAATCACAAGAGAAGATAGTTATAATTGTGAGTGATGATAATGTAGAAGAGTTCAGAAAAAAGAGTAAGTTACGTAAATTGGGTGGTGTGAGATGGGATGGTAGCAAACAGTTCCAGAAAGTGCGTTAGTGTACAAAGGAGAGTGAAGGTGGTATTGCCATTAGCTAAAAAAAAAGTTTTGAGAGATAGAACTCATTTGGGATCACAAAGGACACATTTGGGATACAGAGAACCTAACTGACAGGAACTCAAACACATAAGGGGTAACAGAGTATTAGAATCGGAAGATGCTAGATGGGGATGCTAAATGATATGTTGGAAAGAGAAAAAATAGCATTGAAGAGCAGCTATAAGCTAGTGTGGCTTTAAAACTCAAGGCAGGTGAAAGTGGTTCACATTAGGAAACCACTTTATGGGTCACAAAAGTTCTCTGTCATGCAGGGCTAATAGTTATAGAGTAATGCAGGTGTTCCTAAGAAATGAGAGATCTTTGCTCTGAATGAATTACATTTAACAGAAAGGTTAATGGGTTGTAAAAAAAAAAAAAGTATGTGTATTTATACACACACACACACACACACACACATTCAAGCATGCAAAGGAAGAGAGGCTCTTGAAGTGGTAAAAATATGATTGGGGGTATAATTCCAAGTTAGATTTTAGTGGGTTAAATAATCAGTTAAGCTGGGGGAAGATAAAAAGGCTATTTGAAAGCATGTAGAATACATGGCAAAGAGCGCAAACTAAGAATACAAACTGCAGTTTCTAGACTGAGAATAAGCGTAGGGATGAGGCAAGAGGAGACAGTTCTATACAGTGAGGGAAGTTGAGGGTTCAAAGTGTGTGGAATTCATGTATTATGCTGTTGTCAGAGAACCAAAGAAGGCCAGGCACACCTTATAAACTGGGCTGCCCATTTATACTGAGTTCATTTAAGTAGAAGGTGACATAGCCTCCAAAGGACTTTTAATAAACGTGTTCTGAAGCCCTTAGTCTATCTTAATTTAAAGAGGTGAGATTCCAGTGAAATATGGTGGTTTTAAAACCTCAAAATATATTTATTTTAATTGCTGAATTATACTGAATACAAAGAACTTTTACTGTGGAGAGCTGAGCAGTACATTCAGTTTAATTGGTACTGGATGTGACCTCTTATTACAAAGAACAACATATACATCCTACAGTTAACTTCTGGTTCCAAGCAGGGACTTGAACCCCCCGTTTTGTTCTGAAAGTGAGCAGGTTTGGGAGCAAGTATTTTAATTTTATATGTGGGCATTCAGAAAAAATTAACAGGAGTATGACTTTTTGATCATTGCAAAAGATAGTGGAATATATCAGTTCCAAAGAGAATTACCATTTAAAAATGATTTACAATTGAGAAAGGTAATTTTTAAAGGACTGTGTAATTTGAAGAAAGCTTTGTCCTCACTTACTGTTTAAAAGATAACAGTGCTGGGGCGCCTGGGTGGCTCAGTCAGCTGAGCATCCGACTTCGGCTTAGGTCATGATCTCACAGTTCGTGGGTTCGAGCCCCGCATCAGGCTCTGTGCTGGAGCCTGCTTCAGATTCTGTGTCTCCTTCTCTCTCTGTCCCTCCCCCGCTCATGCTTTCTCTCACTCTGTTTCTCAAAAATAAATAAATGTAAAAAAATTAAAAAAAAAAAAGATAGTGCAGCTGATTCTGGAAGTTGTGTTCAAATATTCTTTACAATGAAATATAGGGTTTGTATTCTGTTTGTAGTAGGTGTTGTGTATTTTATTGTAGGGAAAACAATTACAAACTCAATTTCCAATGATTTTCTGAGATTCATGTCTTTGATTATTCGTCAAAACTATCTTGAAGCAATACGGTGTAGTTAAAAATGTCAGCAAAAATAAAATGAACAACTCAGAAAACAACAGATGCTGGTGACTATGCAGAGAAACGGGAACCCTCTTGCACTGTTGGTGGGAATGCAAACTGGTGCAGCCGCTCTGGAAAACAGTGGGGAGGTACCTCAAAAATTAAAAATAGAACTACCCTACAACCCAGCAATAGCACTACTAGGAATTTATCCAAAGGATACAGGGGTGCTGATTCATAGGGGCACATGTACCCCAATGTTTATAACAGCACTTTCAACAATAGCCAAATCATGGAAAGAGCCTAAATTTCCATCAACTGATGAGTGGATAAAGAAGATGTGGTTTATATATACAACGGAGTACTGCTTGGCAATGAGAAAGAATGAAGTCTTGCCATTTACAGCAACATGGATGGAGCCGGAAGGTATTATATAAGTCAGTCAGAGAAAGAAAGATATCATATGTTTTCACTCATATGTGGATCTTGAGAAACTTAACAGAAGACCGGGGAGGGGAAGGGAAAAAATAGTTACAAACAAAGAGGGAGGGAGGCAAACCACAAGAGACTCTTAAGTGCAGAGAACAAACTGAGGGTGGATGGGGGTGGGGGAGAGGGAAAATGGGTGATGGGCATGGAGGAGGGCACTTGTTGGGTTGAGCACTGGGTGTTGTATGCAAACAATGAACCACAGGACTCGACGCCAAAAACCAAGAGCACACTTTACACACTGTATGTTAGCCAATTTGACAATAAATTATATTAAAAAAAAAAAAAAGATACTCTCTCTCTTCCTCTGCCCCTCTCCTCCACTCGTGGGTATGCTTTCTCTCTCTCTCTCTCCCTCTCTCTCTCTCTCTCAAATTTAAAGAAGATGGTAGCAAAAATAACTGATATATGGGCTGTGACTATTAATAGGAAGTATATCATTTACTTATTAAATAATTACTAACCAATATCAGTATTTCTATTTGTCCTTACCCTTTTTTTCTTAGGAAGACACTCTGTTGGTGTATGTGTAATTTTTGCTACTTTGTAAAAAAAAGATTTAAAATACTTTGTCACATGAAAATACCAAGAAAACATGTTAAATTTTTTGAGAGTTTTCCTCTTTTCCTTCTTTTCCAAAAGATGCATCGCCATTTGCTCTCTCGGGGTCTGGATATGCGAAGAGCTTGCCCAGTGTACGAGCCATCCTCAGCTGAAAGAGGCCATCAATGTGATAGGTGTGACTTTGAAGGTATTCCCAATTCGTGATGTGTATTTGACAGTAATCTGTATCCCAGATATTCAACCAGTTCTAGTTTGAATTAGCTCCATCACTATTTTTTCCCTATATCAGAGAGGGGTTTTAAATCAAAAATTGTTTTTATGAGAGCATGCTGAATGTTCTGTGAGGCTCACAAAAGAGGCCACCAATAGCTGCTTCCCCACTGGTGGCTGAGCTGTCCTGGACTGACCCCTTTGCCTGAGTGGGGCTCCTCTGTGGGCTGGGCACTTCCTGTGGCAAGTGACAATTGGTAATAGTGACAAGAAAGTGCGATTTCATGCCCTGGCCTCTGCAGTGGGACTGGGAGAGACCTGAGTACTCGCCACCTGACTGGGCCTTCACACTTTTAGGATGTCTTTCTTCCTTTACTTTGTTAATGAAAAGAGGGAGTGTTTTTTGGGTTTTTTTGTGTTTGTTTGTTTTTTGTTTTTTTGTTTTTGTTTTGCCATTGACTGGGTTCACATGCTGGCCCACATTCATTGCAAAGTCAATACTTCAGACAGCTCTGCAAGGTAGATGGTACAATCACTATGTCCCACCAGAGGAAAGCAAGGCCCAGAGAAATCCAGTCCTAAGCACACAGGCACACAGGTATAAAGGATGGAAGCAGCACTGAGAGCAGATCTGTGTAACATGAAAACAAAACTGAACTTTTATACATACTGTTAGGCCACTTCCTAAACCAGGGCTCAAAACCTGCCAGGTCCCTTTCTGGCTCCTGTTTAGAGATGGTGGTAACAATTAGCACTGCTGTTATTACACCCCCCAGAACTGGTGAGTGTCTAGTCCCTGCCAGGCACTGTACTGGGAGTTTGTGGAAGTTCTCAGCTGCTAGGCACTTGTCCCACTTTACAGTGGAGAAGCTGAGGTGCAGGAAGGTCAAGGAGCTCTTTCCAGGCTCTGAATCCTGGTCAAGCCAAAGTTCAGACCCTAAACTGTGCATCTGATACCAGCGTCCAGGCTCATGCCCGCCCTTCTCTACTGCCTGTCATGTGTTGCTGTAATAGTAACAACCATTGTAGCTGACACTGGGACGGTCATCACCAGGCCAGTGATAGAGGTGTGTCACCTTTGTGCTTCAGCCCACAGGATAACCAGCCAGGGACATCCCCTGCCCATGGCTTGGCATCTGGCCCTCTGGTCTAGCCCCTGCCTGTCTTTGCAGCCTGATTTCATGGCAGTGCTCCTCACCTACTCCCCTTCCTGACCAAGTCTTATGTCCTCTGACCCCCTCCCACCTGTGCACCCCATCCCCCATTCTCTCCTCCACAACACCTGGGAGTGCCGGTCAGATCCGGAGAGCTGGAGAAACACTTGCTGCTGATCCCTGTGATGAGGAATGGAAAATTGATCAAACCAAAATATCACTTAGGAGGCCTCCCTCTGGCCTGAGCAGGGTGCTGACCTTTGTTGTTGCTTTTAATCCTTAAGACCACCCTCTGTATGAAGGCTTGCTGCCACCTCTGCATCACAGATGTGGAAAATGAGCTGATTGGGAAATAGAGAGTCTGCCAGGGCCAAACCCAGGACACCGTGTCCCCATGTCTGGGCTTTTCCCTAATTGCAGTGTATAAGACACTCCAAAAGCCATGGTGAAATATCCACATATAACTATTACAGTGAAAAAAAGTTGGATATCAATTGTATATCTATGCAGAGTGTAATTCGTTTTTTAATATCCTATTTTCTCAATTCTAAGATCTATTTTTCCAATCCTAGTTTTTTTTCCTAAATCTAGAAAGGTATATTGCATGTGCTGTGGCTTCTCCACCCCTACTCCCTTCCTGGAAAAGCTGTTAATAATTCAGTGGTGTCTCAGAGTGAAGGAGATCTGTAGATAAATCTTCTACCCTATGTGGTTCTATGCAGTATAGATAACAAGAGTAGAAGGATATATGACGGCTTACGTTTTCCTGTTGTCGTTCTCCACATTTTCAAAAATCTCTATAGTTTTTGTACAATTATGAGGAAAACATAGAGTACCAGAAAAAATGTAGCTGCCGTGCTTGGAGCCGCGCTCTATCAGGGACATCCCGCCACAGTGTGGGGGCTGTTCCGTTGAAGCCTGTACCCCAGGATGCTCCTGATCCCCCCATTTTGGCAATAAAAGAGAGCACAGCTAAAGAAGGCCAAGGACCTTGCTCCGGCTTGAATTGCTAAGAAATCAGAGGGCCGAGATCAGCCATATCAACCTTCCTTTAACCAGTGTGAATAGCAGAGGGAAACTCGTGGATGCAGTTCCAGGACGCTGGGACCACTCCCTGCCTGCCTCCCTCCTAAGCCTGTGTTCCTGTGCCAGTGGCACTTTCACTGAAGGAGGGAGCACATGAATCTAAGAGAACCGAGAGCTATCAGGAAAGGAGTTGCCACGGGGAGCAAGGGGGACAGCAACAACTCCTAAGAAGAGGGGCCCCAGGGAGGCTCAGGGCTCTACTAGGAGGGGGAGCATCTGGCGGACTAGAGAAGGAGGCCCGGCCCCAGCGGCACAGGGTGCATGAGGCCAGAAAGGGCTTCCTGTCTTATGGGTTCCACATGGCTCTGGGCACCACTCTGCTGTGACCCTGCCCTTCAGGAACACTTGATGAGGCTGATCCAGGTGTTCCCTCAGATGCAGGAAGGGCATGGTCAGAGAAGGCTGGGAAATGCTCCCTAGAAGGTATACATGAAAAACAGTGAGAGCAGAGCACTGCCTAGCCGCCTGGAGAATTCTACTCAGCTAGTTGTGTCTGGTGGGGGAGTGTGTGGGTGGGGGCGGAGGGTTCTAAGCCTGAGCTGTAGTCACAGACCTAGGTGTCCCTTCCAAGGTGGGGGCCGAGGGCACTAGAGTGGCAGCTTCGGCTCTGGCTTAGGTGAGCTGCCAACCCTGTCTCCTTGGCAGCCCAAGTGAGAGGAGGCCCAACCCGAGCCCCACCCTCAGCCTCACCTGTTGTTCCTTCTCTTACCCTATCTCAGGAGACATCATTGACTTTCCCTGCCCTCCTTACTTCAGTCCTAGAGTCCTGCTGCCCTAGGGCCATCCCTACCCATCCTGTCTCCCCCTGCCAATAACTGAGCCTCCTGGTGCCTTCCAACTCCTTGGCCCTAGTCTGGCCCCCACAGATCTGTCCTCCCTCCTGCCACCGGAGGAATCTGTCTGCATAGGGTCTGACCAAGTAGCCCACAGACTAGAGCACTATGCACGGCGTTCAGGGACATATGTGAACAAGTCCCTGCCTGTTCCCAAGACTGTTAGTCCTTCAGAGTAGAGACTGTATCTGCCCTGTTCATCTTGTGCCCTGTACTTTTCTTTCTTTCTTTCTTTTTCTGGCTTAAACAACATGGGAACATATTGATTCATAAAGCTGGAAAATACATGGGTAAGGAAGAGGTCAGGGTTGGTTGATTCAGGAGATTAACAGTCAACACTGACCTAATTGTCTAACTCTACTGCTCTGTAGTCCACAGAGGTGGCTTCATGTTAGGGTGGGATGCCTGCAGGGTTGGAGGATGTCTGCCAGTAGGAGTCAGGGTCCCATGTGTCCTTGTTTGTGTTCTGCAGGACTTCCATCACAGCATTCTCGTAAGAGGTACTGAGATGCATTAGTCGAGGTTTCTCGCTCATCCCTGTACCAGCGACTGAGACTGGGAATAAAATCTTCTGATTTGTTTAAGCCTGTTAGGGCACATTCCTGGAGCTGGGAGAGATGGCCTGCATGGGAGAGGGAAGGCACCTCAAAATAGATCTATTAGTTAAGGAGTGAGGGAGGAATTGATACTGGCCAAGCAACCACACATGTGCACCTTAGAGAGGACTGAGAGCAAGAGATGCTCTGTAAAAGGAAAAGGTGAAGGCATGTGAGTGGGGAAAGCAGTAATGAGAAGAAGCTGAGCAGTGTGTAGGGAAGGGGCACTCTGGGCAGAAGGAGCTCCCAGTACAAAGGCCCTGGGGTAGAAACGAGTTGGTATATATCCTAAGAGCAGGAAGATGCTGGCATGTTGGAGCAGAGTGCAGTGTTGAGCAGTGAAGCAGTATAGTTGACACACAGTGTGATGTTAGTTTCAGGTGTGCAACACAGCGATTCAACAACCTATCCTTCCTGCTGTGCTCCTCACAAGTGTAGCTACCACGTGTCACCCTCAGTGTTGGCACACTCCATGAATATGTGCTGAATGAGTGAGTGAGTGAATGAGTGATTTGTCTCTCCCCACCACCGCCCACAGCATTCAGTAATAGCATCCCACCTGCAGCCCTCCAGCCTGACCTTGCCTTCCGCAGTGCCCTACCACCTGCTGCCTTGAAGGAAACACTCTCCCTCTGCCTTCTTCTGCCCTAACCTCAGCTCTCCTTCCACCCTTCCCCCATTCTCTCTACCACCTGCCCCTTCCCTCACACCTCATCCCTCTGCCCAGAGGCTCTTTGTCTGGTCTACCATAGCTCTCATTTCCTCGTTGTCCTCTTGTCTGCTCCCAGCTTCTAGTTAGATGTAAGAGCCATGCCAGCCTTATGTTTCCACCCCACGACCTGACCCCTGTGATGCAGTTGAAACACATCCAGTGGCTATTCCTGTTCTTCACCTTAGACTCATCATGCGTTACTTCTCCGGGGGGGGGGGGGGGTGTGCAAGGCATTAGGAACATAATGGTAAACAAGATGTGGAAAAATAAACACAAAAGAACAGGCAGACAAATACAGAAGATCGGCTTGATAGCCTTAATGCCATGAGGAAAGCACGAGAGCGAAGCAGGATGGAGCTGAAGAGCTGGAGCAGATAGACTGCCACTCCTTGGGATGGGCAAGGTGGCCTCACGGAGGAGGCCTTTAGTGCCATGATCTGAGAGATGTGGCAGAAGCCAGCATCCCAGGCAAAGCAGGGAGTAAGGGCAAAGGCCTTGGGACAGAAGCAAGCCAGAGTGTTTGCGGGGTTGAAAGAGGCTCGTGAGCATCAGGTCATCTGAGGCCTAGAGGCCAGGCTCTGAGAGCCCCTTGAGGGCAGACGCTCTTGCTCTGGGTGCACTTTGCACCTATCAGGAAGGAGTATTTGGAAAGTGTTTATTCTACAGAGTTCAAAGTAATCCCCTTTGCCTTACCTTCTTCCTCGTCCTGTACATTTGCACTGAGCTGCTAAATGTTGACTTTTCCATGTCTGTGTGGTGCTGAGGTCAATTGGTACCTGCTTTATGTGACTTGGAGCTCCTGGTGTGGAAATAACTAAGCTACATATCCAGGGGTTTCCTTAGACACCCAAAATCAGCGACAAACCTTTTGGCTTTAGATAATAAGGTAGGGACAGCAGGGTAGCCCCAGGTTCTGGGCAGGGAGAGAGGCACAGGGTGTCTTTCATCTGTTACATCCATCCAACCCAATGGTCTTTGTGAGTACCGTCCCTCCCCTTTGACATGCCATCTAGGAAGAAATGGGAGCATCCAAAGGTCCTTGTACACACACCAGACTCCAAAAACACACTCAAAGTAATTGAATAAATACACCATAACATAGGATTATATTCTCACAGTTCCCAAATTTTCACATTTCTTAGTACATTACACATGTGGGTGAAGTTTAATTTTATAAGGTGGGAAATCACTTGATCACGTCATGTTTCTATAAAATGAAAATCATATCTACCTTGCAGAGCTGTTAATGAAGATATATCAATGCGAAAATGAGGAGAATTGTAAAAGGGCCAGCACACGGGGAATACTCAGTAATGTACTACCTTTTAATTTCCTCCAATTGTCAAAATTATTATTTATGCAATCTGAATGAGGCACTTGAAATTATGGTTTTAATTTTCAGATGACTGAACGACAGCTCTTTGTTTCTATAGAATGTTAAGGAAATTAATACATGTGGACAAGAGGCAGTTATAGGATGGTACAAGTGCAATGTGGGACCAGGACACCTTTTTCAAAAATTTAATGCGTAACAAGGAAATGTATCCTAAACATCGCTGGAAAGAAATACATGTTTTGTTCTTCCTTAGGACAAATGCACATGTTAAGTTCAGTCCTTTAGTTTGGGGTTCTGTTTCCTGTTACAGTTTCCTAACAAAGTCGTGGCTCAGGTGGCCTGTGATGTTCTTCAGTTGCTGGTTTCCTACTGGGAAAAGCTTCAGATGTTTGAAACCTCTCTGCCTCGGAAAATTTCAGAAGTAAGTCTTTGTCCTGTAATGCTAACACGTAAGCGTTTCCCAGTTATTGTATTTGGTGTTTAATTAATTACAGATACTCAAATAATTGTTAGAGTACTGACTATTAAATTGCCATACGGGTCATTCATTTTCAGATTAAATTGCACCGGCTCTTCTCAGCTGTGATTTCAGGCACTACGTAAAGAAGCCACCAGTGTTCCAGGGCAGAGTTTTACACTTGGGGAGTTTGAAAGGCAGACACGACCACAACAAAGAGACCTTTTGTAGATTGGGCTTCATTCATCGAGAGTAATTTGGATGGTGCCAACAAGGAGTAGGCAGCTGGTTATGATGCCCTCTGTGCAGGGGCGGGGGGTGGGGGGACTGTTGAGTGAAACAGGAGTCTCTCCTAGACCGAAGCCCCAGATCATGCTCTCTGCCATAGCATGATTACCCAGCTGTAATGAGATTACTGCTGTAATACCCTCTTGGGGGTGGGGGGGAGGCGGTGGTAATTGGTGGGAGAGAAAGATAGAAGGAATGGGAAGAATCATCCCAGTGATGATATCCCGGAGGCTGGTTGCATTTGAGGGTGCTTAGTTGTAAAGGAGCAGGTACCCTCACCTCTGTACGTACCTGAATATAAGGCCCATCCATTCCTGCTAGTTTTTAAAGCTACACTTCTTATTTTATTTTAAAGTTTGTTTGTTTTGAGAGAGAGAGAAAGAGAGAGAGAGAATGAGCAGGGGAGGGGCAGAGAGAGGAGAGAAAGAATCCCAAGCAGTCTCCAGGCTGTCAGCTAAGCCGAAACCAAGAATCAGATGCTCAGCCAACTGAGCCACCCAGGCACCCCTAAAACTACACTTTTTAAAACGTGCCCTGTTCTTTGCACATCCAGTGGTAACTCTTCAAGGAAATGTGATTTGTCTCTGCGTGGTATTACAGGGGGAGAGAAGAAGTGATACTGATTTATTTCCTCTTGACCCTAGACAGATTTCACCAGCGAGATCACTCTGTTCTCCCCAAGAGCTTAGGTGACCTAGGGCAGAACAGAGGTTTGGACATAGGGATAGAAGATGCCGCAAGTTATAAAGTTGGGTTTTAGGGCAACTGTACACAGTTGACCTTTGAACAACATGGGTTTGAACTGCATGTATCTATATGTGGATTTTTTCTGATAAATATAGTACACTATATATGTATTTTCTCATCCTTATGATTTTTTAAATGTTTTTTTCTCTCTGGCTTCCTATATTGTAAGAATACAACATAAAATACATACAACATACAAAATATGTGTTAATCAATAATTTATATTATTGTTGAGGCTTCTGGCCAGTAGTAGGCTATTAGTAGTTAAATTTGGGGGGGGGGAGACAAAAGTTATACATGGATTTCTTCCTGTGCAAGGTCAGGGGGTTAGCACCTCTCACGCTGAGTTGTTCAAGAGTCGATTGTAGTTTATCATTGAAAGAGGAATAGCTTTGAGAAGGAAAGGGGTGCTTTTATACCAGGATAACAGGTGGAGACCTGGGGTGGTTTATAAGAAAATCAAATGGGAGCACTTTCATAGTTATTTTTGAAAATATTTTTTTTTACTTTCATTGCATTAAGTGCGAAGACTGATGATGGGGATTGTGTGACCTCAGAGAGAAATGTCCCTTCCTCTGGGGCCCCAATTTCACCACCAGGAGAGTGGAATAGAGACGAGGCATGGCTCTATGACTTTCTCCCGATTTTCAGGATCACACAGAGCTCTAAACTGGCTCTTGGCTTCTTATCACCTTCCTCAAGTGAACTGGCACCAAGCTGGGTTTAGTGCAAGGCCATCTTGAGACTCTTATCATATGGTTTCCTAAACTATTACTATGGTCTGTTTGATTAGAGGTTTGTCTTTTATGCAGATCCTTGTGGCCACAATTGCTTTTCTTTTACCAAGTGCAGAGTACTCCTCAGTGGAAACAGATAAGAAGGTAGGTGGCACATCAGCTAAGTTTTCCCCAGTCTGTTTTTTTTTTTTAATGTAAGATAAAATGAAAAATAATGTTACATGCAGGGATATCCTTTATTATTCTTTTGTATTGGTCCTAACTGTCTCCCCTGTGAAAACTTTATTTACTCATTCATTTCTTCTGTATTTGTGTGTCCACTGAGTAATTACTATTGTGCAGGGACAGTTCTGTTGTTTGCTGTGACATGTAGTGAAGTTTAAAAGACTGCAATGTACAGTATTGAGCCTGTTTCCTCTTCCAGTTTATTGTATCCTTGCTACTCTGCCTCTTGGACTGGTGCATGGCATTGCCAGTGAACACCCTTCTCCACCCAGTGTCCACAGTAGCCCTGGAGGAGCAGCACTCGTGCAGAGCCCCTTTGCTGGATTATATCTATAGGGTGAGTCTCTATTTGTGCCTCATGGACATAGAGTATAGACTTAAGCATCAGAGAATCGCCCAAATATGTCTGTGCATTTATTTATTTATTTGTGCCCTTTTGGAAAAGATATGGGGAGAGGTGAAACATTTTAAAAGAAATGAATAATTTAAGGAGTGAAAACAGGACAGAAGTAATTGTAGAGAAGCAGTGGTTACCAAGTGAAAGAAACATGCATTTTCACACGACTGCCATCTTTAAACAACTGCAGTTTGATCAGAATCCCCAATTTTCATGTAACATGGCCTATCTCTACTTAATTTTTAAAAGAAGCGTTTATATTTTAGGGATATTGACAGTCTTAGTTTGACAAAATTGTTTTATCAATTGTTTATCAAAAAGTATAAAGGTCTCAGTAATCCCTTTGCTTTACAAGATCTTAAGAAATACACTAATTAAGGAAATATATCACATCAAAGTTTTTAGCTTCATCATTTTTATGGTACTTAAAATATTCAAATTTCAACCTCTACTGATGACTGGGTATGGTGTTTGCTCTGGATCCTTTATATCGCCCTTCTATATTGGCTTTACAGTCTGTCCTGTGAAAGCTTTATTTATGAATTTGGCATTTGTGTATCAATTGAATAATTAGTACTCAGGGACAATTCTGTTGTTTATTTTTTTTTAATTTCATCTATTTATTTTGAGGGGGGGCAGGGAGGGGCAGAAAAGGCAGGAGAGAGAGAGAATCTCAAGCAGGTTCCACAGTGTCAGCACAGAGCCCAGTGTGGAAATCAAACCCACGAACTGTGAGACCATGATCGGAGCTGAAATCCAGACTCGGACGCTTAACCGATTGAGCCACTGAGGTGCCCCTGTTTTTAATTGTTTTAGAAAGAAACCTTTACTAGTAACCTTTAAAAAAATAATATTCCAAGTCATTAACTGATTACTGTGTTGCCTTATTTTGAAATGTATTAAATATAAAACATAGCTGAAATTCTACTAAAAAGTATTGTGTACTTTTAAATGGTTTTTTAGTGGCCAGAGATTTTAATAACTATGTTATTTTTAATTCATTCAAAGATTGTAATTCATTAGATACTCTGTCATTTCTGTGGTTTATAAACCTATGTAAGGCTTGGCTTGACAACCTAGAGTAGCCACAGTCATTTAAATTTGTCTCTTTTCTAACATTTCTTTTCTTAAAAGATTTCTCTTAAAATTGTTTTACCAATAAAAATGTCCCCTCCTAGTTAACATGAGTCACAAATTTATTGAACAACGTGATTTTATCTGTAACGGAAACTTTTTATTGAAGTATAATATGCATCCAGTCATAAGTGAGAGCTTGATGAATTTTCACAAAGCAAGCACACCTGTGAAACCAGATCCTGGCTGCAGAAACTGAATAGTCTCAGCATTACAGAAAGACCCATGCTGGCTCCCTGCTGATTACTATCCCCATACACATACCTGGGGCAGCAACTAACCTGTGTAACGGTGTAGATTGTTTTGAACTTTGTGTAGCTGGATTTATGCAGTATGTGCTTCTGTGTCTGATGCCCTTCACTCAACATTATTTTCGAGGGGTTCATTCACTCATACGGTTGTGAATAGTTGTGAGTTTTTCACTCATCACTCTTTAGTATTACACCGTAAGAGTACGCCATGATTTAGATATCTATTTGGACATTTGGGTAGTAGAGTTTGGAACTGGAAAAAGAAGGTCTGTGAACATTCTGGTGGACAGAAGCAGGACTTGGGTGTGTGCGATCACCCAGAATGGCAAAATAAGCACTTTCTAACTTTTACTTTCCTTTTGTGTTGAAAATATATTTATTGGTATTGATATAAAAGGAGAAAAATAACCTTGCAAATAGCAGGAAGATAATTTAGAATGGAAAGGATTCTATGTTCTCAGATACTACCAAGCGAGAGTCCTACCTCCTCAAAGTGCTGTTGGCAGATTGTCAGGGACAGGATGTTCGTGGCATCCATGGCACACATTGCTTTTTACAGGTTCTGCACTGCTGTGTGTGTGGCTCAAGCACATATACTCAACAGAGTCACTACACACTGACCCTGGCTGACCTGTCATCCCCGGATTACGACCCCTTCCTGCCACTGGCAAATGTGAAGAATTCGGAGCCAGTCCAATATCATTCATCAGCAGATTTGGGCAACCTGCTCACAGTGGAAGAGGGTGAGATTCTTCAGAACATTAATTCTCATGGGCAGGAAAAGGAAAGATTGTAATCTTTTGCCCATGCTTGCTGCATTGTTTTTTAAAATCTAGTTATTAAAATTCTGGTTTCTGGACCCCTATGTGATAGCAAATTCTGCTTTCCTTGTTTCTTTTTTTCTGTTTCTTCTCTGTCTCTTTTCCCATCTTAGTTGAATTTTGTATTGAGGACCTGTGTCAGACCTATGAGACCCACAAAAACAGCTCATTTTCTATCCCCAGGGAACTTAACATGTAACTAGAGAGACAGGATAAATGCAGAAGGACTCATTTGTGGATCAGTAGCACCATGGGGACTTCCCATGGGGAAGGACTTAAGCCAGACTTAGAAGGATGAACAGATTTTGAAAGGATCTGGTCGAGTGTTATAGACTAGGAGAGCATTGAAAGAGAGAGGTGGAGATTTACATGCCACAGTTTGAGGCTTTGCTCGTGGCAGGGGGTCTATTTTATTTTATTTTATTTTATTTTATTTTATTTTATTTTATTTTATTTTATTTTATTTTAGATTTTGTTTTTAAGTTACCTGTACACCCAACATGGGGCTTGGACTCACAACCCTGAGACCAAGAGTCGCACGCTCTGCCAGCCGAGCCAGCCAGGCACCCCAGAGGGTCTGTTTTAGGATATGTGGGTATTGTCAGGATTAGGGAATGCTGTATGTCCTCCTCATCCATGCTTCTTCCTGAAATGACAAGAGCCTATCTCCGGGCCTTGAAATGTAGTTAGAATGTGGGTGTATCATCTGTACATGTGAAGTAATTGCATAGAACCAAACATACACACACACAAGGGCATGTACACTGAGTAGACTCTGAATATTAATGAAGTGTATCAATGTCAAAATTTCCAAATTGTGATACTGTCCTATAGCTATGCTATGTAAGATATTACCAGGGGGATGAAGGATATTTGGGATCTCTCTGTATTATTTCTTATAAATGTATGTCGGTCTTTAATTGTCTCAAAGTTAAAAGTTAAAAAAAAAAACGTGGGTGTGGAGTGTTAAATCATCCATGAAAATGGTATGGACTTTGCAAGTTAAAACCTAGGCCCAAGAATGAACTTTGGGGGTAAAAACATCCTTAAAGAAAAAGGAATGAGGGAATGTCACCAGGAAAGCAGTCAGGGAAATGGAGAAAGAACCATGAAAGAGTTCTGAGAAGTGAAGAATTCACTTCTGAGGGAAGAAAGGGAATAAAGAGCCAAGGAAGGTCAGCAATGCTCCATGCTTCAGAAACATCAGGGAGGGTGGGGCCAGAACAGGAGCTGTTTTATTTCCCAACTAAGCAGTGGGTGGTGGGTTTTGCTGAGTACTTTGGGCATGGCAGTTAGTCTGTAGCCAGATAGCTGGAGCAGGTGATTTGGGGATGTCTATTCGGAACCCGCAGACATTCCTGTTGGAGCCTTTGGTGGACAAAGGAAGAATAGTAGCCAGGTGAGAGCATGGAGTCCAGGGTAGTGCTTGCAAGACTGCAGAATCTGGAGTATGGTTCAGGTCAAGGGGAAGGGCACAAGCAAGGTAACGAGGAAGAGAACAGAAGTGAGGGCACCAGTCAGGGGCAAGGGCTCTGGAATCAGTCAGCCCTGATTTTATAAATGAGCACACTGAGGTGAGGGATTTTCCCAAGGGTATAGAAGCCAGAAGTAATGGAGGTGAAATTTGAATTGAAGATTTAATGATCAGGTTTCTGAAATAGCACAGCATTTAACTGAGATTTTTCCACAGAGTAAAGACTTACATTTAGTTGTGCTGGTGGACAGTACACGGCACATGTTCACACTATTGTTTACCTCCATTTGCATAATCTTCTAGTTGTCTTTTTCTGGACTTCCACAGTTTTTTTTTAAACTGCAGTATTTCTTGATTTTTTTCCCTATGGTTAGAAATTCAAACCATATCTTAAAAAAAAATAAAATGACCCATGATCTGTTTTTTTTTTTTAATTGGTTCCTACCATGCAGTCTATGTCTTAGAAGAAAAAGAACTTACTTTTTCCTAAAGCCATTAATTATAGTCTCATCCCACATGACTGTCCTTAAAATAAGTTCAGCACATATTATGATCTGTCTCTTGAAAACAGTTGGAGATTGATAGGTTAGTGAAAAACAAGAAACCTAAAAATGCACATTTAAATTTTCTGTACTGCCTTTCTTTTGATGTACAACACTCTTTGACTTGAGTATTCTCCAGAAAACCTTAGGACCTTGTGCAGTCTTGTCCTACCCTAATTCTGTGGTGCTAAAAATAATTATTTGAATTTCGGTGGCAAAGGAGTTTGAAAATTCACCAACAGTTTAATTACATACAAAAGCAAAGCAGCTTAAAAACCTGTTGGCACACACACCCTTGCTGAGTAGGTACATCCTCTATGAAATGGGAGAACAATTAAAGAGGACACCTGAAGTATTTTAGGTTAAACAGAAATGTGCTCATATTTGATTTTTTTTTTCATTCGATGTCATAATTCGTCATTCATAACCAAGCTATTTATTCTCCCATGTTTCTGAGATGCAATATTATATTTTTATTTATTGTTTTCAAATGACCCTTTCACCCACTGTTATCTACTATTTGACATAAATACTACTTTCAAATAGTCACAGACAAGAGACACATCTGCTTCCCCACAGTTGAAGTGGCTACTGGCCCAGATCGAGGAAAAGACACTGATGGTACTCACAGGTGCTGAAATTTCTCATTATTAATGCCTAATTGCTTTAAAAAGAAGGAAAGGGAGGAACTGTAAAAAATGAAACTTAAAAGACATACTGAAATTACTGCTTTTCTATTTCATTTCTAAATTTAGCAAAATAAGATAAATATTTGGATTATATTTTTTTAATGTTTATTTACTTAGTTTTGAGTAAGAGTGTGAGTGGGGGTGGGGCAGAGAGAAAGGGAGAGAGAGAATCCCAAGCAGGTCCCATGCTGCCAGCATAGAGCCCAACTTGAGACTCAAACTTACAAACCATGAGATCATGACCTGAGCTGAGATCAAGAGTCAAACACTTAACCAACTGAGCATGTCCCGGATTATATTTTTTTAATTATTTGTGGAAGTTACAAGATTGCTTTTTCACAAATGGAGTCTAGATTTTCTCTTTATTTTCCAGGGAACTCACAGGCAGTTAATTTAGCTGAAGTTGTCCAGGGAAGAACAATTTTTATTTCACAAATGTTCCCTTTCCTTACTCTTCAGTGCCAAAGATACTTGTTTTTTTTTTACTGGGTGTGTCGTGGTTTATGAGTTGATTGGTGTGACTCCAGTTAACTTCCCACTGTAGAATTCAAACACATTTATTAAAATACAAATTTGTATCTATCTCAAATTGAAAGCACGACCTTTATAAGAGGAAGCAGAGGAAAGTTGCTTTTCCAGTTGTTGTGTGCTTTGGGCTTTACCAAATTGGACCTTTGTCGCTAGTTCCAGAGCCTGCTCCATCCTGTCATCACCATGTAGTGTCTTACACCACGGACTCCTGAGCCCCCAGCTGGCCCTACCTTTGTTGTTTGGGGCATTAACATTTCTGATGGAGCATATATTCATATGGAATGATAAGCATGAATAAAAAGCATTGTAACTTTTGAAAAAGTTAATATGGACACAAAAGCAAAAGCATTCATAACTGTGATTTCAAGGGAATTAGTTGAGGTGTTTAAATTTCTCAGCTGTCTGGAAATCATACACTCTTCTACGAGTGTCAAGAAGGAGAGTTCAGTGTCAGAGATGGATGTAGATGACCTTTATTTATGAACACTGAAGTTTTTATGTGAAGTTTTATTTTGCATTGAAGACAGATGATTTCTTGTTCATTGAATAGCAAAAATTAAGAAGAAATTCAAGAAAAGTCAGGACAATCTTATTCTCCTCAGTCATCACACAGAATTTCTTATATTCTAGAATTTGATTGTATATTTCTGGGATTTATACATCATCCACTTGATGTTTTATAGATAAGTCTGTTGAATTTTTACTGTCTGAGAGGGGAGGTATTTAGCATGAGAAAGCATATTTATAATTATTTTGTTTAATTAATATTTGATTTTTCATTTTGTGAATTTAGAAACCAAGTATTTCCTAAACCTTTAAGCCGAAAGTATAAGTCTTACTTTGCTTAAATATCTAGTGATATTTTTTGTTGAAATTAAAAGATTTCACTTTCACCTGTGTTTGCATTAATACACAGTTATTTTCTAAATGTGGCAGCGTACAATTTCCCTGACCACTCTGAAGCTTAAGTACTTGCTTCACTCCAAGACCATAGATCAGGTTCTCTGCTTCTTCCTTCCACCTCCAACATTTCACAGGGCGCATCTTTACATGCTGTGTCAGTCTTTCTACACAGCCTTAAAACTTTTGTAAGTCACTTGCTCCTGGGCATTTAATCATCAACTGCAAATTTACTTAAACCTTCCAAGTATTTCCATGAGTTAGTTAATATATCCGATTCCATTAAAGATTTCAAATACCCAAATAACAAAACATAAGTTGTCACAGAGATCTTAAAGCACAGTGCTTCAAATCCATCTAAGACCTCACAGACTTGATTCATTTCCTTATCAGCATCTGCACTTACCCTGGTGAGGGGAATGAGGTTAATTTCTGGGGCCTGGACCCAGAACCATAGGATCTTTCAGGACAAGGAACTTTCTCTTTTGTTTCCTGCTACATCTACATTTTTTTTTAATTTTTTTTTAACTTTTATTTATTTTTGAGACAGAGAGAGACAGAGCATGAACGGGGGAGGGGCAGAGAGAGAGGGAGACACAGAATTGGAAGCAGGCTCCAGGCTCTGAGCCATCAGCCCAGAGCCCGACGTGGGGCTCGACCTCACAGACTGTAAGATCGTGACCTGAGCTGAAGTCGGATGCTTAACCGACTGAGCCACCCAGGTGCCCCTACGTCTACATGTTTTTAAGTGTCCCTTTCAGAATGAGATCTTCGTGGAAGTTCGTTGTTTTAGCAATCTATTTAAATTGTACTTTTAATTAAAATAGAATTAGTGTCAAAAAAGAAAATAGATGAAAAAAATTCCCAGACTAAAACAAATCCAGTATCCCGAGTACAGATTTTAACCTTCCTTCCCCACTGTCTGGTATGTTGCTTTACCCTGCTCACAGAGCGGAAGAGGAGGAGTTTGGAGCTGATCCCTCTGACCGCCCGCATGGTGATGGCCCACCTGGTGAACCACCTGGGGCACTTCCCACTCCGTGGGGGTCCTGCCGTGCTGCACAGTCTGGTCAGTGAGAACCATGACAATGTACACGCCGAGGCTCCCGAGCTGTCCTCTGAGGTGTTCCGGAGCCCAAACCTGCAGCTTTTTGTGCTGAATGACAGCACCCTCATCTCCTACCTTCAGACACCTGCAGAAGGGCCAGCAAGTGGCTCGCCGGGGGGCGCCTTGTCCGATGTCAGAGTAATTGTGCGGGATATCTCAGGGAAGTACTCTTGGGATGGAAAGGTTTTATACGGACCTTTGGAAGGCTGCTTAGCACCCAGCAGCAGAAATCCTGCATTTCTGATTTCTGGCTGGCATCCTCAAGCTTTGGGAGCTCAGAAAGATTTTTCTCAAACTGAGGAGGGAGAAGATGTGCTTGACAAATTACTTGAAAACATTGGCCACACGAGTCCCGAATGCCTTCTACCATCACAGCTAAATCTAAATGAGCCTTCCCCACCCCCGCGAGGAATGACCCGTGACCAAGAGAAGGAAATCATCGAGGTCATTTTGCGCCAGAACGCCCAAGAAGACGACTACATCCAGAGGTGTAACTCTGACTCAGCCATGAAAGTCACCAGCCAGGAGCAGCCCTCACCAGTGGAGCCACGAGGACCCTTTTATTTCTGCAGGTTGTTGCTTGATGACTTGGGGATGAATTCTTGGGACAGAAGGTAACGATTCTTTCTAGACCTTCACCTATTTTATCATTATCTTTGTGTGATTGTTCTTGCTCTCAATTTGAGGTTTGGGAAGCAGAGAATAGAAATGGAGATTTGTCTTTCAGCATTTACAGCTTATTTTCCGCTGCTAAGTTAAAGCTAGAAGTGGAACTAATCATGCTATACTGATGCACAGATTGAATTTCAGCCAGGTCTTGTATGTTTTAAAGGGTATTGGACATTTTCTGTGTGTGTGTGTGTGTGTGTGTGTGTGTGTGTGTGTGTGTGTGTGTGTTACTGCTCTGTCCATCATTGATTCTGTCATCACAAAAGATGCAAATGGACTACAAAGATGAGTAAGTCACCATCTCACCTTAGGTCTAGTGAGGGAGGTAGATTTGGCACAACTCTGATGAAACATAGCATGACACACAAGGCCAAGAGGAACAGTTAATCCAATGGGTAGTGTGGGATGGTGGGGAAGACTGTGGACGGGGGTTGGTTTGAGGTGGACCCTGACAGTGGAGTGGGGTTTCTAAGAACCGAAGTAGGGTAAAGGTATTCATAGCAGAGCTGATAGTGAAAACAGACACAGACACAAGCATATAAGTGACACACTCATCTCCTACAGCACCATCCAGTGTCAATGAATGGTGATGGGTGAATTTTGATGCCTTTGAATGTCTTTAAGGAGAATGGAGTTCATTCGGTGGGCTTAGATCACAAATCTTTCGTGAATGAAGAGGGTCATGGATACGTAGATAGATGGATGGATGGATGAATGAATAGGTAGGTTTGTTGATTGATTGGAAAGGGCATAATTGGTCTGTGATTACATGACTTTTCTTCCATCTCTTTTTTTTATAGAAAGAATTTCCATCTATTGAAGAAAAATTCAAAACTATTGAGAGAGCTAAAAAATCTGGACTCCCGTCAGTGGTATGTGAAAGTATATCAGACCACTTCATTCCTGTCTGTCTTTGTATGTGCTTGGATGACAGAGCTTTAAGAATGAATGCACCTTCCGAGACACCCAAAAGTCATTCTGTAACTGGAATCTGGTGCCATCTGCATATGCTGTACCTTTGGTGTTTTTACTCTCAAGGAATAACCTTACATGTTTGCTACGCTAAGAAGAGGTCATTGCTCCCACCTAATCTGTGTCTTTGGTTGACAGTGGCAGCCAGTGGACATTCATTCTCATTTAATCTCTGCAGCTACCTCTTTTTCCAGTGAGGAACAGAGGCTTGCCTAAATCAAACAGCCTACCTACCTGTGCCCTTTACCGACACGTACCATGTTGTTTGAACCAAGTGAGTCTGACCTCATAGCCCATGCCGTGTGCCTATGCACTGGCATTCTGTAGTTTCTGCTCTACAATGCTGGCAAGCTTAAAACCAGTGTGTTTTAATTAGTGACTTCCTAGTAGTGAGCTTTATTCTCAAAACTAGTCAAATCTCAGATCTGTCCCTTTTTTTCTGTAAAGTCTTAGAAGCAATTCTAAAGATGAACTCATGACCAGTTTTTGATTTGGGGAAATGTGTGCTTCCAAAAACATCTCAGACCCCAGTAAGTGTAGTGCTTGGTACATAACAGGTGATTAAAAGTCTTGAATAAACTGCTTCCTTAATCTTAATTTAAAAAAAAAAAAACTCATTTTTAAAGAAATAGCTTTTTGTTCCTCTTTTAGTCCCCACAGGAATATCATTAGGTATCTCATTACAGATGAAAAACCTGAAGCCATTATTCCTCACACTGCTCTTCATCATATTCAGTTTCCCAGTTGTTGTTACACTTCTTTTTCTCTGGAGAAATAGAGACCAAATTCTCTGTGGAAACTCTGTGAGGGGTTTCTTGTAAGGGCTTGGGGGTTCATTTCTCTCTCCCTCTTGTCCTCCAGTATTAAACAAGCAGTCACTTGGGTTCCAAACTCAGCTTTTCAAGCATATGCTGAATTATTCCATGCTTCTTAGTATTAAGTGAATACATTGGTATCTTGTAATTGTGGCCAATTTGTTGAGTGTTAATGCACTTTAGTTGCATGAGGTACAATTGAATGAGCTCCCTGGGGTGCTGTTGCTGTAAAATATGGCTTTGGAGGAGCTGATTGGCAAATCCTCTGTCCTTTGATTAACCTTCCCTTAAAACCCCAACTCTGGATTTAGTGTCTTCTTGACATCTAAAAAAGGTATCAACTTACTTTATTGTAAAGGGTGTTTTCAAGGTTCTTTTTGAAAAAAAAAAGTTGGGGACTCTTTATCTATGGGAAATCTAGACTGTCCCATGTATTGGTTAGTTAGCAGGTAAAAGCATACCTTGTCTCTCAGCTTTTAGTTTGTGTGACTCTATTTCTGAGACCAATTTATTCCCTGCTGTCAAGGCATAGTTCCTGCTTAGCATGTTCTTAGGAAAAGTGTGGCGTCTGTCTTGCAACTCTCATCTCTATACTGTGAAGATAGCAAAGATGTAAAAAGTATGATGAATGCACATGCAAATTACAGTGGGCTCCTCTTTTAAATATTAATGCTTCTTGTCACCCCACGGTAAGGTGAAAGTTAAAATCATCTTTTTTCTTTGTTAGGCTTTTTAATGTGACAGCAGAAGGAAACCGAGCCATTCTAGTCTATTCCTAATAAGAAAGAAAAATGCATTCTAATGAAGAAGAGGAAATTGTTGATTTTATGTACGTGTGTTCCTGAATTACCTGCTCCTTCATGCATTGGTGGTGCAGCTTATGGATATGAAGTGCTGTTGCTAATTATCATTTCAAAAGCCTGGCTCTAATAAGACCAGACACAGCGTCTGATCCTAGCAGGCTCTCTGTGGTGCTAACATTTTGGAGGATGTGAAATTTGATGAATGTTTACAGCTAAAGGTCACCTTTCCTCACACCTACATCAGTCAGGCAGTCACTGGGGCTTAGCTCTTGTGCTCCCACATTGAGTTAATGAGGACTCAAGGACCTGTGAACAGCTACAATATAAAAAGCTTGGACTTTGAGGAGCGTCAACAGAAATGTTTCAGATAAACTTGAGATGGTCTTTATACATGCATAAATACATATAGAATAGAGACCAATCAAATGCTGAGGACTTTTTAATATGCAGAAAGAGCTGCAGAAAAAAACTGAGTAACTGTACATGTTCTCCTTTTGTTGAAAGAGTCTTTTAGGTCATAGGTTATGATCTCTGTCATCATCCGAGACCCAAACCCCCAAGTTATTATAGCTCCTAGAATATAAGCCAGGCAGATTATAGACTGCAAATGTGTCCTGCCTGTCACTCAGGGAATATATGGTGTGGCAGTTTCAGGGTTTCCATGCTGCATGAGGACAAGTTTTCTGACAGTGTGAGAGCTCAAGGTCTCTACTCTAGAGCATCAGCCCCCTTGGATCCATCACCACAAAACTTCCCCCTTCCAGCAGCAACTGTACCTGTGAAGAGAGGTGTCTCCAACCTGTGTGCTCGCACCATGCCAGTCAGGGCATTCAGGATGTCCACCTTCTCCAAGGGCAGCAAGACAGCCTTTATCAAAAGCCTTCAAAATGGACAATGACTGAGATTCCATTTCTATGAATGTATTCTAAGGACGTGTTAGAGATAATATGACAATGTCTTTAAAAATGGTAGCAACTTAAATGTCCAATGACAAGGATTTGGGGTAAGGTATATTCATACACTGGAATGTTATACAACCATTAATAATTTTGTCATACAAGTACATGGTATAAAAGTGTTCCCACTCAACAGTTGTTTTACATGGTGACTTTTATGTTACACATATTTTACACGATAAAAATTAGTGTTCACAAATATTTTAAGTGAAACTTATCAGTTCCAAAACAGGATATAGTGGCTTCTCACTTAATATGTGAAAACACATCCTGAAATAGTAACAGCTGTGATTTCAACATTTAGGCCAAGAACATAAGTGAATTTTTTATTCACTTTCTATATTTTCTAGTTCTTCTTTTCAGTATGCTTATTTTATGTAAACTATGGGGAAAATGAATAAGCTACCTAGATAAATAGAAGGAAAGTATTCTCCTCCTTGATTTATTTTTATGACTTTTTAGTTGAGTTTCATTTCATTCTGCTTATTAAGTAGAAACATAACTCCTGAAGAAGGAGATATTTGTGACTATATTAAAATCTGGAGCCCAAATTCCACCAGTATAGATATCTAATCAGATTATAGTGTTGAGATGTTGAACAGTTAAGACAATAGAAACATTTCCATATTGCTTGAGCTCTTGATAGTTTTTCAGAATGCAATGCAAAAATAATAAAGATGGAACTGCTCTGGAGGTGGTAATCCAAAATTTTAGAAAATAGAGACTGGAATTAAACTCTTGGGATGATGGGCCATGGAATGAGTGGTTCTCATTGATGAAAACTCTGTTTGAATTAGCACAGTGCCTTCATCCCTAAACTATCACCAAATTGCTGGGTAAAAGTCTAGTTATTTTGACACTTCCCTGCAGGATATAATTTGTAGAAATTGGTTATTAATATATTTATAGCATTGGATTACTGGTCAACAGAGATTTAACTGAGCAGCTACTATGTGCCTATGACCATGCTAGATGTACAAAAGGTAAAAAGGCAGGACTCCTTTCCTCAAAGTGCAGGCCATGTTTACTTGGTTTAATAGCAAAGTGCCCAGAGTCCATCGTGGAGGAAGTGGGTGAAGGGTTTATGTGACCTAAGAGGTTTCCCTGGACATCTGTCCACCCTACCTTACTCCCTCAGATTAGTCAGAGCAAGGAGTGGGTACCTCTTCACAAAGAAAGTGTTCTGCTTGGAAGAAGTTTCTGTTTCTTATAATAGTTTATAGTTTAGTTTATAGTTCTAATCAGGGAACCAATATCCTTATCTCAAAGTGTGGTAAGTAAAATATGGGCAGTGACATAGATCTGTTCTCAATTGATATCTATGTGAAGTGCTTTCACATATATTTTTTTGTATATCACATGTTTGAAAGAGTAATCTCAAGAACCAGACTGCCCTGCTTCAGTTCCCTGTCTCCTGCTTGCTCTGTATGCTTTCTGTTTAATTTTCTGTGCCTCCTTTCAACCACCTCTACAAGGGAAGTGGTGATAATCACTTGTCTCTTTAGAGTGGTTGTGAAGAGCCAATGAGATCACGTGTCGAACCTCCTTAGAACAGTGACTGACTCCTAGTAGATTCTCCGTAAATATAAGCTTTATAGTAGGAGTCATGCTGGCGGTTGTATAGAAATAAAATTTTAAATCTAAGAATTCTAACTCCTTTAAATTTAAAATTTTATAGCCGTGAAACACACAAAATTGCAGTGTTTTACATTGCTGAAGGTCAAGAAGACAAGTGTTCCATCCTCTCCAACGTAAGAGGAAGCCAAGCATATGAAGACTTTGTTGCTGGACTTGGATGGGAGGTAATTCATTTCATTTCAGAGGTGTTTATTGGCCAGCACTATATAAGGACGTGTATAAGCTAGACACCAGTTGTACAAGATTTTGTATTCAAATCTAGCACATGTAGCATGTGCTACATGTATTGAATTTGACATCTTGTGTTAGTTGCTTTTCAGTACTTCATACATGAACTTTTGTTTCCCTTTAACTTTTCATAATATTTCATTCACTTCTTGTCAGAATCAAATAGTCAGATCGGCTCACTCAGTCATAGACAGTTTGTAGTAAGAGAAGACAAATATGGGTAAAAAAGCAATGGCTTGGCCACAGTGTAGAGATTGGAGAATTAAGCAGTGGCTTGATGGGTGAAAACATGAAGAAAGAGCTGATGAAGTAAAAAATTGGCATGAAAATAGAGTAGAGTAGCTTTGATGCTTCAGCAGCCAACCTGTTTCCCTTAGGGAGATCCCAGGATGACTGATATTGAAAGAATATGCTATTTCTTTGCTAAATGATGCTCATACAGACATATACATTTATACACACACACACACACAGTCTCTAGGAACATAAATCTAAAGGAAAATATATTTCTAGAATCTAAAAGAACTCAGAGTGGTTATAATGGAAACAGCATATCTGAAATAATTTTCTTATTTTTCCTTACTTTTATTTTGGTTTCTCGGTTATCTGTGCTGTGAGAAACTCTCTGTATGCCTAAATAAGACTTGTCTCTGAGAGCTGAATGTTAGTAAGGAAACTAATATGGAGATGGGTACAGGAGAAGCCTACATCTAGGTGAAAACCATGTACTTTATAAAATGTAAAGTTGATTTTAGTCTAAAAGAGTTATTGCACTTCAGTAAATTGTCCTTCTTACTAATAAGGTGACTTCTTATTTGCTGTAGACTATAGTTAATCATTTAACTAATACACCGTTTAAACCACACATTCTTCACTAGAGTTTTTAGAAAAAACTTGAACATTAATTTAGTGTATATATTGATTGTATTTGTCACAAAAAAGATTCTTCTATTGCTTTTTTTTCATTTGTGTTACAACAGGTGCTTTACTGAAAGAATTCTAGTTTATGAAAAGTTTAAAAAAGAGAGATCCTAGGCACTAAGAAGTGAGCATTCACACCACAGCTTGAAAAAGAATAACTCCCAGACTAGCAGTAGTGGTGTAAATCAGAACAACCCCTTTGAAAGACAGTTTATCAATGGCTGTTAAATTTTAAAACATCTGTGCCCTTTAATATAACATCCCACCAAAACATTTGCTGGAATGGTCCTTGTGGCTTGACCACACCAGTTGTGTTTGAGAAAGCAGAAAATCCCATAAATCCATCAATAGGGTATCTCTTTGTGTGTGTGTGTGTGTGTGTGTGTGTGTGTGTGTGTGTGTATTTATGTAAATACATATATGTATGTGTATATATATGCATATATACATATACACATATGTATAGGATGGGAAAAAAACTAGAGAAATATGCACCAAACTTTATGTTTATTTTTGAGTGAGAGAGAGTATGAGTGGGAGAGGGGCAGAGAGAGGGAGACACAGAATCCGAAGAAGGCTCCAGGCTCTGAGCTGTCAACACAGAGCTCAATGTGGGACTGGAACCCATGAACCGCGAGATCATGACCTGAGTGGAAGTCGGGCGCCCAACCAACTAAGCCACCCATGCGCCCCAAGGAATATGCACCAAACTTTTGATGGTGATTTTCTTAAGCTGGCAGGATTTCAAAGCACTTTCATTGTTAATGTTTCTTTCATATTTTAATTTTGTCTAACTTAGTATTACATTTGTTTGTCATCAGGAAGCTATAAAAATGAAAGTAATTAGATTGCTCAAAAAATGGGCATTCCTGCTAGGTGAATGAGGATAACTGATGCTTGACTCTCATTCTTTCCTCTTTGTTACCCTCATCAGGTGGATCTCTCAACCCACTGTGGGTTCATGGGTGGACTTCAGCGCAACGGCAGCACGGGGCAGACTGCCCCTTACTATGCTACCTCGACTGTGGAAGTGATTTTCCACGTTTCAACTCGGATGCCATCAGACTCAGATGATTCACTCACCAAAAAGGTAAGGAGCCTCTTTGAAGACCACACTTAGCCTCCCTGGTTTGTGGGTGAGGATCTCCTAGTCCAGATCGAAGGCCTTGGCATAACTATGCACTGAGACTGCTTTCCTCTGGATGCAGCTTCAGTATTGCTCTTCTCAAGCTACAGTTGTAGTTTAATCTGAAATATCTAGCTTGGCGCAAACTGGATAAAGAAACAAATGAAAAGCAATCAATCATTTGAGTCTTAAATGCTGAGATTAAGATTTAGGAAAAGAAAGGGGCTTAAATGTTGTTAATTTTGGGTCTTCTCTCACCTGACTATTAACTGACAGAAAATAACATAGCTGACCTCTCAGGTTGGCAGAGGTCATAAGATGACCCTGTACTGATGGAGAGCTGAGAAGGCCGGCACCTCTCAAGCTTGCTGGGGGCAATTGGGCAACATCTGCGAAAATGACAAGTGCAAGTGTGCTGCAGTCTAAGGGTCCCATCTTCGGCACTGACCTCGTCTCTCTTTCAACTTGGACCTTCTGGATAGTTTTCTCTAGAATTCAGAGGAAACCTCCTCCACTCTGAGGAACCCCCCCCCCAGGGGAACATGATGCTGAACTTTCTGATATCCATGGTGTTCACTTCAGGTGATTCTCTCTTAGAGGTGAGGAGTTCCTTAACAGAAGAGGAATCTTAGTCTGCGAAGCAAGCCTAGAAATCTGACCCACTTCTGTGAGTTTCCATATGAAAGGAACAACTGTAGCTAGCCTGCTAGTGGGTGGCAGAGCAAGCCTGGAATCCTTACCTCACACCCACTCTCTTCCTGCAAGGATGCACGAAAACAGCAGACAGCACCTGAGTGGATGGGAAGGCAGCTTATTCGGGAGCTAAGTTTGCCATTGGAGGACCTACTGTGTTGGTTATAGCCAGGGTCTGGAGACCAACAGACCTGGGCTTAACTGTGTATCCAGTTACTAGCCCATGCCTCAGTTTCCCCATCTACTAAACGAGATTGAAAACAGCCTGTGTGCCAAGGTTGTTGTGAAATAAATGGATAATGCCTGTGAAACTACTTACCATGGTGCCTAGTGTAAGATCTCTAATGGTCAGCCTTCATCATTGCCCACCAGTCTAATTGAGTCTTTTTCCTCCTGACTCATTAGGAGGTGATTGATATTGGCCAGCAGACCCCACTATTACCTGCCTCATCTCTTTTCTCTGCGGTTTTGCTTTTTCCTCACTGCAGCCCCAAATGTTTAGACCACCTACATCGGGGATAGTGGTGCTCATAAAACTTCAGAACTCAGACTGTGGCACAATCACAGACAACTTTCACAGTGCCCAAGTGTCTGGGATGTGCAAAGCATGATGGGCTTTCACTGTCTGGGCCACCTGTTAGCATGGCCTTCCACTGGCCGTGTGTTGTTTCCTCAGCCATGGAGGAGCTGCCTTAGGTCTTGGCCTCCCTGGTGGTGGCGTTCTTAGTGAAGGAGACCCTTCTCTATTTCAGATTACCAAGACCTTAGGCAAGGCTTACACATCCTTTTTATTTGTAGTGCCTTGTAAATTTCTGCTAATCCGCAAATGTGTTGCCATATTCTGATTTTTTTATGACTGAGAACTATTGTTGTTAATAGGTTTACTTAAACTATTTTTTAATTATTTCCTAGGTAGGATTGTCTTTTTTTCTTTCTTTTTCTTTTTTTCTTTTCTTTCTTTCTTTCTTTCTTTCTTTCTTTCTTTCTTTCTTTCTTTCTCTTATTTATTTATTTTGAGAAAAGACATCGTGTTTTCTTGATACAGTGCCTTACTATATAAATAATGTTGCAAGGCTTGGCCTAGTTGAAAGATTCCCTACTGTAATAATCAAAATTCAGCTGATACCTTTTGCAGCTCCTAGATTTAGCATCATTAGTGACAAACTCTCTTTATCAGGATGTCTCACAGCCAGACTGAAAATCAGTCACAGTAACAGCAGCCCACAGTTCCTTGTCTTATTCTAACTAAATTGTCCCTAACAGCTTAAAAATGAGGTGCAAAATTCTAAAGTGATTCATGCTCTCTTCTGCCCCTGTCATGGGGGCACTTTTTCAATTCTGCAATCCGGTTGCAACCCCATACTGAACTCTTGATCCTTCACTGCAGAAATTTGTTAGCTCTAGCTAGATTAGATTTTTCACAGCTAATCTAACTGCTGTAGGGGTTTGCAGAGTGGGGACAGAGCTGTGCTATTGGATTTGTCCAATTCATTTGACTCCAGGACTATAATTGCACTTATGTCTTACAAGGCTTTTATAGCCTCAGGCTGGCCAGCCGCATAAAAAACAAATTGGCAGTGATACAGTACGAGTGAAAAGGGATGAAAGGCCCACATTATCAGTCTCTAGGCAGCACTGTTCTGGCAGGAAGTTTCTTGGTTAATTTACAAATAAAACTTAGATTTTAGGATGGGCACACTGTCAGCTGAACAATGGGGATGTCAGGCCTGACTGTTACTTAGTAAAAGTAGCAGCCGGGCCCACTGAGGAGCAGGAATTCTTCAATCAAACAGACGACTCCTTCTGGAGCCAGCTGGCGATGTAATGCAATTAGTCGGGAAAGGAGGTCAGCCTATTAGGTGTGTACCATGACCAGTGTCACCAGTGCGTGCCGCCTGGCAGCAGCAGGCAGAATGGGCCAGGCAGAGGGACTTTAAAACTCTGTCAGGACGAGAAGTGGCAGGACATGGGGTTGATTTCTTAAGACTTAAGAACCGAGCATTTGTTCCAAGCCTGTTAAGCATCCGCGCGTTCTGGAGCCTGTTGTGCAACTGAAGCAGTAGCTGGCATGAATGACAGCTCCATCCCAGGATGAGACTCATCAGCCTCTCCCAGATTACACGAGTCGTGCCAGCTTGACTTGTGTGCATGCAACAAACTCACTGGTGGACTTCAGTTTGGGGGCCTCGATTCTGAATTCTCCAAAACTCACAAAATGACATCTCTGTAATGAAAGCCCCTTTAAACTGAGCTTCCAGAAGCTTCATGGAAGTTTCCAGAGTGTTCCTTCATATTCTGACATGGTGGACAATTTGGCCAGGTTAGTTTTACTTGTTTCACCTGCTTGTGTTCTTGTCCGAGGTGGAAGAGGGCATGTGTTTGCTCCTTGCTCCAGATCTATCAGTCAGTGGGTCCTGTGGCCTTAGCTCTGAGTTTCGCGAGTTAGCTAATGAAACTATAACTTGTCCAGAGATCTGGGGCACATGACATTGAAAGCAGCTTTGAAAGAATGAATGTTGTATCATTGCCACACAAAAATAGCCTTTCCTTACCTACAAAAATGCCACACTGGGAGGACAGGTCTCCCTGGCTGTGGTTCTGAGACTACAGCCCAAACAGAGTTATGAAAGACTTGCTTGGATTATATAATTGAGGAACCTAATTGAGAAAGGCACAGTAAGTGCTAAAGTTCAGTAATCACTGTACTACCTAATGCCTTGCAGCTTAAACTTCTGGATTGAGAGGAGCCATCACAGGCGTTAGGGTGCTGGCATTAGGTGGTAGCCCCACATTTGAAGGGTATTCAGTAGATATGTTCTTCCCATTCTGACTTTAGTGCCAGCATTATATCAAGGGGCATATAACCACCTAGAAGGTTGCTTCTCTTTATAGGATGAGAGTAGCCCCACTATCACTATCACAATTACTTTCTGCCGGTCTAAATTCCTCCCAAAATTTCAGTTTGATACTATTCCTATTTCCCTTGAAAACATGCCTCTACTGTGTTGCTGGTGATGCTGGCTACCATGTTTTTACTCCAAAAGGATTGAATTTCAGGAGTGTGTTGTGAGGGCCTGGCATGTTCTATTAAAAAGGAAAGAGAAAAGAGAGGTGGAAAAAGAGAAACAGAGAGAGATGTTCAGTGTTGCTGTGAGAACCCAGTGTCTTTTTTTTTTTTCTTTTAACTATTTATGGGTAGTAATGGGTTGGCTACACCTTTCACCTGCTACCCTTCTAGCCTTTACATGTCAGAGGGGAAGAAGAAGAAAAAAGAATCATACTAGATAATTTTATATTTAGAAAGTCTCAGGCACCATTAAATTGTTCTGGATCATCATGACTCGTACTGAATACCCACAGTTACATTTGTCCCAGAGTTCATGTTCAGAATAGTTGAATCGGTCACCCCTCACTGTAGGGGCCACCTGCAGATGCACCTGTACCTCCCTAGAGCAAAGGTACTGGCATAAGTCTTTTAAAAAAAAAAATTGACTTAGGGGCGCCTGGGTGGCTCAGTCAGTTGAGCGTCCAACTTCGGCTCAGGTCATGATCTCACTGTCAGTGAGTTCGAGCCCCGCATCGGGCTCTGTACTGACAGCTCAGAGCCTGGAACTGTTTCAGATTCTGTGTCTCCCTCTCTCTCTGCCCCTCTCCCACTCATGCTCTGTCTCTCTGTCTCTCTCTCTCTCTCTCTCTCTCAAAAATAAATAAACATTAAAAAAAATTGAGAGTAAAAAAAAATTGACTTACACAGTCATTCCCAGAAACATGAAAGAGTGAAGAATAAGAAAGCATTGCAGCAAACCAACTTCCTTTAACTTTGTAAATGGAAAGGAGGCCATGTTGGGGGTCACCTTGGATTTTTCTTTTGTGGTCAAATAGTCTATAAAGAAAATTGTATTTATGCGATCATGTTTTAAATATATGGTATTCCAGAGCATCCCCTTTTTTTGCATTTTTTTTCATGTTTTGTATGTTAACACAAAACGAAAACATTACCTTTAGCACAACATCCCTGTTTGATTAACGGTGCCCCTGAATTTAGTCATGTTTGGGGGGGTTCGTCTATTAAATAAGCTAGGAAGCCAGAAATACTTTTTTCGTGGTGGTAGATAGCATTCATCTCCTGCAGTGTGTGGCAGAACCAAACCTTAGATTTTCCATAGGTGTCCAAGGACCTTCACCAGTCAGCTTTTATGGTTGTAGGACTTCAATTTTGGCCAACATTTTAGTCTTTATAATCTAGTTTCTTTTAGTCACATTTTCAGGCTTATTTCATCTGTGGCTTTCTCCAGCCCAGGATGTGCAGTCATTATGCAGGAGCTTTATCAAAGACGTTCTTGCGTCTGAAGAGCTTGGCCCGGGAGGAAGTCTCAAAGGGCCCCTTCCCCTGCTCAGAGAGGCCAGGAGTCTCTGACTTGTTTTTGGACTTGATGGCCTCTTTGTGTATAAAATGACAAAAACAGTGGGCCACACTATCTGAGCTGTGGCAGTACACCTGGCTTAGATGGCTGTGAGCAGTAGGAATGGCACTGAGAGGCCTGGCCAGGTCCCCAGGCCCGCCGTGCTGCTCACTGTTCATGCACCTTGTATAGGTGCTGCCTTTGCCTTCCTGAGCCCCATCTCCTCCTTGTCACGTAACAGAAAGATGATGTCTCCTGCCTCAGAGAGTACGCGGAAAGGCTAAAGAAAATAATACATGCGAACATACTTTCTGGATAGGAAGGCACTCTTTGAAGGCTAGGTACTAGTGTTCTTATTAAATTGAAGTCGTATTTATTAGTTTCTTAAACAAAGGTAATTTATGCAAACTTTTTCTTAAACCTTTGTCACAAATCTAGTTCTTATACATTTGGTAATTGTGTTAGAGTGGCTTATGTTCTCTTGTATTCAAATTTTTTTCTTAATAACCATCGAATTAAGAATGTTATGAAGCCGTATTGTAATATGGAATAAAAGGATCATGTTGTTAATTGTTTAGAAACATGCTCAGCAATATGAAACATAAGGCTTTAATGCAAGAGTAAAATTCAATTTAACAAAATCCTCGAAAAGGTCTTGTCCCCATCCAGGCATAACGTACCTTCTGTGCTTCTATGCATCATCTCAATGCTAGTGTAGTTCATAAAAAGTGAGAGGTGTTTCCATGTACTTGTGTTTTTTTTAATCCTCATAGAAGACAGCAGTGTTATACCTTTGTTTAGTAGTGAAATACTTTTGCCTCTGAGTATTATAATTCAATTTGTAAGCCACGACCCCTCATAAACTGCTGTTATCACTCTGATTAATAAAGAGCCAATTGGCCATTGCAGCTTCGTCACTTGGGGAATGACGAGGTCCACATCGTCTGGTCTGAACACTCCAGGGACTACCGCAGGGGCATTATCCCGACTGCCTTTGGAGACGTTTCAATCATTATTTACCCAGTGAAGAATCACATGTTCTTTATCGCGATCACGAAGAAACCCGAGGTACGTTTTCACCGCATTATCGCTCTGACTCATACAGCATTTGCCATACAATTCACTGTTTTTGAGAAACAATGATATAAATATGTTAAAGGGGACTTTTGTCCAACTGGTGAATGTCTCACATGTATCTGAATTACACATGCTATAAAGAAATTCAGTATGAATTGAGATTTTCAGAGTATCTTTCCTCATGAGCACAGAATTCTGTATTTTATTACTAGACTCTTCAAAATTAGAACATAAACACATTCATGATATTTTAAATGTTTTAAATTTAATTTTTTTTAATTAAAAAATTTTAATTTTATATCTGGGACACATTGATTAATAATAATAATAATAATAATAATAATAATAATAAGAGTTGAAAGAACCCCATGTCACATCAAGCATTTTGTGGCTGGCCACGGGTACAGAATTCGACCTGGCATGACAAACAGGCACTGCTCACCAAGCCTCTGACTGCTGCTAATAGGGGTCAATCCTGAAGGATTGCAGGCATGTCTGTGAAGAGGTTAGGCCTCTGCAGCACAGCCCATGTGATGACTTTTAACAATTGAAGCACCTTGCCACCGGATCAATGCAACCATGTCAATTGGTATTGATCATGGGAATGGCTGGAACAATCCAATGGTTATGTGCCCTGTAGTAAATTGGCTGGGGCTTCGATCCTTGCCATGCCTTTACTGGTATTTTAGCCATGCTTTATATAGTGACTTGTTTTTGTGTTGGAATTGTTAATAGAAGGGTTCATTTTTAAGTTTTTAATTAAATGTTAGGCATAGTTAAGTCACTCCTCAAGAAAACAACTTCATGCTCTAGCTTGGTATTAAGTGTGATCTTCATTTTTGTTCCAAATTGTTCTACTAAAGAGGTTAAAAGTTACCATTCTAAACCCTCTGTTTTTGAGCTTTAAAATAAGCGGTAACTGTCATTTACTGGGATTTTAATATAATCTTTGGTGTTAAAGCTGTAAGCATTAAAGAGCTAAGAAATGAAAGGTGCTTCAAACCGTAGCTGGCTCAGAGTAAAAACTGTTGGATATTATTACTATTACTGCTGTTATTTTTCTATTACAGTCACTACCATGAAAAGAGAGTAAATAATGAATCCCAAGTGTAACATGCTTATCATTTCTCAGTCTAGACACAGTGTGGGTCACCTTCTGAATTCAGGAAAGTCTCACTCTGGCCGGTGAGGCGCCTGACATAAAGAAAATCCTCTTTTCTATTCAGGGAGTGAAGATGCCTCAAGTTCTTCATAGTAAATATTGGTGTTATCTTTCTTTTTTTTTTTTTTCTATTGTTTGTTTATTTCAGAGAGGGAGACTGCATACATGCGTGCATAGGAGGGGCAGAGAATGGGATACAGAGAGAATCCCAAGCAGGCTCCATGCTTTCAGCACGGAGCCTGACGTGGGGCTTGATCCCACAAACCATGAGATCATATCCTGAGCTGAAATCAAGAGTCAGACACTTAACCGACCCTTTGGTGTTATATTTGATTCACGTTTTTGTGTGTGTGAAGTTTTCACTCTCGTGTAAGAAAATGGCTCTGAGTGCTAATAACATTTGTGTCTGTCCAGGAAGAACACTAACGTTTTCAGCAGAAAACATTAATATTAGATTCAGTGTCCTATAGCTTCCAAATCGGGAAAATGTGGTTCTTTAATATTTAGTATGGATTAACTGGCTTCATTAGTTCATTTTCAACATGGCCCTGTAAAACATCATTTAGCATCCTAAAAACATCTTTATTTTTGTAGTAAATAAAGAAATATAAAAGGTATTTCAATTCATTTTATAGTGTGAAGAGTGACACTTTAAACTTTCTTTGAAAGTGATTTTTAAAAAGGTATTAAATTTTTAACACATGAAAACAAGTACTAACATACCTTTTTAAAATTTCTTTAGAGAATGTAAGTTTTATAAATTTGGTCATAAATTTTGACAAGATGAATTGAGCAAATCGCTGTCTTAATATTTCAATTCAAAAAGCCTAAAGGGAAGAAGAGAATAATGGCCAACTGGAAATTTAGCGTTATCCCCACATTTAAAGTACAAACCATTACAATGTAATAAAATTAATCCAGACATTTCCAGGGCAAGTGTGGCTGACCTTTTGTTCACCAACCACTGACCCCAGGGTGAATGCAAGAGGCTTGTGGAGGGAAAGTCTGTTTGTTTGGCTTCAGTCCCTGGTATTTAAATTGCATTCCCTAATCAAATGAAAAGGCTGTCCTCTCTATCAGGTTACAGAATCCATGGCAACATTTGGCCTTTTATATCCATAATGTTAGCCTTTTTGTTTGCATCTAAGTAGAGACACCTGGAGCAATGTTAACATTAACCGATTTAGCATTAATAGCTTCATTATATAAGAATTTCTGATCAGATAGCTGTTACTTTTGTTATATTGCTTCAGCTTGTATTGTTGTCATTTTTTATCTCCCTGCTTGGCAACCAGGCAATGATTTGCAAATTTTTTTTGTCTTGATTAATTAAGCAATATAATTATCAGTAACCGTGATGCAGTCTTTGCTCAACAAAGCTTCTGAGAGAAAACAATGGTAAGTCTGTTAGTATGAATGCATTCCACGCGTCCCAGATGCATGAGGATATTATGGACAATGAGGGGAAAGGCCGCCTGTGAGCGAGGACAAAGGGTGCCACGCAGACTCGACACACTGCACATACCGCCAGGGACATGCTGCGGGCTCCCTGGGACACAGACGCCTCGTTAGATTACAGCTAGTCAGCAGAGATTAATTCTCAGCCATTTGGTGCAATAATTTACCCATTCCCCAGTCTTTTAACTAGTGCTCCTCACTGTGGAAGTAAAGGCTTTGTACTCAAAAGGTTTATTTAACCTTGCCTACTTTTACGGGTCTCCACCAAAATTGTTATTTTTGTTTAAAAATTGTATTGATGCAGCCACTTGAAATTGAGGAATATGTTTTTGGAGGAGGACAGGATTATGCACAAGTTTCAAAAATTGTAGGTAGAGTCAAAGGCATTTCTTTTAGCACCTGTATATTTCAGCTGAATATAGTATGACTCTGGTCTAAGTCCATTTATTTTACTGGTCTCTGGGCAGCCATACTTCTCTAAGAATAATTTTAATCCTTTTTTAGGAGGGGGGAAAAAAAAACCTCATCAGTACACAAAAGTCCTGCTCATTGGGTAGAGTCATGCATATTCAAATTGTACTTTCATTCACTCAGCCTCATTAATAGCGTATGTAATAATGTAGGGCTATTTGTAATACAAGCTCACAGGCAGCATTGCTTCCAAGTCCTTTGAAATTTAACATATTTCGCTTTTTCATTCCATACACCTCCCTTAAATATACAAATTATGTGCCTGGCAGAATCCGCCTCCTCTTAATAATACACAGCACTTGCGAAATGGTATGTTGAAGAAATGTGGGTGTGCTTGTGTGAGCACAGAAAACCCTTGCATCTGAGAGGCCACTCACTTCTTGAGCTTTTTATTGAACTTAAATAAATAAATAAATAAATAAATAAATAAATAAATATCAGTGTGTTTAGCCACATGATTTCATTGCTAAATTACTTTCAAAGTAAGTTCACCTCTATAAACATTGACACAGTAGTCTTTGGTCACAGAAAAGAAATGTGCTGCTATCAGATTGGGCTTTTTTTTTTACTTCTACTTTTATTACTAAGTCAGGGAAGATTTGCATATAGAGCAGAACATGAGTGCCTAAAAGTGTTTGTTCTGTAAAAAAGGGGTTCATAAAGCTTCCATATTGCAGTGAGGACCCGTGTTGCTTTTCTTTTTCAGTAACTGAAAATAATTTTGATGCTCGAAACATTTTTGCCTTTATGAATTTGTGAAGGTAGGTTTCAGTGTTTCTGTCATGTTTACCTCCAGGCACATTAGTGACTGGCTAGCGACTGGCCAGAGGGCGGATGTGGTGAAGCAGCCTTGACCGGGAGCAGTTAAGACAAGAGGCAGCTTTGGTGAAGCCAAGGGTCCTCTTCATCACCTCAGCCAGAATGTCGGTTTTATAAATGAAAAGACGTGTTAATGTCCTCCAACCTCTACTTTCTTGGCCCTGGTAGATTTGGACGTGGGAGAAAAATGGATGATTCAGTCACTTCTGAGCAGTATAGGCAGGAAAGAATGCTAGGAGACCGGGTAGGGGGCCAGAGTTCCAGTTCCTGTGCTGCCACAAGTGGGTGGGGTGTTTTGGGCAGGTCTCTTAATTTCTTTGGACTTTTATTTCCTCAGCTGTGACACTCACTGGGGACAGAGGTCTCTCTGCAGTCCTTTTTAGGGATTTTAAGTGCCCCTTTAAGATGATGGGCCCTGTTGGATCATCCTGTTCCCAGATGCCTGTCCTTTCCCCAAGCTGCCCCAATTCACCACGTTGCTGTCAAGGTGGTATTTGGCTTCCTTGCAGGCTCAGCAGCTACTGGGAGTGTGTGACTGTATGCACATGTGCATGCGTGTGCACATCCCTCTTTAGGAAGGCAGCTAGCCCAGGACCTTCACCTGGAGCCAGTGCCTAGAAATGCTGGTTAAGGTTGATCCACCAGAAATCATAAGGGCATTTGCAGATGCAAGGTCAAGAATGGCCAGTATTTGCACCTGTGTTTGAAAGGAAATCTTTTACTAGTGTGGCTTCATTATGTATGGACTATGTTTCACTGCAACATGGTTATGGAAATTTCTTTTTATTTCATATGTGTAATTTTCTTAAATATTTGTCTCAACCCCAACCAAATAACCTTTTTGAGATTAAGTCATATCCTTTAAAACACTCTGGGAAATTCTCAGGGAAAATAACTTGTTAACTTCCTAATATGTGAAGAAGCATTTATTTTGAAAGAAAACTGAGGGGCACCTGGGTAGCCCAGTCAGTTAAGCATCTGACTCTTGGTTTCAGCTCAGGTCATAATCTTGCAGCTTCATGGGTTCGAGCCCCGCATTCGGCCCAGTGTTGGCACTGTGGAGCCTGCTTAGGATTCTCTCTTTTCCCGTCTCTCTCTGCCTCTCCCCCACTTATGCTGTCTCTGTCTCCCTCTAAATAAATAAATAAATAAATAAATAAGTAAATAAATAAATAAATAAGTAAATAAATAAATAAATAACTGAAAACACTGAATAACCAGAATTTACTGAAATACATTATTTTTTTTAAGATTTTATTTTTTTACGTAATCTCTACACCCTACATGGGGCTTGAACTTACAACCCCGAGATCAAACATCACATGTTCTACTGACTGAGCCAGCCAGGCACCCCTAAGATACGCTATTAAATGGGTTACTGCAATAGATTCTGTTTTGGTAATTTATTGTTAATTGTTATTGGGGCTTTCTTAGTAAAGGAATGACATTGGGAACTTGGGGAAAGGCAGCTGTCATTTGCAGATGTTATATCAAAAACAAATTTCTTCTCTACTTCATTGCCACTCCTAATTAGAGGAATTCCCTGGATACAAGGGATTTATATTATTTCTTTTGTCCGGTTTTTGAAAGACTATCTGAGTCACCCACAAGCAGTTGCCAAAGAATAATAAAGAACATTTATTTATAAGATAAGCCTCAATACAGATGGAAAAAAATCTATAGCCTATTATTAACTCTGAGCTCCTGTTTTATCCTTTACAACAATTTGGCTATTGAGAATTCTTTCTGCATTGATTTCTCTCAAAAGTTGGCATTGTTTTCCCTTTTTTTTTTCAGTTGTCCTTTGATATATACGTCTCTCTCTCTCCTTTGCCTTATCCTTATCCTCCCTCCCTTGGCAGCCAGAGCCAGCTTACGTGAACATACACCGAGTGGCAAATGGTAGAGCCCGTTTTGTGTCAGAAACCAAGACCTCTGAGCTGCCTCTGTAGGAAGGGCCTTCTGGACAAGAGACCAGACGTGTTCTCCCCATCCTTTGGTCAGGGTGTCACAAGCACACAGAACTCCTCTGTGAGAAGGAAACAAGGCCACTGCCCCTGGAATCCAATAACTTATCCTGAAAGGCTTATTTTCTGTGCTGTCCTTGAAATTCATTAGCTTGTTGTTTGTTGTTGTAGGGGGTTTTGTTGTCTGGGTTTCTTCATACGTACTTCCATTACAACTGCGTGTCACTGATTATGGACTGCTTTTAGCATAAATCGTAGGAAGAATTGCACTTATTGGGGCGCCTGGGTGGCTCAGTTGGTTAAGCGTCCAACTTCGGCTCAGGTCATGATCTCACAGTTCGTGAGTTCGAGCCCCGCGTCGGGCTCTGTGCTGACAGCTCAGAGCCTGGAGCCTGCTTCAGATTCTGTGTCTCCCTCTCTCTCTGTCCCTCCCCTGCTTATGCTCTGTCTCTCTCTGTCTCAAAAATAAGTAAACATTAAAAAAAAATTAAAAAAAAAAAGAATTGCACTTATTATCTAAGGAATATATTTAAAATTCTTTTAAGTGTGGTGTTACTAAAAATAGGAAGGGTTATTCTTTCTTATTTTTTTATTTGTTATAATTGTCACCTGGACTGGGCAACGCTGAATAATTTTAGACTGCAAATAGCTCCTTGATTTTCCTCTTTGGAATAAAGATGCCCACTTCCCCTAACCCTGCAAGTACTGAGGAGAGACACTCATTTGTTATAATTAGTAAAACTAATAGTTTCATCCTTCTTTGTTCCTGTCTGAGTCTCCTCAGGTGTGACTCTTCCTCTGTTTTCTAGGTGCTGATCTCAAAATAGGTTTAGCCAATCTTTGCAGTTTTTACATCTCTGTGTTTTAACTGTGGAGCCTTTTCTCAGACCCACTAAATGGAAGAAGAGGTGTAGCAGCAGAAGCCTGCTCAAGACCTAAGACCACACCATAGCCCTTTCATCCTGGCCTTTCAGGCATCTCCATGAAGCAAATGATAGCCAGTCACAATGTGACCTTGTTCTAGAAATGTACAGGGAGGACAACAGACTTGGTTAATGGCCAGTGGTCAGAGCCTCAGGATCTGGACGCCTTCTGTCAATCATTCAGGCAGCATATCTATTAAGGCTGCTTCATGCCAGATGCTGTGTCAAGGGCTGGCAATCTCATACTCCCAGAATCCCAGTTTTAGTAAGGGAGACAGCCAACAAGTAAGTAAGTAAACGGTTCAATTAGAGACTTTCAGATAGGAGCTTTGGTGTTATAAAGAAGATAAAACAGAGTGATAGGATGGACCAGAAGGCGGCTGCTTTAATTCATGTAGGGTGAATTCTAGTTTCCAATCCAGCATGTAGGGAACTTAGAAGTCATCACTCCCATTCTAACAACATGAGAAAAGCTGAACAAACTGAAAATCAACAACTCTTCTTTGATGCATCAGAGAATTGAAGTCACAAGGAAAATCACTGCTCCCAAAATTGTAGTGACAGAGAGTCACATCTTGCCATAGCAGAAGGCCAGGAACAGAAACCCCTGGGGAATCAATGACAAGATAGGAAAATGTCAGCTCTAGTTTACCAATTGCTGGAGGCTCCATGTACACAAATTTGAGAGTTAGAGTCAAGAGGGGCCTGGTCTTTGGGAGACCCCCACACTTTTGTGTGTTTTCCCTCTAGGAGTCCTACCACTTTCTCACAAAACCTACCACTTTTCTCACATGATGAGGAAAAACCCATCATGCTTCAGTAGAGGGAGGGAAAGAAGCCATTTTGAAATACACCTAGAGCATTCTGTTCTTCTGAATGAGATCTGTCCTCAAGAGGAAGTGTTTTACCAGAGCCTTACCTACTGGGGTTTTACCAGAACCAACTCAAGCTCCCTCTAGCTTTGGTGTCTCACATAAGGAGGAAGTATGTGTGTTTGGCAGGGAGTGGGAAGCACTTGTGAAGGTCCCAGCCCAGAGACACAGGCTCACTGAGAGACTGAGACATGATCATAGGTCTGTGGGACGCTTCTTCCCCACACCTTATCACTACATCAAAAGGACATTTGTACACTAACAACTGGAAGAACTGCACATCTAAGACCTTGTTTAAGAGAGACAGGGGAGACAAAAACACGGGCATACAAGGAGATTTTAGCCTTTGACACCATCATCTGCAGCTTCAGCAGACAATAAAGACAGCCTAACTCCGAGACAGACAAACATAAAGTGTCACACTAAAGGCTGATTTACTTCAGTTCCTCTTACATGGTATATTCTATTTAGCTTCCCACAAAAAAAAAAAAAAAAAAAAAAAAAAAAAAAAAAAAAAAATTACAAGGCATACTAAAAGTCAAAAACAAACAAACAAACCCAGCTTCAAGAGACAGAGCTTGCAAGCATCAGAATCAGACTCAGATTTGGCAGAGATTTTGAAATTATCAGACCAGGAATTTATTTTTTTTTTATTTTTTTTTCAATGTTTTTTATTTATTTTGGGGACAGAGAGAGACAGAGCATGAACGGGGGAGGGGCAGAGAGAGAGGGAGACACAGAATTGGAAACAGGCCCCAGGCTCCGAGCCATCAGCCCAGAGCCTGACGCGGGGCTCGAACTCACGGACCGCGAGATCGTGACCTGGCTGAAGTCGGACGCTTAACCGACTGTGCCACCCAGGCGCCCCACAGACCAGGAATTTAAAATAACTATGATTACTGTGTCAGGGCTTATAATAGAAAAAGTGGACAGCATGCAAGAAGAGATGACCAATGTAGCAGAGAGATAGAAACTCTAAGAAAGAGTTGAAATGCTAGAAGAAAAAAACACAGAAATGAAGAATGCTCATCAATCAACTGGACAGCTGAGGAAAGGAACTGTGAGCTTAAACATAAGTCAGTAGAAACCTTGAAACTGAACTACAAAAGGAAAAAGGATAAAAAAAAAAGCTGAGCAAAACATTGAAGACCTGTGGGCCAATTATAAAAGGTGTAATACACACCTAATGGGAATACCAAGAGGAAGAGAATGGTAGAGAAGAAATATTTGAATTTATAAGTAAATATACTTTATATAATATATTTTAATATACATGAGAATTTTTCAAATTAATGACAGATACCAAACCACAGATGCAGAAAACATAGGGAATAAATACCAAGTAGGGTAAATACTAAAATATCTATACCTAGGTATATCATATTTGTACTATATGTTATAAATTGAATATTTGTGCCCCTCTAGAATTCATTTTTTGAAACTCAACCCCCAAGTGTGATGGTATTTGGAGATGGGGCCTTTGGGAGGTGATTAGGTCATCAGGGTGAAGCCCTCAGGAATGAGATCAGTCTTAAAAGATACTCCAGAGCATTCCCTTACCACTTCCTCCATGTGAGGACACAAAGACAGCCATCTGTGAAGCAGGAAGCAGGCTCTCACCAGACATCAAGTCTCCTGACATCTTAATCTTGGACTTCCCAGCCTCCAGAATTGTGAGAAACTAATTTCTGTTGTTTATAAACCACCCAGTGTATGATACGTTGTTATAGCAGCCCAGACTAAGGTACTACCAAAAATCAAAAACAAAGGGAAAATCTTGAAAGAAACCAGAGTTAAAACATAATTGTAGAGGAGCAAGCCCAAATATTACAGTGGACCTCTCTTCAGAAATCATATAAGCAAGAAAAAACATTTAAATTGTTGTGAGAAAGAAACCTGCTAGCCTAGGATTCTGTGTCCTTCAAAAATGAAAGAAAAAATAAAGACTTTCTCAGACAAAACTTAGGAAACTTGTGGCCAATAGACCTGCCTTACAAAAAAAAGTTAAACTCATCAAGAAGGAAAATTATGCAGATCAGAAACAGAGATCTACTTTAAAAAGGAAGAGCGTTAGGGAAGAAATAAATGAAGCTAAATGAAATCTTTCATGTTTCTTATTCCTAATTGATCTAACAGATAACTGTTCCAAATAAAAATAGCAACTATGTATTCAGTGATTGGATAAGTAATGAATGACAGCGACAGTTATGAGGATGGAAGGGAAGAATTGGCAATGCTCTGTTGTAAAGTACTTGTACTGCCCGTGAAGCAGGATAGTGCTATGAAAGAGGACCTGAATTAGTTGTAAGTGTATATGTCAAACTCAAGAACAATCACTGAAAAAAGTTTTTTAAAAAAAGGGTATCATAGATATGCTAAGAGAAAAACTGGAATTATATAAAATGCTCAATAAAATCAGAGAAAGCAGAAAAAGAGTAGAAAACAACAAGAGGAGCAAGTGAAATACAGTAACAAATACGGTAGATATTCATCTAACTATATCAGTCATCACTTTACATATCAAGAGTCTAAATGTACCAATTAAAAGAAAAAAGACTATCAGAGTGGATTAAAACAAAAACAACAAGACCCAACTCTATGTTGTCTACAAGAAACCCACATTAAATTATAAAGACATAGATTAAAAGTAAAGGGATGGAGAAAGATATCCCACACTAACCCAGATCAGGACTAACTGTGTTAATGCCAGACAAACCCTGTCTTCAGAGCAAGAAAATTATCAGGGATGAAGAGGGACATTACAAGTGGGCAGAGAAAGTTCCTCTAGGGGGTGATGTTTAAGTTCCCCGAGAGATGACCCTGAATGGAGCAGGAGCATCAACCAAAGAGGACAGAAAGAACAAAGTCCTTACACAGGACATGAGCTTCATGAGTGAGGAAAGCTATCTACTGGCCCTGGGATGGGGAGAGGAAGGCTGGGGGAGCTGAGAGCTTCCATGGCCCCATGGTGAGGATGCTGACCTTGATGAGCTTAGAAAGGCAGGCAGTCTAGCCACATTTTTTTTTCTGTAAAACAGGGACAAAGTGTCAGCCTCATGGAATTGTTGCAGGAATTATATACTTTATACATACGTACACACACACACACACACACACACACACACACACACACACATTGAGCACTGAGCTCATAACCTGGCCCAGAAGAGGGAGTTTAATAACAGTAGCCCCAGCCATTGGGCTTATCATTAAAAATCAAATATTCCTGGGCTCTTTAACCTCTTGTTCTATGATTCATTTGTTATTCTGTCTTGATATAACCTCTTAATTATTCCAAAATAGATCAGTTAATTATGTATATTACTTTAATCTCCAGTTACTAAAAATCATAGATTCCAAAGGCATCAAAGGAGAAGTTTTAGGCCCAGTTAATGAATCAACCTACTATAAAAGACATTCATAGATATGCCATGATTGTTCCCTAAGGGGACTTTCTCCCTATTTGGAAGTTCTTTTTCTGTGTCTACCCCAGGCTCTGCAAAATAGAGTGTAAGTCTGTTTTTGCTTTTCTTTCAAGAAACCTGTCCAAGTCCAATGAGCCATTTTCCAGCTGGTCCCTCCTCAGAGAGCATTGCCCTTATAGAGTTACACGTTCGCAGAGGACACTGTCATGCCTTCCCCTTTCCTCATCTGTTCTAAGGGAACAACAGATGATCTTTAAGGGCTCTTCTACCTCTGCCATCAAGGATTCCAGGACCTGCTACAGTTTCTCCCTCTGGGAAGTTCACAATCCTGTAGTATGAACTTATGGACTGAAAGAGTATATTTGGACCCATAAAGTTATGCTTCAGATGTCAGCATCAGTGACAGATAGATTGGTTAAAAAATTGCATTGAAGTACAATAACTTTCCCACTGGCAAAAACAATAGCAGTTATGTTATTACCAGAAAGACTGAGTCCATAGACTGAAAACTTTATTAAAATTTTATAAAAAGTAAAATGTGTTCAATTCTAAGCACTCTCATGTGCTCTGTGGTTCCATGGGTCTTGTACAGATCAATTCTTGACAGGATAATCCCTTACTGACAGGCACTTTTGGCTTTGGAGTAACTGGAGTCGAGCTTCTCCAGAGGAATATCCTTGGCCATGCCATGCTATGACATGGAAAGCCAGCACTGGTCAGGTTAGCCCCATGGCTATTCTTGAGTCTTTTCATTTCTCTCTGAGTGGTACTGATGCTCCACACATTCCCCTAGATACCTGTTGTAGGTCTTCCCAGTCCTCAAGTGCACTTTCCAGCCTCCTCTCCTGCCTTTCTCCCTTTAGCGGCCCTGCCTCTGACTTCCCACTGGGATACAGAAAGTCCCTCCACCTCTGTGTGCAGCCGTTTGCCTCATCCAGCCACAGTCTTTGTCTTTACTTCCCTATAATGCATCTAACACCAACTAATGCTCGGCAAGATTAGCACCTCCCAGAATACATTGTGGGGACACCACCTTAGCAAAGGGAGCCAGTGCCCTCTCACCCTTTTGGCTCTGCTTTCTACCATTTGTCTGAGTGTCCCTCTCCTTTCACACATCTCTGTCAATACCCACAGTCATGACCACCTTCCACACTATGGCTTCTGTGGCGTCTCTCAGCTAGAAGAGGACTTTCTGCTGTTCCAGAACATTGTATCTGTACCCATCCTAAAGCTTTTTTTTTTTTCCTTTTCCTTTATTGGCCTTCTTGAATGTATAATTTTATCTCCCCTATGAACTGTTTATGCTTAAGAGTTCTGACTTATTTACCTCTGTATTCCACTACAGCCTTACTGGGGCTTTGATCAAAGCAGGCAAATACATAACTAGTAAACAGGAAATCTGAAATCTCTTCCCTTTTGACCCAGAAAGATTCTATGTATTCTTCAAATTTTTCAGGCAAGAGTTTGGAGTCCTATAATCCATTTTCCCCCAAAACTATCTTCTATTATTTAGAAAATGTATTTGTATAATATAAAGATTAAAATATATGGAAATAAACAGTCTCTTTCTCAGAAACATAGCTTATACTTCTCTTAAAGTTTTTACCCTTATCTCAATATTATACGGTTTTCCTACCTTGTCTGTCATTAAGATAGTACTATTTGCAAGCCACTTCAGGGATTAATATAGCATTTGAATGTGTCAGCCACTCTGTGAGGGGAGTAGGACATACCATGCCTCTCCTGGGCTCTGAATATGTCCATATATGTAAGTGTAGTAAGTTACCAAGGAGACTTGGTTTCTTGGCAGCCAAACCAAGTCCAGAATTTGACTCCTGGTTGTCTCGACGTCTTTGAGCCCAGAAAGGTGTTCGTTTTCACACCTGTATGTGGATGCTCATTAATGAAAGGCTGTTCACATTTTTGTGGTTCTGTGTACACATCCTGTGTACACTTTACAGGCATATGTGTGGAGTCCAGCAGAAACTCAAAGCTGACCCTGTGCATTGTCACCCTCCTCTTGCCTAATAAAAGCAGTGCCAAAAAGCTGGGTGCAAAAATCATGGCCGTATTTTTGTTATGAACACAAGCCCCCAGTTTTCAAAACGGGTTGTATAACTGACCAAACTGGGCAAGTCAAGCCACCCATACTCTGCACGTATAGCTCCCAGTGTGGCCTGGATCTCAGTAGATCTGCACGTGGCAGTGTTGCAGTTCTGGAAGCTAGAGTTATCCACGAGGAACTTGAAGAGAGCTCGGTTGTTCACTGCCTTGTTTTGGAACATCAAGATGTCTGGACTGAGTCTCTGAGATATTAATTCCCACAAATCAACTGGAGATTCCAGCTCATTTTCTGTGTCCCAAAGATTCTTCTTTGCCCTGGCTGCAGCAGCTGGATACCTCCTCGTGCTGGCACGCTAAGCAGTATTTCAGGATGAACTTCAGTGACATCACTTCTCCACAAAAAAAGCTTTCTCCACTTTCATGATATCTGGCTGAGAGAACCTGGGTGGTTCTGGGCCTGGACGCAGGCCTGTTAAGGAGAAAACCACATGGGCTACACTTTCTAGGTTTGTGCTGCCTCTCCCAGATGTGATCGGGACTCCACAGGCATCTCCTAACTTGCAACTGGTGAGGAAATCTTACTAATCTCAGGCTCTGGTCATCATGCTGGGAGAGGGCAGTTGTGAGTCAGAAACTTTAGTTTGTTGTGAACATACATGCGTGATGGATGAAATGCCAGGTTATGGTTCTGATTATTAATTGTATTAGCCTTTTTCCAAAGAGCCAGCTTTTGATCCTGGTTATTCTCTCTGTTGTGTGTTTATTTCTATTTCATTTAAGCCTACTTCTGTCTTTATTATTTCTTCCCTTCCAGTTTCTTTTGAATTATTCTTTTGGATTTAAATATTTCTTGAGGTGGGTGCCTATCTCATTAAGTTTCAGTTTTTATTCCTCGCTCATATGAGCATTTAATCCCACATATTCCCTGTCGTTACTGCTTCAACATCTAATATCTACTATTTTCATGATTATTTAACTTGACATACTTTTAAGTTAGTATTTTTGTTGACCCCTGAGTTATTTAGAAATATGTTTCAGGGCGCCTGGGTAGCTCAGTCGGTTAAGCGTCCGACTTCAGCTCAGGTCACGATCTCGCAGTTCATGGGTTCGAGCCTCACGTCGGTCTCTGTGCTGACAGCTCAGAGCCTAGAACCTGCTTCAGATTCTGTGTCTCCCTCTCTCTCTGCCCCTCCCCCACTTGTGCTCTGTGTCTCTCAAAAATGAATAAATGTAAAAAAAAATTTTTTTTTAAAAAGTATGTTTCTTAATTTCTAAACATAGATGTTTGTGCTGGGTATTCTTGTGTTGCAATTTTTTTTAACTTAATGTGTCTTTGGGCACAGAATATAGATTGTATGATTTCAGCCCCTTGAAATTGAGACTTGCTTTACGACCTAGAACAGGGCTCAGCAAAGTTTTCCTATAAAGGATCAGGTGGTAAATCTTTTAGGCTTTGTGGCCCACAGAGTATCTGTGACAGCTATTCAACTCTGCCATTGCAGTGTGAAAACAAGTATAGGCAATATGTAAGTGAAGGACTGTGGTTCTGTTCCAGTACAATTTTATTCTTGGCTGATTTTGAATTTCATATAATTATTACATGTCACAAAATATCTTTTTCAACCGTTGAAAAAAGGAAAAACCATTTTTAGCTTGTAGGCCTTACAGAAAAGGCACCAGGCTTGGAAATAGGCACCATAGTCTGTATTTGTGGATCGTTGGCCTAGAATATGGTCAGTTTTTTAAAACTGTTCTGTGCATGCTTGAAATGGATGTGTCTTCTACAGTTGTTGGGTGAAATATTTTGTATGTATCCATGAGGGTGAGTTTGTTATTGTGTTGTTCAAACTTTCTATATACTTGCTTGTTTTTTACAAAATATTTTTAATATAGCATTAATAAAGAAAAGGGTACAAATTATAAGTACAACTTGATGTTTTCAAAGCACATTATTTAATGCTTCCCAGATGTAAACATAGGATATTGCCAGCCATCAGAAATCTCCCTACACTCCATCCCAATCACTAATCTCTCAAAAAGGTAGCCACTTTTCTATTTTGACTTCTGTCACCATTGATTGGTTATACCTGTTTTTGAACTATAGATGGAATTACATTATGTGAACCTCTTTGTGTCTTTGTTTCTTCTTTGTTTCTTTCACTCAGCATAATATTTGGGTCATTCCCATGATGTTACATGTAGTTGTGGTTTGTTCATTTCATTACTGTGGAATTTTCTATTAGTTGAATATACCACAAATTTTTCATTCATTCTCCTGTTGATGAACACTGAGGGTATGTCTGGATTGGTGAATATATGTGACTTGCCTTATCACTTTCATTATGAGCAGAATGTTTTACATTTTTATTAAGTCCAATTTATTTTTTTTCTTTTATGATTGGCACCTTTTATACCCTAAGAAACCCTTGCCTGACCCAAGATTGTGAAGATTTTCTCATATATTTTCTTCTAGAAACTTTGTAGTCTCAGCTTTACTGTTTTGATATATAATCCATCTAAATGTTTGTGTGTGATATGAGGTAGAAGTCAAGGTTAGATATGACTATCTGCTTGTTTTAGGACCTTTTTTGAAACAGACTTCCCTTTCCATATAAAATTGATGTGCTGCCTTTATTGCAAATCAGTTGGATCAATTCTTGGGCCCTGCATTATGTTCTGCTGATATATTTGTCTTTCCTAGTGCCAATGTTATTATATATTAGGATAATTTTATAGTATGCCCTGAAATTAGGTAATATAAATCTTATTGTCTTGGCTAACTTAAGTTTTTCCATTTTAATATGAATTTAGAATCAGCTTATCTATGTCTATAAAAATAGCTTGCCAAGATTTTTATTTGCTTTGTGCTGTATCTATTGCTCTCTTTCAGCAGACTTGACATCTTAACAGTGTGGAAACTTTCAATCCATGAACATTGTACATCTTTCCATCTTTTAGGTTGTCTTTGTCTTTAATTTATCAATGTTTGATAATATATATATATCTTTTATCAAATTTATTCTTTGTTATCTTATGGTTTTGATGCTGTTATTATTTTTAAAAGTCTTTTTCTGGGGCACCTGGGTGGCTTAGTCAGTTAAGCATCCGACTTCAGCTCAGGTCATGATCTCACAGTTTGTGAGTTTGAGCCCTGCGTCAGACTGTGCTAACAGCTCAGAGCCTGGAGCCTGCTTCAGATTATGTGTCTTCCTCTCTTTCTGCACCTCCCCCACTTGGGTTCTCTCTCTCTCTCTCTCTCTCTCAAAAATAAATAAACACTTTTTTCAAGTCATTTTCCAATTGTTGGTGGCTAACATTCAGAAGTATAATTGATTTGGAGGGTATATTATATACTGTGACCTTTCAAAATCCAGTTGTTCTAGTTAAATTCCTTTGGATTTCTTATGTTCATAATCATGTTATCTAAATAAATAACGTTACTTCTTTCTAATCTTTAGGTTCCTTTTTTTTCTTCCTTTCTTTCTCTTATTTTCTTTATTGTAATAACTAGGACTTTCAAAAATGTTGAATAGAATATGTGACAGACATCCTTGCCTTTTCAGATCTTAGGTGGGAAACATTTAATATTTCACCATCATTTATGTTACAGGTTTTTTTTTCCTTTAAGATTTCATCAAATTGAGAAAGTTCTCTTCTATTCCCAGTTTTTTGGGAATTTTTTTTAATCATGAATGAGAGTTGATTCTATGTATGTTTTTTCTGTATGTATCAAGAAGGTCATACAGTTTTTCTTCCTTATTTTATTAATGTAGTAAATTGTATTAATGGATTTATCATTGTTTAACCAATCTTGGCTTTTTATGGAAAATACTACTTGGTCAAGATACAGTGTCTTTTATATATATTGCTGTATTTAATTTGCTGAGAATTTGTAAATTATTTTTACATCTTTGTTGAGGGATGTTAGTTCACAGTTTTCTTATGTCAGCTTCACATGTCCTCTCCTTTGAGCAAAGAGTCTTCCATTTTCCCCAGCCCCTCTCCCAGTGCCAACCACAGAAAAGGTATTCCACAAGTAAATAGTCTTCGACACAAGTTAAAAGACCTATTCTGGAGACCTGTATTTGTTAAATAATTTAAATTATTTAAAATAACAGTTTCACCCATTCAGCCAGTATTTGCATCCCAACCATGTGCCAGGCACAGTGCTACTCATTGGAGGTTTCTCTCCACCATCTCCAGCAACTGCTTCTCAATCTTCTTTGATAATTCTTCCTCAAGTCTTCAACCTCTAAACATTGGAGGGCCACAGGATTAGTCCTTGAACCTTTTTTCTTACTCATCTGATCATCCAATCTCATGGCTGTAAATACCATCTATAAATAAATAACTCTTAAAAATCTCCAATCTGGGCTTCTCCCTTGACTTCCAGCCTGATATATCTGCTGCCATCTCCATATATCACCTCTGGATATCTAATAGTCATCTCAAACTTAGCATGTTTAAAGTTGAAACAGTGACCCTCCCTTTTGGTCCTCTCCATTTCAGGAAAAGGTGGCTCCAACTTTCCTATTGCCAGGCATAAACCATGGCATCATTTTTAATGCCTCTTTTTCTCTCCCACTTCATTAGTAATCCTCAGCAAATCCTATCTCCCTTCAAACTATTTCTGGAAACCAACCACTTCTCCCCACTTCTGCCACCATTCTGTTCTAAGCCATCATCATCTCTTGCCTAGATTCTTCACTAGTTCCCTAGCTGGTCTCCATAATGCCTACTACTTGCAATTTTCCCAACACAAAAGCCAGAACATACCATTAAAATGTAGGTTAGGGGTGCCTGGGTGGCTCAGTTCGTTGGGCATCCAACTTTTGATTTCAGCTCAGGTCATTATCTCACCATTCATGGAGATTGAGCCCCACATCGGACTCTGTACTGGCAGCACATGGCCTGTTTGGGATTTTCTCTCTCTCTCTCTCTCTCCCTCTCTCTGTCTCTCTTTCTCTCTCTCAAAATAGATTAATAAACATTTTAAATACATAAATAAAATGAAGATAAGATCAGATATCCCACTTCCCTAAACCCTCCAGAAGGCTTTAATCTTGTGCACAGCAGAAATCCAGAATCTCTAAAATTTCCTATAAGACCCCTCTTATTACCTATCCAGCTTTATCTCCTTCTGTTCTTTTTCTTGCTCACTGAGCTACATCCTCTGTGGCTTGCTTGCTTTTTCTTAACCATAGTAATTCCACTCTCACCACAGGGCCATGTATTTGCTTGTTCCTCAGCCTGGAGTGCTCTCCCATCAAGCTTTTACTGAAATGTCATCTTCTCCTTGAAGCCATCCCTAGTCATGTGCTTTTAAATTGGAGGACTTCCCCCCTCAAAAAGAATCCTATTGCTCTTCCTGCTTTATTTTTCACTTTAGCTCTTTTACTACCTGATACATATTTTATGTATATATTTTATATTTATATTTTCTGTTTTATGTACTCTTTATCCTCTCAAACCTCCAATAAATTCTAAGCTCAACGAAATGAAGAATTTTATTATTCACTGCTGTGTTCCCAGGGAATAGAACAGTGTCTGTCACGTAATAAATATTTTTAATAAATGATTAACAAGCGAGAGTGAATAAATACATGACTTACAAAGCAGACCCAGTCTTTGACCTCATGGAGCTGACAATCTCCATATTGGTAAATGGAGTTGATGAATTTCTAATGGAAAAAAAAAAAAAAAGAGAGAGAGAGAGAGGAAGAGAAGAAAGAAATCCAGAAAACACAGGCACCAGAACCTTGTGGGTTGCTCACATTGTAAAAGTGGGTCCAGTGAAAGAAAGCCAAGCCTCTAATAAGGAAGTAGAAAGAAATGAGGATAACACAATTATCTTAGAAGCAGAGGAAAGAAGGTTTAAGAATGAGGACTATAAGTAGGACTTTGTAGCTGTTACCAGCGATAGTCACTATCTCCTTTAAGAGTCAATAGGCATCAGGATCCATGCAGAAACACTGCCAGTTCCACACTGGTTTCAGAAGGATGCAAGGCTAGAGGTGTGCGATGAGGTGCAGCAGTGTACTGTGCATAATCCACGTGATGTAGACATTTAGAAAGAGTAATGCTATTTCTCTAAATGGCAACACAAGGGGGAAAAAACTTAGTCATAATTTGTCATGAGAAGTTTTGCTGAAGAGTTCATAGTGGAGGAGTATTGTGGAGCAGACCTGTGTTGCTTGATCCAAAGCCCTCAACGTGTATCCTGCTAAGATCAGCATCTCTTTGTGGTTGACAGTCTGTGTGGTCATGACAGGTCCAAGACATCCACCAGCTATTCTCAGGTCTTTGGTTTGGCTTTTACTGGTTTTTTGAAACGTAAGTGTTTTTTTGTTTTGAATTAACAGGTTCCATTTTTTGGGCCTCTGTTTGATGGAGCCATAGTGAGTGGAAAGCTATTGCCAAGCCTTATATGTGCCACGTGCATCAATGCCAGCAGGGCTGTGAAGTGCCTCATCCCACTCTACCAGAGCTTGTATCTTTTTGCTTGGAGTATGTAACCTATTAACCTTCCCGGAATCCTGATTTCTGGCAGTTTTTCATGAGAGGTAAGTAGTTCCTGGGTTGAAAAGGGAAGAGAGAAAGTTTTTTAATGTGTGTTCAAAATGACGTTGTATGATCTTCAGACCGTCTGTCAATTTATCTTAAATATAATAACACTGTGCTTCACCAACCTCCAGAAGAGTTTATTTTCATAATTTAGTCACATAGGTTTGTGCCAAGAAGCTGTGACTGTCAAGAGTGGCTCCTCTGTTCTTGGTGTTTTTGCCTGAGGTCAGGATCCCCTCTGCCCATCCCTGTGGGTTACAGTCTATTGTGTGGAGAAGGTAGGATGCCGAGGAAAATGTAACGGGGTCACCCAGAGTACCTACCCGAAACCAACAGCAAATGAAATGACTCTAATCAATCAAAGAATGTGGCAAGTACCAGTGGAGAAGTACAAATGGCCTTCTAGAAGGCCAGAGGAGGGGGAAATTGCATCTGGTTGAGGGTACAGGGAAAGGCAAAGTGAAGTTGCATGGGGACTTATCATTGAGAATGGCTAAAAATCCTTTTGTAATTTTTCCCAAATCTTCACCAACCCTTGATCGCTCTAAAACCAGGAGAAATTTCACTATTGTAATTTTTTTCTCAGACATCAGTTGGCATGCTATAGTATTTATGCCTAGGCATAATGTCTGATTATAACAAAAGGAAACTAAGGTGACTTCCTAAAATTGATGCAAAAGGCATCTGACCTCCTAGTAAAACTTAGAATCTCTTTGTTTCTAATTGGTATTGACAATGAATATGAACATACTATGTTTGAACTCTCTCTATACTTGTCCCATTCCAGCCATTAGTGATGTGTTGCTGAAGGGGGGTCGAGGGTAGGTGAGAAATACCATGTGTGAATAGGTACAGTTCATGAAAAATACCTTTCATTAAAATCTTGGTCACTGTGTTGATTGATATTCTGTCTTTAGATTTAAAAAAAATACATATGCCATGTGGCAACTTGGAATTATCATAGAAATTAGTAGTAGAAAAGAGCTATTAGGTCCCATCTGGTCCCTCCCCGGGGGCCAGGGCAGCATTATTCCATTCTGCATGCTCCCTCGCGCTTTGTCCAGGCTGGTGGTGCGTGTTTGGGAGATGGCATTCTTCGAAGTGATATCCACAGCACTCTAGACTTAATCTTATAGCTGGTGTCGATTCAGCCTTCAGCATGGGGGGTTTTATTTCGCAAACGCTTGAAAGAGGTTCTTGGCAGAGATGAGAAAGACCTATTCAGCAATTGGCTTGTCAGCTTGCATGTCAACTAGGATGAGCCGGACACTCATCAGTCAAGTATTTTGGACCAAAGCAAGTAAAAATCATTTGCAAAGAAGAAAATTCCACTCCATGTAAGTCCATTGTGATTTTTGTCACGCCACTTTCCCCACTTATCAAATTTCTCATTACAAAATACATGCTTCGTTATTTTTTTCAACACCGCTTTCTCAAAGAAGAATCAATATAGCATCAGAATAATCAGGTTTAAGGAAAACAATACTGTTAAAACTTCAAAAGATAGGATTCAGTGTCACTTGAAAAACTTTTCAAGGAATCACATTAGATAAATGTGGATGCCAGCCAAGGCTACTGATGTTAATGTGGGTTATTAAGTACTGTATTCTTCAATAACTCATAAAATAGCCAGGTTGACATCTCAGAGGACAAGTTGGTAGAAGTTAAGACAGGAAAAGTAACAAAACCTATTATGTTGCTCATTATTTTAAAAATTTAAGTATCTTTCTTTTATCTTATAGTTTGAGAAGATTTAATTTGTGCAGTTCAAATAAAGTACTTAAGAAATAAAATACTATATATAATTTTTATAAAGATATAGGGAAAACTGCAATCACTTAAGTACTCTATTATGTAATTTCTGCCTATAAAAGTTCTAATACTCAGGCCAGAAACCAAAAGTATAATAATAAGAATAGTTGAGAAAAATAGAAGAAAAAAGAAAAAAGAGGGTTTTTTGTACTTTTATTCTTTAAAACATTACTGGTTACTAATTTTTAAACTTTTTAAATATCTATCGATGTCAGCTGAGGCTATTAATAATTAACTGTCCCCTTAACATTTTGTTAAAACATCCTGGTCCTCACATGCTTTGGCAAAAGTTTGAACTGATTTGTGTAGCAGCTGAGTTCTGGAATTTACTGCTTCGTTGAGATAAGTCTTAGATTTGAATTTTGAAAAACACTGAATAACCTAATACATCCTAATTGCGAGTGTCCCTTTGTATTCTCATTTAGCTAACCGTGTGGACTCACGAACTGCCGAGCCCAGTGCCAGGAGCTTGGGATACACAAGGAGCAAGGCAGATGGGGTTCTTGTCATGCACTTCACAGAGAAGACGCACAAACTAATACCGTTGTATAAAACAACTAAATAGAGAGTGGGAGTGAAACAGGGCCAGGGTAAGGGCTCTCTGCAGAGAAAGCATGTAGGCTGAGGTTGGAGGGATGACAGGAAGCAGTCCCCAGGGAGGAGGATAGCATTCCAGGAAGAGGGCACTCTAGCAAGCGCAGACGTCAGAGTGTTCTCAAGTGGTAAATTCAGGTTTTTTAGGATCTAATGCATGATTGAGCCCATCAGAGTACCCGTGACAGACACAAGGGCAAGCTTCCAGCAGAGGTGGTTTCTGGGGGATACCTGAGGAGGCCGAGCTTCCCTAACTCTGTCACCTCGTGGCCCACCTTGAAAGTTCTAATCTTAGCACAGCATCAAGTCTGCCCGGTACTAGGGGCAACCACCCCAACCCCTGCAAGTCCTCCCTAGGGCTGAGAAGATCAGTAATACTTTGGACATATCTGAAACCAGTGCTGGCTGTATAACCCAGGGCTCCCAGTAGAGAATGAAAATCTAGAGGCCCTCGTTCAAAAAGCAGGGAGGGAGAAGTGCCTTAAAAGATGCTACAATATAAAGCTTTTTCCATTCCTTCACAGTTTTTCTCTCAACTTGTCATGGTGTTTTTTTATTTGCTATTTAATGCCAATTGAAGTCAAGAAATATTAAAATTTTAAATTATTAGCATTAATATTTATCGGTATTTATATTGTATAATCCCAGTTTAATATGCAAATATAAAAGTATTTAGCTCATATATGGAATCACAATTACACAGTTCATATTTTGTAATTCATACATGGATATATTTTGCTCTTAACAGAACAGTAAAAACGCAGCACAAAACTAACTTACCTATTTTTATTTCATTCTTCATATGCAATATGTAACCAACCATCTTCCTTCAGTTTACTGGTGAGTAAGGAAGGACTGACAGAAAAAAGAACTGGGAGTCCCTCTGTTTTTCCCCTTCCATCTCTGTCATCATTTCGGAGTAAATTGTTGGCTAACACAGTAATACAACTAAGGATCTGTAGGGGTTCTTGGTTATTCTTGTTCCTTAGGACAACACTGCTTATTTTCTGTGCTCAAAGCAAGTTCCAATTCAGGTGGAAAGTATGGCCTCTCAAGATAGTCAGCCTCCCCACTTACTCAGTCTTGGTGGTGACACACTTCCTGTGTGCCCTCTCTGAGTCCCTCTGACCAGGCATTGTGGCTCCACCACAGTCTTGCTCCTGGGACACTGCTAAGGCTGTGCAAGGAACCAGCATGTTCTGTGGTTCCATATGGTTCCAACAACCATATGTTGTATGTATTTCCTCTGCCCATGAGCATGCTCCATTGTCTCACCAGACTTCAAGTGCAGAACACGATATCAAAGATAAAATTATTGAGAACTTCAGGAGAGCAACAACAGAGCATTCAACGAAGCAGGGCCCGTTGTAAGCACTGTGCAGATGCTCAGGTCACATGTCCGTGAAGCCCTCCTTGGTACCCATTCCAGACCACCTCCCTCCCCCAGTATGAGTTGGGGAATTCTGTTCCTAGGTATTTATTATGTTTCATTCCCTTCCTAAAGCCAGGCAGTATATCCTTTGGCAACATTTCATTGGCATATGAACCAAGACCCAATAAGGAATGAAGCAGCTTGCATGTATGGGCCTAGAAGGCACAATTCATTTATGAGAACAGATTTCTGAGAAAGCATTGCTATTATCTGTTTCCCTGAGATATTACATATAGTTGTGGGTGCTGACAAAGAATGGGAAATTTCTTTGTAAATACCAGCCATTTTATGTGGGCATTCCTGTGTCCCCATTTTGTTTCTAATATTAAGGTTACAGTTGTGAAGTAGAACATCACCAAACTGCTCATTTCATCCAAACGTCATTCGGGTACCAGAATGACTATTTTATGAACAAGGGACATGTTTAATTCAGACCTTCTTTCAGTCCTTTAGAGAGGAAGCACTTGTTTTGTTTTGTTTTGTTTTTATATTGACCATAGATAGCCAAGCATTGAACCTGAGACAAATGAAGAAAAAAGCCGATGGAATTAGTTTGCAATGGTTATTCTTATCTCCTATCCTCTCCCCACCTAATGGTTGATACTTAAGCACCCTAAATAGTGTCAGTTTTGATTCAGTTTTATATAATATTTAACTAGAAGTAGAAATGTGAGCAGTAATGTATCAATTTTGTTCAGTAATGTTCAAGAAAGCATACCAGTTCTTACTAAACAGAGTACTGGGCACATTGTTGGAATGGATTTGCCTCTCTGGGACCTTTTTAAGCAGTAAATCCAGCTTAGAATCAATGTCAAAGGAGTTCTTTTTTGGGGTACCCTTGGCTAAATGATCAAACAGTTGGAACTGTGTGGTGAAGGCTCACAGAAGACTGAAAAATACCATTGTCGTACATGATCAAGAAAAAAACAGTGAACACGATAGGGATGTATTTGGAAATCACCCTCAGTAACCATTCAGGCCAGCCCCTTTGTCCTTCCTGAGTTTTCTGGTATCTTCCTCAGCAGGCTAAATCAAATCTTTCAAGTGGAGCCCTCATCCTATGGCCACTGCTCTTCTGAGTGACGAGGGCCAAGTCACCTGCCATCTGCTTTTTCTGTCCCTCATGGGCAATCAGGGGGCCTATGCCCGTGCCTAGAATGTTGTAAATGGGAAGCTTGCCACATTTTATGTTTACAGTTCCAAAGCCAACTAAAGATTCCAAAATTAAACGATGCTCGACTGATGGAAGTTCCCAAATTATTGGAGCCAGGGCTTTCGTTCTCCTCCTCAACTAACTTGTTTCAGGGAAAAGGTGGCCACACAACATACAGTGTGCCCATTAGGAGGAACTCACCCTGAATCAAACAGATGGTGGCTTTTTGAAATAAACGTCCACTTCAATAGAACAATAGCCACAATGGCATTCGCCATCTCTCCTCTCTGGAAGTATCAGCATTTGATGGAGAGGACTGGGCTGCCTAAGGAAAAGTAATTTTACACCTCATTCTTTCACCAGTGAAATTTAGTTTTATTTTCAAGTAACAGATATAGTTGGTAATAAATACAATAGCATAGCTTCTCTCTTAGACTCATGACTTCCTAATATCATTATTAAGTTTTATTCTCAAATTATATACACCTTCAAAAAAGTGGCCTCTCTCCCTAAAGCTATAACAGTCCAATTTCTGACTTCTCTGGTGGAATCTTTGGTTCTTTTTCCTGGGAAGATCTTTAATTTCCTCCATTTGTCTTAAGACACTTAAGAGCATAGGAAAAGGAGTCAGACAGTACTATGTAGTATGTTTTGCCATGCAAAACCAGTGTGCATTTGTCATCGTTTACTGTGTCCCTGCCATGTGGTAGGCACTGTCCTAGCCCCTGGGAGTAGAAATATGAATAAGATATTGCAAGTGAGAGGACAGTGTTTGCTCATGGACCAAGCTCTAAAAGAGCACATCACATTTGAGAACCACAAAAGCTTCCACATGGCAGAGTGTGAGACACACACGCACATGTACACACACAGTGAGAATGGAGGTGATGGAGGCATTTAAGGGGCAGTGGGAGGAAGTGACGGCCTGATCATAGACAGTGGCAGGGGATGGTTTGGATCCCCACGTAAAGCAGGTGGGCTAATTCAGCATGGGACCTGCTAGATTTCCTGGGGTGTAGAGGCTAATGAGAAAACAGTCAGGGACAGACCGCTCCAGAGTATCACATCTGAGGAGTTGGCTTGGGAGGAGAGAGAGGGAGAGGGAGGGAGGCAGAGGAAAATTTCCAGGAGAGAATAGTATCACAAAAAAAGTGAGGAGCAGAGAAATGAAGGGTCACCTTCAGCAGAGTGGTCAGTAGGACACACCCTCCTGATGGGTCTTATCTGTAGCTTATTCTAGCAGCCTCAAGTCTTCACCTGGGGAATTGGGTATGATAAGACCTAGAACGGAATTACTTCATAAAAAAAGGAAAAACATATTAGGTATTAGCAGCACTGAAAAGAAAGAAGGTACTCCTGGGTGGGCTGGAAGTGCTGGAGAACTGGAAATGCATGTGAGGGGCCAAATTCAAGAGCAGCCTCCAGAATAGAGTAATGCTCCAGAGGGGAGGGCATGGACAGTGCTTTCCTAATCCACACTTCTAAACCAGCCCTAAGGCAAAGTGTCATTGTGATGGGGATTTACACCACTCGATATAGATATAGTTCCAACGTACGTTCTACTAAAGGCAACAAGCATTTGATAAAATTTTGGCAGGCAAACAATCTCTTGCAGAAGACAGAGGAAGCAAATGAGGGGAACTATTATTTGGATCTATTCCTTAGCAGTTTGAAGGATGGGATTTGTGACTTTGAATGTTGCAGAAGGTAATGACTTTGTACTAGAGTTTGTGTAAGAATGGGAGAGAAACAAGTAGACCTGCACCCTGACACTTGGGAACCGCATTTCAAAAAAAAAAAAAAAAAAAATTCTGAAAAAGAGTTCAGATCAAGAATTGGCATACTCCTGTGGGCGGGTTGAGACTGTAAAAGGGAATAAGAAATAAGGGATTTTTTTAAATTGGGGATGCATGGAAGAGTAGCCAGTGTAGTTGCGTGGTGTGGGTTCCAACAAGTGCATATTTAACAGGTGTGCATCCAGACTAAAAGAGGAGCTCCACGCTGCCCTGATAGAAGGCCATCGCGTTAACTTTTATCCCACTTGTCCTCCATCTTCATATACCAAGGGACAGAAAAGTGTCTGAAAAGTGTATGAATTGAAACTCAAATCACTGGGGGGCGCCTGGGTGGCTCAGTTGGTCGAGCGTCCGCCTCTTGATTTCAACTCAGGTCATGTGATCTCACGGTTCATGAGTTCAAGCCCCGCATCAGGCTTCATGCTGACTGTGCAGTCTGCTTGGGATTTTCTCTGTCCCCTCTCTATCTGCCCCTACCCTGCTTTCTCTCTCCCAAAATAAATAAATAAACTTCGAAAATTTTTTAATAAAAATAAAAAAATAAAATCCAAATCACTGAGAACACTTAAGAAGGGAAAAAAAGCACTAGAAAGTAAGGTCCAGTCTTCAAGGCCATTATATTTCTAGTTATAGAACAAATTTCCTACAGCAGTGTCAGATTCACAAGATTTAGAAATCAAGTAAAATAAAGGATGCACCAAGAACTGAAAATAGGAAAATATTTTCCTTATTTGCAAATAAGATTAAAGGATGAATTTTGAAATGTTGCATGGGCCCCTCATAAAATTGTTAGACTAGATTACTAAATAGCTTGTGAGCCTTCAGAAAAGAAGGAGTTTAAAAAGAATACAATATCCCAAATACACTCATTATATTTGATAAGAGCACTATTTTCAGAGATTGAGAAAGCTTATAAACATAAAATCTTAATTTTCGTAAAACACAAGATTAAGTATCATAGTCATCTGGCAAATAGGAGAGGGAAATATGGGCCCATGGGAGCTGGGTGACTTCACTATAGCTACAGGGCATTAATTCATGGACTGCCAGTTGAGGGGGGGGGGGGGAAGCCCTTTGTGTCTCCTGCACCACAGCTTTTGCTCAACCCCTCTGCCATGCAACAACTTTTTTATCAGCAACTTTCTCAAAGGTCCAGAACACATGTTTATCAAAATAGTACTTTTCAGAAAGCTGAGAGTTCACCTCAGTTGACAGAGGGCAAAATCAGAAACCAGGATTACGTCAATAGATGAGGCTTTTAGGCCCAAACCAACAAGATGAGATTTAGCAGGGTAGACTGACGCCATGTGCCTGGGTTTAGACAATCAGCTGTGTGTGTACAGGATGGGGAGGACGGGGCATGACAGCAAGTCACTGAGAGATGTCTGAGGATTTTGGTTAAGCACAGATTTGAGGTGAGGAACCAGAGGTCCAGGTCACAGAAACAAAGGCATCGCGCCTCTGCCCCTACAGCCTCAGCCCTCACTGTGAACGTGGGTGCTGCTCTGGGGCCCACACTGTAAGGAGAGACCTTGACCAAGCTGGAGCATGTCCACACAAGTAGTGACCACTGTACGTGAGGTCTCAGGGAGCCATTAAAATCAAGAAGGAGTTGTTTCAGGAGCCTGGATTTTTCTAAAAGAGGAGACGAGGCTGTAAAACTGGGACCAATAAACAGAGACAACAGAAGCACCTCTTAACTCAAAAGTCAAAGCCAGTGCTCAAAAACCAGAGTGACAAACCAGCTGCCTGTGGGCTGTATCCAGCCCCCAGATGGGTTTTGTTTGAACTGCACTCGGCCTCCAGTATTACTCCTGAAGATTGACTTTGTCAGCCTCACTGAAAACTCAGAAGATTTTGAGCTTTCAAAAAATCTAGGATTCTAACTTGAAGAATCAGAACCTCTGACTCCACTGGGCCTCTTTTCTTGCTGGCAGCAATCAGCCTCCTTAAAAGGCTGTGTGCTTTCCTGTTCACCACAGTACCTTCCAGCGATGAGGCCTAGATGGTCTCCTTCTGGGGGTTGAGAGGGTTAGTGGGCCAAGCAGGTAAAACAGTGCTAGTCTTTGGTAAGGAATCAGTTAAGTATTAATGTAGTTATTTTTATCATATTACCAGCTTGGAGTTTTAAACCTCTATTGTAAAAAACTGGAACCACCCAACTGTGGAGTTAGGATTCAAGGAAGTATTTACCTTTTCCCACCACAGGTGTTAAAGGCTGGAGACTGTCTTTCCTCAGTGACATGTAGAAGGTCCTCCTTGGTGTGAAAGCATGGCTCCCTGGGGTGTGGGCTGCTCTTGGTGCCCTTGGTGCCTGGCGAAGAGGCCTGTGAGAAGCACATGGAACAGGGGAGATCTTCAGGGAGTGGGACAAAGAAATCATTTTTTGCTGTAAAGTGACATCACTATTAGACAAAAGACCATTCCCTCTGGAAACATTAGCATAAATCTCACAATCTGTGCAGAAACCAGGTTGGTGGTGTCATGCTTAGGGAAATAGCAGCAGCAACCCAGCTTTCCACTCTGCCCCTCTTGGATCCATGGCTGTTGGGTCACGTGTAGCCAGTTCGTCACAGGCCTGTGCTCCTTCCCACTGTGGGACCTTTGGATACGGTGAGCTCTGCTGACCCTAGACATTCCTCTTGAGTCTCTCCTGTGATACAGATCCCTCACCCTCCCATAGCCATCTAGCCCTCTGACACTCTTTTTGCCAGACTGGGCCTCCCTTTATCCTCTTCTTTCTCCTGATTATACTACGAGCTGCCCAACAGTGGTCTTGTCTCAATTTAGTTGCTATCCCTGTCTCGTACCTCCTAGTATATCATAAATCTGAGTGTGTGTGAAGGGAGAGAGAGGGAGGGAAAGAGATTGATTTGGTTAAAAAAGAAAAAAAAATGGAAAACAGACAAAAATAAATTATATTTTATAAAATAGATTTTTTTATTGAAAACCTCATTTATCCAAGAAATATAGCTCTACAAGTAGAATATGTATCTATGTATGTAGATATAGATACATTCTCAAAGTCCCTTTTATTCCACTTTTGCATATTTAAGTTGATAGCTGGATCCCCAACACACACTTATAGCAGCACCTGACACATGGCAGGTACTCAATAAATACTTCTTAAGTGAACTATATTGTCAAAAATACATAGATGGTAGTATTCGAGAGGAAAGAAGTGTTAGAATTGTTTTAATGTTTGTTTATTTGGGGGGGGGGCGGGGGGTGGGTAGGAACGTTCAGTGTGGAGCTCAGCTCGGGGCTCAGTCTCACAACCGTGAGATCATGACCTGAGCCGAAATCAAGAGTCAGACGCTTAAGCAACTGAGCCACCCAGGCACCCTGGAAGTGTTAGAACTTTTACTGAAAATTGGATTCCATGTGTCTTTTTCTTTATGTTGAATAATACAGTGTTTTGTGCATATTACTTTTCTGTTGCATTCTAAATAATAATCCACTCATCACTACTCCCAAAAAGTTATTGAAGGATATTTGTGTAGAAATCCTGACAATTAGAATAGTGACTTTATATTTGGCTTTTAAATTAATGGAATTTTACTGAGAGCCGTGAAGAGTAGTGGCTATTCAGTTATCCCATGTTACTAGAGTGATAAATGTATTTAGTTAGTTTTTGAGAGACAGACTGAATTCAAAGAGTGTCAAAGACAGAAAATTTACAGACAAGAAGAAAGTGAGAAAAACAGGATGTTGCCAGGAAAGCCATGGCCTCCTAGGAGAGTAGTGCCACTCCAGTCTGAGGAAGAAAGAAGTGTCCGGAAAGGCCTTAAATAATGTGGGTGTCAGAGTCTCCTTCTAAATCCTAGGGATATAACTGTAGGGGGGCTTAAAAAATTCTTAATTGTATGTAAATTTTATACACGTAAATAAAACGCCTGCAGTGCCTAAGGGAAGCTCTCCGCGTGTCTGAGACCTGGAGCAGGCTGGGCCTTGGCGGCACATGCAAATGCTGACAGCTGAAGTCACTTGTTGGAAAGTCCGCAAACTCTGGTTACAGCTGCATTTGTCAGTAGCTTTAAGGGAAGTGTAATCAGCCAGAGAGATTAATTTGCATCTCAATTAGAAAAGAGTCGGGAGGAAGCACTAAGGTCTGGTGCAGGAAGGTTGGGGAAGAAATCTCACTGAACACAAAAGCCTCCCTCGCTCCGTCCTCCAGCTGAGTGGAGGACAATATCTGAGGTTTCGTTTCCATAGGGACCAGAAGCCTGCTGGGCCCCAGAAGAATCTCGGGTTTGCACCGTAATCATTTGGTCATGATGACACAAATTCCACTGTTGTTCCCAAATACATTTTGCTATTAGAAAGCTATTACAAAAATGGAAATGGTCATCATGTCAAAAGCATGCGAGAGGGTATTTGCTGACCCTACTTACCTTTTTTCATAGTGCCACGTCGATTTCTGGGCCCTTAACATTTGTTAGTGTCTGAATATTCAAAGAGCAAAAGGTCATTCCATAAATGACAATATTTCTTTAGCATTCACATGACCACTTTGGGAATGGCGACAGCATCAAAGGGAGCCCATTATTCCTGATTCTCCCACACTCTTCAGTAGTAAGCAAACAAGATTATTAATTTAAAAACACAGGCGAGGAAGAAACATGGAATCTTTTGGCCACAGAGCGTGGAAAAACTTCTGAAAATCACAGCCCTTTTTATAATCCTGGCAAAACTGAAAGAGGTATCCCTAACCTTAACTTTAAAAAGCACATCATCGTATTAATTTTAAATTTTTCCTTCGAATATTACCTAGTGGTCATTTTCACAGGCTTTGATATTTATACCAGGTAGGTCCTTTGTTTTCAGAGAAGTTCATCATATTTTCAAAATTCTGTACTTGAATCTAGTGAGAGCTGAAACTGAATCATTTATCCATGCCAAGTTACTCTGCCATAACCAGGAAGGGCTCACCCTTGGCATTTTTGGAGGAAGACTTTGATTTCTAGTTTATTTTGTTCCCTCTCAAATAGTTAATTCATTGGCTCCAGCTTCAAAGTGGGAAAACAGAAAAAGAGTGAGAAAAAACTGAGTCATGCATTACAAACTGTTGAATGAAACTGAATTCTTTTTAAAAAAAAAAAAAAATCAGGGTTTTAAATTAATCTTCCCATGCTGGAAAGGGAGAAGAAACAAGTTTCCTAAGGACAATCTCTACCAGTGCCTACAGACTGAAATAACACATTGCAGCGAGACATCAGAACCTCTTAATCCAACATTAATCAAATTTCAGTTTACTAATTATCAGTCCCATTTTGAAAGGAGCATAATGCCATAAACAGCATCCGCAGAACATTTAGTAGACTCTGGGATTATAAGCAATATATTTGAAAATGAGACTTTCTGTTATTCAAATCTCCAAAAAGGATAATACATGCCCTATTATAATAAGAGATTGTGCAAAGCCAAAGAAGGACAAAGCAGGCAAGTCCAAATGGTGATCCCTTCTGTGCCTGTCTGCCTTCGCCTTCCTGTATGCAGGGAGCTCCCTGCAGGTTTCTGAGCTAGAGTAATTTGCAACACACTCAAGTAAATTTTTTAATCAAAGCAGAATACTTTTTTGGTAACCTGTGGGTGAGTACAACCCAAATGCCATCATTCCTCATTGTTGGCCTTGAAAAGGAATTTTTTCTAGTTTACTACAGTGACATTTTACCAAACTCTAAAATTGGCACTTTGAATGTTGTGTTTTAAATATGTTTCTGGGGCCCTGTGCTTTGAAAGCATTTGACTTTATTTCCTGAGACGTGATAGAGACCACTGGGGCCAGGTAGGGGAAGGATGGGAGCTGGAGGACCAGTGCTAATGCCCGCCCCCTTTCTCCTCCGTATCCCCTCCCACCCCTGTGATCAGGTGTCCAGTGTGCAAGCCACTAGGCAGTGAAGATTCATTTTAATGTTTACGTTGTATTTTGCACATGCCTTTAACATAGCCAACTTGAGAAGTGCACAGCTGCTTTAGTTTCCAACAGACTGGCATGTTTCCAAAATGCCACATAATATTTTAAACAGACACCTCCTTTGGAAACAAATCCACATCCAATGTTATGTATGTCCAAATGATCTTGTCACTTTCTTCAGCATCACAGAAATGAAACAATACAATACTTAGAGGCCTGTGATATTTATCTTCAGCCTGTTTCCTCTATGGCTTCATGTCTCTTTTTAGTCTTCCTAATTTGGTCATAGGACATACAAGAGTACAGAATATGTGTCCCTCTGCCGTGCCCACTCATTTAAACTCTCCAGCACAAAGCTTTGGTCTTAATCCATGAGTGATCAATGAAGGGACTGCCTCGTAAAAACTCAGGGTCTGCTTGTCATGGGACAAGCCAGCCCTTAAAGATGCCAAGTCCCTTTGGTTTTTCCCTTCATTTGCCTATGAAGTGGGATGTAAGAATATCAGTGCATCCTGGCTTCGAGGCAGATGTGTGCCTGGAAGTGCAAAGTCTCATACCTCCACAAAGGGTAGGCAGGCTCGCTAGCTGACGGGATTCTGAATTTATAAGCAGAGTTCCAGAATTCCCCCAGGGCCTACTTTTCAAAGGCAAATTAGTATGTTTGCAACTTGATCCCTGGGCAACTTTTGACAGTTGTTCTAAGAATAATAAAACAGATGGACAGAATAGATTTTGGGGTCTCCATCCAAACCGCCATCCTCAGTGGAATTTAAAGAAGGCGTGGAATTGATGGGGGAGCTGCTGCTACTTATCATTATGTTCTGCCTTTAACATTCCCAGAACCATAACTTTCACCCAGAAGAAGATGAAAATTGTCCTCACATTGTATTTTTTGGGTGAGGGTTCAGCTTCGCTGTGACAAAAGAAATAGCATGTGTGTTTTCTTTCATATATTCAGAATCAAATGAATTATAATTAAATGAACGTAAATGTATACTACCAAGAAACCAATCTTAATATGAATATGAGAAGAAATATAAATTAATTTTAACTTTAAGGGTTATCTTCATAGGATTTTTGACTCCTTTAAATAAAAGAAAGCCTCTTTAGAAATGTCTTAGAATTACTATCTACTCATTAGTTTGGGAAAATAGAATTTAGACCTAACAGGATAAACATTCTCTGCATATAACAACAGAGATGCACATCAGAGGTCTGTATCAAAAAACAGGATTTAAATTTTTTGATGAAGATTATTTCTGTTTATATGCATTATAATTTTGTCAAGCAAATGTCTATATAGTTGTGCATAAACACCTCACATAAACTACTCCACTTTCTGTAGAATTTCAGACTTCTCCAAGTGTTGGTTTTAGCTCACATCAGATCAGGATGAGAGGTTCTCACCTTTTAATGTATTGGCTTCCTCTGAGATAAATTTTCTTTTTTTTATGTTTATGTATTTACTTTTGAGGGAGAGCGAGCGAGCAGGGAAGGGACAGAGAAAGAGGGAGACAGAGAATCCCAAGCAGGCTCTGAGTTGCCAGCACAGAGCCCGAGATGGGGCTCGAACCCACCAACCACAAAACCATGATCAGGGCCGAAATCAAGAGTCAAGACACTCAACCGAACGAGCCACCTGGGTACCCCTCTGAGTTAAATTTTCATACTATTTCATTACCTTTTCTCTTTTCTCTGGATTCATTAGCTCCAGTTATCACACATTAGGCCATAAAGGCTAGATAAGGGAGCAGATCAGCCATGCTTTTGTGACTTTGTGACATGCTCAAGTGACACATGTTAGGGGCCCCCAGTGGTTTGTCAGACCAGTCGTTTAAACTTCTGATGATAAAGGATGGTAAGTATTTATTTATTTATTTATTTATTTATTTATTTATTTATTTGAGAAGCCACATGAAAGCACCTTAAACCCCACATCTCACTGAGGCAGTTATCAGTGACACAGTGGCAATGGACCCTCCTGCTCAAGCTTCAGTTCTCACTGAGAAGCATCTGAGGATATTCCCTCCTCAGCAGCAATTTTCCTACAAGAGCCAGAGAAGTTGTAAGGTGTATCTCTCAGTTGTTGTGCTCAGAGTAGCAAGTGATGTGTGGTAGCCGGCCTCAGAAAGACCTTGGGTGGTTTCAATTGTATTTTAAATAGTAACTGGCTCTTTGGCTTTGAACAAGTATCTTTACCTCTAGCAGTTTCCTTTATCTGTAAAACGAGGACAGTAATCCCTCACAGATTGTTATAAGGACTTATGAAATGAATATACGTATATAAAATAATCCACACAACATGATGGAAATGCTACTGCTGCTTACAGCCCCAGTGCCTTGTGCTGGGCTAGGCGCCCCCATCCTGGGCCAGTGTGGCAGCCACCTCCCAGTCTCCCTGCTTCTCTCTGCTCTCCCTGGAATACTCTCCAGCAGCCAGAGTTCTGCTCCTCAAGTAGAAAGAGCATATCGGAGCTTAGAACTCGCCAGTTACTTCCCATTCTCACCCACAGAAAAATCCAGAATCCTTACAAGGATCCACAAACACACTCCAGCCTCAGGAACTGCATAGGGATGCTCCCTCCTCCGCCCAACATCTGCACAGCTCACCCCTTCCCTTCCCTTAGGTCTCTGCTCAGCAGTCACGCATCAGAAAGGTGTCTATGTTAGCAAGCCCTCTGGGCAGTCTCATCCATGTTCTCCTTAGTGCTTACCATTTACTTAATGTCTCTTTCTCCCACTCGTATGTAAAGGGTGTGAGAGGAGGATCTTTGTTTTGCTCACACCTAGAGTCCAGGATGAGACCTGGCAGGAGAAATGCGTGTACATTGCATGAGCACACTGATAGATGCACGTAAAGTGAAGAGGAGGGCCAGCACCCTGCACATTCTCTATACCCAGAAGCAGCCGCGCTGCACCCACAGCTCTGGAGAACAAGTGAGGGCCCAGACTGTTGCACGTGCCTGGTTAGCTCCAGGCAGTCGCTCTTCCATGTTCCTCCCTCCGCCAGCATTGGTGGCGCGGCCGCAGCCAGCACTGTAGGATGCAGAGATGAGTGGCCTTGCCCTTGAGATGCCTCCCAGCCAATAGGGCGATTGTAATTGTGACAGAGGGTGGAATGTAACCCTTACTCTAGGAGAGACATGCAGTTAGTGCCTACTGGGCATTTGTGGAGTCATTGACACTCAAAAGAGAAAATCAGAAGGTCATGAGAGCTCTACAGGAAAAGATTATTCCTGGTGGCATCTCCAAATGGGTCTCATTTTTTGTGTGTATCTGTGTGTGCCATCTACAACTCGAGGCTGGAAATTTCACAATTTTGTTCATTTTGTTTGTTTTACAAAAAGGTAGCCATAAGCTAATTAGAATTGATTACATAAATGCCCATAGCCTATTCCGAGGTGCTGAGGGATTTCTTAAGTACGTGAGGCTACTGGTGAGCAGCCTTTCATTGTGAACATATGTACCTACCACTCAGTCCATTCCAGAGGGAAGGGTGGAAGTCGACCTGAGTCCTTACTGCAGTGACTGAGGACACCCACCTCGAACCTACTTCCTACCTCTGTCATCTCCAGTCTTACTACATACCCCATCAAAAGACAAAAAAGAAAAAGAAAGAAAACTTTTAAGCATGCCATTTAAACACACATATATTGATTTATTCTTTTTAATTTATGTATGCTTTTAATTTTTTTTTTTAATTTTAGAGAAAGAACATGAGCAGGGAGAGGGGCAAAGGGGGAGAGACAGAGAGAGAGAGAGAGAGAGAGAGAGAGAGAGAGAGGGAATGAATCCTAAGCAGGCTCCACACTCAGCACAGAGCTCAATTCAGGGCTCCATTCCACAACCCTGGGATCATAACCTGAGCCAAAATCAAGAGTTGGACACTCAACTGACTGAGCCACTCAGGCATCCCTATATTGATTTATTTTAAAGTATACACAGGTTCAACTATACAAATATTTTATGGCATTATAAAGTATACTTACTGAGAATTTGAGAGGATGTGCTAAAGATGAAATAAACAATCATTTAAAGTATTTTATATTTAATAGTATAAAATTGTTTTGCTTTTACCACAATATAAATAGTATTTCAGCGAGTGCAATGGAATTAAATGTGTTATGTTATTTTTATAACCTTGATTTCATAACAGTTCCATAATTTGGCGATTCTAAGGAGCCCCTCTAAATTCAGTTTATTTTAATACTTGGTTTTATAGCTGAAAACAAAACCTTGCAAAGATACATAGACCCATGGGAGCCAAAGACCCTGTCTTGGCCTACTGATGCTCAAGCTCATTCTTAACCTTTGTGAAGGTTCTTCTTGGCATTTGGCAGGAAATTTCCATCTTCCCTGATTTCGTATTAGTTGTTGATTGTATTTTTCAACAAACAGATTGAAAACATAGTAAAGTCTTCATTGGGAAAGTTAGAAACAGCTTACAAAATTGGTGGTACAGATCAGAGACCTTTCTGAAAACATATACCATCTTGTTATAAGTTGTAACAAGAGTAAACTCCCATGCTGAAGGCAGCGTTTTCCAGCATTTCTTTTCAAGATCTTCTCTCCATGTCGTGTTTCCTATAAAAGCAGTTACCTTCTCACTCGATATCAGAATGTCATTTTGAGGGAATGGAATTTTTCCTAGGAAATTTTTTTTCCTATTTTTCCTAGGATAACAGCTAAGGATGTACTGCTGACCAACCATAGCCTCCTGGCTTTGTTTTCTGCTTCTAGCCTCACCTGTGCCCATGATGATACTCAACACAGCAGCCAGAGTCAGACTGCTAAAACGTGGTTCAGAGCACATCGCTGCCCTGCTCACAGCCTCCAGGGGCCTCCATCTTACTCAGAGCTAAGGCCAGAGTCCTGCAGGGGAGGCCTGAATGCTCCATGACCTCTGCCTGAAACCCTGTTCCTTAGATGTCCACCTGGCTCGTTCCCTCCACAGTGCCCCCCAGCCTCCCTGAGGAATAGCGGTCCCACACCTGCACACACCTGCCCATGACCTCCCACAGCACACCTGTACCCTTTATTTTCTCCACAGCCCTTATCACCGTCTAATGTACTATATAATTCACTTACTCATTCCTCTCTGCATGAGGGCAGGGATTTTTGTCTGTTTTGTTTCCTGATGACTCCAAGGATGATAGTTGAAGTATTTAACTTTGGGCACCACAAGGTCACCAGCAGACACTGGCCAGGATGCTGCCCATGCTGGTGTTTTCCAGGTGAATACCAACCCTGGATATAGCCTCCACACCTGCCACAGAGTAAACATTTGTTCAATACATACTTGTTAAATGAATGAGTAAGTTCATCCCCTTGTCATCACAGAAATGGTCACCAAATTTAGAACACTTGTCTTTCTATAAAAAAAAAAAAAAAGATGAGTAATTCATCTTTATGTTGAAGAGCTTTTATAAGAACTTTCCTGTGAGATAAAGAGCAAATTTCTGTGTGGTAGGAAAGATTTTCATGGTCGTGACCTGCTTCAGTACAGTGTATTTGAAAGATGATCGTGGGGGCGCCTGGGTGGCTCAGTCGGTTAAGCGGCCAACCTCGGCTCAGGTCATGATCTCGCGGTCGGTGAGTTCGAGCCCCGCGTCGGGCTCTGTGCTGACAGCTCAGAGCCTGGAGCCTGTTTCAGATTCTGTGTCTCCCTCTCTCTGACCCTCCCCCGTTCATGCTCTGTCTCTCTCTGTCTCAAAAATAAATAAACGTTAAAAAAAATTTAAAAAAAAAAAAAAAAAGATGATCCTGGGGCAGTTGGGGGACTCAGTTAAGCATCTGACTTCGGCTCAGGTCATGATCTCACGGTTCGTGATCTTGAGCCCCAAGTTGGGCTCTGTGCTGATAGCTCAGAGGCTGGAACCTGCTTTGGATTCTGTGTCTCCCTCTCTTTGCCCCTCCTCTGCTCACACTGTCTCTCTCAAAAATAATAAACATTGAAAAAAAGAAAGAAAGGCAATCCTATTATGAGATAATAAAGTTCAAAACTTCAGTATTAAGGGTCATGTAAACCATAATACATCACAGAATGGTAAGAGTGAATGAGGGAACCCCATCCCCCATCTCCCCCTCAGGACTGATCCTGACCCGGGACAGTCTGACAGACGACTGAGCAAGAAGGGTGCCAGGTGGTAAGTCTCAGTAAAGCTGAATTATCTTCTTAATTTTAGATAAAAAGATAACACGTGAATAGACATCCAAGCATTGTCTTTTCCCCTCCCACTTTGGAGACCTGCAGGATAAAGTCTACAGACTTGTGCAGAGGTTTTTAAAGGAGAGATGGTAGAGAGAAGACCTCCCACGGTGCTGTGGGTTGACTAGGCTCAGCTGGGTGGCTCTCACCCAGGCCTCTCATCTGTATGGCACCTGCACTAGCATAGATGGAGCACCTGTGGGCTCCCAGGCAGCCCTCACTCTTGGGCAGCCTCCCCACTTGGCTAGCTTGGGTCTTTTCCAGCAAAGTAACCTCACAGCAATTGCACTTCATACATGGGTGCTGGGTGCTCCCAGAGACCCAGGCGGAAGGTACCAGGTTTTCACAGTACGATCTTAGACGTCCTGGAACTGTCGGCCACAGGAGGTCCCAAGGGCAGCCCAGATTCAAGGGAGGAGAAGCCACCTGTTGAGGGAGGCAGCAACCATCTGTTCAGGGAGGGTAGGCCTGTGGACCTCTCTGCTGTCTTCCGCAGACAGCATGGTGCCGACCACACAGGGCAGGTCTCATTCTGATGCACCTGCCTTCTCCACTGGATAGCAAGCTCCTTGAAGGCAAAGACTAGTCTTACTGGCCTTTCAGTCTCCCACATCCAATGTAGTAAAAACTCAGTAGGTGTTATTTGACTTAAAATCTGAAATGCAAACATTTAGGGAATCTCCAATTAGGTTAAAATAGACTGCAGCACCATTTATTTAATTACACCATACGGTGTCTTTATGCCTGCATAAGAGGAAATGACTTGTACAGATACCAAAAAGAGAACTGATTTTAAATAATGACTTCTTAGTCCAAAGACTTGAATCACAAAAGCAGTAGAATTGAGTTCACTGTGTTTCCACATCCACAGAAACACATTTAAAGGATGCATTTTGTTCTTAGCTTGATTTCTTTGGGTTCCTTATTTTCATTTTAAATTTTTTTTTTCAATGTTTATTTATTTTTGGGACAGAGAGAGACAGAGCATGAACGGGGGAGGGGCAGAGAGAGAGGGAGACACAGAATCAGAAACAGGCTCCAGGCTCCGAGCCATCAGCCCAGAGCCTGACGCGGGGCTCGAACTCACGGACCGCGAGATCGTGACCTGGCTGAAGTCGGACGCTTAACCGACTGCGCCACCCAGGCGCCCCCTTATTTTCATTTTAATCTGCCTTCATAATCCTTTAATTTTACATTGCCTTCAAGAATCACGAACTGTGATATACCTCATAATTGTACTTGGCTTTTTAGATGAGTTTATGTTTTTGTGCCTGTAGAAGTCTATCTCTGTAAAAATCTTTTCAGAATCATTTTTATATCATTGAAATTTCCTTAAGTAGAATGTCAGTTTGAGCCAATTTTTTTTTTTAACGTTCAGCTGTAAGTTGTGGGGAGAGGTCAACTTTTAGTGTAGAAAATGTTTTTGTCTTTTATCATAAGAGCTGTCCTGGCTTTGGTGAACCTCTCAGACATTAGAGGGGCATTCTTGAAGATGCATGCACATTGCTCTGACAGTTTTTTGACATGGCCTCTGGCAGTTAGAGTGCACCAGTGCCCATCGTAGGCTTCTGTTGCCATGATTTTTTTTTTTCAAACAGCCTGAGATTTCACATGGCATCTTTGGCTTCTCTGAGAGGTATTGTGACCAGCAAACACAAGAGGAGGTGTCCTCGAGACTCTGGCATTTGGCCTGACTCCCCTATCCCTCTGTACCCGGATGCACATCACAGTGACTCTCCTAGGTGGTGTGAAGGAGTGCTGACCCTCATTTGGAAGCGCAGCCCCCCGCCGAAGCCGATCAATACCAGAGCTGTCCGTCTCTGCCGCTTACCTTCCTTTCACACAGCGAGACCCTTAGCTCAGAGCGATCGATAGCTCTGATCTGCAGCAGCCTGCAGCAAGTCATGCAAGGCAGAGCACTTAGGTGACATTACACGGGACCGTGGAAACGGCAGCTTTGTGGCTCAGATTCATAGCACCCTTCCTAGGGGCACATTCCATTTGTAAAGCCTGTGTCTTCCCATCTCTTGCATGGATCACCATTCCTCTGAAACTTGATTCAAGAAAATGGACTGCTTGGGGGTGTGTGTGTGTGTGTGTGTGTGTGTGTGTGTGTGTAAATTTCAGGCACCTCTTTCACTCCTATCCCAAACCCTACTAACTCGGTTCTGTTGCTGCTCCTGATCATAACTGTATCCTGGGCAGTTTTGTCTCCTCTTGAGCACTGCAATTATTTCTGTTCTGGGTATTTTTTAAACATTAAAGATTTTTTTCAAAATCTTTGAAATCCCAGTGACTAAACAGCATTCATATTCTAGCAACTACTTCACAAAGATCAGTAGAAGATACTGAACACTGTGTGTCACCCTCCTCTTCGAAAGACTTTGACCATGTGAGAGACTCAGGGCTGAAAACCGAGCTCTTCCAGGACCACTGAGGCCTGGAGGGGCCTCTGCCTGGGGATCTGCTCTCAAACTGCTCCTGGGCATTGTCCACAAGCAGGGTGGGAGTTCCAGTTCTTCACCTCACCTTAGAAGGACTAGAGTCCTCATTTCCATGTCTAGTAATCCTGATGTTGTCTGTAGAATTTTGGAAGCAACAGGAAATTGAGAGCAGATTATAAAGAAAGCAGATATACAGGAGACAACAAATTCAAATCAGGGTCGGGACTGACCACTGTGCAAACCCACTGTACCAGGAGCAGACGGCCAGTGGGAACAGAGCCGACGGCCTAATGCCTGCTGCGTGTGAGAGCCCTGGCAGCTGCCGGCCAGAGAGATTGCCTCCATGAGCGCGGGTTTCCAGATTAAAACATGCTTGAATTCATCATGAATTCCACACACACAAAGTTCCTTAGGATGTTTATCATTGTACTTCTTTAAAGTCAAGTTTAACTCTCCTGGTACTTAGTCTTTGTGTCAATCTTCATAGCCTTCTAAACTCCGAGGCAGGTGATCTCACTGACCCACACTCTGCAGGCAACTGCACACCTTCTGTTTTTCAGAAAGTACCAATGTCACCTTCAGGGATCCCGAGTCGAGCTTAGCTTGGGGGAAGACTCCAAGGAGACAAAGTTTCCCTTCAAGTACTAGTCTATACTCCCACTGTGTTTACACACACCCAACCCGAGGAATAGACATGGAAAATGCATTTGTTGCTAGAGATGATTTTTCAATAGTGTCTCTTAGAGCTCTTAAGAAAATCTTGGCAAGAAAGTGATCAACAGATTCTGATCATCTCATTCACACTCCTAGACATCAGTTCTGAAAATGACAAATCTAAAAGCCATTTTTCCCACGAGTGTACTCATTCAACCAAATATCCTTTGGTCACTTCCTGTATGCCAGGAACCATGCTGTTGCCAAGGGCACACAAATGGAGGGAGGGCATGGTCCCCATCCTCACAGGGCCCTTTGTTGAGTATGGAAAACATTAAGGAAAATAGAGGTCCATGCATTTTCATAATGCCTATGATGCAGAGCTCAGCCCAGAGCCCCAAAGAAGGCATCCTGACCAGGGGCCTTCCACCTGGCTTTTGGAGAGTACAGTCACAGGGACTTGATCAAAACAAGGAGCATTCAAAGAAATGAGCTTCTTTCAGCAAAACAGAGCCCTAAGTAAACTTGGAACCTTCAAGGATCTCTGGCCTGGGGACCCCAGATGCCACTACAGACATCATACCCGGCGTCCACAGGGCTCCCCACTCCCACCTCCCTCATCAACCCTGCCTGGTCCTACAGTATCTACCAGTCCTCTTTCCCATCCCCATGTAGCAGGCCCCTCATGCATAGGGAGATGTGCTACCCTTTTAAGTAGTGAGAAAAATAAGGCCTAGGAGGTTAAGGAACTTGCCTATTGCCTTGGTTCCAGGAAGAGCAATGTAGTTCAACTCTCCGGGCACCTGGAGAGACAGTGGTTTGCTTAACTTCACTAGCGCCTGCTCTGCCCCAGGCACCAGGAACCTCACACATAGAGTCACTCAGCTAATACTTACCACAATCCTATGAGGAAGGTACATTTCTTACCTTATTTCAGTCTGTTATGCAAACACAGTACAGTGTCTTACATAATGCAATCTGTTATGTATTTTATTATATTTGAAAAAATCTAGTTGAGGGCACAGAGGCCCAGGAAGGTTAAATAACTTGCCTGAGGCCACACAGTCATGTTAGGGGTGAGCAAGGACCTGGACCCAGTAGCAGCTGCTCTGGCCATACTGTTACCCCACTGCCCCCAACTCCCCTCAATATCTAAAGATGCCTGTGGAAATCGTGCATACGTTTCGGTGCAACTTTTTAAAGTATGTTGGATCTGTTGGGTGGATTTATAAGTTGTGACTTACAACTGGTTTTGATAAACCACAAATACCAGTATTGTGTTTTAATGAGACTGAAGGCATGAACGAGCAGATTCTACTCTCGAGGCTGTTGTGGGGACATGTGGACGTTGCAGTCGTCCCTCTGAAGGCCTGCATTGTCGCCAGGCTCATTAGCATCCGCGCTCCGTTCGGCCGTTGCTGCTTGCTAGCTTACCAGCTGTTCCTGCTGCTCCGTACAATGTCGGATGTGTTCAGCTCACTGGGTTCCTGTCCTCGCCGCCGGGAGGAGACAGCCCTTCCACTGGGGATACCCACGTGGCTGCCTGTCAGCGGTGGCACCGAATAAAGTAATAGGCCTTCGCATGGCATATGGTGTCTGGATTCGTACAAGATGCAAAACTCTTCTGCTGCTAATGCATGATGACTCATAGCATTGCTAATTTTTCAAACAAAAGCTGACTTCCACACCCACACTTTTAACCCCTCCAGCTAAAAAGTCTTTAGTTGCAAGGCTCTAGAAAGGTGGCTTCTGGATCGTTATATAAAATGTGTTACACTTGTAATCGAAAGCATATGAAATGCTTTGCTTTGGGTTGAAGTTCTTTTAAATTTCTGGACCTTTTCTTTTTTTCCTCCAGGAAGGGGAATTGTTAAGCTTGTACTTTGTTCCTTTCTCAAATGGGAGAGTTTAACACTAGTTTTCTCTTTTAAAAGTTCCATAGAAACTAGTGCCTGAGAGTATATCAACTCAATTGTGGAGCATTTCAAGCTCTTCACATTAGAATAGTTTAAAGTTATAAAAGAATGTTGATTCTTTCATAGGAATTGGATATTGCATAGTCTCTCCTAAGTGTACTAAATGCATGGCTCATTTAAATAATCAAATTCTACCAAAACAAATCTAGATTATAAATTTACATTAGAATGAACAGTTTTTCAAACTATGAAATAAATACATGTGGATCTTCTAAAACAATGTTACTACTAAATTATTTAGGATCAGTTGTGCTAATAGATGTCTAAATTCAATCTGAGATTTTATGTACTAAAATAAGGCTGTTATCTGCATTTGTACAATCAGGCCTCCCTTTGAATTCGTGATCAAAATATTGGTTCTTTTATAAATAATCCTTATTGAACATTTTATTTAAGCATTTCAGAGTCAAGAATTGCCAACAGAAAATGATTAGACAGTTTCTAATTATGGACCTAATCACTAAGTGTTTTGTAGTCTGTCTGGCACATGAGAGCTTTTGCAATCAGAATTTGACGAATACATAAATTTTTAAAGGAACTGCAACCTAGGAGGATAATGCAGATTTTTTTTAGCAGATTATTTTGTCTACCCCCAAAAGATTTCTTTGGGTGTTGGGGGAGGGGGGGACTTGGGGACTCATATTCTTAATATTGATATTTTTCTTCCATTTTCAAATGGAAAGTTTTTGCTTTCTTACCAACAGATATGAATTCAAATGTGCATCTAATCTCTTATAAAGAGCATTCTGTTTTCACATAATGAAACAAAATATGTAAAATTCCTAAATGTGCCTCACTTTCTAGATCCTAGTGTTTGATGCTATTTTTCCAGCGTGTTCTCTAATGTTCTTGCCCTTTGCCACCAGAAGTCAGCGAGTGTATATTTAGTGAGCCTAAAAATCCATTAGACATTTTTAAAATTCACCGTGACAGTTGAATTAAACAGATACTGAAGTTTTAAAAATACTTTACTTGAGTTTACCAAGTAAAGGATTTCCAATTCTGCTGCCACTGCCGTGTATCTGAGAGCTGCGTTTATCACTAGTGTCAGTTCTTTCACTTTTTTTCCTATTCCCACTCATCTTTATGAAACATGGATGAAACGTTATATCTGAATAATTGCACAAGGAGAGAAATGGGGGCATCACTGAGTCTGAACTCTTGGTCAGTAGTTCTTGTCTGCATGTGACCAATAAAATGCTGTCTCATTAGCTGATGTTCCGGAGGCCACACTTGGCATCCAAAAGGCAGTTTGGGACAGTGGCCGATAACATGTAGAAGCACAGGCTGGTCAGAGGCACACAGAAGATGAGAGCCATTGGTCCATTATTCCCACTCTTGGTGACAACTGTGCAGAATATCACAGATGAAGAGAATGAAGCTCAAGGAAGCAGGGGGCTTGGCCCCACAGCCAGGGCAGGACCAGGATGGGAGCCCAGGGCAGCCTGACTCTGAGCCCCACCCCCACTGTTTCTCACTGATCGATGCTTTTCAACGTTTATTTATTTTTGGGACAGAGAGAGACAGAGCATGAACGGGGGAGGGGCAGAGAGAGAGGGAGACACAGAATCGGAAACAGGCTCCAGGCTCCGAGCCATCAGCCCAGAGCCCGACGCGGGGCTCGAACTCACAGACCGCGAGATTGTGACCTGGCTGAAGTCGGACGCTTAACCGACTGCGCCACCCAGGCGCCCCTCGATGCTTTTGACCTAAGAACAGGAGGCCATCAAAATTACACAGCTTTGAGAAAATTAAACAATTCCACCTAATTTTAGCCTATCCTATCATTATTCTTACCAAGAGGATCTGAGCCCTTTTAAACCTTGATTTTATGAAATAAAAATGAAAACAAAACTATTGTAAATTAGAACGGAAAGATTCCCATTTTGATACCACATGTATATCACTTATACCTAAACACTTACACCTAAACACGTCCAAATTAAACAGCAGTGAAACCATTAAGTATAAATGTTCTCCATGTCATAGTTCACAACAGAGTCTAGCTCAAAACCAGGACCAGATTGGTGTGACTCCTGATACTTTTACCTTGATGAATAGTTGAGGGCACAGTTCCATCACGGTGATGTCTCTGGTCTTAGAAGCAAGACATTGATTTGTATATGCTGAATCTATTTAAATTCCACCTATTTCAAAAACTTACAGTAAAGGCATGTGTACTGAGAAAATCAAAGCCAAGAAATATAGATCAGGCATAACGATGTAGGGCATCCCAATGGGAGCCACAGGGACAGAAGCAGGGGGTCCCTTTTAACTACAACTGACCTCTGAGCTGCACTATATATAATACATAGCTACCCTGTGTCCTCTGGATACCCTTGTTCCAAAGTCCTCAATTACTGTTAATGGGATTATACTGTGTCTAAACTGGAAAATATCGTTGTAAAGTATTTACAGAAAGAAAATAAATACTTTCTCTGTATGAGAAAGAACATATTGCTGTGGATCCTGAGAAACTTAACAGAAGACCATGGGGGAGGGGAAGGAAAAAAAAAGAGAGGGAGAGAGTCAAACCATAGGAGACTTTTAAAAACTGAGAATAAACTGAGGGTTGATGGGGGCTGGAGGAGAGGAGAGGGTGGGTGATGGGCATTGAGGAGGGCACCTGTTGGGATGAACACTGGGTGTTGTATGGAAACCAATTGGACAATAAATTGCATATTAAAAAAAAGTATATTCTTCATTGCAAAATTTTAAGTTCCAGATAACAACAAATATTTATAGCAAATTTTAAATATCAAAATAAGTTTCTGTCCTACCTATGAGTCCAAAAAATTTCTTTTGCATGGGTCCACAAGTCCAGGTGTAGCAAAGGCTAATTAGGAGTCCCCACCCCCAAAAAGTTACAGGTTCAACATAGCTGAAAAAGAATTAATTAGTGATGAGAGAAAAAAATATCATTAAAAAATCATATTAATGCCACGTTTTCTGGATAGCTGCTTCTGCTAAGCCTTTTAGTTTAAAAAGCCCTAGTACCTGACGTTTTGCATCTCTGTTTTTCTGTCAAGATAAAAGGAATCTCAAGAGTCTCATTCTCAATAATGCACTTAATATGTGACAAAAAGGTTTCTGTTCCATTCACTTCCATGGCCAGGCATTTTCATATTATTGCCCCACTGTCATTTCATGCTTAACCCTTTGTAGACTTGTCCAGCCTTCCTCAGCCCCTGGAATCGTTCTGGGATCAAATGACCTCAAAGGCGTTTTTGTGTATTGGATACTTGCACTCACGTTGGTCTTCTTGTTACCATGTTGCAGGACTTGTTGCCCTGATAATGCAGCTCTCCTTGCAGGCTTGTTTACTTGTGATCACTATGTAATCATTCATTTTATGGAGCCTCATTAAGGACTGCAAACCTCTGTCCCAATTTAGCGTCATTCGAGCGTAGGTAGCATCCATCTGCTCCACCCGCACTGTTTAATTAATGAACTTGGTAATGTGTTCTTTGCCTGTGAAAAGCACGCCATCTTCTCAGGTTGTTGAATGGGACTTGCATTCCACGTTTTCCTTGTTGAGATTCTAGAAAGCCCGCCCTGGGAGGTGCTAATTATGGACTCCACAAACTTCTGTTAAGTCTTCACTTGAAAGCAGATTTACTTTTTCCTTCATTATATGTTCATAAACCCAGTCAGATCCCTTTTAAATAAGTGAATTCATTTTTATAATTTCTTTTTCTTAAGTGACAGTAAATATTCAAATTTTTAAAAAGCTATGTTTACTGTCAATGCAGTGAAAATATACCTGTTAAATTTTGAGCTTTTCCCTTCTGAAATCAAAGTCCTAGAAATGCTTGAATGTCAAAAATAAAATGTCATTTTTCCAGTATCTCCTTTATGGAATTGCTTAAAATTTTTTAACATGGATTTTATTAAAAGTAATATAATAACAACTGAATTTGTTTCTTCTGGAAAAATGGTAACACTCAAGAAAATATTAAAACTTCCATATCTGTTTAATTTTTAGTGTGTTGTAAAATACTGTCTGGACTTAGAGGTGATTTGTTACTATCTATTCAGAGACCTAATAAATTTGATATTTTATGATATGTGGTGTAAAACTAGCCATGTTCATTCAAAAAATCTATTACAAACTAAGACCAGCTGTTTAATCCTGATTTTTAAAAATAATACATGTGGTTCATATGCGTTTTCTTTTTTTAATTTTTATTTGAGAGGGAGAGAGAACATGTGCACAAGTGGGGGAGAGGGACAGAGAGGGAGAGAGAGGAAGGAAGGAAGGAAGGAAGGAAGGAAGGAAGGAAGGAAGGAAACGAGGAGGGAGGAGGAGGAGAAGGAAAGAATGCCCTCCCTCTCCGTTCTTCTTTCTTCTCTTCCTTTCCTTTCCTCCCCCCTCCCCCCTCCCCTTCCTTCCTTCCCCCCTCCCTCTCTTCCCTCCCCTCCTCCCTCCCTCCCCTTCTTCCTTTCCTTCTTTCCTTTCATGCTTTCTTTTTTCCCTTCCTCCTTTCCCTCCCCTCCCCTTCCTTCCGCCCGCCCTTCCCTTCCTTTCTTTCCTTCCTCCTTCCTTCCTCCCTCCCTCCCTCCCTCCCTCCCTCCCCGCTCCCCCTTCCTTACCTCCCCCTCCCTCCTCTCTTCCTCCTTCCTTCCTTCCTCTCTTCTAGGGACCTTCTGTCTTTTCCAAGCATCTCATCGGCTCCCTGCTCAGCACAGACCCCCTTTATTCTGCTGTATCCCACCACCCTTGGGATCTGTGACCTGAGCTGAAATCAAAAGTCAGATTTTTAACTGACTGAGCCACCCAGGTGCCCCTCATGGTGCGTTTTCTTAAGACTGTTTAATATTGGTGGAGTTAAACTCAAATCTACCCTGTCAGTTGTTCCTAAGACTTAGAATCTCTTTCTGTGCTAACACAGGATAGAGTCCCACATTCATATTATATTTCTTTTTTTTTTTGTTATGTTTATTTATTTTTGAGAGACAGAGTGTAAGTGGGGAGGGGGGGCGGTGAGGGCAGAGAGAGAGAGAGGGAGACCCAGAATCTGAAGCAGGCTCCAGGCTCAGAGCCATCAGCACAGAGCCCGATGTGGGGCTCCAACCCACGAACCATGAGATCATGACCTGAGCCGAAGTCAGACACTCAACCAACTGAGCTACCCAGGTGCACTTGTATTTCTTTTTTTTTTTTTAACTTTATTTAATTATTTTGAGAAAGACAGAGACAGCGTGAGGCAGGGAGGGGCAACAGAGAGAGAGGGAGAGAGAGAAGACCAAGCAGTCTCCATGCTGTCAGCACAGAGCCCAATGCAGGGCTCTAACCCATGAACTGAGAGATCATGACCAGAGCTGAAACCAAGAGTCGGACACTTAACCGACTGAGCCACCCAGGCGCCCCTCATACTGTATTTCTTCATCACAATATTAGCTCTTTTTGAAAATATTTTACTTACCCCATTAGAATTGGAGGGGAAACTATATCTGTGTTCCCATTTAACAATTAAAAGTTAATACATTTCAAAATCAATATTATAGTTGTTCCAAACTATGTACCCCATGCACAATAAGCATGAAAACAGAAAGGATTAGGAGGTGGAATAATTGTGGCAAAAGGCAGCTAGAATGCCACTGCAGGGTGCTCATGTGTGGATACAAGGGGTTGTAACCTTTGGAAGAACATCACCCTTTACTCTCCATCCCTGAAACTTTGGTGAGCAGAATGTAATGGGGGACAGGGTCCGCTCCTTGGAGACACCTCTGACTCTGTTGATGTGGCCTGATCAGGAACTGTCCCTTCCGTTCCCCCCAGAAGCGCTCAGAAAACTGCTTTATAAAGATGATGAGACATGAGAGACAATTGTGGGATGAACTCCCCACTCCTTGTTTTAAAGTGACTTGAAGTAAATGAAATTGCTGATATTTGACTATTTGGGGCCTAGTCAAAAAAGCATGTTCATGTAGTTCAACCTAATTTTTTGGATTCTCAAAATGTATATTATATGTGAATATGAACTCCATTAACTTTGCAAAGAAATCTGCGTGCATGCAGGGAGAGGCTGTGAAGAGGGTTTAACTGCCACACAGGACATGTACCAGAGCCCAGGGCTATGTCTGTGAGGCCACTCATTCCATAGAAGCCCGAGTGTTGATGTCTCTGTATCTTGAACCATTTTGGTCTCTCTCTGAGACCATCCTTTTCCTTTAGCCTTGTATTTGCGTAGCTGGTTTCTCTGGGCATTGTGCCCAATGAATGTTATCTTATTATTGTTATTATATACAGTGTCTCCAACCCTGTTTTGTGATAAGGGCTTTAAAAATCAATTCCAGAAAAAGGTTTATAACCTGCCACCGTATGTGTTTAATGTAAAATTAGCTTAGAATTGTTTTTCATTTCTCTAAATGGGTCTCACTTGTTTTTAAGTGAAACCCTCAAAATGGAGAGATTGAGAGGAAACAGAAATCTCAAATTTTGTTGTTTTATAGCTCTCCATTTATAACTGTCCACTCCTGTCAGCCAGAGACCCACATATCCATGCAACAACCAGAGGAGCTTATGCTTTGATTTCTATTACTAACAAGTAGTTAAATAAGAGTATAAAATTTGACTGACCACAGCTCTTTGTTGAAGAGTAGGGAATGGTCCTTCAGCAGGAGAAATGATACTTTTGGCTCTAAGAAGAAAACAGACTTTGCTTGTAAATTCAGTCATTAAAAAAATTTTTTTTCCTCCACAAAACAGATGTACGTGGCTCAGGGCTAATAGGCTCCTCTAGTTTTGGCTGTGTCATGATTTCAGCTTTTCAGAAAATACCTATAAATTCAGACCTTCTTATATTGTCATTCAAAGCCATTGCTAGATTTTGCCATCTTTCTTTTCAAGAGTATACTCCTTACAGGCTGGTCTCTAAGGGTGGTAAAGGCATTGGACAAGCTGATAAAATCTATTTATAATTAAAATCACACTGAAATGTCAGTCTTAATGACCTGGTTGACAGTTCAAGGTGATGGAAGTGTTTTGTGCTGTGCAGGGGGAGCAACTTTGAGAGGCTCTTCTCACACATCCCTGCCACATTAGCCACGGGGAAGGTAGCCTTGTTAGGGAAGAGGGATCATTGATGGGTCTTTTTTGCCTTTGGTTTGTTTTTAAAACAAGAGTTTTCTGGAGCAGCCCAGCATCTTTCTGGGAGATGTGGACTAGTCAAGGCCACGAGCTGAGCCACAGCCAAGACTAGGTTAAAGGTTCTCCTGAACTTCCGATTCGAGCAGCAGAGCAAGTATCAGGTAGTGGCCCTCCGACCTAGACCCAGTATGCTCGTCCTGTCACCTGCCCTTCTGCCATCCTGACTTCAGCCCTTTGGGTATAACAGTCTTCTTTGTCTTCATGAACCTCCTCTCAAAACTCAAACACTCCTGGGATAGCCACACATCACATTAGAGCTTCTCAAATTGGGAAGCCAGGCGATGAGCCAGTTATAGTTGAGTCCCATGAGAAACCTAACACATCTTTGCAGACCAGCAGCAGTACTTGGCGTTTTGTCATTTACAACATTTTTTATTAACATAAACACACACCAGGAATTTGCATTGTTTTTAAGATAAGAAATTGAACACATTCCTTGCTAGCAGGTCCCTCAGGCCTGGTTTCCAGAGCCCTGGAGATCGCACCCTCCCATTCTGTGCCCCTGCGCGGAGAGGGAGGACTCCAGGGGAAATGTTTGTGTCATCCTGCCATCGCCCAGGTTCTCAACCCTAGTGTCACATGGGGAGTGCAGTATAGACTGATGCTGATCCTCAGGACCTGCTCCACGAATCTGGTGACTTGGTTTGGAGTGGGGCTTAATCAATCCTGATTAATCATCAGGTGATTCCAATGTGCCGCCAGGAGTGAGAGTTGCTACCCTGAGGCATCAGCAGCCCCCTTAGCAGGGCTTCGTGGATGCCCAAGGAATAGGAAGAAAGGCCAGCTGCTGCTTGGTGGCAGAAGGGGTCAGGAACGTGCATGGTTTCTTTCTGAGCCGGGAGTGGCAGGTAATGGCAGACATCTATCTGGGACTTAGCTTCTGCTGGGCACTGTACTTAAGCAATTTGTGTAGGATCGCTGTTTTCACCCTGTCTCCCCGAGGAGACAGAAGCCTACACAGGTGGGCTGACTTCCTCAGGAGCACACAGCTGAATGAGTGATGACGGCAGGATCAGAGCACCGACAGTCTGACCGCAGGGCCCAGACTTCACCCACAACACGTCCCGTGAGACAAGGAGAAGCCTGGCAGGCAAGAGGAAGTTGGGGACTTTGGGATGCTGGTTGGAAACTTGGAAAAGACACACAGCACCAGCTTCATAATCTGGGCAGCTGTTGTGGGACACCCAAGGCTGAAGAGGGACCCAGAGATACAAGGAGAGGAAAGGGGAGATCGGGAGGCATCTGGAGACACCATTTTATAGTCCCCCCAAAGTAACTCAGTGTCAGAAGAGTCACTGCCTGGAGTATCTCCATTCCAAGGCATCTGTTGGTCAGAGTACCATCTCCTTCATTTGTACCCCCCAAACGTGCTTCTTCTGCATCTTTCATCATCCAAGAAATGAATGTGACTCCCTTCAAATTATATCCGTGTGCCACTGTAATTTTATAAACCCTTGTGATATTACCGCCTTACCTTTTTAGACCTTTGTGAATTGATCAAAGGGTTAAAAGTATAAAAACTATTCAGCTTTAAAGAAAATGTAGATATTAATGCTATTCTTTAATCTATAATAATGAATGGTTTTAGTCAGAATGCTTTAAATGCAGCTATTGTAAAATCCCTGCCCTTGTATCAGTGGTTAAGTATCATGGCCCATTGAGATAGCTTTAAAAAGTTCAAAGGCTATGCTAGCATATCTTTGTCTCCTCGTCTTTTAACTGTAAAGAAAAAGATGTCCTTGTTATCAAGCCTTAGCATTTCTGTGAAAAATGAAATTGGGTTCAGTTTGTGCATAGATTTTGAGAGAGATTAAAGTGGACATCACACAATTTTTCTCCATAAAAGGCTGCCTTTGATGTGCTTTCTGTCTATTCATACAGAAGCATCAGCCATTGTTTTTGAGCTGCAAAAGAGCGTCCGCTTGTCACCAGCACATTCTAATACCTTTGTGTTGGAGCCTTGTTCAAGGTGGATCTTATAATTCAGAGATAATGTTACTAGAACCATGCATTGTGACCAGACACCAGCCTGCCTCGGGAAGATAAATGCCAAGGCAAAGCCAAAGCGTTTATCGAAAATGATCAGGAAGCAAAAACTAAAACATTTATTTCTGAATGTCCGATTATAATCTGTGCTCTTGATATTCCATCAGCAATATAACAGAAGGTTATTCTTTGGTGCTTGCTTTGTTCTGGCACTGGGTTCTAATTTGATTTTTGCTTTGGAGATTTGAGTGCAAAGGACATCAGTGAAGTGGTCACCTTAAAGGGCCAAGAGGGCCTGAGTGCATGCTCCTTGCTTGAATCAGGCTAAGATGACGGAGGGCCTAGTGGAGGTGCCTCAGAGAACTGGAAGTTGGTGACGTTCTAGCAAAACGTCTACTAGCCAGCCATCCTTAACGTGAGCGCCGGGGCCGTGTGTAAAACAGCAACACACCGCTTTATGTGCATTTAATCACAACTAGAGAATGGGGGTGTTGCCCTGTTCTACTTGACAGGACACAGAGGCCCGGAAAGAGTGCAGGAAGTGGAGAGGTATTCACGCACAGGCCAGCGCGAACCCCCTTAACTACCGTGTTCTCTCACGCCTTCCATCTCTGACTGCCCTGTCACTAATTGCTACAGATGTTCTCACATGGTACTTGGAGTTTGCATATCAACTAAAATTTACACCTTTCTCCCTAAATTTATTTGGGCGCTCTTCCTCACCTTTAAATAAGAGGCAAGGCTTTCCCCTGCCGTAAAGGAAAGTGAAATTTGACAGAAATTTTGCTTTGCTTGGCTTACATTTTCTTGATACCTAATATGTACTTTAGGATAATCTAACTTTTTTTGTTGTTGATGTTTTTGTTAATACTTCCTCCGAATTAAAAAAAAAAAATCCTATTTTAAATTATCTCCCAAACAGCTAAGGCTAAATTCCTAGGACAACATTATCTAAATGATCATTGGAGCTCTCTGTGCCTTTGTTTTCCTTCCATTTCTTCCACCTCATGCTCTTCCAACACATTCAAACTGTGCAGCTGTGTGTCCAAGGCTGCATGCCTGGGTGTCTAACCATCAGAAACTTAAAGTACCCACCAGGACAAGAAAGGAGGGCTCCTCCACCGACCCCCTGTCAATCTGGGGGGAGAAAAGCAAAGGGAGAAGAGGGAAGGGAGCTCCCTTCTGCAGCCGTCCTGCCCGCCTGCCCTGTGGGGCCTGCAGGGGATGTTCTGATGAGTGGGAGGATACCCCAGCCACCCATCTAATTCAACCACTGTGCATGCACACTTCCATCCAGACTCACCTTGACTCAAGCCTTGGCCACAGTTCCCCGACCTACAGCTCAGTGGCATTCTCCCTTCCTACCCTTGTTTCCATCTCTTTCATTTTCTGTTATAAAAATGGTGATCATATGAAATGTATTTTTTTAAAAAAAAAAACATCTTACATAAATCATGCCAATATACTTGGAAAGTCCTCCTGCAAAAGAAAATAGGAATATGAATTCTGAGTTACAACGAGACTTACTCTTCCAGCCAGTTTTCAGTTCAGTTCTGCTTTTGTTTGTTTTTTTTTTTTTTTTATTTGCAAGTGAGCATTAACCCATATTAAAATGAAGGCAAAGCCACACTGTTCCATTCTGAAGAAACATGTGGCCACTAAATGAAAGAAGAGCCAGGATCCGTGTATAAATTATTCAGAAATTTGGTAAATAAACGTGCAAACTTCTCACTGGGGCTATCGCGACTGCATTATTCAGTCCAATAAAGAGAATTTAATTTAATGGATTTTCAGCAACATTGTTCAGTGATCAACAAAAGGCATACTGTCCTTTATGAAGAACTGATTTTCCCGGGGCGTTCTGAAGAAAGTAGGTCCTCGTTAACCCTAGAATGGCTAGCTAATGTAATTGAAGCGTGACCACCTGGCAGTGAGGTTGCCCGTCAGCTGCCAAGGAAGGCCCGGCCGGGAGGACCAGGTGCTCCGCTCGCGCCGTCTGATTGTTACAGTGGAATAAACAGCGTGATTGCACAGTATGGCCGGGGGCGAGAATCCAAGACCGCTGCCAGCCAGAGAGCCTGCTTTCTTCCCTCGTCTTTGACGAGGCAGCCCGAGAGTGCTTCTATTCAGAGCAGGTAACACTGACAAAGCTCTGATGCTGTCTGCTGCAATTAGGAGGGGGAAAAAATCAGAGCGGCCTGAGAACGCAGCAGCAGTGGGCCTCAAGTACCTGTTCCTGCATCACACGAAGCCTCAGCCTTTTTAATGCAGGCAGTGAAGTTTCAGCATCAATGTGAAGGAAATCCAAGCAAAGGAACCTAAATGCGGAGTGACCTCCGTTGCTTAGAGGACACTGGCTTTATGTTGGCTCGTTTTGAAGCACCACACCAACTTGCCACCAAACGATAAACTTTATTTAGGCCCAAGTTCCGTGGCAACCCAAATTCTGTGGTCCTTTGGTTATAGTTAATAAAATGCTGGGCCAGGTCTTTCCTCTCTCTGTCTTCCTTTAGAAAGCGCTACAATCATTGATATTTAACTAACTGAAATAGTCCTTGCTCTGTGCTGTTGTTTGTTCCAGTAATTTTTTTTTTAAGCACTGCTCCCTATGTGGAGATATAAAAGAAAATTAGCATTATTTGAGTTTAAAAAAATTTAATTAGGAAATAGGCATTACGACCTTTCTAAGGGGTTTTGAATGTGAAATGGTTCATTAAGTTCACGTTAATAGAAAAGTAAAGAGCTCTTCCCCCAAATAGCAAGGAAAAAAAAATCGCTCTCTCTTAAACACATTGATTTATTTCATTTGCTGAGCACAGGAACCATGAAATGTTTCATCCCCAGCAGCACATTAAATATGTGCAGAAGTGAAATTACAGCGGAACAGTACCTTGTACTTTGTACCCGTGGTGTGTACGTTTCAATAGGCTGGGAGGAAAAAAAACAAACTGTAGAAAGATCCTTTTATGAAATTAAATTACCTGTTTTGTATCGCTCTGGAGCTGTGCATGTGGCTGTTGATTCAGAGGGGCTGTAACTGTTGCCTGGAGCTTTTCTATTGGTTAATCCCACCCCTACCCCCAGGTCGGTACCAACCATTAGAAAACAGAAATGAGAAAAATGTTTCCAGTCGAGTATTTAGTCTGACCAGTGGTAACTAATTGTGAAGAGGTACCAGGATTGCTTGGAAGGACAAGTGTTAGGACTGTGGTGTTTCTCAGTATGTTAGCAAATGGCAGTCATGTCACGTAGTTATAAAATGGGACAGTGACCTGAACCAAGTTAGGTCATTTCTCCTAGCGTCAGTTTCCATATCTGTGAAAAGAGATGGTAAATACAATGGTCCATGTAAAGCTATTAGTGTAACAGGGCCTTCCCCTTCCTCCTTCCCACACACTGGGTCTTTTCCAGTGGAAAATGATCCAGATCATACCTCTTTTCCCTAAAGGATTTATTGTTCAGTCTCTGTTTTACATAAGTACCCTGCAAGGACAAAGTAAATGTATTTGAATTTAGTTGTTTGGGAAAAAATGTATCTGTGTGATAATATATTCCACCCTAGCTTGGAAGTCCGTTTTGTTTTGCTCAGACTGCAGGGTCTTACTGGCAACCCCTCTTGATGCTGTCTCAGAATTCTAGAGCTAGAAACCTAGATCTGAATCCTGCTCCCAGCTGGACCTCGGAAGTACCCTCTCTCCATGACTGTTTCCACATCTGTAAGATAAGCTGATACTGTCATAGATAGGGAGGTTGGACAGATGTGACAGCATTGAACCATACTGCTCGTGGTTCCTAGGGGCTGTCACCCTTACTACTCCCTCTGAGGACTCAACCTTGAGCATATATCCTAGAACTTAACTAAGGGCTGTCCCACCAACAGGATCTCACAACTCCTTTGTGCTGTGGACCTCCTGCCCTTCTCAGAATGTTTATAAATGCAGAAAATAAAAGACATAGGATCACAAAGTAAGTCAGGTATAGTGAAATCCTTTCCAAATCAAGCACATATGTGGTAATATATATGCCCATCATTATTCATGTATTAAATACTAGCTCTAGCAGTGAGTATTGTAACTACTGTGATTTGAAGCAGCATTGAGCAAAATTAGTATTTTGACATTGGCAGCACCATAATGTGATATGAAAATATCTAATTTCTGCTGGTGACAGAGTCACAGGTAGTACCACTATGGTTCATTGTCCATATTCATAATGGAAAGAATTGCTTAATTTCAGTTAGAGGGAAGTGAAAATAAGGATGTAGTTTGTACCATAAAAGTCCAAGGTCTCCTTGAATTCTGATCATCACCTGAAAGAGGCCCCTGGGTCCACCTTCCTTCAGGGATTCACAAGAACCATGGGGGGCAGGTTTCTCCTCACCCCGGCCTCATCCCAATGCTCAGAACTGGGATAAAAAGCTAGTCAGTCACTGCCATGTTACTTCAGCCAGCCAGCCAGTCAGCCATGCAAGGAGCGGGTACTGATACCTGTGAGTAGGAGGCCTGGGAAAAAAAAAACCCTGACCAAGAAAGATCACAATGCCTGCCCTCCTGCAGCTTCCATTTTAGTGGGAGGAGTCACCCAGCCAACAGGCTAGACCATGAAGATTCAGAGCATCCACTTGGATGACTCTTCTGCCTCCAGTTTTATGGTGGCAGAGTCCACACGGCCAACTGGTTTTAATCTTTGTGAGCCATCCCTGTGTTTGCCTCCCTGGAGGAAGTAGCCGCATCCTCGGCTGCCATGCTGCTGTTTCTGTGTCTCTGTGCCCTGGGTGGGCACACTTGGCCCCATTACTCACTTACTGTTGTGGTACTTGTGCACAGCTTCTCTGTCAGCCCCCAGTTCCTTCTTCCTTTGTGTTAGGAACTGCATCAGAAGAGGGAATAGGTAAATATCACCTCTGAGCTAGGAAGGATCTGCCCTGTTGTTTGGTGTTGTGCGAGTGGTATTTACAGACTGAGGTGTCTTCAGAAAACTCATGCAAACCCACCTGTTGAAGGTCTGGAATTGGTTTGGTCGGACAGGGAGGCATTGGGGATTTTAGTAGTCCTGAGCCTCCTTCGTGGTGTGGTTTGAAGGGTTCAGAAAGCACTGCAGGCTGGAGGCCATCTAGCTCCCTGGCGAGCAAGTGGCCTGTGGCCTGAGAAGTAAGGAGAGACGTACCCATAAGCGGGGCTGTAGCCCAGGCCAAGTCAGGGAACTTATGCGGCCACATGGAATTTCCACTTTTGTAGGTCAAGAACCAGCCATTTTGCATGATTCAACCTAATACGTAAGTCACTCCATTTTCAGACTCCCAACAGCTACAATACAGTATTTCTTGAGTTGTTTACTTAAACAGAATTTGGAACAATAAATCTCCAAAAACTTTCACTAATCCTGCCCACAGACTTCATCTTGATTCTCGTCCATGTGCGTTCGATCCAGAGCAGTCCCTGGAAGGGGAAAGCAACGCAGCCCCTGACCGTGGAGAGCTCTGCAGACCCATCCTAGCATCAGGGCCCCTTGTCCCCTAAGGAAGAGACAGAACCCCCTAATTTCACCACACTGGGATTCTGGCAGCCCCTCAACAGCTCCACCATCCACCCGTCTCCCTCTTTGCTGAAAATGGTGCCATGCCACACCTCTTCTGCTGCAGACTTCCGCCCCCCCCCCTTCCTCGCCAGAGGAGAGCCTGCTCAGCCCTTTACGGCAATGGCCTTTACAGCAAGGTCCCCTCGATTCCCTGCTCTTCTCCCTCATATATAATTTAGTGAGCTTACGTTTGATTAAAGAGTTTATTCTTTACTATCCTTTCCCTGTGGCTCTGCATTATCTGCGTCAGTGTATGTTTTCCTCCCTAAAAGAGGAAGCCATTGAAAGCAGGGCTCTTGTCCATCCCCTTTGTCATCCCTCCCAGCAATGCCTGCTTGGGAATGACATTGCAGGCTTACCCCTGCCTCTCCATCATGGAATTCAGTTCCATTTTCTTGCACGTTTCATCCCTCCCCCTCACCACTTCCCATGGCTGTTTCCTTTGTCTGGGGTGGAGTTGACTGCCGGCAGCCTCCAACAGCAATAACAGCTTCTGTATTCAGTGGCATCAGCACTCAGGTTGCCGGGCCTCTTGCCAAGAAATGGGGCTGCAGTGTCCACTGCTCCTGGGTATTGGGTGGGCCCTCTTGCACCTCAAGTGTTGAGATGGATTGAATTCTGTAAGTGTAGATGAAGACCAGATTCTACACCAGAGCCATCCCTCCATGATGTCTTATCTAATATAGGGCACAGGGTAAGAATAGCATTAAGAGGAACTTGTGGAATTATTCCTTGGGAGTTCACTTGGAATGGCTTTCCCTAAGAAGGAATGTAAATGCAGTACTCCAGCCACATAAGATGACACACTGCTTTAAAACAAGTGCATCCCATCAAGGAGATGGCCTTCCCCTGCCTGGTCTTCACTTCAGAGCATTTAGCCTAAAACATCTCTGTATCCTTATGTCGGGATGTCTGAGACTTGCTCTCAGCGACTTCTGGCTACAACTGAAACTCAGAACTCAGAGGGGGCTAAAAGCATCTCCACTTGTGTGGACATGCTTTTACTCTTTCCCATCTACTCTGGCTTTGAACTTTCTCATTTAAAAGCCAGAGTAGACTGTCCTAACCCTCAGTGAGAGGAGCTGCTGGCACTTGTTGTGAATCCACATGCAAGGCCACTGTGCAGGGATAAGAGCAGCTTTTGTCTGAGGGAGGCTAACCACATTACTAAAATTTGCCTTCCTTTTTGCTTTCATTTTGCTTATATACACTTCATTCCTGACCACCTGACTAGCTAAGTTACTAAAGCTTGGTTCTTCAGGAGTTTTTTTGAGACACCAAGTCATGGAGAACACCCCCTCCCCTTCCCCCGCCCAGTACATCACCGTTTTTTTTTTCTTCTTCCCACCGTACATATTCTCCAACTGCAGGCCATGTCTGACAAGCTACAGTCAAAATGGAGTCCATTTTTTTGCATAAAAACATAAAACTTTTACGTTCATTTTTATAGGTGTACTTCTCTTTACTATATGCAATGCACATTATGGAATATTTCATTTCTTATTTGATCTACAGTCTGTTCTGAAAAGTTTCAGAATTCCATCAGCATTGACTGCATTGCATTTCTAAACTATTTTTGCACTTACCTGTTACACTTCAAAACAGACGTTGCAGTCCTGTTTCTTTGTGAACATTGTCTTTGTTATCAAGGAGACATCCAGGCTGCGTAACCCCTTAGATGACTTCGTCTCTGTAGTCCTTTGGGTGCATAAGTCCAACTAGGTTTAAGTGAGAACACATTAATTATGAAATTAATTGGTAAGACCTTGCTTTAAATGGGCCGAGTGGGTTTGTTCATGAATATTTACAGTTGCCAGAACTCATCTAAGAAGTATTTCAACCATTGTAAGATAAGTCAGACCATTGGTGGTACATCTTATATAGAAATGTATTGCGTGTTAAAATTGAATTTCTATTTATTACTTACATCATAGGACTTGTTCCTGATTTCTCAGACTAACAGCCTCTAGAGGTGGTATCCCATGCACAACCCCAGCTTCTCCCAACCCCCAGCCCTCCTGGCTGAGTTTAGGTGTCTCTCCTAATTCCTTCCACCTCTTTCAAATTATTCTGTGGGAAGAATGCAGGCTCACTGTCCCTTGCTCGCTCTCTCTCTCTCTCTCTCTCCCTCCCTCTCTCTCCTCCATCTGGCTCAGGGCAAATTATTAGTTTGAGCTATGAAGTTGCCAATGTTGGCCTAATCTTTAACTTCTCAAAGACTCACTTTCTTCAGCTTTAAAGTGAAAATAGGCAATACCTTCTTCATAGGATTTCCTGAGAATTTTCCACATAATCTTGACACACGATTGGCACAGAACAAGATTAATAATTATGTTCGTGAATGGACAAATGGATGGACAGGAATGTCTGTCTTCCTGGCATAAAGGGAAAACAGCCAAATGTATTGTCACTAAGAGTGGATGGTGTTTTCTTAAAATACAGGCTCTTTAGCATGAGCAGAATCCACTTAGGAGATGCTGGGGGCACAGCAACAGGCCAGATGTGGGTCTCCAGACAGCTGGTGTGGAGGTTCTGGCCATGCCGTGCCAGAGAGGCCCTGGCAGAGAGCAGCTGCTTTTCATAGGGCAACTCCAGGATGGGCAATTTGAGGAATTCGTGCATTTAACAATGATAATGATCCTCCCTGGCAGAAACAGGAGGCCAGCTAACAACAACAACAACAAAAGACAAAACAAAACACCCAGGGACAAGGCTATTTGGAGAGAGAACAGAGTTTGTTCTTTCAAAATAAGCCATTCTAAGTAAATAAAGAATCCTTTGCTTTCCCATGTACATGTAATGTGACGGAGTCTATTTTTCACAATGGTGAATTAGTGTATTTAGTCTCCCCATAATCATTAATTTTACATAACTGTTTTCTAAGGAAATGCAATGACCTTTATTTTTAATTCTCTCCTAGTCAAGGGAATTTTACAGCATTACTAAGTGATAAAAAGTCCAAGTATGTGCCTTTAATTTGTCCTTCAAAAAGTTCAAAGGGAAAAGCTCTTTCAGTGGCTTCTTGCTCACCTTTAATAAGATTAGCATTGTCACAAAGCTTGGGGGAGCCACCACTTGGTAACTTTTGACCTTCCCCCAGTTTTTGTCCCCTGGCATCTCCTGGCTTATGACACCAGGCAGCTAATTATAATCACCCAACGAGAGCCCTGCCACTCACTCATGGATAGATTCAGTGAGACAATCACATTCTCGGACCATCCCTGTAGAAAATGACCCAGGCATCTTATTGTCTAGTGGTCAGATCATCAAGGGGGAAAAGTGGTTTCCTCTCATGGTGACTTCTGACAGTGACAAGTGATCCTGACCCTCGTGTAACAATGTTTCCTTTTTTCCAGCCCTGAGAGTTTTTCTCATCCAGTGCTTTTTCCAAAAGATACATGATTTCAGTGACTTAAATATAACTTGTTATTAGTTACAAGGTAGCCCATTTATATCTCTTACTAAATCTGTACAAGCAACATTAGTAGATATCATTCATTAAAGGTATTCTTCACTTGAACTGCACGTGGAGGGAAGACCCAGGACACAGTCCTATTCCAGAAACTACTGCCATACCCAGAGAAGAGCACGTGTTCTGTGTACATGGCATTATGACGTGGAGGCACACTCACTTTGAGAATCTCAGAAATGAAGATGCTTAAAATTGTTTTGCATCTTTCCTGTCCCCCCTCTTAAGAAGACTTTTAGAGTAATCGTTGCCGGTTTGCAAATATTCTTGCAAATTCAGTAAAACACTTAAAAATTATAAAATGTGGTGCATGATGGTTAGTTTTCCCTGCGCCATCCCTTAGGCCTGACTGCTTCTGAATGTCCTCTGCCTGTCTGGCTTCCTTGCCCCGTGCCCTGCTCTTTTTCTCACCCAGAGGCAGCCCTAGGGCTGTGTCAGGGGCTTTCTGTGCAGACCCCTGTACTGTGTCACCCCACTTTCCCCTCAACCTGTGTGCTGGCTGCCAGATCCACCTCCCTACATCGTCACTCAGGCTTCCCTCTTTGGGGGCCACCACACCTCCTACCAGTCACTTCTAGACTTCCCTCAGTCTTATTTCCAAGGAGCCCTGTGTTCTGTATTTCTATAATACAGTCTTCTTGGGAACTGCCCCAGCCCAGCCCGCCCCCCCCACCTCCTCCTCCCTCATTCTTTCCCTGCATATACAGACTCCACCCAAGTCTCAGAGCCTTGCTGTAGGGAGGATCCACCCCACAAAGCATCCCAATTACCCACCAAGGGCACAGCTGGCTCCCTGCCCGCAACACCTGGATTTATATGCACCACCTAGAACCCTGGGAAGTGTGTCCTGCATGTCAGTCATGCTGCACCTGTGGCGAGCTGGGAAAAGACAGGGACCATGCATTAGATGTCTTTTATTGTCTCCATACACTCAAAAAGTAATTATCCCTGATTGAAAGGTAGACTTTCTTTAAAACATTCTCTTATTTGCACACCGTCCTTGACCCCGAGGGTCCAAGTCAAATACATACCGGGACAGGGGATCCCTAGTGACATGCATACATGATGTCCCATGAAAGCAAGGGGACCCCATCTCTACTATCAGCATGTGGGCGTGGGGAAGTCTGGAAAGTAAAAGCAATGGAGAAATACAAAGGGAATTTGTAAAGTGACATTTCTAAATAGTCATGGGGAGTGAGCAAGAACAGTCAGAAACTTGATGAGAGTCAGAATCCACTGTAGGTGGCACTCAAGTTTCCATAATTTAAAATGACTGCTATCCTAGTTTCTGGTCCTCCTATTTCACTGTCTAGATGAGAAGAACATTTCCCTTGAAATGGTTCCTACTGTTGGAGGAAGCAATTTCAGGCCAAGGGACAAGGAGATGCCTTAGCCCTAATCAAGGCACATGGCTCTGGGCCAGATGTCTGACCACCACACGAGCTACTGACCAGTCAGCTCCAATGCCATCCTTCCTTCTGTCCTCTGCTCTCCAGGGCTGCCCACCACAGACCTCTCCCTTGCCAACTGCTCTTCATTTCCACTGATGGGTGCTCTGGTCATGAGCAGCACTCCACCTGGCCCCAGGGTTCAGCACCCATATGGCGTCATTCCCCTCACTGCAACATGGCCCTGCAGGGCAACCCTTAACCCCCTTTCCCAGATGAGGACCTGGGGTTCTGAGAGGCATGCTTCTTGCCTAGGGCCATGTGGCCAGAGACACAGGGTTGGCTTAGACCACGCTGTCCCTCACAACACATAGAGTATCATACTTGTGTCTCTTGTCCCTCTTTTGCTCAGAGTCATGGCAAAGACAATTTTACCCTCTTCAGTGGTTTTTAATGACACTGAATAGCACGTAATTAAAAAATAAGGATTTGTCAGAAGCTTTATTACCCTTAAAAGATAACAGCTGAAGAATAACAATCCATTCTTATTGCCTCTCAGTGTTTTGATTGTGGAGCAAAAGCCAAATGGATCTTACATGAAAAGCTGCGTTATTTGCCAGTGTTGAAGCATATTGCAACTTCAAAATACCTATCTGTTGACACTAAATGTTCTCATTGAAAATGTCATTCAAAATAACTAATTAATAAAACTTTAGAATTACATACTGATTATTTTATAGATGTGACTAGAAATAAGCTTAGTAAGGTCAATTTTGCCTAAATGGGCTCATTTAAACTTCCCAATCTCTGATATATAAATGAAAGAATTGGATTAATATAGTTTGTTATTCTACATTCTGGTTTCTAATGTCAATCATATAAATAATAATTCAGCTTAGTAGTCACCATTTATGCCAGCTTAGCTATAAAAATTACCAATTTATTGTGTGCTACTCAATAGCTACTCAATAGGTTCTGGAGGGAGAGAGGAGGATGTAATTTGTCTATTTTCACCGTCCTTGTCAGCAAATAACAGTATTTGGGAATTAGCATGACTATTGCAAACTCTTAACTAAAATAATATTCAAATTAAACTGAGGCAGCATAAGACAGTAGAAGGGGCCAGCACTGGAAACAAATTGGCCTGGGCTTGAGTTCAAACCCTGCTCAACACTAGCTGGGTGGCCTCAGGAAGAATTATTTCCGTTCCGTTTCTGCTTCAGCATCTATGGTTTGAGATTTCCAAGACCATCCTGTGGGTTTATGGCTACGAAAGGGAGAGCAGCAGTGTGCCAACACTGAGTAAGTTGTTCTTATTTATTTCATAAGGATTGTCTTTTATTCTAAGTGAGGTACTGCCCCACTAGAACTCAGGCTGATTATAATGTAAACTCAGAACCATAATGTGTTTTAGAACCCCCCCCCCAAAATACTATAACACTTACTGTGATGGTTGAGTATTTTATGTTATAGAAGCCAAGACCCAAAAGAGAATTGAGGAGCAAGAAAATAGTTTTTCTATTTTTACATTTGAAGGAAAAATAATGGATCTGTCATAGGAAGCATTAATTAAATATCAGCTGGCTGGATGAATGGATGGATGGATGGAAGGATGGATGGGTGGAAGGAAGGAAGAGAGGGAGGGAGGGAGGGAGGGAGGGAGGGAGGGAGGAAGGAAGGAAGGAAGGAAGGAAGGAAGGAAGGAAGGAAGGAAGGAAGGAAGGATGAGTGGCAGGCTAAAGAATTGGGAAAAAAAAAGAGGAACCTGGGCCCTCTGGTATGGATAGGCTACCTCATAGGGCTCATACTGCCCTCCTGATCTGGGGACCTGCAATACAGTTCTGCTTCACATTTGAATTGTGAAGAACATTTCCAACTCTCTTTAAATAAAATACAAAGTCACTCCAAAGAACATTTTCCTCATCTGGGCCATGTCTCACGCCATTAATGTAAAACTGCTGATTTAATGGAGCTGTTTTTGATCTATTAAGAAAAGACACACCTAATTTAATTTGGCTATTTTTCCAAGAATAAGTGTCTTAATTTGCAGAAGGATTTGATTATAATTTTAAGTAATATTGCAGTTGTACTTTTAGTCATGAAGATGATATTGAGTGCCTTTATGGGGCTCAAATGTGGAAAGTCCCAGAGAATTGTATGAGTTGGGAATTTTATCTTTAACAACATTCAGGGCCATTTCTGTTTGTAATGTGACAAATATATTTTAGAATGAACAGGATCTCTGATAGGGAATTTTGCATTAAAAAAAAAAAAAAGAAAGAAAGAAAAGCAGGCAGTTTTCCCTTCAAGTGTGAAGTGGAATAATCCCAGAATATAAAAACATGTAAAACTGAGATACAGACACCCATCACTTTTATCTGTACATTTTCTTTTTAAAACATATGTTATCACGAGAGAATTTCTAATACTGATCTTTGTTCCCACTTGGTCAGCTTTGTTTCTTCATTTCCTTCTGAATTACTCTGAAAAAATGGAAAATTTCTAGATACTCAAATGTACCTACTGAAATATATTATAGATATTGAGTGTTTTATCCAAATGTTAGACTCAAATGGGATTGAATTTCCATTCTGCACCTGATGACATATATTCTCCAATTATGAGAGAAAACAAACAAACAAAAATTTCCTTCTTCCCTCTGTCAGTCTACCCTGAGCCAGATTTAGCCATATCTCATGGAGAAAATTACTTTCCTATAACTGACAACCTGTAGGGTCATTGGTGTGACCCTGTCTGGTGTCAGGTTGAAAGCCATGGGAGATACCACAGCAGGTGAATGGGAACAACACCAGCAGTTATGAGGGACACACATGGTCACCCCACAGTGGCCACTGCCAGATACAGGGTGCCAGGCCCTGGGAGGATGGGGACGCCAGCATATGGGTGAGCCTGCCAGGGTTGGGAGGTAATTTTAATGAAGGAATGAGTGACAGATAGAAAGAGGCATCTGCATTGCCAAGTGCAAGGACGGCCCAACCTGGGGTACTCTTGCTGCAGAAGTCTTACCCTGCAGACAGGGGAATTGCACCGGTGGGATTTAGTAAAAAAAAAAAAAAGTCACCCTGCCCCTGCCCTAACCCACAGGAATTTCTCTCACTGACATGTTATGGCTAGAAATACTTACTTGAGATCCAAGCATTGCAATTGATCAAATTGGCAGGAGGAAAAATCTCTTGAGACAGAGTGAATTTTCTTTCTCCTGAAGTTGTTGGATAATAGCGTCTGAATTGCGGGTGCCTGGGTGGCTCAGTTGGTTGAGCGTCTGACTTCAGCTCAGGTCATGATATCACAGTCTGTGAGTTCGAGCCCCGCATCAGGCTCTGTGCTGACAGCTCAGAGCCTGCAGCCTGCTTCAGATTCTGTGGCTCCCTCTCTCTCTGCCCCTCCCCTGCTCATGCTCTGTCTCTCTCTGTCTCAAAAATAAATAAAAACATTAAAAAAAAAAAGATTTAAAAAAACAGTGTCTGAATTGTAGGGGGTCTTCCCTTTCTTCCTTCAGGAATGGAAGGTCTTCCATTTCTTCCTTCAGGTTTCCATACAAGCACCAGTGAGGGCACGGAGCTGTGCCTTCTATTAGTTGTGGCCACACTAGGCTTTTCTCTTGGAGGGGGGGACCACAGCCGAGAGTGGAGGCTCCAAAGTCAGGCTGCTGGGGTGTCTGTTCGGGACCCTGGCATCTACCATGTGAGGGGCCTGGAGCAGAGTACCTCTGTGCTCTGCACTTTGGCTTCCTTCCCTAATGAGAAGAGCAATAGAACAAATCATAGTTGCCAGGACGAGATATGATACAGCCCGTAACACGCCTAGCATGGTGCTTGGCCCATGGAAATCCCACGGCCATTTTAGTTGGTATCACTATCTCAGTATAACCTGTGGTTGATGCCACTTTGGTGGAGGTGCCCCTGGCCTGGGGTAGCTTCCACTCAGGATGCAGTTTGAATCATGTGCCACAGACAGACGCCTCACCCAGAGGGCTGTCAGGATGGGGCTGTTGTAATAGGGCATGCTGCACACTGTGTGTCTCCGAGAGTATGCAGCCACTGTGCCTGACCCCCACACTGGACTTTTCCTGAGACCTCTGCTGCGTTCCTCATAGGGAGTTTCCCTTCCTCCCCAGTAAGCAGGAGTGTGCCTCACACACACACAACCACCTTGCAGGGTCCTCGGCCCAGTGGAAACAGGTTGTTTCTCCTACCACTTTCATCTACACCAGTGCAGCCACCTCTCCTAGTCCACACTAGCAGCTAGATCTTCATCCAGGCAAACAGTTTTTAACAGAAATGAAATGAGAGTCATTCCATCAGCCCCTGGGAATTTCTGTGACCAATCTCGAAAGCAAAACATAAAAATTTCCCACTACATTATTTAACTTTTATATACATTCTAATCATTGCTTGTTTAACCTGACTGTAACCCAATTGCTGGGACAGATGTAAAAGGACTAAAAGGTGCTTTTTGCCTTCCAGCTGCTCAGAACCCCTTCCCCAGTCACGACGTTAATGAAACTAGTGTTGTTTGTGTTCCTTTGACCACTTGGGGTTCGCTCAGGTGGGTCTGGCCAAGCCTACTGTTGGAACTGCACGCACACACGTCCCCACCTGGTGCCACCTGGCATGACGGCTCAACTCTCACATCTACTTTGTGTAGCTTCTGCCTAAGTGAACCATTTACATCACACGCTGTCTTTAATTGCCAGAAACCAGTCACTTTAATATTAAGTGGCAAACATAGTTTTGCTACTTCTGATCACGGAGGAGCTTTGTATTATTAGAATTCCCCCAAATTTCCAGCTAGGTTTTGATAATTGTGACAGTATTTCTTTTTTCTAACTGATAAGTCTGTGGGTGGATTGGGTTTCAAGTGCTGGTCAGCAGCAATAGTTATCCCTCAGGTGTGCTGTGATGCCCTATTTCACCCAGTAAAGCAGAGTCTACACAGGCCAGGGGAGGCCACTTGGCACCCTTCACACGAGCTGCTTTTTGGTTTCTAGGTTGCTTGCCTTTGGTAACCCCCTAAATTTTCTTGGAGTTTCTCCTTGTCATCTGATCATTGGTACTAAGATGAGTATCTTCCTGGAAAATAAGATGCCATTAAGCCATTGTAATGATTTTACAGAAATATAGAAATGCTCCTTGTTTTCAGATATATTTGTGTTTGTTTTTAAATGCTCAAAAGAGGGAAAAAAAACCAAACATAGCTCAAACTTGTAAACATCCTCAAAAGGAGTATTGAAAAATCAAGAAAATCTGTAGAGAGCTTGGTGCAAATACTTTGGGCCAGAAAAGGTACTTCTGCCATGCCCAAGCCCTGTCCTACTTCATCTGGTCCCAGTGGGTTGTTGATGGGCATACAGAGAGCATATTTCAAGAGAACGATAACCAGAATATCTGCCATAGAAGATTATTTTTATCCTTGTTGATTTGGTTCTCTTATTATCATATATCATCATGAATCTGTTTTATTTTTAGAATCAACCTAGATATAAACTAATCTGTAGGTCACATGGAATGCGCCTTTGCCTCCAAAGCGAGAATGGTTGAAGCATAAATATTGGATGATTCAGTTCAAATTACATTCACTAAATAATACCTGTAATGTATTCATAATAACTTTCCTCTTTCGGTTGGCGGTGATAAAGTTAGAGCTTAAAACTCCATGTTTACCGCTATCTTAATCGTCTGCCCTTTTTATACCTTGCCACACAGAGGACTCCAGACATTTAGAGATGGTTCTGCATTTGTAATTGTTTTACATTTAGCTGTGAGTTTTACATGGATGTTGAATGCCAGCAGAATGTCAGCGGTAGCCATTTTCTCTAGCCAAGGCTGAGAGTACATTTTTTTTAGCCCCTCACCTGCCATATGTTTAGAGTGAATGAAAATCTGTGAAAGAGAAACAGTTCAAGCAACATTGACTCCCTTCCTCCCAGAAACCAAGTTACTGGCATAAGCATGGCAGACCCCTCGGGCTCTCTGTTGTTCACATTGATCCGTCACTTCTTGGGTCATGTTCATCAGTGAAGCAGCCTGTGGAATCCCTGCTCGCTCACTTGACGGCACGTTCTCTAGACGTTAAACAGGCTGAATGATGGGTTTTCTCATCGCTGATGTTTTACTGTCATGGGCTTCTTTCTTTCGTGGTGACTTACAGAAGGTGAGGTGTACCCGCAGCACCAGAGATGGAAGTAGGAAATGCGGTCATTAGGGGTGTGCTCCTCAACAAATCAGTCCCTTAAGAAGAACTGATCTGAACAGAGATCAAATCCATTGCACTCTTGGAGTGTCCCGAGATCCTAAGAAGGAGACCCATTTGTTCCCTGTGCCAGGACAGGGGAGTATGGGAGAAGATCTCCAAAAGTCTGTAATCTAATAGCCTGAAGCAAACCTATTTCTATCACATTTCCACTTAGTGTTATCATTTCCTTGGAATTATTCTTAAACCTGGTCATATGGCTATTTTCTTCTTTCTTAGCAGAAGTGGACTGCTTTCCTTTCAAGGAGTGTATCATTAGTGTTTGAAACCTAATCTAATATCTTATACTTCCATGTGTTTAATTTCCTTTTCCCGAAAATCCATTTTATTTGGTTACATTGTTCAGTAAAGTCATCCTTTTTATCCGTTATCAGGCTGTGACATTTACTTTGAATGATTCATTTATTTGGGATCTTAAACCGTCCTAGAATTTAAATTTGCATTATATTGAAAGACAAACAGAATCTCTGTAAAAAATGATGTATGGCTTTAGGCTGTATCTGGCATCTGTTCCTATCTTGATGATTATGGAATTTCATCCATTTATTTAGGATTATTGAGTGCCAACCCAGCCCACCTATGGATTTTCCTCTGGGTGGCAGATACCAGGGAAGATGTGAAGGATATAGAAGTCCATCGGAGCAGAGTTTCCTCCTTCCAGAAATGCCCCTCCCAAGGTTCTGTGATGTGGCTCAGAACCTTCTTCATCCCTCCCCAGTCCCTCCTCCATCTTCCTTTCCTGCGAATGTACTTCTGCCCCTGCTGCAGAAGTGGGAAGGTAGGAGTTCCCAGCGGTGCATGCTCTCCTTTTCTCCTCTACGGCAGTCTCCAGACCCATGACTCATTGCTTCCTGTCTGCAGCCCAGGCCTCTCTGCCAGGACACATTTGTCATCTCCCCAGTATTTCTCCCCTGACATCCCTTCGGACCCTTCAGACTCGACAGTTCCCCTTGTCACTTGAGCCTTGAACCCCTAAGTTTTGTCCTGCCTTTTCCCTCTCTCACCAAGAGTGAGCAGCCCTGCAGCCTGAAGCCTCCTCTCCCTTCCCTCCAACCCTGCTTTCTTGAGGCCCATGTCACATCTTTCTCCCTGACTAGCTCCTCTTCCTCCAGTCTCTCTCCCTTCTAGGCCCTTCCAACATGTGCCCTCCCCTGCCATTATCTCTCAAGTACTGGCCATATCTTACTGTTCATCTACTTAAAAGCCTCCAGTGATCCCCAGATGCTAGAGACTATTGTTGCCCCTCCTGCCGTGACAGACCCTTGGCAGGCTGACCTATACCACTCTCCGTCCATGGGTACTTACATAGTCTCTGGGTCCATTCAGTCCACAGGGTACTTACCACCTCGCAGGTTGGGTGTCTGTCCTCCCAGATAAGTTGTGAATGCTGTAATCTTTCTCACCTTGCTTCCTCCAGCTCCTAGAACAGTCCCTGGCACATGGTCTGCTCCTCTGCAGGCATCTTCCATGAATAAATGATCCAGCAACAGTGCCCGGGGGGCTCTGTTCTCTGCCAGGCCACCTCTCCACCTGTTCCAGAGTGTGCTCAGTGAGGACCTTTGCATTAGAAGACCCTCCCCACAGTGTGTAGTGTGTACCACGCATACCATAGGCATTTGTGGGGACAGTTTTTCATTGAGATATAATTCACATACCATAAAACTCCCCCTTTTAAATTGTGTACTACAGTGGGTTTTACTATATTCACCAGATTGTGCAACCATTAGCATCATCCAATTCCAGAATGTTTTCATCATCCCCAAAAGAAACCCTGTATCCACTCTGCCCGCAGTCCCTGGCAAGCTCTAATTTCTTTTCTGACTCTGGATTTTCTTTTTCTGGACACTTCTATAAGTGGAGTCACACAATATGAGGCCTTTTGTATCTACCTTCTCCCACTTAGCAGTGTTTTCAAGGGTCGTCTGTGTTGTAGCTGGTTCAATATTTCATTCCTTTTTATGGCTGAATAATATTCCACTGTATGGAGAGACTACATTTGGTTTATCCATTCTTCAGTTTATGGACATTCGGGTTGTTTTCACTTGTTGCCTATTACAGAGAATGCTGCTGTGAACACTTGTGGACAGGCTTTTGTGTGAACGTACATTTTTAGTTCTCATGGGTGTAGACCTCAGATTTCCTGGGTCACGCGTCTGACTCCTGAGGGGCTGATGGCCACACTGTTTTCCACAGCAGCCGTGCCATTCCACATCCCACCAGCAGAGTACGACAATTCCAGGTTCTCAACACCCTCGCCAACACTGTCATCCTTGTCCCTTTGGATGATAACCATCTTAGTAGGGTTAAAGGAGTACCTCAGTGGTTTTTATTTCCGTTCCCCTAGTGGCTAATGATGTTGAGCATTTTTTATATGTTTGTTGGCCATGCATTTGTCTTTTTTGAAGAAATGTCTATTCAGATCATTTGACCATTTTTTTAATTGAATTGTCATGTTATTATTGAATTACAAGAGTTTACATATTCTAGGTATGAGACCCTTATTAGGTAACTGATTTGCAAATATTTTCCCTCATTCTGTGGGTTGTCTCTTCACTTTTTTTTTTTCCAGTCTCTTCACTTTGTTGATACATTTTCCTATTTTTTGTCTTTGGTTGCTTGTGCTTTTGCTGTCATATCCAAGACCAGTGAGCATTTTAAAGCTTTATCCTTTGACTGCTGTTTGCCTAAGAAATGAAAAGGTGTTATCACCATCCTCTGCATCCTCTCCTCCTAAAGCTTCTGGTGGTGGGACTGATGGAAGAAATCATCTCATTAATTTCCTCGTTTCGTAAATTATTCTTAGCTGTCCCTTCTCTGAGCTCAGACTCTTTGCAACTGTTGATGCATCTTTTTACTAGGTTTAAAGTATATCTATAGATATATTTAAAACATTTGATTCAGGGTAACATTCCTCAGTCCACAGCTGTTTTACATAGTCTCCTTTTCACCAGATTTCTGTGAGCACAGTATCTGTCCTTGTGTGAGGAATGTGCCCGCCATCTTGTCCATAACACTTTGTTCTCTGCTTCATCCTGGAGGGCTACTTCCACCTCTGCCTGTGCTCCATTTCCTCTTCCCTCCAAGTCAGGCACATCATCCAACCAGACACCTTCTCTTCAAGACCATTCTCAGAAGTTGTGGTCATTTCAAATCTGCAGGTAGCCATCGTACCATTTCCACTTGCTCAACATATATATATATATCCTGGAAATAGGCAGAGAACAAGTACTGTACAAGCCCAGGGATTAATCATATAGATGCAAGCCAGCATTGACTTCTTCAAAACGTGAGGGCGTGCTGGACTTTCCTTAGTGGTGGCAGACCTTCTCGGGGTGATCTAGAAACCTAAGTGAGGCCACACTGCTCCCTTGCCTCAAACCATTCAGACCTCCTGTCACCCAGACCCAGCCAGTCTTTCAAATGTACCTCCTGCCCCTCTTGCCACCCTGGGGTGGATACCAATCTCCTTTCACGTCCTGAAACTCCTTGGGGCTCCTTCCAACTCATGCCTTTCTGCGCCTGTAATGCTCTCACAGCTGCTTGCCCCCACCCCCTCTTGATTAGCCCCTTTCTGGCCACTGCTTCAGAGGCTTCCCTGCCCTTTCTGTCCTCGCTCTCTACCTGGTACTGACGTAAGGACAGCTCCCCTTACTCTGTGCACCTGTCTCTGCTGGAATGTGGGCCTGCTGAGGGTAGGGGCAGCCCCTGTCCTGTTTCCCAGTTATGTGCCCATCACCAAGCACTGGTGGGCACTCAGCACATATTTCTTGCATGGATAAGCATTTGAGTGAATGTGGACTTGCTTTCTGAAAATGGCAGTCCCTTGAAATCAAGTGTACTGAGCAGAGTAGGATGCTGAATAGAAATCATGCACACAGGCCTGTGTATATATGTAGTGTGTTCACCATTCTCTAGTTCAGCCCATTTTGTCATTCTTAGTGTGAGGTAATTCTAGCAAAAGTATCTTTGTAGGAAGACATATTTTCTCCTGGAGCAATATTCCCCCACCCCATGGATGGCATTTGTATCCACAGCTTTTCACACCTTTCTGGAAATTTTGAGCTCTCATATTTTGGTCTGTTTCTGGAACTAAGGCCTTAAGAATAGCACTGCCTCTTTTCTGCTTTTTCTGTGTCTGAATCAGATGGACCTATCATTGTTATCTCTAACTATATTTTTTATATCTGCCTTTGGTTTTGTTTTTAATGTTTATTTTTAAGAGAGAGAGAGAAAGAGAGAGAGAGAGAATGCAAGCAGGAGGGGCAGAGACAGAGAGAGAAAGAGGGACACACAGAATCTGAAGCAGCTCTAGGCTCTCAGCTGTCAGCACAGAGCCTGATGCGAGACTCGAATTCATGAACCATGAAATCATGACCTGAGCTGAAGTCAGACACTTAAGCAACTGAGCCACCCAGGTGCCCCACTGCCATTGGTTTAAAGAAGCTCATTCTGTCCTTACAATAGGTGAGAAAAGATCCCTTTGATTAGTACTATATTCCATTCTCACCAGATTGCCTATTTATATTATGAGATATTTTACACATACTAGAAAATAGCTAACATTTACATAAGTTCTAAAGAATAATAAAACATGCCCCTGTACTGGCCCCCCATGTGTACTGACCAATATATTTGACCTTTCTCTATGCAGCCTCTTCCCCCACCCCAGATATAATCTGGGTGATAGTTTCACTGCATATGTGTGTATTCCTAAAGCAGTATGTTTTACTTTGCCTGTTTTTTAAATTTATGTAGAGGGTCACCTGGGTGGCTCAGTTGGTTAAGCTTCTGACTCTTGATCTCAGCTCAGGTCGTGATCTCACAGTTTGTGTTGTGCTGGTGGCACAGGACCTGCTTGGGATTCTGTCTCTCCTTCTCTCTGCACCCCCCCCCCACTTCTGTTTTCATTCTCTCTCTCTCAAAATAAATAAATAAACTTTAAAAAAATAAATAAAAATAATGGCATGAGAACAGACACTCAGATCATTGGAACAGAATAGAGAACCCAGAAATGGACCCACAAATGTATGGCTAACTAATCTTTGACAAAGCAGGAAAGAATATCCAATGGAATAAAGGCAGTCTCTTCAGCAAGTGGTGCTGGGAAAACTGGACAGCGACATGCAGAAGAATGAACCTGGACCACTTTCTTACATCATACACAAAAATAAACTCAAAATGGATGAAAGACATCAATGGAAGACAGGAAGCCATCAAAATCCTTGAGGAGAAAGCAGGCAAAAATCTCTTTGATCTTGGCCGCAGCAACTTCTTACTCAACACATCTCCAAAGGCAAGGGAAACAACTGCAAAAATGAACTATGGGGACCTCATCAAAATAAAAAGCTTCTGCACAGCAAAGGAAACAATCAGCAAAACTAAAAGGCAACCGATGGAATGGGAGAAGATATTCACAAATGACATATCAGATAAAGGGTTAGTATCAAAATCTATAAAGAACTTCTCAAACTCAACACCCAAAAAACAAATAATCCAGAGAAGAAATGGGCAAAAGACATGAATAGACATTTCTCCAAAGAAGACATCCACATGGCCAACTGACACATGAGAAAATGCTCAACATCACCCATCATCAGGGAAATACAAATCAAAACCACAATGAGATACCACCTCACACCTGTCAGAATGGCTAACATTAACAACTCGGGCAACAACAGATGTTGGTGAGGATGTGGAGAAAGAGGATCTCTTTTGCGTTGTTGGTGGGAATGCAAGCTGGTACAGCCACTCTGGAAAACAGTATGGAGGTTCCTCAAAAAACTAAAAATAGAACTACCCTATGACCCAGCAATTGCACTACTAGGCATTTATCCAAAGGATACAGGTATGCTGTTTCGAAGGGACACATGCACCCCCATGTTTATAGCAGCACTATCAACAATAGCCAAGGTATGGAAAGAGCCCAAATGTCCATCAATAGATTAATGGATAAAGAAGATGTGATACTCCCCTGTTCATGCTCTGTCTCTCTCTGTCCCAAAAAAAATAAACGTTGAAAAAAAAAATTTAAAAAAAAAAAAAAAAAAAAAAAAGGGGGCGCCTGGGTGGCGCAGTCGGTTAAGCGTCCGACTTCAGCCAGGTCACGATCTCGCGGTCCGTGAGTTCGAGCCCCGCGTCAGGCTCTGGGCTGATGGCTCAGAGCCTGGAGCCTGTTTCCGATTCTGTGTCTCCCTCTCTCTCTGCCCCTCCCCCGTTCATGCTCTGTCTCTCTCTGTCCCAAAAAAAATAAACGTTGAAAAAAAAAATTTAAAAAAAAAAAAAAAAAAAAAAAAGAAGATGTGATATATATATGTGTGTGTGCGTGTATATATATATATATATATACACACATACATATATGTATATTATATGTATATTATATGTATTATATGTATATGTATATTATACGTATATGTATATTACTCAGCAATCAAAAAGAATGAAATCTTGTGATTTGCAACTACGTGGATGGAACTGGAGGGTATTATGCTAAGTGAAATTAGTCAGAGAAAGACAAATATCATATGACTTCACTCATATGAGGACTTTAAGAGACAAAACAGATGAACATAAGGGAAGGGAAACAAAAACAATATAAAAACAGGGAGGGGGACAAAACAAAAGAGACTTATAAATATGGAGAATGAACTGAGAGTTGCTGGAGGGGTTGTGGGAGGGAGGATGGGCTAAATGGGTAAGGTGCATTAAGGAATCTACTAAAATCATTATTGCACTATATGCTAACTAATTTGGATGTAAATTTAAAAAAATAAAAAATAAAACAAGTTAAAATAAAAAATAAAATTAAAAATAAATATAAATGTATGTAGATAGAATTGCACTGTACATGTTCTTCAGTGAGTTACTTTTCCATTAACATTGTTTTTTAAGTTTCATCCATACTAATCCACACACCTGTGGTTTATTTTCACTGCTGTATAATATTCTACTATGTGACTGCATCTATCAGTAGAACTTAAAAATAGTTTCTCTCTCTTTTTTTTTTGACTTTGCCACTGTCTATAGAATATTATAAACATTGTTACATGTGGGATTGCTGGCCCACAAGTCTGCACATCTGCTGTTTCTTGGATAATGTGAAATTGCCTTCCTGAGAAGTTAAGCCAATTATCTCCTACCAGTAGGCTCTGAGAATTCCTCTGCCTATCCTCTCTGACATTTGGCATTATTAGATTTTTTTGTTTTGCCAGTCTGGTATATATAAAATGGTATCTCATTGTGGCTGTAATAATCCCTGATTATTAGTGATGTTAAGCACCTTAATATCCATTCATAGTTTATGTTCTGGAAATGCTTGTGTATTTTGCCCATTTTAACTTTTTTTTTATTTTTTTAATGTTTATTTATTTTTGAGAGAGACAGAAACAGAATGAGAGTGGGTTCGGGGCAGAGAGAGAGGGAGACACAGAATCCAAAACAGGCTCCAGGCTCTGAGCTGTCAGCACAGAGCCCGACGCGGGGCTAGAACTCACAAACTGCAAGATCATAACCTGAGCTTAAGTCATATTCTCAACCGACTGAGACACCCAGGTGCCCCTGCCCATTTTTTCTAATAAATTTGATTAGATTTGATTCTTTTACTGATTTCTGGGGGTTCTTTACATGTTCTGGACATTTACCCTTTGTCAGTTGTGTGTGTTGTAGATGACTTCTCCCACTTTGTACCTTGTCACTTTTTATGGTATTGTGGTAAATAGTAGTTTTTAATTTGAATACGCCCAGATGTACCAGGCTTCCCCCTTATGGTTCATGTTTTTGTTTCTTATTTAATGAATCACTCCAAATCCCAAGGTCATAAAGAATTTGCCCTATACTTTTCTTCTGGAAGTTTTGTATCACTTATTTTTTTATCTATGCAGATTTTTACTTCAAACTGAAAACTCCCTAATCTCTCTTTATAAATTGCCTTTGCTTGAAATATATCTAGCAGTGTCATAACCCAGAGCAATGGGCACAAATCCTAGGCATTCAATAAATATTGCATAAAGCACCTATAAGCTAGGTAGTATGAGTGACGTAAGGATGAACCTGACCCATACAGTATAATACGGTATACTCATAAGGAGTATAATGGGCTAAGTCGTGGGTGCCAGAAAGATATGCCTAATCCCAGAACCTGTGAATGTTAACTTATTCCAAGAAGGGTCTTTACAACTCAGTGAAGGATCTTGACATGAGAAGATCATCCTGGATTATCCAGGTGAGCCCTAAATCTAATAACAAGTGTCTTTATAAGAGACACACAAAGAGGAGGAGGCAGTATAGCCAAGGAGGCAGGGATGGGAGTGATCAGTCACATAGAGCCTCTGCAGGAAGTAAGGCCCTGCTGACACCTTGACTTTGAACTTCTGGCCTCCGAGAAGTGTGAGAGAACAAACTTCTGTTGTTTTAAGCCCGCCCCCCGCCCCCTGCCCCCTGCCAACCAGTTTGTGGTCATTTACAGCAGCCACAGGAAACAAATGCAAGGATATTTAAGATGAGATGGTCCTACATGGTAACTACAGTCAGGGCTTCTCTTTATTCCACTGTCACACCCTCAAGGGATGGATGGAGCAAGCAATGGTGGCAAACTTTGCAAGTGCCACGACTTCTCAGAGGCACATGGGGTTGTCCAGAGCCTCCCAGGCAGTGCTGAAACTTGGCTTCCCTCCCCTCATAGACCACTGCCATGGGAAATGGAGTCTACAGAGTCACAAGTGCGACCAGCTCTGGGTGGGCTTGTGTCATCGATGAGGGGCTGCATGAGTTAAGGAAAACCAGGGATAGGTAGGAAAACTGCTGCAGGACACACAGATATGACATCAGAAGGCTCCTCCAAGGCTGCTTTGTCAGGCTGGGCCTAGTGGCCACTCCTGGGAAATTTAGGGAAGGTCTTTCCTTAAAAGAAAAAAAAAAAAATAGGGGCACCTGGGTGGCTCAGTTGGTTAAGTATCCGACTTTGACTCAGGTCATGATCTCGTAGTTTGTGAGTTTGAGCCCCACATCTGGCTCTGCTGACAGCTCAGAGCCTGGAACCTGCTTCAGATTCTGTGTCTCCCTCTCTCTCTGCCCCCCCCCCAGTCATGCTCTGTCTCTCTCAAAAAAGTAAATAAAATTTTAAAAAAAATTTAAGGAATAAATAAATAAAGCAGAGAAAAGGGTGAAAATCCTAAACAGCAGTCAGCAAACACATAGCATGATTAAGTAAAAAGAAATGAAAATGAGGTAATTGTTATTTTTCTGAATTTATAAAGTCAGCATAGTCTGTGGGTGTCGATGCAGCTTAAGCCTATGGACTCAGGTTGATTTTCACGACCATATAGATTTAAGTCAGTAGTTTAGCTCCCAACCTTGCACGAAACCCCAAACTTAATCCTGTGTACTTTAGAAATCAAGCTGAAAGCAGTAAAAGTTAGAAGACCTCGGTTCTGGTCCCAACTGTACCACTGAGTGACTGTGACTCTGGAAAATCACTTGAACCCTTCGCATTCCACTTGCTGATCAGTAATGTGGAAGCCATGACACTCACCCCAGCTCACGAGGGTCTAGCATAAAGGAGGCTTGCTTGTCCTAGAGACACAGAGGTTCCTCCAGCTTATCCACTATGTTCTTTCTGGGAGATGAACCCCTAAGCCCATATTAAGTGGGGCGAAGGAGCGGGCAGTCCACATCTCGCATGTTTCTATTGTGCTCTGGAACCTGGGTCGCGTTGAGGCTTCAATATGTGATTCCATCTGGTCCTCTGGGCAGTCCCAAGAGCAGATGTCAGTGTCCTCGCTTTACACATCAGGTAACCGAGGCTGGGGCTATTGGGACAGCTTGTCCTGGGTCCCCCCATGGTAGCAGGGAGAAAGCTGGAACTCAAACCTAAGCCCCTCTTGTCTCCAAAAGGCAAGCTCCTTCCTGTCAGACAGCTGCTGCCATTTCTAAACATAAAAACAAATAATCAGAATAAAGTTGGGGAGTTGGACTTGTATTCTCAGGCTTTTTTAACCCAGTTGAATTTGTCTTGAGGGTGTCAGAAAGTTCTGGAAGTTTTTGATAAAATAAAAGTGGCAAATACATATTTATTCAAGTAGAGGGATATCAGTAATTGATAAAATTCTTACATCAAAACATAGACACAGCAGGTCACTGAAAAAACTCAAAATATCTAGGAACCAAGATGGATTGCTAGGTAATAATTTAAATGTTCTCCGAATTGAGTAATCAAAGGGAAAATTCTCTCTTTAAAAAAATACTTGTGTGTGGTTTTTAATGAGATAGTAATTTAGAACAGAATTGAAGTTTTACATTTGTTAGTGGACTTTCTGAGAGAACAACAGAGCAGTGGCTAGTATTAAAACAGGTATTGGATTTGTGACCAGGTGTCTCTTTAGCCACCTGCTTTCAGCCAGAGGCACTGACCATCCACTGCCTGGCATTATTACAGCATTCGGTTCATATCTTAACATGTCTTACACAGGAGAGGAACCTTAGAATAGCGTTTCGATGTCTAAATTATAAATGCCTTTTTTTTTTTATTTATATAGAAAACAACCAGCATTGAAGCCCTAAGATATTAGATAAGAAAATGTCAGGGGTGCCTGGGTGGCTCAGTTGGTTAAGCGACCAACTTCAGCTCAGGTCATGATCTCACAGTCTGTGAGTTCAAGTCCTGCATCAGGCTCTGCACTGATGGCTCAGAGCCTAGAGCCTGCCTCAGATCCTGTCTCTCCCTCTCTCTCTCTCTCTCTCTGTCTCTCTCTCTCTGCCCCTCCCCCACTAGCACCCTGTAACTCTCAAAAATAAATAAACATTAATTGCACGGGTCCACTTATATGCAAATTAAAAAAAAGAAAAAGAAAAGAAAATGTCAGGTGATGCTGCTTCTAATTGCCCTTGTTAGTAGGTTCTAATAAATTCAGTTAAATCCCAGAGCTACGTACATTCTTTAAAGCTACTAAAAGAAATGATTTCTGGCACCCTGAGCTCCTTCGCTGTTTCTAAACAGTGCCAGGATTGGGGTGGTGTTTGTTTTCTTTTTGTCATGGTGTTTACATGCCCTGGCGTGGGCCTTGAATGAAAATGCATTTGGTGATCTCCTGGTCTCCCTGCAGTCCCTAATGGATGTTTGTCTAGATGACAACACCCAGTTTAGCGCTGTTAACGCTCCAATGACAGCATAGGACCAGCCTGGGGGTGGGGGAGTGTGTGCTACGTGTGACAAGGGCGTGAATGCGAGATTGGGAATCTTCTGTGAGGTAAACACTTCCTCCTCTGGTATCCAGTTCTGGAAGCACCTTTTTGTGCTGTCTCCCACAGTGCCTTCTTTGAGGAGTCAGACCATAAATGTTCAAGTCAGAGAATCTCAAAACTTGATTATCACCCCCGGTAACTCAAGTGCTGGACTTGCTCTTAGGAGCCCAGATTTCTCAGCCTTGACAGGGACAAGCTTACCAACTGGATAGTGTCATTCAGGGAGAGGATGACGAGCTGCTGTCTGAGGTCAATTTCTGTGGTATTATACATGACATCTCTTTGTAGGGTTGACTGCGAACTTGATTAACATCGCAGCCACTCTTGCAGATATGTGGCTTCCATAGCACATTTAGCAAAATGCATCCACTCTTCTGTTTTGTTCACCATTGTCCCAAGCACTGTATGTGGATGTGTTGGACGCAGTGGGGCCTTTCAGGAAACAGCAGGACCATTCTAGGCAGAGCATGACAGGTCTTTAGAGGGCCGCGCCTGCTCTAACCCGGGCCCTCAAGCAGACTGCGGTCTGAAAGGGGGAGTCATGAATTGCGTGTTGACAGCGGGCCACGGCTGTCCTAAGGCTCAGGTGGTTGTCAGCCATAAGTTTAGCTCAGCTCTTTGAGTAATTTGTCACGCCTCGCTCGGCCCCTGCTGGGCCAGCACGTGCCAGCTTAGTGTCAGAGTGCCTGTTCGCCAGACGGCCACTCAGGCCTAACGTCCTGCTGTTCCCTGGACCAGCGGCTTGCTGGGGCCGTGCACGGAGGGCCGAGCTGCGCGACAGCCAAGTGCTGTGCAGAATAAGCGTGTTCATAATGAGACGTGAATGGCATTAGTGGGTCCCTCTAGAATTGGGCCTGAGAGGATGCCTCTCACTGTGGAAGTTTGGCAGCCTGTTCATCAGGGCGAGTCACTGGGAGTTCAGCCTGCATTCGAGAAGCCGGTTCAGACTCCCACCACCCAGGCCTTCGGCTGCCGTGACTGTCTGCATAAAACACTGTAAATTCATCAGAGGGGCCACTTTTGAATTCTTTTTTAAAGTTACATAGAGCAAACGTAAAGAGAAATTCTGGAACAGAGCTGCCCCATAGCTCTCGCCACGACAAAGGACGTGTTTCACATCCATGCAATCCAGCACAGTGACCCCAGCTGCATGTGGCTGCTGGGTGCTTGAAATACAGCTAGTGGGACAGAGGAACTGAATTTCTATTTTTTTATTTTAATTAATTTAAATTTAAATTTAGATAGCCACATGCGGCTCATGGCTACCGCAGTAGACAGCACAGCCCCAAGATGCCTCTGGTCTCATGGTGTAAAAATCTTCCTCTGAATATAATTAAGAGGGGCAGAAGAGGAAGGGCCTGCATTGGGAAATCCATATGCATACTTTGACAAAAGAAAATAGAAAAATATTTTCCAATCTTAAAACACATGCTTACTGAAAGCTAATCGGAAAAGCATAATTGTCACCAACTTTTATTTTTAAAGAGGCTGTTTTGGAAAGATAGTTTTAAAATACGGTGAGAAATGCTAGGATTACTTTTGCTCTTCCAGAGTAGCAAATAATGAACTGATTGATGGTGATCCACATTCCCTGTGTTCCTGGAGAATTAGCATGATTTTCAAAACGACTAAAACACACCTTTTAACTTTTGCATTGATAACTAGGAAGGGGAAAATGAGACGTCATGCCGACTTCCCCAACTGTTAATTCATAAAGTCATACGCGCGGTGCCTCCATCCGCTGTCGAATTGTTCTGACGTTATCCTGTTATTGGAAGTGCATGATTCACCTTCCGAGGAAACAGAAGCCATACACAAAAGGGGAAGATTTGCTTTCTGCCCTATGAAAGGCTGCCACACGCAGGGGTCCTATTAAGACAGCTGGAAAGTTGCTTCAGCGTGTTACGCTTGTAAGTTTTATTGGTGACTGGTTTTTGATTACACATTTGAATGCGTGTGTTCCAGACTGCAGTTTTAATTAAAAGGCAATAGTCTTTTCTTTTTTAAATTGCATTGTGCACTCTCTGCTAGAGTCCCCCACTTATTAGTTCCTATTTTCTAATGCTCGTAGCCTGTCCTGGCCTGAGGCACTGGTGCCCCCTTGGAGCATACCTTCCTGGCCTTCCCTCTTCCGTGCAGTGTCTTTTTTTTTTTTAAGTGTACACCAATTCTTGCTTCAAGTGTCAATTCATTTTATAGGGACTGAGAAGAACATTCTATCCACTGACCTAGGAAGGGAAGGTCCGACATCATCACACAGCCGTCAGTGGAAAGAGATGCCGTCACAATCAATGCCTCTGTTTTTGTTTGTTTGGATCAACCTTAATGATTTTTTGCTATGATTCTATAACTATTGATGTTCATATTTTTCAGTAATACTGGTGCTGGATGTAACTGACTGAAGTCTAAGAGAAACAGGTCTCAACATCAGAATCTTACCGTTAATTATGACTTCTATTTAATTCCCTGGCAAGAGGTTAACAGACTTGGAAGGTACTTTCTTCCCCCCCCCACACACACACACATAAAAGTTGCATAACCGTATTCAAACCAGAGTGAACCGTGTCATTGTTATATGTGTCGTTCCACATGTGCACTTGTTTCCTTAATCAATGACTGCAGCTACGAAGAGAGAGCTCTGTACCTCGAAGCAATAATTCAGAACCACCGAGAAGTAATGACGTTTGAGGATTTCGCGGCCCAAGTCTTTTCTCCCTCGCCCAGCCCCTCCCTCGGCGGAACGGGTGAGTGTCTGCATTATTCTGCCCTCCCACGCTTAGGACGCACTCGAGCAGCAGATGTACACCTGTTTTTCACAGATAAATGCTTGCAAATTTAAGAAGAGCATTCTCCCTCTGAATCAACTAATGAATATCAAAAGGAATGATGACATTCATTTTAATTTGTTTTGTATCCGAGCTGTTCACTCAGTGCTTTTCTTCAGCTATCCTGTTAACCCCCGAATCTAGCAAGGTTAATGAACTTTTTCTCAGTAATGTGCTCCGGTTCATTCAGGAGTGTAGGTTTCTTGCTGAGCTGGGAATATGTTGTTTAAAAGCGATGCCCGAACCAGTGCTTACTTATCAAAAAAGTGTTCCTCACAGTCGAAGCCGTTGCTACTAATGCTAAATGGGGATTATGCTGCCGAGATACTCGGGTCAGGGATTAATGCAAGAGAGATGGAAGGACAGTGTCCCCTGGTCCATCATTACAGCAGAGCCGCGTGCACGCTTTCTCTCTGGAGTGGCCTGTGTCACACGGACAGGCTGCCGACCAGCGCAGCACCTGGCGTGGAACCTGTTTAGAAACTGGCTTTCAATCATTTTCATTTATTATGCCAATGGAATATTTCAGAAATTTCCATGAATGTCCTTGTTTTTAGGTTTTACTCTTTTTGTATTTCCAATTCAAAAAAAAAAAAGGGTACTACCCCTTAAACTGATTATATGATTACTGTGGGGTTTTTTTTTTTCCCAAAGAATAGAATTACTTGTGAATTTCTGCATGTAATTACAGATTAATTGCCTTTCAGAGAGTAAATGGGATATTTAGTCAATGCATGTTGAAATTCTCAATGAGGGGCTTCCTTCTTCTTCCACCGGTGTAGACACAACTGTTAGCATGCTTAATAGATTTCTAACCTGTGTCAATTGTCTCTGAACACCGCCTTACTTCTCTGATTCTGACTTGTTACTAAATATCTTACACACAAAGTGAAAAAAAATTAAATTCAGTGAAATAAATCACTTACAAATAAAATCAGCCATGCATCATTGTTTAACATCGCTGGCTTCAATCCTTGCCTCTCTGAGCTTTGTTGGGAGATAAGAGGGAGAGGCTTGCACTTTGCACAGGGAGCCAGGAGCAGCAGGCAGAAGGCCGGGGAGATAAGCAAGCTGGCCGAGGTGCTGGAGCCGGGCGATTTACATAATCACGCCTCTGCTTCCTGGTGAGGCGTCAAGAAACACAGGGATGGCCTCTATTGATCTTTGTTGAACTGGAATACTAAACAACATGAGAAAGCTTATAACTTAAAGCTTTGATTAATGTTTCCTACATTAAAAAAAAAAGTAGAACAGCTGTGAATTGAATTCTTTTATACCCTCTGCCAACATTCTATCTAAAACCAAAAAAAAAAAAAAATCAGTTTCAAGGGAAATGGAGATTTCACACCACTCTGGCTAGAGGTTGAAAATCATTTCTAGTGTGTAGGTGAAAGAACATGAAGGATCTGTAGCAAAGCTAATTTTTTAAAGATCGCATTCAGCTCTTTTTCATCCTCATGAGGTCCTGGGACTTAGTTTTTCTGTGCAGGGTTTTGTGAGTTGTTGGGGTTTTTTTGTTTGTTTGTTTGTTTGTTTTTAACTCTTAAGAAAGGTTTTTATTTCTTATAATTAGAAGAAATGAAATAATAACTAGGTATTGACATTCCTTAACTCTTACATTCTTAAGGCTCTAGATTAAGATGTTCCTGAAACAAATATTGATGAGCTTTGTTTTCCATGCATACTTTAGCATCTATGTAAATTAGTTTGATCTTTTCCAAAAGTTCATAATTATTTAAATCCATCCGAATGAGCTAGTGTGTAGGTAATATCTTAAGTGAGTCTCCAGAAGTGATTTGGGTTTTTCAGGACCTGGTATTTGGAGGCAATGGCTAGCAGGCTTCTTCGAGAGCATCACGTTGCCAAGGTCACTTAGCAGATAAGGGTCTGACAGCTCATGAGTGGGCCCTGGGACCCATACAAAAGGAACATGAAACCAAACATGGGCTATCAAGACAAATGCTGTTTCTTCCTCCTTTCAAATTGTTTGCATCCACATTACATTTCATAATGTTTAGGGTTTAGAGCATTCCGTGTTGAATGATAAAATTTTTTGTACACATATCACATCAGTCCATGAATGCAATTTTAAGTCTGGGCGGCATGTTCTCTGTCACCACTTTGCATATCTGCCCACACCAAAGATGAGGAAGGAACTGGAAAGGAACTTGATGCGAACTGAAATCTGGAGGCAGTGCAGTGAGGGCGGAGCATTTCCAGACCATAAATAGGCACATTTTCAAAAGCACATCCTCCGCTCTTCACATAGCAGTTTTGCTTTTGAGGAATCCCTATCCCAGCCTATTACCACTTTTACAGATGAAAACATTTTTCATTTATTCGGTGTTTCCTATTTTCTCGGGACAAGTACAGTCAAACCCACATGAGCCAGCTAGCTTAAACTAAGAAACAGAGGTGAACTCTTCTCTTCCAAGCCTCAAGCCAACTGGAAAAATTGACCCTGAGCCGCTTAAGCCCCCACAGTGCACTTAGGACCCAATCAGACCGTCTCGGCCAGCAGTGCCATCAAAGCAGGGCCTTGGGCTCCTGCTCACATGCATATGCACAATCTGAGGAATTAGGGGCTCCCAGGTTTTCTTTGTATCCTCCATGCAAGGGGCTTTGTTGTTAATGCAGAGGCAGAGTAACCTGAACCCTGTATTCCTTCCACACTGTGTTTGTAGCAGCAAGCAGTCCCATTTCTAGAGGGAAGGCCTGTGATATCAGCCTTGGAGTCCTATGCATAAGTAGGAAGTGTGCTCAGTGGGAGTGGCTTGTGCCCAAAGACGCTGCTGTTGGAAAATGCCTTCTCTTCAGACTCCCTCTGCCCCAGTGCTGTTCCTTGTCACCGGAGGCAGCTAGAGAGGTGCACACCAGCCAAGTAAATGTGTTTCTCTTCATGATTCACTGTCAACCACTGATGAGGATGTAGGGTCTTTAATTGTTAGCTAATAGGTGGGTGCTCTGCTTCTTAAAAAGAGGTTTAAAAAAGAAACTATTTTCCAAGTCAGAAAATGTTATTTTAAAACACCACCTACCACATACATATTCTGTCTACTACTTGTACTCATACTACCTAGTACATAATAAGTATTTGAGCTGCCTTTTTTTTAGCCCTGTAGTTTATGTTCCTTTTGATTCCTTCCTTATTGACCAGCAATTTCTGAAAGGTAGCCAGTGTTAAAATATTTGGTGCAGTTAACACACACACACACACACACACGTGTGTGTGTGTGTGTGTGTATTTACATACATATATGTTTTATGCAGGTATACATACTCATTTAACACATACACACATTGGGGTGAGGGACTTGGCTTGTGTTTTCATGCATGTTCCTAAGGAAGGGGGGGCTGCAGAGAGGCCTTCAAAGGGTTAACTGGAATGGGCACCCTCGACTGCTGGGCGGGGCTGATGTAATCACTGCAGCTCACAGCCAAGTGCATCTGTTCACCATGAGGTCATTCTTCTGCATGCTAATGATTTGGAAAATCAAGTCTAATGTTTGACATTATCGGAAAGGATATAAATAGTATAAATCTTTACCTTTTGGAAGCTGGTCTTATACACAAGAAGAGAAAAAAGAAACTTTAGCTTGGACCTGAGATTTTGTTTTTTCCAAGAACTGCTTTAAAGGTTGTGTCTAGATCTTAAAACCTTGGAGGAATCCACTTGTGTCTGTTGATAAATGAATCCCCAAATCACTATTACAGTCACAGCTAGCAATTTGGTAGTGGAGGACTACAGGTATGTCTGATTTAATATCTGATTTTAAGAATTTCCAAGTGCCTTGGTTGAAACCTGATAAAGACTGAGTTTTTCGAAGAATGTCCCAAAACCAAGTTAAATGAGTTGTTCTCAGTATACACAAATCAACAGTGTTTGCTGAAGATGCCAACACTGTTTTTGGTTCCTTTCTACCTTAATATTCCTGTAGGGAACCAGCAGAGGGAGCACAAATCTTTGTTTATTTGTGAGCCCTACATAAACACATTTGATTCCTCCAAGATGTGGTCAGACATACTTTCACCTTTATGATAGGCCAGGTGGTAAAGGTTCCAGAATTTAGAGCAAGTGGGAGGAAACTCCTCATTCGGCTCCACCCAATTCTGTCATTCTTGATGTAGGTCATATTTGGAGCTTAACCCAGATTAGTCTGAGTCGGTCTTAGGAGGTTGCCACCACCATTCCTATTCACAAAACCGTAAGCTTTCAGCGGTCACGCTCAGGAAGTGCACATGTGCCCTCTTGGAGAGGATTATTGTGCTCACCTACCTAATATAAAAGACTTTTGTAATTTTCTTCTACAACAAAATCAAATTAAGTTCATAGAACCTATCAGAAGACTCTGCCTGGTGTCACTGGATCATTCCAGTGACCCTCATAAGACTGCAGGTGTATTGGTCCCAAAGTGAAGCTGGCAAGTGGATGCTACACAAACTACTTTTGTAACTCATCAGCCTTTACCTAGAGGAGTTCACCGGCTGGACCCCCGAACCATACACAGTGGCTACATGTTCTGCACACAGATCCCCCACATGACCAGTTTCCTGGCAGTTAGCAATCAGGCTGATTCCCAGAAACTGCACAAGGGAGACTCTAACTGTAACCCCCCAAAAGATGACAGATTTTCCCCATTCATTGAGGGTGGTCATGTTACCAATTCACTCAGCCTCTCTCTCTCTCTCTCCCTCTCTCTCTCTCTCCCACCCTCCTCCCCCACACTCCTCTCTCCTCTCCTTCCTCCATTCCTCCCTCCATGTTAAAGTGTTCTTCATAAGGTTTCTATTGATAACATTTCTTATGTGTTTACCTTCCTATTAAATTTGCTGAAACCAGCAAAGAATACTGGAGAACATGGAACTAGAAGAAGCTTCAGGGGATATGAAGCCTAACTGCTTCACATCAATTTTGAGTAAGCTGAAGACCAAGCTATAAAGGGACAACCAAAAGGCCATGGGCAATTTGGCAGTGGGGTCCTCACCCCTCATTTCACACTTTCTTTTCTTCCCAAAGTGGAGTCCAGTTTTAGTGACATCATCCAAGACTCAGATGGTTACCACCATCCCCTACTTGGTAAGCTGTCACCAAATGCTGGCTGTCAGTTATATTGGTCACGGAATTCCTAACCAGCCAGTTATAAGAGTTTGTCAGTCTACAGACTCCTCCTCCCTGAGGAGGAGAGAAGCAAATACTACCTTAATGTTTTTCAAACAGAGCCTGTTCAGGAAAGCTGTACCTTCCTCATTGCTCTTCAGAAAGTCTTCAGGAGACAAGAATGAAATTTAGGGAAGTGATAGTGCTGGAAACATAAGCCACAGAAACTCAGGTTATGGTTGTTCTGATGACAGTCAATCACTTCACTGGCCAGCACACCCACATAATTGTGACAGTGTATAAGGCAGCCTCGTAGTTGTGGCTGCAGAATCCTTTAAGGAGCCCTCTCACTCCTGCTTCTAACCAACCACATCGAACAGAGGAGGGAACTGAAGCCCAGAATATACTCTGACTTCATGGAGTGAGCAAACATGCATTAGAGGCTCCCACGTGCCCTGGATAAGTCAGGTCCCAAGGGTTCAGGCAGGCCATCCCAACACTTGGAGGGGCCTCTGACATTCTGGGGGTGGGAGGAACACAGCCAGGACCCAGGCCCAGAGCCTATGTACCCACACACTGCTGCTGAACCCTAGAATAAAGGCAGATGGCAGTGCCCATCAGCAAACCTTTGACCCTTCATACCCCATTGCCAGGGTTAATGGATCTTCCTCCGTCAGTACTTAACACAGCCCAGGCTTGCCTTCTTTTGCTCTTTCTTGCATACAGTCACCCTAGTCATTTCAACTCCACTGTTTTCCTGTCCTCCTGGCTCAACACAGGCCAGAACCTTCCACTGACAGCAGCCTCCCCAGCTTCCTTGGAGGCTCTTTGCAGGGAGGATGGATTCCCTTGAGTGGGCTAGTGTCTTCTGTGTTCCAGTGTGTGGCCACAGCCATGTTACCTGTGGTTCTACAGGTTAGTCTGATTCTGTAAAATGGGTCTAATAAGAAACTTCCTGAAGGGTATTCATAAGGATTCAGCAAGTTAATATGTGTAAAGAGATGAGCACAGTGCCTGGCACATAGAGAACCCTCAGCAGGTGTTTACTGGGCTATCATGCTCACCCACCCTGTCTGTCCATGTTTTTCCTCACTCCATCTTATGCAAACCTCTTCCTCTTCCAGCCCATCTTCCTTTTGTCATCCTCTTGGAACATGCACCTCCTGATTCTTCCTTTCTCATCCTGGAATATACCACTGCCTACCCATTTACCTGTCTGCTGGAAGGGGAGTGCAGGCCAGGGACCGCAGTTGTGGAAATGCTATCCTGGCGCCCTCCATGGGGATAGTCCCATAAATCAAAGCCAAGGCTGCTGGCTTTTTATTAATGTTAGTTAAAGATCTGGAAGAAAGCTCAGAACTCCAATAAAATCATCCAGAATTTTCCCTTAAAGACAAGTTCTGTTAGGTCATTGTCTATTCAAGAACTCAGGCCACCCCCACTCAGCAACCTCAGCACGTTTGGCTGTAGCCAACTGGGTGCTGCCGCATGGCCTACAAAGAGCTAATTGCCCCACACAGAGTTTCTATCCCAGCAGTCCCACCCAGAGCCAGCCCGAATCTTCCTTTACACATAACCAGCTCAATTCTGACCCCTTTCATATGACATATTTTTTAAAATTTAAAATGTATTCTTCTTGCAAAGATGATGAAGCATCCATTGGGTTTCCTTAAACCACCCATAATGCCATCACCCACACCCAGTAATGCTGGCCCCAGCTTGTGATTCACCTGCGAATCCCTATGTATTCTTATGCTATATCCCTCCTCTAGAGATGTGCATATGTTGGTCTGGGGTGTGGCCTGAGCATGAGGATTTTCTTTTAAAAACTCCTGAGGGCAGAGCACCTGGGTGGTTCAGTAGGTTGAGCTTCCATCTTCAGCTCAGGTCATGATCTCCAGGTTCGTGAGTTCGAGCCCCATGTCAGGCTCAGTGCTAACAGCTCAGAACCTGGAGCCTGCTTCAGATTTTGTGTCTCCCTCTCTCTCTGTCCCTCGCCCCTTGCACTCTGTCTCTCTCAAAAATAAATAAACATTTGAAAAAAAACTCCTGAGGGCATTTTATTATGCAGGCAGGACTGAGAACCACTGTCAAGGCATCTTTGTAATGCTTGGATCCTCATTTTAATGTGCCATTTAACTTGTCATTACTTCTATCTTGGTTTTTCTTAGCCTATGTAAGTCATATGTGTGTGTGCGTGTGTGTGCACACGTATTCTATCTATAATGGGCAGTAAATTCTTTAGAGAATGACACATGTAATTTCTTTCTTAAAACATATGCAACAGGAATAAAATAGAAATGTGGACAGAATAATTCAGGCTGTTGCTTGAAGTGGCATAGGTGTCTTGAGGCCACAGACGTGTGTTGGGCCTGAGACAGATGCAGGGCAGACTCCTGTGATTGTTCAGCTGTCCCCTCTCTCCCTGGTCTCCTAGTGAAAGTGGACCAGTGATAAGCAATATGACCAAAACCTGGTGTGAAAAAGGCAGGGGAAGCCACAGGGCCTAGGTACTCCACAGACCAGATAATGTGGTTTGAATAACTGATATGTGATTTGGCATCCTTTCCTAAATGGTATTGTAGATTTTAAAGAGAATTCTTGATAGCCCTGTTTAGCACCAGATTTTGCTTCATGCTTATTCATCTCTTTTTCCTCTTAAAATGCTTTTGTTGTCCTCAGTGTCAGCTCCGGGAGGGGAAAGAAAGAGATGAGACAAACATTTGTTCCATTTGATCCAGTAGACCACAGTGGTGCTACCTGTCAAATGTTGCCGTCTCCAAATTCACCCTGCCCCTCCCCCCAGGGCTGTGCTAAGCATCTTAAGGGAAACCAAAGACTCTGGAAGCTTCATTTTCCATGTCTTTCCTACCCTTCTGGAGCTTGCAGTCTTGTTAGGGAAGAGCAGATATTCAGGAACCACTAAAAAATGGCTACTTATGAATAAGCCCAGATTAGTTGCTTCTGAACTATAATCACATATCAAAAAGATACAGTGAGAGAGAGAGAGACAGAGAGAGAGAGAGAGAGAGAGAAAGAGAGAGAAAGAGATACAGTGAGCCAAATGTGTGGGTCTGTTGGGTTGAGATTTTCCTGAAGTGGGCTGTGCCATCTACCTTGTGAGCCTGGAAGAGAATGGAAACTTACCTAACATGTATTAGATACACTACTAATCCCTCACCAGTCATTTAAGAAAATTTTTTTCATGTTATTTTTGAGGGGGTGGGGAGAGAGAGGGCGTGTGAATGCACACATGCACACGAGTGGGGGACAGACAGAGAGAGGGAGACAGAGAATCAGAAGCAGGCTCTGTGCTGACAGCAGAGAGCCCGACACAGGGCTCAAACCCACGAACCTGTGAGATCATGACCTGCACCAAAATCAGATGCTTAACCTACTGAGCTACCCAGGCACCTCTCCCACCAGTCAATTTTTAACTTCCCCACGTTGGCTAAAAATTGAGATGTATGACAACTGGAAGGCCATGGACAAGAATAAAATAGGGGACAGTCAACATGGGAAGAACACAGAGGAAGAAATGACTCCTTCCAGAGCCAGCGTGGGGAACCACCACCCCGGCCGTGAGGCTGGTGCTGAGGTTAGGGGATGTTCACAGATTCCCAGAAAAAGAAGGGACCCAAGAGTATTCATTCTAAAGTACTGCCATCACATTTAAATTGTTCCTTTGGAAGAACTTGAAGATGCTGGTTTTTCTGTGAGCTGTCTTGACTTTAGTTCTGATTTTGCAGCCTTCACAGGGTTTTAAATGCAAGTGGCATCTTCCTACCTGCCTAACTGTTAATTACAGTTCCCGTGACACTTTTGCAGTTGCCAAGAGATGGCCGGCAGGTACCAAGAATTTTTCTCAGAGGCAATTTTTGGAAATGACTCTTAATTAAAGCTCATTTGAAGTAACGTTGAGGATTTGTTTCGGAAGAACCTGGAGCTTCTGACACCCCATGTTCACATTGGGATGTGAACTGCAACTGTGACCATAGTGTTCTCCTGGTTCTAGAGGGTGGAGCATGTGCAAACCACAGCCATTAAGGTGGGCTCCTGAAGACCCCATGACCTTGCTTAAGTTTCTAGCAACAACCAAGCCAAAGCAGAGGCTGAATGGAAGCTCTCTTACTAGCATTTAAGTCTGCTGACAGAAAATAGAATATTACATTGTCTCCTTTTCCAGAAGTTTGTATGCTGATAACCAGGAGGTAAACCTCTACATAGCATAATAAAGAGAAAAGCTGGTTCCTTTTCTCTAGTTAACCTACAAAGGCCCTCAAAAGGCTGGGGGGTAAAAATCCCTAAAAAAAAAAAAAGGGGGAAACATGCCAGTCAACTTTGTAAAAAACAAACAAACAAAACTACCCCACATAATGTATTTACAGCATTCACTGGCCAAAATTCATTTCTCAGCACAGAGGAAACCTAATAGCATCTCTGTAGAGTGTACAGAGAGAAAGAACAGGCAAAACCCTATTTTTTGACCACTTCAGGAATATGAGACAATGAAATCCCAGATGCATAGAGGACACATTCTACCGGCCTGTGTCCCCACACCAGGCCCCTCCCACCTCCCCCTGCAGTGCTGAGCCCTTACCTGTGGTGGGGTCCTCAGCCTACTCGGTCACCCAGCCTGTCTCTTCTATCAAGCAGGGTCGACTGATCTTGAGATTGCCCGAGGGTGAGGACAGCTGCTGTGGGTCTTCCAGGACTCAGGAGGCAGGGTCCTGCTCCCCCCGCCCTGATCCCAGGCAAAACCAAGGAGTGCAGGTTCCCTTGCCATTGCTGCTGAAGTATGTTTGGGCAGACCCTGCAGCTGGTTCGTGTCCCAGAGCCTGTGCGTGGTAGTTAGGGAAACCCTGTTCCCTAGCTCTGTCCCCAGGGCTCAGGGAAGCAGCTAGAGGAACAGCCTGACTGTTACAGCAGAGCCCTCTGTAACACCTGGGAGAGCGGCTTTCCAAGTCCAGGCCCTCCTGACCAGGGGATGTGAACCAACCCAAGAACATCAGGGCGAGAGTCCCAGAGGGAAGGGATGACCACAGAAGAAGCCAGAAACGAGACTCCGCAGGCCGCTATGCTGCCTCTGTTCTTTATTCCAATTCCCCAAAACTGGTGACTTTGCTAGAGGCCATATATATATATATAATAAAGCTCAGTCCAGCTTGGGCCCTGGGGACAGACCTTTGGTACAGCCCAAGTGGATGGGAACTGTGGCTTCACTTCTAAGATCATCACAGAAGCCCCCTGAGGGTCAGGGCTTGACACATTCCTTCCACGAATATTTACTGTGCACTAGTATGGAAGGTACAGAAATGGGCAGAACAGCAACCACACCCTCCATGAGGCCCATCTTTTAGTTTTTTTAATGTTACTTATTTTGAGGAGGTGGGGGGCAGAGACAGAGAGAGAGCAGGTGCTGTGCTGGCTGCCAGCGCAGAGCCCAGTGCAGGGCTTGAACTCACAAACCATGAGATCATGACCTGAGCTGAAACTAAGAGTCAGACGCTTAACCGACTGATCACCAAGGCATCCCTGAAGTTTATATTTTAGATGGGTGAGAAAGATGCTGGCTTCTCAGAAGCTGAGGGGTGCCAAGAAAAAAAAAAGCAGCAGGGAAGGAGGACCAGGAGTGCAACTGAGAAGCATCACTGGGGTGATAGCCTCTTCGACATGGGATGTGGGGAAGGCCTCACTAAGAAAACATTTGAGGAGAGGCTTGAAGGAGGTAAGGGAGCAAGCCATTTAGAGTCTGGGGGAAGAGCACTCCAGGCAGAGGAAACAGCAAGTGGAAAGGCCCTGAGGCAGGCATTTCCTGGTATGTTTGAGGAACAGTGAAGGGCCCATCATGGTTAGAGCAAAGCAAGCAAGGAGGTGAGGAGGAGGAGGAAGATCAGAACAGCCTCACAGACCTAGGGAAAGACTTTGGCTGTTACACTAGTGAGCAGGGCAGCTCCTGGAGGGTGTTAAGCAGTGGGGTGACACGATACAATTCTTGATTAAAAAGATCACTGACTTCTATGGGGAGGATATTCTAGGGGAGGGGCAGCAGGGATAGTTAGATAATAGTTAGATAATATTTTATTCCCTACATATTCCCACCACCTGCCACACAGCAGGCATAGAAGACATGTTGACTAATGAATAAATGTTGTACTAATCGAAGAGATGCTCCCCCTGAACGTTCTCCATGGGACCGCTAGAGGGACCTACCCGTCCCCTCCCCCTAGTGACTCCCATATCCCTAGTGCCACAGAACACAGCCCCTTACTGGGACTATACAGGTGAGGGGAGCATGGTGACACCCACCTCTTTGGGTCTGCATGGTGGGAGGAAGAAGGTAAAAAGGAGATGGGCAGAACTTTGACTTGCAGTCAGGTCAAGACCTGCTTAAGACAACCCCCCAACCAGACTCACACCAGAATCCAGTGGTCAGGAACCTGTGGGCTGGTGTGAAGAATCATGGGAGATAACTCCCTGATACACAGAACATTGTTTGAAGAGATGTGAAATGACAGTAGTGATCCAGAAGAGCTAGGATATGAGGGTAAGTTTCTTTGGCATTGTTTTGTTCTTAGAAAAATAGTCTCAGGGCACTTGGTGGCTCAGTCAGTTAAGCGTCCAGCTGCAGCTCAGGTCATGTACTCATGGCCCATGGGTTACAGCCCTGCATCAGGTTCTGTGCTGAGAGCTCAGAGCCTGGAGCCTGCTTTGGAATCTGTCTCCTTCTGTCTCTACCCCTCCCCTGCTTGTGCTCTGTCTACTCTCTCAAAAATAAACCTTAAAAAATTTTTTTAATAATAATGTATATAATTTGATGTTTTTAGTACATTCGCAAGGTTGTGCAACCATCACCTCAAACCTAATGTTAGAACTTTTTAATTCATCCTAAAACAGAGAGAAAAACCCATGTACCCATTAAGCTGTCAGTCCCCACTCCCCCTACCCTACGTCTAGCCCATGGCAACCTCTAGTCTACTTTCTGTCTCTATGGATCTGCCCATTCCAGACATTTTGTATAAATGGAATCATACAGTACATGGTCTTTGATGACTGGCTTCTTTCATTCAGCATGGTCTCAGGTTCATCCATGTTGTAGCCTATGTCAGTATTTCTCTTCTTTTATTGCCAAATATGTATTCCATTGTCATGGTAGGCCATGTTTTGGTTGTCCATTCATCAGTTGGTGGACATTTGGGCTATTTCTGCTTTTTGGCTATATTAGGAATATTGCTGCTATCAACATTCCTGAGCTGTTTTGCTATTTCGAGATATGAATTCAGTCTGGTAAGATGAACAGCCCTGCCATGGCTAAGATGTAACTGACATCTAGTATTCACATTCTGTGAGATAGCAAGAGGGTCTAGACACCGCTGTCTCCGCGAGGGCCTGACAAGAAAAGTTCAAACCAAGATACTAATCTTCAATTTATAGTTTAGTTAAATTCAGCTATAGGTCCATATAAGTATATTATAGCTGTGGAAGGGAAAGAGAAGAATGCCAGAATGAGCCTTCCACCCACTTGCCTAGCCCCCTGCACAGGTGCGTATGCTCGTGCAGGCACACAATCCACACGATGCCTGCCTTCCTTTTGGTCCAGCTGTCCCAGCTTTCTGATTCAGAACCAGAGTCGATGGGCGAGACCAACGACCAAAAAAAGGAAGCCCAGTATCAGGGCCAGCGCCAGGGCACAGCCACTGCTGCTGGGTTGGAAATACTGGGAGCCATCCTTGGGCCATTTGGAAATGTTAATTAGGCTGGCTGATTCCCACTGGTCTTGAGTTGCCAGTGTTGAGTGAGCGTGTAGGCTTACCCCATCCATGGCTGCACCTGTTCCCTTCCTCAGAGCCGTTCCAAGGGGTCTGAATAGCTCAGACCGCTCTCTGATCTCCGGCTCTGTCCGCCTTCCTGCTGGGAGGATATTTAGCGCTCGCCTAAAGCTGGAACCGTGGTCCACTGTTTCTCTCCCTCAGCCATGCCAGCTCTCAAAATCATTCCCTTCCCTAATTATCTTGAACCAGTTAATCATTTTCCACACTGACTGTTCAGTAACAAGGACCCGGGAGAAGCAGCCACTTTTCTTGTCTGACCCTGCCCAGTGTTATCCCAGGTGGCAGTCCCGGATGGCAGCCTTTCCTCAGAGATAAGAAGCTCCGTTCAAATCCTTGCTCTTCTGCTATCCCAGCAAGTCCCACCAGAGAACACATGCCACAAAAAGACCCACCAGTTCTTGAAAAGCCTCCGCTAGGCAGAGCTGTGGGGAACGCAGCAGATCTCCAATCAAGACTATTGTGTCCTGTGTTTTATGAAATCCTTGTTGATATCCAGAGTATCCAAGAAGCTGCATGAGGCCCAAGAAATAAGACATCTTTCTCTAAAAGTGACTTCTGGGTTCTCTGGGCTCCAGCTCTGTGTCTGAGCCGCTGAATGGCTACAGTTTTGCCCTTGGTGTCGGGCTGATGTGTGGAGGGCTCTCTCCAGAGGGGTCCCACCCCGCTGCTCTTAGAAGTCTAAATGCTACTTCCGAGTCCCAACACATACAAGAAACTTTGAATCTGATGCACATATTAACCCTATCACCCAATGTGGCTCAATGTCTTTTTCACTATGACCCCACTATGGAGGTTCCCAAGACATTTGGATTTCCTAATGGTCTCCTCCCCCACCGAAACACTCCACAAATACTGTATATTTGTTTATTTACCATTCTGGTATCTGGGCTTTCTTCATATAAAAAATATGGTATTTTTTGCCCCCCAATTAGAATGCATGCCATAGGGCCTCCACCAAAGCTTCCCACAGGCAGGAGCTTCATCTGCTCTGTTCATGCCTATAACCAAGAGCCTGGAACAGAAACCTGGCACATCTCAGGTGCCGAACTGATGAAAAGATGAAATAATTATGCTCTGTGTCTCTTCCCAACACCCCTAAGCATCACATGCCTCCTGTCCTCCAAGCACTGTGCTCTCTTCTGGTGCCTTCCAGCGCTGCCCAGGCTAGTTGGTGTCTCACACTCACCCCCAGGGATATATCAGGAAGCTGACAGCCTACTCCTGTGTTCCATGTGTGGGCCACCACCCTTTGGTAGCACTGCCTGTGTGTCAAGGGCAAGTGACATTTGAGCCCCATGGAATAATTAAGGCAGCCCCCAACTGTCTCTGTCTTTGCATCTCCTTAACTCACCCATGGACTGGCAGTCACTGAGACATTCTGTTTGGTCCAGCACACCACACCAGGCTGCATCTGGGGACACACTGGGGAGAGGAGCAAACCAGTCCTCATCAGCAATTACAAACAAGTCTTCCATTGTTCGCTGCGCCATCTGTTTTCTTGGTACGCCCAGCATAACCAGGGCTGAAGGGCTGCAGGGGAGGGAGACCAAGGAGCCCCTTCATGAAGAGACCCCATTTGCTCATCCTGGAAAGAGTAGGTAGCATGGTACCCTGAAAAGCTGGGCCTCCCCAACTCAAGGAAGACACCCGCTGAGAGACATTGTACATATGCCATCTTCCATGAGAAGAAATGGGGTGCCACAGCACAATGCATTGGGAGAAAACAGGAAATCTAGATAATCCTATTATCGAGGATCCATGGAAAACATTCTAGTCTGTTACCAACAATCAACACAGTCACAAGAGTCTCCTGTGCCCTAGAGCACAGTCAATGTATAGAGAATGAGCAGGTAACAGTGGTTGAAAATCAAATAAGACTTATCATCCACAATCAGTTATTTATCCTGAAATTCTAAACCCCAAGTAATTTTGCCAGGGTGGGAATATTTTCAATAGATCATAGAAAGTGCACATTTCTTCTGGAGAGCCCCACCTAAGAGTATGTCATTGGTTCTTCTGATGGCCTTCTGAACCACCGACTTAGAAACTGGCCCTGGTCACTGTGCCAACCTTGGCAAGGGGCTCAGCAGACAATCCAAGTTTATGACTGTGGCCGTGCAGACAACGGGCCATGTCACTGATGAATGTCCTTTGTCCAGATTTAATGGTGGCCAAGTGACACTGAATTCAGGATTGCTGTGGGGGTTGGGGTGAGGAGCTATGCCTGGTACAAAACGACGCTGAGGATTTGCTGAGGGAAACCCACAGAGGAAATTGGATGTCTGTGGGAGGGATGGGGGCGAGGCAGGGGGGGCGGGGATTGAGAAAACCTGTCACAAAGTATGGTGATACTCAGATCGTCTCTCGGGGTCAGCATGACTGCTGAGATCCTCCAGCTTCGTGAGTGAGGGTGAGCTTACAGTCCCATTTCAACTCTGTGGGGTCCCTCAGAGCATGCTGCGTGCTTCCTCCCTGGGTACCATCGTATCGCAGGTGACACTAGGACTGAGTTCACACACTGTACACTCAGAAACCAGTGACATGAAACTAAGAGGCATGTAAACTTGCATATGCTTAGAGGCTGCCAATTCTTTTTTCAGGTCATCCATTGAATTCCAAATGCTCATCTTGAAAATTAATACCTTTGACTATATGTTAGACCAAATCTGTCAGCAGATACAGGGCAACAGGAAAAGAAACACGGTGGTCAGTGTTGCTCTGTGTCTGTAGAGCTCCCAACAGCATCTGCACAACACATGCTAGGAGCACCACTGTCTCTTTCATTTCACGTTTATGAATGTGACCGCAGCTAGAACTCTGTCCTGCCAAGTAGAATTTTTAGTGAATTTCCAGTTGGTAATGATCTCCAAGGCGGTGACAACACTCAGGCAGCACAGGAATAAATGTCTTGTTAGCACTGCGTTCATTATCAAGTTGGGCTACGGGTGTGCTGGGCTTGTGCGGGTGTGCTGGGCTTGTGTTCATTTGATTTTATGTTCTTTCCCTTCAGATTAAAATACGTAAAGGTCTCATTGCCACGTTTGAGCAAGGTAAGACTGACGCTTTGGATTTGCCCAACGTCCCTGCTTTTGGGGAGGGGGGGTGTAAATTCACCAACCAGCCTCCTTCTGTGGCTAACACCGCACTGAAATGCCCCTCTAGTTCCTGCTGTCCCCATCTCCCCTCCCGAGGGGCCCTGCCCACACTCGTGCCCCTGCATGTCTGTGCTGCCCGGGGAAACCCAGACCTTCGCCTTTTCTTCTGCCGTGCACTCTGGGCGGAATCCGACACCAACACCTGCCATCCTGGAACATGTCTTTGTCGCGCGCCCTTTTGTGTGAAGGGCCACAGGGAGCCAGTGGACCCGGGGCCGCCCCCTTTTTTGTTGCCCAAGCCAGGAGGAGCAGGATCTTGAGATGGGCCGATAAGATGTGGCACGTGCTGGGCCGGCCTTTGACCGCTCGCCTTAACGGGCGCCTCCAAGGCCTCGGTGCGGGGGAGGGCAGGTCGTCCGGGGGGGGGAGGACTGCTGAATGGAACAGCTGGGGAGGAAGAGCAGACAAAAGCTAGGGGAGCACAGAGGGTGAGGAACCCGGGGATGGGCTGCAGTTTAGGACCCAGAGGGCAGGCTGGCTGCAGCAGGTGTGACCTCTGTAGGCCTCTCCTTTCTGCCCTGGCTCTGGGGTCCAGGCCCTGCCCCGTGCCACCTGTGGCAGTGCCGGCTGGGGGTGGCCCAGGCTGCACGACTCATGGGCTCAAAGGTGGAAGGGACACCAGATGGTGACGATGCTAACTAACAGTAATAATACCGGAGGACACCAGCGAGCTGTCATTTATTAACCATATTGCCACAGTGGAGCGCATGACACAGATGCCCGTCACCATCTTGGGAAAAATGCAGGTGGAATGTTAGCCTCGAGACTTCTGGATTTATCCAAAACATCATCCTCCTCCACCTGCAGGCCAGACCCTCTGACCCAGCTACCCTTTCTTTCTCCCTCTGCCACAGCTTTGGCCCAGTCCCAGAACTGTTCCAAATGGGGCCTAGTTCCTTGAGCCCCCAGAGGAGACAAGCCCCACACACCCGGGTGCTCTTACTGGGTGGGGCAGAGTGGGGCTGTACAGTCCTGTCTGCAGAAGTCTTTATTTCTGGGACCCCATATCCCTGGAGATCTTCCTGCTCCTGCCACAGAACGGTGACATGGGGCTCAAGTGTCCTTTGAACAGACCCCCAGCTTCCAGCAAGAGGAAGAGGCCAACTGAGTGGAGCGGCTGCCGGCAGCTTGCGAGTGGAACCACCCCCCTTTGTGGTCTGCCAGCTCATTCCCCAGCTGCCGCCTCCCGTCGGTTACGGGGTGCAGTGGGCACTGCAGGAGCCATCACGGGCTGGGGGTGTGCCAGGAGGAAGTCGGGGACTGGAGGAATGCAGGGGCACTTGCCATGCAGGTTGCAGGCTGTGGAGGTGGGGGCTTCCCTGCACCCCCAGCAGTTGGGGCCACTGCTTTCAAATGCACGGGGGCCGCTTTGCCCCAGAGCTTCATGCAGCTCCTCAGAGCCCACCTGCCTGGCGTCCCTCTGTCTGCCTGCCATCCTGCCCAGCCTCTGGAATGCAGCATGCACCCCCCTCTCCCTCCTTGCCCCCCCAGCTAGAGGGGCTCAGTGTTTCCTTTCTAATCCAGAACTGCTCTTTCACTTAATAGCATATCTTCAGCATCATTTTATCTCTTTCATTCACTTGCTTTTTATGTTTTCTTTCTCTCTCCCAATTGATCTGATTAGAATACTGGGTAGAGTGGTTCCTAGTGACTAATGTGAAATCTTAGACAATTTGAAGTGAAGGTATTTCAAAACAGAATGTTATCTAGGATGAATCGGGTTTGTTCACCCCCATATCCAGCTCCAAGGGGACAGGGAGAGACCTTTTACCATGCCATCTCTGTCATGGAGGGCAATATAGCTGGGCTGCCTTTGTCAAAAGTAGCCTGTTTTTAAAGATGAGACTAGCATGAGAGAGCTGCAGGACATTTCCTGTCTCTGCCCAGCCTTACAGCGACCAGCAGGGAGGAGGGACGGTAAAGCCCCCCAGTGCTGGCATTGGGAACACCCGGAAGAAAGCTATCTTCTCAGGTCCATGCAGTTTGTTGAGCACTGATTTCAGAGGCTTTTCCTAGAAGCAATAGGTAAGGTCAGAAAACGAGAAAAGATGTTGTCTGTGAATAAGACAACTTACATAAATTAATTTCCATGCCAATAATAATAAAAATTCAAAGACCAAACCCCTGGAAGTGGAGCATGCCAGAAGGAGGATAGAAAGCCTGCTTCTGAGGTTTGTTCGAAGCCTGGAAGCTTGGGGTATAATAGAACCAGGGCTTAAAATAGCTTACAGTGGGCAAGAGGGGTGATGGAAAGATCCTCTCCTCGCAGAACTGCCCCAGGTGAGGGCAGGCCTTGGCAGCAACAGTGGCGGTATTGCAGCAGGCATCCTGGATTCCTCTGAGCACGCTCGCAACCACCGGGAGAGGGGAAGAGAGGTGCAGATTCACAGGCTTTGAGTTTACTCCTTTTCCCTCCAGTGCTAAACAGCACTATGCTTGTCTGGACTCATTCACACAAGCAACCTAGTCCTAACCTCAGTCCCCCAGACCCTTTGGGGAATAATCGAGTTGTAAGTCATTCGGGTGAAATATCAATATGTAAATACACATAAATAATAACTAGGGCAGGGATCCCCAAAGCTGTCCATCAAGTTTTACGTGCTTCTTCATTGACTCTGGGCCATGCTACTGTTTCATTGGCTCCTCTTTGTTTTACTGCAGTCAGATGCCTTTTCTCTTCACTCTTTACATGTGGAATTGGACAGTGAGGCCAAGTGAAATCTGAAAAGATTCATAGCTCGTTTTATGCTGCAGGGAAGTCCACAGCAAGACCTGGAGGAAAGACATTCACGTGTTGATTCATTCAGCAACATCTCTGCACTGGTGACATAGGGAGGTCATCAGAACCCCTTTCTGGGAACGTGGTTCCATGTGTTCTGAGTGCCACAAGTCTTTTCATGAATCCTGTGCCCACAAGGGCGCTGTGACTTGGCCTCTCTCTGCTTTCTTTGCAGGGCCCTGGCCACCAGCCCTAGTGCCTACCTCACGGCGCCTTTGCAAGGAGGAGATGAATGAGACTTCCCTCTTTCCCGACCCCAGAACCCCAAACCCAGAGACTCCAGGAAACATCACTGCTCTGCTAGTGCCCTCCACACATCTTCCCATTGACGGACTTCCAAAGTTGAAGGTGAACCCCCCAAGATGTTGAGGGTTGGACTTCTCACTCGCTGTGTCATCTTGCTCTAGGACCTCACGAAACTTGGGCTTCAAACAAGAAAAAGGGAAAGTCACCAACAACCAGAGACAAACCCATGCTTGTGGGCATCGGTGTGGGCTGCTCCAGGGCAGGGACAGCAGGAGAAGATGCTGGGTGTTCATGGAAGGGTGGGGGGGGTAGCTGGTTTCTGTTACTCCGAGTTGTTTCCTCCTCTCATTTATAAACCCAAGCATGATTCACAGAAGGGCCAGCAAAATAGCTGTCAAACAGGAATTTTTCCACATTGATTTCGCTAGTGCTGATGTTAGGATTTATGGTTTACTCAAGAATTTCATCATCATGGAAATTGGCCTTCCCTAGGTCTTTTGCCCAGGAGAAGTTTTATATGAGTCGCTGAGTGTTTCCACCTGGTGCCTAATGCCCACTAACTGGGAGAGGTTTCCCAAGCATCCTCCTGGAGTTCCTCAGATGACTCTAGAAACAGGGTCCTGTCCCTGTGAAAGCTCCTTAAGGTCAGGAAGCTTCAAGGGCCCAGCTCAGGATAGCACTAAGTTGACACACAGGGAATGCACCCATGCGGCACTCGGCTGAGACGGGCACCCCCCTACATGTCCCTCTGCCTCCAGAAGCTTTGCCCTACAGTTGTGCTCTCCTGCCTGCTGCTGAGAGAGAGCCATGGCACAATGGGTGCTTTTCCTACACATTGGCTCCAAGGAAGGCATGTTGAGCCTGTTTAAGAAAAAAAAAAAAGAAAAGAAAAACCTAACCTTCTATCTGCACTCTCCCAGCACCTTGCTGGGGGTTTGAGGGTGTCAGTGACAGAAAAAATCAGTCAGTTCGGAAGACCTCTTCAGCCCTCTGCTCTCTCCTAGGCCTGCAGCCTGCTCCAGAGTAAGCCTGGGACTCAGAACTGGGGGGAGCAGCCACTGAGGCCCAGAGAAGGATCAGCCATGCGAGGGTGCTTCCCCACCTCCCTTGACTCTCTACTTCTCTGCTCTTGTGCCCACTTTGTTACCCTCAGTGGCTGTGGTCACTTTCCTGTGGAGTCCTCTGAGCCCCCTCACTCCATCAGAGTGGCTGTTTTCACTGACCAGTCAGTTCTGTCCGTCAGCCATCGCTTGGTTTGGCTAGTACCCGACCATTGCAGGAGAAACAAGCAGGTCCCAGGACCAGACCTTGCTTCTGGGACAATGGGGAAAGATTAAGAAGTTCCTACTGAAAGGATAGACCTTCTAATTCTAGAGAGAATTTGTTTTTCAGCTTTGTTGAAAGCCTCAGGTAGGGCATGAGTCCAGGCCCACAGACAGAAGCAGCTTGGATATCACCCGAACCTGAGAGAAACAGAAGTAAGCCTCATCACTTTGGGCTGTTCTATAAACCCATCCAGTTGGTTCACTCACTGGGGCTTAATGACACTGTTAAGGGGTGACTGGAAGTCCTGCCATTTTCTGTTGTGTGGGCAAATGCCACGATTCTTATCTTTCCCACCCCTGCCCCACCCCCACCCCCCACCTGTATAATGATTTGGGCTTTCTGGGATGTCCCCAGTGGCTCAGACTCAAGATTTGTCGAGTCTGCTTTGTTGCATATTACCGAGTGCCCCAGACCTACTTCCTGCAGGGAAGGGCATCACATGTTCCTGGGCTCCAGAGTCCCAGTTAGGCTCTGATGGCAAGTAGTTTCTGGGAGAACATGTCATTTCCAGGCTCTAGAAACCCCTGTGGCAGAATTCTCAGATTTAGTTGAAGTGTCAGTACTGGAAGTCACATTGAACTCCCGTGGACTTCTGCTGCAGGATTCCATCTTACCTCCCGGAATCAGTCCTCCTAACCTGCAAATTGGGAAATTCAGTTGTAGGCAGCAAATAACTAGACTTCTTGTAAGCCCTACTGATTTTAACATCCCCGTGACCCCAGACTCAACCAGCCACTGGGGACTGGAGCTTCATCTGAACCCACTGTTGTCAGCAGCAGCCTTGGTCTGGAAGAGGGGACCAGGGAATCTAGCAACCACGTTTGCTTACAATCACGTGGACTTGAATTGCTTTTGTTATTTGGGGTGGAAAATTGGAATGATCAAGTTCCTTTTTTTTTTTTTTTCACTTAGAAAAGCAAATATTGTGCTTTTGTAATAAATGCCTTTCAGCAAAATTGTGGGGGGTCACTCATCCAGCGGGGGCCCACCTGAGTCACAACGCTGACTCTTCACATTAGCAGGCCAGCCATCTGTACGTGAAAGTAGCCCTAATCAGCCCAAAATGGATAAGATTTGCTGGCTTCCAGGCAGGGCCAGGCCAGTCCCCTCACTTCTCTGCACACTGATTTCTGTCCAAAGCAAAGTTGATGTTCCACAGTCTCACTAAGGTTTTTGTACTTTAAAAAAACAAAATGATGACTTTTTAAAAATAGTTAAATCTTAAGTAGACCATAGTGAGGAAGTCTAGCTTGGGTGACTGTCACAGGGTCTCCATGCAGTGAAGCCTGCAGCTGCTAAGAGCCACAGGGAGGGACAGGACTTAAGCCTTGACTTCATAAGAGGGGCTGACTGATCAGACCCTCAGCCTTACAAACAAGAGATCATGCGGATCCGTAGACAATGCAAATCACGTCTTCCTGACCTTCCTGCCGGTGTGGCCACCTGCGCTTCACTTCCTGTTACATTTATGTCATCTGGGGGTTTGAGGGATCTTTTAAAACGTACTGTGATGTCTTACATGTAAGTGCGTTATGTCTAGATCTCTACTGAAGGAGAATGTCCACATCAGGAGGGAGTTCACCATGAAACAACCATCGTTCTAGGTTGTGCTCAGTATCTATTGTATGACATACCAATGAAGTGAATGTTTCTTATGGTTTCAGGTCTACAACATTTAGTACATGTAAATAAGAAAAAATTGATAAATATAGTAAATTAAGTTATAATATGTCATTTGATTTTAATTTTGCTATCTCATATTTAATTTGCCCAATGCCCCACATCTGGGTTTATGCTAGGTGGTATAGACCCCTACGGACAACCCACCTTTGCAGACACGTGTGTGCTACACCCAGAAAAGGACACAACTCCACTGATGACACCACTCGACTCTCCAGTTACCCTCTTTTTGTCTTTATTCTGATTTACTGTGATGATTTAATAAAGTAGAAACACAATACTTATGTGCCATATGTTTCTTTTGTTTTCATTATCATTTCTAGGAAAATAAATTTTATCCTGACATCTGACAAAAGATGGCTTGCTTTTTTATCAGAGTTCCTCAAAAGCATCTTTTTTTTAACCAAAGCCGTAATTATGTATCCAGAATGGTACTAGTATCAATCCAGGGAAGTTTACAAATGTGTTTATGTAAAATTGACCTCTCAGTCAGTCAGGAGTCCCTGGCTCTGATGAGCAAGAGGCCAACTTTGAGGGTGTGTCTTTGTGAATAAATGACAGATAAAATGTAATTACCAGCCTCCTGTTGGCATGGCTGAAGCCCCGTCGATGGCCTTCAGGCCTTCAACCGTCACATTCTGAGGCCTGGCCAGGTGGTCTCTACCCGTGTCCTGAGCTACTCCCATGCTCTGGACACCAGGGAACTTTCAACATACTGGACAGTCAAGCTGCCTAAATTAATTCTTTGGTCCATTTAGTGAATAGGTATTACCTATTACTTACGAGACATCTTGGTGACCTCAAAAAGGGTCCAGGTGCCTTTCCAGGAGCCAAAAGATCCTGAATTGATGTAGCTTTTTAAAGCCTTGGACTGGTAGCAAATGTGTTTACTACTTGGTACCTCATGGAATGCAGCTTGATGCAGAGTTTTAGAGCTTTGCTTCCTAGAAGTGGTGGTTCGAGCCTTGTCATGCATCAGAATCCCTCAGGAAGCTTCGTAAGATGTTTCCCATCCCCACCTAGATTCTGATCCACCACATCTGGTAGAACCCCAGCATCTAATTTTTAAAGTCCCCTCACCCTCTCAAGGATTCCAACTTGCATGCAGATAGATTTGGATGAGAGGCTTGGACCAGCCCCATTTTTGGATGCTTTGGGCAGCCCTTACTCCCTGTCCTGCATGTGTACCCTAGAGTGGAGAGAAGGTGAGTGAACATTCCCAAGGAATTGCTCAGGGTAGTGTCCTGCCCTTCCTAATGATTCCACTTTGCAGATGGTCCCAGTTCCCTCCAGGATGATTTATGGATTCCTTCAGATCCGGAAATAGTCCTTGAATTTCACAGGATATTGTTATGAAAGTCTCACAAAGCAGTTATTGTCTTATTTATAACAAAAGATGAGGTGGGGGTGTGGGGAGCGGTGTTCCAGTCATCATATATCCACATTTTCAAAAACTACTCATCAAATGTTAGGCCAGATCATGCAAGACCTTCAGCAGAATTCCAAAAAGAATTCAACTTCCAGTGGTTCCAAAAAAGACCATTGCTGCAAGTAATGCTCTCCTCAACCTCTCTGGGATTTTTGCCACGTGCCAGAATTTTAAAGAAAGAATACCTTTAAGGTATACCCTTGCCATAACAAAATATTCTGAGTGTTACAGGAAACATGCCAGAGTTTTTTTACATTTGCTGAAGTACAGGGTATCTCTCAGCAAGAAGACTCACACATTTATATTTGGTCACGTCTGTACACATTTGAGCTAGCGTTCTAGATCTGTGTATGTGTAGAAACAAATTGAGGCTACTTTGATTTATTAAACAGTTTATGTCAAGAGAAACTATTATCATTTGCTCTTATTTATAGAAATAAATGGAAATGGTTTTAATTGCATTTCAAATCAAAAAACTAATAAGGTAATGAAGATGGAACACACCGTCAATTTCATCCCTGTATTTCTGGTCTACCCAGGACTATCAGCTGGACTGTCTCCACACTCCCACCACCTCCTTCTACAGGTACTGAACCTGAAGCCCAAAGATGGTTCCCTGGGGTTCACACAGCTACAAGGTGGAGCTCCAAGGAGAAACTACCTTTCCTGGGCCCTGTTCTGGACAACACCCCGATCAGCAGCACTTTACTTCACCAGTGCACGGACTGTTGGTAGTTTCCATGCTCCTTCTAGCTACCTTGAAGGTTTTCCTGAGGCCACCTTGACCTTTCTCTCACTTGGACCAGGCACAAACAGATCAGGGTCTTCCAGAGCTGGGGAGCTTGTTTTACTGGAATATTCTCCCAAAGGACAAAGAAGATGATGCTATTATTGACCTTTATCTATTATTCTGGAAGTTTTTTGGATAATACATATCTGGAAAGAAAAATTGCTTATGTTTTCAGACCTGAAAAACAGACTGCGGCAAAGAACAAGAATAGGCTATACATGCTGATGCCACACTCCAGGATGTCCTCCTGCACTTTGTACACACAGATCCACAGAGTGATTTAGCTTTGGCCACAATATTCTGTTCATTCTTCCCTGAGAAAAGTTTTATGTTTCAGGAGTTAAGAAGGTAAAGACACATCCGTGTCCTTACTTGCCCCAAAGACTGCCCTTGAACAGAATGAAAAGAGACTTGCTCCCAAAACTGAAGATAGAGTCTCTTTGCCCACTGCCTATTGCAGCTTAAACCACATCTTCACCCCCAGACAACATAGAAAGCCCAGCTGACGCCCTGGGAATCAGGGGAATTTTAAACAAAAGTGACATTCTCCCTGCCCAAATATCCTCTCACACTTGCCCTCCAAAACTAGCAAATGACAGCAGCCCAAACAGCAGGAACTCTGAAATGATACTCTTTCTGAGTCATTCAAAAGAATTTTCTGGAATTGGAGATTGCTTTTTTGTTGCTATCATTTTAAATTAAAAGTACTTTGAATACCCAAGTCTCTAGTATCCTAAATTAAATTGGATAAGGTGAAGGGGGTGAGAATTTATAACAAGCTGTCGTGTTAAGAAATATTTGTCTGGAAGATTCTGCCTCTTACAGAACAAATGAGAAATTAGGAAGTCCCAGTTAGCATCCTCCTTTTTATCTATGTCTGACAAGAAAAACACTGACTAGATTTTTTTTTTTTTACATTCACACCAAGATATTGCTGCCTCAGATATTGGAGGACATTGTGTATGTAATCAAAAATTATATTTAAAACATTATTTGGTGAAGTAAAGAATAAATGAATAAATGAATAAATTCTCTCCAGGACAAGAGTTCCCTTTCCCTATGTGTCCAGCTGTAATTTTTAATCTTCCACTTGTATGTACCACCTGTCCCTCTAGCAAAATGCTTGTTGAGTTTGACAGAGAATATTTTACATAAAGAGGTCACACTTGTCAGCTTCCACCTTGACGTGGGGTCCTGGGGGTCTGAAAATTGGAGTGTGCCTCTCACCAAGGGTGTGAAGTGGGAAGGGTCTTGCTATTATAGCTCCTGAAAGGATCTTTTTGACTTCAGAAAATAGCCTGGCAAAGAAAAGCTTTTTTTTTTCCCCCATGAATACTCAGGGACTGCATTATGCTCCTGAGATGGTGGAGGTGAGTACTTTTGATCAATATTCCCTGAGAAATGGCCGCTGGGCTAAGTGCAGGCAGAGGGCCTCAATAACAGATCTCCCTCCTGCCAAGCCTACAGAGCATTTGCTGAAATCTTCAGTGAACAGTTTGAACCAGCAAGGGCTGCACATTAATGGCATCATCTTTTCCTCCCTTTAAAAAATGTCACCCCATTTGTCTTCCATGTTGATGGGTGATTATGGGCCTCCTAGAAACAGTTATTTCTATAGCCTTCCTTCAGGGAAATCTTGGCATCTCCATTTTAAGGCACCAGAAAAAGTGAACCCCTGGAATTGTTTCAACCTGAAGAAGAGGGCAGAGTGCCAAGAGGAAAACTCAGATTAGGGAAGACTTACTTACTAATCACCATTTTAATAAAACAAAGTATAGATTTGTACTTTACACCATGTATTCTGTATTTTTTTTCCTTCTAAAATTAATGATCTGTTCTCATCGCAACACCCACCCCATCCAGTTGATAAGCAGATTCTTTCCAGATGAATGCAAATACACACAAAGATAACAGGACTTTCCTATTTCCAGAAATAGCATCATACAATACTTATCATTACAACTTTTTTAAACTTCGCAGTACATCACGGGCACCTCTCCCTCCAACTTACACTTTGTGATAGTTGCATATTGTTCCTTAGAATAGACGTACCTTTCTTTACTCAACCCCCATCTGTGCACATTCAGGTGATTTCCAGTGTTTGTCTGTAACAAAAGTGCCTGCGGCCAACGCCATCACACCTATAGCCTGACATACCACTGTCTCTATTTCTGTAAGATAAATTCCCAAAAGGGAAATCACTGAATCAAAGTTTACGTAATTTTATCCCTAATAGACTATTTGATCATTGCAAAATTCTATAAAGTCAGTTTTGGAGTTGCATTAGGAAAAAAAAACACACACACACACAAGCTAGGATCCATTTCTTCCCATGTTTAAATTACCCATCAGCTTAAGAAAAGAAAAAATATTTTAAAAAGGGGCATCCAGGCAAAAGGTAGAATTTCAGCCCCACCAAAATGAGGTATTCATTCAGGGAAAAAGGGAGGCCCCCGGTTCAGCTTGACCAACCCACACGTCCCATGTTTTTCCATGATACATTCTGAAGAATTTCCCAATTTTGAAGAAATTCCTGAAAAACTAACATCAGTGCATCAAAATACACTATAAGTTCACCTTTCATTGTAGATGGGGAGGAACACAGGCTTGGAGGGTAGAGACAAGTAGCTACAGATCTCAGCTGCACAGCCCCCATTGTGGCCTTGAGCCCTTGAGTGCTAAACCATCCCAACTCTCGCTTCCTCACCTGTGTCTTGAGGTAATACTACTGACTCGTGGCCAGTCTCAAAGATGGCCCCACTCAGTGATCACCAGTATCCTCCCACTTCTGCAGTCCCTGCCACGCTGATTCAGAGATGATCTGTTAGACCAGGAGGACACAGCAAAAAGTGATGGAGTGTTGCCTTCTGATATTAGGTCATAAAGATAATGGCCTCTTGGATGGATTGCTCTGGAGAAGTCAGGCACCATGCAGTGAGGACACTTCAGCAGCGCTGTGCAGACTGACAGGCATGGGAGAGAGACATTCTAGAAGTGGATCCTCCAGTCTTCATTGGATTGCAGCTCCAGCTAACATGTTGACCATACCTTCATGAGGGAGCCCAAGCCAAGAACCACCAGGCCAGGCTGCTTTGGAATTCCTGACCCATAGAAACAATGAATGTAGTAATTACTATTGTTCTAAGCCATCAAGTTTGTGGGTGATTTGTCATTACACAGGCATAAAAATTGACCTAATGGGCTGTTCTAAATATGAGATGAAGAAAGTGTCCAAAAGGCATGTGCACACAACAGCATGTTCTAATGATGCTTTCAGTAGTGTCATGGCTGAGTGTGGCCCCAGTCCTCTGGAGCCTGACCACATCACTTTATATAAAGAGTGCTATGCCAGGGAGCCAGTTACCTGGCATCTGATCTCTCCACATCTCAAAGAGCCTTATGATGAAAGCAAGGCATTCAACATTCACAGACATTTTCCTCACATCCAAGTAGTGAGTTATAATACTTCCCATTCAGGGTTGATATGAAGACCAAATAGAAAAATGCACACTCCGAAAACCAGACCTCTATTGTTACTTATAGAATCCCTCCAAAACTAGTGATTTAAAATAAGAGTACACTTATGATGAGCACAGTAATGTATAGAATTGCTGAATATTGTACACCTGAAACTAATATAACACCATATGTTAACTACATACTCTCCCCTGCTCTCCCCTGAGCTCTCCCACAAGTGTTCTGAGGTGGTACAGGGCGCAGGCATCACCTCAAAGGCTCACCTGCTTCCTTGCATGTCTAGAGTCACTCCTGGCTGTTAACTGAGATCTCACCTTATGTTGTCAGCAGAACACATATATGTGGCCTCTGTGCACAGCTTGGGCTACCCACAGAAAGACTGAGATCCCCAAGAAAGACTCAGGTAGAAGCCACATAGACTTTGCTAATCTAGGTTTCAGAAGTCACACAGTGTCACTCCTACTACATTTGAGGAACAATCACAAAGGTCACTCAGTTTTCAAGGGAGGGACAAAGACTCCACCTCTCAATGGAAGCAATGAATGTCAAAGGGTTTGCAGAAATGTTTTAAAACTGCACCACATGGCATTAACATTATACAAAATTCAGAATCTGTATTCTGTCACATCCTGTGGATGGATCAGACATCAAAGATCTCAAAATAACAAGAATGCTTTCTCATGAGTACTTGACCTAAATAAGTTGTCCTCAACAACAGCCTTGGGTGGTACTTAATTGCAGACAGCCAAATGCACTTTAGCCAGCTGAAGTAGATAAATCACTTACTGAATGCTCTTGGCTACCTCACAGACTGTCCAGGAGGGCCATGTAAAAGGTTTTGGGGCTAAAAGAGCCAGAAACAACACCTAAATCAGCCTGCCAGACAAACCCACCTGCAGCTTACACCATGGCCCTGGGCCTTCACCACAGCATGGAGACTGAGATCCCCACAAATGCCTCTCCACTCCCCTCACTGGTGCTGACTGCACCTGTCACACCTCCTTCCCATCGCTGTTCTGCAACCACGCCTTGCCAAGATATCTTATTAGAGGTGAGCACTTCTAACCCAAGCTGTGAGGGTGACCTTACTATAGAACAATGGTCATTTCCATTTCCTTACAGCAGAGCCTAGCTGCAAGGGAGGCTGAAGAAACCAGTTTCTGGATCCTGCATGGGGAGGCAAGACTCATGGGATGGGAAATTAGCCAAACATAGGAAAGGTGTTCAAAAGCTGTAGAGTATGCAGAAAACATAATAAATGTCCAGTACAGGTAGGTACTACTCCTCCACTTTATCAGTGAGAAAACAGCAAAGAGAGATTAACTCACCCAAGGTCACATAGCTCTTAAATGGCAGAGACAAGATGATGAAAGCAGGCATTTGTTCTCTGAGCTCCTGGTGCCTGGCAGTCTATGGCATGTTGGAGAAGAAACAGGTCCCTTTGCATGTGAGCTTGCGAAATCCCACCTTGGTGGGAAATTACACTTTTATTGAGGCACAAAATTAAATTTTTTATTGAAAAGTTTTCTTGAAGGGTGCCTGGGTGACTTAGTTGGTGGAGTGCCAACTTCAGCTCAGGTCATGATCTCACTGTTGTGAGTGCGAGCCCTGTGTGGGGCTCTGTGCTGACAGCTCAGAGCCTGGAGCCTGCTTCAGACCCTGTATGTCCCTCTCTTCCTGCCCACACCCCCACTCATGCTTTGTCTCTCTCTCTCTCTTTCTCTCTCAAAAATAATAAATAAATATATAAATAACATAAAGAAATTATTTTATTTTATTTATTTTTTAACATTTATTTTTGAGACAGAGAGAAACAGAGCATGAATGGGGGAGGGTCAGAGAGAGAGGGAGACGCAGAATCTGAAACAGGCTCCAGGCTCTGAGCTGTCAGCACAGAGCCCGACGTGGGGCTCGAACTCATGGACCCGCGAGATCATGACCTGAGCCAAATTCGGCCACTTTACCGACTGAGCCACCCAGGCGCCCCAAGAAATTAAAAGAAAAGAAAAGAAAGTTTTCTTAAAGTGACTCAACTGTGAGTTTCAGATTTGGGGTTTGGGATCGGCCCCCTTTCTTCTCAGCACTGGTGTCCCTCTGCCTGCCCTTGGCTGGGGCTAAGCAGGGAGTGCTTAGCGACATGTGCTCAGGGACTTTTCATTCTCTCACTCTTGCTGGTTGCCATGGTTCTGGGATGGCCTGTTAACTTGCTGGCAGGTATAGAGCTGCGAGTTCCACAACCAAGTGCTTTTAGAACAGAGGTGGAAGGTAGAGAACCGAAAGAAGACGTGTACATGAGCGTGCTGGCCCCATGTGATGTCTTCACTGTGGTGCAGCCTAAAACTCCATTGTTCACAAAGAATTCAAACACCTCTCTCTCTCTTATAGCTCGCATCTTCAGTCTGTTAAAGCAAAGCAAAAGTGGTTCAGAATCTACAAATTTGATCCTACAGAAGCCAGTGTGAGGGCCTTAGTTATAATCATGGACTGCTGAATTACCCAATTTCCCATGAGTATGGGTTATTTGTGTTTGTAGGTTGGGTCACGTTAAAAAAGAAGTTTTTTCAATGCACAAGAGAACTTGAAATGGTGACATGCATGGCTCCTCTCTCACTGAGGTGGAAATTCCAGGCTATTACTTTGGAGTCAAATTGCCAAAACATAAATTAGGTGTTTCCATGATTTGGTACTAAAACTGTATGTGTTCTTATACCACGAGGTCATGTTCCATGCTTTGGTAGCCCCTATCAATGACAAGAAGATTGTATTTCACTATCCATTTGAATTCTCCCTTCAAGGTTTGGCACATTTGCTCCCTTCAAGGTTTATCTCTGTGAGCCAGTTTCCTCCTTGCTCTCGCCTGAATGTCACCACTTACTAGTCATATTACCTCTTAAAACCTTCCATGTCCCCATCTGTTACATGGGGCTAACCAATACAACCTCACAGAGTAATCATGAGAAATTAATGAGTATTTCATGTTAAGGTCATAGACCAGGTGAGTAATTAGGGCTCAAAGAATTTTAGCTATTACTGTTACAAATCCACCATTAATTGGGGGTAGTAGTCTCTGGTTAAGACTTCAAGACATCAACTCTTCCCAGGCCACACTTATTGCCAGTGTCAACAAGTGGGAATACCATACCTGACCAAGACCTCACACTCTCACTCACCTTAGACAGCAATGTGCACACAGACCCGCTGGGGATCTTATGAAAGTGCAGATTCTGATCTGGCAGGTCTGGGGAAGGGCCTGCACTTCCACCCTTCTAACCCAGCTCTCAGTTGGTGCCAATGCTATAGGTTCACGGTCCACACTTTGAGTAACCAGCATCCCAAAAATACATACTAGGAATGTTCTCCACTGTAGCTGCCACAGTTGATATGCCTGTGAAGCTGGATCAGAAAATTGCTTTAGAAAAAGTTTCAAGTAGAGGTTGGGAACTTCTAATCAGAGCTGCCTCTCCACTGTTGGACGTTGATCTCAAGGCTCCAAATGCTCATATATTTGCAAAATTAAATGAGGCCAGCAGTTATCATGAAGGTGCTTGCTGTTTTCCAATTAATATTATTTTAAAACTGACAAATGCCAAATTAAAGTTATCTTCTGGCTTTCACAAAATTGCTAAATCAATGACTAACAAAACCCTTGAAATGTCAGGTTGAACCATACAAAATTTTTGATATTAAACTTTTTATTTTTAGTTTCTATTTTTACTTATTATTTATTATGATTCAGCCTAAGAGTTGTCATTTCACTCAATAAATTCAGCCATTATTGCAGTGAGGAAACAACTTTCATACCAGGAGATGATGTTCCTCTTCTGTGTACATTTCAGTGGATGACATAACAGGTGAGAAATCGTACATATTGCCTGAGAGCCACTCCAGTTGACGCGACAAACATACAAAGTATTTTTTTTTTAATTTTTTTTTCAACGTTTATTTATTTTTGGGACAGAGAGAGACAGAGCATGAACGGGGGAGGGGCAGAGAGAGAGGAAGACACAGAATTGGAAACAGGCTCCAGCTCTGAGCCATCAGCCCAGAGCCTGACGCGGGGCTCGAACTCACGGACCGCGAGATCGTGACCTGGCTGAAGTCGGACGCTCAACCGACTTGCGCCACCCCAGGCGCCCCACAAAGTTTTTTTTAATGTTTATTTATTTTTGAGAATGAGAGAGCACAAGCAGAGGAGGGGCAGTAGAGAGGTAGACAAACCATAGAAGGCTCCAGGTTCCAAACTGTCAGCACAGAGCCCGACACGGGGCTCAAAACTCACGAACCATGAGATCATGACCTGAGCCGTACTTGGACACTTAACAGACTGAGCCACCCAGGAGCCCCAAACATGCACAGTATTAAGAAAACTGTCTTGGAAGCAGCTTCCTACTTATTTAACTTTCTCAATTAAACACTCAGGGCTTTTTAAGTGGTGCCATAGACAAGAGTACACAACGGTGTGGCCATGCTCCAATAAAAACTTTATTTAGAAAAATAAGCTCATGGCCAGATTTGGCCACCTGACTCCCTGGTTTGTTGACCCCTGGGTTAGCCTCTTAAGTTATAATGGTAGAAATTGTGAAATACCACAGTGGCACAATATCTGGAATCTCAGTACAACCTTAGAAGGTATAAGATCACAGTTGCTGCACAAACAAGTCAAGGTAGCTATAATAATTATTTAATTTTTTTTTAGTTCTCTTGGAGCTGACTGAAGAAATTTTGAAAATGCAAAGGAGAAAATTATGATTTTCTCTGTGGCTAATATAGCAAAAATTTTTCTGATACAAGTCTGAAATATTTTTTTAATGTTTATTTTTGAGAGACACAGAGAGAGAGAGCAAGTAGGGCTGGGACAGGGGGAGGGAGGACAGAGGATCTGAAGAGGGCTCCATGCTGATAGCAGAGAGGCCTGATGTGGGGCTCAAACTCACAACTGTGGAGATCATGATCTGAGCCAAAGTCGAACACTCAACTGACTGAGCCCCCCAGGTGCCCCCAAATATGAAATTTCAATTAGGTAAATGTTTCACTAAAATGATTTAAAACTATAATTGGTGTTTGGTGAATTATCAAGATAATGTGTGCGGAAACCATCAAGAAGATATCAAGGATAACAATACTGCTCAAAAGAAGCAATAAGGGTCTTCTATTAAAAGAGAGGAGTGAGAAAAGAGCGGATTCCTTTATGTTTGTAACACATGTGGTGAGATCTAACATGACTCAGTTTGGATTTGGACACAAGAGCCTGCACTTTGGTTCATTGCCTTGTGTCCCTGACAGTTCATTTTTATGTACACTGTACCTATCAGTTTCTGCCCATCTCCTAAAAATAACCTCTTTGTAGCTGCATTCTGGAATGATCAAGGTTCATTTTACATAGGAAAGTGGGACACATTTCAGTAGGAAAGAATGACAATCAATTGGTTGTGACAAGCTTTTTTTTTTAATGCTTATTTATTTTTGAGAAACAGAGAAAGCGAAGGGGAGGGGCAGAGAGAGAAAGGGCAGAGGATCCGAAGCAGGCTCTGCGCTGACAGCAGAGAGCCCAATACAGGGCTCAAACTGATGCTTAACCAACTGAGCCACTCAAACACCCCTGGTGTGACAAGCTTTACAAAAATTTTTCAATGTTTATTTTGAGAGAGACACAGAGAGAGAGAGAGCATGATGGGGAAGGGCAGAGAGAGAGAGAGACAGAATCTGAAGCAGGCTTCAGGCTCTGAGCTGTCAGCACAGAGCCCGATGTGGGGCTCCAACCCATGAACCGCAAGACCATGAGCCAAGCTGAAGTCAGACGCTCAACTGACTGAGCCACCCAGGCACCAGGTATGACAAGCTTTTAAATGGCAATATTAGACATGTGGGTTTCAGCTAAGATCCACACCCCCTTCTGTTCTTTGAGCTTGGAGGAAATTTTACCCTAATTTTTTTTCCTCCTGTAAAAAGAGCCTTCTCTGAAACCCTTCCATGCATTAACACCTCCTCTGCTTCCTATCAGATTCAGCAGACAATAGCCTCTTGGCTCAGTCTGTCCATCCTGTCACCATCAGGTGTGACACCTGACTGTAGCGTTTGAGAAGGGGCATTGCATCAGGGCCCTGGTCCTGGACAACAGAGATGAAGCAGATGTTGCATTCGAATAAAAGGGCCTTTATTTTGATGAGTGGAATAGGAGAATAATGCATTCAGGTGAAAGTTTCTGCCATTCTTGTTTCCCGCTGTGTGATGCTTTTTCTACTGCCTCAAACCGAGTGGCAGGAACAGTGAACACCTGGGTTCTGATGAAGGGAGGCAGCACTGTAAACTGGGAGTGCAAACCATGGGGACCAGCTTCTAATAGATGTTGGGGACGCTGCACAGCGTGAATCTGACATGCTCGAATTATTGGCTCCCAATAATCACACCTTTGAATGTGCTCTGACTGGCAGTAAATTTCCTATAGGTTTCATTTCAATACAGTAAGCATCCTAAGATCGCTTTGTCTCAGTAGTACAGGCTCACGCAATGAGCTAAAGAAAAGCATCATCAGTATTGATGCTTTGTGTAGAAATGTCACCAGGAAATCCACACAGTATAGAAATCTTCAAATAAGACAAACATGAGTACGTTTACCCCTCAACCCATCTGCTCACCATATATACTGCCAAAGGGATCATCACGTCTTGAACATTTCACTTTCCAGATGCAACAGACCAAGCCCACAATAAAAATATGTGTTAGACAAATGATGACAGTTAAGGGATGAAGGGTGTGTGTTTGGGTTGGTGAAAATATGTTAACTGACTTCAAGTCATATGCTCAAATACGTTCTATGATTTTGAGAAGCATATCGGTCCACAGTGATGACCAAAAAAAAAAAAAAAAAAAGGTTGTGGATAGTAATTTGTAAGCCAAGTTGTTTCTCTCACTGGCAGTGAGAAGTCAGTTTTCTTCGCCACAGAGGTCCCTCAGAGGTGTCTTGCTGGTGACGCCTCTCACTGGTCTCTGTCACTTTCCGGGATTGAATCTGGCATGTGGTACTTTCCCCGCTGCAGCTCCTCATAAGGAGTGTCCAAAGAAACAGGATTCATTTTTCCTGCAGAAAATCCTCTTGACTGGGAAATCGCCTTGGTGACATCAAAACATGTAGCTGGTTGTTTGCACAAGACAAGATGTTGATGAATCGGTTGGAAATTGTTTATGTTTCCTTAGCAACCTCAGTAGGAAGCAGGAGTTCTGTAGTTCTCCTGGTGAAAAAAAGATTTCCCTGTTTGTGGAAATCACTGGGCAGGTAGGCGCTGTCTTCTCATCCTTTCTTCCTGTGGACTCCACATACTTGACCTCACTTGGCTGACCAAGGTGCCAGGTCAGCAGAGGCATCTCCAGGACCTTGAACAATCCCTTAGAGGATGGCCTTCCTACTCTGGGTGTTTGGGAATAGTTCTTTCCCCCAGAGCCACTGGATGGGGATAATTGTGGGCCTGGGACCGGATTTCACTTCTGAACTTTCCTCTGTGGTGCTGATGCACGTGCCTGTTAGAGATGGTGGCCATATTGCAATCCAGGAGTACTGAGTATACCAGGCTTTCCCTATGAGTATTGGTCACTTAATGCTACAGATTGGTAATAAATAAACAATGTTTCTTTCAATTTATAAGATCTATATAACTCGAAGATGCATTTAGAGGCTTTCTCAGCCAAGTGGGATTTTCAGGCGATTACCTTCAAGTTATATTGCCAAAGTATTAATCAAATATTTCCATAATTTAGGATTAGAATCCTAAGTGTCTTTAGACTTCTGTGTTGTGCTCCATGATTTGGTACCACTTTGGTAATCAGAGGGGATCAAGACCCTTGCATGTTCTTTAGTCCACTCTCTCACATTGGTATGCTTTGCCACCTGGCGGGCGGGGGGGGGGGGCAGGGTTCTCTCTACAACTCAGTTTCACCTTGATCTTCTCCCAACCTCACAAATCATGCCTTTAACCACCAAACCTTACAGGCCTCTCTAGTTTAACCTGGCCCTGGGATAAGCTAACTGGGTGACACCACGCACTGTATGTATATATGTCATTATAAATGACCCCACGCGCTAGGGTCTATTTGCCAGAAACTTTCTCCACAAGACCAAAATGTCCCTTCCGTGAGAAGACAGCAAGTTTTGATCAAAGCCTGCCTTCCACAGACCAGTGGATTCATAACATCCTCAACACCAGAGAACATGCTCTGAGAAATAGGTTTTCTCCTGCCTAAACTGAGGACACCTGCTCCCTTTGGGGTTCTTGCTGCCTTTCAGTTCACAGTCTCGGGAACCCTTCTCAGATGTCTCACTGTACCTTGCAGAGCCCCACTCTCTCTGGTTCACAGATGAGGAGACAGAGGCCTGCAGCAAGCCAAGGGATCAGTAGAGCCAAGGAGCTTGCCTGAGGTGCATTCTAGACCCTTTCTCTTTAGCAAGACATTTGGTGGGTGAAGAATACCATGATGTGCTTTGTTCACTAGGACTCTGGAGAGTTTCTGCTTCGTTTTGTTCGAAGACATTGTGGAGGCTGTGGAACGAAGTCCAAGGGACGGGGACAGAGGGGCAGCTGGTGGAAAGAGATGGCAGGTCCACTCGGGTGCCTGCAGCAGAGCAATGGGGGCCAATGGGAAACAGTGCGCCCTTGTGGTCAGCAGCATCTGGCACAGATGGGCTGGGCAACATCCACCTGGAGACTGGCATTGCCCTGCCCAATCTCGTGCGCCCTCGTCTCTGCCCGGGGGGGCCCCCACATACTCCCACGTGCCCTGGAGCAGCTGGAGTCCTGCCGGGCTCCAGGCTCCAGTTCTGCTCTGCTCCCTGACTGCTCATCGTGGGCAATTGTGGGGCCTCTGGCTTCACTGCTGGCACTCGCAAGTTACACTGGAGTGCTGTGTGACTGGGGGACTCCTCCGCTGGGCCCTGTTCTGGCTGAGGGGGGAGCACGTGCTTCCACAGCGCAGGCCTTTGAGAAGCCAGGGCTCCCGTCAGACCCGGACTTCTCCAGGCCTCCAAGGAAACGTGAGTCAAGAGGACGTGATCAACTCTGGAGAAAGGGGCAAAGCTGCCGGCTCGCTTTGGAACCAGGCAGTGCAGAGCAGCCTTTGACTTTTATTATATCACCCTCGTGTAGGAGGAGAAAAAGTGTGGACACCACAGGCAAAAATTAAGTCCCTTCCTTTATTTAGCCCCCTCTTTTAGCTCCTCCCTCTTTGGTCCTGTCCCGTTCCCTAACCCACCAACCCCTCCCAGCAACAATCCCTTGCGGCAGTGAACGTGGCTGTGCCAGTGGGTTCCAGGGAAGGTTGTCCAAGCTTGGAGTGACCTCAGAGACACAGGATGTTCTCAGCATCCTTTGCATATTTATAAAGAAGGTGAGCTCGTCTCCACTTGGTATTCTAAAACGGGAGCCCTTGTGAACTTATTCAGGGAGGGATGAAAAAGAGAGAGATGGAGAGAGAATCTGATTTCCTTTCTGTGGAATATCTTGTTGACCCATAGAACGTAACTTTGAAATAAATAGACAAAACTTGTCTAATTCTTGGACACCATTCGGTTACTTCAGTGGGGTCAAATTTGTATGCAATTTCACTGAACATCTCACACAAATGAAATTCTGGTCTCTAAGTTTAGAAAAGGTATTATTTGGTCATTGGGAATACACCACCGGCTATGAAAGAGCACATTTGCAAACAACCAAATTTTCTTTACCCTCATGAAAGTGGATCTTAGAAATTATGCTTTACGATTATGGACATGAAAACCAGTGGGCCAAACACAGACGACAAGATGTCATTCCTGCAGCCAGGCCTCGACTTGTCATGTGTGGCCAACCATCAGGTTTTCCAGGAAACTTTTTATGGGCATAGAACATACCCTGACCCCTCACTCAGTCTTTTCACATATGGCGTAATTCGGGGAGGACATTTAAAAATTCTCATGTTAATGTTGCCCAGAGGAGACAGCCAACAGCCTGCAAATTGGAGTTTTTCTTTGTTTTATCCAGTTTCCAGGTTGTTATAAGTACTGTTTTGTCCCTGTGCTTATACATTCTCCAAACTGATAAAGTACATAGGCATCACCAATAAAAGGCAAATGCGATCTGTCCAGGGAGCAACTTACCCATAGTGGCTTCTCCTTCATTGCCATTCTGGGTCTGTTGCAAGACCTTCACAAATGGAGGAATATTCAATGTTCCTGACAGCTCAGTCTTTCTAACCCCTCTCCCACACAAAACTGCAGGCTCAGAGTCTGAACAAACCGATCTCTCTCAGTTGTTCCTTCCAAGTTTCTCAGGGACTGTCTTTCCCACCCCCATCCCACCTACATCCTTCAGACATGCAGCCCTTTACTGGGCAGATATCTAAAATCTCTTTGATGGACAAACATTTGATTTAGAGGGCCTTAGGAAAAAAGTAGCAAAACATACCACAAAAGGAAATGTACACTTGTGATGTTTAGCACAGCTCTGCAATGGACTGTTTCAGAGAGGGAAACAACTCGAAATATTAACTGGTGGGCGTCAGAATTGTTCTTCAACGAGCTAAGTGACACATAAAGGAAAACATTGTAATGACCTGTTATTAACGCTAATACCCTAAACAGATGGTGTTCCATTTTTCCCCCAAAAGCGGATTGCTCACCTGATTGAAAAATCATTTTTGAACCCTTACCCCAAACTGCATTAACTTCTGTTGTAGCCACGAGTGTTCTGGTTTGTTTCACTTACTGGGGAAATCTGACCATGAAACCACTACCCACCTTATTTATTTGAGGAATTACTGTTACACTGAGCCCCAAATGGTCAGGAAATGCAGGGTCTGTTAAGTTAAAGTGTGTCTCACACCCCCTTGATCAAAAGGATAGATTCTTGTGGGCACTTATGTAGATTTCTCTGGAAGAGTCTCCCAGGCCTTCATTCTAGCCCCATCTTCCACTACCTTTCCCAAGACCCCTAGCAAGCCTTTGGCTCCAGTTCACCAGTTTTGAGGCTACACCCTTGAACTGCTAGAAGGGCAGGACCCAGAGGTTCAGGCTCAGCTGTAAAAACCCATGATCCTAGTGAAGGTGGCAGCATTTTTTTCCTTTAATAGAAAACAGACATTTAAGAAATCATTTTAAATCCTTAGTGAAGCCACGTGATGCAGAAATAAATCCATCTGACTTTGACTTTGAAAATATTTTTATTTGAATAGTAAATAGTTATACAGTTGAAACAGTTCTATTGAAGCTTTCTATAAATAGCTAACAATTAAGAAAATAATGTATGTAGAAAAGAGATTGCATTTAAAAGTAAGAGCTGTTGGTTGTACAGGGGCCTCACGGGCCCTCCAAGCAGAATAAAATGGTAGGTTGTCTGTAATTCGCTCAGATAGGTATAAAAGTTAAAACTTTTAACAGATCCCTTTAGAAAAAGGCTCTCTTCTAAAATGCACAGTGAAATGTCAAGAGTGGCAAGGGAGGGGGAAAAGCGTACCAAAAAAAAAAAAAAGATCTGCAATCAAATAATAGCATAATCTTCATAATTAATATAAATAAATAAAGAATAAATAACAATTACTCATAAATCAACATATACATTTAGAGAGAACTTATATAGTCCTACCTCAACAAAGATGATAAAACCAAAGAGTCTTATGTGAAGTATTGAGGCAGTTTCTACAGCATTTTCTGAAAATTCCCTTCCCTCCCCCAAAACAATCCCAGACAACAGTTCAAGGCATTTGTGGCTATACTAAAGAAAACTCTTTTTTAAGCAATTTGATTTGTTCACATACAAAAAGGTAAAGCCAGACTCCAGCAGTTCACAAGCCATAATAAAGCTAATCGTGTGGGAAGTTCAATTTACAGCCTGTGAAATATAAAGGCATTTATTCCTCAAGATTCACCCAAAACAACCCGTACGCTACATACATAGAGAGCAGAGATTGGTAGGCGAGAGCAAACCGCATTTCTAGACCATGAACACAGCGAATACTAGCAAGAAAAACAGCTCTCCCCTCCAAGGGGAAGCCTCCAACCACGAGACAAACGCTTACAGCTTTTCTCTCTTGTACAGAAAGAGATTGGCTCCTGTTGCGCCAAGGAGGGGAAGGGGACACAACGCAAGAGGGGGGGGGGGTCCGAAAGGAGTCACAACGAGAGGATTGGGGTTACCGTCACGCCACACCGAGAGAAGCGGAGACAACACTTTCACCGGGGGTGGGCGCCCCCGGAGCGGACGCGGGTTCAGGGCGCGCAGGGCGCGCTCTCCTCGTGGGTCTCCAAGAGAAGGCACAGTTCGGGGGGGCCGCGATGGAGGGCGCGCTCTAGCAGGCCGGACGCACGGGCACCTGCAGGAGGATCACCTGTCGGTTCTCGGACGGGTGGCACTTGTTGATGTGCCGCGTGAGACCAGGCGAGCTGTAGAAGGTGGCCGGGCAGTACTTGCAGGGGAACACCTGGCGGCGTGCAGCAGGCGCAGGTGGCGCTCCTGGGCGCCCTTGCTGGGGAACGTCTCCCCGCACACTGGGCACAGGTGGCACTCGGAGGACGCACTCAGGCCCAGCACTCCGGCCGCCTCGCCGTCGCCGGCCGCCTCCTGGGGCGCCTTCTCGTCGGGCCCAGGGTACAAGGCCAGTAGGTCCTCGGCCGGAGGCGCGGGCGGCGCGCCCTTGGCCTGCAACGCCTGGTGGTGCGCCAGCAGGTGCTTGCGCAGATAGGCCTGGCGGCGGAACTTCTTGGCGCAGTGGTGGCACTCGTAGAGCCCGTCCTCGGAGCCCGACTCGGACACGCCGCCGGGGCTCGGCGTGTCGCGGTCGCTGCCGCCGCCTGTCGCCTCCCGCGCCTCAGCCCTGGCAGCGGTTTCAGGCTCGGACGCGCGGGCGGCGGCGGGCGCAGGCCGCGGTTTGTGCCAGCGGCGGTGCGAGGCCAGGTTGGCGGGGCAGCTGAACACCTTGGCGCACTCGGGGCAGCGGTACTCCACGCGCACGATGCGCGAGCACTTGTGCTGCGCCAGCGCGAACGGGTCGGCGTACTCCTCCTTGCAAAGCTGGCAGATGAACTCGCCTAACGGCCGCGCCGCGCCCCCCGCCCGGCCCCGCGGCGCCTCCACCGGGCCCTCTTTGATCTTGAGCCCCAGCACAGGCGACGTGGTCACCTCGTCCTCGAAGTGCAGCTTACGGATGGCTTTGGGCTTCTTGGCGCCCGGGGCCTTGGCTACCTTGGCGGGCGGCTCGGCGGCGGCGGGGGGCGCAGGGCGCTTGCCCGGGGGCCGCAGGGAGGCGGCGGGGGGCAGCGGGGGGCCGGGCCCTGGGCCGCGGGCCGCCTCAGCGCCGGCGGAGAACGCCGTGCCCATCTTGAGCTCTGCGGGAGCGAAGAGCAGTGGGTCGCCGCCGCAGGTGCCGCCGCCGCCGCCGGTGCCATTCGCACCGCCGCCGCCGCCTCCGAGCAGAGCGGCGGGCGTAGGGAAGGATTCGGCCGAGACCGGCGACCCGAGGTTGAAACTGCGCTCGAAGTACTTGTGCTTCTCGTGCTCCCGGCTCACGGGCCGCGTGGGGCTGTAGAGCGGCGCCGGGTGCGCGGCCTCCGGGTTGCCGAAGTGCGCGGCCCGCGGGCCCGGCGGGGGCGGCGGGCCCGGCGCGCAGGCGAGCGCGGCAGCAAGCGCCGCATGGGCGCGCTCGGCGGGCGGCAGCAACGGTCCCGGCCCCGGCTCTGCGCTGGGGGCGACGCGCGGGCGCCCCCGCAGCCAGGCGAGAGCAGCAGCGCGTCGCCGTCCTCGCCGCCGCGGACCCGGTAGGACACGGGCGTGGACTTCTTGCTGCGCTTCACCAGGAAGCCGCGGGGCATGTTGGCGCAGCGCGAGGGCAAGGCACTGGCTCGGTCCCACCTCCGCGCTCGGCCCGGGCGGCCCTCAGTGCCCCCGGCCCATGGCCCGGGAGCGGCGGCTACGGGACTCGCGTGGCGCCGGCGGCGGCTCGGCCCGGCTCTGCGCCCTGCACGCGCGTCCCTGTCCCCGGGCCCGGGAGCCGCTCCCTTTTAACGGGGGGAGGGGGCCATTGTTCTCGCCTCCCGCTTCCTCCGGAGCCAATCAGCGCGTCCGCACCTCCTCCGCCTGGTCGGGTGGGAGGGCTACGGGGCGGCAAAAAAGGGGCCGGGACTCGGGGGTCGCCCGTTAGGTGCGGCAGATGTACCTGAGGGCGCTGGGCCCCCGCGCGCGCCCCGCTGCCGCCCCGCCCGGCGCCGCCGCCCCGCCCGCCCAGGCACACGCCCGGCCCCGCCTCCCTTCACGGTCTACTGCTCCTCTATGGGGAGCGCACGTGCCTGGGCTTTGTGTCTCTCCTCCGGGGGGCGCGGAGCCGCCAAATGGGCCCGTCCATCAGCACGACAATGCACGCCCCCCTCCCGCGCGGGGATTACCCGCGGGTCGCGAGCAAAATAGCAACAAAGGAGAAGAATGGCCCCAAATATGTCAGGAGGGTTCAATCCGCGAGCCAGAGCGGAGGGGGAAGTTGTGCGCGCTGATTGGGTAGGGGCGGCGGTGGGCAGCAGCAGGCGCGGGGGAGATCTGAGTGTGGCTGCTGGGGCGGGAGAGGAGTCGGGGGAGGCGCAGGGACTCCGCCTGGTGTTTGGGAAATAATAAAAAAAAAAAAAAAATGAAAATAGTGGCAAAGCCCGGGCGTCCGAGAGGCTCGGACGGGTGGGCCTTGGGACCCAGGACCCAAGCGAAAATGGGACCCCGGAGTTGCAAACTTAGGTAGAGGTTCTCTGGTCTTAAGGCTGCAGCCGAGGGCGGCGTTTGTATCCAAGGCCTCCGTGCGTCCGCGTGCGTGCGACTGGAAGGTTTTATCTCGACTTTTAGAAACAGTTGGCACCGCACTTCTTTAATCGCCAGCAGACGCGGCCCTGGGGCAGACGGGGGGCGGGGGTCAAGTTGGGCTGGGTGCCAAAAGGTACTTGGAGTTCGGAACTTTTTTTTTTTTTTTAAGGTTCTCCGAGGCTCAAAGATTGGGCATCCTTGGAGGAGCCCACCCAGGCCACTCTGAGCCGCCTCGAGGCGCAGGACGGGTTGATTCGAAGGGAGTTGGCCAAGGCCGAAACGCCGCGGGTCGGCCGCGTGGCCCCAATGAAGTTGGTTCCGCTCTCCTTGCGCCGCCTCATTGCATTTTCATTCGGAGCGGGGCATTTGTCTGCCGGCTGACATCAGATGCTAAATCAAGGCTCCAATCAAGGCGCAGCGGAATAAAGGGGCCGCCTTCTGGGCGCGGGGCCCCCCCGGAGCCGTGCCCCTTCACCTTTGTGAAGGAAATTAAGCCTCCCGCTATTGAGCGCCGGTCGCGGCCAATCTGGACGCAAAAAGAGACGCGTGCTGCCGACCGGGGGAGGTGGGGCATCTGTCCTCTAGGCAGGCTGCAGCCTCGGTAGAGGACAAGCTGCCTCCCCCCTTGCCACCAAGAAGAGACAACAGCGAAGATCCACCACATCACAACCCCCTGCCCACCACTCTCCGCCGCCCTGTTTGGACCCAGACCGGGCCCTTTGCCTTCATCCTCTTCCCTGCCCAGCCCCGAGGAAACACAAAAGACATAATCGCCGGGGGACCGGGGCAGAACCCTCAAGAGTGCGTAGTGGGCCTGATCCCCATCACTTAGGGAACAAATAGCAAAGCCACAGAAAATGTCATTATGTTTGTGAGGAAAATGTCACTTTATTGAGAGAGAAGGACAAGGAAATTTTCTGGAAAGCTCTGTGCACCTAGATAGATTATACTGAATTTTGCTTATGCTTATGCCACTGAAGGTATTTGTGTTTGGATTTTCCCTCTGAAAATACCCTAGGAGGGAAATTAAGAACACCCTTTCTTTCCTTCCTTCCTTCCTTCCTTCCTTCCTTCCTTCCTTCCTTCCTCTCCCTTTCGTTTCTTTCTTTCCACATGAGTAAGAAGTTGTAATGAGAACAATTGTTAGGCTTAGTTAATCAAAGGTTAATCAAGTTGGTTAATCAAAAGGAACGATGTTTATGATTTTTTCTTTGTGATTAACTCAGACTAAAAAACAGAAAAATACATATCAGGGGATATATTTTGAAAGCTCTCACCCTCGTTTTAAAAATTGCTAACTGCCGTGAATGCTAGTCCTCAAAAAGTTAGGAATTCTAAAAATGAGTTGATCTGAAATTTTATAAATATGTTTCAATCTAAAAGTAACTGATGTTATTTCCTTGCTCTTTTGAGCGCTGATTAATACTGCTGATGAAATTAGAAGTAGAGAGGGATTCCGGGACAGCTTTGGCCAATTTTATTTTCTAATCACGAATCCCATCTGGCTTGTGGATAACAGGGTGGGTTCGGCCCACGGTCCGCAACTGACTGCGGGGTTATTTAATCTTGCATGTGTAACACTGCTTTCATTCAACAGATAACAGGGAGAGTTAGTCACCTTGTGAGTCCTTTAAAAATAACAACACCCATAATTGTAAGGAGGGTGTGGGAGGGGGGACAAAAAACAAAACAAAACAAAACAAAAACAAGACCCCTGCCTGAATGCAGCGAATTCAAAGGGGTTCTGAATTAAGTTAAGAGAATCTATTGAACACTACTGAGATTCAATGGCCCCTTTTGCTTAATTTGTGGTTTTTAATCTGCCAGCGAAAATGAAATCTATTTTCAGACGAGTACGGTCAAAATAAATGGAAATTTGAAAGGTACTAGAAATTAGAAACAAATTTCATACTCGGCTAGAGAAGAATTAGGCTGAGCGCGCGCACGCACACACCAGCACCCTCCAAGTAGGTACAGTCCTTGCACCTGGTCCTTAAGTTTCCGGTGTCTTCTGAGTGATCTCATTTCTCAAAATCTGCGCGCCTGCAGGGATGGGGACTTCGAGTCGAGACCATTTGTAGTCTTCTGGGAAGAGCAAAGCGCCACCACGCTACGCTCCGGCGGTCGGCCTTTACGCGCTGCGATTCCGAGTGGGCGCCGCGTGGAGTGGGGTCGGGGAAACACTGAGCACTGCTTTGCCTCCCTCCGGAGTTGCTTCACGGGCTTTCGGCGAGCACAGGGATCCAAGGCAGGTCCCCGAGGCGTCCTTCCCAGGCCTCAGGCGGCTCCTCCCTTCCTGTGGGGTCGGTCGTGGGCAACACTTTGGAAAAAATCGGCAGCCACCTCGCTTCTCTTCCTTGCAGACCCCGTTGTGGGTTCTTCCTTTGGCGGCGGAGCTGGAGGCCGCAGGCGCTCTAATGTTTCTATGTTTTTAATTTTTAATATTTTTGTCCTCCTGTCCCAGGTAGCCGTCGGGGAGCACGCCGGGGTTCACTGTGAACCTCAGATCGTGTCCTAGCTCCGGGGAGTTTCTTGAAAGTGCGAAGCTTGGAAATAGGTACCAACGAGGGTATTTCGGCCTAGGAATTGCCCCGGGGGGTGTCGAAGAGTCCAGACAGCCCCTGAGCTCCTGAGAGGCGAAGACAGGAGGGTCCGCAATCTCACCGCGCGGCGCGTTTAGAGACACTCGGAGGGGGTTGACAAGGCCCCCTAACACCCCCATCCCCACTCAGCCGTGGATCCCTCTCCTGGACTCACCCCCTGGGTGACCCCACCTTCTGGAAGCCCCACCCCCAGGCCCTCCCAGTCCTAGAGCCGCTATCCGACAGGAACCGCGCGTTACCGCCGCCGAGCCCGCCGTCAGGTCTCGCAGGGGCCCGCGCCCCTGCGCGCGGGGCGAGCGCGGGGCCCGAGCCGGGAGAGGCTTTGTGTTTGCAGGAATGAGGGGTTGTTGTGTCAGTCCCAGGGGCACGCGAGAGACACGCGCAGCCAGCCCGCCCGCTGCCCCGCCCGGCCCGGTCCGGCCTCCAGGCACCTTCCGGGCCCCCGCCCGCGGGCCGTTGCCTTTGTTCGGCACATTAGCATAAAGCTGCCTTGGATCTCTCGTTTAAATAATTCCACACAAAAGGAGAGTGCATGAAAGAGAGCGAACAAGGGAGAATCCGCGAGGCTGCGCCTTCCGCAGGGCGCGGGGAGGGACCGCGCTCAAGTATTTCCCTCCCCTCGAGTTTCGAGTGCCCCCGGCAATCTGCTGCGCACCCATTATTCGACCGGGGGCCGACGGGGTGGCTAGCCGCCTCTTTTATCCTCCCGAGTGTGCCGTCGGGGCCACTGCACGCTCCGTGAAGTGCCCTCGGGGCTGTTTGTTTTTGCCTCGGGTGGGACCCTGGGAGGAGAGGGAGGCAGGAGGCTCCCCGGCCCCGCGACTCGAAGGGTGGTGTTGGCAAAAGCTGGCAAAGGCGAAGCCAGAAAATGTGGGAAAGCCATAAGTAGAGAATTCTGCCAGTTAGGGCTGGCATGACACTGAAGGCACCGGTATCCCAATTGGACGTGGGGCGCACGAGGGAACTGCTTGCACCTGTGAAGCGGCGGCCCCGCTCCCCGTGCGCCGCGGTCTCAGAAGTGGCAGCGACACGACCCCAGCAAAAACTGACCGAAAAGGCTACCGGACTCCAATTCTCCTCCTCGGTGCCCGCCCGATTGGAGACCAAGAGGTGGCCAGGCCCCTGGGGGGCCAGAAGGGGCGCACACTTCGCCTTGGCCTCAGTGCCCCCTTTCTTGTGGCTGCTTTGGGGTTTGGGTGTAAGTGTTCATCCCCTAAGCCCACTATTCCTCCCCTCCCCGCCTCTCGTTCCCTGTGACCTCTGGCCTCCCTCTTCCTCTGTCCCACCCCCGTCTCTCCTGTCTCCCCTTTCCTCCCTCCCCTTGTCTCTTTCCCCATCCCTCCCTCCTGTCTCACCTCAGCTCTCGCCGCACCCCCCCAGGTCTCCCGCCTCCCCACTCTCAGTCTCAGACTCTCTTTCCCTTAGACTATCTCCTTCTTTCTCCTTTGCTCTCTCTCTGCAGCTCTTACCCGCCCCCCCCTTCTCTCTCTCTCTCTCTCTCTCTCTCTCTCTCTCCACCTCTCCCCTCCCGTCGTCCCGACCGTCCCTCTTCTCCCCGGCTCTCCTCTCCCCTTCTCTTTTCCCTCCCCTCCCCCCCCTTTTCTTCCCCTCTGGCTCTTCCCCCTCCCCGCAGGCCAACGTGTGTTATTTTATTTGTCTAGAGAGAGCCTATTTGTTCAGTGATGTGTGGCCTCCTGGCCGCCAGCTTTAATGGGGAATGCGGAGGCTTGGTTTCTGTGAGCATTAGCATACAGCTGCCTGCTCGCTGCCCCGGCCCCGGCGCTCGCCCGCCGCATCCCAGCCTTATCATCACCTCTTCTCTCAACCAGAAAACAATCAACAGCTCCTCACACGCGGCCACTTTCGAGCCCCTCTCCCTGCTTCTTGGCTCACACTCCCTCACCCGGTGCAGCGCGCTCGCGTGCTCGCTCTCCCTCTCTCTCTCTCTCTCTCTCACACACACACACACACAGACTCTCTTCTAAGGGTAAATATTGACTGGCTGGCTTTACATTTTCTCCTCCTTGCAGTGCTCCCTTCCCCCTATCACCTCTTTTCTTTTTCTTTGGCCTTCCTGTGATATTTGCTAAGGAGCCATTTTCAGAAAGGGGGTGGGCACACTCGTTATAAACCCACATACAATCATTAGAGGCATCTGCGAAGCTATGGTCATCGCATGTGATTTGCGGGAATAAAACTTGGGGAATACGGTGTTTTCTTGTCACTATTCTTTGTTCAAAACTATAGAATTTCAAGATGAGCCTTACAGCCCAAGACATCCCAACAAATGTTGTAATACGTTAAGGAATTCACGCATTCACCTGTCTCTACAGGATCTATGCTCTTGCAGACAGAAGTCCAAATATTGTTCTTTCTGAATCCCCCCCCTTTTTTTTTTGCCAGGCTTTACCATCGGTGAGGAGTAAATATCGTTATTCTCCCAAAGCCCTTAATACAGCCAATTTCAATCAGTGACTCTTGGATACTTCCCTTGTCTTACTAAAGTTGTCCGTCGGTGGTAAATGCTGAAGTCAGCACATATATGCTGAAGTTCCTGCCTAGACTCAGGAATTACTCCCTTTGTGAATACGGGACGATGGTGAGAATGACTTCATCATACATTTTGTAGACTAAAACCCATTCTGGACATTTGCAAAGGAAAACTTACTATCACATATATCCATCATTCAACATCAAGGTTGGCAGTTGTCATTTGGGGTCACATTTATGTGACTAGAAGCCTTTTAATTATAATACTGGGTCTCAAATTCTAACTGTTGATCCTTTGAGGTTTTTCTGTTCATCTCCTCCAAGGGTCCCAGGGCCTGTCACAACAAACCCACTCCATTGCTGATGAATTTGACCTAGGACCTCTCAGGGGAAGGAGGCCAGAAGGGGTGGCAAGCTGACCTATTTGCCAGCCCCTGAAATACGGTTCCCCATGTGTCGGTTTGCAGTTGTAAGAGTGAACTGGTAGGGATTGTTCTTCATTCCAGTCACATAGTTTCTAGCATATGGCCGAAGCTGGGCCTCCCTCTAAATGACCCTGCATTGTGTAAAACATACGTGTGAAGGAATTAGTGGAGTTATATTGCTTGCTTTTGCCTGCCTCAGAAAAAATCAAGAATCTAGTGTTCTGGAAACAGTTTTCGAGAGATATCAGTTTGATAATGGGTACACAATTCTGTAATGCCAACCATGACTTCTCCTCCTGAGAGCTGTGTGACCTTGGTGAGGGTATCAACTTGTGCTAAATGTTAACACAAATTTAAAAAAATGAAAAACTGGAAATGTGTCCAGTGAAAAACAATTTTAAAGCCTGTTGATCAAAATTCAGTCATGAATTGTGTCACACTATCTATTAAAAGAGATCCAAATAAATGAAAACTATTGTTGTTCCTGCATCCATATGTTTTCTAGTAGGCATGAAATTGCTATATATATCTTATAGAGAGATTTGGACCCACATTACAGGTGACATGTACCAGAGGCCCTGGTGCAAAGCAACCGTGCTAAGGGCAAAAGAAATGAACTAGACTGATTTCGCACTACTATTTTCTAATCTAAAACCTGCGTGTGAGCCTGTGTGTTGATCCTTGAATTTTTCTCACAATATTGAAGTACAGAAATTTTGATAGCAGCTGCCTCATTTCAAAGTTCACATAAACTTGCCTGCGCGGTCAGTTCTTGTGATGTTGGATTATAGAGCTAATTTCTCATCATCAGTTTTGCCTATTTTCCATTCTGGGCACATGCTTTTCTTTTTTATTGCCCAGGAGTATTACTGGGTAAACAGTGAAGAACTAACGGCAGCAGGGCACTTCAGGAAATATATCAGAATCACACCCAACATAAAGACAAGTTTAATACAGTTACATCCCATTTATTGCTGAAATGGATTATTCTGGCCCTGGAACATGCCTGGTGTATCAAAAACTTCAGAATAGAGACCCATGGCCGTGCGCCACCTACTGGAACCATAGAAAACTACAGGCATAAGCTTGGTCGTAAAGCCAGGTTCAGAGAGGTTTCCCCATTTATACTCAGCACTTCCAGAAACTACATGTGTGAAAACAAAGTGGAGGGTATGGCCACGCACTAAATGATGCCTGGCCACGCATACATGGGCAGGTGGTAGTGATTATTACTGCAGGTAGTCAAGGATGCTCTTCTCACCAGCCCCTTGTAGATAGTTTCCTGGAAAACTCTTTTGAGGTATTTCCTGGAATTCTCCTTCAGGTTAATTTCTTCATCTTCTATCTGATGGGCTAACTGTTCTATGGAAGGAAGGTCTTCCTCCTGGAAATAGAGGAAGTGGCCAGATATGGAAATTACTTGGACAATAAGAGGGCAGTTCACTAAAATGAAAAAGAGTGATCACCTTCTCAAGGGTGCTTGTTCTTGTCCCCTAACTTTTCAAAAATTATTTTTAATCATGGCAAAATATACATAAGATTTACTGTTTCAACCATTTAAAACTTTTAAAATATTTATTTATATTTGAGAGAGACAGAGAGACAGAGGGTGAATGGGAGAGGGACAGAGAGGGAGACACAGAATCTGAAGCAGGCTGCAGCCTCTGAGCTGTCAGCACAGAGCCTGACATGGGGCTAGAACTCACAAACTGTGAGATCATGACCTGAGCTGAAGTTGGCCGCTTAACCGACTGAACCACCCAGGCGCTCCTGTTTTAATGAGGACATCCACATTGTTGGGCAGCCATCCCCTATCCATGTTCAGGACTTTCTCATTCTCCCAAACTGAAACTCTGTATTCATTAAACACTAACTCCCCATTCTGCTCCACCAGCCCCTTGCAGCCACCGTTCTACTTTCTATCTGTGACTCTGACTACTCTGGGTACTTCATGTAAGTGGGATCAAACACTATTTGTCTTCTTGAGGCTGGCTTACTTGACTTGGAATAATGTCTTCAAGGTTCAGCAAGAATAGTAACTTTAAGTTCTTAATATTCAGATAAAAGTTATCTGCAGATCACACTTGTTTTAAAAATAAGAAGGAAGTGATTAAGCATTTTACATGAAAACTTCTAGATGGTTTACTTTACATGGTTATAGTCCTCTCTCAAGAATAGGATTTTATAATATAAAAGAGAGAGGGAGGCAAACCATAAGAGACTCTTAAATACAGAGAACAAACTGGGGGTTGCTGGAGGGGTGGTGGGTGTGGGGATGGGCTAAACGGGTGATGGGCATTAAGGAGGGCACTTGTTGGGATGAGCACTGGGTGTTATATATGTATATATGTAAATGCAAATTTGTTGACATCTTTAAGACAAGGCTCAGAGAGAATAAAGTTATTTAATGTTGATAATCACATGCCGTGCATATCTAAAATGTAGTAGGGAATTTTCCAACATTTTATTATAAAATACTCAAACATAGAGGCAAGTTGGCTGAATTGTACATTTAGCACCAACACACACACATGGCTAGATTCTACGGTTGAGGTTTACCCTATTTGCTCCATCACGTATCTGCCCATCGATAGGAAAGTTGTTCTACAATGCACTCCACTAAGGTTTGAGCTGTGTACGTTCTGAATACCACAATAATTCCAAATGACCCTAACAGCAGACTCACGGGGACTTTGGTGCTATATTTCCTTGAACTTCCAATAATTTTTATTTTCAACAGAAAAAAAGTAGGCGACTTGCAGATCATTAATTTATTAACAGTCAGAATTTTACAGATGGGAAAATAGGTTCAAACTATATGGAAGCATAACAGAATTATTTGGTTCTGTCAGTGAGACACTGACAGAAGTCCTGGAGATTACACACACATCACTTGAGAGAACAGTCAGTGAGGCTCACTGGACTTCGGATTTAAATCAGCTCAACGAAACAGTGACAGAAAAAGGCACCTGATGCCCAGGATGAAATATTAGAGGTGCTGCCAGCATGTCCCCAACATATCTTCCACAACACACACAAGGTGTGTTCTTTCTTCCTTAGTTTTTCAGGAGAATCGTAGCAAACAAAAACAACACTTTACAAAAAATTGTAGAATGGTGTATGGTGCTGTTCTGACAGTGCGGTAAATACTGTAAAATCACAAAATGGAGCTTTTAAGTTTACCTAAGACAAATACCGCTCTAGACTGTAAACAGATTTTTGTGCATTTGCCTCTCACAGTGTGTCCTCTCTGTATGACCATCTCCCTCCCATGTGACCATCTGCCCCTCAGTGTGACCGTCTTCCCCCATGTGACCATCTCCCTTCTCAGTGTGACCAGCTCCACCTCAGGGTAACCATCTTTCCCCATGTGACCATCTGTCCCTCAGTGTGATCAGCTCCCTTCAGTGTGACCATCTATTGCCAATACTTGTTACTTTTTTTTTCTTTCTACTATAGCCACTCTAGTGGGTGTGAAGTAGTATCTCATTGTAGTTCTGCTATGCATTTCCCTAATGATGAATGACAAATCTTTCCATGTAAATGTTTTTTACTTCTGGATTATCAATTTTATTCCATTGATCTCTGGATCTATCCTTATGCAAGTACCATGCTGTCCTGGTTACTGCTGATCTGTAGTAAGTTCTCAAGCTGCAAAGTGTAAGTCATTCAACTATTTTTTATTCTCAAGATTGTTTTGGCTATTTAGAGTCTCTTGCATTTTCCTATGAATTTCTCCATTTCTGCAGAAGATGCCATTGGGATTTTGATAGGATTACATTAAATTTGTACATGGCTTTGGGGAGTGCTGCCATCTTAATTATATTCAGTCTCCAGTCCATGAACACAAATGGCTTTCCATTTATTTAGGTCTGCTTTAGCTTCTTTCAGAAATGTTTTGAGGTTTTCAGTATACAAATCTTACACCGCCCACTTAAATTTATTCCCAAGTATTTTATTCTTTTGGATGTTATTGTAAATGGAAAAGTTTTTCTTAAAACATTTTTTTATTTTAATTTTTTAAAAATTTACATCCAAGCTAGTTAGCATATAGTGCAACAAAGATTTCAGGGGTAGATTCCTTAATGCCCCTTACCCATTTAGCCCATCCCCCCTCCCACAACCCCTCCAGTAACCCTCTGTTCTCCATATTTAAGAGTCTCTTATGTTTTATTCCCCTCCCTGTTTTTATATTACTTTTGCTTCCCTTTCCTTATGTTCATCTGTTCTGTGTCTTAAAGTCCTCATGTGGGTGAAGTCATATGGTATTTGTCTTTCTCTGACTAATTCCGCTTAGCATAATACCCTCTAGTTCCATCCATGTAGTTGTAAATGGCAAGATTTCATTCTTTTTGATTGCCGAGTAATACTCCATTGTGTATAAATACATGACATCTTCTTTATCCATTCATCCATCGATGGACATTTGGGCTCTTTCCATACCTTGGCTATTGTTGATAGTGTTGCTATAAACATGGGGGTGCATGTGTCCCTTCGAAACAGCATACCTGTATCCCTTGGATAAATGCCTAGTAGTGCAATTGCTGGGTTGTAGGGTAGTTCTATTTTTAGTTTTTTGAGGAACCTCCATACTGTTTTCCAGAGTGGTTGTGCCAGCTTGCATTCCCACCAACAACGCAAAAGAGATCCTCTTTCTCCGCATCCTCACCAACATCTGTTGTTGCCCGAGTTGTTAATGTTAGCCATTCTGACAGGTGTGAGGTGGTATCTCATTGTGGTTTTGATTTGTATTTCCCTGATGATGAGTGATGTTGAGCATTTTTTCATGTGTCTGTTGGCCATTTGGATGTCTTCTTGGGGAAGTGTCTATTCATGTCTTTTGCCCATTTCTTCACTGGATTATTTGTTTTTTGGATGTTGAGTTTGAGAAGTTCTTTAAAGATTTTGGATACTAACCCTTTATCTGATATGTCATTTGCAAATATCTTCTCCCATTCCATCAGTTGCCTTTTAGTTTTTCTGACTGTTTCCTTCACTGTGCAGAAGATTTTTATTTTGATGAGGTCCCAATAGTTCATTTTTGCTTTTTTCTCTTGCCTCTGGAGACGTGTTGAGTAAGAAGTTGCTGCGGCCAAGATCAAAGAGGTTTTTGCTTCCTTTCTCCTCGAGGATCTTGATGGCTCCCTATCTACATTTAGGTCTTTCATCCATTTTGAGTTTATTTTTGTGCCTGGTGTAATAAAGTGGTCCAGGTTCATTTTTCTGCATGTCGCTGTCCAGTTTTCCCACCACCACTTGCTGAAGAGACTGTCTTTATTTCACTGGATATTCTTTCTGCTTTGTCAAATATTAGTTGGCCATACATTTGTGGGTCCATTTCTGGGTTCTCTATTCTGTGCCATTGATCTGAGTGTCTGTTCTTGTGCCAGTACTATACTGTCTTGATGATTATAGCTTTGTAATACAGCGTGAAGTCTGGAATTGTGATGCCTCTTGCTTTGGTTTTCTTTTTCCAGATTGCTTTGGCTATTCAGGGTCTTTTCTGGTTCCATACAAATTTTAGGATTGTTTGTTCTAGCTCTGTGAAGAATGCTGGTGTTATTTTGATAGGGATTGCACTGAATATGTAGATTGCTTTGGGTAGTATTGACATTTTAGCAATAGTTGTTCTTCCTATCCAGGAGCATGGAATCTTTTTCTGTGTGTGTGTGTGTGTGTGTGTGTGTGTGTGTGTCTTCAATTTCTTTCATAAGCTTTCTATAGTTTTCAGTGTATAGATTTTTCACCTCTTTGGTTAGATTTATTCCTAGGTATTTTATGGTTTTTGGTGCAATTGTATATGGGATCAATTCCTTGATTTCTCTTTCTGTCTCTTCCTTGTTGGTGTATAAGAATGTAACTGATTTCTGTGCATTGATTTTATATCCTGAAATTTTGCTGAATTCATGAATCAGTTCTAGCAGTTTTTTGGTGGAATCTTTAGGGTTTTCCATATAGAGTATCATGTCATCTGCAAAGAGTGAAAGTTTGACCTCCTCCTGGCGGACTTGGATGCCTTTTATTTCTTTGTGTTGTCTGATTGCTGAGGCTAAGACTGCCAATACTATGTTGAATAACAGTGGTGAGAGTGGACATCCCTGTCTTGTTCCTGACCTTAGGGGAAAAGCTCTCAGTTTTTCCCCATTGAGGATGATATTAGTGTTGGGTCTTTTGTATATGGCTTTTATGATCTTGAGGTATGATCCTTCTATTCCTACTTTCTCGAGGGTTTTTACCAAGAAAGGATGTTGTGTTTTGTCAAATGCTTTCTCTGCATCTATTGAGAGGATCATAGGGTTCTTGTCCTTTCTTTTATTGATGTGATGGATCACATTGATTGTTTTGCAGATATTGAACCAGCTCTGCATCCCAGGTATAAATCCCACTTGGTCATGGTGAATAATTTTTTTAATGTATTGTTGGATCCGGTTGGCTAATAGCTTGTTGAGGATTTTTGCATCCATGTTCATCAGGGAAACTGGTCTATAGTTCTCCTTTTTTAGTGGCATCTTTGTCTGGTTTTGGAACCAAGGTAATGCTGGCTTCATAGAAATAGTTTGGAAGTTTTCCTTCCATTTCTATTTTTTGGAACAGTTTTAAGAGAATAGGTGTTAACTCTTCCTTAAATGTTTGGTAGAATTCCCCTGGGAAGCCATCTGGTCCTGGACTCTTGTTTTTTTGGGAGATTTTTTGAATACTAATTCGATTTCTTTACTGGTTATGGATCTGTTCAAATGTTCTATTTCTTCCTGTTTCAGTTTTGGTAGTGTATATGTTTCTAGGAATTTGTCCATTTCTTCCAGATTGCCCATTTTTTGGCATATAATTGCTCATAATATTCTCTTATTATTGTTTTTATTTCTGGTGTGTTGGTTGTGATCTCTCCTCTTTCATTCTTGATTTTATTAAGGTCCTTTCCTTTTTCTTTTTGATCGAACTGGCTAGTGGTTTATCAATTTTTTTAATTCTTTCAAAAAACCAGCTTCCGGTTTCATTGATCTGTTCTACTGGTTTTTTTGGTTTTGATAGCATTTTCTGCTCTAATCTTATTTCCTGTCTTCTGCTGGTTTTGGGTTTTATTTGCTGTTCTTTTTCCCGCTCTTTAAGGCGTAAGGTTAGGCTGTGTATTTGAGACCTTTCCTCCTTCTTTAGGGAGGCCTGGATTGCTATATATTTTCCTCTTATCACCGCCTTAGCTGTGTCCCAGAGGTTTTGGGTTGTGGCCATTTTCATTGGCTTCCATATACTTTGTAGTTTCCTCTTTAACTGCTTGGTTAGCCCATTCATTCTTTAGTAGGATGTTCCTCAGTCTCCAAGTATTTGTTATCTTTCTAAATTTTTTTCTTGTGGTTGATTTCGAGTTTCACAGCATTATGGTCTGAAAATATGCACGGTATGATCTCAATATTTTTGTACTTGTTGAGGGCTGATTTGTGTTCCAGTATGTGGTCTATTCTGGAGAACGTTCCATGGAGAAGAGCGTATATTCTGCTGCTTTAGGATGAAATGTTCTGAATATATCTGTTAAGTCCATCTGGTCCAGTGTGTCATTCAAAGCCATTGTTTTCTTGTTGATTTTCTGATTAGCTGATCTGTCCATTGCTGTAAGTGGGGTACTGAAATCCTGTTGTTCAAGTCCCCTATTTCCTTACCTGGTTGTTCTACCCATTACTGAAAGTGAAATATTGAATTCCCCAGCTCTTATTTTAGAACCATCTCTTCCTTTAATTCTATCAACTTTTGCCTCATGTGTATATATATATATATATATATATATATATATATATAGGGGTTTTGTTGCTTGGTGCATATATCTTTATAATTGTTACATTTTTGAAGAATAATCTTGACTATATAAATTTTCATTTTGGTCAGTGACTCTTTGGTTAAGCTAAACACAGTGTCAGTGGATTTATAATCTGTTCCTCTTTACTTCCGTGCAAGACTCGTGAAATCTTACAATGGGTTTGTTTTTAAAATAAGTGATACATAGATTTGAGATGACTTACAATAACAGTCATAAATAATAGTCGTTTATTCCTTTCTCTCCATGTGGAAGTAGAGGAAAACTGATATGCTGAGCTATAGGATATCATAGTCAATGGGACTGGACTGCTGTACTTTCCTATAGACAATCTGGAAAGTAAAATGAAATGGGCTACTTAATCTCAATATTTGAGAAAAGGAATTACCATCATTCTCTAGTGAAGGCTATCCTCTTTATTTTCCTATTATCAGGCTCTCAAATGAACTCCTGCATATCTGCTTATATGAGTACCACTTCCACTGTCTGCCTGTCCCCACCACCATTACCTGTGGGGGCTGGCACTTACTGGAAGCCATTTTTCTGTGCTGTGTACTTGCACATATCCCCTCCTTCACTCCTCCCACAGCTCACTGAGTTGGGAACAGGTAGTCCCTGTTCTACAAGGATCTGAGCTAGAGGCAGACACTACTGCATGCAGTACCTCTTCCTGTGGCCTTTCCCACTTGACACATGTAAATGCAGAAAGCAGAGCAAGATCCCTTCCAGAGGTTTCACTTTATGGGAATCTAGAAAAGCCACAAGATGGTGGGGAAGTCCTTACTGTGTCTTCCACAAGTGTTCATGGCCACTTCTGATCTACTGAAAGGGCCTATTGTCTATGCTGATTTCATGCATAGCAAACTGACCCAGAGCAAATGTCTCTCCATGGATAAAAGGTTGAGGGTATCTCAGTGAGGGCCATGAAAAGCGATTGTTGTTGGGTTTGGTAGTGAACTTGGAAGGGTGAGAGGAAAGCTTCCCTTTTAAGCATGGCACCTAAAACTCCTTGGCTCTGTGTAAAATATTAACTGAGGAGCTCGATTCTGGGGTTTGGAAGGATTTAGGCACAGAATTTTGATGGGTTAACTAGAAAACTAATGAGTGTTTACTATGGTGCAGTAATGAGCTGCAGATTACATTTTGAGAGGAAGAGAGGGCTCTAAGGAGTTAAGTGAAATTCAGTCATCACCAGGCTTACAACTCAGGTTCATATTTCAACCTCAGCTGACTCCCTCACAGTTTTAGGATGAAGTGCAGGGACCCGTCTGACCCGTAGCTCTATATATACATATATATATATATCCAAATTTGAGTGCCTTTAGCATGGATGACCTTTGCATAGTTACAGTCCCCTGTGCCTCCCTCATGTACATTTACTTGCCTTGTTCCTATCTATGTGGATCCTAAAGACAACTGAGTTTGGTTTATATATATTTTTAAATTGTTTAACATTTTTATTTATTTTTGAGAGACACAGAGAGACAGAGCACAAGTGGGGGAGGGGCAGAGAGACAGAGAGACACAGAATCCAAAGCAGGCTCCAGGCTCTGAGCTGTCAGCACAGAGCCTGATGTGGGGCTCGAACTCACAAACTGTGAGATCATGACCTGAGCTGAAGTCGGACGCTCAACCGACTGAGCCACCCAGGCACCCCTAGTTCGGTTAATATTTTAAACCTATCTTTCCCAATCTGAATCTACTTCAGATTAGTAAGATTATTTAATCTTCCCATCTTGGATCCCAAGAATAAAACTGGGAAGGGGACAAGAAATGAAGAGAAGGTACCAAGCCACACAGTTTAGTCTGTATGGCTCAGTGCCTATGTTCCTGACTTTGGAGTGAGACATCCTTGAGTTTGAAGCTTGCTGGCCAGAGACTAGCTGTGTAACCCATGGCAGGGGCCTTTAAAGTCTCTTGGCTCCAGCCTCCTCATTGGTAAAGTCAAGAACATGACAATAGTGTCATGGTTAAGCAAGGCGGTGCAGGCAGTACGGACTCAGTGTGTGATCTGTATCTATGCTGCCCAATATGGAGCCCACACCACAGGAACATTTGAGGGTCACAGGTGCTCTCAAGTGGAAGTGATAACAGAGACGCAGTACTTGCCCTTTTAGACAATAAAACATGGTGGAAAAGTAAGCTGTGCCCACTGGGGCCAGCCCTTATCTGAGTGGAGCAAGGGAGAGTCTGCGATGGATATCTGACTACTTTGTGAGCACAGACACTAACTCTCCACAGCTTCATTAAGGAGTCTAGTGTTGCAAGAAAGAATTTAATTTAAAGCTTCACGAATATTTCACTACTTACACTGCAGAGTCAAATTTCTTGCTGAGCATGGAGTCTTTGGGAAATGTAACCTTCCAGTTAATTCCCTATCACTTTGAGACAGTAGTTTGGGTTATAAAAGGGGTGTGTCTGGGCATCTTACACCTTCCCTTTACATTTTTATAATAACACACAGACACACAAATATCTAGCAAATGGTGGGCAATAGGGCAGAAACTAAAGGCATGCAATGTTCATTCTTGAGAGCAAGTCGAAAAAACTCAGATCCGGTTCCCAGTCAACATCCCTGTTAACTGATCATGAAAATACAGTTACTTGTAAAAAGGAAAAAGAAATCTGCCTCTCATAAAAGGATTTAAATAATCCACTTTTCCTGAAATATCACTGTCTATGTTCACATACTCCAAATCTTGTTTATAAGAAGTACAGTTGTAAATAAAACCAAAAGGGGGAATGTAGAGAAAAGTCTAAATGACCAACAACTACAAAGTGCTTTTAATCTGCAAGGAATAACTCACATATCTATTAATCACTCTTACCTCCTTGGAGGTCAAGATCTGGCGTAACTCTTTCCTTAGATCAATAAAACGATCGTGAAACAGGGCCATGCACCATGGCTCCATGAAGTAGCTAGTGAGGAAAGAAAAGATTCAGTTAGCTGGAAACGCTCTCATTACCACTAATAAAGTATTTACCTGCTTTTTGCCTTTATAAATTACAGTTCTGGCCCCTTCGCAAGCGTTTGCTCATAAAATGCCTCGTGGAACAGCCTGGCCAATCAATTTTTTAAATGGATGTTCCTGATGTAAGGCCAGGTTCCATAATTACATTTAAAGTGGTTTAATTCAGAGCTGGGGCAAGACCCAGTGAAGAATCCTGATTTTATCAGAATTTAAAAGCCTGAAGACTTGTAAAGAACGGTGTCTCCATTATCTGCCCTCATTTGAGAAAAACAGATTGCAGGATTAACTGAACTGCTGCATAAACAAATTACATTTGGGTAGACAATAACACAAATGTTGTTCATCATTAAGGTTTCTGGATTAATAATGACCAGAAAAACAGGCCACCTCGGTGGTGTTGCAACATAGTCTCCATACAATTGCACTGATGCTTAATTGAACATCTTTTAGGAGAGCAGCTCTTTCGGTGTTTATATTGGCTAACTTTTCACTGAAAACCATTGGAGTAAATGCTTTGTGATGCATTCTTGGAGAACCAAGACGATTTACTGTTACTTTAGCTCTGATTTTATTTTAATGCTAAGTGTCTTGGGATGGGAAACATCACTTCTTTCACGCTGGAGACACGTTGATCACGTGGGTTTCACTGTTCTCTGGATGTGAGTTTGTTGTTCCCATTACTGCTAATTGATGCCATGTGTGTGCACCAGGGAAGAAAAACCTGGTGCCCACGTGCAGACGAGCACCTTCTGTTTTCCCAGACCTGAAGTTAATTCTTAGGGAAGGAAGTGACGAGACCCAGGGACGACTGAGGCCTTAAAGGACAAGTATAATGATAAGAGTCTGTGCTACAATCAGCATGGCACTCAGCTATATCACTTATTACCTATCACCTATTTGCTTGACCAGAATATGACCTAGTTTCATGCTTAATTACCTATTTTCCATTCAACTATGAATTCCACTAATATTTATGGAACATCTATTATGCACCCAGCAGTATTCTGGGCACAGGGGAAACAGCAAGGACCAAAATAGACCATCATCCCTGCCACTGTGAAGCTTATATTCAAGTGATAAATAAGTAAACATAAGGCCTGTTGGATGATGAGAACTGCTTAGGAGAAAACACAAGGCAGGCAAGGATAGGGGAGGCCAAAGAAAAGCTCAGGGAGGAAAGGCTTGAGGGCAGGAAGAGAGAGCCATGTGGAGATCTGGGGGAAGAGCCCTCCAGAGAGAGGGAACAGCAGATGTGAACACCAGGAGCCAGGAGTGTGCTAAGAGCACTCTGTGAGGCAGAGTGGAGATAAGAGCAGGGATTGGTAGGGAGGTGAGGTCAGGAAGGCGATGGGTGGGAAAGATGCTCCTGGAGGCAGCAGCCCAGTCAGAGCTGTTGTGTACAGCAGTCCTCTGTCTCCATGATTTCACTTTCTGCATTTCAGTCACCCGCAGTCAACCGTACTCTGGAGCAGGTGACCCTCCTCCTGACATACTGTCAGAAGGTCAGTAGTAGCCTCACACTACATCATAGTGCCTATGTCATTCACCTCACTTCGTCTCATCATGTGGGCAGTTTATCAGCTCACGTCATCACAAGAGGAAGGGTGAGTACTGTGTGATAAGGTGTTTTGACAGAGACCACATTCATATAACTTTCATTAAGTGTATGACTATAACTGTTCTATTATGTTATTGTTGCTAATCTATTAAAGTACCTAATTTGCAAATTAAACTTTATCGTAGGTGTGTATGCGCTGAAGAAAACATATAGGGCTCAGGACTAACCACGGTTTCTGGCATCTACTGGGGGTCTTGGAGATATTTCCAGCGGGGAAAGGGGGACCACTGTAATCGCTCCATGGCCATCCAGTTCAGCACTTGCATGCGAAAGGCATCTTATGAATCTTCACAAATGAATGAATGTACATTGCACTGTGTACATTCTTTCTGCCTGGCTCGGATTGGTCTTTCATTAACATAGAATAAAGTTCTGCTAAATAAATTGGTGACAGAACTCCGCAAAATGCCCCAAGACGGGAAGCATTATGAAAAAGAGCATCACTGGGAAGACTGGGAAAGCTGTATGTGAAATCAGAGCTCCAGGATGATCTTGCTAAGCCCCGCAGCAAGCAAGGCTGAGGATGTCAGGTGGGCACTTTGCGGAAATGTCAGAGGACTGCTCGCCTCTGAAATTACTCAAGGCCACCTAATTCTTAGTGAATGGAGCCAAATTGATAGGCATTCTGGCTGGGTTTCTGGGCCCCTACAAACCCTGGCCAACATCCAACATCCATCTAAGTCCTTAAGCAAAGGCACTGGTGCAGGGCTGGCCACCTTGGCAAGGATGAGCACCTTGGGGTGATGTTTTGACACATCTCCTCAGAGAGTAGCTTCTTGGACCAAAACATCAATTACAGCCTATGTCCAGACACTGAAGCATGGCTTTGCTAGGATGGTCCCTGCCTCTTAGATCAAAACAGCTTCTAGAAAAGCTTCAGGGAATTGTGGCTGTGCAAATTTTGAAACTATCATAATTCTTAAGTTAGGAACCAGTGGGCCCTTTTAAAAATATTTTTAATGTTTATTTTTTTATTTTTGAGAGAGAGGGGGGGGAGAGAGAGAGAGAGCGAGCAAGCATGAGCAGGAGAGGGGTAGAGAGGGAGGGAGTCACAGAATCCAAAACAGGCTCCAGGCTCTGAGCTTGTCAGCACAGTGCCAGATAATGGGCTCAAACCCACAGACTGAGATTATGACCTAACCGGAAAACGGAGTCTTAACTGACTGAGCCACCCAGGCGCCCCCCAGTGGGCCCTTTTAAATCTGTGGCTTCCTTTCCCCAGTTGCTGAGATGCCCCCTGTGTGTTTCCACAGTACCATCAGGAGTGCCCTCCCTCTTGGTTCCAGGGCCTACAACCACATCCTTCTAGGTGGTACATCCTCTCTCTGCTTTCCTGGTTCCTGCATGGCCCTGTTCCCACAGCCCAGGTACGGTTCAGGCAGTCTTCACTACTTGGCCCTCCTCATTGTTGGCTTCACAGAGGGAATTGTGGGGGAACCCCACTTCCCTAAGGTCACAGCCTGCCCAGTCTGGGCCCTGGCCCACCATCTAACACCCACATTCCCGCAGCCTCTGTCCACAAAGCTGAACACAGATGGCTGGAGAAGCAAGTGACCCTTAATCCTCTGAAAAGATAGTTGCTGAGCCCATCTGTAGAGTGCTTGGCAGGGGTGGAGGATTAGGGTAGGGGGTGGGGGAGGGGGGCATGAAGAAGAAGTTGGATGTTTTTGCAAATTATTTCTTTTGCTGTCTTTGAAACTCTCCATGCCTCTCACAGCAGTGTCCAGCAGTAACAGCACCTAGGTATTTGACCACCTCTATTCTCATCAAAATACACTGAACAGTTTGGAAACCAAAGATCTGGGAGACCTGAAATCGTATTTCTTTAACACTTCCTAACATTGTCTCCTATGGGAAAACATTTTGAGACCCTCTTCCAGAAGGTAACAATCTCTGTAGCAAACTATTTGTTACCCATATTCCTGGATTTCATCTGTGACAGCCATTTTTACATACAAAAGAGAAAGGTTTGTAGAACTCTATTCAGGGGTGCCTGGGTGGCTTAGTTGGCTGAGTGTCCAACTCTTGACTTGGGCTCAGGTCATGATCTCACAGTTCGTGAAACTGAGCCCCCTCATCAGGCTCTGTGCTGACAGTACAAGAGCCTGACAGTGCAAGAGAGAGAGCTTGGGATTCTCTCTCTCCCTCTTGCTCTCTGCCCATCTCCCACTTGTTCTCTCTCTCTCTCTCTCTCTCTCTCTCACAATACCCTGGAAGCCAAACGAGTAAATTGACTTCCAAAGGCTCCTTCTCAATTTTATTGCAGCTTCAGTGGCGGCCCCTAGGGGCAACTTACACCAGGGTCATGGAATGCTAAGGCTCTCACAGCAGGGAGAGCTGGTGCATCACTGGGAGCAGTGTGTAGGCTCCCACCCCGCCTAGAGAGCTTCTTCACACCTGTCTGCAACACCAGATTGCTCACAGCCTGCCACACGGATCAGGCTAAATATGCATAAAACCCTTAGCCAGGGGTAAAACAAGAAGGAGTTCAGACTCAGTCAGTCCCTAAACAGAAGTCCCACTAGAAGGTCACATATTCCAACAGCAACTCTGATCAGACAGCGTGTGGCACTGAACAGGATTTAGGAAGAAAATGACTAGCAGATAATCTGCAGTTTCCGAGATGCCCTCGGTCTGCTCTGTTTAAAGGATTCAGGTCAGGCTCTTGAGTGGGTGGATAATTAGCAACATCTCCATTGTTAGATGAAGTAGCTGCTGTTTTTGTAGGCAGGCATTAGAGACAAGGTGTTTTAGATAGTGAGTGGTGAAAGGAATTGGTCCCTTTGGTAAGGAGGGAAAAAATGGACTAAAAAATCTACCCAGAGAAGAATCTCATTTGCAAGTTCTTCCCCAGTTCTTACAAAAACTGCTTAATTTGGTGGTGATTTTTAAGGGGCTCACCAAATGACCTCACAGCAAGCACTGTGATGAGGAACCACACTCTGGGTGATGGTCCTTGGTCATTTACCATTCACAGCATCCCCAAGTAGCTGTATCCCTGTCGGTAATTCACTTCCATGTTCCCCCCGAAACTTGTTTCCTTCTGATAAATTAACTTTTTAATTAATATATTTTATTTTTAGAGCAGATTTAGGTGTACAGAAAAAAATAGAGCAGAAATACGGAGTTCCCATACGTTTCCTCCCATCCCCACCTTGCATTATTAGTAAAGCACATTTGTTACAATTGATGAACCAATATTGATACATTATTTGGAACTAAGGTCCATAGTTTACACTGGGGTTCATTTGTCATGTGACAAACATTCTATGGGTTTGACAAATGCACTATATACCCTACCATCCACCACTGCAGTGTCATGTGGGAGAGTTTCACTGTCCTAAAAAATCCCCTGTGCTCTGCCTGTCCATCCCTCCCTCTCTCTGGACCTGGGCAAAGTAACATTTTAGGAAATTGACTTGTACAGAAAATGGGGCTGTGTAACAATTTTATAAAAATTCTTAGTTACCCTCTAGTCCAGTATTTCCTCAGAAATAAAGTAATAGTCTCCCATCACAGAACATGGTGCCTTTCAAACGTGCCAGCTGCCCCTCAGGCCAATGGCTGTGTGGCTTGAAGACTTGTTTTTCTAAATTCCTGGATTTGAGCATCAGCCTAGGATGAAAGCTATTTGGATTTCTATTTTCTGCAATGTGCAGGGGGCTATACTTTTTAGGGGAAAATTTTCATATGCAGACATTATAATCTACTTGCTAAAAATCCATGTGCTCGGTGACCAAACCAAACAAAATGCATGTATAAAGCTGGGGTGAGGTTTGTTCACTGAGAATTTCAGAACCCAATTTGTTGTGGTTGAAGGTTGCTGAGAATCCTAGTTCACAAACCCTAGGCAGACAAGACTCTCTCAGGTGGGCAAAAGCATCCCAAATGGCAGGCAGTCTGGACCTGATTCCTTCCAGCAGGTGCCAATGTTTTTTATTCAAAGTAGGCCAATTCAATCCCATTATGGAAGAAAATGAAATGGGCTTGCATCGTATTTCTTTTTCCATCCTTCGTGGGAAGGACAGCGCCAACCTTAATGGCGGTGCAGCCCGCTGAGCATTTCCTACACTCACTGCTTCAGCGGCGCGGGGACTGCAAAGCCATGGTCAACTCCCTTCCTGAACTGGCTGTGGGTTGCAGAGCTTCTGGGTGTCCCTTCTCTGCATGCTCAGAGTGGGGAGGGGAGGCTCAGGGCAAGTGGGAGGGCCACTGACAGGCAGCTTGAAGGCACATCCTCAGAGTCTGTTTCTAGTTCAGGCTCTCCCCACTCCAAACTGCACCTCGGTTGCCCTATGCTCCCTTTGCTATCTCCTCTCTGTGGAGGGTCTAAGATTCTCACCCCCTCTGGCCCCTTCCAGATACCTTCTACCTTGCCCTTCCTGCCTGATGGGCTCTGTGCATTTTTTTGCAGCCCAGAGGAGCCTTTTCCATACCTGTGTCTTCCCTACTGCTGTCCAATGCTCAAGCCCAACACGAACCTTCTCCTTGAAGCTAACTCCTGGCCTGATGGCTTTCACTTACTTTCTCTGCACTGTTTTCACTGCGTGGGGGCAGTTCTTGCAGGAAAGCTAACTGGGCACTTATCCTTTTCTCATACACACTGTGGTCTATGGGTCCCCACAGCATCTGGCACAGGCTGGCCCCTAGGAGACTGAAAGAGCAGGTGGGGCCCAGGCTCCTGAAGACACCTGCAGGTGAGGGCAGGGGTCAGACTCAGGCTGCCTTGTCTCCTCTCCATGGAGAGCTTTTGCACCAGCTCCTGGGACCCAGTTTAGGTAGGAGGGGGGTTTAGAACAGTACAGGGCCTCCTTTAACAGTATGGGCCTCCTTTAAATCATTCTAGACACACAGCAGCCTTCATTATTAAAATTAGAAAAGCTCTGAACTTAACCAGACTCATTTTGCAATTGATAAGAATGTGTGGAGTCAAACATGATGATCAAACAGAGATGATATAAGGGGGTTAGAAAGAAGTTTATGCATTATGAACAGTTTTAGGTCTAGTTTTCTCCCTACAAACTGAAAGATATCTGTGCTTTGTTTTTTTGTTTTTGTTTTTCCTTCTCCATAGAAAGGAGAGGAGCATCTGGAATCCCTGCCAAGGCTGTGGTCAGGTCTGCACTGACCGCCCCAAGTGCTGTGGATACTCAGCATTAGTGATAAGCTTTTGGGAAATTTCTATTTCCATGAATACTGTGAATTTTTAAAAACAAGAACAATATTAACTTCTTTCCCAATTTATGTTCAAAAAAGGAAGACTAACCAGAGCCACTGGGTAACCTTCATAGCTGGTTGCCTAGAAATCCTCAGGAGAGCACGTACGGTAAGAACACGAGGATAATGTGATTTCTCAGTGGCTGTGTGGATTTTGGTGTTAACATCACACAAATCGTTTCTACACAGCTGTGAGGAAAAGCTGACACACATTCTCCAGGGTCCAGACAGAAGACATTACTGCCTCTGTTCATCTTGCCAACGGCTGGCCCGGGTTCCTTGGGGGAACTTAAATTCTCCATCACTTTTGCAAATGATACGCTTTTCTCAGAAGCCCCGGGAAATGTTGACTTGTGGAACTCTATTAACCATTCCTGGTCGATACGGCCCAATCATTAAGCAATTGATCAGACTTCTCCAGAAGTCTCATCCTCATCTGGTCAATCAGCCAACTCTATTGACGAAATCGTATGAAGCAGGGTGGGGATCTGGTAACTAGCTTAGCCATTGGCCACGCTGAATGCTGAGAAAAGCAACCCCACAAGACACACTGGATGGAGGAAGTCGCATTCACTGGCCTTGGGGGAAAGTCCGAAGTGTCTAAGCGAAAAGAACAGGGTAGAGGATGTTGTTTTTCAAGTCCTGGATCTTAACCTCAAGGCAGGCGGTGAGGGAAGGAGAGGTGCTGAAGAGCTGGGCTGCACTCCCTGCATGCGGAAGTTCAACTGAAAATTGCTCCATGAAAATTTCCATAGTTAGGAAAAAGGAGGCAGGTGGGCAGAGAAGAAACACAGACCTTTCTCCAAAATCTTTCTTTCTTTCTCCTTATTTCTTTCTTCCTTTCTTTCTTCCTTCCCTCTTTCTTTCCTTCTTTTTCTTTATTCTTATTTTTATTCTTTTTTTAGTGAAAATCATTCCAATTTTATCCTGGAGGGATAATAGTCTTTGCTCTTAGACTCATTAAGAGGATCCCCAGCTGCCACTCACAACTGCACAGAGGTTGGCTTGAGCTGGAAACTACCTTTTCTCCAGGTGAGAAGAAGGTTGACATGCAGGCTTGACTTAGAGAATGAAATCCTCACTGTCCAAGTCCTTTCTTGTACTGACAGGATCTCAGATTCAACACGGAGGATAGACAATTCCCACAATGCCTGGTTGTAGGTCACACCCAGCAGCGAGCCTCAGACTTGTGGCAGTGTGGGCTGGAGCGTGGCCGGTGGGCCTTGTCTCTTCTCTTTACATTCCATACACAGAAGGCAGGAAGTGATGGAAATCAGGGTATGTAATCAACTTTGTGCCCAGATACCCTGGGGGCCAGGCATGACCTACAGATATGGCTGCTTTGGCCTGAACAACATTTGGAAATTGGATTTGGGGAATTTCCTTAAAAAATCATATTCGGCAATGCTGGGTCCTTGTAGTTATGGGGCAGTAATCAGCTCAATTGATGCCCCCTTTGGCTCATCACTGTGGTTACCAGCCTGGCTGGTATTGCTCACCTATGGGTCACAGAAGGCATGTGGGTGTGCAAAGCCTGGTGAAGGGGTCTGTGTGAGATGAAGGCAGGTTTGTAAACATGTTTTCGGCTAAGTACACATGCTATGTTCTAGCTTCCTTTCTTCTTCCACCCATCCATCCATTCACCCACACACCCAACTACCCATCCTCCCACCCATCCATCCACCCATCCATCCATCCATCCATTCATCTATCCATCCTAACAGCTTCAATGAGGCCTTTCAAAACCCTGTTTATTTCTAGCACCTATTTTCCTCTGGTTCTGTACTCTCTGCTGGCTCAATTCACTTGTGCTTTAATTCTCATTTCTTCCCCACTGTGCTCCTGTGAGGACTTTTCTCTCCCCTTTTCTCTGTCCTAGGTGTCTTCCAGGGCTCCTGACTTCCATAGCTATAAAATGGGAAGGAAGGGGAACACCTCCGGGGTCATTCTTTGCCATTAATCAATTACAGCCAGACGCTTTTGGGCACAGAGGGAACCACTGTGAAAGCGTGGTCCTCACCCTAGAAGTGCGGAGGGTAGAATTAGGGACACTGAGGTGGGTTCAGGCTGCGGAGGGGTACACTGCGGGAAAGCAAGGCTGGGGAGGAGCTCGGCAGGAGTGAAACTGCCATCTGCTTGTCCTCAGTTCTTTGTCGCTGCATTTCTGTTTGCCAACCTCTCTTTTGCTAGTGTTTGCCAAACTCTGGTCACTTCGGAACCCATCAGTTTTTCATGGACATTGCTCATTACTTCAAAATTTTTTAGATTGATTATCCTTCAAAAAAAAAAAAAAAAGAAAGAAAGAAAAAAAGAAAGAAAAGAAACAACTACTTCTGCCTTGTCCTAAGCAATGATATCTGTGAAATCAGAGATGTGATGTGTTTGTACAGTGTTTCGAATTCGTTAATTTTTTTATGTTTATTTATTTTTGAGAGACAGAGAGAGAGAGGCTGGAGGAGGAGTAGAGTGAGGGAGACAGAAGATCTGAAGCAGGCTCTGCATTGACAGCAGAGAGCCTGATGCGGGGCTCAAACTCATGAACCGTGAGATCATGACCCGAGCCGAAGTCGGGTGTTTAACCGACTGAACCACCCAGGCGGCCCAGTGTTTCTAATTCTTATTAAAGTCATTCCATAGTTAGTCGGTGTGTGGCTCTACTGCCTAAGGTAGCTTACAACCTGGCAGATGCTTACTGCACTCTGGGACAGGGAAGTTTCTATCACAGCTTGATGGGGAGGTGCTGTTGTATTCATCTGGGGACATAAACCCACAGACACTGTGCTAAACAGTTTTTATGCATTATCTCACTCCATCCTGATTCCAGTCCTCTAAAGTGGGACTTGCCAGTCCATTTTACAGATGAATAAATAGATTCAGAAAGGTTAAATGACTTGCCCAAGGTCACACAACTAATGAGGATGAATTAGGTCTTAATCATAATTCTGCTTGACCTCAAAGTTCATGCTCTGAACAAGTGCACAATCAAATCTCATTTCCTGTAAAAAAATCTTTAAATCAGTACTTTTTCTTTCACATAAAAAAAAAAAAAAGGCTAGGTGGAGTGTCCAGGATGGGCATGGTGGTTCCACAGCCATCAGATCACAGTACTATCCATAGGACACTTGGCTTCATGGTGTAAAATGGCTGCTGAGTTCCAGTCTTCACATATATGTTCTTAGATGGATAAAGAGAAAAAGAGATTCCTTCCCCTCTCGTTTAGGGACAATTCCTAGAAATCTCACATAGCACTTCTATTTATGTCTTACTGGCCAAAGATTAGTCATATGGCTTCCTTGGCTGCAGGGAAGGCTAGGAATCATTGTCATTTATTTTGAATACAATGTAACATCCTATAAATCAGGATTCTGTTTCTGAAGAGGAATGAGTGAATGGATGTTGTGTCTGCTATGATAGCCCAAAGACTCCACAGCATCTGATTTAACAAAATTCTTTTCTTATAGTTAAATTCATGAAAATTGGGAGAATGTGTGTTGTTGACATTCCCAGAACTAGAACCTATCTACTACTCTAGATTCAACCATGACCCCAAATTAAACACTCTGGAACAAAACCCACACAAAACATTTTACATATGTGACAGCCACCTTCAAGCCCGTGGGAGAGCCCTGGTGTCCTACATGTCCCCATCCAACTCAAGCAGGCTTAAATGCAGTGAACAGGGGACAAATTGTATTCACACTATAAGGCTGTATTCTGATAATTTTATTCTGCCCATGAAAGAAAGTAGATTCATGCATTTCAATATAATTTTTAAAAATAATAATAGGAACAAATAAGTATTTCCAGTTAACCCTAGGTTTGCTCGGAAATTAAATTACATGTTTCTGGGGCAGTGGACTTCACTCAGGGATGCCACATATCACATGGGCAGGCAAAACCAAACAGAAAAAAAAAACAACAAAAGAACCCTGCAGACTGAAATGAAAGTTTAATTATGAATGCTTCCTGTCCAACCTGAGTTTGCCAGAATCTCTATCTAGTCAACTTACTGCTTTGGGGCACACCTGGAAAGGTAAGATTAATGATTTTGAAAGCAAAACCCACTAGCTATTTGATAACCACTTGTAATTGTCACCTGCTAAAGATTGGCTATGTTTTTTTGTCACAGTCTAGAACTGGCCTCAACAGATAATGGGTGTTTACTGCTCTAAGGAAGAATGGCTTACGATGCACTAGCACTAAAACCAAAATTCTAATTTGGGGCAGAAGTCAGCCATCTTCTGAATGGCTTGTAAACAACTTCCCTCCTATGGCTGGTCCACTCAGGGATCCACAGAGGTGGTGTTCAGCAGATTATCACGGTGTACCCAGGAACCAGAAGCTAACAGTACTTAAATAAAGCGTGGCATCTTACAGTGTCCTGGCTGGTCTTACAGTCAGCTGGCCGCAGAGGTGCTAGAAAACATTGCCTTGCACCGCTTTCTCTGCTCAGTGCACAGAGGCTGCCGTCTGCTGCAAGCCATTGGAACTGGTGTGGCTTATCTGTGAGCTGGGCACACGCATAACTGTCTCCAGAGGGAGATCCTGACCAGCCCATGGGCCCTGGCATGCCCCACACCAACATGGGGAGGCCATGCTCTCTCAAGCACAAAAGTTTTCTTAGGCTTCATAGTATCTCAAAGAACACACTTGTCCTGAGTGAGTGTCAGCACCCAGATCACGCTGAGGACAGAGCACAGACTGCCTGCCACCCTTGCCACTGGAGACATAGTCTTGGTTTTTGGAAATGCCATAAAGGAATATCTGAAAGATCTGTCTGCCTCCATTTATTTTTCTGAATTCTGGATACTTAGACCGGGAGAAACTGCTTCACCTTAGAAAATGGAATGCATGTATCTTATGACCCTTACAAATCCAACCACAGATATTTCCCTCCTTCTTATGACCTTGAAAGAATTCAAAGCCAAATGTGTGGATTTTCTAAATAAAAACCTATGCTCAAATACCCACCCTCTACACGGCAGCTCAGCTCCACCCAGGTGTCCTGCCCTTAGATTCCCATTTGCTGATGACTTTTATTTTTGGCCCAGCTGTGCTACTTATTGCTTACGTAACCTCTCCCAGCCTTGGTCTTCCTAGCTGTAAAATGGGGAAAACGACGGTCCTTCCCTCCAAGACTCACTATCAGAACCTGGAGACAATCCAGGAACAAGGTCGCTTTATGACCGGCACAGGCGAAGGACTCCATGTGTATTGTGTTGCTATGGTTATTATTCTTGTTCTTAATTATATATTATTTTATATATTTGTGTAAGTTGCCTCAGATCTTTTCTGGTATGAAATAATTAATTAAAATAAGCACTCTTTGTTGTTTGATTGTAAGAAAGTCTGTTTTTGGCCGAATCCTACAATTTTTCTCCTCAGGGACTGCTTTTCCTACATTCAAGGGTGTCTGCATAAGCTAATTTAGCTGTAGTTTTATGGCAGCAATTAAATTTAGCTGCACTAAAGGTAAGAGAGACTTCATAACAAGCCTTCATGATGTTTTGTCATGCACTAAAGAGCTATGTGGGAATCAATAAAAATTACATAAAAACAGTTAAACCGAGGATTCGATATATGTATTTTTTGTCTGAATTGATAAAGGTTTTAAAAAAAGAGGAAAGGTGGAGTTTTGTTTCTGCTAGTTTATTTTGAAGAAAGAGCCAATTGGGACAAAAATGGCCAACCCAGTTGTTCATGGGATGTATTAGGAAGGCAGTCAGGAAAATGGGCCAGGCAGGATTAAGGTGCAGTCATCTCAAAGCCCAGCTGGGCCAGGCTTTCTTCTGACCTATCTGACTTTTTGCCTGACCTGGCAGAGCAAACCAGTCTTCTTGTAGAAAGACTATAATTTTTTTATAAACTTAACAAATATCCCTTCTATTTAAGTTTACCAGTTAAAGCACATTTGCAGCGTGGTCTGCCCAGACCTTTCACCATGGTGGGGAAGTGGGTCTGGAAGTCCCTTCCGATGCCTCTGCGCCTGGCGTCAGAGTAAGGAGATGAGTCTACGCTATCTAGTGCTATGTATCTGCCCTTTAATTCTATCTGTGGCATCTCCTTGCACATCGCTGGTTTATCAGGGTCTGCATTAATTGCACTTGTACGATAAATCTACTGCCCTGGAAGTTGTCCAGCTATTTACATTGATTTGTTATATAAATTCAGGCCTAAGAATATGAGGCAAGGTTAGCATTTAATTCTGCAGCAAAGGGAAAGCTCTTAGCGCTCAGCTTCCCTTCCTATGTTCCTCTCTTGTTATTCTGTGTCTCTCTTCATAGAAAGCACAACCATTTTCCTTTAATTAGGCTGCAGAGAGCACAGGCTAGCATTAGGCCACTCAGCCACTCAGCCACGCTCACAGCCATGGCCATTTCCCATCTATTTTCTGTAGGAAAAGAAAAAAAAGTGTGTATATGCACATGTAAACCCCCACAAGTCCGAGAGTAGGGGAAACAAAGGAGCCAGGTGGGATCACCTTTTGTGAGGCCGAGGCCACAACAACCAGCCAACGTCAGAGAAGCAAGCTGCCTCATTATTCCTTTGGTTAAATTAATTGCCCTTTAAATTTTGAGAGTACTTAGTAGAAACAGCACTCACGAATACAGAATATATGGCATGTTTAATATGTGTTTGTAATGATTAAGTAATTAATACACGTTTAAAATAATTCCCTGTCATAACAGGCTTTTCTAATGAATGTGTTTATATTTTTTTAAACTGAGACTTTTACCAGATATAATGACAAACTCAAACTGTTCCTTCACTTTCTTTGTCACTTTTATGTTTTCGGATTGGTAGTTTCCAAAAATCAAGCAGTAAGATTCAACGAACAGAGGGTGCCTGCCTGACTGGCTCAAGTCAGTAAAGCGTATGACTCTCGATCTCAGGGTCATGAATTCAAGCCTCATGTTGGGCATAGAGCCGACTTTAAATTAAAAAAAAAATCAGCTTATATATTCCTAGTTCTTCTCAAAAACACAATAATGAGGGTAATGGCTTATAACCCAGGAGATAGTGTAAGAATCCCTAGGTCCACACTGATATAGGTAAGTGAATAAATGAGTGGAAGAGAAGGGACAACTCTTCAGAGTTGTCAGAAGCTAAGTGCTGTAGAAATGTGGGAGTTGAATGAATGCAGGAGGGAACCCTGGTGGCGGTAGAGCAAAGTTAGGTTTCTGTTCCTGCTGCAAAAGAGCAAAGCACCAAGGGGTGTCTGGGTAAGCGGGGGGAGGGAGGGTGCTTACTACGTGATGTTGGCTTGGGTGGGGAAGTCCCTAAGAGGGCCAGGGTGAAGGGCAGCAGTCTGGTGATTGGCTCTGTTGGTGGTTTCCACGCAAGATGTGGGAGGCTGGAAAGCTGGGCTAGAGTCCCTCATGATTCAGAAGAGAGGGTGGTTTTTCTGGTTGCCGTGTCCCTTTGTCCTGTTTCATAAGGGTGACAAAGAGGCCTGGGCCAACCACTGTTTATATTGTCTGAGCCTTGTTTATCACAGCCTAGCTGCCAGATGCCAGCTTCTAGAGCCATTTTCCACTTTCTCAGAGTGGAGCCGGGAGGCTGAGGTGAGGCCGGATGAGTCAGAGGCCAACACCATCAGCTGCTCCTTAGAGATGAGGCTCTAGGGTCCCTCCCCTGCAAACACCTTTAATCCCTTGCTCCCTTTCCCTCCATGTCTCCCGCTGTCTGCCTGCTTCTTTTCTGTACCCGAGAAACCGCAGATGGATAGGAAAAAAACCTCACACCACCTCCTGATCCAACTTCACATTCACCCTGGAAGATCTCTGATGTGCTCTCAACACTGCCCCATGACCCGAAGTCCTGCCCTGGTGAATTCATTTCTTTTTTCCTCTCTGAGATGACTTTTTCTCTTTCCTCAAACCTTCAAGTCCCCTTTCTGCTTGTCTGCTCTTAGGTGACAAGCTTGCCTCCTGCTTTACTGAGAAAACAGTTGGGAACTGCCTCATGTTTTTACCCTTAAATGCCCCAACCTGCCTATTTTCTCCTGTGACTCTGCCTCTGCAGGTGTTAGGATAGAAAAGCCATCCCAGGGGCACCTGAATTGCTCAATCAGTTGAGCATCCAACTCTTGATTTCGGCTCAGGTCATGATCCCAGGGTCGTGGGATCGAGCCCCATGTCGGGCTCTGAGCACAGCATGGAGCCTGCTTGAGATTCTCTCTCTCTCTCTCTCTCTCTCTCTCTCTCTCTCTCTCTCTCTCTTGCCCTGCCCCTCTTCCAACTCACTTGCTCTCTCTCAAATAAAAAAAAAAAGTTGTCCCAGCTCTGCCACTATTCTGATTTCACATGCATCATTTATTTGCTTACAAACAACATTTATCATTTCCCCCTCCTAAGTATCCCCCACTTCTGTATTCATGCAAAACGTCTCAAAATTTGGCTCTATTTGCTGAATTTCCAGTTCTTCAGGTTGTACCCTCTCTCTCAAGCTATTTCCAGCTGCCACCTCCTCAGAAGCAGCTCTTATGAAAGCCAAATCCCATGACCTATCCCCACCTTATTCGGCCCCCCAGTGGAATCCAACACAGCTGACCACCATTTCTCCCTGGAAGCTTCTGGGAAATCCCACTTTGCTTTCTACTTTTTGAACCACATTTCCTGCTGGACATTGAAATATTGGGACACTCTTGTCTCTTTTCTCTGAACATACTGTCTCCCAAGATGCTCATGAGGGGGACAGGGAGGACAGAAGGGAGGCCAAGGGAACAGGAGGGGCAGGGAAGGAGCTGAGTGAGAAGGGGTTTGAACTGGAGTGTGGCTTCAGTCTGGGTCCAGGGGAGCTCTGGGGTGTGAACTGTCCCCAGAGGTTCAGAGTTGGTTGAACCTTGAGGCAACTTATAGCCCGTGACTGTCTTTGGCTGTCTCAGGAATGGGCAAAGCATAACTTTCCTACTCTTTGTTCATGAGTTACAGACCAACATTCACACACCTGTGGGATGGGCCAGTGGACCGATGAAAGATTCTAATGGACTCCTAATGACCAGACTGAGTATAGTTGGGCCACCCACAGTGCCCACTACAGAGGTGGATCACGAGTTCTGTTTGGCCATGTTAAGTTTGAGAGTCGAGTGAGCAGGTGACTACTTTGCTTGGAATAAGTCTTGCACACTCTGCTGCTAAAATATACCTCAACTCTGACCACCTCAACCTGGATCCATCTGGTCCAGACCACCATTTCTCACCTGGGATAACGGCAGGAGCCTCCTCATGACCACTACAATCCATCCTCCACCATACCTGCAGTGAACTTTCAAAACACGAACTGGCATGTTACTACTCTGCACGTGTGGAAACAGGTACCAAGAGCCCAAACCTCTCCCTGCAAAGATCTATATGCTACAGCTCCGCTGACCTTAATTTACTCTGCTCCAGCCACATGGGCTTCTTTTTGTCTCTCACACACACCAAGACTTCTCCCACTTCAGGGTCTCTGCACCTGCTGGTCCCCCTGGCTGACCTCCTCTCTCTCCAGATCGCCTGTGCCCACGTGTGTCTCATTGGCCAGCATTCTTCTAGATATGCCCTCCTCAGAGCATCTGCCCCGCCCACCTCAACTCCTGCCCACCTTTTCTTAGTTCATTTATAGCCCTTCTTGCTCTTTGATATGGTCTTGTTTGCATATTAATTTACTTGTTTGTGGTCGGGTGTCCTCCTCTAGAATATAAAATCCAGAAGGGCTAGACTCTTTCGGTCCTAGTCACAACTGTACCTGCAGAACAGAGTACACAGCAGGTGCTTAATAAAGGTTTGCTGACTGGATGGGTGAGTAAATTAAAACCATGGACCAAAAACTATACTGGGTCTTATCATTAGGAGTCCATTAGAATCTTTAAAAATTTTTTTTAAATGTTTATTTACTTTTGAGAGAGGGACAGAGAGAGAGAGAGAGAGAGAGAGAGAGAGAGGGACAGACAGAGCATGAGCGGGTGAGGGGCAGAGAGAGAGGGAGACACAGAATCCGAAGCAGGCTCCAGGCTCTGAGCTTTTTGTACCCCTTTGCTTATACTCAAATGAGTTGAAAACCTTATATCCACACAAAAACCTGCACCCAGATGTCTATAGCTTTATTCGTAATTGCCAAAACTTGGAAGTAATCAAGATGTTCTTTGACAGGTGAATGGATAAACAAACTATGGTATACATCCATACAATGAAATATTATTCTGTGATACAAAAATGAGCTATTTAGCCACAAAAAGACATGGAGGAAACTTCAGTGCATATTGCTAACGGAAAAGGCTACATATTGTATAGATACAAATATATGACATCTAGAAAAGGCAAAACTATGGATACAGTAGAAAGATCAGTAGTTATAAGGAGTCTGGAGGTAGAGAGGAAGGGAGGGGTAAATAGGTGGAGCCTAAGAGACTAGTAGGACAGTGATACAGTAATGCTGGACACATATCATTGCACATTTGTCAAGACCCATAGAATGTACAACACAAAGAATAAACTGTAATATAAACTGTGGGCTTAGTTCATCAGCTGTAACAAATATACCACACTAATTAAAGATGTAAACAGCAGAGAAAATTGTATGTTGGGGGGTGGGAAGGATATATGGAAACTCTCTATACTTCATGATGAATCTTTCTGCAAACTTAGAACTTTTCTAAAAAAGTAGTCTATTACCTTAAAAATGATATTCTAGAAAATATTTGCTATTTGCTATATATATATATATATATATATTAAGAACTATTAGTCTTGGGGCGCCTGGGTGGCGCAGTCGGTTAAGCGTCCGACTTCAGCCAGGTCACGATCTCGCGGTCCATGAGTTCGAGCCCCGCGTCGGGCTCTGGGCTGATGGCTCGGAGCCTGGAGCCTGTTTCCGATTCTGTGTCTCCCTCTCTCTCTGCCCCTCCCCTCCCCCGTTCATGCTCTGTCTCTCTCTGTCCCCAAAATAAATAAACGTTGAAAAAAAAAAAAAAAAAAATTTAAAAAAAAAAAAAAAAAAAAAAAAAAAAAAAAAAACTATTAGTCTTATGTTATTTATAAACACCCATAAGTTAAAGAAAAAGGCAAATGATAGGAAAATGGATAAAGGATAGAAACAAGAAATTTGACACTAAAGAAATGCAAGTTGGAAGTATGATACTGTGTTTCTACTCCTTCTTCCTGCAGGGTGGCAAAAATTAAAACCTGGAATATATCCAGTGTTGTGGGTGGAGGGGAGAAACGAGCCCTGGCACAACTGTTGATGGGAATATAAATTGAAATAACCCTTTTTGAGGACAATTTAAGCTAATGTCTTGATCAACACTTCTTTCTTTTTTCTTGATCAAAATTTTATTTATTTATTTATTTATTTATTTACTTATTTATTTATTTATTTATTTATTTATTTATTTTTAATGTTCACTTATTTTTTGAGAGCTAGAGAGACGGAGAGTGAGTGTGGGAGGGGCAGAGAGAGAGACAGAGAGAGGGAGACACAGAATCTGAAGCAGGCTCCAGGCTCCGAGTTGTCAGCACAGAGCCCGACATGGGGCTGGAACTCACAGACCATGAGATCATGACCTGAGCCAAAGTTGGACACTCAACAGACTGAGCCACCCTGGCACCCCTTGATCAAAATTTAAATGTGCATACACATTGATCCAGAAATTCCATTGTTGATGCACACAGATTAATGAACATGTTCATTAACAAGAAAATATTTAAATCAGCTGGGATTTAGCCATTCTATGGAATATAAAGAAGCCATTAAGAAAAATGAGATCAATGTGTACACACACAGAAAGATCTTCCATGGGTATCATTAAGTGAAAGAAGAAAATATGTGCAGTCTATATGGGACACACATATTCACACATCTGGAATGTGCTCAGTGCCAGGGAGAAGAGCAGGCTTGGGAGAAGAGGTACACTCACTTGGGTGATGGCAGAATTTTTTTAACTGCTGTTTAAAATCTTCTATTTCTACTACTCATTTTTAAGCTCTGTGAAGGAAGGAAACTTGGCTTTCTCATTGGTGGCTGTACCCAGCCAGCACACTGGTGTTCAGTGAATACATGTTGAGTGAAAAAGAATTAATGCCACTTAAAAAACTACAATGGAAACCATCAGGGAAACAAAAAAGTTGTACCATTAAGGATGTTTACTGTGGTGTTAATTATCAAAACAAAAAGTCAGAAGCAACCTGATTTAGTAAGATACATTGCTATGGTATACCCTCTTAAAGTCATTGAAAATAATGCCATTAAAATAATATCTGAGGAAATGCAGAGTGTTCAGAATATCCTAATAAGCCAAAATAGCAAGTCATAAATTAGCATGTTAAATATTGTTAACATATACAAATATTTATATATTCAGATAAAAATACTGGAAGGACACACACCAAAAAAATTTACGATGGTCATTATCTGGGTTATTGTTTATGGATAACTTTTTGTTTCTTCTTATCCCCACCCTTTTCAGTTATGCAATGATTATACATTACTTTTGTAAATAGAAAAAAAAAGTTTTGTAAAAAGTAATTTCTAGAAATACAGCTCTGCAGTTAGATTTTTGAAAGTTTTCTTTCTGAATGCCTCTAGAAGCAGCCCTTGACTTATAGATGTTGATTCTGTGTATTTGACTATAATATGCAACTTGTCTGTTCATATCTTAGCCATTGACGCCCCAAAACTCCTTTCTGTGTGCTGAATTCAGACTTTCCAATATTAAGGGACATTTTGAGCAATTGTAATTTAACTCTCTGGGAAGGGAACCACCCTTTTAAGACATTAGTCTATTATTTGCCTTTTATACATTTGAATTCCATACATGTTTTCAGGAATAAAGTGTGTTTGAAAGTACACAATTGTGTTTTAGTGCCTGATATATTTTGTTACCCTTATTTAGAGAGAAGCAGATGGCTGCTTCTGGTAGTTCCTCTCATGCTCAAGACGGTATGAGACCCATTTATTCACTGGAGCCTTCTTTAGGCTACAGACATTTCTTTAGTCCTCTGTCTCTGAGCTCCAAAGAAAGACATGGATAATCTAGAAAGAATACTGGCTCAAATCAGAATCCTTTCCTAGTTGAGGTTTTAACAGTAAGAAGTTGGGCGGCAAATAGTTAGTTGGCATTGGGGTTGGGCTTCTGAGGAGGGGGTTTGGTCTAGGAAGGTGATCGCGGGGTTATAGCTGCATAATCACATCATTAAACTTCCATCTGATATTATTGAAAACAAAGTCATTATTATGATTCTTTAACATTCTCAAGCCTGAAAACCACTCATAGTCTAATTCAATAAATAAGCTACTTAAGTATATAGAAAGTCACAAGGAAGAACAGATTTTCTGTCATATTAGCAAATTTGATTTTCATTAATGCAAGATGAATGTCTTCTATGAAACACTTTCATATCATATTAATGACATGATAGCAAACAGCATTCGCGGGTTGCTAGGCAACACGAGGACCCTCTAATGATCTCCTCTGTACTCGAGAGGCCACAGAGGGAAGATGCCAGAGCTGTGAGGATATTTCCCATTTCTTGGCAACTGTTTCTGCTGGAAGACCACTGTAGGGCTGGGAGGGAAGGGAATTCATGGTGCCATTTACCACGGCAAATACACCTCTTCACTCTTCCCTCCTTTTCATTGCCTTACTATGTGGGAGAGCAAGACCTGAGAACTCGGCTCAAATATAAGAGGTAAAGAGTTCTCAATCCATATGCCTGCCCCCCAGCTGCTTAGGGAGGAAACAGGCTGCTGCAACACCCAAACAAGAAATGTAGTGAACACCTTGAGGGTTGTTTGCCAAGCCATAGTTTGCTGTGATCTGCTCCACTCTTTGCTGTCCCTACTTCCCTGAGGGGTAGGTCCCCAGCAGTCATGCTGTGAGTTCATGATTCCATGCAGCAGAGACAGTCATCTGATCCATGCATTGGATACTGATGTGCAACAACCACCCCCAAATTTGGTGGCATTGAGAAAAAGCCATTTTATTACGCTCATGATGGCTCTGTTCTGCTCTGTGACTGCAGGGGCTTCAGATGGGAAAATAAATGCCTCAGGGCCACTCGGATGGCTGGGGGCCGGAATCATCTGAAGGCTTCTTCACACACGTGTCTGGCACCTGGGCTGGGATGACGTGAAGGCTTGGCTCACCTGGAACTCTTGCTAGAGTGTTTACATGGTCTCTCCACAGGGCTTGGACTTCCTCACAGCATGGCAGCCTGAGGATGGTTGAACTTTTTATTTTGACAGGTCAGGATGTTCCAGCAAACAAGTCAGAAACTGTGTGGCCTTCTATAACACATTATTATGCAGAATTTTAAAATATGTTTAAAAAAATTAAAAGAATGATTTAAAAATAATTTTAAAATATGCTCAAGGGCATTATGCTAAAGAAAATAAGTCAGAGAGACAAATACTGTATGGTCTCTCTTATATGTGGAATCTCAAAATGAGACAAGATAAAATATTAAGCTCACCAACATGGAGAACATATTGATGGTTGCCAGAGGCAGAGGGCAGGGGCTGGGGGAATTCAGTGACCTGTTTTTATTTGTTTGTTTGTTTGTTTGTTTTTTAGTTTAAATTGTTTCTTTTTTAAGTGTTTAAAGGTTTGTTATTTTTAGAGAGAGAGAGAGTGTGTGAGCGTAAGTGAGAGAGGGGCAGAGAGGAGAGGGAGAGAGAATCCCAAGCAGGACTGGTGTGGGGCTCTATCTCATGAACCGTGAGATCATGACCTAAACTGAAGTCAAGAGTCGGACTCTTAACCGACTGAGACACCCAGGCACCCCTAAACACATTGGTTTTAAAAAAGAAAAAGAAAATATTTAAATTATAAGGATAGCACACTAAAAATTTTTTAAAAATTGAAAAATTAAAAAAAGAAGGATAGCATACTGAACTCCCATTACCCATCACCAAGTTTGGATAGTTACTAACCAACCCATGGCCAATCTTGTGTCACCTCTACCTCCATATACTCTTCTTTCTCTGGGTTATTTTTTTTTTATTTTTATTTTTTTTAAATATTTTTTTCAACATTTATTTATTTTTGGGACAGAGAGAGACAGAGCATGAACGGGCAAGGGGCAGAGAGAGAGGGAGACACAGAATCGGAAACAGGCTCCAGGCTCTGAGCCATCAGCCCAGAGCCTGACGCGGGGCTCGAACTCCCGGACTGCGAGATCGTGACCTGGCTGAAGTCGGATGCTTAACCGACTGCGCCACCCAGGCGCCCCTCTCTGGGTTATTTTAAAGCAAATCCCAGGTGTTTCAATTTGTATCTCTAAAAGATAAGGATTCTGTTTTAAAAATACATATATAACTGCAATGCTGTCTTTACATGTAAAAATTAATAATTTATTAACATCATCAAATATCCAGTATTCAAATTTTCAATAAAGTCAGATATGGCATGATTCCTTTTTTTTTACAGCTTATTTGAAATCAGGATCAAAATAAGATGATATGTTTTTAGAATCTGTTTTAATCCACAGGCTCCCCTCCAACTTGGAATTTCATTTCTTGCAATCTATTTGTTGGACTCAGACTGTTTCTCACACTCTGAATTTTTTGGACTGCAGCCCCTTGATACTGTTTAACATGTTCCTCTATCTCCTCTATTTCCTACAGATTGGTGGTGGATCTAAGGTCCTGGTCAGACTCAGGTTCGAATTTTTTTTTTCAAGGCAGTGCTTTCCAAACAACGAAGCACATAGTATCAGTATCTGGTTGTCTCTTTCTCCATGTAAACACCTCTGCTCTTTAACCCACTAGGAGTTGCAAAACAGTGATGCTTTAATGACCCCATCCCTCCTTCATTTACAAGCAGTGACAGTTTTATCTTTGTGGCATTTCCTTGATGGGTGGCCATAGAATTATTGTTCGAAATTATTTCCTTTCAGGAGTTTGAAGACATCGCCCTGTGGTCTCTTAGGTTCTGAGATTGCTATTGAAAAACCTGATGCCATTTTCATTCTATTCCTTTCTAAGTGACATGTTTTACTCACTAGATTTGAGGAGCTTCTCATTACCCCCTCGTATTCTTGAATTTCATGATAGAACACCTTTCAGCTATTGGTCATTTATTGGGAGATTTTTTGACCTGAAGACTGAGGTCTTTCAGTTCTTGGAATTTTGTCTTCTATTGTGTGCCTTTAAAAGACCCCTACACTCTTTTTTCTCTGCTCTCTTTCTGGAATTCTTGCTAGTCAGATAGGGGCCTTGTTCTCTTTTTTTCATGACATTTCCTTGACTATCTGTCAATCCCTCCAACTCTTGGCTGCTGCCATCCTAGACTGGGGCTCTCACCCAATTTCTTCTCCTTTTAGCCCTACACCTCATACTTTCCCTCTGTTGGATCTGGGGTTCCCACATCTGGAATCTGTCCAGGTTGCATTTTCTAGAGAAAAACCTCCCCTATGGTCAAGAGAGGGGGGGGCAGGAGGGTGGGTGAAGGCATATTATTTACTTTAAATCTGTTTGCAATCTCTATCAAAATAACACCAACATTCTTCACGGAGCTAGAACAAACAATCCTAAAATTTGTATGGAACCAGAAAAGACCCCAAATAGCCAAAGCAATCTGGAAAAAGAAAACCAAAGCAAGAGGCATCACAATTCCAGACTTCACGCTGTATTACAAAGCTATAATCATCAAGACAGTATAGTACTGGCACAAGAACAGACATTCAGATCAATGGAACAGAACAGAGAACCCAGAAATGGACCCACAAATGTATGGCCAACTAATATTTGACAAAGCAGGAAAGAATATCCAGTGAAATAAAGACAGTCTCTTCAGCAAGTGGGGCTGGGAAATCTGGACAGCAACATGCAGAAGAATGAACCTGGACCACTTTCTTAAACCATACACAAAAATAAACTCAAAATGGATGAAAGACCTAAATGTAAGACAGGAAGCCATCAAGATCCTGGAGGAGAAAGCAAGCAAAAACCTCTTTGATCTTGGCCGCAGCAATTTCTTATTCAACATGTCTCCAGAGGCAAGAGAAACAAAAGCAAAAATGAACTATTGGGACTTCATCAAAATAAAAAGCTTCTGCACAGTGAAGGAAACAATCAGCAAAACTAAAAGGCAACTGATGGAATGGGAGAAGATATTTGCAAATGACATATCAGATAAAGGGTTAGTATACAAAATCTTTAAAGAACTTCTCAAACTCAACATCCAAAAAACAAATAATCCAGTGAAGAAATGGGCAAAAGACATGAATAGACACTTCCCCAAAGAAGACATCCAAATGGCCAACAGACACATGAAAAAATGCTCAACATCACTCATCATCAGGGAAATACAAATCAAAACCACAATGAGATACCACCTCACACCTGTCAGAATGGCTAACGTTAACAACTCAGGCAACAACAGATATTGGTGAGGATGCAGAGAAAAGAGGATCTCTTTTGCACTGCTGGTGGGAAGGCAAACTGGTGCAGCCACTCTGGAAAACAGTATGGAGGTTCCTCAAAAAATTAAAAATAGAACTACCCTACAACCTAGCAATTGCACTACTAGGCATTTATCCATGGGATACAGGTGCGCTGTTTTGAGGAGACACATGCACCCCAATGTTTATAGCAGCGCTATTGACAATAGCCAAAGTATGGAAAGAGCCCAAATGTCCATCGATGGATGAATGGATAAAGAAGATGTGATATATATATATATATATATATATATATATACACACACACACACACACACACACCCATCTATACACACACACACACACACACACACACACACAATGGAGTATTACTCGGCAATCAAAAAGAATGAAATCTTGCCATTTGCAACTATGTGGATGGAACTAGAGGGTATTAGGCTAAGCCTTGAAATTAGTCAGTCTAAGAAAGACAAATATTATATGATTTCACTCATATGAGGAATTTAAGATACAAAACAGATGAATACAAGGGAAGGGAAGCAAAAATAATATAAAAACAGGGAGGGGGACAATACAGAAGAGATTTTTTTTTTAGTTTTTTTTCTTACATTTATTTATTTTTGAGAGACAGAAAGAGACAGCGTGGGCAGGGGAGGGGCAGAGAGAGAGGCAGACACAGAATCAGAAGCAGGCTCCAGGCTCGGAGCTGTCAGCACAGATGCGGGGCTTGAACACACAAACTGTGAGATCATGACCTGAGTCGAAGTCGGATGCCCAACTGATTGAGTCACCCAGGTGCCCCAAGAGATTCTTAAATATAGAGAACAAACAGAGGGTTACTGGAGGGGTTGAGGGAGGGGGGGATGGGCTAAATGGGTAAGGGGCACTAAGGAATCTACTCCTGAAATCATTGTTGCACTACATGCTAACTTGGATGTAACTAAACAAACAAGCAAATAAATAAATAAATAAATAATCTGCCTGGTTTTCAGTTCTGTGTCTCATACCAGCCTTCTGTCATCATTTGTGTCTCCCAGGGTTCCCTCTATAGGCACTTAAGTTGCAGCTCTTTCTGCTCTGCTCCAGTAAGCTTCGCAAAATAAGTTGTCATCTCTCATCCACCGGCATCTCCTCTCCAGTTTTATTTCTCCTTATGGGTAGATTTGTACATTTCTTTTCTTGTTTCGTTCTCATTTTATGGGGGCTTCAGGAGGGAGAACAGGTAAACTTATATGTTCAGTCTGCCATATTCAACCAGAAGCCCCTAAATTATTTTTCAATATATTCACAAATGGCCAGCCTTCTCACCAACCTTTGATCCAAACTGAACCTAATGGAATCCTAATTCTGAGATAAATTTATTGGAAACTGCCTCTAGATTAGCCTGACTTATTTGTTCCCATGGATTTGGGGGTGCTTGGCATAATAATAAAAAAGAAACTGCATTCATGAATTTCATCATTTTTTGTTAGTGTGTTCCCTGTCCTCCCAAGGAAACAGAGCTTCGGGTAAGGATTAAGTGTTAATGTTTTATTTGGGAGGTATAACCCAAAAGCAGTCAGAGTAAGAGAAGGGGAATGGAAGTCCTAAAAGATGGGGAGCAATGCAGAATTATGCACTATGTGCACCTACTCCGTCCTGCAGGAGGTCTCTGGATGGGGTATATGGAGATACTGGGTCCTGGGACAGTCTATCAGAGGCAGGAGAAGGGGATTTATCTTTTCTGGCTCCCTCCTCTCCATAGAGAATTAGGTCCCCGCACTTCTGCCTTGCATCACACAACCTCTTTGATAGTCGCTTGGGAAGCCAGATCCTATGGTCTGTGGCCCAGGGATTTATCCAAGTTTACAAGTGGACGGAGGAGCTGGAACCCAGGTTCGGGGGGGTGGGGGGGGGAGATGGTGAGGCTGGGAGAGGCTAAGGTCGTGTGCCTCGGGGCTGGGGCATGCCATGCTGACCGTCTGAATGGATGGGCTCATTTTAGGAGCCAGAACATTCTGAGTTCTTCTTCAGGAATGTTTCAAAGTGGCACTAGGAAAAAGAGGCCCCTACTCTCTAAATACAAAACTATGAGGTGCATGTGCCTAGGGCTTCCCGTGACTTTTGACCTAGGGGGATGCCAGTCTGAGAGAAGGAAACCAACATACAGGGACAAGAAGCCGAATTCTGACGGGGTTTCAAATTCTGGCTCTGGGAGTCCCTGGCTCTGGTGCCAACAGCCCTGCCCCGGGTATAATTCTGTGGGACGTCCTGGTCTCTTCTGGGATTTCTCTGCATCTGAGCTGGGCTTCTGTCACATGCAGACAGAGGTTTCTGACTGATGATTATGACCAGGAAGAATATCAACAAAGCCTTTTAAAAAACCTTTTATCCACTAACAACTTGAAATAAACAGTTTTTTTAAACCCTGAAATTAAAAATGGTTTTCCACTGCAACTATCTTTCTACTTAGAGTGCTATGGGCTGACCTGTTGCAATAAAGACCTAGGTTAGCTCTTTGGCCCTGTACGTAATTGGAGAAATCAGGGTGGGGTTATATCAGCTTATATATTAAACCCTTGCCAGGACCCCGGCAGCCTTGGATCCTGCATCTGGAAAGATCCACTTGCAGATCTGTCCAGAGGGCAATAATTGACCGAATGAACAGCCTTCTAGGGTGCACCATAGAGGGTTGAATTCAGGGGCCTGGCAAGCCCAGCAGATCCCTGGTGGAGAGTCTGTGTTAATATCCTGAATGAATCCTAGCTTTGTTCAATTATCACGTGCAGGAAGCCTACAGCTTGCAGGCGCCGCTTGTCAGCTGGGGCTGCTAGTGGCTGGGAACTAATCATTAAGCCTGCCACAGAGCAGAGAAGCCACCTCCCAGCAGCCTCGCGGCCTCCAGCGTGGTATATATTTTCCTATTTCACTTGGATTTGCTCCTAATGATTGAACTATAGATTATTAATGCTGCGAGCCTCCGGGATCCCAGCGTGACTGTGCTGGGTTCTATTCTGCCCTCGGAGGCTGCAGCACGTAGCCTGGCCTGGCAGACAGTGCTTCGGCAGCTGTCGGAGCCGCTGGGGCCAAGACAGTGCCGTGGGATCCAAACAGCGGCTCCTATTAGCAGCTGCGGGGGCATCGTTGGTGGCATTTGGTGCTCTCTTCTCCCCAAATTACCAGATAGAGGGAATAATAAGTCACAAAACACAGCTCAGAGTTTGCTGGGTGGGTGACAAAGAGTGTCTGTAGAGCAAAGGAAAGGTGTCTGGGGCCATGCTGGGGCTCTGCCATCTGTCGCTCGGCAGAGCTGTCCTGAGTGATTGCCGGGCAGCGTGCACACAGCCAGGTCTGGGGGTGCACAGGGCATGTGGCAGCGCGACCCCAGGGCTCCTGCAGAAGCATAGCCCTGTGACCTTTTTGTGGAGTATGTCCTCCAGGGCAGGCTCTGAGCCACATCTTTCCTGTTCATCAGCTCGTGAGGCCTTCACCAAGAAGCAATTAGGAGCCCCCTTTCACAGGTAACGGAAACAGAGGAATGGAGTGGCCTGGCAGGTGAGGCAGCACTGGCTGGCAAGGTCCAAAGGACCTCCCCTGGGTATGTCTTCTGAGGAGTGCACTCTCCCTTCACATGTTAGCACCTCTGATGAGAACCAGGAGAGTCCCTTTATGCCCCAGTAAGGAACCTGAGACCGGTGTGATGTCAGGAGCAGGGGCTGAACCAAGGATTGGTTGACATGGAGGTCATTCCCAAGGTGGCTGAAAGGGAGTGCCCAGTTGCCCTTGGAAACAGCAAAATCCTCTGCCTGAGTGCATGGCAGCCCAGTGAACTGTGAGGAGACAAGGCAGCACCAAACTTCAAGTGTAAATCTTAGTTTGCACCAGGCTGTCATAACAAAATACCACAGACTGGTATTAAACAACAAAAATGTATTTCTCACAGTTCTGGAGGCTGGAAGTTCAAGATCAGGGTGCCATGGTTTCCAGGTTTCGACGGTTGTTGGTTTCTGGCAAGACTTCTCCTGGTCTGCAGATGGCTGGCTGTCTTTTCATTGTGTCCTCACATGAAGGAGAGAGAGAGAGAGAGATCTCTCTTTTCCTCATCTTATAAGACTACAGTCCTACTAAATAAGGGCTGCACCCTTATGACCTCATTTAACCTTCATTACCTCTTGAAGACCACATCTCCAGATAGTCACACTGGGGATTAGGGTTTCAACATATGAATTCTGGGGGGATATCATCCAGTCTATAGCACTGGGGTTATAGTGGGGTTATCAACTGGGAGAGACCAACAGAAAAGTTTAAACAGGGAAAGATTAGAGAACGATTCAGAGATGGTGGCTGGGGGGGTGGGATATGGTGGTCTTTATAATACGAGGGGAGTGTTAAGCCATGTATTAGGTTGGGACAGTGCCGTGGGATGTAATAAATGTAATAATGTAATAAATGTGTTCTAAAATGTGAAAAAAAATATTCAGTACTTTAAAGGTGTTGTCCCACTGACTTCTCACTTGCATTGTTTCTGATGAGGAATCTGTTGTCATTCTTGTATTTAGTTCTGTTTTCTCTTTTTGCTCTTCAGACTTTCATCATTGGTTTTGAGCAAATGTGACTGTGACACAACTTGGTGTAATGTTTTTCATGCTTGAGATTCACTGAGCTTCTTTGCTTTGTGAGTTTATAGTTTATATCAAATTTGAAAAAAAAGTCATTAAATCTTCAGGCCATTTGAAGTTGTCCTATAGCTCACTGACACTCTGTTCATAGTTTTAAATTCTCATTTTTCTCTTTGCATACCATTTTGGGTAGTTTCAACCGTTATGTATTCAAGCTCACTACTCTTTTCTTCAGCAAGGTCTAATCTTCATTAATCCCATCCAATGTAGTTTTTCATCTCAGACATCATGGTTTTCATTTCTAGCAGTTTGATTTGGGTCTTACAGATACCTTCTATGTCTCTACTTAACTTTTTGAACATGTGCAACAGAACTATAGTAACTTTTAATATGCTTGTCTGTTAACTTTGACATTTGTGTCAGTTCTAGGTTGGTTTCAATTGATTGGTTTTCCTCTTCATGATAGGCTGTATTTTCCCACTTCTTTGGATGCCTGTTGGTTTTTCTCACTACTGAGCAGAGACCATAGTGTGTACTCCACCCACTGCCCCATGAATCTGGAGCTTTTCCAAGCTGGCTTGTGGGAACAGGCCTGTGTATGCACCAGGTACTGTGACCTTTAATCCTTTTGAGTGGTTCTTTCTGAACTTTGGGTAGTTTCCTCATCTGCAAGCACTGCTGAGTACTCGACTGGATTCTCAAGGGGGGCCTCCCACAGGTCTCCATGGTGGTCTCTCTGCAGCTCTCTCCTCCCCAGGATCCTGTACTGAGAATTCCAACAACCTTGCCCCCACTCCCTCTCCAGACTCACAGCTCCATTCCTTAATGCAGGGGTTCACTGGGTTCCACCCCTTTGCCTAGGCCCCCAAACTCTCTCAAGGCAGCAAATGTATTAAATGCAGGGTGCACCTTATGGGCTTCCAGTCTCTCAGAGTTCATTGTCTTTCATTGCCTTATATTCAGTATCTTTTATTTATTTTATTTTTTTTACATTTTGTGCAGTTTTTAGTTGTTTCAAGTGAAAGGGTAAATCTACTTTCCAAATAATTTTTTCTCTATTTTATTTTATTTTTTACATGTTTTATTTGAGTATAAATATACTCAAATAAAGTATAAAGTATATACTTTATATAGTATACTCTACAAAGCATATACTTTATAAACTATAAAGACTTTTAAAAAAATGGAATGCCACAACATCTGCTCCTACAATTTTGGATAAGGGTTCATTGATCTGTGTATAATTAGGGCAAAGTTCATCCTTATTGACACTGGCATAAACCCAAATTTGAAAAATTTTATTTATTTAGTTTTTAATGTTTATTTACTTTTGAGAGAGACAGGGGAGGGGCAGAGAGAGAGAGGGAGGCTCCAGGCTCCACAATGTCAGCACAGAGCCCGATGCAGGGCTTGAACCCAAAACCGTGATATCATGACCTGAGCTGAAGTCAGACGCTTCACCGACTGAACCACGCAGGTACCTCTGGGGCATAAACCCACATTTTAAGTGGTCTTCTTGATCACTCTGCAATCTGGGGGACAGACTTCTGGTAAGTTTGATTAGCTCGTTATTGGAGATATTGTAGACTAGCTCAGCCAGCTGTATCTCAGACCCTTCGTAGCATGACTTACCTAAACTATCACAGGCAGGAAAGTGAAAGACTATGTTCCCAAACAGTGGAAACTTGGGTTCTACATGGGACTGGGTCTAGAGTCTGGGTTCTATGTGGGTCAAGCTTCCTCCAAAGAGACACCTTCATGTAAGACTTGAAGGTGGATGTGAACACCATGAAGTGGAGACCCTGCTTCCACTATTCCCCTTGGTTTTCCTGCCAAGCCTGGTTATGGTGTTGTTTCACATTAGCTGTAGCAGAATCATATAGGCAGTAAAAAGGCAGGACTTAGGGTACCCATTTTGCTGATGTAGACTGTGGCAGAGGGTATGGCCATGGAGCTGGTCCTCACTGTGGCAGAAGTCGGCCAGGTATGCAAAGCCATTTTCTAAAGCTTTCCTGGAAGTCAGATTAAAGCCTTCTCTAGCCCATTTAAGAAATTTTTATAAACTATCCACAACTAGCAGTACCTTGCTTCCTGTCTGAACCAGCCAGACAGGATTCTGTTGTCTGCAACTGAACTCTGATAGGTTAATCATTGTATATATTCATAATGAGGCTGGCAAGGAGCCTGTCTGAGGTGTAGGAGACATTGGCTCTGCCATTTCCAGGTTCACTCATGCATGCTTTACCAGGATTTTCAACTTGTGGTTTCTTTGGACGAGTTCTTTTAAATGATCTTGTCCATTTTGTGGAGGTTGGTTTAGTTAAAACCATATTGTATCTGTAAATCCACAGAACCAGATACACAAAAGCTATAGTCCATTCCCAAGTTTGCTAATAAGGTTGATCCCTCTATGTCATGACATCTCCCTGCAGCTCTGGCTGTGTTGAGTCCGTGTAGGGCACACATCTGTCTTTCACCTAGCCCAAGAGGATGCCGCTCGGTATCTGTGCTTCGAATACTAATAAAGTTTGATTCCTCTCTATTAAAAAAAAATAAGGGGCACCTGGGTGGCTCAGTTGGTTAGGCGTCGACTTAGGCTCAGGTCATGATCTCACAGTTCGTAGGTTTGAGCCCTGCGTTGGGCTCTGTGCTGACAGCTCAGATCCTGGAGCCTGCTTCGGATTCTGTGTCTCCCTTTCTATCTGCCCCTCCCCTGCTCAAAATCTCTCTCTCTCTCTTTCTCCAAAAATAATCATAAAAATAAATGAAAAAATAAAAACACAAATAGAGGTTCTAATATTTTCTTCCTACACACATGAATTATTATTTCGGGCATCTTCTGCAGTATTTTGTTAGAGAAGAAAAATTATCTTCATGTTCCATGCAAGTGCTTTCTCTAAAGGATGTCTCTGCACAATGGAAAACATATTCCTCTTGTCCCTGTATAAAGGGATTCTAGAGTCAAGGGACTGTAGTTCCAGTGTTATTGACACTGGTATTTTGGTTGTGACCCATGGCAAGCCCTGCCACTATGGGTTTCTCATTTCTGAGGTGAGTGCGCTGGTCTGTAGTGAAGGTCTTTCTGAGCACCTAGGTTCCAAGAGTGGCAAGTTGTGCTGTCTATGAAGTCATGTATGTCTTAATTCTAGGAGCTAGTGGCAGTGATCCTTCAGCTCTTCTCATCTCAAATAGCTTCCTCATCTGAAACATGCTCTAGGCAGTGGGATTAGGTATGGGTTTTGTATTCTATTTAGCTTGTACCATATTTTTCTAAATTTTCTTTTTTTAATTTTTAATTTTTATTTTAAGTTTATTTATTTTGAGAGAGTGTGTGAGCAGGGGAGGGGCAGAGAGAGCAGGAAAAACAGAATCCCAAACAGGCTCTGCACTGTCAGTGCAGCGTCCAACACAGGACTCGAACTCATGAACTGTGGGACCATGACCTGAACAGAAGTCAAGAGTTGGATGTTTAACAAATGAGCCACCCAGGCACCCCTCTAAATTTTCTATGATAAGCATGTGTTGGTTTCGTAATGGAAAATACTAAAAAGTAAACAAATATGTACAAAATAATCCTTAAAAAGAAACATAAAAAGATCCAGGCTTAGAAGGAAAGGAATGAGAATGTTTCATGCATGATGGCTCCGTGCTGGCCAGTTGGCTTCAAAGCATCTTTTTGCAATTGTTAGTTTGCCATAAAAAATTCAGGAAGACAGGCCAGTTTCTTCTCATGGTTCAGTAGAGTGAAAACATGATTTCTGAAATGTATTTATTTTAACAATTCCAGTAACAATAGAAGAACTCAGTTGCTTCCTGGAGCTTAGTAAAGAGGCATTTAACTAAAGCAATTTAGTAGCCTTGTAGATAACCACTGGCTCACCTGCTATTATTTTATACTCATAAATAATAACCTTGGACCAACATGCTGCCAGATAAGGAGAAGGAAATCTATGAAGAACTTTAACTCCTGCAGCAAAATTTTGAAAAGTAAAGTGACATTACAAAGGTGCTCAGAGGGACAGAAGTCAGTTCTGAACATACCAATCAGATCCCCTGAACCCCAAACCAAGACCTGCAATCTGATAACATGATAGGATGTTCGTAATTGAGACTGTCATGCATACCTAGTAAGGAAGTGGCAGGCTGGCTGGGGCTTGGCCAGCTGGGCTGTCCACAATAATAAATGGGTAGGAAGGACATATGTGGTGCCCCTTGCTTTGCCCAAACTGTGACCAAATACCCCAAAGAGTTTGCCTGCTTTATCCCTTCTCCCATGCTGCCATCTCTCTCCATCTGTTCACCTTTGGCATGTGATCTGGGGAGAATTTTCTGCCCAGTTGAACACAGGGCAGAAGCTGGTATAGACAGAAATCACTTCCTCCTTCTACTTACTGGGTCTTCACTGAGCACCCATTGTTAGTACCATATCTGTACGTCAGGGGCTCACAACCAAATGGGGCTGGTGATTACCATTTTAGGAAAGGATTTCCACAGATAGGCCCAACACTGCCAATTACAAATTCCATGAATGTGACTGGTCTATAGTATCACTGTCCAACAACTTTTTGCAATGATGGAAATCATGTATTCTGTGCTGTGCAGTGTGGTAGCCACTAGCCACATGTGAAATACAGCAGGTATGACTGCAGTACTAAACTTTTAATTGTACTTAATCCTTTTACCCATAAAATTTAAATAGTCACATCTGACAATTGTCCATCCTTTTGGAAGGTGCGCGTCTAAGGTGTCTGAGACTCTTGACAATGTGTGGAACAATTTTCCAAAGCAATTTTTGAAACTACATCATATTAGATTCTCCACCTTCTTTGTAATTCAAATAATCCATAGCTTCAATTTTAAATGATATTCCAAACCTATTTGGTTGCTTTTGGTACAAGTGGTTTGAAATGAAATGTCTTTAACTGTTGCTAATATAGAAACATCGGATCCATTCCTTTACTATAAAGTACCCTGGGAGGTACGCTATTGAGTCCAGTCTTCATACATTACTGATTGAATTACTGATTGAAAGCACCTGATTTCACACTTATTTAATTCTTGATAATGACCTCTCCCTGAGACATTTTGTCCCCCTGAGACAAAGAATATGAAATCTCATAGGTGCCTCCAAATACATAATTTTAAAAATAAAATATAGCAAGTGTATACATTAATTCAATTTGAAAACATTTGTTAACTTGAATTTTTAAAAGAAACACTAAATTTTCCTAGATTTACATTAATTTTGGAGGGATAAGGAATATTGCACAAAAGGCTGAAAGTATCTTCCTTTCCATAAAGGCTAATATGGACTTGTAGCAAACATGAACCCTTGAACTAAATTACAATACAACACTTTGCACTTTTATTGTACTTTACATTTTAAAATACATTCACATCACCATCTACTTTTACCTTGTGATGTGGGAAAATTTATCATAAATAATATCTCTACTTCATAGATGAGGAAATTGATGCTCAGTGAGGTAAGATGGCTTGCCCAAGTTCACAAAGCTAATAAGCATCAGTGCAAGAATTGAACCTTCTGTCCTAGCCTAGTGTCCTTTGCACTCTAAGGAAAGAGGAGTAACAATTCACTTGTAAGCACTGTCAGAATTTTGAACTAAATTCTCTTAGAATATATACCAAGACCACACAGGTACAGCATGGCAAAGATGGTGGCCAGCGGAGTGGCTATGGAGTAGGGGCTACAGATAACTTGTAGATGGCTGTGGTGACCTTTCCACAAGACATTTCCTTGTTTTTATAAAGCTTGGTGAAAAGTTTGAATTTTTTTATTTTTTATTTTTCATTTTTTTAATGTTTATTCAGTTTTGAGAGACAGAGTGTGAGCAGGGGAGGGGCAGAGAGAGAGGGAGACACAGAATCTGAAGCAGGCTCCAGGCTCTGAGCTGTCATCACAGAGCCCGATATGGGGCTCGCATTCACGAACCATGAGATCATGACCTGAGCAGAAGTTGGCTGCTTAACTGACTAAGCCACCCTGGTGCCCCAAAAGTTTGAATTTTTAAATAATATTGTATATTTAAATAATAATGTGGTCTAACAGACATGTATGTGAGTTATGTCTTACACTTTGCGAGATGTATTCATGTACAGTTCACATGCGGCACAGTCTTTTGGCATGCAGGGTCACCCCTACACTGAAATTTGTCTCCCCAGCTATTAATATGTCATTTAAATATACACATTTCCTTTCAGATAACAAAAGCACTGGTTTTCTTTTATAGTAGGGAGACTATAAAGTTCTTTTGTTTTATGAGGTAATAATGGCCATTCGGGAGGGGTGCTACAAGGACTGTGGGAGTTCACATTGAACAAGGTGGGTACAGAGATCTGGTAGAGTGATCCATTAATAAATGTGAGCTCCCACCCCGCATTTCCCATGCTAGATTGATGTTAATGGGTACTGAGTTTGCTGGCTTTAAAGTCTCATGAATAAAAGCCTTTAACATTAAAAAAATCTTGGCCATGAGAAGGCGTACTCACTTCTCTTCTATTCATTCACAGGCAGTACCCTCAAGGCAAAGATTCTAACTAACATGAATGAGACTGCAGCACTTGAAATAATAATTTATACCTTCCCATGAAAACCTAAGAGCTTTACCCCTAAGGTCAGGAACAAGACAAGGATGTCCACTCCCACCACTTTTATTCAACATAGTAGTGGGAAGTCCTAACCACAGCAATCAGACAAGAAAAGGAATAAAAGGCATACAATTGGTAAGGAAGAACTAAAACTTTTACTATTTACAGATGACAGGATACTATATAGAGAAAGCCTTAAAGACTACACCAAAAAACTGCCAGAACTGATAAATGAATTCAGTAAAGTCACAGGATATAAAATTAATGTATAGAAATCTGTTGCATTTCTATACACCAATAATGGAGTAGCAGTAAAAGAAATTAAGAAAGCAATCCAATTTATAATTGCACCCAAAAATAATAAAATACCTAGGAATAAACTTAACCAAGGAGGTGAAAGACCTGTGCTCTGAAAATGCTGATGAAAGATATTGAAGAGGACACAAACCAACAGAAAGATATTCCATGCTCATGATTTGCGAAAACCAATATCGTTAAAATGTTCATACTACCTAAAGCAATCCCTACCCAAACACCAACAACATTTTTCACAGAAGTAGAATAATCCTAAAATTTGTATGGAACCACAAAAGATCCCAAATAGCCAAAGCAATCTTGAAAAAGAACAAAACTGAAGGTATCACAATCCCAGATTTCAATATATACTACAAAGCTGTAGTAATCAAAATGGTATGGTACTGCACAAAAATAGACCCACAGACCAATAGAACAGAATAGACAGCCCAGAAATAAATCCATCCTTTTATGGTCAGTTAATCTATGACGGGAGGCAAGAATATGCAATGGGAAAAAGATAGTCTCTTCAACATAATGTAGGGAAACTGGACAGCTACATGCAAAAGAATGAAACTGGACCATTTTCTTACACCATACACAAAAATAAACTCAAAATGGATTAAAGACTGGGGGCGTTTGGGTGGCTTAGTCAGTTAAACGTCTGACTTCAGTTCAGGTAATGATCTCGAGGTTCGTGAGTTTGAGCCCCATGTCAGGCTCTGTGCTGACAGCTCAGAGCCTGGAGCCTGCTTCAGATTCTGTGTCTCCTTCTCTCTCTGCCCCTCCCCTGCTCATGCTGTATCTCTCAAAAATAAATAAACATTAAGAAAATTTTTTTAAAAAATGGATTAAAGACCTAAATTTAAGACCTGACACCATAAAATTCCTAGAAGAAAACATAGGTAGTAATCTACTTGACATCAGCTATAGAAACATTTTTCTAGATATGTCTCCTTTGTCAAGGGTAACAAAAGCAAAATTAAACTATTGGGATTACAGCAAAATAAAAAAAAAAAAACTTTTGCACAGTGAAGGGAACCATCAAAAAATAAACATCAACAAAATAAAAAGGCAATTTACTGAATGGGGGGAGCTATTTGCAAATGATATATTTGATAAGGGATTAATATCCAAAATATATAAAAAACTTATACTCAACACACAAAAAAAATCCAATTAAAAAGTGGGCAGAGGACATGAACAGACATTTTTTTTTTGAACAGACATTTTTATAAAGAAGACATACAGATGGCCAACAGACATGAAAAAATGCTCAATATCACTCATCATCAGGGAAGTGCAAATCAAAACCACAAGGAGATATCACCTCACACCTGTCAGAATGGCTACAATAAAAAAAAGTCAAGAAACAGGGGCACCTGGGTGGCTCAGTTGGTTGGGTGTCCAACTTTTGATTTCAGCTCAGGTCATGATCTTGTGTTTTGTGGGATGGGCCACACGTTGGCACAGAGCCTCCTTGGGATTCTCTCTCCCCCCTTCCCCACTCTCTCTCTCTCCCAAAGTAAATAAACATTTTTTTTTAAAGTCAAATAATAACAAGTGTTGGCAAGGATAAGGAGAAAAAGGAACCCTCAGGTATTACTGGTGGGAATGCAAGCTGGTGTGGCCACTGTGGAAAACAGTACAGAGGTTCCTCAAGAAATTAAAAACAGAATTATCATATGACCCAGCAATTCTACTATTGGGTATTTACCCAAAGAAAATAAAAACACTGACTTGAAAAGATATACATACCCTTACATTTAGTGAAGCATTATTTACAATAGCTAAGATATAGAAGCAACCTATGTCCATCCATAGATGAATGGATAAATATGTGTTACATATATGTACAATGGAAGTAATGGGGATGTAATATACAACACAGAGAATACAGTCAATAATATTGTAATAACTTTGTATGGTGACAGACGGTAACTAGACTTAGTGTGGGGATGCTTTCATAACGTACAGAAATATCGAATCACTATGATGTACCCCTGAAACTAATAGGATATTGTATGTCAGTTGTACTTCAATAATAATAATGAAAAAATCTCCATACTTTACACAAAGCTCTATGATGTTCATTACTTTTAACATTCATTCTTGACTATGTGAATGGGTGTTATTTTTCCTTCACATTATAATTTTTGGCATGCATATGTAAAGGGATGTCTGTTGGCTATAATTTTAGGATGGTTCAAACAAATCTCGCCTTTCATCCCAGGAAGGGTTAATTCTATGCGAATGTCACAGTGGGAAGGAGAGAAGTGGTATATACTAGAAAAAAAAAACAAAAACAAAAACCCTAGTCAGAGCAATATTACGAATGAAAATGGACATATATTGTGTCACATGGAATTTGGTCCCCACATTGGTCTATAGCTCCAAACCTAAGACTGACTGTCTCAGTAACAAGGGATGTTCAAAAATGTGGGTTCAGCTTCACAGGCTATGTGATCGTATGAGAAACAGCACTGGGCAGGGAGCTGCCTGTTAGAGCAAGGGGGACAGGAGATGAACTGTGAGGAGCCCTGGACGGAGTGTGTGGGCACGGCCATTTGGAATCACCTTTAAGAGGGTGGAGAAAAGGACTAACTAAATGACCGGGAAGCAAAATGAAGAGAACGGACTGATTTCAGCAAATCATCTGAAAAAATAATCGTACTTATAAGGCTATCAAATGGAACTGCCATTTGCTGAAATGAAACAGACAAGCAGCAACACTTTAAGCAGTCCACAGAAAGGCAGGCGGGTGACTTGGTAAGTGGCCAACAGGAAAGTTTGCATTTTGGAAGAATGATTATCCAGCAATTTTTAGGTACATAGAAAGAAAAAATTGACAAGCTGCAGTGGGCAGTCATATTTCAAGGAATTCTGATAAGTCAGGAAAAATGGGCACCTAGAATTTAGTGTGTGACTTTCTGCTGGACACAGCACGAGGCCACTGACTACCGAGGGACAGAAAAACATTTAAGTCATGCTTAAATGACTCTAATTGGAGCCTAATAAGTGAGTCAGGGGACAATGCGCATTGGCAGCGCCCTGCTTTACAGCTTCGGAGACAGAGACTGTGCAAGGCAGCTTTCCTGAGGGAGTAAGTTCGGGAGCTTCATAGTTCAAAAGGTAATGGCAGCCTTTTAAAGGGCTTGCTCAAATCCCATTTAGAATATTGTGCACAGCGGCACTTACCCACTAAAAATAGGCCATTCGAGTGTTCGGGGAAGTGTGGCGGGCGGTGGTGCTCACTGGAGGAGAGGGCCATGTGAGGGCAGCCTTTGAGAGCAGAGCATGTTAAGATGTGAAAAGAGGTGATTTAATCAAGGTTTGCGAGCATCTGATGGGCTCACACAAAGAAGCTAGGGCAAGACCTGTTCACGCCGTGAGGAAAAAAGGATGTTACAGGCTGTTAATTAATGCTGGAGGGTGGGGGGTGGTTCGGTAGGCAAGACCTTGTTTTTGCAGGGCCATCCAGAAGTGTGGTAAATGAAGATGAGGCAGTTAAGAAAGAAGGCATGGGACATGCCTGGTTAGAGCCCCGCAGCAGAGACTTCTCGGGAAGCAGCCTCAGCCTTGCCTTTCCCCTCCATCCCGAGACCCCCTTTTGTGACTGCTCACCACCCTCATGGAAGCTCCTTCTCCCTGCCGTGTCCCGAGGGAGGAACACTATCAGCAGGGTGCTCATTCTAAACACCGTCACGGGACTCAGCAGGCAGGGGACTGCAAGGCTTGCACATGCAACACTGCAGGACACAAGTGCTCATAAGGGAAAGAGTACATTCTAGTCACACATTTGTGACATGACTTTGACTGCTGAAATGAGCTCCATTCTTTCTCCAAAGTAGTAAAGCAATCAACTGATGAATTTATATCTCTGTCTCATACACACACATACGTGCGCACACAGGCACACTCACGTACACACACAATCACTGGTGGTGGAGTTGTTCTCTTCATTGTTAATGGTTTGTCCTGGCACTCCAAGCTGAAAACAAAGAATAAAGTATAGGTGGAATCCAAGCCAGCCTGGGCCCCAGACCCTCAGCTGCACCGCCGTCCTGTGGCAGCTGTCCAACCGTGTCTCGTGGTGGGTGACTGCTCAACCTCGTGCCTCCAAATGGCTCTAAGCAAGCCGCTCCACAGGCAGCCAGAGTCACTGCTTTGTGAAGCCTCGACTGCTATAGCATCTGGCCCTGTGGCTGCCACCATTCCCTCTGGCACCGCCAGTGCCCGCTCTGTGTTGGCCCTTGTTGGGGGTGAGAATAGGTTGGGGAAGTGGAGAGAAAGGATCCTGAGGGTTTCTTTGGACCCGAGGAGGAACCTGATCTTGACATCATGTCTGTCTTGCAGAAGACGGAGTGACTGGTTGACAGTCAGCTCCCCCAGCACGGAGGATGGTGCTCCCACATGCAGTAGACAGAAACTGGCCTGGATTGGAACAAGAGATATTGCTGCTGCTGTCGAGGTCAGGGAAACAAGCGGTAATCATACTGCGGCCAAAATAAGCTAAACCATTTGCCCTGCCTGCTTGCAAAGAGCCTTGCCAGTCTGTCTGACAACAGACAGGGCAGGCAGCAGTGGGCCAAGAATTAGCACTGGGGCCTGGCAGCGTTTCATGGCACTTGAAAAGAATGTGGCCGCAGCTGCACATACATGCTAACACACGTATGGGAGTGACTGACGAGGCACGGCGATGCCCTTGATACATCACACTCACACATGATCAGTGACCTCGGATGATCAGCTACCATCTTCCTGCCCACCTTGCTTCTTTCTTACAGATGTCAATTGGAACATCTTGATCTGGCACGTTCTAGGGTTTGTCTCATTTTGCCATCCCAAATATTCACTCTTTGCAAATCAAATTAACTTTTAAAATTATTACTATCATCAGTTAACAGCTGTGCCCCGACTAGTGGTCCCAAGCTTACCAAGTCTTTCTGTTTCAACACCACCTTCTTCTCAGGGAAAAACAAATCAGTCAGGGCTTTGAATTGGGTCAAATGTGAAAACATTTTCTTTTCAGAAAAGACCTTTAACATATTGATCCACATCACGTAAAAATTTTCTTTAATCAGCAATTGATTCCCCTCTAATTCAAATATTTTGGGTAAGATTAAAGCAACAATAAAATCCTTTGCACAAGCTAAGGAACAAATGTGTTCGTTTTCTAAACACTTGTATTTTTCTTTATTAAAAAATTTTTTTAATGTTTATTTTTGAGAGAGACAGAGACAGAGTATGAGTGGGGGTGGGGCAGAGAGAGAGGGAGACACAGAATCCAAAGTAGGTTCCAGGCTCTGAACTGTCAACACAGAGTCTGATGTGGGGCTTGGACTCACAAACTTGATACATCAAACTGTATCACAAACTGTGAGATCGTGATCTGAGCTGAAGTCAGACGCTTAAGCGACTGAGCCACTTAGGCGCTCTGTATTTTTCTTTATTTTAAATAAATATTGGAGTCAAGTCTACACAGATTTGAGGGAAAGCCTGTGATTAAGAAATTTGATACATTAGTGGAGCCTGGGTAGCTCAGTTGGCTGGGCATCAGACTCCTGATTTCGGCTCAGGTCATTATCTCATGGTTTATGAAATCGAGCCCCACATCAGGCTCTGTGCTGACAGCATAGAGCCTCCTTGGGATTCTCCCTCTCTGCCCCTCCCTGCTTGCATTCTCTCTCTCCCAATCTCTCTCTCTCTCTCTCTCTCTCTCTCTCTCTGTCAAAATAAACATTAAAAAAATAATATGAAGAAACTTGACACTTTGCCAAATTTGATATTACACCAAAATATAATTTATAATTAAAAGCATATAGGAAGATATCCTCAAACACAAAAGGTTTCAAGAAAAACAATAAAAATCCAAGCATGATAAAAATGCTTATTAGCAAGCCAGTAATAAAAAGAAACTTTTTTTTTTTTAAAGTAGGTCCCATGGCCAGTGCAGAGCCCAGTGTGGGGCTTAAACTCATGACCCTGAGATCAAGACCTGAGCTGAGATCAAGAGTCAGACACTTAACCCACTAGCCACCCAGGTGTTCCCCAAAAGAAACTTTCTTATTTTGATAAAGGGATCCACAAAAATATGTATGGCAAATGTCATATACTTAACATTGAACACATTGCCTTTAAGATGAATAAGGCAAAGGTACCACCCCCTCACGACTTCTGTCCTACCTTGTACTGCAAAGTTTACCTACTGTAGTAAATAGGAAAAAGATACAGAAGTTACAAAGATTGGAAAGGAAGAAACGAAACTGTCATTATTTGCAGATAATATAATTTTTCTGTGTGTAAAATCTAAAACAATATATAAATTATTTGAATAAATGAGGAAGTTTAGCAAATTTGTAGAAGTAAAATCATACCAAAAAAAGTGTATTTCTATGCACTATATAGCAGCAATCAATAAGAAAATGATTATTTGACAGACGTAAAAATATAAAGCACTTTGGACTATATCAAACAAAAGTTATGAAAGCCATCATGGAGAAAATTTTAAATCCTTATTAAAAGATATTAAAGAGACCTAAATAAACTAAGACCTGTACTATGTTATATTATAACATATCGACTTAATATCAAAGATGTCACCTCTCACTGAATTGATCTAAGGTTCAATACATTTCCTATCAAATCCACGGGGCTTTTCATGGGGCTTCACAAGTTTACTATAAAACTACTGGAAGAGCAAAGGGACAAAAATATCCAAGGCACCCTGAAGAAGACAAACAGATTACATTAAAATCAAGAAGTTAATTTTAATTCT